>NC_060121.1:763168057-764418057 GCF_021461395.2 Schistocerca americana | reverse complement strand
ATATCAGATCTCTTAATCGAGCAGGTAGGTTAGAAAGTTAGAAATGGATCGCTTAAAATAAGGTGTAGTGGGAATTAAATTAGTGAAGTCCGTTGGCAGGAGAAACAGTTTTTCAGGTCAGGTGAATGCAGAGTTATAAATACAAAATGAAATAGGGGTAATGCAGGAATAAGTTTAATAATGAATCCAAAACTAGGAACGTAATAAGCTACTATGTTCAGCATAGACAACGCATTATTGTAGCCAAGTCAGACACGAATCTCACAGCCACCACAATAATACAAGTTTATAAACGAGCTAGCTCCACAGATGATTAAGAGATTGAAGAAATGTACATTACTAGCCATTAATATTGCAACACCAAGAAGAAATGCAGATGATAAACGGGTATTCATTGGACAAATATAATATATAACTGACATGTTATTACATTTTCACTCGATTTGGGTGCATAGATCCTGAGAAATCAGTACCCAGAACAACCACCTATGGGCGTAATAACGGCCTCCATGCGCCTGGGCATTGAGTCAAACAGTGCTTGGAATGGGTGTACATGTACAGCTGCCCATGCAACTTCAACACGATACCACAGTTCATCAAGAGTAGTGACTGGCGCATTGTGACGAGGCAGTTGCTCGGCCACCATTGACCAGACGTTTTCAACTGGTGAGAGATCTGGAGAATGTGCTGGCCAGGGCAGGAGCCGAACATTTTCTGTATCCAGAAAGACCCGTACAGTACCTGCAACATGCGGTCGTGCATTATCCTGCTGAATCGTAGGGTTTCGCTGGGATCGAATGAAGGGTAGAGCCACGGGTCGTAACACATCTGAAATGTAACGTCCACTGTTCAAAGTGCCGTCAATTCGAACAAGAGGTGACCGAGACGTGTAACCAATGGCACCCCACACAATCACGCCGGGTGATACGCCAGCATGGCGATGACAAATACACGATTCCAATGTGCATTCACCACGATGTCTCCAAACACGGATGCGACCATTATGATGCTGTAAACAGAACCTGGATTCATCCGAAAAAATGACGTTTTGCAATTCGTGCATCCAGGTTCGTCGTTGAGTACACCATCGCAGGCGCTCCTGTCTGTGATGCAGCGTCAAGAGTAACCGCAGCCATGGTCTCTGAGCTGATAGTGCATGCTGCTGCAAACGTCGTCGAACTGTTCGTGTAGATGGTTGTTGTCTTGCAAACGTCCTCATCTGCTGACACAGTGATCGAGACGTGGCTGCACGATCATTTACAGGCATGCGGATAAGATGCCTGTCATCTCGACTGCTAGTGATACGAGGCCATTGGGACCCAGCACGTCGTTCCGTATTACCCTCCTGAACCCACCGATTCCATATCCTGCTGACAGTCAATGTATCTCGACCAACGCGGGCAGCAATGTCGCGATACGATAATCCGCAATCGCGAAAGGCTACAATCCGACCTTTACCAAAGTCCGAAAAGTGATGGTACGCATTCCTCCTCCTTACACGAGCCATCACAACAACGTTGCACCAGGCAACGCCGGTCAAGTGTCGTTTGTGTATGAGAAATCGGTTGTAAACTTTCCTCATGTCAGCACGTTGTAGGTGTCGCCACCGGCGCCAACCTTGTGTGAATGCTCTGAAAAGCTAATGATTTGCATATCACAATATCTTCTTCTTGTCGGTTAAATTTCGCATCTGTAGCACGTTATCTTCGTGGTGTAGCCATTATAATGGCCAGTAGTGTATGGTGCAATAAAAGAAACTATTAAGATTGTTAAGGGCTGCGAAAATTTAATAGTCTTAGGGGACTGGAATTCGACAGGAGGAAAAGGAAGAGAAAAAAAATATTAGGTGAATAGCGACTGAGTGGGAAGGAAGCCGTCTCATAAAATTTTGGTAAGAGACCTGGAGACATCAGAAGGTTTTAGATTGGCTGCATAATGGTAAGACATAGATTTCGGTACCGGAATGTGAATTTAAGACATTTCCAGGGGCAGATGTGGACTCTGACAATAATTTATTGGTTATGAACTGCAGATTAAAACTGAAGAAACTGCAGAAAGGTAGGAATTTAATGAGATGGGACCTGGAAAACTGAAAGAACCATACGTTGGTAGAGTTTCACAGGGAACTTTAGGGAATGATTGACAAGATCAGGGGAAACTAATAATGTACAAGAAGAAGAACGGGTAGCCTCGAGAGATGAAATAGTGAAGGCAACAGAGGTTAAAGTAGGAAAAAGACAAGGGTTAGTGGAGACCCTTGGGTAACACAAAAGATGTTGAATTTAAACAACGAAAGGATAAAGTATAAAAATTCAGTAAGTGATCAAGCGGAAGGGAATACGAAAGTCTAAAAAACGAGATTGGCAGGAAGTGCGATATGGCTAACCAGGAATGGCCAAAAGAAAATGTAAAGATTTAGAATCGTATATCACAATGGGAAAGATAGATGCTGCCTAAATAAACGAGACCTTTGGAGGAAAGAGAACTACCTGTGTGAAGAGCTCAGATGAAAGACAAGCCGTAAGCAAAGAAGGGAAAGCAGAATGGTGGAAGGAGTATATAGAGCAGGAAGCAGCAGCCGGCCGAGACACAAGCAGCGACAGGAAGGTAACCGATTTTGTGACTTTTACGAACTCCTAACAAGGAGCGAATTTGATAATATCATCTGTGTACTTTAATAGTTTAGCTCCCTGACTTTCTGCGTGTTTGTTTAATGTCTCATAGCCACAGATTTCGCGGTTTCGTTTGCGTCGGAAAGTAAACCAATTTTGTGACGTATTAAAAGTTCCTAATCAGGGGCCAATTATTTAGTTTCACCTCAATGCTTCAGTAGTTAGGTTTTTGAATCTCTGCGGACTAATCTAATTTATTAGACACAGTGCCTGTGTTTTCTTCAGGGTCTACAGTTCAGTTGCGCAGCAGGTGCCGATGGTCCGTTTCTCTGCACGGTCTTCC
This sequence comes from Schistocerca americana, assembly GCF_021461395.2. NCBI lineage: Eukaryota > Metazoa > Arthropoda > Insecta > Orthoptera > Acrididae > Schistocerca > Schistocerca americana. The sequence goes on along the minus strand of NC_060121.1, from coordinate 764,415,102 downwards.
GTATGGACAGGGACTGCGATTGTTGTGTGCGGATACGAGGTGAGTTGGTGACACTTCGGCTTCGGGCTGTGATGGCTTCGGTTATACAGCTTGAGGCTGCAGTGGATGGACATCACTGTTGTCTGCCGGCCTTGGAGATCCAACGGACGTCCAGTACGGCCAAGTCCTCCGATCAGTCCTCAGCGGTGGCCAGCCCAGCTACTGCTCGCACTGAGGTTGACCCCTCAACTGTGGTCGAGTGGGAGGTCGCCCCGGGCCGTAGCAGGCGGCGAAAGACTTCCCAGGCGGCCGCACGTGAGGCCTCCCCGGTTTGTCTGACAAATAGGTTCCAGGCGCTGTCTGTGGCTGACACTGTCGCCGAGCCAGATGCTGTCGCCTGTCCTATTTCTGAAGAAACCACTCAGCCTGCAAGATCAGGGCAATCACAGAGGGTGGGATTATTGGTAGTTGGGAGCTCCAAAGTTAGGCGCGTTATCCGGCACCTTAGGGACATGGCTGCCAAGAAGGGGAAGAAAACCTATATGCACTCAGTGTGCGTAATGGGTGGGGTCATTCCAGTTGTCGAACGGGTCCTCCCGGATGTCATGAAGAGCACAGGGTGCAGCCAACTGCAGGTGGTTGCTAACGTCGTTACCGAAGATGTGTGTCACTTTGAATCAGAAGAGATTCTCTCTGGTTTCGAGCGGTTAACAGAATTGGCAAAGTCTCCCAGTCTTGCTTGCAAGAAGAAAGCAGAGCTGACCATTTGCAGCATAGTCGACAGGACCGACTGCGGACCTCTGGTATAGAGCCGAGTGAAGGGATTGAATCAGAGGTCAGACGGTTCTGTGACCGTGTAGGCCGCAGATTCCTCGACTTGCGCTAAAGGGTGGTTCGGTTTCAGGTTCCTCTGAATAGGTCAGGTGTCCACTATACGCAGGAGGCGGCTACACGGGTGGCAGTGGCCGTGTGGCATGGTATGGACTGTTTTTTTAGGTTAGAGGATCTCGGAAAAACACAAGAAGGGCTTCAGTCACAAAGGGTGCAGGCCGAACACAGGAAGAACTTAGATACAGGAATTATCGGTACAACATTTTTAAATTGTCGTAGCTGTGTTGAGAAGGTACCAGAGCTCCAATCACTAATAGAAAACACTGATGCTGAAATCGTTATAGGCACTGAAAGCTGGATAACGCCGGAGATAAGCTCAGCCGAAATTTTTGTGAAGAACCTAACGGTGTTCCGAAAGGATTGGCTACACACGGTTGGCATTGGCGTGTTTGTTCCCGTTATAAGTAATTTATCTTGTCGTGAAATTGAAGTAGATAGTTCCTGCTAGTTAATATGGGCAGAGGTCATTGTTGGCAACCGGAATAAAATAATAATTGGATCCTTTAACCGACCTCATAATTCAGATGATACAGTTGCTGAAAGGTTCAAAGAAAACTTGAGTTTCATTTCAAAAACGTACACGACTCATACAATTATAGTTGGTGGTGACTGCAATTTGTTCTCGATATGTTGGCGATAATAGATGTTTAATTCCAGAGGTACGCATAAAACATCCGAAATTACGCTAAATGCATTCGTTGAAAATTATTTCGAGCAGTTAGTTCATGAGCCCACGCGAATACTAAACTGTTGTGAAAACATTTGAACTCTTAGCAACAAATAATTCTGAGTTAATAACGAGCACCAAAACGGATACAGGGATTGGCGAACACAGGGTTGTCGTAGCGAGACTGAATATTGTAACCCACAGATCTTCCAAAAATAAACGGAACATATACCTATTCATAAAAGCAGATAAAAATTCACTTGACTCCTCCGTGAGAGACAATCTCCACTCCTTCCAAGTTAATAATATATGTGTAGACTAGATGTGGCTTAATTTCAAAGGAGCAATATCGGCAGCAATTGAAAAATTTATACGAAATAAATTAACAAACGACGGAGCTGATCCTCCTTGGTACACTAAACGATTCAGAACACTGTTGCAGAAACAATGAAAGAAACATGCTAAATTTAGACAGACGCAAAATCTCCAAAATTGGCGATCTATTACAAAATCTCGAAATTTAGGGCGAACTTCAATGCGAGATGCTTATAACAGTTTCCACAACGAAACTTTGTCTCGAAACCTGGCATAAAATCTAAAGAGATTCTGGTCGTATATGAAGTATGTTAGCGGCAAGAAACAATCAATGCCTTCTCTGCGCGAAAGCAATGGAAATACTATCGAAGACAGTGCTGCCAAACCAGAGTTACCGAACACAACCTTCCGAAATGTCTTCGCGAAAGAAGACGACGTAAACAGAATTCGAATCATGAACAACTGTAAACATGAGTATCGTAGAAGTAGATATCCTCGGAGTAGTGAAGCAACTTAAATCACTTAATAAAAGCAAGTCTTCTGGTCAAGGCTGTGTACTAATTAGGTTCCTTTCATGTGTGCTGATGCATTAGTTCCCCACTTGACAATCGTATACAACCGTTCGCTCGGCGAAAGATCCGTATCCAAAGACTGGAAAGCTGCACAGGTCACACTAATATTCAAGAAAGGTAGTAGGAGTAATCCACTAAATTACAGGCCCATATCATTAACGTCGATATGCAGCAGGACTCTGGGACATACATTGTGTTCGAACATTATGAATTACCTCGAAGAGAACAGTTTAATGACTCTTAGTCAACATGGGTTTAGGAAACATCGTTCTCGTGAAACATAAAAAAATGGTTCTGAGCACTATGGGACTTAACAGCTATGGTCATCAGTCCCCTAGAACTTAGAACTACTTAAACCTAACTAACCTAAGGACATCACACACATCCATGCCCGAGGCAGGATTCGAACCTGCGACCGTAGCAGCCCCGCGGTTCCGGACTGCAGCGCTAGAACCGCACGGCCACCGCGGCCGGCTCGTGAAACATAACTAGCTCTTTATTCACAAGAAGTGTTGAGTGCTATTGACAAGGAATTCCAGGTCGATTCCGTGTTTCTGGATTGCCGGAAGGCTTTTGACACTGTACCGCACAAGCGGCTTGTAGTGAAATTTTGTGCTTATGGAATATCGTCTCAGTTATGTGATTGGATCTGTTACTTCCTGTCAGAGAGGTCACAGTTCGTAGTAATTGACAGGAAGTCAGCGAGTGAAACAGAGGTGATTTCTGGCGTTCCCCAAGGTAGTGTTATAGGCCCTTGCTGTTCCTTATCTTTATAAACGATTCGGGAGACGATCTGAGTAGCCATCTTATGTTGTTTGCAGATGATGCACAAGATCAAAACAAACTGCAAAACGATTTAGAAAAGATTTGTGAATGGTGCGAAAATTGGCAACTGACCCTAAATAATGAAAAGTGTGAGGTCATCCACATGAGTGCTGAAAGGAATACGTTAAACTTCAGTTACACGATAAATCAGTCTAGTCTAAAAGCCGTAAATTCAACTAAATACCTATGTATTTCAATTACGAACAACGTAAATTTGGAGGAACACATAGAAAATGATGTGGGGAAGGCTAACCGAACACTGCGTTTTATTGGCAGGACACTCAGAAAATGTAACAGATGTACTAAGGAGACTGCCTACACTACGCTTGTCCGTCCACTTTTAGAATACTGCTGCGCGATGTGGGATGCTTACCAGGAATGACTGACGGAGTACATCGAAAAAGTTCAAATAAGGTTAGCACGTTTTGTATTATCGCGAAATAAGGGAGAGAGTGTCACTTAAATGATACAGGATTTGGGATGGACATCATTACAAAAAAAGGCGTTTTTCGCTGCGATGGAATCTTCTCACTAAATTCCAATCACCAACTTTTTCCTCCGAATGTGAAAATATTTTGTTGACACCGCCCTACATAGGGAGAAACGATCACCACGATAAAATAAGGGAAATCAGAGCTCGTACGGAAAGATAAAGGTGCTCGTTCTTTCCGCGCGCTATACGAGATTGGTATAACAGAGAATTGTGAAGGTGGTTCGATGAACCATCTACCAGGCACTTAAAAGTGATTTGCAGAGAATCCATGTAGACGTAGATGTAGAGCGTCTACACGAGGGAGATGTACTTGAGGTTACTATTATGGAAATGGAAGAAAACGTAGATGAAGATGAGATGAGAGATATGATACTGCGTGAAGAATTTGACAGAGCACTGAAAGACCTAAGTCGAAAAAAAGGCCCCGGGAGTAGTCAGCATTCCATCTGAACTACTAATAGCCTTGGGAGAGCCAACCATGACATAACTCTTCCATGTGGGAGGAAGATTTATGAGACAGGTGCATTACCCTCAGACTTCAAAAAGGATATAATAATTCCAATTACAAATATAGCAGGTGCTGTCATGTGTGAAAATTATCCAACTACAAGTTTAATAGGTTACAGTTGCAATATACTAACACGATTTCCGTACAGAAGAAGAATGGAAAAAATGGTGGAAGCCTACTTCCCGGAAGATCAGTTTGGATTCCGGAGAAAAGCAGGACACGCTATGCAAAACTGACCCTACGATGTGTTAAGGAAAGACAAACCTACGTTTGCAGTGTTTGTAGACTCGGAGAAAGTTTTTAACATGTTGATTAGTATACTCTCTTTCAAATTCTGAAGGTGGCGGCGGTAAAATACAGCGAGTGGAAGAAGGCTGTTTACAATCTGTACAGGTAACCAGATGGCAACTATAAGAGTCGAAGGGCATAAATTGGAAACAGTGGTTGAGAAGGGACTGAGACAAGATTGTGGTCTATCCCAGACGTTTTTCTGTATTTTGAACAAGCAGTAAAGGGAACAAAAGAAAAATTTGAAGTGAGAATAAGAAGAAATAAAAACTTTGAGGTTGCTGATGATGGTCTAATTCTGTCAGAGACAGCAAAGGACTTGGAAGAGCAGTTGAACGGAATCGACAGTGTATTGAAAGGAGGATGTAAGATGAACATCAACAAAAGCAAAACGAGTATAGTGGAATTTGGTCGAATTAAATCAGATGATGATGAGGAAATTATATTAGGAAATGGGACACTTAATGTAGTAGATGAGTTTTACTTTTTGGGCAGCTAAGTAACTGATTGCGGTTGAAACAGAGAGGATGTAAAATGTAAACTGGCGATGGTAAGGAAAACGTTTCTGAAGAAGAAAAATTTGTTAAGATAGGGTATAGATTCAAGTGTCAGGAAGTATTTTCTGGAAGTATTTGTATGGAGTACATCCATTTATGGATGTGAAACATAGACGGTAAACAGTTTAGGCAAGAAGAGAATAGCAGCTTTTGAAATGTGGTGCTACAGATAAATGGTGAAGATTAGATGGCTAGATCACGAAACTAATGAGGAGGTACTGAATTGAATTGGGGAGAAGAGGAATTTGTGGCACAACTTGACTAGAAGAAGGGATCGATTGGTAGGACACATTCTGAGGCATAAAGGGATCACCAATTTAGTACTGGAGGGAGGCTCGTGGGGTAAAAATCGTTGAGGCAACCAAGAGATGAATACACTAAGCAGATTCAGAAGGGCGTAGCTTGCAATAGTTACTCAGAGATGAAGAGGCTTCATAGGATAGAGCAAGGTAGAGCAGAATGGATAGCTGCATTAAATTACTCCTCGGGCTGAAGACAACAACAACAACATCTAACTGCCATACCTATGTAACAACTGAGAAGGACTGGAAGATTCGCTACTAATAAATTGAGAAGCTACCGTTTCTGGTAAGGATTCCCGCCGAACATGGTTTAGGCGGCAAAGATGATGTACAAGCAGCATGTGGCCGCGATTCCACATCGCGACGGCAGAAATCAAGAATTAAACCAGAACTGAGCTGTCACTATGCATATTTTCGGGTTAATGCTTCCATAGTGGTTTAACATGGTTGTAATGGCAGTCCAAGTTTGATCAGAGCCTAATACGGACAGTTTTCCGTAAGTACACATCGCTCTGAACATGGTAGATTCGGAGTGGTACTATTCTGGACCTTTCAACGTGTAGACTGAATTACCACTAGGACTAGTCATTCTATTATTAAAAACTCCTTCGGAACAGGTTTCGTAAAACCCAGCGGTACCGAAGCCATGTCATCCTCATCCGATAGGTGTCATGGGATGCGGTCTACTGCCTGTCGATTCTCCGGAACAGTTCTGAAGCGAATTCCACGATGTGGTTCCTTCACCTTCGAAATAAAATCAAAGTCACAAGGCCTTAAGTCATTGGTGTCACGGGATGCGGTCTACTGCCTGTCGAATGTCCGGAACAGTTCTGAAGCGAATTCTACGATGTGGTTCCTTCACCTACGAAATAAAATCAAAGTCACAAGGACTTAAGTCATTGGAGTATGGTGGATGGTACAGTACTTCCCAGTCCCTTCGAGGGAACAGAGCAGCCACACCTAGCAGTGTATGCGCCCGCGTGTTATCGTGCAAAACGGTGAGTGGGTTTCGCAGAAAGTGACCCCGCTTCTTTCGCAAAGCTGGTCGCAGGTGATGCTCCAAAAACGAACAGCAATACTGTGCATTGACGGTCTGCCGTGGAGGAACGTAATGCATTAGGATAACACCATCATAGTCGCATACGAGAATCATCATAACTTTAGACCACTCCATTCGCACCATCAACCGAACAGGCTCTGCCAGCGGTATACTACGCCTTCCACATCGCTGGCAACGTGTTCTACACAACACTGGTGACTACTTCGAAAGACAGTAACAGGTGCAGAACATGTAACTCTTTTGTATCGGTTGTGAATAAATAGTTGCCACTATTTAAGTTACAACCCTCTTATGGTGGGTAAGTCCTAGATAAATAGTTCTGGAATGTTTGTAATTCGTTATATATATGTAGCTCAATGGACGGCGAGTGTGCATTTAATGATGATCTGGGGAAAGAATAGAGGGGTAGACACAAACGCCAGAAGAACAAGATTAATGATCTTAATTTAGAGTGAACGTGGCGGTGGCACGTATTTTTCTTTTGCTTTTATTTCTTTTTCAAATATGATACCGCAGTAATAGTATTTGGGGAGACGTTGGCACTCGTGCAGGGCGACGTACTATATGTATTTGTTTGTGGTAAATAAAACACGTTTTCTGCAGAAATTTTTTAAAAAAGAGAAAAGTCCCTACTAATTTATTTATATGTCCAAGATAAAAATTACGAACCCCGAATCTGTTTGGAAATAAAGGATCAAAATGAAAAGAAAGAGAAAAGTATAATATTCCACTGAAAGAAAGATAGGTTTCTAAATCAAACACAATAAGAGATATTTTTTGAGACTGATATCCAGGTAGCATTAGCAGCTAATAATATTAAAGAGAATTTAAGTTACGACTAGCAGTGATAAGTTTGAAAACGTTTACCTTGATCAGAAAAAAGGATTATACATATATGCACGGTCTCTCTCCTAGGACACGTCAGGCTCATTTCTCTGGTATTTCGTCAGATGTTTGCAATTTTTTGTTTCCAACGTGTAGTAGGAGTCGACCCAAACAAATTCCGCTCATGAGCGTCGTTCTACGAAGTCCAGCATGGCCGAGCGGTTCTAACCGCTACAGTCTGGAACCGCGCGACCGCTACGGTCGCAGGTTCAAATCCTACCTCGGGCATGGATGTGTGTGTCCTTAGGTTAGTTTGGTTTAAGTAGTTCTAAGTTCTAGGGGACTGATGACCTCAGCAGTTAAGTCCCAAAGTGCTCAGAGCTATTTGAGCCATCTGATATTGTTGATCTAGTTTCAATGGTAAATTATTATATTAACTATATCTTGAATAAGATTTAGTATACATCCAACAATTAACTCTTGATAATAAAGAAAGAGCTAGTCGTAGAACTCAAGGTTTATCAACTCTAATGATTCAATTTGCTGTCAGTAACCCATGAAACAGTGCCACCACGGTCACTCATACCTTTTAAAGAACATTAAACTTCGTTTCAATTATTAAGCTGCCTCACCGCATCTATTTTTGGTTGCACTGGGGTGAACTGCCGGGAGGTTGTCGATCAGTATTGATTCTGGGCGGCGATATGAGTCGGCTGCCTTGTTGTACTGCGTCGACTGCGAGTTTCTCTGAATCGGCTGTAAGTTGCTCTGCGTCTCGCTGCCTGTAGCTCTCGAACCTTCGACTTGGAAACTAAACATGTATATAGAAATCCTCTCTGCCCCCTAAAGGCTTCCTGTTTTTATCTTGCGCTTTCGTTAACTACTTTCGCTTCGTCTTCTTACTTGCCTTTCCTTTCTTCAGGGTGTCTTCTTTCATCAGGACGTATCTTCTCGTTTTGTTCGTCTTGGTCTTAACCAATTACTTCTTCTTATATTTTCAATAGTGCCTGCAATTTCCGTCTCGTCACGGTCGCCACTAAGATGTTACTATTTCAGGGTGGGTCACGAGGAAATCTCTCTGTAGGTATTTTAGGGATCAGAAGATTAAATTCTGGCCGAGCGTATCTTACATACCTCGTAGTCTAAATAAGTTCCACTATCTTCTTAACAGAGATCGCTTCTAATCACACTTCTGTGTATCCGAAGAGTAGTAAAATTATAATTTAGATATGTTCACTCCGCTCTAGCTGAATAGTATAAGTGCTTCAGAAAAATTATCTTTTGGCCTAATTACGTGAGCTGAAACCAAAGATCTTCTACTAATCCTTTATCCTTTACTTTGCGAACCAAGCATGACTGTTAATACCAAGATGAGTAAGCACAATTATCTCTAGTAAACCTATTAATATTCTCAAAAACAGGACATGTAGTTTATGTTCAATTTAGACACCCCTTGAATAATGAAACTGATAATGTTTCACTGATGTACCCTATCAGATCACTGTGCTCTAAAGATCTTTCCTAGATTCACAATTTATATGACTTCTCGTAAACTCGGTTAGTCAGAGGTTAAACGAACGCCGAACCCGGGCAATACTGGGCTGTAATACACACTGCCATCACAACGCTCTTTCACACTCTTACATGAATAATATACCACACCCGGCCCATAACGCAAACCCGCACACACTATCACAGATCCTGTTCTGGAATGCAGACTCGATCCACAACAAAAGGGCAGAATTTGCCGCGTTCATGGAGCGCAAGGGAATCCTTGTTGCGCTACTGAGCGAGACTAAGCTTAAACCGCACAAACAATTAAACTTTCCTGGCTACTGCGTCTATCGTACCGACCAACCGGGCGACGCCGTGGCAGGGGGAACTGCAATCGTCATACACAAAGACATTGAGCACATAAGCATAGAGCTCCCTGAACTGGAAAAAATCGAGGCTACGGCCGTCGGAGTCAAGTTCAACGGAGCCTACACCACACTGATATCGGTATACAACAGCCCTGTAGGCATTTCAACACGCGATATCAGCACACTACTTAACATTTCACCGCGAGTAATAGTCGCTGGAGATCTGAACGCAAAACACCCAGAATGGAATTCACGCATACGAAATCCCAACGGGAAAAAATTGTATGAACATTCACTAGGCAGAAACTACATTATACTAGCGCCGACTGAACCGACGCACATTCCCTATCAGAGGGGACACAGGCCAGACGTGATAGACGTGGCCCTCATCAAGGGCATTACATCGACACTCAACGTTGTCGTTGAAAACGATCTGCCCTCTAACCACCAACCTGTAATACTATACATTGAGGAAACACTGCAGCACATGGATCAACGCAAGATGTTGGAATACGGGCGTGCCAATTGGACATTGTTCAAGGAAACGCTCGATAGACACATCCCACCCATACACGAAATTAATGAAACAGCGCAAATTGACGAGGCAGTAGAAACCCTCACTATCGCCGTCCAGGACGCAATGGCAGGCACCATACCTGATCGCACCTCACAACAACACAGTGCGGCCCTGCCCCAGGAAATCCTGGGCCTAATCTCAATGAGGAATCGCCTCAGGAGACAATGGCAGCTCACCAGGCGTCCGTACTTCAAACGGCACATTTACAGACTACAGGGCATCATACACGATAAAATACAAACACATAGAACACAACAGTGGAACCAAAAACTCGAAGGGCTGGTCACCGCACGACCTGGCGTGTGGCAACTAGCCCGACACTTCACCAGGGAGAAAATATACACCCCAAGGCTTCAAGGGCCTGACGGACCTGCATATTCAGCGGAAGAGAAAGCAGAACTAATGGCCCGCACACACGCAGTGTCATTCACACCGAACCTGGTACAATCAGATCCAGTGTTCACACTTGCTACTGACCAAGAGGTTACACGCATTCTAGCCCAACCATCGCGCGACGACATTCGACATGCTAGCACAGCCGAAGTCTCCTGGGCTATAATGCATTCCGATGCTAGGAAAGCCCCTGGTCATGATGGCATTCAAAACCGTGTCCTCCAGGAGTTCACAGATAAAGCAAATGAGTACCTAACACACATAACGAATGCCATACTAAAACACCAACACTCCCCCGCCTTTTGGAAGACGGCCAAGGTCCTAATGTTCTGGATGCCGGGAAAGACCACAGCCTCCCACAAAACTACGGACCCATCAGCCTTCTGAGCTCGCGCAGTAAAATTGTTGAGAAGGTGATTCTCAAACGCATCACTAGGCACTGCATAACAAATGACATCCTGAGACCGGAGCAATTCGGCTTCAGGAATCACCACTCCGCAACACAACTCTTACGGGTCGTTGAACATATAACACATGGCTTCAACATAAGCAAAGCTACAGGGGCGGTGTTCATGGACATCGAAAAGGCTTTCGACCGTCTATGGCACAATGGCCTCATTCGCAAACTCAGCGACGCGGGATTCCCCGACGGGCTGGTGCGTTTAATACACTCATACCTCACAGACAGGAGTTTCAACACTGACGCGCAGGGAAAACAATCAACACGACACGGTATACACGCGGGAGTACCCCAGGGAAGCATCCTAGGGCCCCTACTGTTTAACCTCTACATATACAATCTCCCAACCACACACAACACAACGATGGCAATCTACGCAGATGACACAGCAATCCTCGCGCAAGATTGGAAACCATCAAACATTACGTCACGCCTACAGACTGCACTCAGAGTGGCTGCGCCTTGGTTGGAGAAATGGCGTGTTAGAGTAAACGTCGGCAAGTGCGAAGCCCTTCTGTACTAGAAGACCGAAGCAACTGCGCAAACACCGATATTGCAGACCAATAACTCTACATGCACGCCCAATACGTTTCCCCGAGAAAGTCAAATACCTCGGTGTCTGGCTGGACCGGAAATTACTCTGGGGGGACCACGTAGAACCGAGCTAGCGCGAGGCTCAAACAGCTCTACCCTATGCTCAACAGGCGTAGCACAGTGAACAGAAGGGTGTCGAGGTCCATGTACATGACACTTATCCGACCCCTGATGACGTACGCAGCTCCTGTCTGGGGATACGCTGCGCCTACACGCCTGCGCCGTCTGCAGCTCATACAAAACAAAGTACTCAAAATCATAAGCAATGCTCCACGATACTCACGCATCGCGGACCTCCACCGGGATTACCGACTTGAGACTCTCACGGAGGTAATCCACAAACCCACCACAAGACTATACAGAAACTCCAGACATTCGCAGAACCCGTTTATTCTGAATCTGGGGAACTACGACCACAACCATAGATGGAAACATAAAATACCAAAAGACATACTTGTAAGGACCTAACATCTATGGCCAAGCACACGCAAACACAACGGTACAGGTGAGCCCCTGTTAATCAGACGCCAATACTGGATATCCAGCTGGAATACACTACCGAATAACTGGCACCACGCAGGGAAGCCGTACCGTACACAGCATGCAGACAAGCTCCACAAATCCCCCACACAGTGAGATGATCTATGGCCGATCTCCCACTACTGTATAATGATCTTGATTGTTCCAGGAATGTGGCGGCTGCAGCAACTGGGATAAATCGCCATCGCTTGCCACGGTAATGATGCATGATAACCATACTAACAAATCCAACCTTGCATGAACTATCGCAGCTAGTAAGCCACTACCGCTCTTATTACCCATACCACTGTCGCAGAGGTTCTTTTCCCACGGCACGAGCCTTGGCACTTTTTTCTCTCTGCTCTTCAAATCGCTACCCTCACTCGCGTTTCGTCCACTATCTATCACCTGATGGACCGTGTTAATGCGTAGTCTTACCCAGACGCACGGATAACATGACAGCCCAGCATCCTGTGATTCACTTACTAGATAACTAACATGTTTACGGAGGTGACAGTGGAACTTTTGGTTTGGTCACCACGTTGGTGCGGGCGTGGAGGGGCCTCATCTCTACCACTTTGTTTTAGCGTCGTAAGATACACAAATTTTCATTAAATAAAAATCACCGCTCTTCTTGATCTTTACACACATCTGAGTATAAACAAACTGGAGTCATAAATTTCCCAAATAATTATTTTTTAACATTTTTCTTTTTAGAAGACACTAAACGTTTTATATCGTAACGCCATACACAGATGACTGATACGTAAACACGAGAATCGTCCACAAAGTAAGTTCCATTTGGCTATATAAAACAAACGTGTACAGACACAGAAAAAAGTATTTATTATACAAAAATCTAAAACTATTAAACTACTTTTCTACATAGCTTACGAAGTTTTGTAGGCACTTGTCATAGCATGGCACAAGTTTTTGTATGCCTTCTTCATAGAAGGTTGCCACCTGTGAACCATGTGGTAACATGTTCTTTCAGCTCATCGTCATCACTGAAGTGTTGACCACCAAGGACAGATTTTAGGTGTAAGATGAGATGAACTTCCATAGCAAGGGCACTAAGTGTACATCTACATCTACGTCCATAATCCGCAAGCACCTGACAGCGTGTGGTGGAGGGTACCTTGAGTACCTCTATCGGTTCTCCCTTCTATTCCAGTCTCGTATTGTTCGTGGAAAGAAGGATTGTCGGTATGCCTCTGTGTGAGCTCTAATCTCTCTGATTTTATCCTCATGATCTCTTCGCGAGATATACGTAGGAGGGAGCAATATACTGCTTGACTCCTCGGTGAAGGTATGTTCTCGAAACTTCAACAAAAGCCCGTACCGAGCTACTGAGCGTCTCTCCTGCAGAGTCTTCCACTGGTGTTTATCTATCATCTCCGTAACGCTTTCGCGATTACTAAATGATCCTGTAACGAAGCGCGCTGCTCTCCGTTGGATCTTCTCTATCTCTTCTATCACCCCTGTCTGGTACGGATCCCACACTGCTGAGCAGTATTCAAGGAGTGGGCGAACAAGCGTACTGTAACCTACTTCCTTTGTTTTCGGATTGCATTTCCTTAGGATTCTTCCAATGAATCTCAGTCTGCCATCTGCTTTACCGACGATCAACTTTATATGACCATTAAATTTTAAATCACTCCTAATGCGTACTCCCAGATAATTTATGGAATTAATTGCTTCCAGTTGCTGACCTGCTATATTGTAGCTAAATGATATGGGATCTTGTCTACATTGAGATTCAATTGCCATTCCCTGCACCATGCGTCAATTCGCTGCAGATCCTCCTGCATTTCAGTACAATTTTCCATTGTTACAACCTCTCGATATACCACAGCATCATCCGCAAAAAGCCTCAGTGAACTTCCGATGTCATCCACAAGCTTATTTATGTATAATGTGAATAGCAACGGTCCTACGACACTCCCCTGTGGCACACCTGAAATCACTCTTACTTCGGAAGACTTCTCTCCATTGAGAATGACAGGCTGCGTTCTGTTATCTAGGAACTCTTCAGTCCAATCACACAATTGCTCTGACAGTCCATATGCTCTTACTTTGTTCATTAAACGACTGTGGGGAACTGTATCGAACGCCTTGCGGAAGTCAAGAAACACAGCATCTACCTGGGAACCCGTGTCTATGGCGCTCTGAGTCTCGTGGACGAATAGCGCGAGCTTGATTTCACACGATCGCCTTTTTCGAAACCCATGCTGATTCCTACAGAATAGATTTCTAGTCTCCAGAAAAGTTATTATACTCGAACATAATATGTGTTCCAAAATTCTACAACTGATCGACGTTAGAGATATAGGTCTATAGTTCTGCACATCTGTTCGACGTCCCTTCTTGAAAACGGGGATGACCTGTGCCCTTTTCCAATCCTTTGGAACGCTACGCTCTTCTAGAGACCTACGGTACACCGCTGCAAGAAGGGGGGCAAGTTCCTTCGCGTACTCTGTGTAAAATCGAAGTGGTATCCCATCAGACCCAGCGGCCTTTTTCTTCATTTTAGCAATTGTAATTGTTTCTCTATCCCTCTGTCGTCTATTTCGATATCTATCACTTCGTCATCTGTGCGACAATCTAGAGAAGGAACTACAGTGGGCCGGCCGGAGTGGCCGAGCGGTTAAAGGCGCTACAGTCTGGAACCGCACGACCGCTACGGTCGCAGGTTCGAATCCTGCCTCGGGCATGGATGTGTGATATGTCCTTAGGTTGGTTAGGTTTAAGTGGTTCTAAGTTCTAGGGGACTTATGACCACAGCAGTTGAGTCCCATAGTGCTCAGAGCCATTTGAACCATTTTGAACTACAGTGGAGTCTTCCTCTGTGAAACAGCTTTGGAAAAAGACATTTAGTATTTCGGCGTTCAGTCTGTTATCCTCTGTTTCAGTACCATTTTGGTCACAGAGTGTCTGGACATTTTGATTTGATCCACCTACCGCTTTGACATAAGTAAACTTACGGTTGTGCTTAATCTTTTCTTCAATCTAGTGAACCAGTTCATCAGTAACCACAGTCGGGTGCCCACTTCGTTCTTCATCGTGTATTTGATCACATCTTTCATTGAACAGTCTAATCCATATTTTAACCACTGAATCACTCATAGCATTTTGTCCGTAAACCTCGCAGATTTGCCGATGAATTTCGTTTCGTTTAACTTTCTTTGCAGTTAGAAAACGATCACAAGTCTCATATCACACGCGGCGGCATTTTAAATTACGACTGAAAATATAAAGAAGCACTACAAAGCATCCGTAGGCAGGAGCGATCTGAAAACGGCGTGCATGTCTTCTTCTTGAGTCAGAGTAATTGCCACCCATGCTCGGAACTGTGATCGTAGCGCTGCCACGGATAGAAATAGAAACGGAACTTGCTTTATGGACGACCCTTGTATTTCAGCGTGGCCTTTCAGAAAAACTAACATCGAACTCTGACTTAGGACTGAAGTTACAGCATTACATTTTCGTTCATGAAACACAATTTCATTTTTTAAAACAGAGGCCATAGCATCTAAGGGCAGCTTCCGGCATCTTCTTCCTGCGCACTGCCGTCGACGCTCTGACGTCTGCGTCCGATGAAATCAACATTCCAGCCCAGATGAATGATTCCTTCAGCTACCGCTTAGCTGCTGCGCCGCTTATGAAACATAAGAAACAACAAAAACCACATCTGTAGTTTTCAAGGCAGAATTTAACATAAATTATACAAACATTGACTGTGTTATATTAACACGAATAAGTTCAGGCGGACACTTGCCATATGTCATTTCTGCGCTAGCTGATACTGTCAAAAACTCTGTCGTCATACCCACTAAATGTAGTCACGATTCATGTGAAAAAAAAAAAAATGAAATTTCCGGTTGGTTGGTTGATTGGTGGGAGGTTATCAAACAGCGAGGTCAGCGCTCCATAGGATTAGGGCAGGATGGGGAAGGAAGTCGGCTGTGCTCTTTCAGAGGAACCATCCCGTCATTTCCCTGGAGAGATTTATGGAAATCACGGGAAACTTCAATCAGGATGGCGGGAGGAGGGTTTGAACCATCGTTCTACCGAATGCGAGTTGAATGTGCCAATCACTGCGCCACCTCGCTGTGAAATTTCAGCATCAAAATCTCTGTCATCCACAGACTTCAGTAGCTAGTCGCAGCACTGGCGTTGAACAACATTATCCGAACTGATCAGTCGCAGACGCGACATTTCTGTGCATCTCTCATTACTGTTTGTTCATATTTGTCTTACAATAATGTTATTTATGTCCTCTGGCATATCTACATGTAATGTGTGCCAGTTTTATACGTACATGTTTCACGTAATGTGTGTGATATGCACAATGAGAAAATGGCATCTACTTAAATACAGTGATGAGAAAGCGGACAAAAACTGAAAAAGAGCTTTGGTGGAGTTCCGGAGATGTATTGAGAGAAGGTATCTGAAGCGCAAGCCTCTTCATGTTTCCATGGACAGAGCAACATAGAATCAGTTGAATCTAATGACGATAATCATACTTGGCTATCCTTCTAAAGTTAATTCGCTCCACACTTACTCCAGTTACCAAACTGACGATCAGTTGATGCCTCAAAAAGTGGCCTGTCAACTGATTCCTTGTTTTAGTCAGGTTGTCCCATCAATTTCTTTTCTCCACAATTTGATGTAGCATCTACCTCCTCTTTAGTTATTGAGTTTACTCCTCTAATCCTCAGCGTTCTTCTATGCCACCTCATTTCAAAGTATTCCATTGCTTTCCAGTCTGATTTGTCTATCGTCCACGTTTCACTCTCACAGTGCAACAGTACAGAGAAATACAAAACATTTAAATTTATGTTCGATGTTAACAAGTTTCTTATTCTTTGTGACGCTTTTCTTGCTACTGTCATTGTACATTTTATATCAGCACTAGAGGGACCTGCCTGTGGTGAAAATTTTTGCGCGATTCCGACATTTTTGAAAAGCTCTTTCGTTATTTTCTTGCTAGTTTATATCATTTCGTCTATACTTCTGCTAAATTTTGTTTCCACCTTTCAACAACAAAATCTAAAGGAAAAATCATTGATAACGTATCTGCAGTGAAACATCTTTTATTGTTACTTTAATTCTTAAAGCATGAGCCCGCATCTCGTGGTCGTGCGGTAGCGTTCTCGCTTCCCACGCCCCGGTTCCCGGGTTCGATTCCCGGCGGGGTCAGGGATTTTCTCTGCCTCGTGATGGCTGGGTGTTGTGTGCTGTTCTTAGGTTAGTTAGGTTTAAGTAGTTCTAAGTTCTAGCGGACTGATGACCATAGATGTTAAGTCCCATAGTGCTCAGAACCATTTGAACCATTTTTTTAAGCATGAAAATATACATCCGATGAAAACACATGCATCAAAGCATGAATGTTTGGAAAACTTTTACACTGCCACTTTAGAAAGTAGGACCTACCCTCTGTACATACTCTACAAATCGGTGTGAGAATGTCAGGCACACCAAAACATCCATATTACTGTGAGTCAGAAATATTCTACTGTCAGACGTTATATTGAAAAATTTTGGAAAATGACTTCTCACTACCAATATTACTAACTTTGATTCGCAAAGCCTTGACTGCAACATTCACAAAATGCCCATACTTTGATTTCAGGGAAAGAAGAGTAGCAATCATATCAACATCCTTACCTTCTCTACAAGTACTACCAAATATCCTTAAACATTGTGTATTGTTCAGGACATTCTGATGTTGAAAGTTACTGTAAAATTAGAATTTTATTCAGTATCTGAGAGATTTCGACACTGTCTAAATAAACTTTCATTATGTTTCTTGCATTTACGGATAGAAAAAAATGGTAATTTCCTGTGTCACACTCCATAAAGTAGTTAAACTTTATCGTGCTTCCTCTACCTACTGATTGGAACAAGGATGTTGCCTCAGCATATCCGAGGTTGTCTCGAAAAAAAAAAAAGATGCATCCTCTAGTAATTTAAAGCTCTTTGAAAGGTCTCTAAGATTAGATTGTAGAACATGAATGATTGGTATCTTTGAGCACTCTAATCTCAGCAGTAAGTTGTAACATTTTGAGCAATGCTCAGCAAGAAAAGTAGCCTGGCACTGGATTTTTCTTTTTTAATTAATTAGAGGTCAAGGCTTCAAAACAGTTCACAGCAAGACTTTCATCTTCAACCATTTCAACGAATTCTGCTATATCACTGGGATATTCTCGAAGAAACTTGACACTGTTAAATAACAAGGAACGGGAAAACGTTTAGCCCGCATCTCGTGGTCGTGCGGTAGCGTTCTCGCTTCCCACGCCCGGGTTCCCGGGTTCGATTACCGGCGGGATCAGGGATTTTCTCTGCCTCGTGATGGCTGGGTGTTGTGTGCTGTCCTTAGGTTAGTTAGGTTTAAGTAGTTCTAAGTTCTAGGGGACTGATGACCATAGATCTTAAGTCCCATAGTGCTCAGAGCCATTTGAACCATTTTTTTTTTTTTGAAAACGTTTAGATTTTGTGGATTCGTTTTCATATTTCTAATTTAATAATGGCATTTGTGCATACTTTCTCTTTCGGGTGTTAAGGAAGATGCGTTTTGTCAGCACAATACAATGGTTAATATCACCGAGTTACGCCTCCCTCACGATGCCCATCAGATTTAATCTATGATCTCAACATTGCTTGTATACCAACCTTTCTGAAACTGAAACCCTAATTGCATTTACTCAATTGCCCACATAACGGGCTGAATACGAAGTTTCAGACACTAGATTACGGTACTGAATTTCAAGTTTCTGAATTACACTCATAACTGCTTGTGAACATTCAACAGCGTTCGCATTTGCAATAACTTTTTATTCTTCCTACAATTAACTTCTCAACTCTACTGTCGCTACAATTAAGTACTTTTATTAGAATCATGAACAGATACTGCCCTTTTCTGTCCATCGTTTCTCATTTTTCGAAGCTTCTTTTATTCTATCCTCCTCCTGCTCTTTGATGATTCGAACACAGAACCTTCCAGCAGAGAGCTACTCTCCGTACCTTAAAAATGTCAGTAGATCTGATATTAGTATAATATATATAACACCGTTTAAGGAAATATATTACTAATTCCCTTGTCTTTGAAATAAATGCGGGATCCAGCATGCATTACCTAGGTCTAAATATCTTCGAACGAGAAAAAGAATGTAACCACACAGCAACTACGTAATTTTCCACAGGGTACTGAACTCTATTTGAAAACGCTCCTGCAGAAGTTCGGTCGTCATTTGTGCCACATGTATTGCGCCTGTGATTGTATTTGTGATCAGTGGGTTCAGCTAACTAGTCCTCGTATTTTTCCATGCCTAATATCAGAATAATAACTAACATACTGAGTATCCAAAATGTATTCAATTCGATTCCAATTCCCATGTAAATGCAGTAACTGATATTACGAAAAATATGGGTATTGGTTCGATTTGTTGTCCCGGAACAGAAATTTCCCTACTGTTTTTAAAAATGGACAAACAGTTGATTTCATGTAACGAAATATAGCTGGGAGGGAAGACAAATCCTTCACGCTTGCCTACAACCCACCACCCCGTCCCGAAATCTATTCGTACTTTTATAGCAACAATGAGACTGAGAATTTATGAATCAGCAAAGTTCTGACTTCCCTGTGCTGCCAACTGTTACGGTGCAAGAATTTTAAAATTTAGAAATACTGTAGAGTGACCCAATCAACATAAATAAACTGTTGCGCTTCAAGATTTTATTATGTTTATGGCGTGATGTTTTGGGATGATGTATCGAAGGCGGCAACCCACTATTTACGTGAGGGCGAGTCGGGCTCGGATTTTCTGATTGCCATCTTAGCAACCGCGCGAAGGTGGCGCGTCGTCTCGGTTGCTTCCATGTTTTAAAATTCTTGCCGCGCGACAGTTGGCAGCACAGAAAAGTCCGAGTTTTGTGATTCACAAGGTCTCTGTCTCATTTTGGCCATAAAAGCAAGAACGGCTTGGGAGCCGGATTGCGATTCCTACGTAAGCATGAACGAATTACCTTCCCTCTCAGCGACATTTCGTTACATAAAAGCACCTCTGTCTATTTTTAATAGCACTAGGAAAGTTGCTGCTAAGAAGCCCCGCAATCTAGTTAAACTCATACATCCTCCCCTTTAAAATGTGTAATATTACACAAACCACGTACGTATTTGTTCGTCCACTCTCTCAGCTTCGGATAACCAACTTTTTCCAGAGGAATGTTAGCCTCCATAAAAGTTCAAATTGTTCTTTACTCTTTTTTGTTCGTTTTGCAGCTGCACTAGCGAAGTGATTGTAACTTGTCTTTTGACACATGTCGTCGTTAGCGTCTTCTCCTTCTTCTTCTTATGGGAAGGAATGTTATTAATGTATTGTAGACACGTGTACTTTCTCTGTTACTTAATTCGTACATTTCAGTATTTGCACAATGGTATCTTTCTAGTTTTATCAAACATGTAAAATACCTCTGATAAAAATTCTTTTCCTCAAGCAAAAACCGTCACAACCATATCAGTGAATTGCAGCACCAACACATACGACAAAATATAACATTGTATGCACTGGTGATCAGCAACAATTTCCATCACGCAGTAAACCGCCACATCAAAGAATGCGCTGAACATTGCTCAATGTCTTACTTCCCTGCGGAGGAAATGAAATTAGCAATACTAAATACGATATCTTTATGCATCTAAATTTTTTAATAGAGAATGTCATTGCCATAACACGAAACGAATGCCCACCGTTAACTTCAAATAATGTGATTCATACAATTTCATTGAATGTGTGTGTGTGTGTGTGTGTGTGTGTGTGTGTGTGGTGTGTGTGTGTGTGTGTGTGTGTGTGTGTGTGTGTGTGTGTGTGTATGTGTATGGGTGACCAGAAAACGAAGGGATACACATACAGACAGACATGCATACACAAACAGATCAGAGACATCTCAAAACTTACGTTTTAATGTTGGCAATAACATTGCATCTTTGATGGCAATATCATCTGATAGTAGGCAACACAAACCAGAATATTGCATCAGAACAAGTGCTGCGAAATGTGGAAAAGGAAAACTCCAAATGGCAATTATAAGATGAGGATCAGCGCCAAAAATGGAACAAAAACAATTAAGTAGAAAATCGTTCACGCAACCGGTAAGTAGAATTTAAGATATTACTACGTCATAGAGGAACGAACCATCAGAATCGTTTACAACCATAGATACAATGCCCCAAAATGTAAACTAAATAGAAAAATCTGTACATATTCGAGGCCACTGAAGATGCCGTGCACAGAATATAGGTGAAACGCGTATGGCACGAAAATTTTTCCATTCAGTTGCACTTAGATGGTCCAAAAGTAAAAGATATCAACATACCGTAATATTGGTGCTCTCGGTCATTAAGTGAAGGCCATCGGCTACTAATTGTCCGTGGTGAGAGGCTTAGTCTGAAATTCGGTATCCTCGACACCCTGTTGACACTATGGCTCACTGAATAACTAATCCTCTAACGCTTTCCGACATGGAATGTCCCATTTGTCTATCTCCATCTACCATTCCGAGTTAAAGTCTGTTAATTCCAGTCCCGCGGCTATAATCACGTTCGGAACCTTTTTACAAGAAACACCTGAGTATATATGAAAGGTCCGCTTTTTTTATTGTTGTTTAATTCTCCCGCCCATATGGGCTGGGTGTGCGCTATCAGTGGTACAATACTTCGTTGTTCAGCCACGAGCACTCTGAATGATATAATATAGCTGAGAGAAAAAGAATTTGAGGATGTCGCTTTAAATTAAAAACGTTATTGACTGGTTCGTAAAAGGACTATAATATATATTCAATTTAAAAAACACGAATGCAGTGTGGTGATTTTCTTCCATGAAAAATCACTCACCATTGCACTTTCACTTAACAACTGAAGTCCTTGCACAAGGTTAGAAGTATTGTGGAAGGAGAAATATGGTGTACAGAAATCGAGGGATGTTGGTAAAGAGATAGGGGTTTGTTAAGTGGGGAACTATGGATACGACAGATAGAAAATGAAGCGTATAAAGGGAATACAGATACTGAGAAAGACAAAAAGTGAGGACGAGTATGATATACGTGGAAGGTAGTGGTAAAACAGGAAAATGTAGGGGAGCATAGAGAGGGAAAAAGAGAGGGGGCTGGTTGGGCAATGGTTAAAGTTGGTAGGAGGGATAAATATTCTGGCGGATCTCGCTGTCTGGGAGAGGGATTTGTGTTGAGATAGACCATGGAGTGAATGCGGTGTAGGGACGGAGGGATGAGTTCGTGAAGGCGTGGCAGCACACCGCGGTTGGAGATCAGAGGTGATACAATATGGTTATTGGAACCTACTTTGCAGTAGTATAGGAGATGCGGAGGTGTTCGGTGTGGGCGGGGAGGGGGGGGGGGAATTTGATAAGATGGTAGAGGATCCATATGGGAGAGGATAAACTGATGCGAAAGGCGAGATGTAATCCATGGCGTTCAAGGCAGCTCTGCCAATGTGTGTACAGCCCTTCAATATCCTGTGTACGCAGTACTACCGCCATCTGTATATGTGCATGTTGCTATCCCATGTCTTCTGTCACGTCAGTGTAAGTTTCAATACCTACCGCCGTTGAAGATAGCTTAGAACAGCAATAAAAGAATTAGGAAACATCTGTCATTGTTACTATACAAAGAGAAAAGTAACTTCCTGCCAGAGTAAACAGGAAACGTGTTAACGCCCCTTTTATAAAAGCGAAAATTCGTTGGCAAACACAGTGACATCATTAACTGTCGACGAGAAACCTGACTGAATGTTTACTACATTTTAATCACGTTTTAGACTGTAAAGATCCCTGTGCCTGAGTATCAAAGCGTTCGACTTTATTCAATACTACATAAATTAATAAAAAGATAGATTATATAAGCAAATTAGTACAGAAAACCTACATCACTTTTGTCTACATTAACAATGATTTCATCTAATGAAACTCAATAACGGGAGCGAAATTCGAACCTGGAACGTTGTTGCTTTTCGAGGACAGTGCTTTTACTTAATGGGTTATCCAGGCAAAATGTACTCGCAGTTTTACTGCGCACTCGCACACGTACATCCTGTTAAAGAGTCTGGCTAGATCGCTTCATGAGACCCAGTTCGGTAAAAAGTTCAAATTTCATAACCGTACAGACTCCGCTGTAGAGAGAAAGACTCAATCGGAATAGAAGCAGAGCGGTTGGTATCATATGGACTCAACTGAGGTCTTATTAGTAGACTCGTGTGGAGCATATCGCGTTCACCTCATTTCTGAAAGATGGACGAAGCCTGGAAACCACCTGTGTGTGCGCTACCGCCCTGCCCTGAGGCTTGCCTAAAGAGAAGGCGCGTGGCAAGCGCTCTGGCCGGCTGGCTGGTCGGCCGGCCGTCGAGTGCGCATTGTTCGCGTGATTGGCCCTGACGTCAGCACAGGCTCTCGAGCCGCGAGCAAAGCTTTGTCTCAGGCTGCGGCCGCGGGCCTCTCGTGGATGAGCCGGTGCATAGTCTCGCTCCGCTCAAACGGCCGGCCTTCCTGTACTCCCGGCCGTCGTAACAACACGAGTGCGAATGGCAACGGCAGCCCGGTTTCTGCAGTCGACGATATTGGTTTTACATCCACCCACAAGATACGAAAACAAAGTCTGAGCAGCAACATTTATGAGAAAGATGAGTAGCCATAAGAGGAAAATAAGACAGTAAAATAATATCTGAATCAGAAATAATTCACTACGAATGTAGACGAATGCTCTCAAAAATTACACTAAGGTGACATAATTCAAATCGACTCAGGTGGTACACAGATTTCTGATGTGATTATGACCCCATGATAGGAGTTCACAGACTTCGAAAGCGGTGTGGTAGTTGGACAAATGGGTCATTACATTTCGGAAATAGTCGGAAAACTCAATATTCCGAGATGCACAGCGCCTAGAGTGTAGCGGGAATACAAAATTTCAGGTATTACTGGTCACCACGAACAACGGAGTGGCCGACAGCCTTCACCTAACGACCGAGAGCAGCAGCGTTGCTTAGTGTTGTTAGTGCTAACAGACAAGTAAAACTGCGTGAAATAACCGCATAAAGCAATGTGGAACGTACGGCGAACGTACCCAGTCGGACAGTGTGGCGAAATTTGGTGTTAACAAGCTATGGCAGCAGACGACTCACGCGAGTGCTTTTGTTAACAGCACGACATCGCCTGCAGCGCCTCTCCTGGGATCGTGACTGCATCGTATGTTCCCTAGATGGTTGTAAAATCTTGGTCTTCTCAGTTATTCCCGGTTTCAAATGATAAGATCTGATGGCAGGTTTAGTGTGGCGCAGACACCTCAAACTCATGGGCTCAAGTTGTCAACAAGGAAAAAAATGGAAATTTCTGGTCTACATCTACATCTACATTTATACTCTGCAAGCCACCCAACGGTGTGTGGCGGAGGGCACTTTACGTGCTACTGCTTTACCTCCCTTTCCTGTTCCAGTCGCGTATGGTTCGCGGGAAGAACGACTGCCGGAAAGCCTCCGTGCGGGCTCGAATCTCTCTAATTTTACATTCGTGATCTCCTCGGGGGGGTATAAGTAGGCGGTAGCAATATATTCGATACCTCATCCAAAAACGCACCCTAAGGTCTTATGGGGACCAAACTGTTGGGGTCATCGGTATCTAAGCTTACACACCACTTAATCGAACTTAAAATAACTTAGCTAAGGACAACAAACACATCAATGCCCGAGGGAGGACTCGAACCTCCAACGGGGGGAAGCCGCACGGACCAAGACGCCGGCTACCCCGCGAGGTCTGTCAACAAGGCACTCAGCTAGCTGGTGGTGGCTCTATAATGGTGTGGGCTGTGTTCACATGGAATGTAACAGAGCATTGACTGGATTTGGATATTTTAGGCTACCTAGAGTCAATTTGCACTCATTCATGGACTTCACGTTCCCAAAGAACTATGGAACTTTTATGGATGACGATGCGCCCTTCAGCAGGCTGCAGTTGTTCTGGATAATTCGAGCGAGTGATTTGGCCAACCACATCACCCCACATAAATCATGGGACTTAATCGACATATTAGTTCGTGTAGAGAATCCTGCACATGTGACACTTTCGCAATTATGGATGACTATTGAGACACTATGGTTTAATATTTCTGCAGGGAAGTCCCAGCTTTTTGAGTCGATGACACGCCGAGTTGCAGCGCTACGCAGGGCAAAAGGAGGTCCGACACGATTTTAGGAGGTACCCTATGACCCTTGTAACCTCAGTGTACAAGGGATTTGACTGACGAACAACTCGGATTAGGAAGAGACAGGAGTACGATAGGTGCAATTTGACTCTTATTAATAACTATGAATGATATCTAGAGAAAGGTAAGGAATGTTGTGCTGTTTTGGTTGTGTTGGAAAAAGCGTTTGACAACGTTTGATTCATTAAATTTTTAGATATTCTGTAGAAGATCGCAAGTAAATGGAACACAAAGAGACTAATAAGCAATGTACATACGCCACACGGAGTAAATAGGTGATGCAGTGACACAACGAAAGTTGGGAGAGAAGTTAGACTAGGCTGTTGTCTTAGCCTACTCTGTTTCAATTAGAAACTGCTTTTAATAACAGCGTGTTATTGCAGTTGTAGGGAGGATAACCAAATGTACACGGTTTACTGACGACATCGTATTACAGTTTAACATACTAACTCTGACGACGCATTTAGCAGTGACAGTCCACCGTGTTATCTTTCGCCAGTGATGTCGTTCGGATGTGGTACGCAGGGTATGGCGTCAGCATACGGTTCTTCCTACAGTTTTCATCTTCCAGATCTTCAAGGACGCTAGTTCCCGCTCACGTAGTTTCCCAGCTGGCATTATGAGGCACTAAGTGCACCACATTTCAGTCCTGACAACAAGGAAAACAACTGAAAGCACCGGGAATTGAGCCAGATTCCTACGTATAACAGCCATACAAGCTGACCACATAGCTCTGGAAGTGGACCCACTGCATTACTTTGTTAAGTATAACCTGTACATAAAATAAAGTTACAACAAAAGAAAGTTCTACAAAAGTACTGGTATTTTCTATGGTCCATTAAAGGAACAATAAAAAAACCAATTAGTGAAGTGTTTTGAATGGAATATTGCCCTGCAAGATAACGAAACATGAGTCCGGCTTACAAGGGAACAAGTGACAAGTGCCAAAGGGCCAAGCCTGGGTGCACTTTCCTGCACATTCAACTGCTCAGGTGACGATCTCTTAGAAGGAGAATATATTCGCAGAATGGACTAGTCTACCTGTTCCCCCAACTTAAAACGCAGCAGGTAGATCTCGGCTGTGTAGGCAGCTCACAAAAAAATACCTTATTTCAGTGCCTTATGTATTTGTACATTGTACACATAGAGGAAAACCAGTAACGAAGCAAACTGTAACAAATAATTTTATTGCTTGTCTGCTTTTCCATCAACTGCTTCCAATCCACAAAATGTGTCGCAGAATGTTTTGGATGGTTCTGCAGGTAGAATGTTGAACTTTATTTTTACGAAGAATGTTGTGGTTGGATTACCGTGGCAGTTGTTTATTGTGGTGCTACTGAAAGCGTCGGTGGTGTGGAGAGCTTTAATGGACGTGATGTTATTACTTATCGTACTTTTCAGATTAGTGAGGTATATAATAGTGATATTGGCACATCTTATTTTGGTGCTATTACGCCTCCTCTTGTTGGGACTCGCAACAGATTTAAGCTTAGTGTCTTTCAAAAATTTTGGGCAGCTGTGATATGAGTTTATAGGAATGTACAGGGAAGCCTTTCCCAGCCGATGGTACTTATATTAATTCCCAACGACGATGGCGGCACGCTGATGGACGACGTTCAGTGTGACGTGCCTACAGCGAGTCTGCTCCGGCCTACAGTGGCCACCGTGCGGAACGCTTGCCCCTGGCTCTTGCCTACCCGCTGGACAGCTGGAGCGGATGGGTAGTCTTATCGCGGGGCAGTTCCAGCCGGCTGGACTGCGGCGGCACCGAGGGCAGCGAAGCGCTGAGAGATAGGCTGAAGAAGGTGCCGAGAGGGCATGTCGAAACGCTCTGCTAGCAGTGCCACACACCGAGGACAATCTTCTGCATTCTCGCAGGCTGCACACTAAAACTGCGGAAGAACAGCTCAATCTACAGTTTAACTCAGTCTACATTATCTTCAAGAATACAGTCTGGAACCGCCCCCCTTCTTGCAGCGGTGTACCGTAGGTCTCTAGAAGAGTTTAGTGTTCCAAAGGATTGGAAAAGGGCACAGGTCATCCCCGTTTTCAAGAAGGGACTTCTAACAGATGTGCAGAACTATAGACCTATATCTCTAACGTCGATCAGTTGCAGAATTTTGGAACACGTGTTATGTTCGAACATAATGACTTTTCTGGAGACTAGAAATCTACTCCGTAGGAATCAGCATGGGTTTCGAAAAAGTCGGTCGTGTGAAACCCAGCTCGCGCTATTCGTCCACGAGACTCAGAGGGCCATAGACACGGGTTCCCAGGTAGATGCCGTGTTTCTTGACTTCCGCAAGGCGTTCGATACAGTTCCCCACAGTCGTTTAATGAACAAAGTAAGAGCATATGGACTATCAGACCAATTGTGTGATTGGATTGAAGAGTTCCTAGATAACAGAACGCAGCATGTCATTCTCAATGGAGAGAAGTGATCCGAAGTAAGAGTGATTTCAAGTGTGCCGCAGGGGAGTGTCATAGGACCGTTGCTATTCACAATATACATAAATGACCTTGTGGATGACATCGGAAGTACACTGAGCCTTTTTGCAGATGATGCTGTGATTTATCGAGAGGTTGTAACAATGGAAAATTGTACTGAAATGCAGGAGGATCTGCAGCGAATTGACGCATGGTGCAGGGATTGGCAATTCAATCTCAATGTAGACAAGAGTAATGTGCTGTGAATACATAGAAAGATGGATCCCTTATCATTTAGCTACAATATAGCAGGTCAGCAACTGGAAGCAGTTAATTCCATAAATTATCTGGGAGTACGAATTAGGAGTGATTTAAAATGGAATGATCATATAAAGTTGATCGTCGGTAAAGCAGATGGCAGACTGAGATTCATTGGAAGAATCCTAAGGAAATGCAATCCGAAAACAAAGGAAGTAGGTTACAGTACGCTTGTTCGCCCACTGCTTGAATACTGCTCAGCAGTGTGGGATCCGTACCAGATAGGGTTGATAGAAGAGATAGAGAAGATCCAACGGAGAGCAGCACGCTTCGTTACAGGATCATTTAGTAATCGCGAAAGCGTTACGGAGATGATAGATAAACGCCAGTGGAAGACTCCGCAGGAGAGACGCTCAGTAGCTCGGTACGGGCATTTGTTAAAGTTTCGAGAGCATACCTTCACCGAAGAGTCAAGCAGTATATTGCTCCCTCCTACGTATATCTCGCGAAGAGACCATAGGATAAAATCAGAGACATTAGGGCCCACACAGAAGCATACCGACAATCCTTCTTTCCACGAACAATACGAGACTGGAATAGAAGGGAGAACCGATAGAGGTACTCAGGGTACCCTCCGCCGCACACCGTCAGGTGGCTTGCGGAGTATGGAAGTAGATGTAGATGTAGATGTAGACCGCTACGGTCGCAGGTTCGAATCCTGGCTCGGGCATGGATGTGTGTGAAGTCCTTAGGTTAGTTAGGTTTAAGTAGTTCTAAGTTCTAGGGGACTGATGACTTCAGTCTCATAGTGCTCAGAGCAATTTGAACCAATTTTTATCTTCAAGAAAGCCCTTTAAGAAATCTTTTGTTCTAGATTATATAAATATATTTAGTGAATTTGGTGTTACGCAGATTTATTAGTTGTAGTCAGATACCGTAACATATGTAAGTCTCGGAGTAATTACCCATTCCAAAATAAACTGGGCAATGGAATACGTTTTACCACAGTCAGCCCAAAAAGAGCATTTTACATTATTTTTCATCACATTACGCTGAGACTCCGTACCTTCCAGAAAACTTCTCGAAGTGAAGAATCAGACATTTACAGATGTAGAGATCCTTAAGTAACTTCTTAACACCTAGGGTGTCAATCATTATGGTTTCTTTTGACTGATCAGACTTGTGATCTACAATACATGAAGGAGAACAACAATAATTTTGTGAAAACTGTCTGCAGTCGTGAAAGCTATATTTAGGAATTGTTGTATTTCTGAGTAATTACACGATGTACCCAAAATTTTCGTTATGAGAAACAGAAATCTGGGAGTAATTAAGGTCCATTAACAAGTGTATTGTTACAGATTTAACCTATAGGGAGGGTTTAGTAATAATCGTCACTTTCCTGCTAATGAACATTCGCAGTAGATATGACATAGATTTCGATACGTACAAGCCATTTTTGGCACAAACTTTTATCTCGACAAACATCTTAATGAAGTGAAAAGGTGACACACAAATCAAGAAAGGTGAGTCAAATTTCACCAATAATACTGATCTGTTTCTTGAAAAAGTAATGTCTCCTCACCTGGAAGACATTGGCAGCAGATATAATTATGCTTTAAGCATCAGGTAACTGTACAGATAGAAACTAAGTACAGGAAATGAGTAGGAGTAGAAAATATTTTTTGAATATGCATATTGACAAAAACAAGAACAGGACCATTATGCAGTTAATCCTGTTACTAGCTTACTCTACTTCTACATCTAGATAACTACTCTCGCGATTCACAGTTAACGACCTGGCAGAGGGGTCTTCGATCCACTTTCATGCAGTTTCTCCACTGTTTTACTCTCGTACGGTGCCTGGAAACACGAGCACTTAAATATTTCCATGTGAGCTCTAATTTCTATTATGGTGATGATTTATTCTGTGTAGGGTGGCGCCAGTAACATACCTGATATCGTTCTTGCACGATTCACCAATGGTTGTAACGCACTGCACGTCTGTGACGGGTGATGGTGGCTGATGGTGAGTAAGTACAGATCGGTATGAGTAGATTTTCTATAGACGGTGTGACCAAGACATCCATTTCATTTGCGGCGGACTAAGACGTCAAGTTCAGATGATACAGTGCTCGTTTCGCCACACAGTCCTACTTTTATAGTTTGTGTGCATAATTTCCTTTAATCTTCTAATTGCTAAGTAAATGTTACTTTTACATATATTTAGTACATATGTGTATATTACCTTACTAGCTCATTTTTTAATTGCATTTAGCTTTCTTCATTCATGTACCATATGTGTGAATACTTTTTAATCCATTCTGACGTAAACCCTGCATACTTTTTATTTATGCCATATGGGCAAAACATATGTCATGTGATGTGAGGTACGTATTGAACAGCATACTTATTACACAAAGCAATGTTTCAGGATTCGATGTGAGAGCTACACAGGAAGTTACCTATCCATTGGCGCATGAGATGAGAAATCTAGGGAGGAAACTGAAAGATGGGTGGATCCAATCCCACACTCCTGTATGGCTGCACACTTGTTGGTCCAGTCGACTTTCAATAGATCATAGGTCCTGGGTAATGTACTCAAGCATTTGTCAACTATACCAGTCTTGTGACTGAAATTTGTAAAATGCTAGCCAGTAAATTATCCTAAATGCAAATTTCTTCTGTTTATATAGATTTCAAGCTAATACTTGTTTAGAAAAGAAGTCACTGATATGTACAGTGTAATTCCACATAATTGTTTTTTTTTTCAAGCGGGGGGATTAACTTACCAATACATTATGTCACTGTAACTCTAGTTTGACTTAGGTTGATGTTCTCTGACTGACAATTTGCTATGTCCAACACAGAAAACTTAAAAAGTTCAAGAGTATGTTCTATGAACCATGTTTTAAATAATTATCAAAGTCTGATAAAATTAGACACTGTTAGGTTAGTAATCCTACATTTCAATGAGTTTTCTTATCTCAACACTCAGTATGTATTTTTTTATCAGTTGTCAATGAATCTTCTACGCTTCTATGTATGCGGGTTAGTTTGAATGAAAAATTAGCAAATAGCGTGGAAGACATTTAAATTTGTGATCAAGAGTTATGTATAAACTGTGTAACAAGATGTATACATTACTGATTTCCCGTACTTATTTTGGTCTTCATGCTGCCTGATTATATCATCATTCAAAACTGTTTATGACTCTGATTACCTCTGTTTATCCTGAATATTGCATTATTGTACTTCATTAGAACTTGAGTTGTGTGCAAACTCATGCTTCTGTTTTGGGTACTTCCTGGTCATCGTCCCCTCATCTTGAGCATAGACCCTAAGTTTTTCCATTATTTTCTCCTCTCATGAGTCACCATATCCCTACATACTCTGATTTATGTGACTGATTGATTTTGTGGTATACTCCTACTTGTGATTGACAGAAGCACCGTGATAAACCGCAATGGCGGACCGGAAGTGAATTTTCAAGCAACACGCGTCTAGTAATACTAGGACGCGTGTTGCGCGGCAGCCTCGCTCTGCGGCTGTCTCGCTCAAGGTCACCCGCCTTAAACAGCGGCATACGGTGAACGCACACAGCAAGCTATTTTAAGAGGTACTGATAAACCTCTTCAAGGATTGGAGGCCTACAATGAAAGAGACATTATTTCTTATCGCACCTTTGCAGTTGGAGATATACCCAACAGGGATTATGGAACATGTGTGGTTACAACAGACAAGCCATTTTCATTGTACACAAGGAATCGCAGGAGGATTAATGCAGATGATAAGTTAAATGTTTCGTGCAAAATTTCTGGTGTATTAACTAAATTTTCATTGCTGTGTGCGTTCACCGTATGCCGCTGTTTAAGGCGGATGACCTTGAGCGGGACTTAGCCGCAGAGCGAGGCTGCCGCGCAACACGCGTCCTAGTATTACTAGACGCGTGTTGCCTGAAAATTCACTTCCGGTCCACCATTGCGGTTTATCACGGTGCTACGTCCTGCCGCGCCCAGTTCTTATCAGTACGAGCATCCGCTACTGAGGCAGCTGCAGGCTCATTCAAGTCGAGGCAGCCGCACGATACACACAGCCATGCCGTACAGGAGGAGAATGTATAGAAGAAGGAGCAGATTGCCAGTGTACAAGACAGTTGACACCTTTTCAATTACACCAAATGAAACTGGTCAACAGGAGTTACTACAAGGACCTATTACTTTTGTTGGTTGCAAGATTCAATTTTCTTGTACTACAACAGAAGTAGTTAGTGGCAATTCATGGTTAACAATTGCTAGTTTAAGAGGTACTGATTTCTTACCGTACCTTTGCAGTTGGAGTTATACCCAGAAGTTATCGATACCAGTATTATTTTTTTAATTTTGGAAAGTTCAACATTATCTCAGCTGCTTTTCTGAAAACTTTCATGTAATTTTATACACAGTATGTCATATCACAAACAAATGTCTATGAAAAGGAATAACTTTATTTTCGATGTTATAATCAATAAGTACTAGTTCTGAATGTACAGTTAAAATTATTTTTCTTAGAAACATTTGAAATTACGAACTATTGGCGCACTTAAAATTACTGTTATTAATTACGCAATACTGTACTGGTCACAATGTTTATTTTTGGATTCGTTTATAAAATAATAATCGAAGTAATAATGTAACAGAAACTAATAGAAATTCATTTTCCAAGATCTAGTAAGTAATTAAAGATGTTCATAATGGATATTAGGAAGAGTATGTGTAAGAGAATATTATAACGGAATTCGTTAGCAGTGGGCATTAGTATTGTTGTTCGGTTGTCAAGTTGTGTTAGGGCGCTTTTTTGAAACTTGATAACGAAAGTTTTCCTAGCAAATGGCTGATCAGTATCGTTATTTTTAGTGACTGTGCTCACTTACGAAGAGGAGGAGATTAGTGTTTAATGTCCCGTCGAGAACGACGTCATTAGAGGCAGAGCACAAGCTGGGATTAGGAAAGGATCTAAAAGGAAGCGGCTGTTCTCTTTCGAACGAACCACCCCACTTACCTTAAGTGATTTACTGAAATCACGGAAAATTTAAATTCCTCCAGAATGTAAGTCCAATGAGCTAACCGAGCTCACCTACGAGGAGAACCTTCTGCGTATGTCACGTGTATAATAGCTTCACACAAACTCTGCTGTAAATTTTTTGACAGTGATTCGACATAATATATATATATATACACAGAATGGAACTTTCGCTGGAAGTAGAATAGCACTGCTGGCTGCGTAAAGATAAAATGTAAAAGAAAATTAAGGCTCCTTCTGGAAGAGTTAAAAAAATAGTAGAACACGCAGATATAAATCGTTTGGTGTTCAAGAAAGCTACAGGTAAAAGGTGAAATAGTAACGTGATCTGTAGCCAAACCACAACAAAAAATTAATAGCGTGAAATTAGCGTCAGTACACACTGTTAATTTATGTAATAACGTTCTGGTTAAGAAATTGTTGAACATTAGATCAATCTGCCATTGCAAAAACTTATTATTAGTGATGTACTTAAATTGACTGAATTACTTGACTTGTTATTATCACACAATTATTAAAAATTTAACGCCCAATTTAAGATCAGAAAGATGGGTTAGCAGTAGGCAATAGCCAAGCTGGCACCTGGCAGAAATTTTCATTAATAACCTTGAAAATTGGTTATTTCAAAAGTACTACA
Source organism: Schistocerca americana (assembly GCF_021461395.2). Lineage (NCBI taxonomy): Eukaryota > Metazoa > Arthropoda > Insecta > Orthoptera > Acrididae > Schistocerca > Schistocerca americana. The sequence continues at coordinate 764,381,763 of NC_060121.1, read as the reverse complement.
GCTTAAATATTCATTCTCGTCAGTCAGCTTATAGCATAAGCGATTTTTACGATTTTGTTTGGAAAATATTAATGAAGCAATCAACGTGACTCTTCTTGCTCATTATTTATTGACTCTTCGATAAAAATTTCTGATTTTTTAAAGAATTTTAGTCATCATTAGAGTTAGTCATCATTAGAGTTAGTTACTCTCTCCAAAATGAGGCGTGTCCGTAACAGAAATCACATAGTCTGCAAATCTTATCTTAAATAAAAAGCTGATTGAATGAATATCGGGGATACTAATAAATACATCATTCTGAAATTGGTCCGAATTACTCTACTGGCAGGTCCTTAATGAGTAATAGGATATTTTTTGTTTTAAGTCATTCACTTGTTACTGGAAAATCGTGATGTGAAACATACGACAAAACTTCATTTTGGGCAGAGCAGCCTTAACTGATCGGGGGAGGGGGGGGGGGGGGGGTTAATAAGGACTTAATTTCTTAGTAAAAAATCAGAAAATGTTGTCCAAGAAACAATAAATAAGGTGCAAAGAGATTTTCGTTGATTGATGGATGACTTGAAGAAAAAGTCGTAAGAATCGCTTACTTTGTAGGTTGACGTGGAGGAGACATATTAGCAGAAAAGGCACTATGCTACAAGCGACATGCAGTTGATGTTTTCATTTTATTTGAAGACAAGGAGGCTGACTTAAATTATTTCTTATCAATACCAAGTGCTGCAGATCCTAAAATTATTTTCACTTTAGAAACTGAACAGGACTGCTCCGTAAACTATTTAGACTTGACCGTTACTAAGAAAAATGGCAAGCACGGACTAGTATACTCAAGAAATCAAAATATACGTGATTGTTAATGTCCATTCCTCTCATCCACAAGGATGTAGAGAGAGTACCAACTGTTACAATAAAATTAAAAATAGCATATAATAATAATAATAATAATAATACGATTTCTCCTAACAACAATAGTAATCATAAACGAAATCTGCATTTACTGCGTTGGACTACAACAGTCAGGTTTCACAAAAAAGTCGAGAAATCTTTTCGTAATATTAGCATTAGTATCGCTTTTCAGACAAAAATGCGCTTAGGACACGTTTTTGACACCGAATGGGCCCAAAAGCCGTTAATTATGACGGCCGCTACTTTGATGTACGCTTTGAGGAACATACCTTTTTCTGAAGGAGGGCAGCTTTACGTGGGCACATGACTACGGAGAGACACACCGCACTGGGGTTTCAGCACAGGTTGGAGGTGCTGCATAATCCACCTGAGGGGCGGAAGATACGTAGATTCACTCGATGAATTTGAAATCTGCAGCTGTATGAAGCGAGCATCTGTTCGAGAATTTAATGAGCAGGAAGAGTTTAATGAGAATTACCTTTTCAGCATTTTTGGCGAACTGTTGTAAATTGCTGTGAGCTGTACTGATGATTGACTGCAGTACTTCCGACTCAACGACTGCGTACTTCTACTGCTCGCTTCCGCCATCTAGCGGCATCTGCGCGTTCCACTGCAAGTCGGATCGCCTTCACGTTATTTGTGGTGGCATCCCATCTGAATCAGCTACTTCTCACCGTAGCTGTTAGTTCGATTTTCTAATACCATATGTTCTCAATAAAATTATTTTTAAATCTTTTGTTATGTTGTGGCAACAGGCCATATTAGTGTTTCATGCCATACATGTAACTGTCAAGTTACACCTACTGGAAATAAATTTTATTTTGTTATCGACAGATTACATGGTGGAACTATGATATATATACATCTACATGGAAACTCTGCAAATCAAATTTAAGTGCCTTGCAGAGGATTCGTCGAACCACCATCACAATAATCCTGTACCATTCCAATCTCGTACAGCGCGTGGAAAAAGTAACACCTATATCTTTCCCTTATTTTATAAAGAGGAACGTTTCTTCCTATGTGGGTCGGCGTCAACAAAATATTTTCACATTCGGAGACGAGAATTGTTGATTGAAATTTCGTGAGAAGATCCTGCCGCAGCGAAAAACGACTGTTTTAATGATGTCCACACAAATCTTTCATCGTTTCAGTGACACTATCTCCCTATTTCACGATAATACAAAACTTGCTGCCCTTCTTTGAACTTTCTCGATGAACTCCGTCAATCCTGTTTCGTGAGAGTCCCACACCGCACAGTTGTACTCTAAAAGAAGACGAACAAGCATAGTGTATGAAGTCTCTTTAGTACATCTGTTACATTTTCTAAGTGTCCTGACAATAAAACATAGTCTTCGGTTAGCCTTCCCCATAACATTTTCTGTGTGTTCCTTCCAATTTAAGTTGTTCGTCATCGTAATTCCAAGGTATTTAGTTGAATTTATAGCATTTGGATTTGACTGATTTATCGTGTGACCTCGCACTTTTCGATATTAAGGGTCAACTGCCAATTTTTGCACCGTACAGATATATTTTCTAATTAGTTTTTAAATTTGTTTTGATCTTCTGTTGACTTTACTAGATAAACGACAGCATCAGATGTAGACAATCTAAGACGGCTGCTCAGATTGTCTTCTAAATCGTTTATATAACGACCACCAAAGGCCCTGTAACACTACCTTGGGGAACACCAGAAATCACATCTGTTTTACTCGATGACTTTCCGTCAGTTACTATGAACTTTGATCTCTCTGACAGGAAATCACGTTTACCTTGGGTACAGTAGATGTACTGATAATGGTTTTAACGTTGTCCGCCTGCAGTGCCATACCTACCAGAATGATATGTGTGCGTGCCCTTTAATATGGAATGCTCACATACAGAAGGCTCACTGTGGTGAAAATGTGTGAAGCAAGCAGTGAAGTATGCCACAGATACGCACTAGTGCTTCCGGCAGCCAAATCAGCCGGTTTGAAACGGGTCACATTGTGGCCTTCCGAGTGGCCGGTTGGTTATTTCCAAGAACTGCCGCACAAGTTTGACCTGCCGCGTCAATTGTGCAACGATGCTGGTATCAGTGGCAACGTGAACATCATCACACCTGTAGACAGTGTTCTGGACGTCCATGCAGGACAGACGTCCACCCGGATTCTAAGGGCAGCAGTGGCAAATTGTACAGGTACCACAGCACAGATAAGAGTACTTGTGAGCCAATACATATCGACACGAACTGTTGCGAAACGGTTATTAGCAGTGCGACTACAGGTATGCACACCTCAAGCACGTCTTCCACTCAAGTGCACAGTTCGACTGGTGCTGCCAGAGAATCACTTGGAAGATGGAATGGCGCTCTCTGGTCTTCAGCGATAAAGCCGATTCTTCCTGCACGCAAGTGATCGTGGTCTGCGTGTACAACATAGACCTGATGAGAGTTGTCTGGTAGAGTGAATTCATCCAAGATACACTAGCACCGCCTCAGGCCCTATGGTGTGGGGTGTGACAGGCTACAGCACTCGTTCACCACGTCCAATCTCTATCTAACGCTCACAGCCGTCGCTGCATGTATTTAAAGCAATCTGATTTACATTCTTATCATTCTCGGAGTATGCGTGCGGAACGATTTGAAGTGGAATGATCATATAAAATTAATTGTTGGTAAGGCGGCTACCAGGTTGAGATTCATTGGGAGAGTCCTTAGAAAATGTAGTCTATCAACAAAGGAGGTGGCTTACAAAACACTCGTTCGACCTATACTTCAGTATAGTATCAGTGTGGAAGCCGTACCAGATCGTGTTGACGAAGAATATCCAAAGAAGAGCGGCGCGTTTCGGCTCAGGGTTATTTGGTAAGCGTGATAGCGTTACGGAGATGTTTAGCAAACTCAAGTGGCAGACTCTGCAAGAGAGGCGCTCTGCATCGCGGTGTAGCTTGCTGTCCAGGTTTCGAGTGGGTGCGTTTCTGGATGAGGTACTGAATATATTGCTTTCCCCTACTTATACCTCCAGAGGAGATCACGAAGGTAAAATTAGAGAGATTCGAGGGCGCACCGAGGCTTTTCGGCAGTCGTTCTACCCGCGAACCATACGCGACTGGAACAGAAAAGGGAGGAAATGACAGTGGCACTTAAAGTGCCCTCCTCCACACACCGTTGGGTGGCTTCCGGAGTATAAATGTAGATGTAGATGTATATGTAGATTGTTTTGGGAGGGGACACTAACCAGCACTCGGTATGTGCAGAATGTTGTTAGACCATTTCTGTTATCGTTTTAGCAACAGAAATGTTATATATTGTTCTAGCAGGATATTACTCGACCACACAATGCCCCTGAAAAGCAACGTGATCTGCAAGATGTGTAGCAGCTTCCCTGGCCATCACGATCTCGAGACTTTTCTCCAATCGCGCACGTGCGGCATAGCATTGGACGAAAAGTGACTCGTGAGTCGACAACTAACAACTTTTGCAGAAATACGTTAACGGGTCGGACACGCACGCATAATGTATCTCAGGACAATATTCGCCATCTGTGCAGTTGACTGGATGCCGGAATCAGCGCCTGCATTGTCGTCTGTGGAGCTACACCACGTAATAAAATGGGTGTTTGAGCATGGGTCGATACCTGGTAACTCAGAACCGCTTGTGCTACTGATATGTAAATGTAATAATTTCTTGTACTCCATATACACTGTTGCAACAATAAATCATGCGTGAAATGGATCCTCTAAAACGGTGTACTAATTTGTTTTCACGGCAGTGTATGTACTTAGACCGTGGAATTACAACTGACGCAAGGTAGATTATATAGCTAATGTTGTGAGGAAGATGACAAGGGATATTAAATAAACAATAGGAGAGTAGCGGCATTTTAGACAGATGGAAACCTAGAAAGGTCCCGGAAAATGCCGCTACTCGGTGATGCAAACGAAGCGAGGAAAGGTGAATGGCAAATGGAGGAGCGGAGCTACTGTGTGCAAACAAGTGGCCCTGCCCTAGCTATCAGGGGCTCTGGAAAAATAATGTTGGGAAGGTGGTGGTGGGTTGGTGGGGTGGGGGGGTGGAGGGGAGGTCCTCATAGGAATTTCAAATGAGGTGAGGTACGGCGCAGCGCATCGCACAGGCAGGGCCTGGATTACGGAGAGGGTGCAAGGTGGTGGGTGGGGCCAAGGGGTGTGAGGAGTGGGGAGAGGGGAGAGGGGAGGATTTAAGCCGACGGCGCGCCGGACAGCAGCGGTGGGCGGCAAGGCGGCGGGAGCGCGCGGAACGCACAGCCACGCATCTGCTCCAGTAGGGGCGGCTGGAGGACAGCGTCTCGTAGAACTTGTTGCCACTACAGAAAGAAGGATCCGGGGTCACGTAGTCGTTTGCCTCACGTAGGAAGGGAAGAGCGAATGTTTACCTACAATACCTTTATATACTGCGTTAAAAAGCAACACCAAACAAACAAACAAACAAAAACCAATAACAAATTTCGGGGAAACGTTTTTCTAGATGACATGTTTAAGTTATTAACACTGAAAAATCAAAGGGTAATGTAAGCGCGGTTCCATGTCTTTTGCACTTGTTCGGTCAATACAGGGATGGTTAATGCTGGTTGGAGGTGATGCGGGAATTGTCATACGATGATGTCCTACATCTGCTCGACTGGAGACAGATCTGGTGATCCAGCAGGCCAAGGCAACATATCGACACACCGTAGGGCATAGTGTGTGTACGTGTGTGTGAGGGGGGGGGGGCGATATCCTATTTGAAAAGACCCCCCTTGACTGCTTTTCGTAAATGGCAGCATAACCGATCGAATCACCAAAAGCGACGTACAAATTTGCAGATTTGCAGTCATGGTACATGGGATAACCACGATAGTTATTCTGGTGTCATGCGGAATCACATTCCGGATCATAACTCCAGGTGTAGGCCCTGTAGAAACCACACTACTGAAGTTGAAAACTGTAGTGGTTTGGGGGCCGTGGAATGCACCCTGTAGGGTGTTTGGCTCGGAGTTGTCCTTGAGGCAACCGACTTGTAACTGTTCATTGTGTCACTGTGGTTCCAACTGCTGCTGAAATAGCTGCTGCTTGTGAGTATGACGAGCCAGAGCCATACGATGAACACGATGGTCTTACCTCTCGGTAATGCCACGTGGTTGTCCGGAGGCCGGTCTTCTTGCGACCATACATTCTTGCGTTCACCGCTGCTACCAACCATGTAAAATGGCTATATTCCTGTCAAGGCTCTCTGCAATATCGCAGAAGGAACATCCAGTTCCTCGTAATCATATTACACGACCTCGTTCAAGCTCAGTGAGGTGCAGATAATGGCGTCTCCGTCTAATTAAAGGCACTCTTCACCTACATCAACTCACCACGTCCAATCCAATCTCTATCTAACGCTCACAGCCGTCACTGCATGTATTTAAGGCAATCTGATTTACATTCTCATCAGATTTGTAAAAATTAGTGATTAGCACAACACCAAATAAGGTTAATTACTAAAACTACGCCTACATTCCAGTAACATACAATTGTTCCCATTGTGGCCACACATTAGGTTGTTAAATTTCCGTTCGGTACCGCAGTCAACACAAAGTGATATGCGTTAGGTCTCTAATTTTTACTGCATTGTAGAATGAGTGCGGGAATGACGAGTTGGTGGGACACAGTGTGAGATTTCTGGTCGAGTACTTTACTGTTCCTCAACTACACTCTTCGCCGCTATCAACGTGAGGCTCACACGCTCCACTCCAATGCACTGAGTTAAGAAAAGTCCTGCGATACCCCTTAATATCGTGTCGGACCTCCATTTTCCGGGCTTAGTGCAGCATCTCAAATGTTCAAATGTGTGTGAAATCTTATGGGACTTAACTGCTAAGGTCATCAGTCCCTAAGCTTACACACTAATTAACCTAAATTATTCTAAGGACAAACACACACACCCATGCCCGAGGGAGGACTCGAACCTCCACCGGGACCAGCCGCACAGTCCATGACTGCAGCGCCTTAGACCGCTCGGCTAATCCTGCGCTGCAGCAACTCGAAGAAACATGAACTCAACAAGTCATTGGAAGTCCTCTGCAGAAATATTGAGCCATTCCGCTTCTATAGCCATCCATAATTGCGAAAATGTTACCAGTCCAGGATTTTGTAAACGAACTGATCTCGATTATGTCCCATGAATGTTCGATGTTGACGTGCTCTGGGTGGCCAAACCTTTCGTTCGATTGAATTGTCCAGAATGTTTTTCAAACAAATGGTGAACAATACTGTCCCGGTGACACGGTGTATTGTCATCCATAATATCTCATCGTTGTTTGGAAACATTAAGTTCATAAACGGATGCAGATGTCTTTAAGTAACGGAGCATAACCATATCCAATCAATGATCAGTTCATTTCGACCAAAGGACCTAGTCCAATCCCTGTGAACACAGCCCGCACCATTATGCAACCACCAGCAGCTTGCGTGGTGTCTTGTTGACCAGTCTGGTCAATGGCATTGTGGGATCTGCGCCACACTACAACGTTACAATCAGCTCTTACCGACTGAAATCGGGATTCATTTGACTAGGTCATAGTTTCTGAATCGTCTAGTGTTCAAACGATATGGTCACAAGCCAAGGAGAGTAGTTGAAGGCGATTCGTGGTGTTAACAAAGGCACTCGTGCCAGTCGTCTGCTGCCATAGCCCATTAACGCCTAATTTCGCCGGAGTGTCCTAACTGATACGTTCGACGTACGTCTCACACTGATTTCTGTTTTTGTTTCTAGCAGTATTGCTTGCCTATCAGCACTAACAACTCCAAGGAAAAGCTCCTGCTCTCGGTCGTCAAGTGAGAATGTCGGTAATTGCGTTGTCCATGGTGAGTGGTAATGCCTGATATTTGGTATTGTCGGGACACTCTTGACACTGTGGACCTCAGAAATTGAATTCCCCAACGATTTCGGAAATGGAATGTCCCCTGTGTCTAGCTCCAACTACCACCTCGCTTTCAAGACGTGCTTATTCCAGTCGTGGGACCAACATCAAATTGCTAGCCTTTTCACAAGAATCTCCTGAGCATAAAAGACAGCTCCGTCAATGCACTGTCCTGTTATGCATTGTATACGGAACATTACAGCTATCTGTATATGCGCGTATGACTGTGACATGGCTTTTGTCACTGAGTGTACATCACCACACAGAGCTTGTGTATTAGCAGTGGCTGACAAAAGCTCCATGGCGTCTTTCTTACAAATTCTTAAAAGTTTTACTTAAAACTAGGTATTGACGTTACAATGGACTCGTTGGTCTGTACTATGATGAAAGCGCAACCGTGGATGCTATGACATCTAAGTGGAAATGTAAGAACCATTTAGATATATACAAAGCACTTATTAGGACGTATTCCATAGCCCTCCCTTAAATAATCGAAAAATCAGTTCAGAATGAACAGTTCGCTTAATAAATTCAGCGGTATATTTCTTTCCGAATGTACAGTCGTGCTCAAAAGTATCCGAACGACCTGAATTGCATTTCGCCTGATTCGAATGCAACCCACATAACACAGCTGTCTAGCGTGTCCTCTAATCGCTCCTTGGTACAGTCGTTTGACTATTGAAAATAGTTCCAAGTCACCACTAGAAAACACTGCTCTGTATCGCAATAACTCAAGATGTAAAGTAATACCAGGGTACTGCAAATATCAGGGAACACCTTATCACGGATAAGAAGGTCCTTAAGGCTTGTAAGCTCACATTTATTACAATAAATGATATAACCGAAATGTTACCAATCTCACTATTACGCCAGTTAGGTAATTCACGTAATAAGTTCGTCGTATTCATGATTTCCTCTTCAAAGTAACATACCGTATATATTATTTAACACAAAATGACATTAAAACTTTAAGTTATTCACGAGCAGCTAGTTGAGGATATGTATGAACTTCAAAAGACACGACGAACCGTCTCGTTCTGCATATGGATTCAAACCCAGGTCATGCAGGCTAAGCAAATACTTCGTGACTGACGAAAAACTAACAGTCATTCCTGACTAAGCATACAGAGAGTGATATACCTCAATTTTAGACAGTTTCAGTTAGCAAATATCAACTTTAAATTACATAAAATAAACATTTTTAACGGAGGCGAATTCCTACCCAGCATCTGTTGTCCTTGTTAACGAACTACGAGAGATGTTAAATATTGCTTCTTCACAAGTAACTTCCTTGAAATGTCGTGAGGTAAAGCTTTGTGTTGGGCAGGGATTCGAACCCAGAACCTAATTTGAATGTCACCGAAACGCAATCAGCTGTGACATATCTGTTTTTCTCGGCAGTAGCTAGATGTTTTAACTGAAATGACGAAACAAAACAATAATTTTTTCTTTCCCAGACTCCAACCTGCCACCTATTGCCGTTACATTCTAGAGGAAACGAACGTTGAAAATGGATTTGTAACACCAGCAGCGACATGTGAGCATGTTTGAACTAGAAATAATATGATGAAGAGTTCAGTTCCACCAGCAGATAGGTCTTCTCATGCTAGAGCTTGATAATATATAATGAAAGCTTTAGTGCCGGGCCAGGATTCGAACCGTTTCACGCGCAATATGTGAGGATGTTGAGGAATCTGCACTTTTGAACAAACAGCAAATTTCAGTCGAGCTTTATTGTCACGAAGGGATCTAACTCCGCGTTAAGGTCGGTCTAAGTTGCATTCCCAGTTCAGAACCAATTTTATCGACATACAGAAGCTCAAATAAAATATGGAATAAGTGTCCTGTGACCCTACATAGCGTTTGTTTCGTCACTAGAAATAAATAACTAGTATAAGAAAGGTTACCGTTGATACAGTTTCTACGTGTCGTGACTCCTGCCCTTATTGTGGTTCAACCTAACGTCTGCTTGGTAGGGAAGGACTATCATGTTTAACATGAATGTCAGACCACAGTGCCATTATACCTTCTTCTCTTGGCGTAACAAGAAGAGAACAGAATGTGTCTCTCCATATCAAAAATCATCAGCAGAAGTTGGGATCGAACCTAGACCATACGTATTTGAACCTAGCATCAATCCAAGAGTCCACCAAGTACTCTTCTCAGTCACTCCTTTTTCTATCATAACAATGTTGTGCCACACTGGATGAGAATTGTGAAACACAGGCTCCCTCTAGTGGTTTGCAGCATGTTCAATACATTCACTTACTTGTTTGACCGAATCGCCATGAACTAGCTGCCTCGGCTATCCAGTGCATACATTCAACTCTATTTTGTAATTACGGAAATAAAATCACGTAACTGCCACGTACACAGAACTGCCAACAGTGTAGGATGCAGAAATTTAAATAGGAAGTGCTCCTTTCGACTTGAGCTACTGTATTGCGCTATCTGTTTGTTGAAAACGTCGTGCAGTGCAAGAGAAAAGCTGGAACTGTGTGTCCCTCAGAAGTCTAGATCCGGCCATATTAATTATCTCACAGCACTGTGCAATTCGGAAGTTCTGGAGGAATTGTTGTTGACGTCTGGAGGTGTTGTAGGTATGTGTCAGCTAGTAGCGTAACGGTAAGTAACCGTAATGTTAATGAAACGTCGCGTCTTTTTAAAACGCAATACTGCTGTCTGCTGAAGTTATCGATCTAATGGAACTTTGAACATAATTCCCTTCACTTCTCAACCCAAAGTAGTCGCATGTGGATAAAGGGCTAGCTTCTACGACATTTTGTTCTTTTCAGGTTTATAGATGGCCAGGCTGCAGATGCATCTCGAAACTTTTGTATTATCTATGGGGAGAGCGCATCGTGCCAAAATACGTCAGAAAAGTATTTTCTACATTAGCTGTCGTGTGGCAGTGGCATTTTATTCTTCATCAAACCATGTTTGACAGCTTTAAGGCAGAACAAGTTTTCTACATGCATGTAATCAGTAAACTGCATGTGCATTGACAGACTGTTATAGATAACATCTGAGAATTCGCATATATCGTTGACGACTAATATCTCTCTCATGTTAACTAATGTTTTAACAACACTAAAAGACACCTTAAGATAACTGTGCACTGTGTTATAAGAAATGAAATAAAACTACCCACGATAACCATACCACGAAAGTCTGTTTCAATAAAACTGAGTATCTGCACACAAGCGTGCCTCTATCGGCACGAATTAGTAAAATACTAATCACTTAGATTTCGATTGGTTTTATGTTTGATTGGTTTGCCGTATCATACTCAAGTGGTACGCAAATGTGGCATTTCATAAATAAAGTTATGTATTCCCAGAAACCCAAAATTTCTTTGTCAGCAGCGGAAAGAGGCGTTACCTGTAGCGCAGCATTGTAAGATATTCACCATTGCACTATGAGCCGCAAGTATTTTCTTGTGATTTCCTTATCGAAGTGTGATCTGACTGCTTGTAGCTCTTTCACAGAACGGATAAAAACGTTACAGTCAGCAAGAGTGGATCCGCAACCCATAACAGACCCTTTCTTACAGGTTAGCACATTTCCACAGAGCTAGGGAAGAGGCATGCCACTGGGTTTGCTCTTACGAGACCAATAGTGTCTAGAACTCGCAAACTACTATTTGAAGGACGAGATTAGATGCGATTTTCACGTGCAACGAGTTCCCTTGGCTGAAAACCGTTAGTTTAGAATCTTTTGTTACAGCTCAAGCGATAACAACTCAGATTATTCAACGGAAATGACAGGAAAAATTAAGTAAACTTTGAGGCATAATTCCGTGCACACCAGGAAGTAACTCGTCGATCTCAGAGTTGCCAAACATACCTTGCCCTGTTGCCAAATCTTAGTTACATTACCAGCAGGAAGAAGATGAACCGATGCGATCTTACAGTGGACTGGGAAGTGAGCATAGATGACGTCTCAAAGGCGCGACTTCTACGGCATGGAAGACGTGAATCCGTCTGATTCACATTTCTGTAACTGGGTTTAGGGACTGGAGTGTAGTTACTAATAATACTGAGAACTGACTGCAAACTAAGCTTCATAAATCAGTAACTCTCATAGTTGTTTTTATATTTATTTCTCATTGATGGACGTTTTCTTGCCTCGCCGATAGTCGAGCACAACAAACAAATAAAAATAAAAGAAGAATGTGTGTGTGTGTGTGTGTGTGTGTGTGTGTGTGTGGGAGAGAGAGAGAGAGAGAGAGAGAGAGAGAGGAGAGAGAGAGATAGTGTGTGAGGATGTGAGATAAAAATAAAAAAAGAATGAGAGAGAGAGTAAAAAATTGTTGCAAAGAAACTGTATCATGGTATGTAAAGAAATCTTTATTTTAATGACACATTCCACATCATTACGAAATGTCGAATTCATGATCTATGGAACAAGTATTAACCTAATCTAATCATATAATACTGCTGACTAGTTATGAAGAGGCACGAATTACAGAAATTTTCGCCAATATCTAAAATTGAAAATAAAAGACGACAGTTTTTGTAATAAACCGTATTATAATTACGCCTCAGTTTGTGGATGAAATCAGACTAAGGTTGATAATCATTTTGAATATTTGAAACGTCCCCTTAGAGAAATTATACAAGACTCTGCTTAAACTGATACACAATATATTTTTAGCGCAACGCAATCTGACTTTCAAAAATCCCTACAAAAGAATGGCCCTGACTAACATTAACCTATAAGTTTCACAAATCACTTACCTCACAAAAATCTTCGCTACTCAAGCTACTGCAATATAGCGAGCGCCACTACTGCCAGCTAAATAAAAGATTCAAAGTACTGAAGGCACTAACTACTGATAGGCATAGTTAGCAAATGAAAGATTTTGATAGAGAACAACCAATGTGTTTACCCCAATAGTCATAATATATATAGCAATTCATGACAAATTACAAATCTCCGCCATCTCTCTCCCCACATCCACCACTGCTGGCGGCTCACCTCCAACTGCGCAACGCTACACGCTGTTGACATCCAGCTGCCGCTGCCCAACACTACAATGGCAGACAACAATGCAAACTAGCCACAGACTGCACACAGCACAGCAGCACAGCCAGTGATTTTTATAGAGAGGTGGCGTTACCAATAAAAAAACCAAGCAGCCTACTTACATAGCCCCCATGCTCCCCACAAAGAATTTTACAAATTGGTTTGGGCAGTGGCCAATGCAGATTTGAAAAAATTTTTCATAATTACAATAACAAAGAAATCAAATGCACACACTTATTGATACTATGTTGGCCAAAAGCTCAAATTTTCTCACAGTCTTTAAAGACAGTCCTGATCGTTCATCACGGTAAAATAGTAGCGTTTTTCTCAAAGTCTGAGCAGTAGAAGAAAACGCACACGGAACGGAAGTAGTGGATTTCCATGCAATCTTGAAGAAGTAGTGTTGTCCTTCCAACGGAAAGACAGTGCTGACTCTTGACATGCATACAGGTAATGGGCCACAACAGAGCAAACCCACAGCAGAGTCAGTCGAAATTTTGAAGAGTATTGGTAGGTAGGTCATCACAGAGCAGACCCACTGTAGTCCTGGTAGAGATTACGGTATTGGTGGGCCACCAGAGGTGCAGACCCACTGCAGTCCTTGTAGAAATAATGGTATTGATGGATCATCAAAGATGTAGACCTACTGTAGTCCTTGTAGAGACGGCCAGCAGCCATCTGTTGCGACTGTGCAGGTGCACAATCACCATCGAAGAGTCTTGCGGAGAATATAGCAAGTCCATAAACCACCGCTTGTCCACTCACAAAAAATTTGTTTGACATATCCTTAGAACCAGCAATGCTGTTATCCAGTCCCTTGCTGAATCATTAACACACGTGCAAACACTATCAGTCCCTACTTCTCACATATTATCCATATACTATGACCAACGGAAATGTGTGCAGTGAAATGAATGCTTACAAGTTACTTAATTTGATAAACTGGTGTCAATTACAATTTTATAACATGAGAATACAATAACAAAGGTACAGAATACATCATTAAAGAACATAACAATACAGATAACATTTGTAGTAAAACAGGCTTTACAAAAGAATAGAAATAAACATGCATATCAGTGTTACAAGAATTATGACATAAGTACATACATAAAATATCAGAATAACGTTTGGAACATCAACTTTACACATGAGCATTAAACAGAACAGAATTAATAATGTCTAACATCTTTACAAAGTAAATAACATATTATTAATTCAAATTATATTTGAGGATAACAGTATTCCTCATCATAGTTCATGTAGCTGAGTATGAGAAAAATTCTACAACATAAGTCTTATGAGGTAAACATATAAATACAGGAAGAACATATATACACAAGGGTACACAAACACATAGTGGGATAACACAAGGAAAGGACAGGGTTTGTTTTACTGCAGTATTTTGCAAACAAAACTTTCTTTACTTCTTGGAGATCTCCCTTCATTCATCATTATTCCCAAAAAGTCCTATCTATACCTGCTTTCTGTATTCTTCTCGTATAGCCTCTCAGTGCATTTCTTCAAATTCATCGCAACTCATTCTCTTATAGGCTACCCCCTCTTAAGCTAACTTAAATCTACTGAGCTCAGATGCTAAACTAAGGGACGAGGCAATGCAGCAGCACAAAACAATTAACACAAACATCAATGCCAAAAAATTTAAATAGGCAAAGCAATTGCAATATTACAACTAATGTAAGGCACTGTGCAGCAAACAAGAAAAATAAATGCGTAGTAAACTGGCTTAACAGCGTAATACAAAGTCAAATTCAGTAACATTATGCCTGGCAAACAGCAGCAGCAAATAAAAAAAACATATATCTAAACATGACATAGCTCAAGCAGAAAAAATAGTACACTAAAGACAACAATGCAGACAAGGGAAATGTATATTCACATCTTAATGTCTATGTAATTAAAGTAGTGCACCACAAGAAGTTATTCTACCAAAAAGTTACCAATTACTTGAAAAGAAAATTATGAATGCAGTTCCTGTGAAGGTAAATGTCATTTTGTGCTCCCTCATTTTTTTGAAAAAATTATTATTTACTCGATCTGTAGACAGAAAATATTTGTATTAGTACATCTACAAAATTTTGTTTAAACCAATGCTGCAGTGCAGCTAGAAACTAGATATTAAACAAAATGACTAAATAAATACATAAAGGCAAGCCATATGGCATTTCTCTCATTTAGCAAGGCAATAGCCGTGAAATGTTTCTCATCGTTTCATTAGGCATTTTAGTAAATATCATAAATTAAGAGCTCCACAGTGTAATCATGTTTTCAAGTTTAAGGGTGTCGTATTTTCGATGCTTTCTACAGAGGAATGTCGATAGCAAGGATAGTGGCCTCCCCCTTTTTTTTTCTACCACCTAATGGCTTTTTCTCAAGGCGGATGGCACACCTGGCCGCTCACAACGAATTACGTCATGGTCACTTACCTTTCTTACCGAAATATTTACGACAGCAGTTTTCGCTACAGTGACAGTCTCATATAAAAATTTCACAGGTCGAAAATTTGCGTTACAAATGTGTAGAAACAAAATCCTATAGATATAACAGCGTCCAAAAAATTTTCGCCATCATTGTGATACATTCACGCATATACACACATTTCATAACTCTTAAAGTACGATTCTTGGTTTCCAACAACCTTTTTCACAAATCAGAGTCCCTAATCACTACTCATTATTCCTTACCGTATTCGTCGACACTTCTTCAGTATTTCATCATAAGAAATACGTAGCATAGTCAAACTCCTCATATACGGTATCATCATCTTATTAATCATAAACATACCTCAACAGTATAATACACATCGTCGTCGTAATAATATCATAACATCTTAGTCAACTCTCAAAATCGTCGTAGCTTCCTCCAATAATTTCAAAACCTAAAAAAATTCTCTGGTCATGTCAATAGTGTCATCTGCCAAAAACGTACTTTAAAACTCATGACCCCATACCAAATACATCATTCAAAGCTCTCATAGTATCACAATGGTTCCGAAAAAATATGAACAGTTTACAAAGTACAGACAAAATACAATTTCATAAGTGTGAAGTTATACAACGATGTAATTACGTAAACATCTGTCACTGATGTAGAAAAAAAATGTTTGTTTCTCTGTCAAATAATCAGATAGCTGTGTAATTTATGTGTTAGAGAAATATGGTACCGATGTGTAAAGTTGTATAAGCAAATACCATATTAGCTAGGGCTGCTTGTGCTTGCCAAACACATGGTACACAAAGTAGGCGTGTACCTCCCTGAGGATTAATGTAATTATACCCTCAGGTGTTACAGATTACACCAATGGAATGAAATATATCACGGAAAACTTTCTTTGTAATTCAAAAAATCTTTAAAAATAAATGTTTTAAGTATAAAATTAATCACTCAAATACATGTACTGTACCGCTAAACTGTGCGTCTTGTAACATAATCTCTGTGGAAGTGTCGTAGTTATCGTCCTCCAAAAGCTAAGTTCTGCAGAAGCCAATGTACTTACCTCATGATACACCAAATTTCAAGTAAACCAAAATGTTGCATTAAAATCTCATTAGCAGTACTGGTAAATGTTGTAAGTATGTGAGCCTTATAGTCGTTACGTAATCGTGCAACTAACAAGCAAGAATGTACACACACAATAGCACTGTGTCGTCTGTTCGCAATAACAATGCATTCGTAATTTCTGTTTAAATAAGTTCTCTTGGTTCTTGACTGGATATTTAACTTCAAACATTGTTGTATGTTAACAGATTCTAAGTCTGACAAAGCATACTAGCAATGTAAAGTGAAAACTTATGTGGCAAAGACAAAGTTAAAAAGCAGATTATCTTTCAATAAGTGGTTTTACATGTGAAATGTGCTGCAAACCTTTACTCTTCCTAGTACTCAGAGTTTCAACTTGAACGGAATTATCATGCGGTATACGTCGGTAAAGAATACTGGAATTTTTCTCAAGGTTAGCTTCTATGTTATTTTTCTCTGAGCCACCTGGCGCACGCGGCTGCCTGCTGTGCGAGTCATTGTCTGTCTCTTTGTTGGCGCGCGTCGTTATTGGGATTACAAATTCGCCTTGCCGAGAGGGCCCTGCTCTGTTTAAATCCCGCCAGTTCTAATGCAATTCAGGTCTGCCGTTACGATCATATCGTCTGTCGTCATGTCGGTAGATGCCATAGTTTCTTTCTTGTCGGTCACGTGGTGGAGAATTTCTCCCTGAATCGTAACTGCGCGCTGGACCGTTGCGTCTAAAGTTATTCTGTCTCCCTTGATAACAATTGTTCTGGTTGCCAAATTGTCTGTTTCTATGATTGTCTCTGTCATATTCATTACTATGGAAGTGCGATCTTTCTCTGTAACTATTACTCTGCCAGTGGTTGTCATACGGGTGGTGTCTGTTTTGGTCACGATTTATGTTGTAAGAATAGCCTTGTCGCGTCCAGTTATTATCGAGGAAATGTGACGGATGTGACCTGCAATTGTTGTGTTCCTGTTTCCGCATTCCGCAATTGTCAGTGTCAATTTCCAATTCTTGTAACAGTCCCTGAAAAGCTTCAATGTCGTCTGTGCAACGTCCTGCCAAAATAATGTGTCGTAAATGTTCAGGCAATTTGAGTAAGCAAATGCGAATGAGTTCTGAGGGGCTGTATGGGTTTGAAAGATGCTGATTCTTATGCAACATGTCTTCAAAATATTTCACAAGACTGGAAAATTCAGATTGTTCAAAGTGTTTCATCATCATGATGCTATGTTTTACTCGGTCTTGTGTGGCTTGAGACCAATATGCTGAGAGGAAGGCATGGTAAAACTCTCCTTCACTGTGGCAATCGCGAATCACCGATCGCATTCGCACAGCAGGTTCATTCTCTAAGTAGCCACACATAAATTCTAATCTGTGTTCTAACGACCAGTTGGGAGGAAAACAATCAGAGAATTGATGGAGCCATGCTTGTGGATGAATGTCGCTGGCAGAATTCTTAAACGTTTTGAATTTACGTGTAGTAATGAACAGCTTATAGTCAAAATCATCGTGTCGGCGAGTCGCATGTCGGTCATTGTTACGTCGTGTCAGCGGTTCAATCTCAAAATTCGGTGCACATTGCCAATTTCTTTCATAATTTACGAAGTGTCCTGTGTTATTATTTTGTGGTTGTTACGTATTTCTAAGTCTCTCTTCCCGTATTGGAGCGCGAGTGGCCTCTGAAATACGTAATTCTTGTATTACCTGAGTCAGCTGATCTTGTACTTCCTTTTTCTCTTTGGTGTTGCGTATTAATTTGATTCTGATTTTGTTTGAATTTCCTAATTTGTTCGCACTCTTCTGTGTCATCAAAGACTACCGGTTCTGTGTCGTTCAGATTATCATCTACCTTCGTAGATAAGTTAGTGAACTGATCCGAAAGTTCGGCTACTTTCTCCGATAGTGAACACATTTCCTGAATGTGTTTTTCTGAACCAAGTTTCAGAGTGTCCATTTGTGTTGAAATCGAATCTACTGTGTCCTTTAAGTTTTCCTGAGTTTTTGCAAGTTGCGTAACCGAATCGGTAGATGCAACTGAGTCAAATTTAGCTTGCAAGGTCTCATGATTTTCATGAACAATAGTTTGCAGTTCTTTTATGGCTGCTTCGTGATTCTGTAATGCATTTTCATCCCGCGAAAAAATAGGTTGAATATGCTCACAAATTTGTGTTTTTACGTCATTACAGACTTTTTGACATTTCGATTCAATGTTATGTAACTCAGTAGTTAAATCTTCACGTGTTTGTTCAAGAGTTTGTTCCAATGAGTCTAACTTTTGAAGCTTTTGCTGTATTTGTCTCTGATTTTGTTCCATTGTGTCTAACTTTTTAAGATTTTGTTCCACTCTGTCTAACTTTTTAAGATTTTGTTCCACTGTGTCTAACTCTTGAAGATTTTGTCCCATTTGTCTCTGATTTTGTCCCATTTGTTGCATTAATTGCAATAATAATGTATTAGTGTCTAGAATCTATTTCTCTATGCTTTTTGGCAGTGCATTTTCACCGGCAACATTCACATTTTGACAAGCAGAAAATGTGTCTTGACTCATTTGAAAAAACGGTGAGGACGCAAAACCGGAATCTACAGTATTTGCAAAATTGTGTCCTGTCATTTCGGATTCCTGAGGCGAGCTGTTGCCGAGCGATCGATCGATAATGCTTCCCTGTTCACTACCTGTTTCACTGTCTACGGCATTGTTAGCAACCCTCTCCATTTCCCTATGCACAGTTACCAAATTACTACTTTGAACGTCTGTTAATTCATTACACAGTGGTGCTGGCAAGCTACGCTCGTCGTCACTATTATTTCTCAGTTTACTTTGGAGCCTAGTGTTACGTTTTTCACACGCCATTATTGTCACAATATTTCACACGATAACACAGAAAAGCACAATTTGAAGAGCAAAAATAAGAGAACACATTAACATAGCGCTGAAAATAATATCTAGTTAATTGCAAGTGCAGCTGCGAAATACTTGGTGCAAATCTAAAAAAAAACTACAACTACAAAGGAAATTCTCTCAACAATTACGCGCTAGCAATAAACAATAGCTACACTAATTAAACAAACTACAAGAAAAAATCAGAAGATTCCAGTGAGGTATCCTAGGCTAAGGGTCGACATATGAAACGTCTCCTTTAGAACAATTATACAAGACTGTGCTTAAACTGATACACAATATTTTTTTAGCGCAATCTGACTTTCAAAAATCCCTACAAAAGAATGGCCCTGACTAACATTAACCTATAAGTTTCACAAATCACTTACCTCACAAAAATCTTCGCTACTCAAGCTACTGCAATACAGCGAGCGCCACTACTGCCAGCTAAATAAAAGATTCAAAGTACTGAAGGCACTAACTACTGATATGCATAGTTAGCAAATGAAAGATTTTGATAGAGAACAACCAATGTATTTACCTCAATAGTCATAATATATATAGCAATTCATGACAAATTACAAATCTCCGCCATCTCTCTCCCCACATCCACCACTGCTGGCAGCTCACCTCCAACTGCGCAACGCTACGCGCTGTTCACATCCAGCTGCCCCTGCCCAACACTACAATGGCAGACAACAATGCAAACTAGCCACAGACTGCACACAGCACAGCAGCACAGCCAGTGATTTTTATACAGAGGTGGCGTTACCAATAAAAAAACCTAAACAGCCTACTTACATATTTTGCAGTACTGTACCCACTGGTGTTAAACTCGTTTTCAACCAATGATTCCCATAGATACAGGAACACCATTTGTGATATTTCTTAGACAAAATACTTACGCAGTGCTATCAGACGAAAAGATCAACCTGACTGAAGCTGTGGGAAGTTCATCTCACAACCTTCGTACCTGGATAAAGAGTTTTTCCTATTTGATATATCTGTGAGCGTTTCTGCATAAGACGATTTAAGAAGAAACTAAATTCCTTCAGCTACGACAATGATTAAAGAAATCGTCTTAACGGCACTAAATCGTGGTTTGTGAATCGTTTACTGGTCGTACTCTGCCGCATTTCGCTGGTTGGAAGGCAAAAACTTACTGACAAATTTCACGCAAGGAAAAGGGGACGCAATGTCTCCCCCTGGAAGGTCATGTTGTTTTATTTAAATGATTACAAAATCAGCTAAAACGAACAGTGAGGCTGTCAGTATAAGCACATTACTGTTGTCAGTATGATGTGGCACTGCCCAGGGCCTGTAATGATAAAGGGTCCGTTTAGGTCAGGCATATTGTATCCAGAAGTATAAGAGAGAGCATCACTAAATTCTACAATCCGTATGCATAGCATAGACACAGAAATTACTGTTACAGTGTTCTACTAGAGCCCAATGAGTGAATTGCAAATTTTCCGGTGAGAAAGAGCACTGGAAAACAGTCATTCGCTACATTAGGTGACTTAAACTGGTGTCACTCTGAGCAAGAATTTATGGTCAGCGACTAAGTGTAAGGTCAATGAGTCTGATGCGGGTTTTGCAACTGTGAAATACTTTCCTACGTTATAGAAGCCAATAATAAATTTGAACTAATAATGCAAAAATTTTGAACTTGGATAGCTTAGAATGAAAATCTTTCTGTTTATTGGAAAGGAAAACTATTGATTTTCTAAAACATTCTCTGCCATACACAACTAGAAACAGGTCACGTCGACCAAATCATGTGGAAGAACTGACAGCGACGTATATCGGAAGGCAGAAAGAGCCCTGGGCTTCTGGTTTGGCAGTATTTGACAGCCATTTCTAGGCGCAAGTAAATTAAGAAAGGCAACGCGTTTTTGTTATCAAGTAACGCCTTCATCAATTACTTTAGTTTTAATGTAATCTGCGAGTAATTGCTGACGTTAACATGAAAAGGGCTCCGTAGACAAGGAAAGATCCTTTTCTTGGGCAACTACATCTATAATGAGCAAAAGGCATTAAATGATCTTCAAGCACATGAGTTCCATCAACGGTATGAAGAAAATTATTGTAATAATGACGGTACTAATCGAATTATCCGTTAACTTCACACTTCAGAGTGAATTTTCTCGAACTAAGAAATTTGGTGAATTAGTGAAAATTTCAAAATGGCTTCACATAGAGGCTATGATGCCTAGGAGAGTCTTTACATCTTGCTGACATGAGATTAGCATAATCTCCACGTCAGAAGATTGCTTCTACTTAACTAATTAATAGACTCACATTTTTTCCACCGTGACTTTTGTAAGCTAAGCACATCATCCGTTACAGCGTACTCCTGGGGCTGGGAAATGTGGCCATAATGGTCTGGTGGAATGAGCAATCACAACTGAAATGCGTGGGTTCAGGCATTTACTATTAAGAGGCACAAACAGATTTACTTTACTTCTGGTAACCAAAAGAGAAAGACGTTATAATCCAGAATCCGCATTAAACATCACGTTCCTTCATTGCCAACTGGGCAGAGCCGGTTTACGTTGGGAAGTGACATAGGCGGAAGTCATGGTAAACAGAAATACTGTCTCCAGTAAACTTACTTACATCAGAAAATTTTATTTTATTTGATGAACCGACAGCCATTAAAAGGAACGGGGCTCTTATTTTACTTGTACTTGATTCAACTAGAGACGATGAAAAATTTGGTGCTGGACTGTGAATCGAATTCCTATCTCCTCTTTCGAGGATCTGAATCTCTCGGAACAGTATAGTTCAATCATTTCGTTCCTTTTCCCAAGTCTGCAGTCTTCTCTAGCTCTCGTCCAAAGGTAAGTACGTGGATCCGAATCCTGATCCAGTACAAAAATATACATAATTTCATTTCAAGCCCTATCACGTGCTCACCAGTCTGCTAGTGAAAATTAACGTGCATTTTTAATGTCTGCCAATGTGTTGCCAACAATCGCAATAGGTGTCGTTATTTCTGGTCAAACATGCACACATCTTAATGTTGGTGAGTAGGGAATTGATACCTAACCTATGTTCGTGGATGATAAAGAATGACGGAAGGTGTGCGGATCGATTATCGCTCAGGCACAACAATTTGTATCCTTATTTTAGATACAAACTCCTAGCAGCTGGTAGGAAAAACCGATACGTAACGTTTGATTTTGTTTAGTTAACAATCCGATTGCGTGTTGGGTTCGTATCTCCGCCACTTAAACTTCACATCTTTGCAACAATTTTTTACTCTCTCTCTCATTCTTCTTTTATTTTTATCTCACTCCCTCACTCTCTCTGTCTTCTCTCTTTCTCTCTAAATGGTTCAAATGGCTCTGAGCACTATGGGACTCAACTGCTGAGGTCATTAGTCCCCTAGAACTTAAAACTACGTAAACCTAACTAACCTAAGGACATCACACACATCCATGCCCGAGGCAGGATTCGAACCTGCGACCGTATCTCTCTCTCTCTCTCTCTCTCTCTCCCACACACACACACACACACACACACACACACACACACACACACACATTCTTCTTTTATTTTTATTTGTTTGTTGTGCTCGACTATCGGTGAGGCACGAAAACGTCCGTCAATGAGATTGTTAGTTTTGAGTACACTTACGAAATAAATATAAAAACAACTATGAGAGTTACTGATTTATGAAGCTTAGTTTGCAGTCAGTTCTCAGTATTATTAGTAACTACACTCCAGTCCCTAAACCCAGTTACAGAAATGTGAATCAGACGGATTCAGGTCTTCCAGGTCGTAGCAGCTGCGTCTTTGAGATGTCAGCTACGGTCACTTCCCAGCCCACTGTAAGATCACATCGGTTCATCTTCCTCCTGATGGTAATGTAACAGAGATTTGGCAACAGGGCAAGGTATGTTTGACAACTCTGTGATCGACGAGTTACTTCCTGGTGTGCACGGAATTATGCCTCAAAGTTTACTTAATTTTTCCTGCCATTTCCATTGAATAATCTGAGTTGTTATCGCTTGAGCTGTAACAAAAGATTCTAAATGTACGGTTGTCAGCACAGGAAAGTCGTTGCACTCGAAAATCGTATCTAATCTCGTCCTTTAAATAGTGGTTTGCGAGTGTTAGACACTATTGGTCTCGTAAGAGCAAACCCAGTAGCATGCCTCTTCCCTAGCTATGTGGAAATGTGATAACCTGTAAGAAAGGGTCTGTTATGGGTTGCGGATCCACTCTTGCAGACTGTAACGTTTTTATCCCTTCTGTGAAAGAGCTACAAGCAGTCAGATCACACATCGATAAGGAAATCACAAGAAAATACTTGTGGCTCATAGTGCAAAACTTGTTCTGCGTTAAAGCTATCAAACATGGTTTGATGAAGAATAAAATGCCGCTGCCACACGACAGCTAATGTACAAAATACTTTTCTGGCGTATTTTGGGACGATGCGCTCTCCCCGTACATATTACAAAAGTTTCGAGATGCATCTGTTGCCTGGCCATCTATTGAACCTGAAAAGAACAAAATGTCGTAGAAGTTAGCCCTTTATCCACATGCCACTCTTTTGGGTTGAGAAGTGAAGGGAATTATGTTCAAAGTTCCATTTGATACATAACGTCATAAGACAGCAGTATTGTGTTTTTAAAAATGTAGCAGTCAATGTACCTGAACTCGCGACGTCTCATCAACAGTACGCGACGCTTACCACTACGCTACTAGCTGACTCTTACCTACAACACCTCCAGAAGTCACCAACAATTCCTCCAGAACGTCCGAATTTCACAGTGCTGTGAGATAATGAATATGGTCGGATATAGACTTCTGAGAAGCACACAGTTACAGCTTTTCTTTTGCACTGCACGACGTTTTCAAAAAACAGATAGCGCCATAGTGTAGCTCAAGTCGAAAGGAACACTTCCTATTTAAATTTCTGCATCCTACACTGTTGGCAATTCTGTGTAGGTGTCAGTTACGTGATTTTATTTCCGTGATTACAAAATAGAGTTGAATGTATGCACTGGATAGCCGAGGCAGCTAGTTCATGGCGATTCGGTCAAGCAAGTAAGTGAATGTACTGAACATGCTGCAAACCACTAGAGGGACCCTGTGTTTCACAATTCTCATCCAGTGTGGCACAACATTGTTATGATAGAAATAGGAGTGACTGAGAAGAGTACTTGGTGGACTCTTGGATTGATGCTAGGTTCAAATACGTATGGTCTAGGTTCGATCCCAACTTCTGCTGATGGTTTTTGATATGGAGAGACACATTCTGTTCTCTTCTTGCTACGCCAAGAGAAGAAGGTATAATGGCTTTGTGGTCTGACATTCATGTTAAACATGATAGTCCTTCCCTACCAAGTAGATGTTAGGTTGAACCACAATAAGGGCAGGAGTCACGACACGTAGAAACTGTATCAACAGTAACCTTTCTTATACTAGTTATTTATATCTAGTGACGAAACAAACGCTATGTAGGGTCACAGGAAACTTATTCCATCTTTTATTTGAGCTTCTGTATGTCGATAAAATTGGATCTGAATTTGGAATGCAACTTAGACCGCCCTTAACGCGGAGTTAGAGTCCTTCGTTACAGTAAAGCTAGACTGAAATTTGTTGTTTGTTCAAAAGTGCAGATTCCTCAACATCCTCACATATTGCGCTTGAAACTGTTCGTATCCTGGCCCGGCACTAAAGATTTCATTATATATTACCATGCTCTAGCATGGGAACACCTATCTGCTGGTGGATAACAATTTTGATGTTTAATTTTGATGTTTCATTCGTTGTCAACACTAACGATATCTGACGTTTTCGAGTCCCAGTGAGACACAGAACTGTTTGCGAGATCACTGTAAGTTCAAAGAAGTTATTCCGAGCTGCTGGTGGAGAAAAATTCGGTAGCTGACGTCTTTTTGTGTGCAGTCAACAACGATATGAGTGGGGTTCGATTTCGAGTCAGCAGTGAACTCTTCGTCATATTATTTCTAGTTCAAACATGCTCACATATCGCTGCTGTTGTAACAAACCGATTTTTAAAGTTGTTTTCTCTAGAATATAACAGCGATAGGTGCCATTTTGGAGTCCTGGGAAAGAAAAAAATTAATGTTTCGTCTCGTCATTTCAGTTAAAACATCTAGCTACTGCCGAGAAAATCAGATATGTCACAGTTGACTGTGCTTCGATGACAATCCAATTAGGTTCGGGTTCGAGTCCCTGGCCAACACAAAGCTTTACCTCACGGCATTTCAAGTAAGTTACTTGTGAAGAAGCAATATTTAACGTCTCTCGTGGTTCGTTAACAAGGACAATAGATGCTGGATAGGAATTCGCCTCTGTTATAAATGTTTACGTTATGTAATTTAAAGTTGATATTTGCTAACTGATACTGTCTAAAATCGAGGTATATCACTCTCTGCATGCCTAGGCAGGAATGACTGTTAGTTTCCGTCAGTTACGAAGTCTTAGCTGAATCTGCATGACCTGGGTTTGAAGCCAGAACGAGACGTGTCGTTTGAAGTTCATACATATTCTCAACTAGCTGCTCGTGAATAACTTAAATTTTTAACGTCATTTTGTGTTAAATAATATGTACGGTATATTACTTTGAAGAGGAAATCATGAATACGACGAACTTACTACGTGAATTACCTATCTGACGTAACAATGAAAGTGGTAACATTTCAGGTATGTCATTTATTTTAATAAATGTGAGCTTACAATCCTTAAGGACAGTCTTATCTGTGATAAGATGTTCCCTGTTATTTGTAGTACCGTGGTATTACTTTACATCTTGAGTTATTGCGATACAGAGCAGTGTTTTCTAGTGGTGACTTGTTGGAACCATTTTCAGTAGTCAGACGACTGTACCGAGGAGCGATTAGAGGACCTGCTAGACAGCTGCGTTATGTGGTTTGCATTCGAAGCAGGCGAAATGCAGTTCAGGTCGTTCGGATACTTTTGAGCACCACTGTACCTCCACTACGTGGAGCCCATTTAACAATGAACCTTTAACTGCTGTGTGGATTACATTTCTTCTGTGCCATGAGTCATCACGTTTAAACGTTCACCTAACGTCATTAAAATTTTGTTTACACCTTTCATGAAATGGTCTTCCCGTCTGGCCGTTGTATATGGCTTCATACACCCGGAAATTGATTTTGTACGTTCCCAACTCACTGTATTTAATTCTGGATGATGCTGTCTGTGTTTAAATTCACACATAAGGAAATTATCAGTTTAAAATGCGAATTGAATCCTCCACCTACTATGATACTGAGTTACGGGATCTTTAAACGTTAGCTTAACGTAACAATTGTTTATGTCATACCTTGTTTCACTATTAGTTTTTCTTGTAATCTTTTTCTCTACATCGCATTCCTGATAACCGCTTTTTAACATCATCATTTTGATATCTTTGGCTCTTTCCTCATCTCTACGGGGCAACTGAAACATCCTGTGTAATCATTAGTATGTGAAAGCCTCTTTACATCGTGTCCCGTGATTGGAATTACTCCCAGTAACTATTTCTGAATATGTGGGCCTTTTACGCATCTTATTCTCATGTTTCCTCGCCGATCTACCAGCAGTCACCTCAACATAGTTTGTACTACACTGAAGCTCCAAAGAATCTGTTACAGGTATGCATATTCAAATACATAGATATGTAAACAGGCAGAATACGGCGCTTCGGCCGGCAACGCCTATATAAGACCGGAAGTGTCTAGTGTAGTTGTTAAATCGGGTACTGCTGCTACAATGGTATGTTATCAAGATTTAAGCTAGTTTGAACGCGGTGCTATAGTCGGGGCACGAGCGAAGTGAACGGCCTCTCCGACGTAGCAATGAAGTGGTGATTTTCCCCTATGACCATTTCACGAGTGCACCGTGAATATCAGGAATCCGGTGAAACATCTAATCTCCGACATCGCTGCAGCCGGAAAAAAATCCTGCAACGATTGAAGAGAATCATTCAACCTGACAAAAGTGCAACCCTTCGGCAAATTGCTGCCGATTTCAGTGCTGGGCCATCAACAAGTGTCAGCGAGCGGGCCATTAAATGAAGCATCTTCGATATGGGTTTTTGGGAGCCGAAGGCCCACTCTGTACCTTTGATGACTCTACGACACAAAGCATTACTCCAAGCCTGCGCCTTTCAACACTGACGTTGGATTGTTGATGACAGGAAACATGTTGCCTGGTCGGATGAGGGACGAGTCTCGGTTCAAATAGTATCGAGTGGATGGACGTGTACGGGTGTAGAGACAACCTTACGAACCCATGGACCCTGAGTGTCAAGAGAGGTCTGTTCAAGCTGGTGGCCGAGCGATTCTAGGCGCTTCAGTCTGGAACCGCGCGACCGCTACGGTCGCAGGTTCGAATCCTGCCTCGGGCATGGATGTGTGTGATGTCCTTAGGTTAGTTAGGTTTAAGTAGTTCTAAGTTCTAGGGGACTGATGACCTGAGATGTTAAGTCCCATAGTGCTCAGAACCATTTGAACCATTTTGAAGCTGGTGGAGGCTCTCTACTGGTGTGAGGCATGTGCAGTTAGTGGGGCGAGTGCAGTCTGAGCTACATGGGGCTGCTGTCACATGTAGGTACGACCCTGACAGGTGACAGCTACGCAAGCATTCTGTCTGATCACCTGCATCCATTCATGTCTATTGTGCATTCCTACGGACTTGGAAAATTCCAGCAGGACAGTGCAAACGCCCCACACGTCCAGCATTGTTACAGAGTGGCTCCAGGAACACTCACTTACGCTGGCTACCAAACTCCCCAGGCGCGAACATTATTGAGCATATCTGGGACGCCTTGCAACGTGATGCTCGGAAGAGATCTCCACCTTCTACTCTTACGGATTTATGGACAGCCCTGCAGGTTTCATGATGTCAGTTCCCTCCAGTACTACTTCAGACATTAGTCGAGTCCATGCCACGTCGTGTTGGGACACGTCTGTATGTCACGGAGGCCATACACGATATTAGGTAGGTGTACTAGTTTCTTTGACTCTTCAGTGTATATTTGTATTCATGTTCGAGGGTATACACAATTTATGGGTGCATTATTTAAGTCTATTGGTTCCTATATCCAGCTCCTAGTTCATTACTCAAAATAAAACAGTACTACTGTAATCTACGCACCACTGATAATAGCTTTGTCGGTTCCCGCATCCAGCTCCTAGTTAACGCTTTAAATAATACTATCATGTACGTAACAGTGGCGTTAGGGTACTGATAAAACGTTGGCAGCCATGGAAACAGAAATGGATACCGTTATTCCATGAAGCACCTGACCGGTATTTGTGAAACACTGTGAAGAACTACATTACAGAATGGGTATTAAGACATTCAATTTCCACTCCATTTCGAAGTGATGTGCATCATCAATATCACTATCTATGATCTACAAGGGATCAGATGCACTCTTCTGTTCGTTGGGTCATGGAAGCAAATAGTCTTGGAACATATCGTGAGAAATTTCTTACCACTTCTTCTGACACACTTGTATAAGTGCACGAGTGCACGAATTTTTTCCGCTGGAGACTGGTATTAAAGTAAAAGTTTTCCTGTCGCTTCCCTGACATATTCTGTGGGCTACATTTCAGGGAAAAGGTAGTCCAATCAAGGAGTCGTACGTCTCAAGGCGTTTGCAGAATGAGATTGTATTATCCTGCTGGATTAGTTATTTGGTATCCCAGTCATGGAGAGTATGAGAACAGGATTTCCTATTTTTGTCACTTACTGATGAGCATTCAGATTTTCTTTAGCAACGTCAGCAGCTTGTGTTCTTGTGGTTAGCATTGCTGACTCGACTTCCGGTTGGATCGGAGAATTCCTCCGTTCGGGACTGTATGTGTGTGTTGTCCCCATCACATTTCATTATCAACGTGCAAGTCGCGGAATTGGCGTCAGACACCAGTCGGGAACGACAAAGAAGAGAAGGCTGTGAGAGGAGTTCAGTCAATAGCACGCTGACCGACCTCCCTCGAGCACGTTGGCCGCCGCTAGGTGAAGAGGATGTAGGCGCCGCATACAACTGGCGGCAGCCCAGTCGGATAGCAGCGTCAATGTTAGCCACTTCCTTATCTGATACATCGTAGCAATTTCTAGTTAACGTGATTTTTATTCTGAATAAGACTAATTATTTTGTATGTCGTCCTTTGCTTGCGACACATTTATCACAACTACTTTATTGTCTTGTTTGTAGTAAAACTCATTAATACGAGTTATTTGGTTGTTCGTCTAGCGAACGAGTATGCGGGATTCCTAGAGACAACAATACTGGCGACGATGTGTAAGGATAACATAGCGACAAACTGTTAACGTCTCGAACTCCGAGCAACAGCTGCCACTGATTTTCTCTGTCGTGGGCCTTTGTGTTTTGCTGGCGCCTTAATTCTGCCTTGTCTTTTCTTTTTAGAGTTGTGTTTGCTAGTTTTAACAGTGTCTCTTATGGTGATTGTTCCATCCAGTGCTTTCAGGTCGGCGTTACAGAAATCTTTTTGCTTGTGTGTTTCTTTTTATTACTTGCATTGTCTGTTTATTGCATTTGCCTATTCCGAAATGAGCAACCCACCTCTCACACCCCCGCTCAGGTGCCTTGGCTGCAAGCGATAATTGCAACGCAGCTAACACCGATGTTTCAGTTTCAGACGCAGCAGATTGCAACCCTTCTAAATAAAATACGGAAGATTCTGTCAAACCAAGCAACAACACAGCGCATGCAACAACTGCAGCTCCGAGTGTCATCCTGCCTTTTCGCCAGTTTAACGAAAAGCTCGAGTGGTTGCAACAGTATGTAGCCCACATCAGAATCAGACACTGTGAAACTACATTACTTTTTGTCAACGGTAGGAAGTGCCGTCTTTTACCTCATTCACAAATTGTTCCCCAACGCCACTCCGAGTGAACTTTCCTATGATCAGGTGGTAGGTTCTCTAACTAACTATCATGAACAACAAGTGAATGTGGTGTCAGGTAGGCACCAATTCTTTCATTCCAACGAAAGGTCGAACAAATTTATCGTAAGTGGGTAACAGACGTGGAGGTTATGATGATGAAATGCAAATTCAAATGTGCTTGTGATGCTTTATATTCAGATGTTACGTTGTGTGATACGATTGTGTACAATGTAACTGATCTCAGCTTAGAGAACAGAGTTTGAAACAATCAGATCCATCATTTCATCATGCCGTGCAATGATTCAGGTGCTGTAGCGGCCGATAAATTTGGCCAGCCACCATCTTGTCAGGTTGAGTCGTCCCGTGCTCACGACCGGCCCAGTAGGCAGCAACAGCATGCGCGTGTCAAGCCACATAAACAGTTCTCTAAACAGGTGGCTACATCCTGTGAATAGAATTACGTCATGACCTCGGTGGCACAAACACTAAGATCGGCCGTCCATACAAGCATATTTGTGGCAAGAAAGTTCATGCACTATCCGGATGTTTGCAACGGAACAAACATAAGAATTCACGAAAACCTAGTCACAAGGCCCATGTAATCACTGTAGTATATTCAAAACCTGCTGCCGGCGTTAGTAAAACTAGCAAGCAAACAGTTTCTTCAGTACTACGCCAGTCCAACAAACATTTTGTTCATTAGCATCTTAGTGGAAAACGTTTGATATTTCAGTTGCACACAGTTTCTCCTATTACATTGCTGGATCGTAGCATATATGAACTGTTACGCTGTTTAAAACTAGCTCGCACCTGATGGCTTATGATGGACAAGAGTTTCCCGTTCTTGGGAATGTACTTTGCCTGCCACATATCACTCGCATATGCGAACTGTGACTTTCACTGTGGTACAATCACACAATAGTGAGGATATATTTGGTCTTGGTTCATTTGATTTCTTTGGCTTTCAAATTCAGAACAATGTGTTGTCAGTGACTGCATTCAGTTGGAAAGACAGTGTAGCTAGCTTGCTGAAAGAATTCCCTGAACTCTTTTCTGAAGGTTCAGGCAAGGCTAATAATATTGTTGTACATATTATTATGAAAGACAATTCTCAGCCAAGATTTTGCTGGGCCAGAACTGTTCCTATTGCATTACAGAACAAAGTCGCTGCTGAACTTAAAAAATTGCAAGATAGCGGAGCTACTGATCTCATAGAATCAGTTCAAAGGGTAAGTCCACTGGTTTTGCTCCCCAGGTCGCATTCGCCTCTGTGCTGCCTTTAAGTCTACAGTCAACCCACAAACCGTGATTGATACAATCCATTGCCACGCCCAGAGGATCTCACGGAAGGACTATGCGCTGGTCACTAGTTTCCAAAAATTGATTTGCGCGACGAATATCCTCAAATGCCACTGGGTGAACAATCTCAAATCATGAATCTCAAACCATGTGTGTTGTGAACAGTCATTTGGGCTTGTTTAAATATTTGGGTTTGCCTTTTGGCAGTGCTTCCGCACCCGCCATTTTACAATGGTGTTTGGAACAGCTGACTGGTCAAATACCAAACTGTTAAAACTATTTGGAAGATACTGTTGTAGCAGGACGTACGGATGAGGAACACATTGCAGAACTGCTTGCTTTTTTCGTCTGCTATCTGATGCAGGACTAAAGTGTAGACTGGACAAGTGAGATTTTTTAAACCTGAGTTGCATTATCTTGGTCATGTCATATACAGTCAAGGTGTACAGCCTCTTCAGTCATATTTATTAGCCACAAGTGACCTGCCACTTCCTCGCAATGTAACGGAATTGCAGTCAGTCTTAGGGAAAATGAATTATTATATTCGACCCATATCGAATGCTGCACAAATCGCAGCTCCATTGCATCGCTTGCGTCGCAATATACATATGAGCGCCAAGAAGCTTTCCAAAAACTTAAAAGTTCATTGGTCAGTGATCGATACTCAGTTCGCTTTGATCCTGACACACTAGCTGTGTTGCAAGTTGACGCTTCCTCTTACGGAATCGGTGCAGTTCTTTCACACAGAATTTGCGATAAAGACATGCCTATTGCTTTCGCATCAAAAGTGTTGTCCTAAGGCAGGTGTAAATATTCACAAATGGAGAAAGAGGCATTGGCCATTGCGTATGGTGTCACCAAATTCCATCACTATTTGTATAGCTACTGCAGTCCTTGTTTCATCCGATGAAACCGGTTTGGGTACGGACCGCCCAATGATTGCAAAGATGGGCTTTGTTGTTGTTCAATACCAGTACGAGATTGTGTATCGTCCGACAGCTCAACGTGGTAATGCATACCCAGTTTCACGCCTTCCGATTGGCCCTGATAGAGACATTGACGCTTCTGCTGCATCTTGTTGTCAAATCGATGCTCAAGATTCTGAATTGCTTGAATCCTTTCCTCTGAACTATCGGGAATTTGGAGAGGTAACGAAAGCTGATTCAGATCTGAACATTTGTTAAAATACATTAGAACATTTCGGCCTCGCTCATTGCATAGCATAAAGAACTCTGCAGTGCGCCGATACTTTCTACATCGGCATAGCCTCGCTATATAGTAAGGTGCGATTCTCGTTCAAAATGACACTGTACTTGGCAGGGTATGGACACCCAAATAGAACAGATGATGTCACACTGTCACGCATGAGCAGAAAATCAGTCCGCTCCGCCACAAAAATTCTCTACTTGGCCTGTGTTGCAATTATAATGGCAACGTGTGCACGTAGAGTTCGAGTGTCCATTTGGAATATTCATTGGTTGATTGTGGTTGACTCTTCTATCAAATTTCCTTTTGCTGTGCCAATGAGCTTGACAACGTTACGTAGTACAGTTCAGGCATTGTTCTCTATTTTTGGCCTTCAAAGTTTGCCTGAAGTCATAGTGTCGGACAACGTCCTTCAAATGAATTTGAAATACTCTGTTAACGCAATGGCATACAGCCTCTAAGTAGTGTACCGTTCCATCCATAGGTGGTGAAGCGGGCTGTTTTGTCAGAATCTTCAAGCAGCGTATGGCCAAACTTCGCGCCGCACACCCCAGGGATCAAGCATTGCAACTGGTTCTCGCCCCATATCGTTCGCATCCACGATCTGGACAATCGCCGGTGGACACTGCTCCATCTGCTCCATCCTCCTCAGCATTCGGCGCATAAGGAAGGCCGCACTATCGCTTGGCACCGCATAATATTGTGTTTTTCAGGGCTTTCAGCTGCAGGAGACGGTGGGCGCGAGGTGAGATCCTTTGTCGACTTGGGGTATGCATGTGTCTCATTTCAGGCCCAGACGTATTGCAATGCTGACATCACAATCAAATTTGCCACTGTCATGTGCGCGGTGAGCCGGCCACAGCAGCCGGCAGAGGATGTCATCACGACACCGCGGGACGACCCCACGGATACGGAGCCTTCGCCTCCTACGCCTCGTCACGTCCTACTGGTGGAGATGGACCCGCCCATGCCGCAGCGGCCGACACCATCATGGTGTGGGCCTCACGAAGTGGACGCGTATGCTTCTGGGCGTTTTCCGGGGGATGTTTCCACCAGAGCGAACGCCTGCCAGCGGGGTACAACCGGAAGTATCCACTGCAGCGACAGCTTCCACTCCATCAGAGGGTCCACGCTCCTGCCTCGCGAACGACGAAGAAGAGAAGGTTGTGAGAGGAGGTCAGCCGATCGCACGCTGATCGACCTCCCTCCAGGACGACAACGCGACAGCAGCGGCCCCTAGGTGAAGAGGACATAAGCGCCGGTTTCGATTGGTGGCAGCCCACTTGGATGTCTGCGTCAACGTTAGCCACTTCGTTAGCCAACGCATAGTAGCAATCTCTACTTAGCACAGACTGGTGTTTGTCTATTCTGAAGAAGACTAATTATTCTGTACGTCGCCATTTGCTTGCGGCACATCTATCAAAGTTAAGTAATTGCCTTGTTTGTGTTAAAAATCATTAGTATTTGATAGTTTGTCTAGCGAACGAGAATACAGGACACAACAAAATTGACGTTTCATTTCTGATACCACCTTCGTACGCAGGGTGAAAAGATGCAAGTATCTTACGAGGAGAGGGCCCAGGGGTGCGATCGAGATTTTGAAACTATTTATATTGTTATGTAAGTTAAGATTCCAGATATCACGTACTGCAGCCGTTCACTCTTGTCGTCCCTCGTTTGCGAGTAACTGACGAAACAAAAAATAGGGAATTTTCTGTAATACTCAACAGCCTTAAGCAATTTGTGTTACATTATTTGGTTGCATGGTGCGAGCATAGTGGGTAGCACATCAGCTTCATATGTAGAAGGTTCTGAATTCGAATCTCGTCAGGTCCACTAAAATTTTGATTACTTTTTAGTCTTTATAGAAATGACTTCGAACATTATTTTCATTCCGTTAATTGGTTTAAATGTAATTTTTCATATTTTTGCTTTTTCACTTCATGTTAATCATACGAACTTCTCCTTATATCTCAGTTTTTCTTTATATCGTCTTTTCCCAATCGGAATTTTTGTGGATATAAATTTAATTACAGTTATCTACTGTAATATTGAATTACTTTATAACTTGGATGTACCATTTAAAAAACAAAAGACAAAATAATCCATACTTGTGCAGTGGGGTGAAAAATGTATTTTTATTAACAGGTGTGGAATGTTTTATGACGGTAATCGTGGTACAATGATAAAAGACATAAACTAAAAAACTGCTGCACTGTGGAAAAAATGACCCAGATGAAAAT
This sequence comes from Schistocerca americana, assembly GCF_021461395.2. Classification (NCBI taxonomy): domain Eukaryota; kingdom Metazoa; phylum Arthropoda; class Insecta; order Orthoptera; family Acrididae; genus Schistocerca; species Schistocerca americana. The sequence continues at coordinate 764,346,865 of NC_060121.1, read as the reverse complement.
TTAAATGAAGAACAGGTTTATAAGAAAAATGAAATTCAAGCAAAATGAGAAATAGATGTAATGAAAGCAATAATGTGGACGAAAAAACAGGATGATGAAACAAAGGAAATTAAATCGAAAGTAATACATAAAAGTAGTTAGAAACACATGAAGAAAGATTTCAATTGAAAAAGAATGTTATGACGAAAAATGGGAGAAAATGAAGAAATTGATATTGCGGTTAAAATCATATGACAGACTAATAGAAGTAAAAAATTACATTTAAACCAATTAACTGAATAAAAATAATGACAGGAGTCAAAGATTTAAAGAAATGAAAAGCTTAGTGCACCTGACGAAATTCGAAGGCACAACCATCTGCATTTGAAGCAGATTATTGTATAGATTATTATTACCTCCATTATATCACGAGGGCCCACCACGGTTAATGGCTGCAGCTTGTGATACCTGGGATCCTAACTTACATGACCGTATAGATGGTTTAAGGTCAGTCTCACCGCTGGGAAACTCCCCTTGTTGAAGCTGGCAAGCCAGGACAAGGCCCTGGAGTGAAAGCCTTTGGACTTTCAGAACAACAGCTTATTGACAGACGACTGACAGACCATTAACAGTGTATGAAATACTCTGACAAGAAGCAAAATTCAACTCCATTTACGAATGCTACAGCCTTTGGGAGTTACTACCAAAGTAGTAGTAGTTTTATACAGTCCTTATCAAATGAGTCAACCACTACTAACAGATAATAGCACGTATTCTCTAACTAGAGATATAAATTCAAATGCATTTAAAAGCGCTAACACCCGGTGACAACTACTGACAAACAGAAACGGTTTGTATTAGCTGTTCCAATGAAATTTTCTGCCATTAACACACTGTAACATTTATACTTTAACTTGAAACAAATATTCAAATGCATTGATGCCGTGCTAACACACTGTGGCAATTACTCTCAGAACAGACACAGTTTTATACTGGCTGTTCAAATGACGTTTTCAGCCATTGACATAGTGTGTCATCTATTCTTTAACCTGAAAGAAATGTTCAAATGCATTTACGAGCGCTGATACACTGTGACAATTACTCTCATACCGAAACAGTTTTGTTTTGGCTGTTCAATAAAAATTTTTGGACACTTAACACTGTGACAGTTACTAAACGAAAATCAAGGAGAGAAACCAACAAATAACCATAGGACACCTCTGAACCTAGTAACGAGCTTTCATCTGGACAGCGAAATACACGTAACTCCCTACATCACCCGCTGTCCTCGGCTGGCAGCAGGTTGTGCGAAGGTACTGCCACATAAACCAAATTGCACTTGACGACGGCCACCGCCGCTTCCTCTCTTTAGCACCTCACACCAGGCCCCAAACGACAGCGTGGTGTACCTCACATTGGGGGGATCCCTCCGCTCGTCACTCGCATATGCGACAGCTTCTACTACCCGTCGCCAGCCAGCTACTGCTCACGCCACTCGCAGATGTTATCATCAAAGCTCGTGTCCCAGCCGGCGCGGGCAAACCTCTCTGAAGCTCGTCGATACTAGGGACGTATCAACAATTTCCTTTACCAAGAATGAGATCAGCCCTGTTTCCATATCGCATAGCGCCTCGCAACACGGTTGCAGAAGCTGGGGAATAACGCTGGGTTTGGTGTGGGGCGGCGGTGGGGTGGGTGACTGCTGTGGACTGTTGTGGATTTGTGAACCACTGAGGGCTACGGCGGGACGAATCCTCTCCGTCGTTTCTAGTCCCCTGTTCCATACTGACAACACACGATACACAATCCGTCATCAATTTAATATCTGATGTATGTAGCACAGCAGGTCATATGGAAAGTCCATGGTAGCTCGCGCTGGCCTCCCAGTGGCAGCAGCTCCCTCCAACCTTGAGCTGCAGTCGGCCAGCCTTACACTTATATGCGTGAAATGTATTCGAAATTGCGAATATTGACATCAGTTGCTTAACGAAATGATGACAGTGGAAATTTGTGCCGGGCCGTATTTCACGCTTATCGCGAGCTATCATCTTAACATTAGGTTACTCGAACTTGACTCACACCCAGAGCCAAACTTCCATATGCTGCCAACCATGTGGGGATGTACGTAATGGATGTACGAGTACAGGTCGTAGACATATAGTTGATGGCATATGGAAGTTTGGGTCAAGGTATGACTGCTGCTTTGATAGTCTAATGGTAAGGCACCGAATCGCTTCTTTCAGCGGTGTACCGTAGGTCTCTAGAAGAGCGTAGCGTTACAAAGGATTGGAAAAGGGCACAGGTCATCCCTGTTTTCAAGAAGGGACGTCGAACAGATGTGCAGAACTATAGACCTATATCTCTAACGTCGATCAGTTATAGAATTTTGGAACACATGTTATGTTCGAACATAATGACTTTTCTGGAGAGTAGAAATCTACTCTGTGGGAATCAGCATGGGTTTCGAAAAAGACGGTCGTGTGAAACCCAGCTCGCGCTATTCGTCCACGAGATTCACAGGGCCATATACACGGGTTCACAGGTAGATGCCGTGTTTCTTGACTTCCGCAAGGCGTTCGATACAGTTCCCCACAGTCGTTTAATGAACAAAGTAAGAGCATACGTCCTATCAGACCAATTGTGATTGGATTGAAGAGTTCCTAGATAACAGAACGCAGCATGTCATTCTCAATGGAGAGAAATCTTCCGAAGTAAGAGTGATTTCAGGTGCGCCGCTGGGGAGTGTCGTAGGACTGTTGCTATAATGGAAAAAAGAACACATTGACACCGGTGTGTCAGACACACCATACTTGCTCCGGACACTGCGAGAGGGCTGTACAAGCAATGATCACACGCACGGCACAGCGGACACACCAGGAACCGCGGTGTTGGCCGTCGAATGGCGCTAGCTGCGCAGCATTTGTGCACCGCCGCCGTCAGTGTCAGCCAGTTTGCCGTGGCATACGGAGCTCCATCGCAGTCTTTAACACTGGTAGCATGCCGCGACAGCGTGGACGTGAACCGTATGTGCAGTTGACGGACTTTGAGCGAGGGGGTATAGTGGGCATGCGGGAGGCCGGGTGGACGTACCGCCGAATTGCTCAACACGTGGGGCGTGAGGTCTCCACAGTACATCGATGTTGTCGCCAGTGGTCGGCGGAAGGTGCACGTGCCCGTCGACCTGGGACCGGACCGCAGCGACGCACGGATGCACGCCAAGACCGTAGGATCCTACGCAGTGCCGTAGGGGACCGCACCGCCACTTCCCAGCAAATTAGGGACACTGTTGCTCCTGGGGTATCGGCGAGGACCATTCGCAACCGTCTCCATGAAGCTGGGCTACGGTCCCGCACACCGTTAGGCTGTCTTCCGCTCACGCCCCAACATCGTGCAGCCCGCCTCCAGTGGTGTCGCGACAGGCGTGAATGGAGGGACGAATGGAGACGTGTCGTCTTCAGCGATGAGAGTCGCTTCTGCCTTGGTGCCAATGATGGTCGTATGCGTGTTTGGCGCCGTGCAGGTGAGCGCCACAATCAGGACTGCATACGACCGAGGCACACAGGGCCAACACCCGGCATCATGGTGTGGGGAGCGATCTCCTACACAGGCCGTACACCACTGGTGATCGTCGAGGGGACGCTGAATAGTGCACGGTACATCCAAACCGTCATCGAACCCATCGTTCTACCATTCCTAGACCGGCAAGGGAACTTGCTGTTCCAACAGGACAATGCACGTCCGCATGTATCCCGTGCCACCCAACGTGCTCTAGAAGGTGTAAGTCAACTACCCTAGCCAGCAAGATCTCCGGATCTGTCCCCCATTGAGCATGTTTGGGACTGGATGAAGCGTCGTCTCACGCGGTCTGCACGTCCAGCACGAACGCTGGTCCAACTGAGGCGCCAGGTGGAAATGGCATGGCAAGCCGTTCCACAGGACTACATCCAGCATCTCTACGATCGTCTCCATGGGAGAATAGCTGCCTGCATTGCTGCGAAAGGTGGATATACACTGTACTAGTGCCGACATTGTGCATGCTCTGTTGCCTGTGTCTATGTGCCTGTGGTTCTGTCAGTGTGATCATGTGATGTATCTGACCCCAGGAATGTGTCAATAAAGTTTCCCCTTCCTGGGACAATGAATTCACGGTGTTCTTATTTCAATTTCCAGGAGTGTACATAAATGACCTTGTGGATGACATCGGAAGTTCACTGAGGCTTTTTGCGGATGATACTGTGGTATATCGAGAGGTTGTGAGAATGGGAAATTGTACTGAAATGCAGGAGGATCTGCAGCGAATTGACGCATGGTGCAGGGAATGGCAATTGAATCTCAATGTAGACAAGTGTAATGTGCTGCGAATACATAGAAAGAAAGATCCCTTATCATTTAGCTTGAATATAGCTGGTCAGCAACGGGATGCAGTTAACGCCTTAAATTATCTGGGAGTACGCATTAGGAGCGATTTAAAATGGAATGATCATATAAAGTTGATCGTCGGTAAAGCAGATGCCAGACTGAGATTCACTGGAAGAATCCTAAGGAAATGCAATCCGAAAACAAAGGAAGTAGGTTACAGTACTCTTGTTCGCCCTCTGCTTGAATACTGCTCATCAGTGTGTTATCCGTACCAGATAGGGTTAATAGAAGAGATAGAGAAGATCCAATAGAGAGCAGCGCGTTTCGTTACAGGATCGTTTAGTAATCGCGAAAGCGTTACGGAGATGGTAGATAAACTCCAGTGGAAGACTCTGCAGGAGAGACGCTCTGTAGCTCGGTACGGGCTTTTGTTGAAGTTTCGAGAACATATCTTCACCGAAGAGTCAAGCAGTATATTACTCCCTCCTACGTATATCTCGCGAAGAGACCATGAGGATAAAATCAGAGAGATTAGGGCCCACACAGAGGCATACCGACAATCCTTCTTTCCACGAACAATACGAGACTGGAATAGAAGGGAGAATCGATAGAGGTACTCAAGGTACCCTCCGCCACACACCGTCAGGTGGCTTGCGAAGTATGGATGTAGATGTAGATGTAGAAGAATTATGGTTCGAATACCTGTCCGGAAAAACTTTTCATTGTGGTCATTCCATTACACAGCTGATGGTTGTCCGTATTCACAACTGCAAATGCATTTAAAATATTTCATACCGTCTGTAGTCATCACAGCCCTAGTCATCCGGCCGTGCATACATGTCGAAATTGCATTATCCTATTACGCCTATATGGATGACTCCAAGGGACTCTGCCAATCACTGCTAGAAGCAAAGACATTGTTTTCGCGGTGGCAGCAGACCAATTTCTCACAGTTCGACCAATTTCTATGAAATACTTATAGATTACATACACAAACGTTCCTCACAACTCACTCTACCTATTAGCGAAAATCGTACAAACATCCGTTCCTTAGATTCTGAGGTTAGCCCAAAAATACCGACAGGAAGCATGGTGGGTCATTTTAATTTATAAATGTTCGGTAGATCGAAGAAGATGATGGATTGTTAGTAATGAGTTGTTTAATACTTTTGTGACTGGAATTTTTATATGATGCCAACATAACACTTTTTTTCATGATTTACGGTGAGAAGATACAGATGCTTTCGTTTTGGACAGTGAAGTTGCTGGTGGGCCCATTCTGTAGAAGATTGCCAGCAGCGGGTTTCACGGGTGACTCTGTTCTTCGTTTGTTTTCTTTTTAATTGAGGAACCCAATGACTTTTTGGCACTACTCGTCCAGAGGTTCATGAATGTTTAATTTCGAGCAGAAGTCCTGCCAAGTACTCCCTTTCTTCCTTTTCAATAGTTTTATTTTCCCTACCGATATTTGTGATGTAGATAATTTTTCAATGTAGCGTTTGCCCTATAGATCCAAATGCCGTCTTCTGGGTTTGTGACTGGCTCCTGACATTATGCATACAAGCAGGTCCATGGTTCCTGTGCTTCTGCTTTCCCAGTGACGATTTTGATTGCTTTGAACAGATTTTGTATCTCGTGATATATTTTCTGTGATGTCGTGTGCAAAACGAGGTACCAAGTCAAAATTGGTACCTCATGATGGAATCACAGCTAAGCGCAGTCGCTGCCATATCATACGCAGCGACGAATGAGAGACGTCAAGAGCTTCCATAAGCCGCCACTGCTAACACTTACGTCAAAGCGGTCTGCTCCTCAGCCTACTCTGCAATCATCACTGAAGACAACAGCATTGTCTCGCTACAGAGACAGTAGAGTGAAAACTGTATTCGGCAGAGCTATGTAGAAAAGTTTATAGTCAGTTGTAAACTGTGAGAAGAGGCTATGATCTTGTACTGTATGAAGTAATTCGTTAGCCTTCAGCGGCAGTAACAAATATACATAGACAGTCCTGTGGTCATGGATTGTTTAGAAGTATTTCATTTTGTACAAGTTATAATAAAGCGAGCTAATATTTTGTGTGTGTTTTAGTATCTGCCCGACCTCCACCAGAAGTAAAACTAAATACTCACCACAGTGACGACGAGTGTTTTTTTCGTCCGACACAACGTATGTTTAGGAGTTTGATTCCCTGCATTAACTTTCTTCACTCACTTAAAAAATCGGCTGTGCTGTGTGTACGTTGTTCCGGTGCATAGTGCACCCTAGTTTGGCCTGAGGATATCCGCTAGTCAGCGACCGAACTATTGTCAGTCTATGCAGTTTCTGATGTACAGTCGCGGACAAAACGAGCGAGACCCCTCGCCTTTTCGTAATGCTGATCCGCACAGCTTTCGAGTCTGCTACACAGCATAACAGGCAAGGCGACGAAGTGCTACCAACATACTATGCACACGCGTGAAATTGAAAAACTTGCCGAACTTTGTCAGAGTGTTTTCAATCATGTGTAAGACTATATTAATGCTGATTAGTGTGTTAAATACAACACGTAAATATAAGATATAAATGAAAGAAAAAACACCAATGAGTATGAACTGTACTAATAAAAATGAATTTCAGCTTATCGAGATAACATAACTGTTTTAGTAAGACAAAGTACCCCAGATCGTTACGAATTAGTAAAATATTATGTGCATTCGTCCGCGAAACGGTCTGTGTCAACGTTCAGGCCAGTCATACTGGATTACCGTTGCTGACCTACCACGAAAGTGTGCAAATTTAGCAATGCGTGAAGATTCATAACGAAATTCAGTTAAAAGTCATTCAGTGCCACACTTAATTCAATTATTGACAGAAGCGGAAAAAGTAGGCAGTAACAAGTACAGAGTTCTACAAGAGTTTCGTATTGACATCGACAGGGCGCCGATACAGAATAATGGTAGCAATAAAACGTATTGGGGTGCGAGAATTTCTTAAAATTTCTTTACTGATAGCCTATCTGCCTCAATCGAGATTAAAACCGAAAATAAACCAGACCTCCCTTGCAGTAGCAACCACCTTTCACTACGCTAGCAGACAACCCAGGCAAACAGCCCTCTATTATTACCCCAGACAGGAATAAGCCGGCAATTTCACAATGAAAATGGCAAAATGATCTGCAGTTTCTGTTGCGTAGAGCTTTGTAGACTCAAAAACATGAATTTTCTACCTTTATGTCGCCGCTTAAGTGACAATCATTCGGGATGTTTATCGAAATAACAAAATACTGTTATTAGCGAGTAAATTTTGTAGGATAATTCTGCACCACCCCGGGAAATAAACGGCTACATAGCTGCCAAACGTATTCTACAATGTTTTGAATTCTCCATTAGACTCGCCAAAGCCAGAAAACGTTCATTAGAAGTGTTTCTTAAGCTAGCTAGCAATGGGAATGCTCGCACTTCTAAAACGCGGTGGCATTAATACTGGGATCTGAATTACCACGTGTATAGGCAAATGGATTTTGTTTGCATTCCTGTAAACGTGATTTGGATCGAAAGCTTAGCTACGATTAATATGCTGATGTATCGACTGCAACTAGAACATTTCGAAGAAAGAGTATGGGGAATTATTTACGAGGCCCTCATCTTCAGTAACGGTCGTAGCTATTTTCGTTGTTAGGATTTCGTCACCTAAATCGGTAGAAATCGAACCCTACTAGTCTCACTTTCTTGACAGTCTGTCTGTCTACCCAACCTTTAAAACCTGTTTACCTCGAGTACGAGTAGACATAATACACCGAAATGTATCGCAATTCGGTATATGGTCCCTTGATTGTGTAAAAAAGTGAGCTTCTTTCATTTATATCTTATATTTACGTGTTGTGTTTAACACACTAATCAGCATTAATATACTCTTACACATGATTGAAAACAGTCTGACAAAGTTCGGATAGTTTTTCAATTTCACGCCTGTGCGTAGTATGTTGGTAGCACTTCGCCGCCTTGCCTGTTATGTTGTGTAACAGACTTTAAAGCTGTACAGATCAGCATAACTAAAAGGCGAGGGTTCTCGCTCGTTTTGTCCACGACTGTACATCCCGTTAAGTGTTTGATCATGACTGAGTCGCCATGGGTAATAACTGTAATCGAAGTTGTTCAATTTCAGGTGCAACATATTGAATGACTGCTGCTCTACGCACAACAGGCGACTACGTTACTATCGCAACAAGCAGCACCACAGTTGGTTCCCGCACGCAAGTTTCGGCAATTTAATAGAAACGAAGAGGATTGGTCTGACGTTCAACTGGAAGTCCACTCTGCCACCTACAACATTACAGGTACAGTGTACATTTTTTTTCAGCAGTCAGAGCCGACGTGTACCAACTATGTTTAAGGGAGGATGTAACGGAAAATGTAAACATTTATTTAATAACTCATTACAGCCATATTTATTAATGTACGGATCTAAAATGTTGGTGTGTAAAGCAGAAGAGCTGTGTTTTAACGGAAAAATGTAATAAAATATGCAGGATTAATATTTTGAAAGAAATTTAAATTTTTAATTTTTTTATTGTCTTTCTTATAAAAAGCCGTAACTCAAATTATAATCATGCAATTAATCTGAAAATTTATTGTAGTGTCATGAGAAGGTTATAAGACCACTGAACTACAGTTATTAATTTATGGTAAAAATTGTATCATTAACAGAGTTTTAATTTTGCACGTCCCATATTTTTTTTTCTACATACAATCATCTAAAAATCAGAATGTAATGCAGGATCTCGTATTTTTTAGTTCCAGGAAAACAGCAGCACGATTTGAACAGTTCCTGGAAATTTCATAGCATTAGAGCATATACTTGTTGAGAAAAGGCTTCTATTAACGTAAAAAATGTAAAATAGAGAAAAGGAGGTTCAAAGATTTTCTTCTTATACTTCCACATGTAAAAAGCTTACCTCAATTTTCAAATCCTCCATACTGATACTCCTCATCCTCCCGGTTTCTCTTCTCTCCTCTTTTAATTTGCCTGGCCTGTACTTGCAGGTAAGGCACTGATCTATTAGCTTTCTTGACCCTCCTCAGTGTCAATGGTGTAAATTGATGCCCTTCTGAACCGGCTATGCCTCTAGGGGACTGATGACCACAGCAGTTGAGTCCCATAGTGCTCAGAGCCATTTGAACCATTTGAACACTTTCAGCAGTTAGAGGACGCATTATTAATCATCGTGGTCTGATTCATTTTGATCCAGCTAAGCCAGCTATGTTAGCAGTGGATGCATCTTCTAACAGGGTTGGACAGGGTTGAAGCTGTGCGCTCGTACAGAATTAGTTCACCTGCTAGATCCATTGCTTTTGCCTTGAAAACTCTCAACAAACCGCTGTTCAGTTACAGTCAGTTTGGAAAAGAGGGTACTCGCCTCGCCATTATCTTTGATATTAACACGGTCCACTATAACTTGTGGAGTCAGAAGATCTATTTGATTACATATCATCAGTATTTAACAGCTGTGTTCAATCATAGAAAACCTTTTCCACCATGGACAGCGGAAAAATTGCAATGCTAGGCTCTGATATTACGTAATTACCTGTACGAGCGGTTGTACCGGCACACTGCCCAAAGTAAGAACGCTGACTTGATGTCTCGGTTATCGGTCAGTACTGACATAGCGTTTGATTCATCTGAGTAGTCATGTTATCAGATCTATACTCAGGACAGAGATTTTCTTCAAAATGTTCCTCTAGGTCAAAATAAATTCCCCGCCAAGCAGCGTGTCACTATTTTTCACGTCGTGTCACGCGCTGTGCTGGCACTGAGATGTTCTGATGTCTAATACGCAGAACGACACTGCACCAGTCGTGATTTCTCACTCACCCCTGCCGAAAATTTTGTCCTTGTTGCACCAAGATCACTGAGGCGTTGCTTGCACAGCGCAAGTGGCTCTGAGCACTATGGGACTTAACATCTATGGTCATCAGTCCCCTAGAACGTAGAACTACTTAAACCTAACTAACCTAAGGACATCACACAACACCCAGTCATCACGAGGCAGAGAAAAACCCTGAACCCGCCGGGAATCGAACCCGACAGCGCAAGTCACTTGCTCTCCTTGTAAATGGCAGGTCACGGCCTGTTGAGAATCTAACTCAACAAAAAGTATAAATTAACAGTAGTAAGAATAATACAGCTCTTAAAGCAACAAAGCAGCACGTTCCATGACGGAAGAAACGTTGCGACAGTATTTGATGGTCGCGTTTACCCAGCGCCGACACAGCGGCACCAGAAGGCAAATACGCTTGCGTGACGATAACAGGGAACCAAATAGCTTTCACGCGTCTCGTAATGACGGAAATGTACCAGTAAGTGCGGCCAGCCTCTGGGCCAGATATATAGAACCTTCTAGAATGTTCTAGAAACTTTCAGTGACGCTCGAAGGTAGTATAAATAAGGGGTCAGGAGGACCAGTCAGGCAGTCGCTGGTAAGTCGAGATCTGCTGAGTATAACGACGCAAGCTCCGTGTGCGTTCTACGGCAGAAGTGGGAACTTAGTACGATTCGCTAACCTGGGCTCCGCAACAACCAGGGAGACAGATTCCAGAGTAAGAAATTCAACTGACAGAAAGTAGTGCAAGATAGTGCCAGTAGGGATTCTCAGTTGTCAAAGTACAAGGGCTCTTATGAGTTCTACCCTGCAGCAGTAATCACTCCTCACGGAGTTCCGTATCCTGCACCTTAGCATTAGCTTGCTCCTTCTAGCTGTCGGAGTTGCAGAAGCTGCCCGTGCCTACTTCTACTCTACGAGAAGATCGATTGAGGTAAGTCCCCTGAATCCAATTCGTGTCATTCTCACTCCATCTCGGGACACGACAGGGGCAGAAGAAAGTTTGGTGCCGGGTTTGGGGTTTAGCTAGGTGCTCGTCTAAAGGGACATAGACACTCAGGGTACAGGAATACGTGCAAGGGCAAGGAGTAACGAAGAGTGAGCGGCTTGGGACGGAGAGCAGTAACAGACGTGTGCCAGGAGATCCACAGTTTGAGACGTGACAGCAGCAGCAGCAGCCGTATGCAGAGGCCCACCGTTCCAGAGGCAACAAGCGGCAGCAGCCCTGGGTCAGAGGCCAACCATACGGGACAGCAACAGCGGACGCGATAAGGAGGCTCGCAAACCACCAGCACGGCATCAGCACAGCCAGAGGTTCACTGCAACACAGCACGCAGCATAATAAAATAAGAGATTAGTGAAAATGACTGCTCCCGCCGAAACAACCATCAACAGTGATAGTGATCGATTATACTTGAGCTATAGTGAAGCAACTAAGATAGTACCAAGGAAGTTTGACGGAGACGGAGAACAACTCCCAGAATTTTTAGGTAATTGTGATAATGCCTACGAACTGGTAGAACCTAATTCTAAGATACTATTCCTTAAGTATATTATAGGACAAATAACGGGATCAGCCTTTAGTAAGCTTACTGTAAGGGACCATACTGAAATCTGGTCGGAAGTGAAAGAGATCCTCACCAAAAACTATGCTAACAAACAGACGCTAGGCTAAAACGCGTGCAAAACATTTAATAGCCGCCAAAGTAAAGAGGAGAGTGTGGTTCAATGGGGAGCCTGGGTAGACTCCATGCAATGCCATTTCAGGGAGGCCATGCGACGAGTAATGCGGCCTCAGAGATTCCAGGCAGTTGTGCCTTAATCGGGAAATTGGGTAGAGCAGTCTTTATACAAAGTCTGTTTAGTGATAGGATAAAAACGATAGTACGGGATCAGGGAGAGAAAATAACGCTGTCTGAAGCACTAGATTTGGCGTCAACTGAGGAAATATCAGTTCAATCAGAGAAGGAAAAATACCGGCATACAGGGTATACGAATCAGACAGGGAAGAAAGGATGTTACAACTGTGGAAAATTGGGACACGTAGCTGGAAAATGTCGCAGCTGCGTACAAGTACGTAAATTTAGTCAAACAAAACATGATCAATCACTACCAATGAGAGCTAGGCTACCAGTAGAAAGACTAGATGCTCGCAAATTCCACGGGAATGGGTCACGCGGAGAATGTCCACCGCCTGTACGGTGCTCGAAATGTAACCTGACCGGACATTCCCCTCCGTGCAATAGAGCGAAACCGGTAACTTGCTTCACATGCCATAGTACAGAGCATTACGCCAACGATTGTAACGAAAGTCGTTAGGCAAATATACGGCAACAAAGGACGCCGGGAAACGAACCGCGAACGTAATGCAGCAGTCCCATTATGTAGCGACAGGCATAGTACGTACAGTAGACTGTATTGGAAAGAATGACTACATTCAGATGATTAGCCGTGACACAACAGAAAACAGAATAGGGCTGTTAGTGGACGGATGTGCTCACTTAAGCCTAATTAAAGAGGAAGCATTAAAACAGAAGAGAATAGACATCAGAAAAGCCGTGACAATGAGAAGTATCACTAATGAAGAAATCACAACCGAAGGATAGGTTAGCAGAACCAATAGAACGGCAAGATGCAGATACAGTGGCACGCAAATTAGTGGAAAGTGTAATTTTGAAATTCGGTATACCAACATTCGTATTAAGCGACATGGGAAGTAACTTTTTAAGTGAGACAATGAAAAGGGTATGCAAACTGTTAAAGATTGAGAGAGTACAAACAACAAGCTACCACCCTCAAACGAATGGGGCTCTAGAACGCACACATCGTACAGTAACAGGAATGCTAAGAAATTTGATAGCTAAGAATCAGGTAGATTGGGATACTTGACTACCATTTGGGACCTTCGTATTCAACACGACACCACACAGTACAGCGGGATACTCACGGTTCGAATTATTTTTCGGAAGAAAATACAACATTCCTGGAATACTGCAGAAAAAAACCGAAAATGTAGTGTATAATTACGATGACTATGCAACAGCAGTGAGGCGAAGGTTTCAGGCATTGTACCAAGAGGCCAGGGTTAACACACAGCGATGCAAAGAACAAAGCAAAGCAATACGATATACATGAAACCCAAAAGTATTCAGAAAGCACGATCAAGAACGCTTATTTGATTAAAGTGTAAGACTAGAAAGGTCAAGGAAACTCGGTAGTCAATGGAGAGGACCATTCACTGTCGTAGATGTAAAAGGACCAGAGTAAGAGATTCAACTGACAGAAAGTAGTGCAAGATAGTGCCAGTAGGGATTCTCAGTTGTCAAACTACAAGGGCTCTTATGAATTCTACCCTGCAGCAGTAATCACTCCTCACGGAGTTCCGTATCCTGCACCTTAGCATTAGCTTGCTCCTTCTAGCTGTCGGAGTTGCAGAAGCTGCCCGCGCCTACTTCTACTCTACGAGAAGATCGATTGAGGTAAGTCCCCTGAATCCAATTCCTGTCAATCTCACTCCATCTCGGGACACGACAGGCCGCCCAGATTCAGCAAACAACTTTTTGTTGTAATGTTTGTGCAGAATATCATTCAGCTCTGCTGCAATGCCGTTATGAGTGGCCTCGTTCGTCTGTACCCCTGGAACATGCCATGGTTCTTGGTAGTAAATATACAGTAAATTTCCTTTTGTTGTCCTTACGACATCCACCACAACTGCTAGTACGTTACCTGCTTTGTGTTTTGTTTTCTGTTTTGAAGGTCTTTCTGAGGGCCTTGTCTCAGGCAACAGACGAGAATTCACGTCAACCAAGTTTCTATAGTTCTGTGATCTTCTGTCCCTTATCACCCTCAGTGTAACGGTGAAACTGAACGGTCCGTTCGACCGTTCACAAGTCACATATGAAAACTTCTTTCCCCCACACACACGAGAGGAAGGCTTGATGATTTTTATTTCCTCCTTATGATCCTTACCAAGTGAGGGCAAGTCGCCAGTGGAATTATTATACGGTCGTCATCATCTTCCCCTATGTATTTTCTGCGGAAGCGGCAGATACGATACGTTCCGCCGGGGAAGACAAATTTTCAGCCACAGAGTGAAGTCTTCTGTAAAGTTTTTGGAAGTGAAGAGCGCTGGGAACTCGGTGTAGTCCTGGGATATCCAATCTACATCGTTCAAGGGTCTACTGGGCTGCAACACCGACACCAACATCAGCTGCGGCGCTGTCATGTCAGTGATCTCGACGCAAATTTTTTTCCGATGGACCCAGTACGCCGTAGGGTACTGCAACGCAACAGCAAACATCTCCACGTGTCCGCCTGTCGCGGCCGGCACCATCCAGCGTTGCGCCAGGGTCAATCGCCATCATGACGAACCGCCATCGTTGACGTCGCCGACGTCGGCGCCAGTCAATGTGAGTAGAAGCGCCGTACCCAGGCAACCGTCTCGCTGCCTCATGAGTTTCACTTGCTGCCAACCCGACCATAGCGTCTGCCTCACCGTGCTGGCGTGCAAACTGTGGCCGTTGTTCCTGGTCACTCACACTTTGGGTACCGGGGTATGGACAGGGAGTTACCATCGGCTATAGTTGCACTCCCTGTCTCCTCTCCTACGTCTGCATTCGGGCTTGCCTCCTTGCCCGCGCCTCTCTTCTAACCCCCCCCCCCCCCCTCCCAAGTCCGATCGTCAAGCGACGCAGCACTACACGACGACCGTTCGGAGGTCTGGAAGGGGATGGGTGCTTGGAGGAGGGGGAAGTTGTGTCCGAAGAACGTGGAATCGCGACAAATTTAGAACCTTACGCTGGAACCACAAGCAAGCGCAGTCACTGCCATACCCAGAGATGAAAGAGAGACGTCGACGTAGACGCGCCGCTGCTGGAGAGTTAGTTACATCAGAGCAGGGTGCCGCTCAGCTCACTCTGCAGGCGTCACCGATGACGACAGCATCGTCTCACTACAGAGCCAGCAGCTCGAGGGTTGTATTACACAGAGCTATGTAGCGAAGTTTACGGTCTGTTGTACACTGAGAGGAGATACTATCTTGTGCTGCAGCAAGTGATACGTTAGTGTTCAATGACAGTGACAAATTTAAGTAGACAATCCGATGGACATGGATTGTTTCGAAGTTAAGTACCACATTTTGTTGAAGTTATAATAAGGTGATGCAACAATTTGTGTGTGTTGTAGTATCCATGCGTTCTCTTCCAGGACTAAAATTAAAAAGCCACCACAGTGACGATGAATGTTTTTTCGTTTAGTACGTTTTCGGCCACTTGTTGACTGTAAGCTCGCGATTCTGCCTTCCTGAATTTCCGTATATGTTAGGGATAATTGTTGTTTACACATTCAGGTGCAAAAGGAGCATTTAGATATTTGGGTGTTTGTACTATCTATGTTATGCTTCGTTAGTTTCCTTCGATATTACGAGTCCTTCAGACGAAGAAAAAAGAGAAGCCGGGATTAGATGTACCAATTACCGCAGGACTTAAGGCGACTTTCCTAAACACAGTCTCACTGTGAATGAGTAGTACCCTTCCACGAAATCCCTCTCCTCCATTCTCTCTCTTGTGACGTGAAGGCCTAGAAACGTGAAACTAGGCCACGTTTCGGTTATTGTACATACGGGATGTATTTTTTTTAACTGTTGTTTGAATTGTGCCTGTGTGTCTGATGATCTCACGTTACTACTGTGGATAGGACTACCTAAGCTTTATTCATGGGGAAAGACACACTGACAGTGGTGTCTTAATGGTTCTTTTGTAGTTTGCCAAAAGTCTCGTGCGTCTACCCGATCACCCACTTTTGTTGTTTTGAAGATTATTTCCTTATTCACAGAAACACTGCATGTTAGTGGATAGTGTACTTGCTGGCTTTGCGATAGTATCTCTTATAACAAATATTGATGATATTATCTACATAATTATATATTGTTTTCTCAGCACACTCAGTAGATAGGGAATGTTCAACAAAAGCTGCCGTTTTCCCAGAAGTGCTGCCGCATGCTGCAGTATTTTGAATCGATACTCCGTCGATGCAGAGATTTCGAGAAAAAACGGAATGTCATATTCTAAAGGTGGGACGTACAGCTTTACGATATCCGAGATGCTGGTCGATGCATCGTTCTGCAGTCAAACTGGCAGAGAGAGCGGGGAGTGGGAGCTCGAAATAGACACATTGTTCTCTATTGTTTCCAATACAATAGGGCACTCTTGTGGAATGCATTAGAATCCTAGAAACCTAGCAGCTTCCTGCAGGCAACACAATGGCATTAATGGATGTGAAAGCAGTTACTTTAACCTGCATGTCCATGGAATGTAGCTCTGTCTCACTATCTCGACACTAATTGCCAGGTCTGAGACGTTCTGCAATATAACTTTGTTAATTTACACTTAATGTGTAGGGCAGGCTTTCATTTTGTGTGCCTCTTTCAATGCTCAGGTTTACTGTCTATACATTCTTTTCTTTGCGAAATACGGTTATCTAAGTCTGATGATACTGAGTACAGATATTAGCTGTATTTGAAGTATTCCTCTGTGAAGTTTTGTGGAAGCATGGTCTTACGCTTCCAAAAGTAGTGAGCCAATGAGCGAGTAGCAAAGTAGACAAGGCATCCTACAACTTAGCTTTTAAAATCCTCTTCGAGGCGTGTCCTTTACTGACTGATGTCGAACGCGGCGAATGATATATCGATATTGCATGAAACGATATATATTGATGACGTTATTTGAAGGCACAGTGTATCAGCAAAGCTATTTTATTAATCATTCGTAAATCATTTGTGTTTCATGATTAAATTTTGCTAAGTTACAATGAATTGCTATACTGGACCATTGCTCCATGTGCCACTACGAACAGTCCGTGTCTTCGTAAAGTCACTAAACACGAAACTAGGTACAGAACCCGTCTTTAGTCATTTAGCCCTAAGTGTTATAAAGTTAATTCAATCATTCCTCCCTCAGTTTTGAGTAGTAAATGCTCTGAGTCGTGTATGGACACATGGTCCACACACTAAATTTGTATCTGCACTTTACCTGACAAGTGTAATTGTGCATACAAAGGAATATTTTATTTTGTTAAATTGATATTATGAAAAATTACATCAAATGGTGTTGAAACATTCTTGTTTATTTCAAGTTACCTTCTCACTTATTTTTTTTATTTTTTATTTATTTTTTTAAATATATTGATGTAACTGATATTCTGCAGCCATTATCCGATAGCACAAGGCAATATGCAACCTTTCGCGGTGTATACTGGTCCATTACAATACATTCAGATGATTTTCGTGTAAACGTTGAGTCCAAATATTCTGAATATTCCAGCAAAGATTGTAAGTGTGACGCTGATACAAACTGCGGAGACGCGGTATTTCATGCTACAGAAGAGCATATCTTCGACGTTCCATATTTGACCATAACATTTACAGTACGGGATTTACGCCCTTCTTGCACCGTGGTCGACTATAGGTCTAGATGTTAAACACGTGCACTATTGGTGTAATCTTATAAATAACTTGTTGTCTTCACTTCAGTTCCATATTGTTATGCACACTATTTCCCGTTGTGTCATTAAACAGAGTCTGAGCTGCTCAAGTAACTTTCATTTTGTGCTCTACTCAGATTGTTAATTCATTACATGAGTCATACCTTATAAAATCGGAACATGTTAGGATTCACTTGTACTAGTACTTTATATTTTAAAGTGAGCAGTCCGGTTACATGTCTTGAAATAGGACAGTAAGTTTTACTTCAAAATTTTGAATGAAATTGCCATCTTCGAATTCGTTCTTAAGAGGTCGTCGCAGTAATGGCATACAGCTAGTTCTTACCGTATCTAGACGATCAATTTAGTCTCTAGGCGTCCATTACTAACAGCGACATAAATCCCAATCAGCATGGTGCACGAAATTGGTCAATGTAACACCTGGAATGCAATCTGGATCAACAGGGTTCATCTTCCAAGACGATAGTCGTTAGTTCGTTGATTTGGAGAGAGGGGACCAAACAGCGAGGTCATCGGTCCCACCGGATTAGGAAAGGATGGGGAAGGAAATCGGCCTCGCGATTTTAAAGAAACCATACCGTCATTTGCCTTGAGCAATTTAGGGAAAACACGGAAGACCTAAATCAGGATGGCAGGACGCGAGTTTGAGCCGTCGTCCTTCATAAGACGATAATGCACGAAAACGCTGTGCAACTCGCGAACACCCTCCTCCAGATGGCAGGAATCCAACTGAGAGACTGGTGTTATATGCAACATGAACTGGATTGAGAATGCCTGAGACCAACTGAAACTTGCAAGGCGTTTCTGCAAAGTCCTTCTCACTTACTGGGTGTCCTCAGGCGGGCTGCTGATGAAAAATGGTGCAGGCCAGAACAGACTGTCTCGACTATCTTGTGGACAACATGTCATAGAGGATTGAAGATGCTACAATGCACGCTGTGGAGCGACACGGTACAGAATATTACCCCTCAGTAGATTTTGATCTCAGAGATGTGTGAAGATTTACACTTTCGAACAGACTGACTTTATTACAATATTTGTGCTGTTTTGAGACAAACTGAAAAGTTTTCATTAGATTCTAGTTGGCTAAACTACGTTATACAGGTTGAGTTCAGTGCGAGATGAACTCTCAACCAAATGATAAATCCCGCTCCATGCATGTACGGAATACCTGCTGAGTGAAACTGTAGTTTTTCCTGATTACAACTAGCTGGAAAGTTGTGGTAAGGACTATGGGACCAAACTGCTGAGGTCATCGGTCCCTAGGCTTACGAATTACGTAATCTACCTTAAACTAACTTACGCTAAGGACAACACACACATCCATGCCCGAGGGAGGACTCGAACCTCCGACTGGGGGAACCAGGCGAACCGCGAGGAGACGCCTTACACCGCACGGCTACCCCGCACGGCCCTGATTAGAACAGAAAAAATACAGAATTTTACCAGAAATCAATTATTACCTTAGTAAAGCAAAAGTATTTTATATAGTCACACAGTTTCTAAGACTCAGACACCACACTGGCTTAGTAATTCGCTGCACTCTCTTTAGTCGTGATGATAGTTAACAATTCCGGATTAATAAAAACTGTGAAACGACCGTATACACTTAATATCATATTTATAGCTTAAAGTATCAGTCTCTTTCATTCCGGAGGTTGTTATTTGCCGAGGAAGAGACTTCACAACACGCTGAATAATCATATTCGAGAACGAATGACTCTTATGTATTCAGCAGCCACCAGTTCTCTAAAAGTCGAATCCACCTCCATTCTTTGTCACTTAGTTAACGAACGATATGCGTGTGGGAATATTTAATGACGATGTAGTGAATTTTGTTTGCTTTTAAGTTTTGCATTCATAGGGACGGGTTAGTCATAACTGAACTTAGAGTTGGAAGTACAGCATTGAAGTGACATGAGAGCTGCTATTCACTTCGTTCATGAATGTCTTAATATATAACGTGGGTAACACTCTGAGGCTGTTAGCAGACGGCTCATTTCTACACAGGGCAGTTTCAAAATTAAAAACGTAATGGAACAGCGATCAGATGTTGAGGGGATCACGACTGCAGAAGGTGCTGGATACTGATTCTCATAACAATGTCGGTAATTCACGGACTAAGTAAAGTGGTAAAATATGCAGGTAGGTTACAATTATTTTTAGTGTGAAGGCCACGGAAAGCTCCGATGAGAACTAAAGTTACCTGATTGTATACATTATCATATTATGCACCAAGCATCTGGCGTTGTAATATGGGGTGCCACTGTATACTCATTACCGAGCACCTCTGGCTCACGTAGTTTGTAATTTCAACATCAAGCATTAGGTTTGTGACGTGCGAAGAGCAATGACTGCGTGCTGTCTTTTTAGATCTCCGTAACGCTATATTTAACGAGGTAATTCAGTAACACATGCAGCCGAATCTGGCCTGATGTCGACACAGATCGTGTTCGACTTTATCCCTGGCCATCAGCCGCTGAAAACATCTGGACATTGTTGCCGAGAGGCAGGCACGCCACCAGTCCCCAGCCACTGTGACAGTCTGGTACAGGCTTGAGAAATCACTGGATTACCTACTTGCACCTGTCCTCCAAGGTCACTTCGTCTCCATGTCCATTCGGGTTAGGGCCGTTGCTGGTGCCAAAGGTGCTGCGTGAATTACCTTTTCCAACACGTATACCCCCGATCATCCACAAAATTAATAATGTATTCTTCATACAACTGTCTGTAAACACAGTAAATAAACTTTCGTTATTTGATATCTGTCCGATATATTCAATTTTAATTGCCAACAATGCATTGACAAATTTCGTAGCTGTTGCGTAACTCCTTCATTTACCAGTCAAAAAGACAAATACACTTACCAAGGAAGACCTTCCTGAATACATTCTATTGTGTCCTTAGGTACATCCAGCTTCTACAAGCTGTATATTTAGCTGTGTCTTTAATAAACACATTTCATTTTTGTGGCGTGGCTGCAACCGAGCTAACCCCAGACTGTCCGTGTTCAAATGCACAACTGACCTAGGGGAGCATCCTGGTTGGATGTAAGGATAACTTGGAGAATGTTTTGGAAGGAAGCGATAGCATACATAGCACAGGAAATTGTTTAACGATAAAAGAGGCAGAAAAGAAAGTTATGAAGACCAGTAGAAATGATAACGTCATGCTAAATATCGAAATTGGGAATTACACAGTAGAAATGAATGAATTCGTCTTTCTAGGAAACAAGATTACACAGACTGGAGCAAGGAAAGAAGATAACTGGCACAGATGAAGCAATTACTCTCCTGCTGTCTGATATTACCATAGAAATGAGGAAGAAGTTCCTGAAACTGTGTGTCTAGAGCAAAATACCGTATGGTATTCCAGATTAGAAGAAACTGGAGGAATCTTAAGTGTGGTGCTACCGAATAATGCTAAAACTTAGTCGGTTGTCAAAGTGCAGTATGAGGATGTACTAAAAAGAATAAATAAGGGAAGAAGTCTATGGAAGATCCGTAATGGTAAAAGGGATATGTTAGTGTGTCGTCTGGTGAGACGTTCTAGAACAGGTGCAGGAATGAGGCAAAGACTACAATCTGGAAAATATATGGTAAATAATGTTTTGTGTGGCAGCTAGAGAGAAATGAAATCATTAGCACAAAATAGTAAATGCTGGTGGACAGCGCGAAAGGCCAAAAAGCGAAATCTCTAACTCATCAAGACACTAAGATAAGATAACACACATCCACAGCAGGGTTCCTAAGACGCCTGTGTGGTAGCGCTCAACTAGAAGGTAGCTGCTTCGAATCCTGTGTACCTGAAGTTACCCTTGCCCTACAGTAAACAGGGCCACACAGCGTGTAACACAACCGTTTGATTCTTTTTATGTCGCATGCCCATGTGGAGGGGTCAGTTTTGGTGACTTAGATCTGCCACTTCAAAGTCAAGATGCTACTCAGTAGGCATGACGAGTCTGAGCGCACTAAGCACCAGTCCTCCCTTTATATCTTTAGCAGAAGCGGAAATCGAATCATGACCCTCCGCATGGCGGTCAGCAGTACTGACCATTCAACTACGGAAACGGACCCTTTGGTATTACCGACGGAGAAAATGTCACAAAACTTTCTTCTCAGTATGCTCGGGACAGTAGTTTGGCAAGCGGACTTGGTACTTTGTTATGGTGTCCTACCATATTCAATAACATAACGACTTCAGCTTTGTTATTAAAAAGTTGTTAGTTCGACGCTACATAGTTATCTGGCTCTTGCAAATGCTGGCGACCATCCAACGTTGTAAAACTGTAACCCCTGCTAAAATATAACTCAACCACCGGCAACAGGACGGGTTACAACCACCGGTAATTTCGCTCTCTATGAGTGCCCTCCAGCCCTCATGTTGAGCTGCGGCCTATTACACTGAATAATCGCACACTGGAAATTGTTGTATTCATACCACTATTTCAAATTAACTTGAGCTCTAAGCTCAACATTTTCGATAATGGTGGTGAAAGGTAACTCTCAGCTTCGTGGAAGAAGTTTAGTCCCATTTATTGACATCTGAACAAGACATAGTGAACATTGCCTACATCTACATCTTTATGGATACTCTGCAAATCACATTTAAGTGCCTTGCAGAAGGTTCATGGAACCACCTTCACAATTCTCTATTGTTCCAATCTCTTATAGCGCGCGGAAAGAACGAACACCTATATCTTTCCGCACGAGCTCTGATTTCCCTTAGTTTATAGTGATGATTGTTTCTCCCACTGTAGGTTGGTGTCAACAAAATATTTTCGCATCCGGAGGAAAAAATTCGTGTTTGGAATTTCGTGAGAAGATTCCGTCGCAACGAAAAACGCCTTTCTTTTACTGATGTCAGGCTAAAATGCTCTATCATTTCTGTGATACTCTCTCCCGTATTTCGCGATAATACAAAACGTACTGCCCTTGTTTGAACTTTTTCGATGTACTCCGTCAGTCCTATCTGGTATGGATTCCATACCGCGCAGCACTATTCCAAAAGAGAACGGACAGGCGTAGTGTAGGCAGTCTCCTTAGTAGATCTGATACATTTTCTAAGTGTCCTGCCAATAAAATGCAGTCTTTCGGTAGCCTACTGAGTACCCAACCTAAGAAACAAAAACTATAAATAGACATTGTGTTCCGACAGTATTTTATGTAACTTATATGGCTTGATTAATGAAGTAAAAAGAATATATGGCATCAATGAGATAATCAGTTATTATTTTTTTTTCTTTTTCTTTTACACGTCTAGTTCCGTAGGACCAAACTGTGGAGCAAATCTACAAGGTCGTGGGACGTATCAGTACATGAATTTATAACATAAAAGTAATGTCATATAAAATACAATATTTATGAACCCAAAAAAGATAAGCCATAATCAACGTAAACAAAATCAACAATATAACACAGGAATCAGCTTAATTTTTCAAGGAACTCCTCGACAGAACAGAGGGAGTGACTATGATGAAACTCTTCAGCTTCGATTTGAAAGCGCGTGGACCGCTGCTAAGATTTTTTAATCCCTGTGTAGTTTACTGAAAATGGATGCAGCAGTATACTGCGCACCTTTCTGCACAAGAATTAAGGAAGTGCGATCCAAATGCAGATTGGATTTCTGCCTAGTATTAACTGAGTGAAAGCTGCTAACTCTTGGGAGTAAGCTGCTGTTGTTAACAAGAAACGACAGTAACGAATAATACATATGTTGGGAGGCCAATGTCAGAGTAACCAGGCTAGTGAAGAGGGGATGACAGGTGGTTCGCGAACTTACACCACTTATTGCCCGAACCGCCCGCTCCTGAGCCAAAAATATCATTTGAGAGTGGAAAGAGTTACACCAAAATATAATACCATACGTAATAAGCGAATGAAAATAAGCAAAGAAGACAACTTATCATGTCGAACTACCACTTACTTCAGATACCGTCCGAATAGTGAAAATGGCAGCATTGATGATTTGAACAAGATCCTGAACGTAGGCTTTCCACGAAAGTTCTAACTGAACACCTAGAAATTTGAAATGTTCAGTTTCACTAATCATACGCCATTCCTTGAGATAAAATTGTTTGTTAGAAACTGAAAACTGAGTCTTACTGTGATTTAGCCTTAATTTATTTTCTACAAACCATAAACTTACTTCATGAACTGCACTATTTGAAAAAGTGGCAATGTTCCACACAACATCCTTCACTACCAAGCTAGTCTCATCAGCAACCAGAAATATTTTAGAACTACCTGTATTACTAGATGGTGTATCATTTATATAAATAAGGTACAGGAGAGCCCCAGCGCTGATTCTTGGGCTCCCCACATTTTACCATGTCCTAAGCAGATTCCACATCATATTCGTTCATGACTTTCTGCTGTCTGTTGTTTAAGTAAGAGGTAAAGCAGTTATGAGCTACTTCCCGTATTCAATAATGGTCCAACTTATGGAGCAACATTTTGTGATCAACACAGTCAAATTCCCTATTTAAATAAAACAGATGCCTAGCGTTCAAAATCGTTTTGTTTAATCTATGCAGTACCTCACAGAGAAAAGAAAATGTAGAATGTTTAGTTGTCAAATCATTTCTAAAACCGAACTGTACATTTGATAGCAAATTATATGAAACAAAATGATCAATTATCCTTACATTTATAGCCTTTCCAATAGCTTTAGCAAACACTGATGGCAGAAATAGGTCTAAAATTTTCTCCCTCCCTTTTTATAAAGCGGCATTACTACTGAGTACTTCAATCGGCAAAGAAACTGACTATCCTTACAGGAAAAATTACAAACATAGCAAAGTACAGGGTTAACATGTGCAGCACATTACTTAAATATTCTGATAGGTACTCCATCATATTCATGAGAGTTCAGTGACTTAATTGTTGACTCAATCTCCCCCTTATCAGCATCACAGAGGAGTGTATCAGTCTCCGGAAGGCATTTTCCAAGAGATTTGTATGATTCCATTTAGAAACAAAGTTATTATCTGATTCACCAGCAATTCTCAGAAATGATTGTTAAATACTGTACATATATCTGACTTATCAGCAACAGAAACATTTTTACTACGAACTGACTTTATATCGTAGACCGTGCGATACTGACCAGACACTTCCTTCACGATTGAGCATATGGATTTAACCGTATCCTGCGAATTAGCTATTCCATTTGCGAACCACATACTCGTTGTCTTTCTAATGACGTTTTTGAGCACCTTACGCTACTGTTTTTAATGGGCTACTGTAGCTCGATTGTGACTACCTCTAACATTTTCGTATAGTTCCACTTTATTCTATACGATATCATTATCCCACTAGCCAGCCACCAAGGCTGCGTTTTACTGCTAGTATCCTGTTTAGAACGTTCTAATGGAAAGCAATTTTCAAAGAGCATGAGAACTGTGTTAAAGAAAGCATTATATTTGTCATCTACACTCCTGGAAATTGAAATAAGAGCACCGTGAATTCATTGTCCCAGGAAGGGGAAACTTTATTGACACATTCCTGGGGTCAGATACATCACATGATCACACTGACAGAACCACAGGCACATAGACACAGGCAACAGAGCATGCACAATGTCGGCACTAGTACAGTGTATATCCACCTTTTGCAGCAATGCAGGCTGCTATTCTCCCATGGAGACGATCGTAGAGATGCTGGATGTAGTCCTGTGGAACGGCTTGCCATGCCATTTCCTCCTGGCGCCTCAGTTGGACCAGCGTTCGTGCTGGACGTGCAGACCGCGTGAGACGACGCTTCATCCAGTCCCAAACATGCTCAATGGGGGACAGATCCGGAGATCTTGCTGGCCAGGGTAGTTGACTTACACCTTCTAGAGCACGTTGGGTGGCACGGGATACATGCGGACGTGCATTGTCCTGTTGGAACAGCAAGTTCCCTTGCCGGTCTAGGAATGGTAGAACGATGGGTTCGATGACGGTTTGGATGTACCGTGCACTATTCAGTGTCCCCTCGACGATCACCAGTGGTGTACGGCCAGTGTAGGAGATCGCTCCCCACACCATGATCCGGGTGTTGGCCCTGTGTGCCTCGGTCGTATGCAGTCCTGATTGTGGCGCTCACCTGCACGGCGCCAAACACGCATACGACCATCATTGGCACCAAGGCAGAAGCGACTCTCATCGCTGAAGACGACACGTCTCCATTCGTCCCTCCATTCACGCCTGTCGCGACACCACTGGAGGCGGGCTGCACGATGTTGGGGCGTGAGCGGAAGACGGCCTAACGGTGTGCGGGACCGTAGCCCAGCTTCATGGAGACGGTTGCGAATGGTCCTCGCCGATACCCTAGGAGCAACAGTGTCCCTAATTTGCTGGGTAGTGGCGGTGCGGTCCCCTGCGGCACTGCGTAGGATCCTACGGTCTTGGCGTGCATCCGTGCGTCGCTGCGGTCCGATCCCAGGTCGACGGGCACGTGCACCTTCCGCCGACCACTGGCAACAACATCGATGTACTGTGGAGACCTCACGCCCCACGTGTTGAGCAATTCGGCGGTACGTCCACCCGGCCTCCCGCATGCCCACTATACGCCCTCGCTCAAAGTCCGTCAACTGCACATACGGTTCACGTCCACGCTGTCGCGGCATGCTACCAGTGTTAAAGACTGCGATGGAGCTCCGTATGCCACGGCAAACTGGCTGACACTGACGGCGGCGGTGCACAAATGCTGCGCAGTTAGCGCCATTCGATGGCCAACACCGCGGTTCCTGGTGTGTCCGCTGTGCCGTGCGTGTGATCATTGCTTGTACAGCCCTCTCGCAGTGTCCGGAGCAAGTATAGTGGGTCTGACACACCGATGTCAATGTGTTCTTTTTTCGATTTCCAGGAGTGTACGTTATCGGCTCTACAATCATCCTGTCACTCTTGGTTCATAACGAGGTTTAAAAAGCTCTCTATTACCGTTGGATTAGCTTTCCTGCATAATCTGTAATTTTATATAACAGCTGTTTGAGTACAGAAACCCTTTAGTGATAAAATTTGTGCATCATGGGCTGAAAGGCCGTTCATCCTTTTACTAACAGAATGGCCATCTAATAATGAAGAATGAATACAAATATTGTCTATGGCTGTATTTCTGTTCCCCTGCACCCTGGTTTGCAAAAAATACAATCTCCATCAGATCATATGAATTTAAGAGCACTTATAATATCCTTTTCCTTGCACAATCATATAAAAAATTAGTACTGAAGTCACCACACATAACAACTTTTGGGTACATCCTGTAAAGGGAACCAAGAACCCTGTCTACCTTGAGCAGAAATGCTCTGAAGTCAGAGTTAGGAGACCTATGAACTACAACAATTAGAAGTTTAATGTCACTAAATTCAAATGCCGCTGCACAACGTTCATATACGCGGTCAGTGCAGTGCCGAGATACGTCTACGGACTCAAAAGGGCTACTCCCCCCCCCCCCCCCCAAAAAAAAACTCACTGAAAAACAACCAGGTAATCTGTATCCTGATAAAGGAAGCCTCTGAACTGTCAAAGTATTTAAGTGGTGCTTCTACATACCAATAATGTCAGAGTCAACATCTATAAGCAGTTAATTAGCTTTATGTCTAGTGCCTCTTATATTTTGATGAAATACGCTAATTCCTTCACTACTTGGATACCCGGCCTCCTTTGAAGGTGATTCCTTTGTTAGAGGGCCTTCCTTTAAGCAGAGACACCTACCAGCTGACTTCAATTTAAAAGGTGCAGCTCTAGCACACACTGATCCCACCATCGCCCACTACAATGTCACCTATATGCCTAGCCAGCCTCCCAGCCTCCCCTTCCCATATATATATATAGAGAGAGAGAGAGAGAGGGGCAAGCCATGTCCAGTGAAACCCGATCTATTGATAGATTCAGCTGGCACCACTGAAGTGTGAGCTATGCCCTGCGCCATCAGCGCCTTCTCCAGGCCCATGTTGACACACTTAACAGTAGCAGCAAGATGAGGCCGATTATGGCGCTGAGGCGCACGAAGTGCACATCAGTGCCACCAGTTTGTGTAGCTATCTTTACCAGGTCACCACCTACATCATAATCGTTGCCCCTATCAAGAACATTCCCAGCTCAATCGACAATTAGTACCTGATCCTCTTTCGTAAAACTCCTACATAACTCCCCTGTGTTGAAATTCCTAGATAGCTCCCATATGTTTTCAGTCACCACAGCGAACCCTGCAGTAGGCTTCAAAATGCTGTTGACGTGGTACTCACTCCCCAACACTTCCCGCAACTGCTGGACCACACCTCTGCCATGTGAACTAGCTAGCAGCAGAACCTTCTTCTTACCATTAGAATTTGCAACTGATTCAGAATTCCTAGTTGCTGAAGACTAATGCATGTTTCCTACACCTACAGCTACAAGAGGCTATTCTCCACACAAGTTTTGTACAGTTAGCCAACTAGTTAGAATTGAATTTAGTGAGTTTAATATTGTTGCACAGCAGACCCAATACGCTGGTGCGCATTTAAGTTTTTACTGCTAAGTTTTTACTCTTTAAGTTTTTACTGTTACATCTGTTGGTACAGAGGGATAAGGGTATCAGATCTAGCTCATATCAAGTGTCACAATCTGGGGTACGCAGAGAGCGCCAGTGTTGCAGAATGCAGGGCGCCAGACTGAGCCGAGCGGTAATCAAGGAGCTCAAACGGCGCAGTTTGACAGCACCCAATACGTCATTCTGCAAGATTTACAATATGGACCCTGGAAAGAGTTTTACCAGGGGGAAGGTAAAGGCCAGCACAAGGGCTGTGGTGTAGAAGGAGAACGCCACGGCAACAACAGCAACACCAAAACCCGAAATTTATTTAACAATGGGTCAGTTTAATTTTGTATAACATGATAATGACCTCACTCAGCTTGAACAGTTTTAGATATTATATTACACGTACTTATATATATATATATATATATATATATATATATATATATATATATATATATATATATATATATATATATATAATGATGTCTTTAAAAAATTGTAAAAATGATGATCTCCTTAAACAAGATAAAAATTTTGTTAAAAACACTGTATCACAGATAGCATTAGGAAATGTCAAGAAAATATTTAGAATAATGGTACTTCAAGTAATATACTAACTTTACATATTTAGCAGTTATTAAGGAAATCAACAACTTGAACTACTAGCATCTCCCTAAATTCATGCCAAAACTTAAGACTAGCAAATACTGACAATAAGAAAATTACTGATTAAATTTATAACATTAAGAATACCAACAGAAATAATAAATGGTTAATCATAATTTACGGAGATTAATCAAAACATGAGTGAATGAATTTCTTGCACTCGCACAGAATATAAGAGATACTGATAGCCATACACTTAAATACAGTTCAATTGCCACGTGGCAAGCAAATTAAGCGAGGCACTTCAACAGAAACCTTTCAACAAAATAACTTTAACACAACTACTATGTACACACATCAAATAAAGTTTTCCATCACCCCAGTTTCCAGAACGTCTGAAGATAGACGTTGACTGTGGATATTGTATCACAAACACAGTCCCTTTGACTGTTCAGAGATGTCAAAAACCCGCCCAAAGTTGTAAACAACCATGTATGAACAGCGCCTATTAGACGGAGGGATCCGGCAGCCGATTAGTCCCAGTCATTCGATCAGGAAGGAGGTACAAACCTCGTATTGTTTGTAGTTCAACCATGCCTAGACGATCAATACCGCCGTTCGATCGAGTCCGCATTGTTACTTTGTGCCAGGAAGGGCTCTCAACAAGGCCGTGCGGTTCTGGGCGCTGCAGTCTGGAACCGCGAGACCGCTACGGTCGCAGGTTCGAATCCTGCCTCGGGCATGGATGTGTGTGATGTCCTTAGGCTAGTTAGGTTTAACTAGTTCTAAGTTCTAGGGGACTAATGACCTCAGCAGTTGAGTCCCATAGTGCTCAGAGCCATTCAGCTCTCAACAAGGGAAGTGGCCAGGTGTCTTGGAGTGAACCAAAGCGATGTTGTTCGGACATGGAGGAGATACAGAGAGACAGGAACTGTCGATGACATGCGTCGCTCAGGCCGCCCAAGGGCTATTAATGTTGTGGATGACCGGTGCCTACGGATTATGGCTCGGAGCAACGCCACGATGTAGAGTAACGCTTTTCGTGCAGCCACAGGACGTCGTGTTAAGAATCAAATTGCGCGCAATAGGCTGCATGGCGCGACTTCACTCCCGACGTCCATGACGAGGTACATCTTATGCAGCCACGGCACCATGCAGAGCGATACAGATGGGCAAAAAAACATGTCGAATGGACCGCTCAGGATTGCCATCACGTTCTCTTCACCGATGAGGGTCGCATATGCCATCAAACAGACAATCGTCGGACACGTGTTTGGAGGAAACCCAGTCAGCCTTAGACATACTGTCCAACGAGTATAGCAAGGTGGAGATTCCCTGCTGTTTTGGGGCGGCATTATGTGGGGCCGACGTATGCCGCTGGTGGTCATGGAAGGCGCCGTAACGGCTGTACTATACGTGAATGCCATCCTCCGACTGATAGTGCAACCATATCGGCAGCATATTGGCGAGGCATTAGTCCTCATGTACGACAATTCGCGTCCTCATCGTGCAAATCATGTGAATGACTTCCTTCAGGATAACGACATCGCTTGACTAGCGTGCCCAGCATGTCCTCCAGACATGAACCCTATCGAGCATGCCTGGGATAGACTGACAAGGGCTGTTTATGGATGACGTGACCCACCAACCACTCTGAGGAATCTACTCTGAATCGCCGTAGAGGAGTGGTACATTCTGGAACAACAGTGTCTTGATGAACTTGTAAACAGTATGCCACGACGAATACAGACATGCATTAGATCAAGAGGGCGTGCTGCTGGATATTAGAGGTACCGGTGTGTGCAGCAATCTGGATCTTCACCTCTGAAGGTCTCGCTGTACCGTGGTACAACATGCATTGTGTCGTTTTCATGAGCAATAATAAGGGTCGAAATAATGTTTATGTTGATCTCTAGGTCCGAAACTCTCCGAACCGAGGTAATGCAAAACTTTTTTTGATGTATGTACATATTTGTTTTTGGTCATCAATCTAGTGATTGGTTTGATGCGGCCCGCCACGAATTCCTTTCCTGTGCTAACCTCTTCATCTCAGAGTAGCACTTGCAACCTACGTCTTCAATTATTTGCTTGACGTATTCCAATCTCTGTCTTACTCTACAGTTTTTGCCCTCTACAGCTCCCTCTAGTACCATGGAAGTCATTCCCTCATGTCTTAGCAGATGTCCTATCATCCTGTCCCTTCTCCTTATCGCCGGCCGCGGTGGTCTCGCGGTTCTAGGCGCGCAGTCTGGAACCGGGCGACTGCTACGGTCGCAGGTTCGAATCCTGCCTCGGGCATGGATGTGTGTGATGTCCTTAGGTTAGTTAGGTTTAAGTGGTTCTAAGTTCTAGGGGCCTGATAACCACAGCAGTTGAGTCCCATAGTGCTCAGAGCCATTTGAACCATTTGAACCTTCTCCTTATCAGTGTTTTCCACATATTCCTTTCCTCTCCGATTCTGCGTAGAACCTCCTCATTCCTTACCTTATCAGTCCACCTAATTTTCAACATTCGTCTATAGCACCACTTGCTTCGATTCCCTTCTGTTCCGGCTTTCCCACAGTCCGTGTTTCACTACCATACAATGCTGTACTCCAGACGTACATCCTCAGAAATTTCTTCCTCAAATTAAGGCCGGTATTTGATATTAGTAGACTTCTCTTGGCCAGAAATACCTTTTTTGCCATAGCGAGTCTGCTTTTGATGTCCTCCTTGCTCCGTCCGTCATTGGTTATTTTACTGCCTAGGTAGCAGAATTCCTTGACTTCATTGACGTCGTGACCATCAATCGTGATGTTAAGTTTCTCGCTGTTCTCATTTCTACTACTTCTCATTACCTTCGTCTTTCTCCGATTTACTCTAAAACCATACTGTGTACTCATTAGACTGTTCATTCCGTTCAGCAGATCATTTAATTCTTCATCACTTTCACTCAGGATAGCAGTGTCATCAGCGAATCGTATCATTGATATCCTTTCACCTTGTATTTTTATTCCACTCCTGAACCTTTCTTTTATTTCCATCATTGCTTCCTCGATGTACAGATTGAAGAGTAGGAGCGAAAGGCTACAGGCTTGTCTTACACCCTTTTTAATACGAGCACTTCGTTCTTGGTCGTCCACTCTTATTATTCCCTCTTGGTTGTTGTACATATTGTATATGACTCGTCTCTCCATATAGCTTACCCCTAGTTTTTTCAGAATCTCGAACAGCTTGCACCATTTTATATTGTCGAACGCTTTTTCCAGGTCGACAAATCCTATAAAAGTGTCTTGATTTATCTTTAGCCTTGCTTCCATTATTAGCCGTAACGTTAGAATTGCCTCTCTCGTCCCTTTACTTTCCTAAAGCTAAACTGATCGTCACCTAGCGCATTCTCATTTCTTTTCCATTCTTCTGTATATTATTCTTGTAAGCAGCTTCGATGCATGAGCTGTTATGCCGATTGTGCGATAATTCTCGCACTTGTCAGCTCTTGCCGTCTTCAGAATTGTGTGGATGATGCTTTTTCGAAAGTCAGATGGTACGTCGCCAGTCTCATATATTCTACAAACCATCGTGAATAGTCGTTTTGTTGCCACTTCCCCCAATGATTTTAGAAATTCTGATGGAATGTTATCTATCCCTTCTGCCTTATTTGACCGTAAGTCCTCAAAAAATCTTTTAAATTCCGAGTCTAATACTGGATCCCCTATCTCTTCTAAATCGACTCCTGTTTCCTCTTCTATCACATCAGACAAATCTTCACCCTCATAGAGGCTTTCAATGTATTCTTTCCACCTATCTGCTCTCTCCTCTGCATTTAACAGTGGAATTCCCGTTGCACTCTTAATGTTACCACTGTTGCTTTTAATGTCACCAAAGGTTATTTTGACTTTCCTGTATGCTGAGTCTGTCCTTCCGACAATCATATCATTTTCGATGTCTTCACATTTTTCCTGCAGTCATTTCGTCTTAGCTTCCCTGCACTTCCTATTTATTTCATTCCTCAGCGACTTGTATTTCAGTATTCCTGATTTTCCCGGAACATGTTTGTACTTCCTCCTTTCATCAATCAACTGAAGCATTTCTTCTGTTACCCATGGTTTCTTCGCAGCTACCTTTTTGTACCTATGATTTCCTTCCCAGCTTCTGTGATTGCCCTTCTTAGAGATGTCCATTCCTCTTCAACTGTGCTGCCTACTGCGCTATTCCTTATTGCTGTATCTATAGCGTTAGAGAACTTCAAACGTATCTCGTCATTCCTTAGTACTTCCGTATCCCACTTCTTTGCGTATTGATTCTTCCTGACTAATGTCTTGAACTTCAGCCTACTCTTCATCACTACTATATTGTGATCTGAGTCTATATCTGCTCCTGGGTACGCCTTACAATCCAGTATCTGATTTCGGAATCTCTGTCTGACCATGATGTAATCTAATTGAAATCTTCCCGTATCTCCCGGCCTTTTCCAAGTATACCTCCTCCTCTTGTGATTCTTGAACAGGGTATTCGCTATTACTAGCTGAAACTTGTTACAGAACTCAATTAGTCTTTCTCCTCTTTCATTCCTTGTCCCAAGCCCATATTCTCCTGTAACCTTTTCTTCTACTCCTTCCCCTACAGCTGCATTCCAGTCTTCCAGTCGCCCATGACTATTAGATTTTCGTCCCCCTTTACATACTGCATTACCCTTTCAATATCCTCATACACTTTCTCTATCTGTTCATCTTCAGCTTGCGACGTCGGCATGTATACCTGAAGTATCGTTGTCGGTGTTGGTCTGCTGTCGATTCTGATTAGAACAACCCGGTCACTGAACTGTTCACAGTAACACACCCTCTGCCCTACCTTCCTATTCATAACGAATCCTACACCTGTTATACCATTTTCTGCTGCTGTTGATATTGCCCGATACTCATCTGACCAGAAATCCTTGTCTTCCTTCCACTTCACTTCACTGACCCCTACTATAACTAGATTGAGCCTTTGCATTTCCCTTTTCAGATTTTCTAGTTTCCCTACCACGTTCAAGCTTCTGACATTCCACGCCCCGACTCGTAGAACGTTATCCTTTCGTTGATTATTCAATGTTTTTCTCATGGTAACCTCCCCCTTGGCAGTCCCCTCCTGGAGATCCGAATGGGGGACTATTCCGGAATCTTTTGCCAATGGAGAGATCATCATGACACTTCTTCAATTACAGGCCACATGTCCTGTGGATACACGTTACGTGTCTTTAGTGTAGTGGTTTCCATTGGCTTCTGCATCCTCATGTCGTTGATCATTGCTGATTCTTCCGCCTTTAGGGGCAATTTCCCACCCCTAGGGCAAGAGAGTGCCCTGAACCTCTATCCGCTCCTCCGCCATTTTTGACAAGGCCGTTGGCAGAATGAGGCTGGCTTCTTATGCCGGAAGTCTTCTGCCGCCAATGCTGATTATTTATCAAAATGTAGGCAGTGGCTGGGATCGAACCCGGGACCGAAGATGTTTTGATCATGAAGCAAAGACGCTACCCCTAGACCAAGGGTGTACACATTTAGTCCATAATCCAAGGCCAAGATGCCAATCCATTCTTTGCTACAGCAATATTTCAAATATGACTACTGCATTAAGCTGTTTTCTTCCTCCATCGGCTGATCGGGCCATACTATTTGGACCGCCGTAAACAACTTGAACTGTTTGCTCAACAATTTGGAGGGCAAAGCGATCGATTACAGGACCCGAGGAACACTGCACTAAAACAGACTAAATTTGTAACATTTCTAAGGAGCACTAGTAGGCCACACCGAACACTTACACGTATATTGCTTAAAGGAGCGTTTGGCATGTGAGCACTGACATAAGGTTAAACTCTATTATCTGATAATAATGAAACTTCAATGTAACAAGTTACTGCCAGTCGGCACTAATAATGGTCACTGTATGTAATTACAGCAATCACGACACGGAAAGGCAGCACTTACATCTGTGAATCTTGAAAGACTAGCTCATGTAGTTCCAGTGAGCAAGCTATACCAGAAAGCCACATGTAAACGAAGGCTTGAATCTACTACGCTTGTGGCATCTTTAACCAGCGCTCACAGTTTCAAGCATTAAAGTCGATTCATGAGAAACATTCACAATCAGCCTGTGATGTAACTCGCCACTTCATGATCATTTGATACACTCAGATATGTCCGAAGCGCAGCCAGACTCACTGGCTTAATCGCTGGAATTGGTCGCTTCAGGCAGGGTACTCAGTGGTATCAATAGACACGAGAACAAAACTTAAGAGCACCATGCTACACCTCAGCGAAAGACAGTCTTAACCAACCAAGGCAGCAACAGCCGACTGACTACGCGCCGGTCTCCACACACCGTTCGGGCCCACCGCACTCCAATGCCTTTCTCGCGACAGCCATCCACAATTATCTCGCGTTCACTCAGCATCCACGACCTCTTGCGGCTGGTTTCTCTACTCGATATTCCGAAATTCTCGCAAAAGTCTTCTTGCCGAATCAAAACGTCCTCTCGTATTTAGTGCCATGTCTCAGAGCCATAACAAGTAAGAACTTAGTTGAGTCGGTTCAGGGAATCCAAACGCTTATGGGAAGTACAGAGGCAAGGAGAACTGACAATAACTGAGACATTTTCGATAAATACAGTATAATTAGGTTGGTGAATCGTGATGTGCAGCCACCTACCACACCGGTGTCTGGTCACGACCATGACTGACAGAACTTTTGAATGAGCCTGCACCTTCCCCAGCTGAAGAGCCATAACATGTGGCTGAAAACTATCTCACTGAAATTATTGAACGAGACACCTGAGTACTTCCTCCCCAGCCGTAAGTAATACTGCATCCATGTTTGTATGCTGTGTTATTGATTTGGGTCCTCAGCTTCTGTCTTCATGATGCTCACCATCCGTGATATTTATTTTATTTACACGTCAAGTTCCATAGGGCCAAATTGAGGAGCAAATCTCCAAGATCATGGTACGTGTCAGTACGTGAAATTACAACATAAAAGTCATAACAGATAAAAATAAAATGTTTATGAACCCGCAAAAGTCAGTCCATATGTTTAAGTAAACACGATAAACAACACAACAAGCATCAGCTTAATTTTTCAAGGAACTCCTTGACAGAATAGAAGGAGTGACTCATGAGGAAGCTCTTCAGTTTCGATTTGAAAGCGTGTGAATTACTGCTAATATTTTTGAATTAGAGTGGCATTTTTTTTGTTAAATGGATGCACCAGTGTACTGTACAAGAGTTAAGGAAGTCCGAACCAAATGCAGTTTTGGCACATGTGTAAGTCGACATCAGTTTTCTAGAGTGCTGGGTCAGGTCACACTAGCTGCTGGTGAACCATGGTGGACTTGTGTTTATAGACTCCTGTTCTGCCTACCTTTACAACATTGCTGTTGTGTCCTGACCTACACCACGGCCACAGCCGACGTAGCGCTGTGTCCACATTCTTTGTCGCACTTGCGTACGTGATTCCAGAGATGGTCTCGCCTTCTGTAAAATCGGAAGCGACAAGCATGTTTCCAGATAATCCTGTTTCTCTACCACTTCAGAGTACATGACTTCCACGCAAGCCAGCTCCCAAGATTGGTCTTTTGCGCCTGAAGCGTCACCCCCTCAACTGCTCAGCTCCCACGTCCACTAAACATTCTGAGCTAACTGGTGTCCAGAAGCTTGCCTCATGTGGCCACTGCTACAACTGACACTGCTATGACTACTTCCAGTTTCTGACACCGCTATCGCCATTTTATCCTCTTCGCCTGTCTTACTGTCAACGCTTCACAAAATGTAGGGCTGTGAGTGAGAAGCAGATAGTTTATATCGCAACTGGCCATCTTTCTTGCGCAATTCATTGACCATTATTTATCACAGGAACGTTCATTTTCATCTGAGTATAGCTCTTGTACAGCCATGTCAACCTACTGATCTGTCTGGTTTAAGGGTAATTCTCAGGATTTATGCCAACGGCCTTGCCGCAGTGGTAACACCGGTTCCCGTCAAATCACTGAAGTTAAGGCCTGTCGTGATGGACTAGCACTTGTGTGGATGAGCATCCGATCTGCAGAGTGCTGTTCGCAAGCTGGGTGCACTCTGCCCTTGTGAGGCAAACTGAGGCGCTAGTTGATTGAGAAGTAGCGTCTCCGGCCTAGTAAACTGACATACGGCCGGGAGAGCGGTGTGCTCACCACACGCCCCTCGATATCCACATGCAGTGACGCCTGTGGGCTGAGGATGACACAGCGGCGGGTCAGTACCCTTGGGCCTTCTGAGGCCTGTTCAGACGGAGTTTAGTTTTCTCAGGATTTGTATGTAACATCTGTCTGGTGTAAATTGTGCAATCCTTCTGAGCACGAACTGCTGTGCACGAAGGCTATGTCAGCCTTATGTGTCACTGGACGACGTTGGTGTCGTTTGACGTGAGATTTTACTGAACTTAGATGGGCTATGATACGCCATAAGAAGTAGAGTAACTTCTTGTGTATTGTTTACTCTGTATTGTGAACGTGGTGTTCCTTTTCTTCTGTATTGTCTATACAAGATGCCAGTAGAAACACGCACCACTAAGACGACTGATTCTGTAGCCGCTTTGATAGAGCAACTCATCAGATTACAAGCAACACGTGAGCAGAGAGCTGGGAAAGTAGAATACAAGGACAAGACAGAGGTACAGCATGCCAAGAAGCAACAAGTAATAGGACAACCCGGAGAAGTTAAGACTATACTGAGCGAACTCTCTCCTGTCACTCCTACAACAGAAAATTTGATAAAACCTTTTCCTGGCATGGCCACAGTGTGCATAACCACATTTCCCAATGAGGTTTTAGTGACAGCAATTTGGGCGGTTCGTCTCACGAAATTTGCCTTCGTGTGACCAGTTTGCGGTAGACTGAAGAGGCTAAGGAATATGTTACTTGCCCTGAGAACTTGTGGATCAAACAGTTATCTGAGGTAGACAACAGTGGTATCGTAAGCAGGACATTACTCGCTTCTTTAGCAAGAAGTTGAATACTGTTAAGTGTAAAGTATCCGTTGAATCATTCTCAGACAGGACCCGAGGGATCAACGTCCAAGCATAAAAGCTAACACGGAATGAGGAATTCAATACAACGCGACGGCGAGAACCCCGGAATACTGCTTCGACGCACTTTTGCGCGGCATTCCTACTGAAATGTCACGTAGGGTTAGGACTGACAATCCTTTTGATTTGGCCACAACTGTTATGTTCCCCATACAGATGGAAACCACTGATATAGCAACTAAGTGTTGTAGTGATCATCTTGTGTTTACCTCAGCAATAGAACGTCACCTACATGGACATGAAGGCCATTTTAATCCACGTTATGGGGGGTCAGAATGCTAGAAATGTGGACAAGTAGAGCACAAAACACAGAAGCGCAGGAGTAAGAAATGGGAAAATCGGTATCAGCAATCGCGTCATTCAACCAAAACAAGTATGTATCAGCTTCTGGAAATCATATACTGTGAACTGTACTACTGAGCAAGTAAATGGAGCAATGGAACGCTGGTTGTGGAGTTTTGTTGGTAGCAAGGAACATAGGTTTTTGGTAGATCCAGGGGCTTATGTGTCAGTCATCACACTACATCTCTTGGACAGAACGAGGCTATGATCTCCATATCACAAGTTATGTAGAGCTAACAATAATGGTATTCGTTTATTGGGGACAACATATCCAAGGATACGGAGGAGTTGCCACAGGTTGGTGATGATTATTCCGCAGTTGTTGGGAGTGATTTCCTTCTTAGTTAGGCGTGGAGATATTTTGCAGAGATCAGATTTTACTCTCTTCACTAAGGCTAAGGTAAGGTACTTGCTAAAATCGAACTTTTGTGGCATACATGAGCTTATTTGGGCTTTTTTTCCATTGCGTGAAACCGCCGCAAATGAAGCAAATGCACAAGGGGCACCGATCATGAGGATGTTGACACCTACTCTGCCTACACACACGGTAAAGATGGGCTCAAATGGTGATATACTGTTAGGTATAGCGAAATTAGTATGGGTCTCTTCAGATACAGACTTACCATAAGAGAGGTTAAATGTTGTTGAGCCTCTTGGAAATAACGAGCATTTGGATACAATGCTCTGTTTTGAACTTTAGAAGTCTATTTACAAATGTGGCATGCATAAATGTAGTGAATGGTGAATGTACGGTGTCGCTTAGCCTTGACAATTTCAGTGCAGCTGCTACGAGTCTACTGAAAGCCAATAATCGCCACATTGAATGTTGAGGATATAAATAGGTCGTGTACTGACCACAGCCCTAAGCATACCATCAATGATTCTGCATTACACGACAGAGGAGGTCATCTGCCGGACAATGACTGTTGAGCTGTGGAAGCGCTACTTCTACAATTTGAGGACTTTTTTAATGCATAGTGTCCATTACCTGTGACTCCAATTACCCAGCACAGCATACTTACAGGTTACGGGAAGCTTTATCGTATACCAAAGTTATTACAACCACTCATGGAAGAGATTATCCACTGACTGCTGCAGAGTGCCTCATATAATCCAGCAGGCGCCTGCGGTCTTGGTTCCAAAAAAGTCAACAGATGGCCATACTAAGTACCGGTTTTGTTCCGGCTATAGGTACCAGAGTGCTCTAACCACCACCAATACCTATCCACTACCTAATATCACGGAGACATTTGAAAACTTAGGGAGAAAGAAATACTTCTCCACAAGAATTTATGGGGTGGTGACTACCAGATGGAGGTAATGCCAGAGAACCTACCTGAAACAGCTTTTGCAGTCCTATGGGGGCAGTTTCAATATCACAGGGTGCTATTTGGGCTCAAAATATGCCAACAACATTGCAAACATTGCTAGATCGGGTTTTGCTTAGCCTAAAATCTAGAAAATGTGTGGTATATGTAGAAGATATTATAGCTTTTTTTCGGAAGATATGAATGAAAATGTTAAATTGTTGGAGAATGTATCCCCATGTTGGTTGGCCAAAATGTAGTTCATGTCCTAAGCAGTTTCAACCAGTTACTAGTTGCCCTATGGCATTGCTCGTTAACAGGAAATGCAAGAACAGCAGTTTACTATATTTATCATCCGTGCAAAGAGCTCTAAGTCCAATGATAAATGCTTGCCACGGTGAATCTAATTCAAGTAATACAATTTAACGCACAATTTCATCGAGGAAGACACTGCCTTGGCTACAAATACCAGTTTATAGCAACACTGCCCAAACTTAAGTGGACACAATTACACTACAAGGAGCTTTAATAGCTCTTATGACACGCGCGGGGTTACAGCATTAATAGGCAGCACCTAGGCAGATGACTTTGTGATTGGTGAAGGTCCTTTTTGATTTACAGGATATTAAGCCTAAATACACAGAACTTTATGAGGAAACGGCCAACAATATGTAAGGCTAACTTTTTCACAGACATATGGGAAATTTACAGAATGATTTTGGTGTGTGCCGTCAGACCAGTCTCAGCATAGAATGAAGCCCCGTTGTTGGTTTGCATTTGATAAATAAGGCATTAAATATTGGCTAATCTGTCGGGAACATGGACTAAGACCAAATCAAAGAAAGACAAAAGTTATGAGAAATATCAGAAATGAGAAAACGCGAGAAAGGAGGTTGTCTGTATGACGATTGGTAGTCACGGAGTAAATGAAGTTAAGGAATTCTGTTACCTAGGCGTCAAAATAATCCGAGCAAGGAGGGCATAAAAAGCAGACTAGCACTGGCAAGAAGTGCAATCCTAGGCAAGAGAAGTCTACTAGTATCAAACATTGGCCTTAATTTGAGAAAGAAATTTCTGAGAAATTACGTTTGGAGCACCACAGCATTGTACGATAGTGAAAAATGGACTATGGAAAAACCGGAAAAAAAGGGAATCGAAGCTTTTGAGATGTGGTGCTGCAGGAGAAAGTTGAAAATTCGGTGGCCTGATAAGGAGGTTGTCTGTAGAATCGGCGAGGGAAGGATTATCTGGGAAAATATTGACAAGAAGAAGGGAAAGGATAGTAGAACATCTGTTAAGACATCAGGGAATAACTTCCACAGTACTATAGGGAACTGTAAAGGATAAAAACTGTAGATTTGCAAGTGTTACTCTGAGATGAAAGGTTGGCACAGGAGAGGAATTAGTGACAGGCTACATCAAACCATTCAGAATACTGATGTCTAAAAAAATGTCTGTCGACATAGCCCACAGTATGGGCACACATTGGTTCCCTGACGAGGCTCGCTTCCTTCAGTGGTCGAGTAGCTCACACTTAAACTCCAGCAGGTATGATGGTGCGAACAAAAATTCACAGCGAGGCTGCCAAGTACATATGTTCAGCCTAAGAGAGTCCTCAGATATACTCAGTTCATCTGGATCTCAAACTACCTGCACCTGCCAGTAAGTCACTTTTTCATATCTAGCAGAGTATACTTCTATATCGCTGTCCACACATGACAGTACACCTTGTTTCAGCCAAGCATCCTCTGCTGTCCCACCAATGGGCTAGAGACAAACACAGGTCAGATACAAGCACTAGCAGGCCAACAAGCATATCACTTCCACACATCACATTGTAACTGTATTGTCGTATGTAGAAAGAGTAAGATCTCGACCAAATTTGAAAGTTGAACTTAGATTAAAGCGAGAACAGGCACCGCAAATCACTATCGTGGGATGCTAAATTCAAATGACTCTGAGCATTATGGGACACAATATCTGAGGTCATCAGTCCCTTAGAACTACTTAAACCTAACTAACCTAAAGACATCACACACATCCTTGCCCGAGGCAGGATTCGAACCTGCGACCGTAGCAGCAGCGTGGTTCCGGACTGAAGCGCCTAGAACCGCTCGGCCACAACGGCCGACGTGAGATACTAGAGATACTAACCGAGATTGTACAGTGTAAACCAGTGTGAATGTGAAGTTGTTCTAGAGTGATGTCACTGTAATATCCTGAACGAATTTAGTGAAGAGGGGGACCCTGTTGCACAGTAGATCCAATTTTCAGTTATGTATACAGTTTTTTTTTCATTATCACTTGGCGCAGGTGGCAGGGAATCAGATGCGGCTGATATGATGTGTCAAAACTGAGGCATGCAAAGGGTGTCAGTGTTGTAGAAGGCAGGATGCGCTATTAATATATTTCCTCTCTGAGCGGAATCTTAATCTAGTACTGCAAATGGCGCAGTATGGCAGCACCTAAGGCATCATTCTCCTTGCCTTGCAATGTGGACGCATAACCTATAACACCTGAACTCAGCTCCATGACATCCTAGCACTGACAGAAAGTGTGAAGGCAAAGGAAACTGAGACACCACTGTTGCGAAAAGTCGTTGACACTTACTGTTAATGAGGGAAGATTACAGCATCACCAGCTGCGGTGACGTTACGTCTTGCTTAAATACCCCCTCTTCAGAAGGCTCAGTCTCCGTGTCTGATCGCCCTGTAAGCATCACTGATCCAGACGGAATGACAGCCTCGCAACTTTCAAGATCACTTGGTTCGTGAGCTATGGTGTGTACCTGCTGATGAGAGAAGACATCACCTCCGAGACCACAGCCAGCCACCTGTAGCGGAATTTAGCTCTGCAGGCTGCCACTAGAGGTGAAGGGTTGCACCAAGTGACTGCAAACTACTGCCTTCAACCTACTGCATGGGACACCTGAGTACCACGTAACAGACTGTACGTG
This sequence comes from Schistocerca americana, assembly GCF_021461395.2. Lineage (NCBI taxonomy): Eukaryota > Metazoa > Arthropoda > Insecta > Orthoptera > Acrididae > Schistocerca > Schistocerca americana. Next base: position 764,304,386 of record NC_060121.1, on the reverse strand, counting down.
ACCACTGCAAACCTAGCTGCATGCTTTTTTGCTGATTTGGGTCCTGCGCCCCCATCTCTACACTACTCTCCATCTATGATGTGCTGTTGGCACTCGCTAAACGCATGTCTGTCTTAGATAGGGTACGTTTGCACTTAAAACTCCTGTTCTGGCTTCCTGCAAGACATTGCTGTTGGATTCTGACCTACACGATGGCCACAGCCACAAACCACTGCATCCACGTTCCTCGTCACACTTTAGTGTTCAATTCAGTTCATCTCCTGCCATGCTGAATAAGAGGATCCCTACTGCAAAATTACAAGAAATAAATATTGTCTGACACCAAAGGTTGTATGACTGCTACCCACAAGAGCTCCTGAGCCTGACGTTCTGTACCATAGGATCACCACATTATCTGCTCAGCTTCCTGATCCGTGCTGTTGTCATCTGTATAAATGATACCGTGGAAGCACCATAGGGCTTTGTCCATATTACTTCTGGAGTATCTTCGGTTAATTTTGAGGATATTGGGATTTGACATCTAAATGGTAAAATGAGGGATTTCCCTCTGGGGATTTAGTACTGATTGGTTATCGCAGAGAGATCAGTAGTTAGATGACGAATGGTCACGAATGATAACCAGACTGATAGGGAGAGTAGGGGAGGTCTACTGCTCTGGTTCTTTTTAAGATGTCTGCCTGCTTTGGGAGTATGACATAACTTCCTGCCAGACATAGAATATCAACTTTTTCAGTAAGCCAGTCATCCACACGGCAGACTGAGACCGTGAGCTGAACTTCTCAGTGATTCCTCGTAAAGCTGCCTAGTCTTGGTGTTTGCTAGGCGTGTTATCTGGGTGGCCACGTCTTAGAATTCCCCCTCTCCTTAGGTGTACTCCGTTTGGGCGACCTCCTCTGGCTGCTCTGGCGTCCTGCTATCGATAGCGACAGTGACTGGTTGGTTGGTCTGTGCGGCAGCCTCGAAGCGCTTCAGTGCCGCAGCGGCCCCCTTCTTGGTGGTGGTTCGCTCACGCTTAGGAGCTGCCTTAGCGGTGGTGTTTGGTGTGGCAGTTTCTCCTTCATTGGTGGTGTGGCGTCCGGGGCAACCTCTGACACCAGAGCGTCAGTTAACCACGCTGGTTTCCCTACGGTCGGCGCTGCGGTGTTCCTCGCCAGGCCTACTCCACTCCTACTCTCTATGGGTTCGGGACTTGGGGGGGGGGGTTGGAGGCGGGCCTTTTAGTCGCACTAGTACCCGCGCCTGTCAGCCACTCGGTGCAGACGTCTTTGGACGCCTGATTCTTCTTGGACAGTTGTTATTATTCTCGTCTGGGGCTCTGGCGTGCCCTCAGAAGGCTAGACAGCCACGTCAGTTTGCGACATGCGACCAACCGCATACCGAAGCCTCCTCCTTTCTTCTCTCACAGGAGCGGCTATTGTGCCCTCTGGCGCACTTGATTCACCTTAGAGCGTTGTGGCAGTGTTTTGTCATGGGTCGTTTCTCTGAACACTAAGCAAGGTGTCTTAGTGTCCAGAGGAGTCCTAACCCAAGAGGTGACCACTACAACATGTTCCCAAATAGCTCTGATGCTGTTTCGCACAAAGTCTCTGGTAAGAGATCTCGCAAAGGAATGGAAATTTGTGAAATTAACATTGGAGAATGCATCAACAACTTAATGTTTGACACATTTTCAACAGAGATATATCTTAAACAAACATTTTAAGATGTTAAAAGGGATTTCTGCAAGAATGCTGTGTTCTGTCAAGAGTGAACACCACAAGATCCTGAAGAATAGCCCAGCAAAGGCGTCGAAATGTCGATAGTTTAGGAGAAATATGACAATGTTTAACATGCCAGAAGATTTTAACCTCAAAGGTATAACTGTTTTGGTAGTCTAAAATGGCCTTGCAGAAATAGTTCGAATTTACTTGGTTTTTACTAGGCAGACGTGTCCTCCTGTCTTTACACGGTGTAGCAAATGGGTGTCATCTTTATGTCCTAGACTAATATTGTTTTTCCTAAACAAGTGATCCAACGATGACGATTTAATTTCGCTGAAACTAGTGATCATCGTATATCTTTCTGCGATTTGGTCGAATAATCTTCTGTAATAAGTGACTAACGGCGTTTAGAGTCTGAGATTACCTCCAACACAGCTGACGATGTCATGAGCGATCACATCAGTTGTTGTAGGTTGCTTTGTTCAGCTGCTTCGGGCACGTGGAGCTGTCTTCATCCCACTGATGGTTCCCGTTGTCTTGTGCCGTGTTCCATCTATTGTGGAATTATTCTATCTTATTCTGACCGTGATGCCTCCTCCAATGTCTGTTCCATCACTCTGTCTCTACTGAGAAACATTCTGGTTTGTGGTTCTTCGCATTGCCCTATCACTCGAGTACATTGACTCACTGTGTGGCTCAAGTTGGTACAAAAAATTAGCATGCCATTCCTTTATTCACAAGAATCATTATTATCGTACCTATTTATAATTACCAACAGTGTAAAAGCTTAGCACAAAAAACTATATCTCGGAGTTTGCATATGCCTCCGAGGATCGACACCAATGGGAGATTCTTCTTAGTTTTTTAGCAAAGCTCTCCCCATATTTTTTGCTAGTGCTGCACAAGAGGCTCGAACACATCCATCTTGTTATTCCTTAGAGATGATTATCAGTATTAAGCAAGAAATGATTTTTCTAAAATCTTTTATATCTCATCATAGAAGAACAATCATGGAATCTTTCTTTTCTTTGCGAACCAAGACACTGGTACCCAATTTGGTGAGCGGGAACTGTATGTCAACAGTTGCAGCCGCTGAACCGTGATTTATTTCCAAAGAACATTCTTAAGAATTTATTTTATTTACTATCGATTCATCAAGAACATCAACACATTTAATCACACTATGTAAACATGGAAGTAGTTGCCAGGGAGTAACTGATGAAATCATAACCAAATTCCTTTTAACAAATGGGAATTTTATTCACTTTAATAGTGCCTAAAAGCATTTTTTAAAAGAAACAGATTTAAATTTTAATCATAGAACACCCTCTAAATATCAAAGTTACAATTTATTCAGAGGCAGAAAGAAACTAGTTTTGACTGTATGAGCTTTCGGGCAGAGAACCTTACCGCTCCCTTTTGACACGGTCGTAGTTACGACCGCTCACAACAGCCTCTAAAATACTACACTGGTGCAAATCTGCTACACACCAGATAACTTTAACTAAGAGTTTTAACAATTTACACAAGCACACAAACTATACACCCCCCCCCCCCCGTAGGAGGGATGGAAATGGTACAAAACGCTAACAATTAAAATATCAACCTTGCCACCGAAGGTGCAACTTCATTTTAACTTCTAAGAAAAGTCTTACGGTGAAAGGGTGGCAACTTTATATACTAAAAGGATCATTTAAGTAAAAGCCCATGAAATGCAATCTTATATAAAATTCTACAAGGTTGGCCAAACAATAGTTAAGATGTTCTACAGTACACAGATACCGCCTCTCAAGATCACAGGCAATAATATCAAAATTTCCAAAGATCAAAACATATTTCAGGTATTAGGCCGTTACACTCCAAGCAATAAATTCGTTAACACACCAAATCCGACAAACATGACAGAGCCAGCTACTAACATACGGTGGATTGATAGGGAGAATACCGAACAACCCGAACCGCAGGTTGCTCTAACCCACCCCTACGCCACAAGGGAAAAACGGACCACCCAATTTCTAAACAACCACCTTTCCGCGGGTGGGCAAACGGAGAAGAATGGTGGGACGACCCCAAAGCAAAACGGCTGGTGACCTCACCAAGAAAACAAATAGAATTTAACAATCAAACAAGACTTTAAACATAGCTGCGCTACAGCAATGGTTCCACGTAAATCAGACTAAGAACAGCCGACCAGTTGCAAAGGATAAAGTAATCTTTACCTAGGTTTCAATAGATATAAATCTATCTTCTTCAGAAGACGGCCTGGGGACAATGAACATCGTAATATATATTAAGGTATGAAACATGAGTCAAGAATAAAGTTTAACATATATTAGGAAAATATTGTATTACAAGATGTGAGAAAGCTTCTTGGTACTTACAGTATTATAACAACATGAAGTGATATGTCCTTATCGTTTAGGCAAACATCTGCATAGTTACATTAATCATATAAAATATAGCCCTGACAACAGGGTTTGTCAAACAAATAAAATAGGTACATAGAAGTTGCAGAGCGCCTAAGCGACTGAGTAAAATCGGCCAGCGTAGTAGCACAGCGGCCAGGGCAGGTGGCGCTCATGTCGCGAACTATGTGCCGATAGGCGTACTGAAGTAACATTTGAAACATCAATATTAAATGCGTTCTTAAATAGAGTGATAATAAATAAATTGGCAAGCATTTAACACTCCCGTTATGACATTGTGGGAGGTATAGGAACAATAACGTAGATACATACATCAAAAAGACCGGTGGCGCTTCCGCCGTGAGTTACATGCAGTGGTCTATATAGCCAAAATATAAAGTTATATTACCATATTAGTGAAGCCCATAGAACGTATATAAGTCAAAACATCAAGAACAATCAGTAATGGCTTGTAAGAAAATTACGGGACCTGGTCTACAATCCAGTTACTACGTAATATAGAATAAGAGGAAATTACATGAGGGCCGCTGTAGTGGCAGCCATACATCGTGAAAAGAACACGTTATATAAACGATAGTAAACTGGAAGATTTGAAAGTGCATTATAGCTTCCTGAGGAAATAGACTACTGAGGTTACTAGCATTAATGTTATATATTACACAGTACGGGTTTAAAGCCTTCGAAAAATTGTTTACAGGCAAGGTTCAACTGACCATTCAGAATATTGCCGTCTTTGAGCTCTAGATGTTTAAAAATAAATAGCTCTTCCCACAGATCTAGTCTCCGTCCTTTGACCGGTCTATGTAGGATAACCGTGTCTTTTAACTGTTTAGGCGTATGGCCGGTTATCAAGAGGTGTTCAGCAAAGGTAGAGTTGCGAATATTCGTTCCTTTTTTACCTAACAGATGTTCTTTATATCGTGTTTTCACAGCTCTGCCGGTTTGACCAATATAATAAGAGGGGCAGTTATTACAGGTTAGCTTGTAAATACCTGAATTAGAAAACCAATCGCTGGCAATCTCTACTGACTGTACCAGATTTCTTTTTAAACTGTTATCTGTACAAAAGGAGACGTTACAGTTATATTTTTTATTTAGAAGACGTTTAATCCTATACGATAAGTTACCCAGGAAAGGGATGGAAATAAATTTTTTAGTTTCTGTGGTATCCGTGGGGAGAATATTTCTCAAAGTCGAACATTTTTGGGAGATTTTCTTATTGAGCAGGTAATCGATCATATTCTGGTTATACCCATTATTAACCGCAATCGCTTTGATGACATTAAATTCCTTTTTTTGATCCGCAGGTGATAAAGGAGTGGTTACCATTCGGTGAATGGCGGAATGAAAAAATGCCAATTCATGAGCTCATAACCAGAATATAACTATCGTTTATATAATGTGTTCTTTTCACGATGTATGGCTGCCACTACAGCGGCCCTCATGTAATTTCATCTTATTCTATATTACGTAGTAACTGGATTGTAGACCAGGTCTCGTAATTTTCTTAAAAGCCATTACTGATTGTTCTTGATGTTTTGACTTATATACGTTCTATGGGCTTCACTAATATGGTAATATAACTTTACATTTTGGCTATATAGACCACTGCATGTAACTCATGGCGGAAGCGCCACCGGTCTTTTTGATGTATGTATCTACGTTATTGTTCCTATACCTCCCACAATGTCATAACGGGAGTGTTAAATGCTTGCCAATTTATTTATTATCACTCTATTTAAGAACGCATTTAATATTGATGTTTCAAATGTTACTTCAGTACGCCTATCGGCACATAGTTCGCGACATGAGCGCCACCTGCCCTGGCCGCTGTGCTACTACGCTGGCCGATTTTACTCAGTCGCTTAGGCGCTCTGCAACTTCTATGTACCTATTTTATTTGTTTGACAAACCCTGTTGTCAGGGCTATATTTTATATGATTAATGTAACTATGCAGATGTTTGCCTAAACGATAAGGACATATCACTTCATGTTGTTATAATACTGTAAGTACCAAGAAGCTTTCTCACATCTTGTAATACAATATTTTCCTAATATATGTTAAACTTTATTCTTGACTCACTGCCCTCACTCCCACCCTTAAGTACCTTGGCGTCACCCTCGACCGTCGCCTCTCCTGGACTCCCCATCTCCAGACAATCCAAGCCAAGGCACGTTCCCGACTCCGTCTCCTCAAACTCCTTTCCGGCCGCACGTGGGGTCTGGACCCCTCCACACCTATAAATCCCTCATCCGCCCTATCCTTTGTTACGCCCATCCAGCCTGGATCTCCGCCCCCCCTACCTTCTATAAATCCCTCCAAATCCTTGAACGCCATGCTCTCCGCCTTGCCTATCGCATCCGTCTCCCCTCCCCCACGCGGATCCTGTATGATCTCATCCCCTTCCCCCACCTCCTCCTTTTCCTTGAAAGGATACGTATCCTGTACACCTCACGTAAACTTGATCCTCCTCACCCGCTCATTTCCCCGATCCTCTCCCACCCCCGCCCGCTGCCGCGCCTGTATTCCCACGTCCCACCCGGTCTCCATCTCTCCACCCTCCATACCCTCTCCCAAGGTGGCTTCCGCCAGCTCCCTCTCCCTGATGATGTCCTCGTCCCCTCCATCTACCCCTCCTATCAACTTTGACCCTGCCCCGCCCCCCACTTCCCGTGTCCTTTCCTTTCGGCACCCTCCCTCCCTTCTCTTCTCTTCCCTTCTTTTTCCATCTCCCTGTCCCCTCCCTTCCCCCTCTTCCCCCGGGCTTCCTCTCCCCCTTCCTCCCTCCCCCCTATCTCGTCTGCCCGTGGCGTCTCTGCTCTCCCCTCTCGCTCTCCCACTCCCCTTCCTCCTCCCCCTCTCTTGGCAGGTCCCCGGACTCGCACACGTATAGTGAACATTCGCGCGCCGGAGATCGTCGCCTTTTGTGTCTCGTGTGTGTGACGTCGTATAGTGTTTTTGGTGTCCGCCGTCCCACTCCTACGTTCACTTGTGCCGTCGGACTCATCAGTGTTTTGTGCGCCGTGCCAACGTGTTTTCAGTGTTGTTATCGTCACATGTGAACGACTCCGTGTTTTTTATGTCTCTGTGACCTCTCTCTTTTGCCCGTCACTTTGTTCATTGTCATTCACCATGTTTTATACTCTTGTAAAACGCTATGGCTGAAGAGCGGCGTAGTGTGCCACTGCCAGCCTACCTGAGTTGTACAGGTTTTAAAATAACAATAACGTAAAAAAAAAAAATCTTGACTCATGTTTCATACCTTAATATATATTACGATGTTCATTGTCCCCCAGGCCGTCTTCTGAAGAAGATAGATTTATATCTATTGAAACCTAGGTAAAGATTACTTTATCCTTTGCAACTGGTCGGCTGTTCTTAGTCTGATTTAATCAAACAAGATATCACCAATCACTTAACTTCTAATAAACTGCGATATCTCGAGAAGACCTGGTGCAGCACCCCCAAATCGCTCTCCCGAACCGTCCGCTGCCATCCAGTTGAACGGACGCAGGAAGGCGCGCCCATCTCCCGTCTCACGGCGTCGCTGCTCGCACCGGCCAGATTGAAGTCGTGGGTTGACTCCTGTTGCTCTCGTGTCGACCGCGAAGCCACTACCCCTCGCTATACACCGCGGCCCACTGGACTCACGTGGCGACCTCACATGCGCCGACGCTCAAGACGGACAAGTCATCCTGTGTCTCAGTGCGCGACCGAACAACCGATCGATCTAACCGCCAATGGCCATTGCCTGAGCAAACTCGAGCAGACTGGCGGCCTAACGCGCAGACTCAGATGCAGGAGCTAAGCGCTGACCGGGTGACCAATCGCCGAGTTCTCTTGCTGGCGGAGTGGAAAGACTCTCATTTTGCCGGCTTTAAAGTTTCATCCGAACGACAGACATACTATCACTCCGAACGACAGACAGACACTAACTGCCTAACAAACGCGGACGAGAGACAGACTAGCAAGTTGGGGACAAGAGACCGACCCAGACTGCTCCCCCTGGCGAGCTCATAGCGCCCCTTAAATGCACGTGAACAGGCAACCTTTCCCCTTTCCCACCAGAGGGTGACACCAAAGCTGCGATTGCCACAGCGGCGCCACCGCCAGAAACAGAGGGCGACTGCTTCACACTACGCACTGCGGAGCGCTCTTCAAAACAGCAATTTTTACCACGGCTCAGCCACTACACTAGTTTTTTGTGGACTGTAACGTAGGAGAAGATACAGAACTGCAATTATAAGATTAAATCTTATTTGGCTTCGCAACAAGCGAGTAAAATCTCGATGAACCCCTGTGTTGACTACCACGACGATTAGACGTCCTTCGAAAGACTTGACCAACGAAGGAGGTGACGGGAGTGTGGTGCTTGACCGCCCGTCTCTGATTTATGTGAGCGGACGGCGCGGCCCAGGAGCTGTCCGGCGGCCGCCTGTTGCTGGATGCAGCGCCGCGCCGCCGCCGGCGCTGCTCGCCGCACCGCCGCCTCCGCTGCAGGAGTCCTCGGGGCTCGTGTGCTGATGGATGGCGGCGGTTGATTAACGAGCCGCCTCCCAGCTCAGGACGCGCCGCCTCTCCGTAATCACGTGGAGTGCCGCGTCTTGGCTGCAGCGCAGGCTGGTTGTGGGGGTGGGGCAGGGGGCGGGTGTCGGCGATGGCTCGCTCTGCTAAGGAGGGGAACAAGGAGGGTACAGGCACAGCGATCAGCCTCGCCCTCCAGTACTGGCATAAACGCCTACACGAGCGGATGTCGCTAGTGTAATCTTTCACCGGTACGCCTGTAGTGCTTGTGAGACGGGAAAAAAGGAGGGTTACACTTTAAGTTGCACATGGCGTCATACTGTAAAACGACCCAATATATTGGCAAGTATTCCATGTGGCATTGATCAGTAAATGTTGTATATTGATTATGGCTTACACAGACAAACCTGCAAAAGACATTTTGAGATTGTGCCTTAATCTTCAATGGATGACATACCCTGCTGAAGACCACTCCGCAATAGTGAAAGAAACATTGTTTCATTTCCAGGATGACTCCGTGTACAATCCAGAAGAAGTATAGGCAGAATAATATGAAACAGTCGATTCCACAACATGACGTGTTCGTGTATGTAGAAACTGGAAGAATATACAGAGAAGTATGCATACCAAATTACATCTGTGTTTCGTCAGTAGCGGACACTGCCTTCACTGTGGCAAAGAGTTTCATAGCACGCATAACAGATACCCCTTGTATAAGGAATGCCAGGTCAGGATTCAGCATTACATCATTTGACTTACAACTAACAGCAGTCAATCAGGAACTGGGTTAAGAAGAGACTGGAACGAAGTTTTCACTCTGTAGTGGAGTGTGCTCTGATAAGAAACTTCCTGGAAGATGAAAACTTTATGCTGGACCGAGATTCCGTCTTAGGAGCTTTGCTTTGGAAGGTATTGGCGGAAGTAAAGGTGTGAGGACGGATCATGGGTCATTCTCGGGTGGCTCAATTCGCGTCGGTTTCACTGCGCCCAGTTGCTACTCTCATCGTTAGCGCGCATGTCTTATTAGTTTTCGATTATTGTCGTGTGAGTTCTGGTCCGCGTCGCACTGCCGTTTGTCGTCTAGAGTCTGTTTGTGCAGCCCTTCCTGACACGGCGTTGTCTCGCGCCGTGATAGCAAACATGGTTCCCAGGTCTATTCCACGTATAGGCCCTATCAACTTCAGTTTTGATAAATACACGCAACATGTGCAGCCTTGCTCTGTAGAGACACACGGCTGGTTGGTGGATAAGTTCAAGGTTACTACAGATCAGGTGCAGTTGGCGTACGTTGATTCGGTAGTATACGTGTTTATTGTTAAATTTCTTCACTAGCTTCACGTTGACCTGATATTGTTACGTCGCGGTACTGAGGTCCTCTTTACGCATCGTGATGGTTCCACTAGCGAATGCAGAAGTCGTCTATACAAATGTTCGGGTTTCCGCCCTAGGCAGATAGTTTTTTGAGGTGGATCCTACTCTCTTATGCGGCTACACGACATCTTCGCTTGCAGGTGTACAGTGGTGTACCCTCGCTAGAAGTAATGATTAAAATTCGCTTAGGAACAGCGTAAGAAATTGACTTTACTGGATCTTTTCTCACAGGAGTCTTCATCGGAGTCAACCCTGCTTACCGAGGTTCAAAGTGGGTCATTGAGAGATAGTGCCCAGTGACCACGCGTATGGACATTAACGCCGTCAGATGGGGACAGTTTCCCGTTGTTCGCCCTTCGGTTGGCCCTTCATTGAAAGACCCACTTCTCCAGCCCGAGTTGTGGACGAGAAAGCCACGGGTGCTTCTGCAGCTGATCAGGTGGTCACTGATAAGTCAACTGGTGGTACCCCGTCATCCGGGCCGCTTCTCCGGCGCCGCCTGTTAAGAAATGTATTTCAGGACCCCACTTGCGTTGTACGGCGCTATCGGACAATTCTCCCGTTGTCTCAGCTTCCCAAACTACTTCTATGCATTCTTCCGCTGTCTCCACGTCACAGCCTATTGATGATCGTAATTTTATTGATTCCCAAGGGTGCGTGGATCCCGTCGTTACCAGACAAATCTGCATAAGCGAACCCCTGTCCGTCGACGAGTGGGGTATAGAGCCTCTCGTCTAAAAGGGATTTTCTGCATGAACCACCAGCACAACTGCATGAGTAGCGGCAATCCCGAGGAGCCGCAGTAAACAACGTACACAGCCTGAGAGAGACATATCAAGGATGAAGAAAAATAAGTTGGAAGAGGGGGAAAGATTTTCACACCTCTTTTCCCTCCATTCGATGATGGTGTAATTTTGTGGTTTTTGTCCCATTTCAAATGTCTGTGTAAGCGTAGATTTTCTTCACTTTGAATATTAACAGGATTTTTTTCTGAACTCAGGTTGGCAGTTCATATATGACTTTAGCGCAAATCTAGTTTTTTTTTTTTGGCAGGACATATTTTTTGACCAGTTTTCGATTCCATGGTTATCGACATTTCTTAAGGTGGCTTCCGAACTTTCTACAGGCCCAAACCTTGTTTTATAGGGAAGGAATTCCATTCAGAAATTTTAAAATTCTCGATGATGATAGGGGTATAGGACACACCTTCTGTGACCTCCCTTTACTTCTCTATTCCCCTCCCGACACTGCTCGTTATATGGGACGTGTGCGTTTTTACAAAGAGAAAATCATTCTCTTATTTCGTAAATCCCCTACAAAGAGCCTATTGGGTGGTGATTTTAATTGTGTTCTGCGGCTGGTGGATCAGTCTCCTAATTTTAGTTTTAGTAAAGAACTCGATGACATGGTGCGCTCCTCGCACGTACGTGACGCATGTGTTTGTCGGTATCCCATACTTGTCCGACATACGTAGGTTGGAACTTATATAGTGGCAACACTGCTGTGGAGACACTGTGAAATGGAATCGACTATTGCCACTGATAGCACATGTTGTCGAAATACCTGCCTTACCTCCGAGCAAATGGACTGGCGCGCCCCACGTCACCGGCTTGCGCACAATCGAGGGTTCAAAAAATGGTTCAAATGGCTCTGAGCACTATGGGACTTAACATATGTGGTCATCAGTCCCCTAGAACTTATAACTACTTAAACCTAACTAACCTAAGGACATCACACACATCCACGCCCGAGGCAGGATTCGAACCTGCGACCGTAGCAGTCGCGCGTTTCCAGATTGAAGTGCCTAGAACCGTTCGGCCACCTCAGCCGGCCACAATCAAAGGAAACACAGTCACTTGAGAGCGAGCGGTCTAAATAACGGTGTCACTTTGTTTTCGAAACAGGACCAACGGAGTTGGATCAAGATTGAATGTGCCAGAGGTTGTACAGCATGACAGTGTCATCAAGGTCTTCAAGAGGCGTGCGAGGAATCGGCATTGCCGTACAGAACAGTGGCACGTTGGGTAAAAGCCTTCAACGAAGGTCGGCAAACTGTGGCTGACATGGATCGGGCAGGTCGTCCTAGCGTCTCTGAAGAAGAAGTGCATGCTGTTGCCGCGTTAGTGGATAGTGATAGACGCTATACGATTCGTGAGCTCGCCCACGAAACCGGATTACAGCACACGATGTGCTTTGTATCCTGAAGTAACGCCTGGGCTTGCGAAAAATTGCATCACGTTGGGTTCCGCATAACTTGACGGAGATGCAGAGATGGATGCGTTACTACGCGGCTCAGACGCACTTGGAGCGGTGTGAGCGCCAAGGAGAGGCTTTCTTACGCCGCATCGTAACACTGGTTAAGACATGGACCACTTCGTACACGCCGAAACTAAAACGCCAGTCCAACGAATGGCGTCATTGTGGGTGGCTGCGAAAGTCGAAAGTGCGTCAGAGCCCCAGTATAGTGAAAGTTATGGTGACTTTCGTGTGCGATTGAGAAGGTGTTATCCTAACGCATTACGTTCGTCCACGACAGACCGTCAATGCACAGTATTACTGTTCGCAATCAGCTTTGCGAAAGAAGTGGTGACACTTTCTGCGCAACCCACCCATCATTTTGCACGACAATGCGCGGGCGCATATAACGCAAGCTGTGGCTGCTGTGTTCGGTCGATGAGACTGGGAAATACTGTACCATCCACCATATTCCACGGACTTAAGTCCTTGTGACTTTGATTTGTTTCCGAAGATGAAGAAACAACTTCGTGGCATTCCTTCAGAACCGTTCCATAGATTCGACAGCCCGTAGACCGCTTCATTCGCACCATCAAGAGAACGGGCTCTGCTAACGGTATACTACGCCTTCCACATCGCTGACAACGGGTTCTACACAACGCTGGCGACTACTTTGAAGGACAGTAACAGGTGCAAACGTGTAACTCTTTTGCATCGGTTGTGAATATACAGTTGCCACTACTTAAGTTTCAACCCTCGTACTTATTTTACTGCAAATTCTAGCAGTTGACTTGATAGTTTTTACCTTTCATATTCTTGTGCGTGGATCTTTTGGACACTGACCTTATGCCCGCCTGTTTTACTGATCATTGTACCGTAGCCATCACATTTAATTATGCGCTGCAGACGGTAAAGTTCTATCGTATTCCCTGGATGGTCGAGATAGCCTAATTAAGAGACCATTTCCTTGGGGTTGTCATTCAAGAAGCAAGGACCTATTGCTCCCGTGCTAAAGCACCATACTCGACTATTGTGGAATGGTGGGCGCTGCCAGCAAATATTAAAATTTGTAAAACTCCCATGCGTTTTGGTGCTGTTAGAGCGGCAGGGTCTGGCGGCTGTGGCCACTTATATCCGGGGGCCTTGCTTTTTCTAGACTTACACAAGGCATTTGACCGTCTCAAACCCAGTTTTTAAAGAGTGTATTGATTGGAGTCACTCACGACGCATGCCAGATTCTAGCCAATATTTTCAATGGTACCGTTGCCTCAATGGTTTTGAACGGTCACCTTACTCCTCGGATTTCTATCTGGCGAGGTTTATCCCAAGGAAACCCCTTACCCACGTCACTCTTTATTTTCTTATTAGAACCTTTGTTTCGGCATATTGCCATGCAGTTACTTGGATGTACTGTATTGGGAGAACGATTCTGGGCCTGCGCTTAAGGCGATGATGTCACGGTTTCAGTACGAAATGCCGAAGACATTTCGGGCCTCAAGGATACCTTAAATTTCTTTTGTTGTCTTGCTGGTGCCCACATTAATGATCGCAAATCCACGATCTTACCGTTGTTGGGCTTTAACCAAGTGGTAATTGCTTGGTCGATCGTCACATGGCTTTAGTGATCATAGCACATCGCAATAAAAAAAAAAAATGGTGGCACTTGTGCTCTGTGAGCGATTCTTGACCTCGAAAGCCGCTCCCTTAGCCTCCTTCACCAAGTGTGTGTCTTTGATACCTTACATTGCATAGATATTCTCGCTTCCCGCGAAGATGGCCCAAAGATTCAAAAAAATATCCGGTCGATTTTTGTGGCCAGTATGAGATGTTGTCCGGGCTCCGTAAGTTCTGACGCTTAGGTCTTTCCAACACTAAAATGAAGGCGTCCATCTCGTTTGTACGTCGCAGTGTCTTAACATGTACACAGCTGCCGTATTCCATTAATCTCGTTTAGACACCTGTCTCCAGCCTGTCAGCCTGTCCCCTCCCTTTGATGTTGGACGGATTAAACCTAAACTGCGAAATATCTGCGAATATTCTATAATTTCTAATTTATTATGTGCTGAGATCCTTTCAAAGACGCACCTCATTACCGGAGACTTATTATCCCGTTGAGGTCAACCATCTTGTCCCTCGCCCGTTGAAATAGCACCCGCGTCAACATCCTGGATAACTGTCTGACCTCATCTTACTCTTCCTGTATTACCGATGGAGATTGTTTCGTTGTGATATAGGGCCATTCATTGTTTGATACCGATTAGCGGCCGTCTTTCCCGCGTAGGCCCTCTCCTGACTGATCCGTGTGACGAATGTCATAACATTCATACCTTACTTCACAAGCTGGTCTCTTATAGACGGGGTTATTGGCACTGGATTCGGCGACACTTGGTTTTTCTGACGCGAGGGCCTCAATGAATTTCTTATTCGTCCGATCGTACCTCTTGCCCTCAGACAAAAATGGATATTATTGTCTGGTTACTGGGTTACTACGTTGTTGAAGGAAAGAAAGACTCTTATCCCCGCGACTGTCACCAGTTTCTGGGGACTGCGCCTTGAGAGTGGCCGCGGCTCCCACCTTATCGAGCGCTTTTTGCAAATACACTTTTTCTTGTAGTTAATCGATAGGGCGTTGGTTGAGTTCCGCTGTGGTCTTTGATTCCTTCCTGTTTCTGTTGCCAGTCACGCAAACCTTTGTTTTGTCCACTTTTCTTCCTTATACACACATAAAATTAAAAAAAATTAAAAACTAAGGAAATAAAATAAAGAAACAGTAGATATTAAGTTAGTTTCCTGTTTACTCACAATTTATTTCTCTTGTTTTATTGCTAATAAGTATTTGTCTTCTCAATTAGCAGTTCATATTACGTAATGATTTTGACTATGGTCATCTGATCGTTCATGAAAGCACGAAGTCAATCAGATAAAAAAAGACACAAATATTGGTTGAGCACTTGCCTGCGCAACGCAAATCTCCCGAGTTCGAGTCTCAGTCCGGCACAAAATTTTAATCTGTCAGGAAGTTACATATCAGGCCACACTGCGCTGCAGAGTAAAATTTCATACTGGAAACATACCCCAGGCTGTGGCTAAGCCATGTCTCCGCAGTATCCTTTCTTCCAGAAGTGCTAGTGACTCAAGTTTCGCAGAGGAATTTCTGTGAAATTTGGAACGTATGGGACGTGATACTGGTGGGAGTGCAGTTGTGAGGACAGATCGTGAGTCGTGCTTGCATAGCTCAGGTGCTAAACACGTACCAGGGAAAGGCAAAGGTACGGCATAAGGATTTAATCTGCCACAAAGTTGCAGGCTAGCATTTATCGTTAGAATGTAAATTAAAGGAAGACGCGGTACAGAGCAAAGGAAAGGTAAGGAAGTATTGATGTCTGCTGCATCGGGACTACGTGTGAAATTATCGGCGACGACTGAAAATGTGTGCACTATTGGGATTCGAACCTGGGTCGCCGCTGATTCCGCATAAGATCCCCTTGTAGTTGACATCAATAGTTCCTTACCTTTCATCTTCTTTCTCCCCCCCCCCTCCCCCTCTCTCGTCCTTTAATTTCCGTAAAATGTATTGCAGCTGCGGATTCTAAGTGGTATCTATTCCTTGTACATGTCCTACAGAACAGACACCACTCATTCACATAATTTATCATTACAGCTACTAAACGCTGAAGAAATATGTCTGAGAAAGCCGCGCGCAGAATCGCCGATTGGGAGAGTCTTGGTGCTCGGTTCCTATTTCAAGAACATGGGGTGAATAGTTTTTGGTTTAGTCCGGACCAAAGGACATTCGTATTGACATTCCCACATCTAGTGTAGCTATGTTATGGTATATTAAGCAAGGTTTGAGATTCTAAATGGGGCTGGCGCCCACGCAAATCGTCGGAATCGAATGTTCCTTTTGCAAAAGATTTTAATTAGCTGAAGTTAATTCTCAGATAATGGCGCCATTTTTATGTAGGCAGTTCGGAGTTTGCCTGCAAAAATATGCAAAAAAACACGTTGGTCTGGGAGGTTTATGAAATGCACCTTTTCTATATTTCAAACTTGTACAAGTCGATTCAAATTTGGATGTGTTAGATAAATGGATAAAGTCAAAACTAAATTTTTTATCCAATAATCTTTATCGATTGTCGAGACACCATGGTTTAAAGTCGAGCTAAATGTAGCACGTAAAATCCGTTCCTGTGTCAACTGAAAGCACAGAAACGACTTAAAGTGAATCAGATAATGAACAAATGCATTCTCACGGTATAACTGAAAACACGATTTCAAAAATCTAGCTTTATTCGGATTTTAAGAGAAAAAAATTTTGTTATGGTTTTTTTACGTGCTCCACTCTATATTTCAGACGTGCGCGAATCGGTTCAAATGTAGTAGGAAGGTAAACACAGACACATATAATTAACAGTCGTCCTGTTGGTTTGTAAAGCTTTATCTTTAGCCACTACATAAGGCACGTGATTCGAAAGGCAAAAGATTCTATACCTGATCAATCGTAGCCTGTGTCAACGAAAATCTATATCGGTTTCCAAGCTATGGTGTTCTAATGTCAAAATTATAGTAGCGTAAAAGTTAGAACCACAATGAAATATGCTCCTTTCACAGCGCGAAAACGGCAAATAAGTACTGGGTAGGCACTACCTACATCTTGCAATTTATGGGCTAAAGTCCCTTATGCTGTGACCAAAATCCGTAAGATTCCCCAGCCATAGTGAACATGACATGAGTAGTAGGGTAAGGGCAGCATGAGTGCTATTTTGATATCAAACTGATATAACTTTAAATGCAAATTAATTAAACTGATCAATTAGTTACTACCACCCACCGCCACCCTCTCAGATGTCGTCATGCGTTTTCCTCCCTGCTTCTCACCCCTCCCTCTCCCCTACCTACCCAATTTGCAGGAATTTGGAATTTTGGCTTTAATTTCGAATTTTGATAGGAATTTATTTGTCCCAAGGCTGTGCTGACGTCCTACTCCACTCGCCACATGGAAACTGGCGGGAAACTCAAAATGTGGTGCACTTTCTGGTACTCAAATCCTAGTCCTGGACAAAAAGGCCAAGTGCCCATCCCCCCCCCCCCTCCCGCAACTCTCCAAACACATGGGGACTTTTCAGAAGCAGGAGAGAAATGTTAGGTTAGAGTACTTTATTTACTTTGATTGGGAAACTGAGTTAAAGATCGGTTCTAATTACACAATTAATCATGAAGATCGGTTCTAATTACACAACTATATGCATAGTGTAGCAGTACAGCTCAATAGTTGACGGTACCATACAACTAGTGTTATCCTGCTGGGGAAAAATTTCACAATACTACTCAAAACTAGTGGCAGACATACTCAAACTGTGCCATTCACCTACTAGGTGGAGGAAGAGGGATGGAGTGATAGGTACTATCTTTATTTTTTTGGCAGGAAATATTCTGAAATGATGAGATGCTTGTGGTTGACAGAAAGGAGTTAATAAGTGTATTACCTGTAAGCATACAGCTGAGGGCTGTTCCTATCTCTGCTTGATGTCAGTTCACTACAGACGTCTGCTCGAAAATCATCCTGTGGCCCAGGTAATCGAAGTCAGTTAATGTTATCACAACTGATGGAATATGCTTCACTGTTATAATGACACATGAATATTATCATTAAAAAGAAACAGCACTTGTAATCAAGGGGTCATACTGCAACAGATGTACAGGGCGTTTCAAAAAGAAAGAGCAGATTTCAAACATTTATTTCTCAGAAACTACAAATGATAGAAACACAATTCCAACGGTCCTTCACTCAATATGAGTACCAAATGTTACACAACAAATATCAAAACTGTACCTCAATATGAGCACCATTTGTTACACGACAAATATCAAACCGGTATCTCATTTCTTGCCACACACGACGCAACTGGTCTTTAGTTACCGAATTCACGGCCGCAACAATTCGATGTCGTACCTCTTGAAGAGTAGCGGGCATAGGTGGGACATAAACACAGTCCTTTATGTACCCCCACAAATAAAAATCGCAGGGAGTAAGGTCTGGTGACCTGGGAGGCCACAGACGATGACATTGATCTTGTGCTCCTGCTCTTCCAATCCACCGTCCTGGAATGGTGTTATTTAGGTACCGTCGTACAGGTTCAGAGAAGTGTGGTGGGGCGCCATCTTGCATGAAGATGAAGTGATTTGAATCTTCCTGAAGTTGAGGAAATAGCCAGTTTTCTAACATGTCCAGGTAAATGGTTCCTGTGATAGTTTTCTCCATGAAAAAGAAAGGTCCATAAACTTTGTTTACCGAAATTGCACAAAAGACGTTAACCTTTGGTGAGTCTCTTTCATGTTGAATAACGTCCCTCGGAGTTTCACTCGCCCAAATTCGTACGTTATGCCGATTAACTTTACCAGAAATGTGAAACGTTGATTCATCTGAAAAAATTAATCGTTCGGCAAAATTGTCCTCTTCCATGTCCTGTAGAATTGCAGTTGAAAATTCGAACCTTTTGTTGTGGTCGTCAGGACGCAATGCTTGCAATAACTGCAGTTTGTACGGCTTCATGTGCAGACGCTTACTCAGAACGCGCCATACCGTTGTTTTAGACATGTTTAGTTCGTGACTTGCCCGTGTCGTGGATTTTCTAGGGCTCCTTTCGTAAGCTGCACGGACACGCTCGACATTTTCATCCGATGTGCGTGGACGACCCGTGCTTTTTCGCTTGCAGATGCAACCATCTTCTACGAATCTGTGATGCCACTCATAAATTTGCTTATGACGAGGCGGCTGTTTGTTGAATTGACGGCGGAATGCACGTTGCACACCAACAATGGACTCTAACTTTGCAAATTGCAGCACACAAAATGATCGTTCCTGTGGTGTCGTCGCCATTTTCCTACAAACAAACGCCAGCGCCACTGCGGATTTGCATGGAACTTCTGCGCGGACCATTGAAAAACTTTGAACCTTTCTCCGACAAGAAACGTTTGAATTGTGTTTCTATCATTTGTAGTTTTTGAGAAATAAATGTTTGAAATCTGCTCTTTCTTTTTGAAACGCCCTGTACTTGGGAAACTTGTTGGGACAAAATATTGCATCAGCAGAGAAGGGCGGCAGTTGCAGCTGTGTCCCCCTGAATGGGCGCTTACAAACTAATCAAACTGTAGCCAGTCTTCCACCCCCCCCACCCCTTCCACCTATCATCCCTCTATCTCCTCACCATAAGCAGGGATAGAGGCCTATTATATCTTGTCTCTGATGGTCTGGA
This sequence comes from Schistocerca americana, assembly GCF_021461395.2. Lineage (NCBI taxonomy): Eukaryota > Metazoa > Arthropoda > Insecta > Orthoptera > Acrididae > Schistocerca > Schistocerca americana. The sequence continues at coordinate 764,284,872 of NC_060121.1, read as the reverse complement.
GCATTACTATACTGTCTCTAGTCTGCAGAAATCAGTCACAGACATAGAAAGGACAAGAACAAGATGCTTCATGCACCCTACTAAACGTATTTCTTGGAAAGACTGGACCCCCCACCCCTTCCATGGAACAACAACGAAATTCTGGAAAACTCTTAAGATCGCTTTTTCGAACGTCCGTTGCCTGGAAAACTGCCTATACTGACAGCAGTTCCCCAAGCAGCCTCCCGCCAACGTGGTTGTGGAATCTTCAGTACAATGCGTGGGCAATGAACGCATGGCTGGGCAGTCAGTGCTATTGACGCCGACAGAAGCTACCCATACAACAGACCAAAAAGCCAGCGTCTCTCAGAACAAAAGCGAGATAAATGACAGCTGTCTTGACCATGGGTTGTTTGTCTAAGAGCGCATCTGCGACCTCCTACAGAACACGCCCACCTCCCCTCTAGTAGTTCTGTCAGCAAGATCACGCCCTTCTGACCGTGAAAACAATTCACTGTCACAGTTGTTTATAATGTCAACACACCTCCTATAAGGGAGCATCTATTAAAAAGGAAAACACAACTGTAATGATAATAAATGTCCACTTTTCACGAAAATAGGCACAGTCCGTTTAATTTTAGTTTTATGAGCAGGATACAATTTGCATCTCATTATTTTGCGACATACGAGGAAGTGAGAAGAACTACAGCACCACACCCAGTTACAGATGACCAGACTGCAGAGGTCTGGCTGTACACCACCTATCTGTGTCCACCCTGCAGAAAATCAGGGAAAAAATTTCACTATTATGCTGTGGAAACTACTGATCACCACAGAATGTCCTTGTTACATCGATAATTTGAAATCTGAAGAAAAAAATCTGTGTTAAGCAATTTCTTTCAGCTTGATGGTCAAATTACACAGTCTGAGAGTACCTCTCGTGTTCATATCAGTGTCCGTAAATAAACTATCTTTCACGTGTGTATTACAAAAAATTCAGAAAAGTGAAATAACATTACAGAATACAGCCATTCACGCCTTTTGCTCACATGTCGGAAGAAACGCAATCATCTTACATTCAACAAAAACACGCTATAATTCAAGAGCATGTTTCTGTTTTTGTACACTATGGCATGTCCAGTATTACCAGCGCAATGGTATACACACTGGCCTTTACGAAACAAATCGCGAAGCCTGTCTGTAATAGAACCTCCTATCAAATTTTACCGCATCTGTCCCTTCCAATACACTGAAATTCAAGTGATCTCTACATTATAATTAGAGGTTATGAAATATGAAATAGCATATGACTTGCAGCAACGCCTATTTTCAAACAGCTTACCATACTGATAATAATAAAAGGAGTCTTGAATCCACGGGAGTACATATAGTTGATTACTATTAATTTTATGAGCAAAATCGTTGTAGTTCTGAGAGTACTATATGCAGCCAAACTTTAACCAGATATACTGATCCATGTAGCAGAACCTCGTATAAGATTTTACCATGTCTCTCTCTTCTGATTTGTCGACAAAAATTCAGCCTTTGTGTTGACATTGAGCTTGTTACATATACATGTATCGCTCCTTTTGCGCGGGTGGCCAGATGTCGAAGTCACTTCAGCAGATGCGCTTAAAATTTTGTCGACTGTAGTTTTGTTGACTGTACTGGAGGAAGACCATATCAAACAGACTGTCAATCACAAGAAAGGGTTCCTGTATTGTTCATTAATAAGCAGTTTAATACATTGTTTTCCGCTGTAACAAATCTAAGCAGTGTATGACGACAGCTCTATACACCACCGTACACTTTGTTTTTCTACCATGACTTCAAAGTCTGTGTCAGCTGCTAAACCGACATTAACACATTCGATTCACTGGGTCTCACAGAAAGCTGAACATCGCATGATGCAAACCATTCTGCTCTCACGAGTCACAGGGTGGCAGAAATAAAACACAGACGCGATGTTTCTCATTAACAAAAATGTGGGGAACATGCAACATATGGAAACTGGAAGATTTTGCGACACTGTAGGGCACTTCCAACAGCTATCTGAAGGTGATGACCTAAACAGTTAATCTCATCTTCCACAGTGACATGGTAGCTGATGTCTCGGTGTTCCACTTCAAAGGGTATTGTTTCCTCATTTTGCAGTCATGTCCCAGTGTTGACCATCGCCAGAAGGTGTTGCTCATAATACGTGCGAAGTAGTAGGAATCAAAAGACGTGTTGTTATCTTATTGGTGAAAAAAATGCAGCATATGGAAATAGGACGAGTCTAATGCAATGAGGAACACTTCCAAACAACTGTCGGAAGATTATGATCTTTACATTTAATTCCACGCTCCACAGTGACAAGTAGCAGGAATCCAGAGTTCTGCCAAGGCTTTCTCCACCTCAGCTAAGTAGGTCAGTCAGTCATTATCGGCGCCGTGCGGTTATAGGCGCTTCAGTCTGGAACCGCGTGACCGCTATGGTCGCAGGTTCGAATCCTGCCTCGGGAATGGATGTGTGTGATGTCCTTAGGTTAGTTAGGTTTAAGTAGTTCTAAGTTATAGGGGACTGATGACCATAGATGTTAAGTCCCATAGTGCTCAGAGCCATTTGAACCATTTGAACCAATCATTATCGGCAATCAACAGAGTACGAATGGACAGATGAGGGGGGGAAAGACACCTTTGATATGAGATGATGTACTGTAATACGCACCACAGATGATAGCGCAATCAGTTTTAGCAATGTTATCAGTTTTTCTGTAATTTCAGTGCTGGCCAATGACACAGCCGATTGCTTCCCAATTTGCGTGTCATCGCTAAATCAGCTCTCCATTACTTCGCAAGTACCATACACTAAATTGTGAATGCAGTAGATGACTCAGCAGTGCATCCACTAGGCCATATACATCAAAGAATATCAGACAGTATCCTATACCGAAACACTTAGATTATCTACATATTTACAGATTATCTACACATCTACATATATTACATAGATTATCTACATATCTACATATATTATCTACATATGAAAGGAGAAAATATAAATATGCAGTAAATGAAGCAGGCAAAAAGGAATACAAACGTCTCAAAAATAAGATCGACAGGAAGTGCAAAATGGCTAAGCAGGGATGGCTAGAGGACAAATGTAAGGATGTAGAGGCCTATCTCACTAGGGGTAAGATAGATACTGCCTACAGGAAAATTAAAGAGACCTTTGGAGATAAGAGAACGACTTGTACGAATATCAAGAGCTCAGATGGAAACCCAGTTCTAAGCAAAGAAGGGAAAGCAGAAAGGTGGAAGGAGTATATAGAGGGTCTATACAAGGGCGATGTACTTGAGGACAATATTATGGAAATGTAAGAGGATGTAGATGAAGATGAAATGGGAGATATGATACTGCGTGAAGAGTTTGACAGAGCACTGAAAGACCTGAGTCGAAACAAGGCCCCCGGGGTAGACAACATTCCATTGGAACTACTGACGGCCTTGGGAGAGCCAGTCCTGACAAAACTCTACCATCTGGTGAGCAAGATGTATGAAACAGGCGAAATACCCTCAGACTTCAAGAAGAATATAATAATTCCAATCCCAAAGAAAGCAGGTGTTGACAGATGTGAAAATTACCGAACTATCAGTTTAATAAGTCACAGATGCAAAATACTAACACGAATTCTTTACAGACGAATGGAAAAACTAGTAGAAGCCAACCTCGGGGAAGATCAGTTTGCATTCCGTAGAAACACTGGAACACGTGAGGCAATACTGACCTTACGACTTATCTTAGAAGAAAGATTAAGGAAAGGCAAACCTACGTTTCTAGCATTTGTAGACTTAGAGAAAGCTTTTGACGATGTTGACTGGAATACTCTCTTTCAAATTCTAAAGGTGGCAGGGGTAAAATACAGGGAGCGACAGGCTATTTACAATTTGTACAGAAACCAGATGGCAGTTATAAGATTCGAGGGACATGAAAGGGAAGCAGTGTTTGGGAAGGGAGTAAGACAGGGTTGTAGCCTCTCCCCGATGTTGTTCAATCTGTATATTGAGCAAGCAGTAAGGGAAACAAAATAAAAATTCGGAGTAGGTATTAAAATTCATGGAGAAGAAATAAAAACTTTGAGGTTCGCCGATGACATTGTAATTCTGTCAGAGACAGAAAGGACTTGGAAGAGCAGTTGAATGGAATGGACAGTGTCTTGAAAGGAGGATATAAGATGAACATCAACAAAAGCAAAACAAGGATAATGGAATGTAGTCTAATTAAGTCGGGTGATGCTGAGGGAATTAGATTAGGAAATGAGGCACTTAAAGTAGTAAAGGAGTTTTGCTATTTGGGGAGCAAAATAACTGATGATGGTCGAAGTAGAGAGGATATAAAATGTAGGCTGGCAATGGCAAGGAAAGCGTTTCTGAAGAAGAGAAATTTGTTAACATCCAGTATTGATTTAAGTGTCAGGAAGTCATTTCTGAAAGTATTCGTATGGAGTGTAGCCATGTATGGAAGTGAAACATGGACGATAAATAGTTTGGACAAGAAGAGAATAGAAGCTTTCGAAATGTGGTGCTACAGAAGAATGCTGAAGATTAGATCACATAACTAATGAGGAAGTATTGAATAGGATTGGGGAGAAGAGAAGTTTGTGCCACAACTTGACCAGAAGAAGGGATCGGTTGGTAGGACGTGTTCTGAGGCATCAAGGGATCACCAATTTAGTATTGGAGGGCAGCGTGGAGGGTAAAAATCGTAGAGGGAGACCAAGAGATGAATACACTAAGCTGATTCAGAAGGATGTAGGTTGCAGTAGGTACTGGGAGATGAAAAAGCTTGCACAGGATAGAGTAGCATGGAGAGCTGCATCAAACCAGTCTCAGGACTGAAGACCACAACAACAACAACATATTTCCAGCGCATCAGTCACAGTGCAGAATTAACGATTGCGACTGGCCATCTTCGCACGTGTGGATGCGCATCACAGAGTGTTCTTACATTCATAGGATAAAGTCCGTGACCAATCCCCTTGCAACACGATCACGAATTTAATCTGCAACTAAGTAGAAGTATGAGAGTCTGACACTCTTATAGATTAAAAAAGGAGGTTATTATACTTTCAACTACCTTGTTTTAACTAATTTTCAAGGTCACCTGACTGCCTACTTTCATCATTCGAAATACATGCATATGCATCGCTGTATATATGAAATATCTTAGGAGTTTTGGTAGGTTAGCGAATAAGACAAGCAAATATTCTAGCACAAAATTTTTATTAAATTTTGCACGTACATTTACATACAAAAAACAACGCTTTCCTCATTATTATTCGGTGTAGTTTTAATAATGTCCAATTCCATTTTTATCTTATAACTTAAATTCATTTTTGAATCATCTATTTCTTTCTCCATAAAGTAATTTGGCAAATACGGAGACGGTATGTTCCCGAATTCCAGTATGTATCTAATTTCTTTTCCTGTAAACTACCTCTTTTTGACTTCAACAGTTAGTTCTGCTCCTTCTGGCAATTCTTCGAGACGAGAGCATTTGGGGATTTTAATTTTTCCTCATATTACCGGCATAACACTGTTGTTATAGCATTCCACATCTTTCTGGGTGTAGGCATCCAGCTCTTCTGCTTCACATCCTTCAGTATTGAACTTTAAGCTTACAGCTTCGGCAATTGAACTGCCATGAAAGGTTCTTATTCCACTGGTTTTAAGCTCTGTAAACGGATTTTCTGTTGGTTAGTGAACGACATCAAGGCCACCATATAATGTAACCATTCTTTTCTATGCAGATCCAAGGAGGAATGGAGTTCGATAAGCAGATTTTTTGTGCTTCCTTTAACGTAGTAAACATACTCCAATCCGCCGTTTGAGGCCAGTACTCCAACATATGGCCACTTACCATTACTCTTCACTACCACTCTTTACTTACCACTCTATTATCTTTTATTCTCCAGATGTACCCAGATATATCCATAAAGTATGTTTAAAACCATACGTAAACCAGGCCTGCACATCCGCAATAGATTCCTCCTTTTCCATTTGCTGCTTATCTTTTTCCTTTATGGCTATTGTCTTTTCCATATACTGCAGTTTTCTTTCCTTTACTTTGATGTCCTCCTCCATATCTAGTTTCCTTTTCTGTGTGCATAACACATTACATTTAAGTAAGGTGAAATTCATTTAATGGGGAAGGGTTTAAGACTCTTCGACCCACTGCCCAGTGGTTCTTTTTCTTAGGACTTGTGGTGCAACGTTTTCTGTGTTTACCAGTCCTAATTCAGCAATGTCAATATCAGTTGGAATTTCGAGAACAATGTTCTAGACTGAGAAAAAGAAGTTTCTCCTGCTTTAACATAACACTTCTGTATAATGCTTATATCGTCTTTATTGGAGTCAGAGTTAAGAATCTCCACGTAGTTTTAAGGCACATAATTAAAACTGTACACAGAGAGAACATAGCTAATGAGCTTTTCCCAGCTTGAGACTCTGAACTGCAGGACGTTATTAAACACAACGCAATAGCTATTCTGTTAATTGACGCCACATGGACGCAGTTGGCACAGAGTAAAGTGGAGCACACTGTAAATGCTGTTTGTTGGCATTTAATAGATGTGAACACTTTTCCAGAGGGTAGAATACACGAGCTATTCTGTGGTTGTGTATTGCAGCCTTCAGCTTGGTAATGACATGCTGCTTAGCCAAGGAAGACCTAAAAGTTTCTCAAAGTCGCATGTCAGTACACTTGATAAAATCTATAATGTGGTTACCAATATCTCTACTCACTCCAGGACTTGGTGTTTTTACATATAAATTTGTTACATATCTTTAATCTACAGTTGGAGCTAACCACGTTAGGCAGTCTATTTCTACGTCTTATCGTTGTCCACAATCACATTTCTCTTTCCCTGGCGATCTCCTTCCGTTCAGAATTCGTGGTTTGATATGAAGTAGTCTCACATCTCCATTTTATTAAAACTTCTGGCAAAGTCTTGCGTTGCTTCCAAATCCTAAAGCTAATAATCCACGGAGCTCTTCCATTAGACCATCGATTTTGATGTGAGATAATTCCACTTTATATGGTATAACCACAGGATATTTATATTTCATCGAGATAATCTCCAGTGTTTCCTTGCCGATTTTATCTCGCTTACACCCAGAAGTCACACCGTCGTTCCCTGGATGATACAAGGCAGCTTCGCCTTGACACTTTGTCATGCAGCGACAGAATTCGAGGATTTACTATGTAGATAATAGTTAAATGAGCCACACAATTACAGAGCGTCCTATTTCAAATTTTTCTTGACAGTACACTTCGTCACAGAATATAACAACCATAATGTTGTCGAAAAGCGGTTCTGTAATAGGTGTAACCACATTTACATTCTTTGCGCTAAGCAGTATACCATTTTCGGTGTAATTTGTTACTGCAATGTCAGCAGCCAGATTATCCAGGGTCTGCAGTAAAAACCACAAGCCGAAACGTTCGTCTACTGGTCTTGTCTTCCTCCCTACTAGCTGAGGGACTTTTACCACTTTGTAGGAATCCTTTTAGCTACACGGAAGACTGGTAAGCTGCGGCTGCCAGTCCTTGTTTTATACTCTATGGATCCAAGACGTTGGCACTTCTGGTCACATGATTTTCGGTCATACACTCTACAGAACTCTCAGCCCTGTTGTGCTATCTCGTGGGGTGGGGTAGAGCCATTACATTTTAGATGAACAAACAAGGTGCGTTTGGGACGGTCCTCATTTACCTTGCATTGTTTAGTTGGCTTTACATCGTTTTGTGTTGGTGAAGTGTCGATGTTGGATTGTCACCTGAAGGCGGGCCGGCTGCCTCTCGTCCGTCGGCGGAAGGACAATACACGACAGAAAAACCACGAGGCGCACAGTAGAAGTAGACTGTTTGAAAGACCCGTCTCCCTACCGTAGATAGAGGCCGGGAGGGACGGCGGGGCATGGTTGAGTGGAGGTTATAATTTTGCTAGTTCTCGACCATACATCGAGGAGAAAATACGTTCAACTGTCGCCCCATCTGCAGTCTCTTGGGACGATGGTTTTCCCCAGTACATGTGTTGCATTATGACCCTTCGATTACGAGTGCTGTTTTTTTCATGATAATTTCGATGTGTAACAGTGAAGCATTCTCCTTCAGTTGATTACCCGGGCTGCAGTGTGATTGATTGTCGAGCAGGCGTCTGTAGCAAACTCCGATGTCAAACAGCACTAGACACAGTCCTCAGCTGTATGCTTACAGGTAATACACTTATTCCCAAAATCTTGTCAGTTGAAAATATTTGCCACCAAAAAATAAAAACATAAATAAATATAGTACTGCGAGGTGCCGGGGTGGAGAAGAATTTGTAAGTCTTTAATTCAGACGAATTTTGCATGGAGAATGAGACATGCACTCGACCCCCTCCTTATCTACCAGCTAATTAATTATGCGCACAACGGTAACGGAAGGAAATGATGGTGGACCCTGCTAGTTGGTGAAATAAGGAGTGCACACTCACAATAATTTAATAAAAATCCTAATATACTCAAAAAAGAGAACTTTATCATAATAAACAACACGAAACGGGATTCTGCCTACATCTACGAAATGATATGCGGATTAAATATTACACTGAGATTTATTATATATCAGAACATAAGTGCACATGATTTTCGACACACACAGTAGAGTAAAGGATAAGGTATACTGAAATATGATGAGAGTAAGAGTTGGCTCGAGAACAAGGGGCTCCTACTCTTTGTGATGCAATAGATTGACGATAATGACTGGAGGTACTACTGAATCGAATATTAATCTCCCGACTATATAGCAGTATCCCAATTAGTAGTGAGAACTCAAATGTGATCACATGGAGAAACAAGCAAGGTGGACTTGTAGCAAAGCGAACGCGCATACTGCTGAGGGATTCAGTACAAAATTGATATGGTCCTACAATACTGGAGCCGCAAAATACTGTACCAGTACTGAAATCTGCAGCACGTCGTCGGTAGGCAGCGTCCTGATCATGTAGACGCTGACTTCTGCCGCGCAGCAACTCTGTGTCAACCCCTGGCCGCGAAGGCTGTCCGAGAATTCTAAGTTTTTCCGAAAACGAGCGACCAAGTCGCAAGACCGTCCGACTCTGACGAAGATCAGATCCCGAATTCTTGCCTGCACAATGCAAGAGCGAAGACAACGATGCTCTACTCCCTACTTTCCTCGAAAACTGCCAATCAACGTTTAGTTATGATTCCAAAATTCCCCCACACTATCTCAGAGGATACTTCGCGCCAATAGCGACTGTTCCCTCCAATTCCGAGCTGGGCTTTATGACGTCAACTAGCCTCAGTTTAAGCTGAGAGCACCGAACTTGCCGTTTGACCGGCTATGAAAACAACCTGCCTAGACCACCGGCCATCGGGCGCCAGACAGTCACACCCAGCATGGCACAGTCCACAAGTATGCCCAGAATCATGAGGACAATGTAGTCAGTCAGTGCCAGGAATCTTCATTCCGGATGTGCCGGAATGGTAAACGCATAAACTGCGGCGACACTCAGACGTCTCGCAGGTCGTTTCGTCCTGGATATAACAGGCGAAACTCGACCAACGTCAGTCGTTCCGACAGGCGCTTAAGCCTATTGTACGAAACCCTCAGAATTCAGGGAGTTGCAGCCCCCCAACAGGAAACGCAGTGTGCCGCGTCCTCCGATGCTCGCCTCGCACAGGCCACCCAGGGAAGTAAAACAACATGTTTAGGAATCAAGTGAAAAGTATTTTTTGGGCTCTCAGTACAAATACTCTCATTACAGTAACCTTATTCGATCTGTTACTACCGTGCAATGACATAGAACATTAATAAAATTGAAGAAAATGGGAGGAGACATGCAAGAGAGGGCATGGAACTTCTCAGTACCTCTCAGTCCAGGCATTTTCCGAAAAGCATGTAGGTGAAGGGTAGGGTTTGAGTGCATCTGCCACTATTTTCGAGTGGTATTATGAACTTTTTTAAGCAGGACATCACTAGAAGTTAGGGGTAATGCAGGAGTAGGTTTAATAATAAATAAAAAAGTAGGAGTGCGGGTAAGCTACTACAAACAGCATAGGGAACGTATTATAGTGGCCAAGATAGACACGAAGCCCACGCCTACCACAGTAGTACAAGTTTATATGTCAACCAGCTCTGCAGATGACGAATAAATTGAAGAAATGTATGATGAGATAAAAGAAATTATTCAGGTAGTGAAGGGAAACGAAAATTTAATAGTCATGGGTGACTGGAATTCGACAGTAGGAAAAGGGAGAGAGGAAACATAGTAGGTGTATATGGATTGGGGGAAGAAATGAAAGAGGATGCCGCCTGGTAGAATTTTGCACAGAGCATAACATAATCATAGCTAACACTTGGTTCAAGAATCATAAAAGAGGGTTGTATACATGGAAGAATCCTGGAGATACAAAACGGTATCAGACAGATTATATAATGGTAAGACAGAGATTTAGGAACCAGGTTTTAAATTGTAGGACATTTCCAGGGGCAGATGTGGACTCTGACCACAATCTATTGGTTATGAACTGTAGATTAAAACTAAAGAAATTGCAAAAAGGTGGGAATTTAAGGAGATGGGACCTGGATAAAGTAACTAAACCAGAGGTTGTACAGAGTTTCAGGGAGAGCATAAGGGAACAATTGACAGGAATGGGGGAAAGAAATACAGTAGAAGACGAATGGGTAGCTCTGAGGGATGAAGTAGTGAAGGCGGCAGAGGATCAAGTAGGTAAAAAGACGAGGGCTGGTAGAAATCCTTGGGTAACAGAAGAAATATTGAATTTAATTGATGAAAGGAGAAAATATATAAATGCAGTAAATGAACCAGGCAAAAAGGAATACAAACGTCTCAAAAATGAGATCAACAGGAAGTGCAAAATGGCTAAGCAGGGATGGCTAGAGGACAAATGCAAGGATGTGGAGGCTTATCTCACTAGGGGTAAGATAGATACAGCCAACAGGAAAATTAAAAAGACCATTGGAGAAAAGAGAGCCACTTGTATGAATATCAAGAGCTCAGATGGAAACCAAGTTCTAAACAAAGAGGGGAAAGCAGAAAGTTGGAAAGAGTATATAGAGGGTCTATACAAGGGCGATGTACTTGAGGACAATATTATGGAAATGGAAGAGGATGTAGATGTAGATGAAATGGGAGATACGATACTGCGTGAAGAGTTTGACAGAGCAATGAAAGACCTGAGTCGAAACAAGGCCCCAGGAGTAGAAAACATTCCATTAGAACTACTGACAGCCTTTGGAGAGCCAGTCCTGACAAAACTCTACCATCTAGTGAGCAAGATGTATGAAACAGGTGAAATACCCTCAGACTTCAAGAAGAATATAATAATTCCAATCCCAAAGAAAGCAGGTGTTGACAGATGTGAAAATTATAGAACTATCAGTTTAATAAGTCACAGCTGCAAAATACTAACACGAATTATTTACAGACGAATGGAAAAACTAGTAGAAGCCGACCTCGGGGAAGATCAGTTTGGATTCCGTAGAAATGTTGGAACACGTGAGGCAATACTGACCTTACGACTTATCTTAGAAGAAAGATTAAGGAAAGGCAAACCTACGTTTCTAGCATTTGTAGACTTAGAGAAAGCTTTTGACAATGTTAACTGGAATACTCTCTTTAAAATTCTAAAGGTGGCAGGGGTAAAATACAGGGAGCAAAAGGCTATTTACAGTTTGTACAGAAACCAGATGGCAGTTATAAGATTCGAGGGACATGAAAGGGAAGCATTGGTTGGGAAGGGAGTGAGACAGGGTTGTAGCCTCTCCCCGATGTTATTCAATCTGTATATTGAGCAAGCAGTAAAGGAAACAAAAGAAAAATTTGGAGTAAGTATTAAAATCCAGGGAGAAGAAATAAAAACTTTGAGGTTTGCCGATGACATTGTAATTCTGTCAGAGACAGCAAAGGACTTGGAAGAGCAGTTGAACGGAATGGACAGTGTCTTGAAAGGAGGATATAAGATGAACACCAACAAAAGCAAAACAAGGATAATGGAATGCAGTCGAATTAAGTTGGGTGATGCTGAGGGAATTAGATTAGGAAATGAGACACTTAAAGTATTAAAGGAGTTTTGCTATTTGGGGAGCAAAATAACTCATGATGGTCGAATAAAATGTAGACTGGCAATGACAAGGAAAGCGTTTCAGAAGAAGAGTAATTTGTTAACATTGAGTATAGATTTAAGTGTCAAGAAGTCGTTTCTGAAAGTATTTGTATGGAGTGTAGCCATGAATGGAAGTGAAACATGGACAGTAAATCATTTAGACAAGAAGAGAATAGAAGCTTTCGAAATGTGGTGCTACAGAAGAATGTTGAAGATTAGGTGGGTAGATCACGTAACTAATGAAGAGGTATTGAATAGGATTGGGAAGAAGAGAAATTTGTGGCACAACTTGACTAGAAGAAGCGATTGGTTGGTAGGACATGTCCTGAGGCATCAAGGGATCACAAATGTAGCATTGGAGGGCAGTGTGGAGGGTAAAAATCGTAGAGGGAGACCAAGAGATGAATACACCAGGCAGATTGAGAAGGATGTAGGTGACAGTAGGTACTGGGAGATGAAGGAGCTTGCACAGGATAGATTAGCATGGAGAGCTGCATCAAACCAGTCTCAGGACTGCAGACCACAACAATACTAGATGTATGGCTTCATCACTTTTTAAGTGAAGTGTGATTTTAGGGATTTGTTGCGTAGCGCTATGCATATAGTTGTATAATTAGCACCGATATTTGTGATGTCACAAAGAAAAACAAACCGTTAGAAAGAGTAACATGGGGCATTTCACAGACTTAACAATCCTCCATCGAAACATGCAATCAATAAAAAAATAAAATACAATTACTAGAAGTTTAGCTCCAATGTCTGATTTGCACAGTAGTTCGTATTACTGAGCACCGGTGTCGCAACACAGAAATTCAACGTGTAGTATTATCATTACATGAAAGGGTAAACTCTTACAGCAGAACTGTTTCGAAGGGTGGAACATGATGCATTTATATCAGAAAAGGAACACAGTTCAAATCAATACATGACATCAGTACAGTAAATGAAGACAAACACTTTGAAATATCAGCTACATATCACCAAGAAATTAATCATTTTGTGTGTGTATAGAGCTTCCAGTGGTAGTGTGGACACTTTTTCAATAAACTAACAGAAGTTCTAGATAAAGTCTCAAGTACAAAGGTCAACGTAATTCTGTGTGGGGACATTGACATCAACACAAATATCGTGAATGAATCCAGCAGCACGCTCATAAATATCTGCATTACCTTGCTTAAGCAAAGTTACGGCTCTTGCCTCTTTTAACCGCTCTGGAAATGTCCCTGATGTGAAAGATTCATTCATTATATTTGTTAAGGGGCCTTGTATAATTTTTATGCATTGTTTCAGTACACACACTGGTACTTCATCTAAGCTTACTGACTTTCTAATTTTTTAGTTGTTGAACAGTTTTACTGACTTCATTCTCTGTGGTTGGAAGTAATATCATTGTATTTAGAGCAACATTATTTACAGGTGTTGTATCTGTTTTGGTTTTTTTTTCTGTAACTGCTCTGCTATACTTGAAAAATGCTCCTTTATATAATTTGCTAAGCGTTGTGGATCATTTATTACCTTACCCCCCCTCCCTTAGTATTATGTTATCTGCGTTTGTTTGCCCATTTCCTTTTTTATAACATTCCAGACGGTTTTGCTTTTATTCTCTGCATTATATATTATTTTGTCATTAAATGACTTTTTTGCAGCAATCATCACCATTCTAGAGGTCATTACGTATCTATGATAGAAATTTAAGAATATTTGATCACTGCGACTCTTCTTCATGGAACTGAGGTATTTAAGTGGTTGGGAAGACTTCTTAATACCTGCTGTTATCCATCTGTTTTTGTGAGATGGTGATACTGATATTCATACTTTTGAAAATGCCTTTTCAAAGTTCAGTTAAATAATGAGGAGAATTAAGAGAATTCATATTGACATTGGTTTCCTTATACACTCCATTCCAGCTTTGTTTTGTGTTTTGAAAAATCTTTTGTTGTGATTTCAGATAGATGTCGTTTGTAGGCTTGTAGCTTAGAGAATGATTCGTTGCCTGATTTTACTGTTGTTGTTTGACAGAGATGGTCTGATAGTACAAGATCTTTTACAGCTACATAACATTTTTCCCTGTCCATATTTGTGGCCACGTGGTCAGTTACTGATCCAGTCATCGTAGTAACCGTTGTTGGACTATTGACCAATAGGAACATATAAATATTGTACACTAACCTAAATTTCCTAGCCCACACCTGGGCAGTTTACATGTGGTTTGGGGTGTACTTGTGCTTTCTGTCCAGGAGGACGAGGGTTTGAATTTCGGTTAGGGCAATGTCTGTTACAGCATAAAGTCAAGTGCCAGCAGTCCTGTTGGGAACAACAGGGAAGAGAAGGGTGTGAGAAAAAGTCAGCCAGTTGCTCGCTGACTGGACCTGGAGGGCAACGCGACCGCAGCAGCCCCTGTGTGAAGAGGACATAAACTCCACGATGGACTGGTGATGGCCCAGTTCAATAGCAGCTTCAAGATTAGCGACTTCGATAGCAGTGTCAATGCGTCACTTATTTTGTACTCTCTATGTAGCGCAGGCTTGGGATTGTCGGCACTGAAGAAGATTGATTATCGTGTATGTCGCCCTTTGGTTTGACACATCTGTGTAATTGCCTAAGTTAAGTATTTTAATATTCATATTGTAATAAAACTCATCAATATCACTTGTTTGCTTGTCTAGCGAGCCACGTATGCAGGCTTCCTAGACACTACACAGTCATTTTCAATTTCCCTCCATTTCCCAGGTGGGATGGGATGTAAGCACAGCCCTGGGAGAACGAAATTCCCACAAAAACTCGGAATTCCCACGAATTTTCGAAATTCCTGTCAATAGGGTAGGTGGAGTAGGGGAAGGCTGAGGGACGGACCACCTACGTGCAGAATGAGGAAAACACATGACGCCATCCAGGTTGTGGGTGATCAATTTAATTAATTTGCATATCAATTTGATATCAAAATCGAATCCCGACCTCCTTAACCCTACTACTGACATGCTGGAATGTGTCATGTTATACAACGTGACATTATGTATCATGTCGTTTACTTGACACGATATTCATTGCATAACTTGGGCACTAATACTAGCAAGCAAAAAACACGAATACGTGAAGATGCTTTGGTTTAACATTCGGTTGAAAGTTAAAAAGAAGATCTGATGATGGCAACGTAGTTTGCTGAAACCAGTCATCACAGTAAATGCTGTACAACAGCGATCGTGTTTGTCTGATGTTGTACTTCTGTTTCTACATTAATCTAGATCGCCCCCTAACCTGATAGTGAAGCTTGTGTACTTAATTTTATGTACAAGCTTCTGTCGGTATGTTGCTTATTTAAACACTCTTGGTTTGCTCAGAGTCCAGGATGCGGCAGCACATATTAGTCTTTGGTTTGGATATTTATTTCACTAGAACACCGACGGCCAAAAGGAAAAGTTCCGAGGGGAAAGCTACACGGTGCAAGTAGTGGAAAGCCAATTCGCCAAAATAAGATGAGACCAGAGGGAGAATGGAGATCCTTTAAAGGAACACAAGTTAACACGCCGTGCACTAGCTCGCGGAGGAAGGTGAGCCAGACATGACGGAAACCTCGTGGCGCATTAACAAACGCTGGTCTGGTACGCCGGCCAGCCTGAGCGTGACTTTTATGTGATTTTATACTCTAGTTTATGTAAATAGTGTCCATGGCATTTTAAACTCTTCAAAGCCTGAGAATTAAACTGACCAGTGATAAAATTCTAAGCTTGCACGAAATATTAAGCGTCAGTGGAATAACTGGCTTGGTTTCATATTGTAAGGGGTTCACCATCCTGCTGGAGCAAATGTAATCTCGATGTATTGCTCACTTGCTAGAACGACAATTAACAGGCGCTGCCTGAGACATAAAATATCTTTGCCCCTGTCGAAAGAGAGCTGCAATAGAGTCGCAGGTCAGAGCAGTCTCTGCCGCAGTTGGAGTCGCTCGCTGTTACAGTGTAGTTATAGTCTGTCGCTGGTACAGCGCAGTTTTACAGTTAGTAGTTGTGAAAGTCACAGTGCAGAACAAATTGTAAAATTTTATAATATGGAACTGAATAATAATTGTGATCAGCCGCAGAGCTAAATGATACCATGGAATGAGATAATGATGAACAAATAAATGATTCTTAGTATAGCGAGAAATCAACACTGTAATTTAGTCAACCATCTATTGTAAGGTAGATTTTATTATTTTTACTGGCATGCGCGTAGTTAAGTCACTTGTCTGAGATCTTATATGTGAGACTGTACACAGTATTGTCAGTTAAACTACTCAAATCGGCGTTTTCAATCATTGCACTTCGCGGTATACTGTTTTCAGTTTTTCGCGGCATTTTAATAAGTCAAAGGTGGACACAAAATCAAATAAAGACAAAGCAGACACAAAGTGGAGCAATTACAATGAAAACAAAGAGCAACAACTTGCCGATGATCTGTGAAACAATATGTCAAATTAACAAATGTGTTGCGCCAAATTCAAACTGCACTTAACACTAGATAAGTAAGAGCAGATATACAGCTGACTACTTCTGGGAAAATTCTCAAGAATTACGATCTGACCAGATATTGCCAAGTGTAACTTTCCTGAACAAATAAAAAAAATGTTAAAATTAAAAATAAATAAATTTTGATAATTAAACTCTGACGTACGAAAACTGATAAATTTTGCTCATGAAAAACTGATAAATTTTGATGTAAGCAGCGCTACGCCGTGGCACTGTGAAATCAATCTGAATCTGTCCGTGAGAAATAAACTGAAAAATTAATACCTCGTGATGGTGTCGCCGGATAACGCTGTCTGCGTATCTGCTCGTAAATGACACAGATTAGTGCAATGCCGGCCTATCTACTAATACCGGCTAACATTTGTCTGGTATTTGAATTACGAGAACAATTGACTATACTTAGTGACACAGCTGCACGGCTGGTCATCTGATTACTAAAGAGAACATAACTATGATCTGACGAAAATTCTGGAATATTTTAATTTAGAAAAAAAACTGTATGGGGACTGCAGGGACTTAAGGGGAAATTATACTGTTATAGTTGACGTAAAAACAATTATGTTCTGAAAAATTTTTACGTTATTCATAAAGATCTATAATCCATTACACGGGAAAACTGAATATATTACAAATCTGGGTCAACTGGTGCTGACGAATCACAAAAGAAAAGATCGAAACAAATTCATATTAACATCTCAGACAAGTGACTTAACTTCGTGCGTGCCAGTAACAATAATAAAATATAACTTACAATAGATGGTTGACTTAATTACACTGTTGATATTTCATTATATTAACAATTATTCATTCGTTCATCGTCATCTAATTCCATGGTATCATTCAGCTCTGCAGCTGATCACAATTATTATTCAGTTTCATATAATAAGATTTTACAATTTGTTCTGCGCTGTGACTTTAACAACTACTAACTGTAAACTGCGCTGTACCAGAGACAGACTACAACTACACTACAGCAGTGAGTGAGTGCAACTGCGGCAGAGACTGTTCTGACCTGTGAGTCTACTGTAGCTCTCTTTTGACGGGGCAAAGATATTTTATGTTGGAGGCAGTGCCTGTGAATTGTTGTTCTAGCAAGTGAGCAATACATCGAGATTACAGTTCCTCCAGCAATTGGTGAACTCCTTACATAACCCTCCACTGGGGGGGGGGGGGGGGGGGGGGGGTAAAATTTGGCAGCGATGGTGATTCAATTGGACTTGCCATGAGGAACAAATTTTTGTATTGCAAATAGATAATTTTACAAAATGAATTTTGGTAATGAATAAACATATGTTTTACGCAGATAGTATACATGAAATCATTGGCAAATTATATAAGTACTGAGCGTAGGTAGGTAGTTATGAATATTAAGAATCAGATAAATTGCACACGCACTGTCAATTCAAATTATTGTCTGGTATAAGTCTTTAGTATCTTTTATAAGAAGAAGGTGTGAAATGGAAAGGATAGCATCATGGTTGTAGCATATTTGGTTGCATATAGCTCCACTGAAAAGCGTGTATCTGTTCACAGAGGCACAACACGTGGTGTGTCCATTTGAAGTTCTCTTTTCCGAAGTATTAATCATCGTAGCCAAGTTACTGAAATGTAGTATTAATATTGTATCTTGCCCTTTTGGTAGTACATTTGGTACACCAAGCAATAGGTCCATAATAACATCTCTGTCTGTGTGGTGGACAGCTTGATGTGTCAACACCATATTCTTGTAGAATACATTATTTGTGCATCAATGCAGAATTAGTGCAAAAAATTCAAACAGAGTGCTCCATGACAATGAGGATAGGCAGGATATAGGAAAGTCTCATTTATTGGTGATAATTGGGTCAGAGGTTCAAGAATACGTTTAGTCTTGTAACATTTTGTGAAAATTACATTTTGACATCAGTCCATAATTATAAAGTATAAGTTGAGTTTATGTCCCATAACATATGCAAGTTAAGCTCACATGAGCGTTTCATTAGTGGTTTGACGTAGATATATACTTGATTTGATGTAATCAGTCGATCAAGAAATTTTTTTATGATATTCATTTATATGGATTCTAGGAAGCTTTACATGACAATTTTACAAAATGTTGTGGCGTTCAAAGGCGAAACAGTAAAACTAAAACATTAAATCAGTGTAACATAAAAATCATCAGTAGTAATCTTATATATTCTTAGCTGTAGAATTGATGGCACTCAGTGGCCTTTCAAAATTTCATTAACTGATACAAATGATATACAAATTATTGTCAAGAAATAGGTGTTATTACATGTAGCATTTAGTTTCTAGTAAGTACATATAACATTGTTTAAGTGACATTAGACATACATAAAATGTATGACATTTAATCTAGTGATCAAGATGCATAGCCTAATGATACATACAGGTAATCGAATCTATACATATGACAAGAACGGAATTTTGGAATATATAGTACATATATTTTTGTGTTATGGACTAGCAGTGCATTTCTTTGGGATTAATGGTTAATTGTTGGCGCATAGGAATATTTGCTTTTGATTTACTGCTGGAAATAAAATGATTAACGTACTCTGTCACTCGTCATGAGTCAGCTGCAGCTAAGTTATCAAATAAGTAAAGTATATGTCATCACATTCATGAATGATACAAGTAGTAGATAAAATACATGAGTGGAGCAAGCTTAATAACTAAGTGTCTGTAGCATATAAAATAAAAAACATTTTTCAAAATTATTCTCACTATGTGAAATGTTATTCCTGGAAAAAATACAAAGTGGATTATTAAGCTGAAAGAAGAAATGTATGCATATTATGCAGAAAAAGTAATAAACGCTAAATTAATAGGTAATGAAAAATTGTGTTTAATATGAATGTATTCTAGCTGTCTCTTCCAAAAATATTCATTCATTATGCTATGCGATATTTGATATACTGTCAAACATAAATTAAATTTCGATAATTAAATTCTGATGTACGAAAACTGATAAATTTTACTCACGAAAAACTGATAATTTTGACGTCAGCAGTGCTATGCCATGGCCCTGTGAAATAATTGTGAATCTGTCCGTGAGAAATAAACTGAAAAATTCTTGCCTCGTGATGGGGTCGCCGGATAACGCTGCCTATATATCTGCTTGTAAATGGCAGAGCTTAGCGCAGTGCTGGCCTATCTACTAATACTGGATAACATTTGTCTGAGATCTAGATTACGATAAAAACTGACTCTACTTAGAGACACAGCTGCACAGCTTGTCGTCTGATTACTAAAGAGCACATGACTATGATCCGACGAAAATTCTGGAATATTTTAATTTAGATAAATGACTGGATCGGGACTGCAATGACTTAAGGGGAAATTATACTTTTATAGTTCACTGGTAAACGCAATTATATTTAGAAAATTTTTTACTTAATTGATAAGGATCTACAATCCATTTCACGGGAAAATTGAATATATTACAAATCTGGGTCAACTGGTGCTGACGAATCACAAAAGAAAAGATTGAAACAAATTCATATTAACATCTCAGACAAGTGACTTAACTACGCGCATTCCAATAACAATAATAAAATTTACCTTACAATAGATGGTTGATTAAATGACACTGTTGATTTTTCATTATATTAACAATTATTCACTTGTTCATCATCATCTCATTCCATGGTATCATTTAGCTCTGCGGCTTATTACAATTATTATTCAGTTCCATATAATAAAATTTTGCAATTTTTTCCGTACTCTGACTTTAACAACTACTTACTGTAAACTGTGCTGTACCTGCGACAGACTACAATTACACTGTAGCAGCGAGGGATTGCAACAGCGGCTGAGACTGCTCTGACCTGTGAGTCTATTGCAGCTCTCTTTTGACGGGGGCAAAGATATTTTATGTCTCAGGCAGCGCCTGTATATTGTCGTTCTAACGAGTGGGCAATACATCGAGATTACATTTGCTCCAGCAGGATGGTGAACCCCTTACAATATTTTTGATACCGAGAGAATTTCCAAATATCTCATCAACGGTCTTACAACGCCAAATCGAAATTCGCACATTAAATAACAAGATGAGTCTGAATGATTACGGCAATTCGTAGCTATGTCAGTCAGACAACCGGAATGGCGGCCAAGCAATCTTCGCCAAGCCGGTCATTTCCGTTCATACAATTTAACTCACCCGCCTAAGCACTAAAGGACCTCTCTATAACATGAAATGGGTGTCATTAGTACAAAATAAAAATGTATTATACGATGAGTGAAACCAACGTTGTGCTTACTATTGTTCAAACACACATTAACATTCACGTATTAACAGTACAAACACAGGAGAAGGGAAAGTAAAAGAGAATGTGACAGATGAAGGATGTCAGCAAATGACGAGTATTAATTTACAGATATAATTCTGTCGTTCTACAGATCCTTCCGAAATTCTAATATTCCAATAGTACGATTTTATGTTTTACACACATCAGCCATTTCTTCTTATCGGTCATTAAATATAACAATTTAATGGGCAGAAGAATGCATCTGCTCTAAAGCAAAAAAAAAAAAAAAAAAAAAAAAAAAAAAAATAGTTTTACTCAAACAAGAAAATAAATATTACTATGTCTCTATAGCATCAGTCACCGCCTAAGGACATACAAAACACATACAGTTAAAATACGACTATACACATCACAAATTTTACACAATTCGCACACGGATGACGAAAACTACTTCCATCCCTTACATTAACGGACTAGTGAGTGAGGGCTGCCGCGATAGGTGAGGAAGAGTCAATCTGATAACATTACGATCACGATTTGCAAATTCTCAGGCAGAGACTGTCAGACAGAACTTGAAGTGTAATAGAATGATGGAACGTGTGCCTGCGAAAGTGGAAGCTGTCATCAAGGCAACACCATATTGAATTCCAGCAATACCGATGGAGGGCGCAAGGAATTTGTAAGTAATTTTCAATCAGGTGTCCGGATACTTTTGATCACATAGTGTAGATGTTCTCCGTCGAAACCTCATTGCAACAAATTTTAGGGATGCCGTAAACATTCCACTAAATTTTAGATTATTACAGTCAGACAAATGTGCCAATTTGGGCTGGAGGGGACTCGATCCCAGACTGATAACCCCTTTATAAATCAGGTTACCTTCCATTCAGAAAGCTGTTGCACTCAGCGACTGTTATATTGACTCGTAAATTATAGATCGCAGAAATCAGTCGTCCTTTTTAAATTTTATTGTGCAGATCTAGATTTCGGCTAGAGGCTAGCCGTTCTCAATGCTAAGAATACAAGAAATACATAGTTAGATGATGTCATAAAAAGTTACAAGTAATTGTTTGTCTCGTATGGTTCATATATTACATACCACTATTATTTTCGCTCAATGCATGTAATGCCTGTTGGTCGGGCATCATCCACAGTTCATAGAATACTACTGTTTGCGGAAGGCAGGCTGTATGTAGAACACATCAGTTGGTTACATGGCGCCATCTTCGTGAACTACGAAGTTCACATAAATGGCGCCATGTAACCAACCGATGCGTTCTACATACAGCCTGCCTTCCGCAAACACTAGTATGAACTGTGAACTGTGGATGAAGCCCAATGTACTTCTTGTACTCTTAGGATTGAGATTGGCTAGCTTCTAGCCGAAATCTACATCTGCAGAATAAAATTTAAAAAGGACGACTGCCGCTGCAATCTATAATTTACAAGCCATTTATAAATTTTGGGTGGTGTATTCAGATCACTTGACTGCCAGGTTAGTTTCGTTTTAATTGACATGACTGTTATCATTATCATTGTCCCATTCGAGCCTGAGCGACGCTAAACTTTAATCCTCATTCCTTCCTACCAAATGAGAAACCTTCCCCGCCACACCGCTGTAACATATCAGAAGAAATCTGTTCAGTGCGACTTCATCTCCTTCTGGAAAGTCACGGTGGTTCACATGTAGTTTTCAGCAACAACAATAACAAAACACACACACACACACACAGATTAGCGCGTGCCCCCCCCCCCCCCCCCCCACACACACACACACACAAGCACACATGTGCTGTCAGCAAATCAAACTCAACAACAACAGTTGTTGCGGCAGCTGAAATGGCATTAATGGCTGGGAGGACCAGTTTGGGGAATTTCGGCATCTAGATTGCAAGTAATATTTCAGGTGACGCAACGTTGGGGATTTGCGTGTTGCTGGCGATGAGATGATAATATGGGAAACAGTAAACCCAGTGCACGAACGGAGAAAATCTCCGAAAAGGTCGGGAATCGAACCCAGGCCCGCTGCACGGTAGGCAAGCTCCTTACCAGTCAGCCAAGCAGAGAGACGTTCCGGCAGATCTTCAGGTATGTATTCCGACGTCACAAGGAGAAACATTAGAGTTAGTACATGAGGGCATTAAGCTAGTGACTCAGTTTATATATTAAGTGGATAAAACAATCTTGGGGACTGGAAAGGGGAAGGAATAGAAGACACAGTTATGGGAGGTTAGGTGCAAGGTAATAGGAATGAGAGATCAGACATAATAAATTTCACATTCTGGATTGTAAGACTTACCCAGGAGAAAATACAGCACACATCATAATTTTGTAATCCTCAAGAGGAGGTGAATGTTGGAAAGATAAGTGAGGTAATGAGGAATTATGGAATGTGATGTGCATTTGTAGTTCTTTGAGGCTGTATGTACTGCATTATGAATGCAAATACGACATTTCAGTTGAAGGAGAATGGACGTCTTTAGAAAGGGCAATCACAGAAGTTCGGCAGATAAATATAGGTAACGGCTACGAAACCTTGAGTGGCAGACGAAATAATTCAATTGTTCGACGAAAGAAGCAAACGTGAAAAGAGTCCAGAAGTGAAAGGAATTCAGGAATAGGTAAAACATGAGAAAGAAATTAGTGGAAAATGCAGGCAAGCCAAAGCGAAATGGCTGCAAGAAAAAATGTGAAGAAACTGAAATGTTCGACGGTAGGAAAGATTCATGAAATAAAATGTGAAAATTGCTTTCAATGAAATTAAATTATAGTCAGCTGAAATGACATTTTTAACTGAAGGATGTACATTCAGAGATCAAATACAAAGCAACATTACAACGGGAGCTTAATATAAACAATGAAAATGGAAAACACGTAGAGAAAGGCTGTGTAAAATTCCTTGACCTTCCATTTTTATTTTTCTATCTTACTTCTTGTACAAACTGTGTATTAATTTTCCTCCCTAACAGCTTATACTTTTTTTAAAAACTTCGAATATCTTCTAATATTTTTGTTGTCGAAGGATTTTTCTAGGTTGATAAGTTCTATGGTTACATGAAGGTTTCCTGATGTTTCTTAAATTTTATAACAGTGGCATGCGCAACGTCAAGATCACCTCCATGGTGCCTTTACCTTTCCTAAAACTACGTCATCCAACAGATCCTCAATTACCATCTCCATTATTCTGTATATTACTCTTGTCAGGAACTTATATACATCAGCTGCTAATCTGACAGTGTGATAGCAATCGCATTTTATCTGCCTTAGATAATTGTGTGGACCTACGAACTTTTTTTAATGTGGCTGCTGAAGATTCGCCGAGTACCGCTTTATTTTACCGTAAAATACTCCCGTGACTGATGTTGAAGTCGTCGATCCTGGCCGTGGGTTTGGTTGTCGATTTTTTGGCCTTACCCTGGGCGTGCTTTATGCACCGTCTCACATTACTTCAACGGTAGCGCGCTCGAAATTTTGCAGAGAGGAATCCTCTCACCGTTTGCGTAAGAATCCTTGGTTCCTTCTGCTGGGTGGTGGCTTTCAATTGCGTGTTGCGGCCAGTTTTTACTTACTTTAATTTTAGTTATGATCTCCATGACTTGTTTCGTACGATGATTTTGAGGAACGTTTGAGAACATAAATTTCCGACGTTGGTGAAATTCACATTTTTTACTGCGACGTAAACTGCAGAGTAGGCAGGATATAATTGTCCGATGTTTTGTGACGTCAGATTCTTGCAGTCGACGTTATTCCTGCGGCTTTCAGTGCTCACTGTGCTTAGGCAGCGACTATGAACATCGTCCCCCCCCCCTCCACAAATCACGAAACATTGTCACTCTCAGTAGATGGCCTGCGTTCCTCATCTTGCTGACGGGTCCGCTGACGCCGTAACTGGTGCTTGGTGAAAGTCTCGCCTCTGCTCAGTAGAGCGTTACCCATCCTTATTGTAATAGTGGTCTGAGTGTGCAAAGACGCGTGTTCGAAGAACACTGATACGTTGTTGTGCTACAAGGGCGAGAGACTTTCGGGGCACACGTGAATTGTGTTATGTCGTTTTACATGAATTAAATGCACGTGCCTGTGATGTCCCTCTGAGGATCACTGACGTTCGATAGACCGAGGCTAAGTTGGTAGCCTACTGATTAAGAAGCAAGAGGTGGAAGCGTTGAGGGTGGTCTAAGCTGCCTTCTATCGTTAACACGGAACTGACATCCTCGAATCACCCGCTTCGCCACCAGTGCCATCAAGCTTGTCGCCCTCGCTCTCTTATTACCTCCCTCACCGCACATGATGGCCTCAGTTGACTACACAAGGTGAGGTGACTCAAGCTGTGCATCAGTGGTGCGCACAGCTGTTGTATATAGCGGATGACACCACTGTCATCCCTTCGTTGCGACCCTCGGCAGATGATAACGCCTGACCAGATACTGAGTTTTTAGCTGATTTTCAGAAAGACGAGGTGTCTGATTTTGTTGCTAATTCACCCTCCCATAAATCCCCTGGTTCGGTGGCCCTCCGAAAGAACTTTATAGTTTTGGCAACTCTTTGCGTTCTACTTTCACTCTAAATGAGATTAAGCGGGTGAGAACTGCTAATTCAGGCTGGGGAAAACTGTTCTCACTCCAGAGGCATTAGGGCCATTTAATAGCGGCTGCTCTTCGTCCCCTACGCTACTCAGACTAAAAAACTGTTGCACGGGTTGTGAACAGCAGATTGTCATTGATAAACATCAATGTTGCCTTCCTGAGCGTTCAATTTTGACTCCACTGGCTGGAAATAGGGATGTGGTTTCGGTGGCGGCTGTAACATCTGTTCATTTTAATTTTGCCTTCTCAGATTTTTCTAAGGCATTTGATAATGTTAGTTACGCTTACCTCGATCCTGCAAATGCAGTACTTTCTAACTTGTACAGCAACACAGCAGCGACAGTGCTGGTCAGTGGACAGCTGATG
The DNA here is from genome assembly GCF_021461395.2 of Schistocerca americana. Taxonomy (NCBI): domain Eukaryota; kingdom Metazoa; phylum Arthropoda; class Insecta; order Orthoptera; family Acrididae; genus Schistocerca; species Schistocerca americana. The sequence continues at coordinate 764,259,016 of NC_060121.1, read as the reverse complement.
CCGCCGGTTGTCCTTTGTCGGGGAGTGCCTCAGGGCAGTACGCTCTCGATGTCTTTCTGTCTTTCTTTATCCTGCTTCTCGGACCGCTGTTGCGACAAACTGCTCATCACCTGTCAGGATTAAAACTCTCAGTGGGGGAGTTTCACAGCTAGGGTGTATTCCGATTACATGGTATTTCTTCTTCTTTTAAGTGAAGAGATCTCCTTTTTAAAACTGATAATTGATGATATTTGTCGTACCTCAGGCGCCGGCTTAAAAGAAGAAAATGCAAATGTCTCAACTCACACTGCCTCGAGGACTCTCTCCTTTCAAGGGCACGTTTTGTGAAACGGCATATATCTTTGACGCTTGTCATTGATCGTTACCAATGGAAGATGGCGTCTTTGAATTAGAATTCTGTTACTGATAAAAGTCGGGGTGTCGTACTGGAGCATAAACGACGCTAGGTTACCGTTTTGCAGATAATATAACTATTGAATATCTGTATTTTGTATCAGGTATATCATGTAGCACAGATCTTTACCCTTCCCAAATTAGTAGCGAAAAAAATGCGGCAATTGTCTGGTCGAAATATATGGAAAGGTCATATAATTAAACCACGTTACGGGATTCTGACAAAGCCGCATACGAAGGAGGCTTGTCTCTGTTATTATGATCGTTACCCGTGAAACGCACACCATCACGACACGACTCTTCATTCTCGTACGGCAAGTAACCCTTGCTTCGCCAATTGACGTAGGTCGCATTCGAGAGTTTAATATTGCGTTGAGCTATTGGGGAGGGGAGGGTGGGGGGAGACGACATCTCGAGGTTGCGGGTAAATGGAAATGCCGTGTGGCTAGGGCCTCCCGCCGGGTAGACAGTTCGCCTGGTGCAAGTCTTTCGAGTTGAAGCCACTTTGACGACTTGCGTGTGGATGGGGATGAAATTAAGATGATAAAGACAACACAACAACCAGACCCTGAGCGGAGAAAATATCCGACCCAATCAGGAATCGAACCCGGGCCGTTAGGTATGAGATTCCGTCGCACTGACCACTCAGCTACTAGAAGCAAACAGGTTGCAGGTAATCACGACATAATACCTGCTGTTATCGCCGCTTGTTCGTTGGTGTATGTAACAACGTAAGCCTCGTGATTCACACTGTGGAAGTGGTTCGCTCTTGATGCAGACTTACTAGCTGCTAATAAACTTCTAAACCGAACTGGAATTAATGACATGGCTACAGGTCGTCGGCGTGGTTCCTCGGACTAGCTTCCGCATAGATTTATCTGCAATGGTCACCTGGAGAAATGGATCTGGCGGCGGAATCAAATTCCTTTCTTCCCAGGACTTCCGCCTCTGCTTACACCGCCGACATTATCCTACGGCTAGTTTCCTCCAGCTTTCCGAAGTAGAAGACTTTTTTGACGGTTCAGCAATACATGCTTACTGAATATTGTGACTTCTTGCAAATGACTCGGTATCGGGACAATTTTCCCAACATGCGAAATCTATCGTTTACCAGACAGGGTATCGGGTAAGGTGGTCAGCGGGTATGGCTCCCATGTGATACAGATATCGAGGCGCCCTTTCGGGGTATATGACCCATATTATTTCTCATCCTATCTTTGACAAGCCATTTCGCCGACTTTGTTCTCTGTTATATACAGCCTTAAAAAGGAACAGAAAAGAAAAATAATCACGTATAGGCACGTGTTTAGCCCTTTAACTGTTTGTTGGTGCAATTTCAGTTTAATGAAAAGTGTTTGGCGTTGAGGCTTGTAGTTGTTGGGTCCAAAGAAATACGGTGAAGTGCGTGCGTGTGAACCGAGAGACTGCGAGATCGAATCTTGGTGAAACCACCGAATTTTCTGTCTTCGTTAAAAACAAGTATTATGACGAATACAGGCATTAACGGCCACAAGGCAGTTGCTGCTAGGCTGAATACCCTAACACCCACAACCAACAAAAAGAAACGCAAAGTACATCTTTAAAAAAAACTCATAAAAATGCCTTTTTAAGAGACAGTCTCCATTCCTTTCGATCTGATCACATAAGCGTAGAAAAGATGTCGAATGATTTCAAAGAGATAGTATCGGTGGCAATTGAGAGTCATATACCACATAAATACCTCTATATTTAGCAATTATATACAATCGCTCGCTCACAGAAAGTTCCATACCTAAAGTCTGGAAAGTTGCTCAAGTCACACCAATACCCCAAAAAGGAAGTAGGAGTAATCCGCTGAATTACAGGCCCATACACTAACATCGATTTGCAGTAGAGTTTTGGAACATATACTTTGTTCTAACATTATGAATTACCTCGAATGAAACGATTTATTGACACAGAGTCATCACTGATTGAGAAAATATCGTTCTTGCGGAACACAACTAGCTCTTTATACTCATGAACTAATGCGTGCTATCGACAGGGGGTGTCAAATTGATTGCATATTTTTAGATTTTCAGAAGGCTTTCGACACCGTTCCTCACAAGTATCTTCTAACGAATCTGTGTGCCTATGGAATATCATCTCCGTCGTGCGACTGGATTCGTGATTTCCTGTCAGGAAGGTCACAGTTCGTAATAATAGACGGAAATACGTCGAGTAAAACAGAAGTAATATCCGGCGTCCCCAAAGGAAGTGTTATAGGCCCTTTATAGTTCCTGGTCTATATTAACGACTTAAGAGACAATCTGAGTAGCGTTCCTAGATTATCTGCAGATGATGCTGTCATTTACCATCTTCTAAAGTCAACAGATGACCAAAACGAATTGCAAATTGATGTACATAAGATATGTGTGTGGTGCGAAGAGTGGCAATTGATCCTGAGTAAAGAAAAGTGTGTAGTTATTCACGTGAGTACTAAAAGAAATCCGCTAAATTTCGATTACGCGATTAGTCACACAAATCTGAAGACTGTAAATTCGACTACATACTTAGGACTTACAATTACAAATAACCTAAATTGGAACTATCACATAGATAATGTTGTGGGTAGAGCAAACCAAAGACTGCGATTCATTGGCAGAACACTTAGAAGGTGCAACAGATCTACCGAAGAGACTGCTTACAATACACTTGTCCGCCCTATTCTGGAGAATTGCTGCGCAGTGTGGGATCCTTATCACGTGAGACTGACGGATGATATTGGAAAAGTTCAAAGAAGGGTGGCTCGTTTTGTATTATCGTGAAATAGGGCAGATAGTACCAAAGACATGATACGTGAATTGGAGTGGCAGTCATTAAAACAACGGCGGTTTCGTTGCGACGGGATCTTCTCATGAAATTTCAATCACCAGTTTTCTCCTCCGATTGCGAAAACATTCTGTTGGCACCCACCTATATAGAGAGAAATGATTATCTCGATAAAATAAGAGAAATGAGGGCTCGCACAGAAAAATTTAAATGCTCGTTTTTCCTGCGCGTCGTTCGAGAGTGGAACGGTAGAGAGACAGCATGAAGGTGGTTCATAATTGTGAACAGCTATCACGTTGATGTAGATGTAAAAGAAAATGGTCGAGGCGGTTAAGGCGAACGCTCTCGTAAAGAGTGTTCGAGTCCCTGTCTGACACAAAATTTCACCTATAACTACTGATTCATTTCAGGACCTAAATGTGACGAACGTCAATAACACGTAAGAACGATTCGAGGTTTACTTGTGTATTTTCGTTAGTCATTATCTTAACACAGAATGAATCTATTTTCGTCAATATCGAATTCGGGTTATCTTAATTCCTACATTGTTTCAGCGTATGAATTTTCTTAACATTTCACGGCCGAATGTCATTGAACAATGATAGTAGACGATGAAAACACGTAAGCCTGAGACGTAATCTTTTTTTTTCTCTCTCGGCGATTCGAATCATTAATGATATAACTTTTTCAGATCACGAATGCCCTGATAAAAGGTTTTAGTGCCAGTTACAGGCCAAAAAGATTCCATCATTGTTTGAATGTACTTTCTTGATGCGACAAAAATGCTCACGCGAAATATTAAATCATTGGCACTTTTTAATGTCGATTACCTGGAAGTTAGTTCCATTGTAAAACTTTCCCTATCGAGACTTCACATTTCAAGACATCGTCGTACATCTTTCATATTACCCAAAGAAAAAGTCCTACTCACCGCTGAATACCTTAGCAAATGCGGACAGAATTGAAGGTGGTGATGGACTCGAGTAACGTTCGCGACTCTCATTAATTTACATTAAAATGAATGAAGTTTATGAAACCCTTTAGTTGCTGAACTAGCACTATTGCAGAACGAATATCTTCGACTAAATCACTCAGAGCAACACATCACGTTATTATTAACTACAACGTATTTGTGGAAAGCTATTGACGAAAATTTTGCCTTCAAGTTGATTTCAAATGTTAAAGTATGTCACGTTAATGGGCGTAAAAGAAGTCCAATATTTTCTCTCGAATTCAATGCCAAACATGATTTAATAGGCGGAAATAATGGAAACCCACCCCTCACTTACTCTCGAAAGATTAAAAGTGCAACTCTGGCACTCAGAAACCATAGTCCAACTTTGACTAGCGAAAATTTCTAAGTGTAGCATACCTGCAGGAAAGAGTACTAAAGATTTGTGGAACTATTGCCCGAAATTTTCTAAGTTCACAGTGCTGCAGCGTGGTATTATTACAAGTCCACGAAGCTGTCATCCAAAAAAATTCTACCACTTTAAGGTTGTGACCATCATGCTGTACATCGGACAGTAAGACTGATCTGTTCCAACTTATAACGAACTGCCCAATGCCTAGATGGTGGACTCTTATCGAACCACCTATTGTTATTCAAATTTTCAAATGCATATTTCAATTATATCTATAATGCAAATGGTCCATTAATCTAAATAAGAATTGTAACAGCTTTTGGGGTACTTGGAATTTTATTGGCTCTCTTCGTTTTTAAAGTATTCACAGTTTAATTAGTACTAATTTGCTATTATTTAGTTACAAATATAACGAAATTTTAGACGGATATATTAGTGTACTTTATCACACTGCAGCTTATTTTATCTATTTACATGTCATTTTACGTCGAAATTACGGTTGCAACACAACACGCAGTCCACGAGCAAAGAAAACCTCCAACGCCGCCGGGAGTCGAACTCGGGGGCGCTGAATGGAAGGCAAACGCATTACCACTCAGCGAATCAGGCGCACTTTAATAGTCAAAACATTCCTGGTAGATTGTTTGCTATCTTCCGATAGACTTCTTCAAACGATATCTGCACACATTTATTTTTTTAAACTGCTCAAACATTAAGTAGTCATTAAGATTTCAAAATTCGTATGTTTTTTTACAAAACTTGCAACACAAATAACTTTACTGGTCGTATCGAGAGCGCGGTTACACGCACATTCTGGACTCAATTTCCTCTTTGATGTGGTATAAATGCTTAAGCTCTGACTTCATTACTTTCTTATTGCTTTTCTGTCTGTCAAATAAACATTCAGGTCTTTTTCCCGCCATAATGGCCCACCACCACCACAGTCTCATAACAGTCGAGCAGTCTGGACTTTACCAGTGTGGGTAACGTTTGCCAATAGCGCACCTCGAATCTGTTGCCCCCGGTAGCCATGGTATTTCGACGCGGGTTCCTGCTTCTGCGAATAGTCACGTCTGATCTTGTCGTCTGCTGGCCGAGCAGCGGCTGAAGCCTTCTCGCCACTTTCCGGCGCTCTTCAGTCTGGACTTGCTCGGTCGCTCCTCTCCGTCCAGCTTCACAACATGTCGCTCGCCATGCCGCGTCTATCTATAGCGTCTCGTAGGTTAGCCGCATCTGTCTGTTAACTCACAGCTTTTTTTATCATTAATAGCTACATGACACTCTTCGCCCGGGAATGACTAACAGACCTGCTTCCGTAATTTTTAAGACATGTATTTAAGCTGCCAGAATATTGCAGTAAGGTAATATGAAGTGCAAACTAAGATGGGTCTAACCATTACACGCTGCGAAACTCACGTACGAGGCGTATTCTAAAACTAAGATCCGTTTGGTCATGAAAGAAAGCTCACTATAACAGTTTTTTATTGACCGTAATATTTTACTATGTATCTACTTTACTTTTTCGCATAATCGCCTTTCACATTTCTACACTTTCTGTAAAACTGCACCAACTTCTTTAGCGCCTCTGCATAGAAGTCTGGCACCTGCGAATTGATCCAGCTGGTAAAACCAGTCTTGAGTTCATCGTCGTTTTAAAGCCGTTGTCCACTCAACCACTTTTTCAAATGCAAGAAGAAGAAATAGACGCCTAGTGCAAGGTCAATACTGACGGAGGGTGATCAAAAAGCTCCCAACGAAAATCTTGAATCGTCTCCTTGGCTTTGGCAATGTATGAGGGCGTGCGTTATCGTGAAGGAGGATTTTGCCAGAAAACAGAGTCGATTCTGGAATGCACGTCACAGTTTGGTTAAAGTTTCACAGTATATGTCAGCGGTCATTGTTGACACACTGTCCATAAAATCAACGGAAAGGGCGCCCTTTTCGTCCCAAGAAATGGTACGCACCATTTTTCGATTCGAGAACGGAGGTTGCTGAAAATTTTTTCGTTTGGTGAACTCGAATGGCGTCATTGCATTGACTGTTGTTTCGATTCACCTTTGGTGTCCTATACCCACGTCTCGTCACCCATAACATGTGGGAAAACGAATCGGCTCTATCTTGTCTACAGCGCTACAAAAACTGTAGTGCGCTACGCATTCTTATCTGTTTGTGCTGACAGTGAGCATTTTTGGAACCCACATCGCACACAGTCTGTGATATCCAAGCTGTTCAGTGACAATCCTGTAAGCTGAGGCTCGAGCAACATTTTGGAACTGATTAGTCAGACCGCTTATCGTCAATCGCCGATCACTTCGAAGTTTTTGATTCACTTGGTCAGCGATGCCGTCGGCCCGGCTACAGGGCCTGCAACGTCGCTCTTCATCGTGATCGTTCGTGTGGCCATTTTAAAATCCGCGACACCATCTTCGTACTTGTTTGTCACTCATTATTTCAGGTCCATACACTAGGTATAACTAATGATGGATTTCAGCAGCTGAAGATCGTTTTATCAGCAAAAGCCTAATCACATCACGCACTTCGCAACTGGTGGAATCTGTTATTCTCTGAGCCATTGCGGTCTGCTCTCATCGACTGCAAAAGGACTACTGAATCAAGCCAACACCGGTGTAATTTGAAAAACAGTCGGTAGATAGCGCTGTATGCGTGAAATTTCTTCAAGCCTACCATCAGGTACATACTGAACACCGGACATTAGTTTTGGAATATGCCTTGTATATCTAGAGGTGTCTCAGTGATTCAAAATATTATTGTAGTGATTAAAATTGTTTTTTTAAATACTTGTAACCCTGTAGAACGCAACACACCTTTATTAAAAGATGACGGGTTTAGATCATCACATGATCATCATCAGATCTACAGCCACTTTTATGGATAATGGCTGTGCATGAACCAGAAACCATTGAATGACGATAATCAACTGCGGATGGCAGCGGTTGCTGTTCCACGCACAGCCATTGTCCATCAATATAGCTGTAAATCTGAAGATCAGCATGTGATTATCGAAAGAGATTACATTTTAGTAAGCATACATTGCGTTCTAGACTGTTATAATTATTTTCAAGTATTGTATTTTGATCGCTGATATCTCCAATAATGTTTTCATAATAATAAAATTATTATTAAGCTTTCATTAAGCAGTATATTAAAATTCTGCATATAAGTAGAAATACGTCGAATACCAGTCACCACTGCAGATGACCCCAGAATTTCGCCCTTAATTGAAGACGTCTCGTAATCCTTCTGTCATATGGCTAACCGAAGAAAAAATCAATTTTACTCGCACCAAAACAAGATATACATAACATTATCCACCTTAGAAGGATGGCGTGAAGATCTGAAATTGGCAGTGGAAGGATCAAAACCTTCCTTGGTGCTGAACATAGCATTATTTGTGTAGTTAACGTTTTATCTGTATCTCAGCACACTCTAAAGACGGTGTTTGTGTGTAAGCAACTGTATACACTTTACTATCAGTACTAGAAAAGCTCGGGCCTAAAGTGAGCGAAATTATTTTGCCTCGGGTGTCATACTGTTCAAAGTGCAGACCCTCGTGTAACTCGGATACTTCCACATCAATAAACACCCTTTGTTCTGTATTCACACTCCAGTCGAGCTCTCGCCTGTTGACACCCGCATTTGAGAGTCCTTTGACAGATCACTTTCACGCTCTGCAAAAGGCCTTTGTTATAGTAGACAAAGCATGTTCGGTATTTTAGAGCTACATCTTGTTGTATCAGTTAGTCAGATGAGCTCCATGAGGCCACATCTGTACAATGTATCGTGTTTCTTAAGAAATTTTCACTGATTTTACTATGTAACAAGCACATCATTTAAAGCTACTGTTAACTTGTATTTGAGATTCCAGTGCTGCACACATCGTCTACACAAGTTTAAAAGACGAGGAAATATCATTACTCTGCAACACGAAATCATTGTATGTATTAACACTTATCATTGGTTCAGTGAAAGAAGTGTTTACTGCTAGCTAGGCCGTGTCTTACATGCTTGTTCATTACAATCTGACGTACCCCAGCCAAAGATTTAGTCCTTGGAATTCGATTATTTGAGCAAATGCGTTATGACTGCCAGTATGTAAGGTGTATCGATAAGAGTGTGGAAGCTGAAGGCAGACCTCACGATTCATGGCAGACGTCGGAATTGAATAGTCATTTGCTGCCATCTAAATACTTGCCCGTTTTTGGGCAACTGCTTCTAAAAATTGTAACTTCCCCCTCACTTATCGACCTTAATGACAGTGAAAAAGTAAACCGCGTGCACCTAATGGGAATTTGGGAAAAGCAATCGTCAACGAAGTTAATTTGTCGGTAAAGAGGGAGGAAAGGGTTACATCCAAATGAAAGGAAAAATGCAAATGAAATAGGTGGAAATTAATTTTGAGAAAAGGGTAAAATTAATAAAGAAAGTAAATGTGCGGTCGTTACGTTAACAATGAATTGGCGTTAATTAGATACTTAAGATTTGGGGAAAATTACAGTCACCAGTCCTATGGACAATTACTATAATAAATGAAAATGAAAGATTAATGCACATATAATTAGCACTAAAAGCGTGGCAACTGAAGGTTGACATGTGTTGTGTGAAAACTGTATGTTTGTCAGAAGTAATAAATTTCGCTACAGTCTGACTTAATTTAGAAAAAGAATTAATAAAACCGGAAAATTGAAAGTTAATTTAGTGACTGAAATTAACAATGAACTTTGTTTCTGAAGCACTACGAAATTCAATAAAATAAGGTTAGTCTTGGGCTACCTCAACAATCATTTAAAAACCGACTTGAATCTATGCAATTTAGGAATAAGAGATTTATTTTGAACTTGAGTTAAATGATTCTGAACAATTAACAATAGTAAAATTTAGTATGTACCATGTTGAGCTGCAGTCACAGGTAAGCTAAAATATGGTAACAAAACTCGCACTCTTAATTTGTGCTTCTGTAATCTAAATATTGTAGCCAGCTATGAATACTTTAACTGAACTTTGAAATTAAAGCAGTGAAATGGAATGATATTACTTTAATGCTGGCGTTTCAATTTCAACGACACTCGGGTTCGTTCCGGAAAAGGAAGGGACCCTGCTTGGTAATGCAATTGGGACCATGAACAACAAAGTTTCATGCTTCATTGCTGTAATTTTGTGAGGCAAATTGAACAGTTTGAAAAGCTGAAGTCTGCCGTACAGTTCTAAAACTTTACGTGCTTCCAGTCTTCCTTGTTGGTTGATTGAAGGTTTGAAGTCGTCGATCGAGGAGGTGGCGACAGTAACTCATTGTCGGCCGTCGCTGTTGCAGAAGCTGAATGTTGGCGCGCCTTCTTCTCGACACGGTCACCAGGCGAAACGGGCTGTTGATGTGCGCCAGCTAATGCCTCCTGGCCGCGACACCGCGTCAGAAACTATCATAGCAAGTCGAGCGCAATTACATGCTGCCAAACCCCGAAAGCGCGGCAACTCGCGGGAGCGTCACACAACACACCTGCTCCACCGCCCTACTCCAGCCAGACTCCCTTTGCCCGCGCTCCATGTGGCGGAGTTAACATTCCCAAAGATCCTAAACACTTTGGTTCTCCACACGACCTATCGATGGAATCGTGCGATAGCATAGTTTTCCCTAGGTAAGACCCAGCGAAAAAGTACAAATAATATTTACAAAACAAACTAATTATACCTCGACATAAATGCATAAATATACATATATACAAATTGTAAAACAATTACAACATATAAAGGCACCGAAATGTCATATCTTGAGGTAGCAAAATAAGGAAAAAATTTATCGTACAATAGATGGAAATAGGAGGATATGCATTTCCGGCGTTACAAAATGATCAAGAAGCAATAAATTCTTCCTTCAAGCACGCCTGTAGGAGCAGAGAATTAAGAAGTTAATAGCGACAATGGCAGCATTAGTAGAAGTATTTAGTAACTTCATACTCTCCAATGGTATTTTTTGAAATAATGAAAATTGGTAAATGATTATGATGGCTAAAAGCGTCTTTACATCCAACTCGCTGATAATTAAACGAGTTAACAGAGAACTGAATTTGTTTCACCATTTCTAGTTTGTAAACTGAACGCATCATACGTTACGAGAAAATAATCAGTGTAGTAAATGTGGGCTTCCGCGGTCTCGTGCATTAATCCTAGCTTCATAGTTGCTAGAACTGGGTTAGATTTCCAGTTCCGTCATGTACTTTAACCACACATGAACACATCTCCTTCATGTCTAGTATGGTCAAGTGAAGAATGTAAGCTTGCTCCGTACTTTAGTATCCGCATTATGAACATCATTTCCCTTCGCTACCAACTGGGGCAGAGTTGGTTTAGTCAGAACCATAGCAGAGGCAGAAGTTGCGGCAAACAGAAAATCTGTCACCAGCGAGCTTTAGTACACTAGAGACTTTATTTAATTTAATGAGACAACGGCCATTTAAGCTCTCAGGGCCCTCATTTTATTTCAACTTGAGACGTTGAAAAAGTTAGTGCTGGACTGGGATTCGAATTCGGATCTCTTCTGGGTGGTATCTGACACACACGGGACGATATAGTTCGATCAATCCGTTGTTTTCCCCAAGACTGCATACTCCTCTTGGTCTCCACGAAAAGCACAAATGTGGGTTCTAATCCTAGTCCAGCACAAAAATATTCATGGTTTCATCTAAAGCCCTAGCAATGCTCACGGAACAACTAGTGATAAAAATTTCAATTTTAATGTCTCTTCATGCGTACACACATCTTACTACTGGTGAGCAGACAGTTCGTGGATAGAAAATATCGGTGGTAGGTGCCTGTTACGATTCTCAGTCAAGATAAATATTGTATCTTCATTTCAAACTCGAATATTTCGCTACTGCTGAAAAAATTCGATGTCTAACATTTGATTTTATTTAGTTAACAATCTCATTAAATGATGAGTTCGAGTCCCTGTTACAAAACTTTACATACTGGCACATCGTTTTAAACATGCACAAACTTTGTTACTTGAAACTACGTTAAACGTCTTTCGACGTTAGTTAAGAGGGACATGTGGGTCTTCACAGGATTCCAGGCAGAGCATTAAAATTTTCAGGTTCATATTTGCTAACTGATACTGGAGAAAACTTCGATATTGCTCGACTCTTAACGCCTAGCCGCCAGTGACGAACGTTACTGTGTTCGAGCCTCAGTTGGGCACAAAAGCTTCGTTTAGTTGCAATGGCTATAGGTGCTTGGTTTCAATCCAGACTCAGAACAAAAATGTTCTGTTGCGTCATTTAAGGTTCAGCCATATCATGAAGTAAGTGCTCCATCACGAGTACAGAAAATTACTTGTGATACAATGCTAATTTTGAGGTTTCCATAAATCTCTTGCAGCTGTTAGTCGCACTACTCTTAACTGATTATTTCAGCCTCCAGTTAATGACAAACCACTCGTATCAGGAACGATGTTGCACAGATGTGGGAAAACTTTTATATAGCAAAAATGCTCCGAAATGTCAGAGAACTTTACGAGTGCAGATATTGTCTCAAAATATTTTGTTCAAAATAATATTTAATTTTGCCTAAAGATTGCTGGAATGACTTATGTGACTTAGTGAACTCAAATTGTAATGAGTGTGGTGGTGATTTTGAAATGCCTTTTACTGTAATAGAATTCAATTTACAAGCGTTAAGGACAATTTCATGTCTAATGACACATTTGCTAGTATTTGCAGTATCGTGGCGTTGATTTACAACTGCACTGATTACCTTAAAGAACCGTTTCCTCTAGTGATCTCTTCCTGTATCCATTTTATATAGACAAACGACTCTAATACAAAGATATTAGAGAACATACAAGGCAGCTGCATCAAAATGAAGCGAGACGCAATTCAGGTTGTTCTGATACTTCTGGGTATGATAGTACATAGTCATCTAGACTTACCAGTTTTGCACTGTCAATAACATCCAACATCCTACTATCCTAGTACACAAGCAAGAAATACACAGAACGGCAAAGCTTAAGAACTTTCACATGATGTGTAACCACTAAGTAATATAGGTCGATGAATCTTGCAGAAAACCTGCTACAGTATGATACAGAATGTAGCCGAAAGCTATACGCAGTGAGGCGAAGAGAAAACACTTTTACTCGAAGACAATAATTACGCTGAAATCAGCACTGAACATTATGGTACTTAATAGCGTGTGTGATCACCATGGATGGCAATACATGCTCTGCGAATGGTGGCCACGAGGCTCACAAGGAAATCTTGTGGTCGCGTGTTCCACTCCATTACCAGCGCATTTGACAACCGTTGGGTAGTCGTTGCTGCATGTGGGTATCGTGCTAAAATACGTCTCCACAATGCAACTCTCAAGTGCTCTATGGGATTTAAGTCGAGGGAAGACTGGTGTATCCAGTACCAGATGACCCTTACTGTGTATGTTGCAGGTGACCGTGACCTGCTTCCAGGCACACCCTTCTATGTCTCCTGATAGTTGTTGAACCGCTGGACCAATTGGAATGAAGATCTCTCTCGCTTTTTAATCATCTTTCCAATTGCATGGTTTCTTCATTCATTCGAGGTCTGTAGCCTATGGTGAAACGATTATGTTCGTTGGAATCAGGTTCCTGTATTTCTTACAGTTGATAATAATAATAGTAAAAGCGATAATAATAACGCACTCTAAGACAAAAAACGATGCACCATGAAGGAAATGTGCGAAATGGTCACAAGCTGGTATACAGATATCTACGGAAAAAGCAAAATTGTAAACTTTGACAGCCAATGGATGAATGTGTGTCGCTGTGGCAGTTTTACCACATACCTGGCAAGGATACTAAACAGAACACCTGTCGAAGAAGAACATAAAATCTGTGCGAATTTCATTCTGTTTACTCCGTTGGACAGTAACTATGCCTTGCAGACAGGCGCATGTACTATATATGCAGACGTCAATATTTGAGAGGGGGTCTGCATTGGACTCAGAAAACAGCTGGCCCGACATCTGAATAGCAGCAACGCCAGTACGCAGAAGTGGGGGAACCATGGTCGAACGTAGCGTCAGGAGGGAAGCTGTCAGACTAAAGAGACAAAGCTGTAGTCAGAGAGGCAACCACAGCCCCGAAATTATCGTTCCCATAGATTCAACGTTCAACTGGTGCCTCAGTGATCACAAGGGCCATAAATACGTGCCTCAAAGAAACGACTGTACACACAGCAGTGGACTACCAACCTAACTGTAGCCGCCATATGACTTGACAACCAGGAATGATGGTCTCAGGTGCTCTTCAAAACAGGACCTTTTCGCAGTAATCCGCAGCAATCTTGCAGCTCAGCAGTGACTCGATGATGTTCTACGCCCCCTCTTTTTCCCCTTCAGGACAAGGCATCCCGGGCTTACATTTCAGTTACAGAATGTCCGCCCGCACACTGCGATATTGCCTACTGCCTGTCTTTTGGTTTGCCAAACCCTATCTTGCTCAGTAAGGACGCTATACCTCTTTCCAACTGAGAACTTTTGAAGCATCATAGGCAGGACCCTCCAACCAGAAAGGCATTTTGACGATCTAACGCACCAGTTGGACAGAATTTGGCATGATGTCCCTCAAGAGGGATCCAACAACTCTATCAACAAACGCCAAGCCGAATAACAGCTTGAATAAGGGCCAGAGGTGAACAAACGCATTATCCATTTGCTCACTTTGTGAAGCTCTTTCTCTGAAATAAATCATCTAACGTCTCCGAAATTGTAATCATTTGTTTACCTATACAGGTACATCACATCTTCCGATTACCATCATATTCGGATAATTCCAAAATCACGCGTCTCACTCTTTTTCTTCTTTCTTCGATTGTAACACCAAATGATTATCAGGTTACTCGCTAACAATGTTCATCCTCTTCCCACCTCAATTTCTCTCTCTACAGCTGTCCGTCATTCATGTTCTACACCCTGTAGTGAAACAATCAACTCGTTCTTAGGAACTAATAAGAGGCATGTAATAATACTCTGATTCATTAAGAATAATTCTTTGGACAAAAGTTTTTTTAAAGTTTCTTTACACTACAATAAGATTGTGCTTGAATAGAAAATTTATATACAAATAGAGATGAAACACAGAGATTCACATTGGTTATTTACATATTTTTATACAATATGTACCAAACATAGGAAATGACACTATCTGGTACGACTAGCAGCAGGTGAAAAAAAAACCAGTCACACAGACTTGCGTGTAGCATACAATAAGTATACAGATGCATACACATACATACACCTATGACGAACAGTCCATACTACTATTCCATGACAAAAAAAAAATGGTTCAAATGGCTCTGAGCACTAAGGGACTTAACATCTGTGGTCATCAGTCCCCTAGAACTTAGAACTACTTAAACCTAGCTAACCTAAGGACATCACACACATCCATGCGCGAGGCAGGATTCGAACCTCCGACGGTAGTGGTCACGCAGTTCCAGACTGAAGCGCCTAGAACCGCACGGCCACACCGGCCAGCCTATTCCAAGACATAAACACCATAAATACGTTAATTCTCTCACTATCGAACATATGAATTGTGTGAGAATAGGAGGATGACGATCTTGCCTCTCAGATGAACTACGTCTCGTCATGATACGACAGACCGACTTCCATCTGCAGTGCAGAATGTGCCTCATGGTGTCGGAACCGAAAGATTATTTGGTGCACCAAGTACAGAGGTCGAGATGGAGTACTGCTGGCACAGTGGAGACACCCCTTGATCAGAGACTCCTTATAATCTTCGGTCGTCAGAGCCATTGAGGCTGCATGATGCACATCAGACTTATAACCTTCTTGTTTGAGCTGTGATACCACAAGGATTATCAGCAGCATATCCGGATGTGTGGTATACACTGGGATAGTACCTTATTATTTCATACTGGTGGCAGCTTTTCGCCCAGTACATGAAACTGTCGTATCCGGACGAAACTACTTTCTCTCAGAAAAGTTTAAATTCGGGAAATCATAGTGCAAGTAGTACATGTGGAGACTTCAAAGGTCCATCATATCGATATAGGTATGTTATGTGTACTCCACTAAAACCTGAACCATCTCCAGAGTGACTAGACGTCGATAGAAGACAGTGAATCACTTAAAATTTGGCCTGGTGAACACACATTCAAATGGCAAACTAAATGAGTTGCCTGATGCTAGTAATAATGTAGCAGGGCAGCTATGAGCCTAGGTAAACATCAGGCAACCAAAAAGTAATATGACAACGATGTAACTGATAAGCAGTAGTTTATCAAACTCGCTTATGGGCGAGATAAAGCTCTTATAACTTCTGGTGGTAGGTTAAAGTTCCGGCGTGTGGTACAGTCTTGGATCACTTCTAAAAAGGTCAGCAGCCACTCCCCCCTCATCGCGGAAATCCAGGGAAACCTCCAAACACACAAACCTTAGGCAATTGTGCAAGTTATATTCAACACCATTGATAGTAATGATCACACGGTCCTACCCACATGCGTTAGGTAAGTGGACTACTTATAATCAAAGTCATGCCGTAGAACTATTCTGATCACATGATATAAAATTAGTAGGAGTTCCTGGGCGAATAGAGGCGCATTAAATTGGTGGGAAAGCGCTTACAACAATAAGATTCCAGCTCTCATCCTCGCCCTTATCATCATCTATTATTACTACCTCAACAGCGTAAACTTTTACATTCAAGGTCTATGCATCATGAGGAGAGATCCAGAGTTCTTATGAACCAATTATTACTAACAATTAACCAATTTGAATTCCATCAGAAACCGCTGCGCACAGCGACCGTAGATTGTATGGAAGGGGAGGGACACAACAGTCAATCCCAGTACTTTTTATTATTCTTAAATATCTAGATTTCGGCTATAAATAGCCACCATCAGTGCTAAAATATGAAAAAAATTACTTTACATAGAACAATAAGTAAAGACCATATTATCCAGTAGCAGCTATCCACTCTAGTGATCATACAAATTTCGTTACCATTCAATAGACTCGGGGCCCTTCATACCACCATATGTTCTTAATGATATAATGGCAGAAGGAAGTTGTTTACAGCAAGTACAACAGCCGTAATTTACATCATGATGTACAAGAAGCGCCCTCTATGTTACGAATTAACTAACAGGGTTGTGTTTCAGTACAGTAATTTAAAAAGCCTTCTTTTATAACATCCAAAAACAAAGAGCATATTTGTGTATCACTTTGAAATATTCAAGAAATGGCGAAATATGAAGCACTTTCTGAGATCCTAGTGGTGAAGCGAACCATCCAAACCTATTCAAAGGATCATCCATTGGTCCACATAACTATCTTTTACAAAATTATTACATAACTTTAGAAATAAAACTTAAAAAAATCATAAAGATTTGTTGAACATCGTCTTAATAAAATACAGTTACATACAAATTAAAATTCGTCAGAAGCTAAAACCTAGTGTTGTTACTCATATCATAATGATTATGTGATCCACTAAATCTGTAATTTGAAAGAAATAACATCCTTACAAACGGTTTTTATGAAGATCTGTTAACATCATAGTAAAATAAGGAAGATTAAATATGACACGGTTGATTTAACCAAGCACATTTAATCAAACATCCGAACCTCCTCTACTGACGTAAAAGTTCATACACAAATGTTTTGCGTAGTTGCAACTGCTTTACGCTGTTTGCAGAAAGACAATTAAACAAACTGCCATTATAGCTATCCCTTAGGCTAAAACTGAACAGTGATTCACTTGTTTGGTGGGAAAATAGATATATCTTTGGTTAGTACCAGCAAAATGGAAGACATCATGATAATAAATTATGTTCTCACACACTATCATGCCAAGTGTTGTATTTTAAGGTAGGAGACTTCAGATCAGGTTTGGTGTGCATGTAGCTTTGGATAAGTGGGGTGTAGTTCAGAAATCAAACTTCGCTATCCACCTGGTTGAGACTAGACGTACTGTACCCTGTCTAAGGCTAGGTGTCGAGTTATTGCACAAGGCAGAGAAAGGCAGATTCATGGACCTCATAGGGGAAATGAAGATATACTGCCATCTGTGATCATCTGGGGTCAATGAGCAGATTTTGGCGTAAAGCAGCTGGTTTTGGGAGGTCTTCAACGATCTCCTGCTTCATGGCAAAAGACGTCATGACCCAGAAGGGAGCAGGTATGGAAATTTTTTTCCTTTATTGAGATTGAATTCCCCTGCCCCATATTGGCAGGGGAGGGCTGGCAGCCGAGTGATACATTCAGTAAAAAGATGAAAACGATACGCATAAAATGCGATAAAATGTGGGACGTTAAGTACATAATAAGGGAAGACAGAGGATGTTAAAATATACACTTACACAGAGACATTCATTGTGGATCAGTTAAAAAAGTCGACATAAAAATAGAAAACACAGTTAGTGATTCGTGGAGCACATAAAATACACTGAAGTCACACACATAAGTTAAAAGTTGACCATAGTACTAAAATGCTCTAGAAAGGAGGCACTTTAAAACCACTACACGAGATGGGGCAGACATGACGAAGAATAAAAACTGCCAGGTGGGACATGCAGAAGGAGGGGGACCTGAGAGGAGGGAAAAAGAGAGAAGAGGAAGGGGCAGTGGAGGAGGGGGAGGACTGGAGGGGGTAGGATGGAATGAAAGGGGGTCAGGGGTGGCGCACCAAGGGGCAGGATAGTGGCAGGTTGGGAGATGGAGAGGGAAGGAAAGTCAGGAGGAAGTGCAGAGACACAGAATGGGTGCACTGGAAAGGGGGGGGGGCAAGGAGGAAAAACCATTAGGAGAAGGGAAGAGGAGTGTATAGGGAACCCAGAGGAGGGGGTGGGGAAGGTGGGGTTAGAGCTGGTAGGAGGGGTAGATATCAGGGCGAAGTTCATCATCTGGGAAGGGTAGGTGCTGGAAGTTGCATTGGAAAAGGAGATGGAGGGTGTGGAGATGGAGAGAGGGTTGGACACCACAGTAAATGCATGGCAATGGGCTGAGGGTAGAAAGGAAAGAAAACACAGGGGTTGGGGGAGATAGAGTCTGTATACGATGCATAGGGTGCGAATGTGTTCGAGGAAAAGGAGAAGATGGGGTAAGGGGATGACGTCATAGAGGATCTGCATGGGGGATGGGAGGGGGATACAAAAGACAGTGTGGGGTGCATGGCCTTCAAGCATATGGAGGGCTTTATAGAATCTGGGTGAGACGGAAATCCACATGACGCTGGCATAACAAAGGATGGGATGGATCAAGGATTTGTTTGTGTGAATGATGGTGGAAGGATGCAGTCTCTACGTCCACCTGGGCAGGAGTCAAGGTGAGGTGACAGTTGTGGGTGAGGCCAACGTATTTCGGGGCAGTGAGTGAGGTTGATAGGTTGACCACAAATGGTGAGGTAAAAATCGGGAGCCAGAAGGAGCAGTTGGTATGGCCTATAATAATTGCCTGGGTCAGAAGGGTTTATGCAAAGGAGCAACTGGTTGTACCAGGTGGTGAGCTGGTCGAGGTGGGTTTGAAGGGTGTGGTGGAGCCGTTAATGCATAGGATAAAGGACCAGGAAGGCGGTGTCATGAGCAAGAGGAAGTGAACACGGGGGGGGGGGGGAGGCAAGGTTCCTTCAGGCCATGATATTGAGAGCCTTTTCCCCCATTGCAAACAACTGACTAGACATCGCCAACGAACTAGCTTTTGATTTTTTTTTCCACAACCCATACTGCCTCTAAAGACAACCAAAACGCCTGGTCACCACAGTCTCCCAAGAGGAAGCCACACTCGTTTCAAACACCTCATTCAAAGATGAGAGGCGGCCGCCAAAGTCGATGTCACCCAATAGGACACCACAGCTCAAACTCCCACGAAAGCAGCTAGCCTGCACCCCTAAAGCAGGTTAGGGCTTAGTCTGACCACATTCTTAAACACAGCTAACACGAACTTTAGATATCTTCCTGGTCTTAAGATTGTGTATGAGGAGATTAACCAGACTTAATCATTGCAGAACATGGCAAGGACCCATAACACTGGGATGCAATTTACCAGAGGGTTCCTCCTGCCGCCCTCTGAGCAATGAAAATGATCATCCACTTGCATTTTAAACGGACCTCTGCCCTGATTGAACCTGAGATGTTGTCTCCAATGGACCAACTCAACATTTTTCCTTGCTTTCTTCCAGTGGACATTTAGCAATGTTCAAAAAAATGTCCAAATATGTGTGATATCTTATGGGACTTAACTGCTATGGTCATCAGTTCCTAGGCTTACCCACTACTTAACCTAAATTATCCTAAGGACATACACACACATCCATGTCCGAGGGAGGACTCGAACCTCCACTGGGACCAGCCGCACACTCCATGACTGCAGCGCCTTAGACAGCATTTAGTAATCCCCAGATTGGTCTCCTCAGGCAAGATTTAATCAAAGGACCATAAACTGGCAAGGGGCGAGTTAATGGTGCTGGACAACATTAAGGATGTTGGAGTAGCATTAACAGCTTCGTGCTAAGTGTTGTTAAGGGCAAAATTAAACCAAGGGATAGAACTATCCCATTTCCTTTGGCCGTTGGAATGGAACATAATTAGTGTAGATTTATGATTCCTATAGACACTTTTGGCAAGTGACTACTGGTAGGATAATAATACAGAGCATTGCTAATATGCTGAACGCCATTCTAGAAACAAAATCTCCTGAATTCCCCAGAAGTGAATGCGATGGCGTTGTCGCTAAGAAATTGGATGGACCAAACACCGAAAAAATTGTAATTAGATGTTGAATAGTCAAAGCTGCAGTGACGCGTCAGCTAGGAACCAATCAAGTAAAGTGCGAAAAGCCATCAAGTACAACAAGAACACACCGATCTCCATTTCTGGTATGGGGCAGAATTCCAGCATTATTGACGTAAAGTTTGTCCATTGGATGATCTTCATGAGCAGAATGCAAAAAACCCTTCCAAGAACTGGGGTTATGTTTGGCTGTTTTACATTTCTCACACTCCCCACCAAACGCCAGACATCGATGTACGCGGAAGTCCACATAAGAAGTTCTCTACTTTTAGCAACGGTTTTGAAAAGCCCCAAATGCCCCCTACTACAGAAGTGTGAAAATAATGTAATACGGAACGTAACAACTCTTTAGGAAGACAAATATTTAGTCCACGACTCTGACCATCCTTACAGCAAATGAGCCCCTTGCGCAAGGTACAATCATTGAGTTCTCGACCCCTCTGCAAACGATACTTAATGGAATGAGTGGTCGAGACTTCATCTTGCTTATGTTTTAAATCAGAAAATAACTGTGTGACTTCAGGTAGCTTCACCGCCGTACACCCCACCTGTGGAATAACACTCTGTTCTCGGGTATGGTCATCCTCTTGAAATATCCGACTGAGGGCGTTGGCAACTTGTTTGTGAGTGCCTTCAAAATGCCAAACAGCAAACATGAATGCACATACGTATATGGACCGCCCAACGGGCGATTCTCCCTGTTTTCCTGGAGCTCCATAAAACCCATATCAAGGTTTGATTGTCCGTTTGGAGCTGAAACTCCTTACTTCCAACTAAAATTTAATTTTTCTAACACAAAGACCAAGGCAAGGACTACCGATTCGTACAAAGAATAATTTAGTTCGGCAGAAGATAATCTCTCAAGGCATAGGCTATAGGGCGGTAGCATTCCTGAGTCGGAGGCATCCGTTTGGACAATAAACGTAAGTTCAAAATTAGGGACTCTCTAAACGGGTGGGTTAACTGGTGCTTTCTTAAGAGCTTCAAAGGCGTCTTGTTCGCTCCCACCACAGTAAAAGGACTCTCCACTTTTACAAAGGTTATGAAGAGAAGCTGCTAACTGCGCAAAATTGGGGACGATTTTGCGGAGGATGTTTGCCATACCAATAAACTTGTCCACCCCTTTCGTGTTCATGGGAAGGGAAAACCTACGCCAATCATGGGTAGCTTCTTGGTCAATTGTAACCCCATCGGCCGACACCAAATTCCCCAAATTCACTCTTAGTGGAGATTATTAACTATAGATAGTTTAATACTCAATCCAATCCCTCTGAAGCGAAGTAAAACTTGTTCAAGATGACTCAAGTGCTCCTCAAAAGTTGCGGTATAAAGGACAACATCGTCCAAATAGCTATAAATATACTTAAATTTGATATCTCCAAGAACATTATTCAAGAGGCGAGATAGACCCATACACCCTGAGAAAGGACCACTGCTAAATTCATAAAGGTTCTAATTGGTACAGAAGGCGGTGACATATTTGCAATCCTCCATTAAACGCGTATAGTAACAAGCTTGATTTAGATCTAGTAGGCCGGCCGTAGTGGCCGAGCGGTTCCAGGCGCTTCAGTTTGGAACCGCGCGACCGCTACGGTCGCAGGTTCTAATCCTGCCTCGGGCATGGATGTGTGTGATGTCCTTAGGTTTAAGTAGTCCTAAGTTCTCGGGGACTGATGACCTCAGAAGTTAAGTCTCATAGTGCTCAGAGTCATCTGAACCAAGATCAAATACCGTAGAGTATGAAGCTCAGCAAACCACGTAAAACAGTTGTAGATGTCCGGTGAGGGACCGGATTCTAAGATAATCTTCTCATTCAAGTACCTGTAGTCAACAGGTGCTCGGTAATAGCCTTCCTGCTTTTTAGGAACCAAGAAACCTGAAGAGGCATAGGGAGAGGTGGACACCGCAACGCCTCATGGATCATGCCATTAATTATTTCCCTCAGAGCTTTCATCTTGCGTGGAGATAACCTATACGGAGTTTGTATTATAGATTCATTACCTTTAAAAGGTACCTTGTACTCTATTGCTGACACTAAGTCTATCGGTTATCACATCAGGGACTTCCTGAAGGAGCTGCAACAACCTCTTAGTTCTTCCTGCTTACAGGCGAGCGAGATCAAAACAGTCACTTTGCTTAGCCACCATACTAATCGGAAAATGGCCCTGGCAGGAACACAGAGCAATGCGTACATTCAGACAAAATTAAAATGTTACTGACATAGTGCAGAACAAGGCCAGTACGTCGCATAACATCACAGCGCATCAGTAGGTTAACAGTAAGACCCTCAACCAACAATAAATTAATCGGCCATGAAAACTTCAGTGTCCTCAATTTGCCACGCACTTCGCCCATCAGAGGCAGCATCTTCCATTCACGGCACGACATCTCTGATCCGAAGCATGTAAGGACGGCAATTTACAGACAGGTAAGGTGCCATTGATAATCAACAAGAGAAAACATGCTACCTGAATCAAGTAGAGCACGGACAGTCTCCCGATGTCAGTTGTGAGCAAACGTAAGGCAGTGTTCCACCTACGACCAGTCTAATGTGAGCACAGTGTCCGGGTGGCTTGAAGCGCCACCCACACGACGCCTCTCCCGATGTCAGTTGTTTGTATGGGGACCTCGCATCATCGGGCAATCTCGCACCAAATGCCCTCCATCACCACAGCGATAATATCTCCTAGCTTTAGGGTGAAAGGAGGGGACACTTGGTGAATGCTTGATATTGTCGTAGGCCCAAGGTACCTGATTACTGGTTTCCTCGTAGCATTCATCGGAAAATCTCAACCCCTCGATAAAAACTACTAGTTCATCCAGTTTCGCCAGGAAAGTAAGCTTATTAGAAAATATGACCCATGAACGATTCTAAGGTTTTATGCCCCCTAAAATATGCTGAACAATATCTAACTCGGTGACCTGAAGCTCTAAGGCAGCCACGACGGTACAAACCCTCTCAATATAATATATCACCTACATTTCCGGTGGTCGACTGTACACGCAAAAAATACTTGTGCTCAGGTTCCAATTTAACAGGAGGAGGCAATTTAAGCTGTGTTACTAGCTTCCTAAAGTCATTCAACAAGCCTTGGTTTAACAATGCTTCCAAAAAAATCCTACTTAGCAGTGCACAGGAAAATAAAAATCTAACGCCCTCAGCAGGGTCCGCAAACACCAAGGAATCTTTAATTTTTTTTGAATCTTTAATTTTTTTTAACTTGAAGACTTAAAAGAAAATTACAAGTATAATAATGAATTGTTCGCTCACAATGTGCATGGTGGAGGCAAAGAAACGCTTCTACAATCGAGTCAGCACCTCATATTTAAGGCAGCTCTGCGGAGAAACCTTGAGACACCAGTATACAGTACATGATGCAACAGAATGGTTACTACGTCACCCACTATATTATAATAAGCACATATCATTCAACGGCTGCAGGGAAACGCAATATAGAATAATTTTAATGTTAGGCTTATGTTTAACGGAAATAGTGTACCGTGATCAATCACCCATTAAACATAGATTAACGAATAAGGCCACATATCCGAGTTACTTAATTTAATGTCGACATGGCAAAGCAAAGCCAATCCACATACGAAAATTCAACCAACTAAAATAATTGGACACAGGCTAAAATTTATGGCTTAAATTCGTGACTCGTACCTCAGACATACATGAGAATTACAATTTACAGGTCCTTTAAACACCAAGCCGGTTTACAGTCGCTTCCTCCATTCAAGAACACTTGACATCAATTACAGACCAGTAACTTGTTTTTGATTCTGCTGCTCAGCCCTTACTGCCCTCAAAGACAACCAAAACCCCTTTTCCTCACGGTCTCCCTCAGAGGGAGTCACACTCGTTCCAAATCCCTGAGATCAAAGATGAGGGGCGATTATCAAAGTCGATATCACCCGATAAGCTGCCACAGCTCAGGACAGATTTATTTCTAATATCAAGAATAATGCCCAGGGGAGACACCAAATGGCCTATAAAGTTTCGAAAATATTAAACACAACAGAAAAAGAAAAGATACAAGTGAACAATACTGAAGAAGAACAGTAGGTAAATTATTACAGAGAAATGTGGTATGACGATACAGCACAAGGAACTGAAATTGAAAGAGCAAATGAGAAGGGATTAGATGAAATATAATCACACGAAATAACTTCTGCCCTATCATCACTTAAGAAGAGTGGCAGGAAGAGATGGTGTTAATGATGAATTGATGTAATATGCAGGAATGGTGCTACATCTACGACTGCTACATCGCTTAAACGAATCCTGTCAGAGCAAGATTATCCCCAAAGACTGAAAGACTGCTATAGAGTCATATCAATTAAAAAAAAAAGAAAATGGGGCAGGCGCGAGAAGGACTCGCATACCGACGGTTCGGTACAAACGTAATTGTGTGTCAACCATTCCGGGAATCGAAATTCTTGTCAAGTCTTGCTGTTACCGTCATTGATGCTGGCAAGATATTACTCCCAGGGATTCAAAAATCTCCGGGAGTGTTTTAATAAAGTTTGCTGTAGGATAGCAAATTACAAAGAAAAATTTTATTTGTGTGATATAACCAAATATTAACAACATTCTTTTTCTTCCTTTGTTTGGACTGTGAAACATTGCTCTTCTTGCCAAATTTCAGGATTCTAAATCAACGGGAAATACCCTGCAGATTTTAGTGAGTAAGTTGCGAGTATCAGAGTATGCGACATAAATTACCCTATCTTTTGATTGCGCTGACTAAGAAACTAATTTTTCCATACCCAAACGACCAGAGACTTTTCAACTTGATACGTCTACCCATTCCTTAGAAAAAGAGGTCTTAAAAGACGGAGGATCAGATAGACATTTGGACACAAAAAAAAGAAAAAAAATCATGTGATATAATTAAAAATTAGTAACTTTGAAGTTTGCCTTTTACTTGTACTGCGAAACCTTTCATCTTGCCTAATTTCATGATTCTAAACCAGCGGCAAGTACCCAACAGGTCTGAATGAGTGAGTTTGCGAGTATCAAAATATGTGACGTAAATGGCCGCATCTTGTGGTTGCACTTACTTAGAAGCAGACATTTATTACACGGCCAAGGACTTTTAGATCTTCGTATGTGAAGAAAATTTCCACATGACAGTCTACCCGTTCCTGAGAGAAAGGGGACATAACAGACGGATGGACAGTCAGATAATAAATTAAATTTCTTTTTCTTTTGATGTGACTACAGATTCACAGTTTTATGATCTTTTCGTTTGGTTTTACTGCGATATCTCGTTTCTTAGCAAATTTCATAATTCTAGGTCAACGTGAAGTATGCTGTAGGATTTGATGAGTGAGCATGCGAAAATGAAACTGTGTTGCATAACTGGCCGTACGTTTTTATTGCAGTGACTTAGAAGCTAAAGTTTACTACACTGCTAAGACGCTGCAGACCGTAGGATGTGTTTCAAGTAGATACGTCCTTACGATCCCGAGATAAAAGGGTTTTACAGGACAGACGGACAGACAGACTGTCTGATAACAAATATGAAAAAAAAATTCGTGTTTTATAATAACGAATTAATAATTTTCGGATCTTTTCCTTTGTCTGTTCTGCAAAATCTTCCTTTTTGCCAAATTTCATGTCTGTAGATCAAAGGAAAGTACCATATAGTTTATGGTGTGTGAGTTAGTAAATATCAAAATATATTAATCAAGCCTAGAAACACTAGAGTACACAAACCCCCCAAGATGGTGAGATGTGACGTAGAGCGACATACGAAAAGTCAAGAATTAAGCCAGAGACTGAACAGTATTCATTTCAACAGCTGGAACCAACTGAAAGAGACTCTTGTAAAGACGGCCAATGAACTCGAACCCCTCACAAGAAGAAAGAAGCATCCGTGGTGAAATGAAGACTGTGACAATACATCAGCCCAAAGACAGTCACTCTGGGACAAGTAGAATCGTAAGAAAACGAAGATAATTTGGGGGAACTTTTTGGAACTAAGAAGGCTAACAGCTAAGATAATTCGAGGAACCAAACGGACCTTCACACAAATCCAACTAACCCAAATCGAAGAGAATTTAGTTAAGAATAACTCCAGAGATTTCTACAGAACCTTCAATCAGGCACTCAAAAAATACAATCCAGCAAGCCTCCAGTTCAGAAACCCAGAGGGCAAACTGGTTTTTAACGACAAGGACAACTGCCACCTCTTAGCTCAGTACTTTAAAAACCTGCTCAACTGTGCTCCACCCAGTGAAGACTTCAACTACAAACCACACCAAACCCGGACTCACTGCCTCCTTCACTGTAAGAAGTTCTACAAATCATTCAACTTCTCAAGAATAATAAGGCAGCTGGAGAGGACACTATCATTGCTGATTACTGGAAATGTCTTGGAAGCAATGCCTTGAGCAAGTTCGCCGAGATCATCCGTAACATGTGGGAAACAGAGAAATTACCACCTGATTGGAACACGGCTCTGATCCATACCCTTCACAAAAACGGTGATGTTACTGACTTGAACAACTACCGTGGAATTTCTCTTGTCCCGGTAACATACAAGATTCTCTCCTAGGCATTACTAACAAGGGCAGAAGATCAATTGGGTAGTCAACTGGGAGAATATCAGGAAGGCTTCAGGAAAACCAGATCCTGCGCTGAACAGATCCTCAACCTTAAAACGGTACTGGCATACTCCAAGATGAGAAACCGCAAAGTTATAGGCGCTTCAGTCTGGAACCGCGCGACCGCTACCGTCGCAGGTTCGAGTCTTGCCCCAGGCACGGATGTGTGTCGTGTCCTTAGGTTAGTTAGGCTTAAGTAGTTCGAAGTTCTAGTGGACTTATGACCTCAGATGTTAAGTCCCATAGTGCTCAGATCCATTTGAACCATTTTTGAAACAGCACAGTGGTTGTCACCTTTGTTGATTTCAACTCGGTTCATAGAGAGACGCTTAACAAAATAGTCCAGGAATTAGGACTTGACAACAAAACCCGCATATTCATTCTAGAAACCTTGACAAACATCCATTAGATGGACAAATTTAGAGGGGAGATCTCAAAAAACTTCGAGATAAAAACTGGAGTGAGACAAGGGGATGGACTCTCTCGTATTCACTTCAACCGTGTCCTCGAAAAGGTTGTGAGAGAAACACAAAAAACTGACCAGTTTGGGTGTCCAGAGTGGTGTCTACCTGGCCGTAAGAATGAAGTACTGATTGTAGATTGCCTAACCCTTGCAGACATTGCGCTGATTGCTGATTCTATTGAAATGGCAACAATGCAGGTAAACTGCCTCAGAAAATAGGCAGCCAAAGTGGGTCTTCAAGTGTCGCTGGAGAAAACAGGGTTCTTCACCAACATCAAAGAAGCTAACAAAGAGATACTACCAGACCAGGGAAAAATCGAAAGGACTGAGAAATTTAAGTATCTTGGCGAATGGATTGAATCCAATTTATCAGAAGAAAACGCCATTATTCATGAGAGTCAACAAGTTGGAACTAGCCTATCGACTGACTATGAATACCCACAACAAGAAACGCCTGTCACGCAACCTGAAATTGAAGCACTACACTTCTGTCATACAACCAGAAGCCTTGTATGCCATCGAATGTCTTTCTATCAACCGGAGAGGTCTGACGGAGAAATTGGAAGTCATAGAGAGGAGAATCCTCAGGAAGATCCTAGGCCTGGTAGAAGAAGCTGGGGAATTCAGAAGGCGGCATAACTCGGAGCTCTACAAACATATCGCGAGGCTCTCTGACTGTGAAAGAAAAAGAAGGGTAGCTTTCTATAGCCATGTTGCGAGATTTCCTCTAAACAGATTGACCAACCGTCTGTTCACATTCTGGCAAAACAAGAAGGTTAGCACCACTTGGCTGACAGAAACGAAGAAGCACATCAAAGAACTGAGAATAACTGATCTCCAGAACAGACTCTGTGAGCCCCCCCCCCCCCCCCCCCCTAGGATTTCAGGAAAAGCCCCGAAGAAAAGGTACCCAGTGGACAGAGGAAAGGAAGGAGCTAAGCTACACCGACAGAGGATGCGACACTACTGGGCAAAGATCGAAGCGCAACAGTTGAACAAGCGTGGTCCGAAGTACTCCCATTCGAAACAAGAAGAAGAAAATATTACGTAAGTGGCCGTATGGGTTGATTAATTGAAATAGAAGCTTCATATATTTTAAACCGTCAAGAGGCCGAGCCCTAAGTGAGTGATATAGAATTCAACTCCATATATATACCCGTTCCTGAGTAAAAGGGTTTTTAATAGTCGGACTGACAGACAGACAGACGGATGGACAATAAAGTGACCCTATAAAGGTCAGTTTTTATTGACTGATGTACGGGACGCTTAAAAAGGAGATAAAAGCCTATGCAGCGACTGCGGAGGAATAAGTTTACTGGACTCAGCATGCGAGGTATATGCTAAGATTTTAAACACAAGACTTAAGAACATGACAAAATTATTGTTGCATGGGGAACAAATGGGTTTTAGGAAGGAACGGTCTACGATAGATGCAGTTTTTATTTTACAGTAGGTAATATAGAAACGCAGAGAATATAATAAATAAACATACATTTCTTTTATCTATTAAAAGAAATCTCTGTTGATAATGTTGATAGAGAAAATCTTTGGGAGATGAAGAAGAACCATAGATTTCCGAAACATCTAATAAACGTGATAAAAAGTTTGTATTAGAGCATGACCATCACTCTAGATCTCAACGGAAAAATGACTAACGAGATACAAACCAATAAACGGGCGGACAAGGCTGCCATATCTCACCATTTTTGTCTGACATTAACTTAGATGAAAGAATGCATACATGCAATACTGAATTTCAGGACGGTATACACATAGACAGGAGGACTCTTTTAAATAACTTTCTGTTTGCTGACGATTCAGTGATCCTAGTAGGTAAAGAAGAGGAACTTCAGAAAGAATTTATTTGCTGAAACAGTCAAGTGCCAAAACTAACGTTGATCTCAACAGAAAAATTTTAGACGATAGCCTCTGCGGGGACAAACACATTAGAACCAAAACAGTGGTAGGTCAAGCTACCAAGGATGCGAGGTGGCATACGGCTACATTGAAGACAAATTAAGCATAGTAAATACAGCCGGGTATGTGGAACAACTAAAGGAAACCTTAAAAACAAACATTATGAAAGATACTCAAATTAAATTCTAGAAAACAATTGCAGTCCCTATAGAAGAGAGACCTGCGTGATTAGCGAAAAGCAAGAAAACCGTATTCAAGCACAAGAAACGAAATTACTGAGACAAGTTAAAGCTTGCACAATAGAAGACAGAGAAAGGAGTGAAGGTATTTGAGAAGGAATAAAACTGTTTAGTGTAAATGATAAAATTCTGAATTATGGGAGAAAGTGGAGCTAATACTTAGAAAGAATGGAAAGTGGGAGACTCACCTTAATGGCTAGAAAATACAAGTGGCAAGGAAGAAGATATAGAGGAAGGCTAACGGCAACAGTAGGCAAGTTCGTTAATATGTGAAGAGATGAAGAGGATCGAAACTGATATGTGCACAATATTAGGCTGAAATCGTTCCAGGGGTTTAGGGCGAACTGTTTACCCGTGGCTTAGCCCGCGTACAAATATGTCAAAAATATTTTACTTATATTTAACATATTTTACGCGTACTTGCACACGTATTTCACCCTTATCTCCAGCGAATTTCGCCCTGCAGTTTCATTTTCACGCAGATAATTGTTTATAAAGCACTATTTTCTAACTGTGTGCTGTGCAGTGACATAATTTTGTAGGTACATCCCGCGGTATACGTGGATACGGTCTGTGAAATGTGATGTGAATAGAGTTAGTGCTGAAGAAGTAATAAACTTAAAAAAAAGCTTCAAATGGCTCTGAGCACTATGGGACTTAACTTCTGAGGTCATCAGTACCCTAGAACTTAGAACTACTTAAACCTAACTAACCTAAGGACATCACATACATCTATGCTCGAGGCAGGATTCGAACCTGCGACCATAGCGGTTTTGCGGTTCCAGAATTTAGCACCTAGAACCGCTCGGCCACCCCGGGCGGCAATAAACTTAAAAGTTTTGCATGATGCGGCAGGTTTTTCACACATCTCAGTGTTCATGATTTAACATTTCCTGAACTATACGACGTCACAATGACGTAATTTTGCTGGTACATTCAGTAATATATGTGATTGCTGTCTGCAAAGTGTCTTGCGAAAACAGGTGGTATTAAAGAAGTGATAAATTAAAACGCCATTCTTTGAGCGGCAGTTTTATTGTATGAAAAATGAAATGTGGTAAAGTAAAAACATTTATACTTTCATCATATTGCGGTGGTTGTCGGCGAGAATAAGTTTCGTAACAGCTTGAAATTATTTGTAAAGTTTGTTGGAAGTCAGTAAACGCTCTCATTCTCAAATACTGGATGACTAAAGTATTTGCGCATGGGGGCTACACTGCTTTTTCACCCCCCCCCCCCCCACCCCCGGCCCCTTTGATAGTTTGGTGACTCTTAAGCCTAGAGCGATTATTTACAGACAGTAAGTAATGTATGCATTAAGTTCGTGTGAAATCGATACAATAGTTTGCAAGGAGATACGGAACATATATACATGTGTATATATGAACACCCGTTTTACAATAGAATAAATGTTTATGGATTCTTAATGTAGCGTGTGGTGCAGTTATAATTCTTTACCTACCATCGGACCTCAGAGGCCAGTCAGTGATGTTTAATATCTTCTCTATTGGTAACTATACATTTCATTTTAATGAAATTTTATGACTTTTCTTAATTTCTCAATTCTTCATAATTTTGGAAAAAATATAAAAATTTACTTATGTTTCTGTGTTACGGTGTTGGTGCATGTCTTCTCCCGTACTGGTCTCGCAGGCCCGTACGGTTAGAAGCAATTTTTCAACAATCATATTTCTGTCCACGCAGCATCTATTGCGTCATTTGCCGTTTTTGACTGGCGCTGTTATTCTTTTTTCTGGTGTATTATTGCATAACAGTTGTCATTTCTACAAACTGTAAATGTTACGTGACTATCAGATGAGGAGATAAGGGAATTGCTGCTCTGAAAGCCTACCTAGTGAATGTGAATCTTCCAGTGATGATAGGGAAGAATCCCTTTACGAAAATGGAGAACAAAAATTTACTGCAAAATTCAGTTGTGTGTGACTTATTGTTCTCTCTTAATGGGAATAATATTTGGGTTACAGCTCCTCCAGCTGAAATTTCTGGTACACGGAGCAAAAAGGATGTATTGAAATAAGACCAGGGACGTGCAGGTTATTCGATTAGGAACTATGATAATGAAGAATCTTGTTTTAGTTTTTCTTTCGTGTACTCCTCATTCACAAAGGGTGTACGTGGACCAACAAGGGAGATCGAATCATTTATTAGGGTTGGATATAAATATGCATGAAATGAAAAAGTTCCTTTGTGTTTGATCCTGACTGGAATTTACAAATCAAGAAATGAAGATATCAGTCAGCTTTCGAGTGCTGAGAATGGGTGACCACTGTTCAATGAAATTATGTATCGCAGTCGCTTCCATGCTATTCTGAGGGTGTGGCGCTTTGACAACGCAGCAGCCCGACATGAACACAGGTCAAGTGACAAATTGGAACCAATGAGAGAAATTTTTGATTGGTTGTTTAGTGGAAGAGACCAAACAGCGAGGATTAGGGAAGAATGGTGAAGGAAGTCGGCCGCGTCCTTTCAAAGCAACCATCCCGGCATTTGCCTGTAGTGATTTAGGGAAATCACGGAAAACCTAAATCAGGATGGCCGGACGCGGGATTGAACCGTCGTCCTTCGGAATGCGAGTCCAGTGTGCTAACCACTGCGCCACCTCACTCGGTAGAAGTTTTTGAGAAGTCGGAAATTACCCTTAGGGATGCTTACATTCGAGGACAGTGCATGACTGTGGAGGAACAGCTGGTCAGACGTCCATTTCAACGCTATATCCCATCAAAATCTCATAGATACGGAATAAAAGTCTGAGTAATTTACGGCAGTGCAACAAGCTACTGCCGGAAGATAAAAGTATATTTGGGGAAAGAGAAGGAGACCAGAGCTGTGCGTCTTGGAGAGAATGTTATGAAAACTCTGGTGATTGAATTTGAAAAGTCTGAACGTAATATCACTTGTGACAATTTCTTACATCTCTCGATTTAGATCATTATCTGTTGTCAAAAGATGTGGCACCAGTCGGTATCACCCGAAAAAACGAAGGTGATCTGCCTGTCGATTTTATTGCACCTAAAGAACTGGAAGTGTACTTTGCAGGTTTTCAACCAGATGTGGCGATAGAGCCCCTCACGTTCCTAAGAAACACGAAGTAGTTATCGCCCTTAGCTATCTTCATGACCAATCAACTGTGTTACCGTGGGTAAAGGAGCCGGAAGTTGTAATAACATACAATCCCACAAAGGGTTGCGTTGTCATCATTTACTAGAAGATGCGATGCCATAGTGTGTAGAGAAAACAAGGCGATGACCATGGTGGTTTGTAACGAATGCATATGTAATTTAGATGATGCTGGCTACTGAAATAATTAGACATCTAACTTTCATCATCAATTTGGGAAAGCAACTATTAGGGGTAAAGAAGTCAATGAATTCATTAGTAGCACCGAATTCAGGAAGGGCAGTGGAACCACAAGCTAAGAATAGGAGAAGGTGTGCACTGCGTCGATAAGAAAGCTAGAGTTTATGTGATCGCTCTAAGCTTGTTGATACCAGTGCCTACCAATTTTAATTGTATATTGCAGCACTGAGGATGGTCACTAAGTGACCGAAAATCGATTTTGCGGATAATAAAAAAAAATACACCCAAAGCTGTTTCTCCTTCCAATTATATCCATTATCTGGTCGTGGTGCACAGAACACTCCATGGAGTCGCCAATCAAGCTAGTAAAAGTTAAATTACAAGTTACAGTTGGACCAAACCTGTATGCTCGGAATATTCTGCTATTGTCTGTAGACACTGTGCAAATTCAATAAGAATAAAATCCATCAGTAAAAGAATAACAGTTGTGGTTTTTTAAAATTTAAACATTAAATATATATCATTTTAAAAATATTTATAGGTAAAAAGTCGTTCACATCATAGGCAGTCAAAATAATGTCAGTTTAATCAACATGGTCCTAAGATGTCCAACTGGCAGGCACTGCTATATACAACTTTTATAGTAAGCGGAGAGTTAAGCAGTAACTATCAGGCGCCAACGGCCGAGAGGGATGGTCTCATCCGTTTATTACACGGGCCTTTCGGTGTTTGGCCCAGCTCTCTGTAATGAAAGCTGAAGTAACGCTCGTTTTCGAGTTAACTTGGAGTAATCGCTAAGAAGAAATTGCACTCGTTGCACCGTGCACTCCATGAACCTGTTAGGTTCTTGCACGTACAGCAGTTGACCACAGTGAGTTACAAAGGCTCCGAGACTGATTTTATTCCCGGGTTGTAAGCTACGTCAGCGCGGCCACTAAGGTGGCAACTGGAACTAACAACTGTGAAGAACAGCTGTGCATTCTACCAGTCACTTGTGAGCAGGCAGCGCTAAGAAGTGGACGTGCGGTCGTAGTGTGTCAGCGTTATTGTACACAAATCACGATGCTGCAACGTCTCTAAAAAATTTGTGCCAGACATTCTCTAGAATGCTTTGAAGGAGAGAAAAGTGTGTAAAAAGTTTGTGCCGCAAACTTCGACTCCCGAATAAAAACAACTACGTCTGCAGCGACGCGATTTAAATGCAAAGTGCGAACAATTCCCATATGAAAAAAAATCATCAACGGTGATGACGAAACTCTGCGTTGTCATTAAGAACCTCCCACAAAACGACGAAGTACTGAACTTCACATGAAGGGTGAACGGTTTAAAGTCAGAACTAACATTAATGGCTATGTGTCGCACGATTTGAACAGTACCAAAAAGAAGGATTTTTGTTATTAGTGAATGGACGGTCTCTGTCGGATACTCAAGTGGGAGAGTGGAATTAAAAACACCATCTTAACTTTTCTCTATTTTTATCAGTCTACTCTTGAAGCTTTTTGGATTGTCGTGGAATACTGATATGCTTACCTGTAATGCGTGCAGCATTAAAATTAAGTAACGTTGTACTACACCGTTCCAAGGTGTCATGGTAATGTAACCCTTTTTAGTATTTTTCCTCGTTGTTAATAAATATAGTCACACAATAGTATGATGTGATATTGTCTTTATGAGATGAAAAGGGCTTCAGCACGTTACGAATTTTCGTGTATCAATAAACATGTGTGAACACACCAGACTATTCCTGATAACTGGCAATATAACACTAGAACACAAAAATTCAGTAATGGTGACCTAAAGTTACAGCAAAAATTCTGATTTCAAATGAAAGCCCTTTGGTAGTCGTTTATTAGCAAAACTTTATTTTTCAGAGTTTTGCTTCAGAGCCATACCGCTGCTGCCAATGATTCTCTTTCGATTCCAACAACAAAGCAAACTCTGCATAGCTGTTCCGGGTGTGCGACGCTAATTAGCTCAGAATAAATATAACATTTCAGAAAATGTTTCTTTTTTCTTTTATCCAGGTAATGGGGGATAGATTCAGTCCAAATACTGCTTGGTCTTCAAAGACTGACTTTTTATTTATTAATAACATATCGAGAGATCAACAAAAAGGTCAGCCTGTTACTTTCTGCTTTCGATTAATCACTGGAATAAAATGCAGAAAATCTTCTACTCTGTACCACCGTTTTTATCGTACGAAACTAAATCAAATCTATGCCGCTTCAGGCGTGATCTAGATAAGCTGGCATTACTATTCCACAAGGGATATTTACAAAATCAGCATATTAGTACAGTAGGTAAGTGACTCCGATAGTTCTAAGTGGTATACAAAGTTTCCTGCTGCAGTAATGGAAAGGCTGCAAATTCTTTTGAGTAACTTTTGGTCTTTGATTGCTCCTAACGTGCCACACACTTCTCTTTCTCTTTCGTGATTGTGTTTAGAAAATGTAAATTCCTTTTCGCGACATAAACGTGTCCCCCATCAGTATTGAATGGTTTGGTTACTTAAAAAGCTAGTAAAGGATTCGGTTACTTCGTATTGCAGGCAAGAGAAAGATTTTTTTGTATTGTTGAAGAACTCAGTCTTAAGTTCCATCATATCTCCACCAATCATGATAATGTTTGAATATCAGCTAGATTAATTTCACTTAGCTGTTACAGATCTGCAGACACATTTACAGACACACAAAGTTTTCCAGCGACTTACATCAGTGAGATAAAGAGTATTCATCGTTACGCTCGAAGATTTGGTTGCGCTACCAGTTGGCAAAATTCTTGAACGCCAAGTTAGGTTTTCGTTTTAGTTTCTTAGCATGGTACAGTATTTGCTCGTTTATGGTATGGAATGAGTAATATATCAGAAAAACGATGCGATATCGGAAGCGTGGTGTCCTGCTCAAATTTCAGTAACACATAGCATGGTGGGAACAGTGCGCTATTTCAGATATTTTCATAAGAGTACCTTAATGCGACTAATTCAGACTTCATTGTCTGCTCAGAAGTTACAAGCATTTTTGCTGAGACCAGAAACCGTCATCAGTAACACTTAGAATTCGATATTTATAAGTTTTCGCGAGAACCTGTTGCTCCAGTTTTTTTGTCATTCGCATAAAACTACAAATAACAATTATTAAATAAGATAATATATTCTAGACGTTTACGAAGAACGGCTGTTTGATAATGATACAGCAGGACTCGGTCCTGTCACCTGTTTAATCATCGGATGTGTGTAACGTTAGACAGGTGCAAAAACGATTTATTCTGGACCATTTCCCCACATAATGGGTTTTGACTTCATAGAGCCAAAGTTCTGTGTTCTGTGTTCGATGATATTAACGACTCCCTTATGAGAGAAGTGCTATTTTAATGGAACGAGAATTTTACAAGGTTGGTGGACAGGCTCTTGTCTCCGGTGGCGTTAGATGGGCGAAATTACCTGTGAAAGTAATTTGCTAAGCGTTCCTAATATCTGCAGCTTTGAAACTGCTACCCGTTGTCAAGATCAATCAATCGTCTCTCGTTTTTCCAACATTTCAGCAAAGTGTACTGCAGCTCAGTGTATAAAGACGGTGTTCCTCAATTAAGACATATCTGTTCAGTATCAATGCATCTCCGTTGCATTGTCTTACTGTGAGTAGTGTGCAGCCAAGCCCACATAAAATGCAAAGCCTGTGCTCCATTTCTAACCTTCGAACTGTCGTTCCTGCTCTTCTTCTTCATTTATAATATGATAGTGGAATTTAAATCTAAAAACCGTTCCAGGTATGCCCTTTGACGTAACCGATGTACTTTGCTATAATATAAAAAGTCACCGTACACTTCGTACAGTTCCATCAAAAATTGTTACAACCCTCAGTGGAATAACGCTTGCGACTACTGAAAACTTACTGATGGTACCAAAAATTTCATCGAATGCTTCATGTCTGCTAATTTAGTACAAAGAGCTTCTTGATGCGCAGAACAATGAATCCCGTCTGTTGACACCTGTAATGTCTTGCGTTTTCCTCGTCAACTAAATGGCTCTGAGCACTATAGGACTTAACATCTGAGGTCATCAGTCCCCTAGAACTTAGAACTACTTAAAGCTAACCAACCTAAGGACATCACACACATCCATGCCCGAGGCAGGATTCTAACCTGCGACCGTAGCGGTCGCGCGGTTCCAGACTGAATCGCCTAGAACCGCTCGGCCATACCGGCCGACGTCGACTAAATCTTTAAATTGTTTCTGCATGGCGTTGAAATGTCGTTTCGTAGCAAATTCATGGCACTCTTCAATTATGCAACTGTATACAGCATAACAGGTATCGGGAATTCTTATCGATCTCTTTTGTCATTAGCATTCATTTATAAAGGCTTATAGGATAGATCGTTAGATTGGCTGTTTCAGTGCATGTAGCTACTGGACATGTGAACTACTTTTTCATCAAGAACTAGCGAACTGTAAACAGCCCTGACACGAAGTGTTGTGGATTGGCAAGACAGCCAACCCACTATGAGAGGAAGCCGAAAGGCACGCGTTTTAGCACACGCAGGCTAGCGTGAGGTCTGGAACAGGTCAAGGAAATGAGACTAACAAAAAACGTACGCAGCTGCTGGAATACTTAACTTTAATCCATAATTGGTGAACATCGCTCTTGATGGTACATGTTTTACAGCATCAATAGTAACTGGTAATGGCGCCTTGCTAGGTCATAGCAAATGACGTAGCTGAAGGCTATGCTAACTATCGTCTCGGCAAATGAGAGCGTAATTTGTCAGTGAACCATCGCTAGCAAAGTCGGCTGTACAACTGGGGCGAGTGCTAGGAAGTCTCTCTAGACCTGCCGTGTGTCGGCGCTCGGTCTGCAATTACTGATAGTGGCGACACGCGGGTCCGACGTATACTAACGGACCGCGGCCGATTTAAAGACTACCACCTAGCAAGTGTGGTGTCTGGCGGTGACACCACATTCCTCCCCCACAAATCGGCGAACGGGCGTGGCATAAGGGTTCCGTCCGCCGTGGGGAGGGCCCCATGTTGACGTATGCGACGAGGTGGGGGGCCTAACAACAGGCGAGGCTGTGCCACCCGCACCCTGCCATTCGGACCGAGGGGAGCTAGGAAACGCCTGAAATCCTGCTCCAGGGTGCACGCCAACGTGTGGTGTATGCGCCCGTATAGAGACAGGAGGGGCCGAAGGGTCGTTCTCCATCGGGCCGGGGCACCCGACGGGCGAAGACGACATATGGTCCGGAGCGGGCAAGAGTTCCAAGTCGGAGGACAACTGGTCACGGGAAGCGATCGGCGGCGCGTGACCCAGGGAGGCACCCGGCGGTTGCAGAGACGCGTCCACTGCGGGCGTCGCCGGCGGGAGAACAGGCGGCGGCGGCGGCGGCGGCGGCACGTCGCCATGGGGCAAAATGTAAGGCAGCGTCGGTAACACCTGGGGCTGAGGCGAGCCAGTAGATGGGTCCCCAGGGCGCTGACCGGGCGGCACCGTCGCTGAAAGCAGACGGGGAGAGGCAGACCCCGTGCGACGACAGAGGCGCAGCTGATTGAGATGCCGACGCACCTCACCAGAGGCCCCCAAAACCAGATACATGGCGCGGCCGAGGCAGCGAAGAATGTGCCCTGCGAGCCAACGCCGTGAACGTCGCCTGGAACAAAATCAGGTGTCTGCCGCTGCACAGGAACCTGATGCGGCGGATGAAGCAAAGACATCAAGGTGCGATGAGGGCGACCGTGCAGCAACTCAGCCGGCGAGCGACCATCTCGTGGCTGAGAGGGATACGAGGACAAAAATGGCAATAACGCGTACTCCCGAGATTGAGACGCTTTCAACTTCAACATCTGTGACTTGAACGTCCTGACCAAACGTTCAGCGGCACCGTTTGACTGTGGCGAAAACGGCGCTGACGTCAGATGTTGAATACCATTGGCCTTGCAGAATGACTCAAATTCTGCGGACATGAATTGTGGGCCATTGTCGGAAACAATAGTCTGTGGAAGACCTTCAATACAAAAGATAGCGGATAACGCTTGGATGGTGGCAGATGACGTCGTGGAAGACATCCTGACAACAAAAGGAAAATTACTGAATGAATCTACCACAACCAACCATCGAGCATTCCAGAACGGACCAGCAAAATCGATGTGTAAGCGTTGCCAAGGGGAAGTGGCTGTTGGCCATGCAAAGAATTTCCGCGGCGGTGCGGAATGTTGTTCGGCACACGCCATGCAAGAAGAGCACATATTCGTAATCGCAGCATCGATTCCGAACGAAGTACAGTGCTGACGAGCAAGTTGTTTCGTTCGCACTATACCCCAATGTCCTTGGTGGAGAAGCCATAAGACAGAGGACTGTAACGAACGTGGGACCACGACCCTGGACTGATAATTATCAGAACGCAACAGCAAAACACCACGTCGTACAAAAAGTCTCTCCTTGTGAGCAAAAAATCGGCGAACCAACGGATCCCCGATCCGTGACTTTGACAGGGGCCATTGAGTAGCAACGAAACGCAGAACAGTAGCCAGGACAGGGTCGGCAGCTGTCGCTGTAGCTACACGACGAAAATCAATCGGAAACGAGTCGACCACGTCATCGGTTTCCGAATCAATGAACATGCAAGCAATTTCGGAGGAATCGAACACTCTACCCTCAGCAACAGGCAAACGGAACAACGCATCGGCGTTTCCGTGCTTAGCTGTGGACCGATACAAGATATCGTAGCGGTACTGCGAGAGGAAAATAGACCACCGAATGAATTTCTGCGCTGTACGTGGAGGTACAGGCTTGGTCGGATGAAAAAGCGATGTCAAAGGTTTGTGGTCGGTGATGATGGTAAAGTGACGACCATACAAGAAATCATGAAACTTTGAAACACCAAATAAGAGAGGCAATGCTTCTTTCTCGATCTGTGAATAATGTCTTTGCGCAGACGAGAGCAATCTGGACGCAAAGGCAATAGGGCGATCGTGCGAACCATCTTTGTGCGCAAGCACAGCACCGATCCCGAAATCCGATGCATCCACCATCAACAAAAGGGGCTTCCGGGGATCGAATGGCGTAAGGCAAGTAAGCCGCGTTCGCATTCCGTCGTCCAGACGAACAGAACACCTTTACGGCGTAAGCGATGAAGCGGAGCTGAAATGGAAGAGGCGTGTGGGATATATTTGTTATAGTAATTTATTTTTGCCAGCCCACTCTGTAGCTGCTTCAAAGTCTGCGGCGAAGGCAAGTCTTGTATCACACGGAGGTGCTCTGGACTGGGATGTATGCCTTGGGCATTGAGTACATGTCCCAGATAGGGTAAGTCACGAGCAAATAACACACATTTATCCTTCCACAAGCGAAGACCATTTTGTCGCAAGACCTGAAATAATTTTCTGAGATTGGCTAAATGTTCTTCCTCCGTCTTTCCGGAGATCACAATATCGTCCAGATAGTTTGCTGCAGTAGGGACCGACGCGCAAACAGTTTGCAGATATTGCTGAAACAATGCAGGGGCGAATGCACACCCGAATGGCAGTCGTTTG
This sequence comes from Schistocerca americana, assembly GCF_021461395.2. Classification (NCBI taxonomy): domain Eukaryota; kingdom Metazoa; phylum Arthropoda; class Insecta; order Orthoptera; family Acrididae; genus Schistocerca; species Schistocerca americana. Next base: position 764,218,598 of record NC_060121.1, on the reverse strand, counting down.
AATCGATACAAACCAAGATGCGTGTTAACCACCAAAACGCGCTGGGATTCTTCGTCCACCGGTATTTGCAAGTACGCATCTGCTAGGTCCAACTTCGAAAAATATTAACCCGGGCACAGTTTGTCAAAAAGATCTTCCGGGCGGGGTAAAGGAAAAGTTGCAATCACTAGTTGTGGATTCACTGTTGCCTTGAAGTCCACACAAAGTCTCAATTTTCCAGAAGGTTTTGGCAAAATTACTAAGGGTGATGCCCAGAGAGAAGCCTGCACACGTTCAATTACACCTTGTGATTCCAAATCGTGTAATGTTCGTGTGACCTCATCACGCAATGCGTGGGGAACATTGCGCACTCTGAAAAATTTCGGTTGCGCGTTTACTTTCAGTTCCAAATGCGCTTTATAGTTCTTAGCGCAACCAAGGCCCGGCGCAAAAATGTCTACAAACTCTTCACATAGACGAGAAACACTGTCTGAAGGCACAGTCTGGTTCACTGATAGGGCCTGATTGACTATAGACAAGTCAAACAACTGAAACAAATCGAAACCAAACAAGTTCACTGCAGAAGAAGAATGAAGGACATACAATGACACAAGTTTTGTTTGTCCCTTGTATGTTGCAAGAAGGCTGCACTGTCCTAACACAGGGATATACTGACGGGAATAGCTACTTAGCTTAATATTTGCGGCACGCAACAGAGGTGTGCCCAGCTATGTTTACGTGTCTTGATTGAACAGTGAAAGTGCAGCTCCGGTATCGAGCTGGAATGGTATCACTTTGCCGTTAATGTCCAAGTCCACAAAAAGTTTATTGTCCTGTTGACGACAAGAGCGACTGTCTCGTGCATCATGAAGTGACACTGGTACAAAATCACTTGCGACTTGACGGGAGTGCCGGCGATGTCGACGCACACTTTTTGTGGGACGAACACAGTCACTGTTAGAGAGAGTGGCACTGGGCGGAGTGGAATGAACGACATGAATTTCCATGGGCGAAGTTTCACGAGCCTGAGTATCCTTGGTTCGATTTCGGCGCAAAGCAAAGGGCCTGGAATGGTTGTGTGTGTCCGATCTGAGCTTTTTCTGGCAAACACTCTGAACATGTCCTTTTTTATTACAGAAAAAGCAAATAGCCTGGCGTGATGGGCAATTGCCACGCGATGGTCTAGTAGCACACCGTGGGCATGATTTCACTGCATTTGCTTGCCGGCACGGGACACGTGGCTGAGAGCCATGCGGCTTTGGCGCGGCCGGGCGCAAGGACTGTTTACTGTTCCGTGCAGCTCGCCCGGCGGGTCAGTTAACCTGACACATGGGTGGCGAAGTTTCATATGATTCCTGAGCAAAGTCAAGTGTGTCCTGCCGATCCAATATATCCATCACTTGTTGAAGGGAGGGATTGACTAGTTTCAAAATTTGTTCCCGTATACGAACATCAGAAACGTTCTGTGCAATTGCATCACGTACCATAGTATCGGAATAAGGGAGACCACATTGACACTCAAAAGCACCATCCATAGAAAGGCCTTGCAAGGTTGCAACCCACTCCCGATTAGTCTGACCTGCCGTACGTTTTGTACGAAAGAAGGTATACCTTTTCGCAACTACATTGACTGATTCTTTGAAATATGCATCTAACACAGACAAAATTTCTTCGTAGGACAAAGTTGCTACGTCACGTCGGGGAAATAATTTGACTATCACACGGTACGTGGTCACTCCGACGGAAGATAACAAGAAAGGATGCCGCTCGTTACCTTGAATTCTGTAGGCGGCGAGATGGAATCGAAATTGGCGTGACCACTCCGTCCAGCTTTCCTGTGCAGCATCAAAAGGACGAAAAGTTGGTGCAACTGCGTGTGGTGGCTGCGTGAGCGGTGGAGCGGCGGCTGCCGCATCGTTTTGCATTGCAAGTTGACCCTGGACGAGCTATCCAAGGGCATCCAGCAAGGCCTGCGTCTGCTGGTTCTGTAAGCGATAAAATTCGGACAGTACATCTGGAGATTGTGGCGAAGCCATTACACAAGTAAATCATGGCAGTATAGTTACGAACGCAAATTGGCCTCGTCGCCAAAATGTTGTGGATTGGCAAGACAGCCAACCCACTATGAGAGGAAGCCGAAAGGCACGCGTTTTAGCTCACGCAGGCTGGCGTGAGGTCTGGAACAGGTCTAGGAAATGAGACTAACAAAAAACGTACGTAGCTGCTGGAATACTTAACTTTAATCCATAATTGGTGAACATCAGTCTGACGGTACATGCATCACAAGATAAATAGCAAATGATAATGGCGCCTTGCTAGGTCGTAGCAAATGACGTAGCTGAAGGCTATGCTAACTATCGTCTCGGCAAATGAGAGCGTAATTTGTCAGTGAACCATCGCTAGCAAAGTCGGCTGTACAACTGGGGCGAGTCCTAGGAAGTGTCTCTAGACAAGACCTGCCGTGTGGCGGCGCTCGGTCTGCAATCACTGATACTGGCGACACGCGGGTCCGACGTATACTAACGGACCACGGCCGATTTAAAGACTACCACCTAGCAAGTGTGGTGTCTGGCGGTGACACCACACAAAGACTCTGCCAAACTGAAGAAAGTTGTGCCGACCGAAAAATTCAGCACTGTAGCGCTAAATGAAATGTCGCGGTTTTCAGAGTGCTTCCGAAAAGTGCCAAGAAGAGCCGAGACAGGCCGAGCCTCGGCCCGCACATCGGGCTTGTGGCGTTGGAAATCCGTGGCCGAACCTGTACGAGTGGGAATAGCGGTACACGCCGCAACAACAGCTCTACTTGGGGCCACGTAAGCTGACCATTGGCGGCATCGAGAGTTATCCTCTACCTGCAAAAGCCGCCACAGGGAAGCAAAACATTCCACAGAGGGGTCACGTGGTGGCGGCAGCAGAACTCACCTCTGACTGTGCTATGGTCATTGACGCATTTAATTAAACAGTTACTGTTTCCTACAATCAATGCACCCGTGGTCTAGGGGTAGCGTCTTTGATTCATAATCAAAACGTCTTCGATCCCGGGTTCGATCCCCGCCACTGCCTAAATTTTGATAAATAATCAGCATTGGCGGCCGAAGACTTCCGGCATAAGAAGTCAGCCTCATTCTGCCAACGGCCTTGTGAAAGAGGGTGGAGGAGCGGATAGAGGTTCAGGGCACTCTCTTGTCCTAGGGGTGGGAAATTGCCCCTAAAGGCGGAAGAATCAGCAATGATCAACGACATGAGGATGCAGAAGGCAATGGAAACCGCTGCATTAAAGACACGTAACGTGAATCCACAGGACATGTGGCCTGTATTTGAAGAAGTGTCATGATGATCTCTCCATTGGCAAAAGATTCCGGAATAGACCCCCATTCGGATCTGCGGGAGGGGACTGCCAAGGGGGAGGTTACCATGAGAAAAGATTGAATAATCAACGTAAGGATAACGGTTCTACGAGACGGGGCGTGGAATGTCAGAAGCTTGAACGTGGTAGGGAAAATAGAAAATCTGAAAAGGGAACTGCAAAGGCTCAATATAGTTATAGTAGGGGTCAGTGAAGTGAAGTGGAAGGAAGACAAGGATTTCTGGTCAGATGAGTATCGGGTCATATCAACAGCAGCAGAAAATGGTATAACAGGTGTAGGATTCGTTATGAATAGGAAGGTAGGGCAGAGGGTGTGTTACTGTGAACAGTTCAGTGACCAGGTTGTTCTAATCAGAATCGACAGCAGACCAACACCGACAACGAGAGTTCAGGTATACATGCCGACGTCGCAAGCTGAAGATGAACAAAAAAATGGTTCAAATGGCTCTGAGCACTATGGGACTCAACTGCTGTGGTCATCAGTCCCCTAGAACTTAGAAATAATTAAACCTAACTAACCTAAGGGCATCACACATATCCATGCCCGAGGCAGGATTCGAACCTGCGACCGTAGCAGCAGCGCGGCTCCGGACTGGAGGGCCTAGAACCGCACGACCACCGCAGCTGGCTGAAGATGAACAGATAGAGAAAGTGTATGAGGATATTGGAAGGGTAATGTAGTATGTCAAGAGTGACGAAAATCTAATAGTCATGGGCGACTGGAATGCAGTTGTAGGGGAAGGAGTAGAAGAAAAGGATACAGGAGAACATGGGCTAGGGACAAGGAACGAAAGGGGAGAAAGACTAATTGAGTTCTACAACAAGTTTCAGCTAATAATAGGGAATACCCTGTTCAAGAATCACAAGAGGAGGAGGAATACTTGGAAAAGGGCGGGAGATACGGGAAGATTTCAATTAGATTACATCATGGTCAGACAAGGATTCCGAAATCAGATACTGGATTGTAAGGCGTACCCAGGAGCAGATATAGACTCAGATCACAATATAGTAGTAATGAAGAGTAGGCTGAAGTTCAAGACATTAGTCAGGAAGAATCAATACGCAAAGAAGTGGGATACGGAAGTACTAAGGAATGACGAGATACGTTTGAAGTTCTCTAACGCTATAGATACAGCAATAAGGAATAGCGCAATAGGCAGTATAGTTGAAGCGGAATGGACATCTCTAAAAAGGGCCATCACAGAAGTTGGGAGGGAAACCTTGGTACAAAGAAGGTAGCTCCGAAGAAACCATGGGTAACAGAAGAAATACTTCAGCTGATTGATGAAAGGAGGAAGTACAAACATGTTCCGGGAAAATCAAGAATGCAGAAATACAAGTCGCTGAGGAATGAAATAAATAGGAAGTACTGGGAAGCTAAGACGAAATGGCTGCAGGAAAAATGTGAAGACATCGAAAAAGACATGATTGTCGGAAGAACAGACTCAGCATACAGGAAAGTCAAAACAACCTTTGGTGACATTAAAAGCAACGGTGGTAACATTAAGAGTGCAACGGGAATTCTACTGTTAAATGCAGAGGAGAGACCAGATAGGTGGAAAGAATACATTGAAAGCCTCTATGAGGGTGAAGATTTGTCTGATGTGATAGAAGAAGAAACAGGAGTCGATTTAGAAGAGATAGGGGATCCAGTATTAGAATCGGAATTTAAAAGAGACTTGGAGGACTTACGGTAAAATAAGACAAAAGGGATAGATAACATTCCATCAGAATTTCTAAAATCATTGGGGGAAGTCGCAACAACACGACTATTCACGTTGGTGTGTAGAATATATGAGTCTGGCGATATACCATCTGACTTTCGGAAAAGCATCATCAACACAATTCCGAAGACGGCAAGAGCTGACAAGTGCGAGAATTATCGCACAATCACCTTAACAGCACATGCATCGAAGCTGCTTACAAGAATAATATACAGAAGAATTGAAAAGAAAACTGAGAATGCGCTAGGTGACGATCAGTTTGGCTTTAGGAAAAGTAAAGGGACGAGAGAGGCAATTCTGACGTTACAGCAAATTATGAAAGCAAGGCTAAAGAAAAATCAAGACACTTTCATAGGATTTGTCGACCTGGATAAAGCGTTCGACAATATAAAATGGTACAAGCTGTTCGAGATTATGAAAAAAGTAGGGGTAAGCTATAGGGAGAGACGGGTCATATACAATACGAATATGTACAACAACCAACAGGGAATAATAAGAGTGGACGATCAAGAACGAAGTGCTCGTATTAAGAAGGGTGTAAGACAAGGCTGTAGCCTTTCGCCCCTACTCTTCAATCTGTACATCGAGGAAGCAATGATGGAAATAAAAGAAAGGTTCAGGAGTGGAATTAAAATACGAGGTGAAAGGATATCAATGATACGATTCGCTGATGACATTGCTATCCTGAGTGAAAGTGATGAAGAATTAAATGATCTGCTGAACGGAATGAACAGTCAAATGAGTATACAGTATGGTTTGAGAGTAAACCGGAGAAAGACGAAGGTAATGAGAAGTAGTAGAAATGAGAACAGCGAGAAACTTAACATCAGGATTGATGGTCACGAAGTCAAAGAAGTTAAGGAATTCTGCTACCTAGGCAGTAAAATAACCAATGACGGACGGGGCAAGGAGGACATCGAAAGCAGACTCGCTATGGCAAAAAAGGCATTTCTGGCCAAGAGAAGTCTACTAATATCAAATACCGGCCTTAATTTGAGGAAGAAATTTCTGAGGATGTACGTCTGGAGTACAGCATTGTATGGTAGTGAAACATGGACTGTGGGAAAACCGGAACAGAAGGGAATCGAAGCATTTGAGATGTGGTGCCATAGGCAAATGTTGAAAATTAGGTGGACTGATAAGGTAAGGAATGAGGAGGTTCTACTCAGAATCGGAGAGGAAAGGAAAGGAGTATGTGGAAAATACTGATAAGGAGAAGGGACAGGATGATAGGACATCTGCTAAGACATGAGGGAATGACTTCCATGGTACTAGATGGAGCTGTAGAGGGCAAGAACTGTAAAGGAAGACAGAGATTGGAATACGTCAAGCAAATAATTGAGGACGTAGGTTGCAAGTGTTACTCTGAGATGAAGAGGTTAGCACAGGAAAGGAATTCGTGGCGGGCCGCATCAAACCAGTCAGTAGACTGATGACCAAAAAAAAAAAAAAACGATCAATATTCACCTAATCTCTCGTTTAATATCTTTTGCCATGCTAAATGGTTTTCCATAAGCTGGTTGTGTACCAACTTTACACGTTTTATTATGGTTTTATATATGGCTATTATTGCTACATATCACTTTGTATCTTATGTTACACGGCTACACACGCAATTCAGCCGTATTATACCACTCTAATTAATAACCATCAGTATTCTATTTTAAATTATTCCATCCGCGACACTGGAGACATATGCTATCGCATTGCTAGCATCCTCTACCGGCTATAGGTCGTGATTTCAAAGTACATGACGTACCCAGCAAGCAGTTGTTCAAATGCTTGTATGAAAAAAGCTATCGACATTCATAATCTTATCAGAATACTCTTAATGGTATCTTACGCCTGTGAACAATGTTCCCTTATACAATTTTGTCACGTATAGACGTGGCTGGAGACCGTGGCTGTTGTACAAAATAAATTAATGATGGTGTACAGCAACCAGCCACAAATTGGTTTCAGGTTACTTAATTCAAAAAGTACCGTAACCAGTTTCGATTCTTTTTCTTTTCTTTTAAAATTCATCATCTATAGTTTTTTTGTGCTTTTATCGATGCATATTATGTATTCGTTTCCTGCGAGTTTCCCTAGGATAAACAATAATTTACAAATGTGTAACCAAAATGGTTACGCTACGTATTTGTGTTGGAATGTAACTTCCGTGAAATGTCCATCTATCCCATTTGTATCAGCAGTTTTCTTACATTGACAGCTTACTTACATTGAAAGCTTTTCATTACAAGAAAATTGCTAATACAAGTCGGCCAGATGGACATTTCACATTAGTTACATTACAACACAAATATGTAGCGCAACCGTTTTGGTTGCACTTTTCTAATATTTTTGAATCAAGTAACCTGAAACCAGTTTGTGGCTGGTGATGGATGGTGGTACACTATCATAATTTTATTTTACATAACAGCCACATGTTCCAGACATGTCTATATGTGGCAAATTTGAATTAAGATTACCTCGCAGGGTAATGAGAAATATCCATGCAGTAAAGGATCACAAAATTAATGTAATGAAATTGTATCATAACATCAAGTTCAACAAGGAATGTGTCTCTCTAAATGTAGGACCAAAATATAAGAAAGTCAAAGTCGATGGCAAGACTGAAGATGCCAGGTTTCCGAAACAAAAACGTGAAATTATTTTGCTAAAAACTGAGATAAAAATGCAATACAAGAGAGAGTAAACATAAACGATCTCATGTACAACTTACATCTGCAGATTGGAGATAGTCTCTCATCTTTACAGTTCTCACACATCCTCCAGTACATGTATAGTAATGTAAATCAAGAACTGCAAATAATCTCACATAAACATAAGAAGAAATTAGAAGCTTTAAAATCTATTAATAATTGCGACTGGGATAAAAATAAGGAATCAGGCCAACACAAATTCTTTGACCGGGAAGTTATCACCAGTGACATCCAATTCAGTGACCGTGAACTTTCTCAGTTAAATAAGGGTATGAAACATAATCTTACAACGAAACTCAACAGTCCTAATGCCAATCTCACAGTCTGTAAAAAACTTGCCTGTGACATAGCTAAACTAGATACATGCTGGAAAAATATAATAACATTTAAGTCAAATAAATCGATAATGAAACATCTAAAAACAAATAATATCCATAGAAACACAGAAGTAAAAGATTAGAAAAACGTCAACATCAAATTATCTGAAAGTAAAGCACTCATAGTGAAGGCTCATAAAGGAAGCTCTATTGACATATTACATGAAAAGCAATATATAGAGAAAACATTACAAGTTATCGATAGCAACAGCACTACTGTAATAAAGTCTGATCCCGCAAAGAAATTCCAAACAAAACTCCATAAGCTTCTAATAAACTAACATCTTATCGATCACACGTGAAATGCGCAGCAGGGTCATTCCATGCCAAGTGGTCTAAACCTTCCCACCATCATGTCTCCAATTTTCTTCAAATTTTATCTGTAGCACTAGTCAAGTGCTAAATTAAGTTTCTCAAGATTTCAAGCCTCTAGCTGCAATACTTGCTGATCTACACCCCCTTGTCTGAAGGGTAGTAAGTTCGCATGCGCGCGACATCAGACAAAATGCCATTTTTGGGGTCTCATAAAATTGAAACCAATTCATAAGAATGGTTAGTAAGATGAGACCCTGTACAGTTTTTTGTGCTGATTCAAACGAAATTAATTATAAGATTACTGATGCAAAATCCGGTCAAACAAGTCGACTCAAAGTGTACCCCTAATTCTGTCGTGACTTAATGCGACAAATTTTGACCAATATTCAGACTGCAATAATTTCCTTGCAGATAAAGATATGGACTTGAACTTTTTACCAAGTCTTATCTTTGTGCTGGACATAATACAGCTGGATTTCCAACTACCCAGGCTTTATAGTCGCCTTGCAAAATCTCTTCAAATTTGGCAGTGTCAGCGCAAATGGCTTTATTTACCAAAGTTCAAAGCCCATTACTACAAAATAGTCAGCCTGGATTTAATTGTGAATAGTATCATCTGAAAGAGAAACTCTTGCTCTACAAGATGGATATATTTTTCTTTTGCAACGCTTCCATTAAGTGCTTATTTACTCAGGTCAAAGTATCTTATATTTTGTGTGCGCAGTGCCCTGCGTTGGTCCATGATGGCTGAGCCATTACTGGTTATCACAATAAAACCAGCATCCCCATCGCCATAGGGGCCACGCCCGATAGCCATGCAGTAACAGCCACGGGTGGGTATCTTTACTGCAGGTTCCCAAGCCTGATTACAGGGTGTCTTTACCACAGGATCCCAAGCCTGATTGTGGGTTTCTTTATGCAGGTTCCCAAGCCTGTCTTCCTCAGTTACTTCATCATTCTGGAAGCATCGTTGATTTGCAAGAGAATGCTTTCAGGAAAACTGTATTGCCGACCAGATGATGTCACTGATGGAGCTGGAATAACACCAATGATAAGTTGTTCTGGAATCCAGCAAGTATCACGTCTTAAGGGCCAATAAAATGAACTTGCAGGACCATGAGGATGCATAAAGCTTATGAAAGCATCTTTCTGTTCGACTGAGATTTCAACGATGTTTCCAATCCACCATTTCTTTTCATAAATGCAAGCAACATACTGCCCAGGCTGAAGATCCATGACTTGAACTACTACTTCAGCAGCACTAATTTTGGCCAAAAAAGATGTCGCATCATTAGAAACTCTACTGACCTTAATTGTCGTCATATCAATGGGCAAAAAATGGTGGTTTTCTCTTGTGCCAGCTAGAGTGTGCCCTTGCAGGAATCTTTCTTCTTGAGAAGCTTTTTCTTCTTCAACTTCCTCTTTGCTGATGAAAAAGAATTTGATTCCATTGATATTATCATTGCAGAAGTTGAAAAGATCTTTGGGTGTTAGAATCTGGTTTTCATATGGACGTTGCAAACTTGCTCTTGCTGCCAACCGTTTTGTTGTGCCTCCAATGCCATCACAAGGCGACTTTCCATGGCTTGTTCCAAAGAAATTCCATTCTGCTGTTATTTCAAAATCTTCTTTGTGATAGCATAAGTTGAGAAAATTCTTGAAATTCTTATATTGTGCAGCTGAACCATCACTGAAGTAGTGGATGTGGCTTATTTTGGAAAATTGCATCTTCAGGTAATTGATTACTTTTCCAATGTAAACATGGACAGTAATCGTATCGTGTCGAAGGCAGTCACTAATAACACAAAGATTCACACATTGCACCTCTTCGTTTTCACAGTAGTAGACTACAAATGGATGAACTGTTGCTTGACTGTTTTCCCAGTGAAAGCCTTGCACTGCATCTTGAACAATAAATGAATAGTTTTCAGCAAAATCCATTAGTATTATGAATTCGCCTTCTTTCAAATCAGTTTTGAGAGCTTTCAGGTGCTGGCTTTGATGCTTGGCAATGTAGTGATGACAAGACAGGTTCCAAATTTTTGCTGCAATATCTTCAACATACTCTTCTGTTGAAAGCTGCTTTGTTTCTAAAGTATCCCTGTCGGTATGAATCCATTGTTTGTACTCAATCAGTTCTTCAGGGTCATTATCTTCAAAATATGTTGCAATAACTGCTTCTACACCTTCTGGACCAGGGCAGTTTTCACAACGATGAAGCATACAATCCTTGTTTTCCAAGCTGCAAACAGCTTTGCTAAGAATTTCCTTGTAGTCTTCATTGATTGATGCACCAGTGAGCATAAGCTTGACATTTTGGTGTATTGTACAGACACAAACTGAGTGCATTCCAGCAGAGCCAACTGTAACACACCATTTTGGTCTAAGCTCGCAAAACTTTGAGAAGCCAATTTCTGGTCCATTTTGCTTCTGATAAGACACGTACATTTCCTTCAAATTGCAAAGCAACAACCGCTTTTGCTTGTACACCTTTGTTCCTGAAATTCTCACAGGCACACAGTCTTTCTTCCCTGGACAAAGTCTGCTGAATTCGTCATCTTGAAAAAAGTCATGTACTTTCTGGACAACTTCATCTGAAAGCTTCCTTCCTTGCCGATTTGCTGGAAAAGCTAGAACACCTTGCTCATTCTTCAGTTTTCTCGCTTGCTTTACCATTCTTTCTGATACATTAAATGCTGTTGTCGTATCTTTAATTGTCCAGCTTCTTGGAACCAAGGTCAATATTTGAACTTTCGTCCTACGATTTGACACTTTACATTTTTCTTTCAACTCTTCTATAAGATTATCAAGATCTGCACAATTATTGCATGGGCGACTTTTACTTGAACTTGGCTGTTCATCGTAATTGATTCCTACAGCAGCAGCAATTTGATTCCCAATTAAACTTTGTGCATCCAAGATCTTTCTTTTTGCATAGCTTTGCTTATCTCTTTTACTTAGTTGTCTTCTTTTCAATGGTGAAGCACCAATAAATGATAAACTTTTGTTGATGGCTGGTTCAGTTTCATCCGTTGTGAAATCTTGTTCAGATTGGGTTGATAGTGATGATGAATCTTCTAGCTTTTGGTTCAGTGCCGACATGCAGCGAGGGCAAAGCTTCTGACCAGGTTTTATATCAATCACTTCTTTTTTCTTTAACAGGCAAAGTTTGGCAGCTGTTTCATTATCAAGCAGTCTAAGTCCAGCTTTTACATTGTGATTCCTCTTCTTGAATGGATTGCAACATTTCTTTTGCATCGCTTGATATTCATGTAGGAAGAGGGCTTCATGGTGGAAGCAAATGATGGAATTTTCGTCAAGTTTGGCTTCTGAACGCGAAACAAGCAATTTCTGGTCACATTCTGTGAAATCACTAAACGCTTTGAATCCAGTCTTCTTAGCATAGAAGATAACATGGCACTTCGATGCAGCAGCATCTTTTCCAATTGAACAGGGGGCCAACGATTCTTCTTCTTCATTAACTTCTGACATCTCTCACTGGCCAATCACTGAATAAAACACGAATGAAATATCCAATTATATCAGTAATTCTAAGCGACTATTAAGATTCAAATTCCTAGAAATGAAGAAAAATTAGTGCATCGCGCATACAAAATATAACAACTTTGATGTGAGTTAATGAGTACTTAATGGTCGCGTTGCAAAAAAAACAAATGTCAGTCTTGTAGAGCAAGAGTTTCTCTTTTAGGTGATACTATTCACAAGCAGATTCAGGCCAACTATTTTTTAGTAATTGGCTTGAAACTTTGGTAAATTTTACCGTTTGTGCTGACACTGCCTAATTTGAAGAGATACTGCAGGGCGACCATATGGCCTGGATCATTGCAAATCCGGCTGCATTATGTCTAGCACAAGCATGAAGCTTGGCCAAAAGTTCAAGTCCATATCTTCAACTGCAAGGAAATCATTGCAGTCTTAATATTGGTCAAAATTTGTCGCGTTGTGTCACGACAAATTTTGAAGTATACTTTGAGTCGAGTTATTTGACCGGGGTTTGCATGAGTAATGTTATACATAATTTCGTTGGAATCAGCCAAAAAAACTGTACAGGGTTGCATCTTACTAACCATTCTTATGAATTAGTTTCGATTTTATTAGACTCCAAATATGACATTTTTTTTATGTTGCATGCACACGGACTAAGTACACTTCAGACAAGGGGGTCTAGATCAGCAGCTATTGCAGCTAGAGGCCTGAAATCTTGGGAAACTTACTTCAACACTTGACTAAAGCTACAGTTAAAATTTGACGAAAATTGGAGACCATGATGGTGGGAACTTTTTTCAGTTTTAGACCACTTGGTGTGGAATGACCCAGCAGTATAATTAATCCCTCAGCACCAATGCTGTGTGCACACCCGAAGATGCACGAAGAAAGCTGTCCTGTGCGCCTGATAATGAACTCGAGAAACAGCCCTGCATATTTTATAAGCCGTAAGTTGAAAGATCTCACTGCCAAATATTATGCCTTTGACAATAGCTATACCATATACAACACGCATGAACCCATAGTCTCTACTGAAGACGTCTAGATTCCACCCACAGCTAAATCAGCATAACTTGAAATACTCAAACTATACACAAATATCCCTGTTAAATATACTATTAACGTAATAAGAAAACATCTCTTTGGGTATAAGAAAATTGCTACTGCAGAGATCTAAGAACTCACATAAGTACTCTTACTCACCCTGGAGTACAATTATTTTAGCTACTACAATAAGTGTTACCAACAACATGATGGCTTGGCAATGGGAAGTAGCTTAGCTTGGATATTAGCAGAGACTTGCCTCAACCACAGAGAACAAAAATACTCCTCAACTAATCAACAACTCGCAAAGAAAATATTATACTGCAAAAGGTATGTTGGAGATACAATCCTGCTTTTTGATGGTACAAACAGAGAAATTGATACACTGTCAACAGATCTCAGCAAAATACAAAAAGTATTTGTTTCCTTACGTTATAAATCAAAATATGTGGTGTACATCGAAAATTCGTTTTGTGACCGAACGAAATTGGTTTAAATGCAGTGCAATGTTTGTGACTGTGGGAATACAAATATCCTTGCCAATGTATTCCATTGCAAAAAGCTGCTAATACAAATGCGCTGCCGAATATTTCACGTAAGTAGCATTACAACAAAAATATGTAGGGCAACAATTTTGGTTACACGTTTGTAATTTGTAAATTATTGTTTATACTAGGGAAACTAACAGGAAACCAGTGCATAACCTGTATTGAGGGAAGCAGGAAAAAACCCTCTTATGGTGAATTGTAAAAAATTCGAAACTACAAACTGTACTTTGTGAATAATGTGACCTGAAACCTAATTGTGGCTGGTTGCTGTACACTATCAACAGTGTTACGTTTTTGTAGATTTGCCCTTGTGATAATTCTGCCTTGACAGATCTGATGATGGCAAAATTCTTAGAAAAGGTAATTACACAGGGTGTAACGGGAATGAGTGCAGAAATTCCTATTTGTGATACATTAATATCTACACACATCAGTCTGGGGATTATCTTTTTCTTTTTTCTCTGTGTCCAGCAGTATTCCCACAAACACGTCCCATAATTTACTACCCGATGTTTTCTGAACGTTCGTAACTGCACTACTCACTGCACTATACTTGGCGGTTTCTGCGTTTACATGTAGAACATTTGCATAGCACGGACACTACAAATTAAATTTAAGTGCCTGGTAGAGGGTTAATTGAACCACCTTCAGAATTCTCTATTATTACAATGCGGAAAAAACGAACACCTATATTTTTTGATGCGAGCTCTGATATTCCTTATTTCACTATGGTGATCGTTTCTCCCTATTTAGGTCAGCGTCAACAAAATATTTTCGCATTCGGAGGGAAAGTTGGCGACGGAAATTTCGTGAGAAGATTCCGCTGCAACGAAAAATGCCTTTGTTTTAATGATGTCCACCCCAAACCCTGTATCATTTCAGTGAAACTCTCTCCCCTATTTAGCGATAATACAAAACGCGCTGCCCTTCTTCGAACATTTTCTATGTACGCCATCGTTACTATCTGGTAAGTATCCCACACCGCGTAGACGAACCGTTTTGAGTCCATGTGTCACACTTCAACCTCTGACCTGCTATCCAGGCGACGTTTAGCATTAATGGTTTGTTCTTGTAATATGTTCTGATGCTAACCAGCCTAGAAACACTATTGCTAATAGTTATAACTGCTGGTGTACAAATGATGTAAATATTGATATAAAAAATGGTTCAAATAGCTCTGAGCACTATGGGACTTAACTTCTAAGGTCATCAGTCCCCTAGAACTTAGAACTGCTTAAACCTAACTAACCTAAGGGAATCACACACATCAATGCTCGAGGCAGGATTCGAACCTGCGACCGTAGCTGTCGCGTCGTTCCAGACTGTAGCGCCTAGAACCGCTCGGCCACTGCGGCCGGCAAATATTGATATAGTGGTGTTCAGTACTCCGTCCTCAGTCACCAACAGAAGTATCTGCCTATATACATATTACAGCCGGTAAATAAAGGGCGATCAAGATGGAAAATTATTAATAACAAAGTTTGTATCAGAGTCTACAGACTCACAACATAATATTAGGTTGGAGCGAAATGGTCGGGTACCTGCGTGATTTTGGAGCCTCTCTGCACTGTGTGGTTTAGCTCTGTGCTCTGTCAAGCTAGTCCTGTCCAGAGCTGTCAGTCAGATGGGCATTACTATATTTGTAAACGTTACCTTTAGCTGCCACACGAAAGAGTACCAAGGTTGTCAGTGTGGTAACAATCTATCACAGACAGTGGATGTGCAGTGTTTGATCGCATTACACACACAGACTCTCAGGGAGAATGAAGGTCCATTGAACACAGCTTTCGTTGCTACGAATTCCAGCTGTTTGGTTGGTACTGCCTCCCACGCGGGAATAGCGCGGGCGTCATCCTTTAAGCTCTTGCAGATATGCATGTTTGCTACCCGCTGTTGCTCTGGCGCCTCGCGCAACCCCTGGAGGCACCCATCCGACTGCTGCGCATGGTCCCCACTCCAGCGTTTGTTTACAGAGGAGGTGCTGCAGCCGCATTTGCATCTCCCGTGTATTTGGTTTACACATAAACCAACTCGCACAGTACGGCTGGTAATCCCTCTGCTTATTGACAGATTCATGGGACCGTAAACGGGTGTTCGCCCAAACTGAACAAATATAGCTACTGCCGAAATGTAAGTTTCTCCCGGCGTGTACAATGTTACGAGTATACAGGAAGGTGACAAGTTGAACAATCGCCACTTTCAAGACAAAAATGCAGCGAGTAAGGACTGTGCAAGGTGATTTAAAACTCCAACTTGCCAAGTAATTCCAGAAAGGAAACACACACACACACACACACACACACACACACTGTTAACAACACTGCCACCACACAACTAAAGGTGACCGGCGTCAGATGTTATAGGTTGTGAAAATTGATAACCAATGAGTGAGATAGCATTAAAAGTGTTCCCAGTTTTGGACATGCCAGAGAGCAGGATTACGCGTAGAATTTGAGCAAAATACGCCACTCTACATATAAGGCCACTCGCTAATTGCAGCTATTTGCTTGGTAACACTATCCCACTACCTCGAAGTACATGCCAAAATCCTCTTGTTTTTCTGTTCCCTAGGATTACCGGTGCCAAGTTAATGTTCTGCAAAAAAATGGTTCAAATGGCTCTGAGCACTATGGGACTCAACATCTTAGGTCATAAGTCCCCTAGAACTTAGAACTACTTAAACCTAACTAACCTAAGGACATCACACACACCCATGCCCGAGGCAGGATTCGAACCTGCGACCGTAGCAGTCCCGCGGTTCCGGACTGCAGCGCCAGAACCGCTAGACCACCGCGGCCGGCTTAATGTTCTGCAGCAGCACATTTCCTCGGCTGTCGTAAGCGTCTGCGATGCTTTGGTCCTGATGGGGTTACTAATATATGGCATGTCACAGTGGCAAGTAATACGATTGACACCCACTTTACGCAAACAAAGTTCATCCTTTACTGATCTTGAAAGGACCTTAATCTTAAATAGTGGTCGAAAACCAGATATCACGTGTTGGTAATGCTTCCCGCGTAAGGCAAAACGGCCGTAGAGTTCCGTGACACCACGGTATCACCATCCCTCACCCAGTGCATGATTGGTCAATACAGCAATGCCCGTCTGAGCTGTCATTCATTATAACCGTTATGACGAAAGATGAACTGAAGCTGGGCAAGTTCAACTGACAAACTCTCAGGGTAGGAGTTAACGTGGGCACCGTGAGTAAGCTACGAAGTACCCCTCAGCGCTGAATCGGACTTTTTGCCTTATGCAGGAAGCCTTTACTACCGAGTAGGTCTTATTTTGCCGAAATATGATATATAATGTGGATTTCAAACACGGTGTAAGATTACGGTCCTTCGTAAAGGATGATCTTGGGCTGTGTTATTACTTGTAGTTGTGGCATGTCGTATCATGAGCAGACCGACCGGTTAGTGAGCATAGGAACCACACGCGCTTACAACAGCCGAGCACATCTGCTACCACAGAACACTGCCTTGGAACTGGTCATCCTATGCGACAACAACACAAGATTGTGGCATGCACTTCCAGCACTTGGGATAATGTTATTAAGAATACAGGTGAAATTAAATTAGCGATTGACCTTATAACTAGACATGAAGGTTTTTGCTTAAATTCGGCATCGAAACCTGCTATCTTACTTGTCGAAAATCTAAGGAACAGAGTTAATATTATCTCACCGTTGGTTATTGATTTTTGCTATTTGTACAGTGTGAAGTCGGTTATCTTTGATTATGTGGTGGCGCTAGTGTGTGTGTGTGTGTGTGTGTGTGTGTGAGAGAGAGAGAGAGAGAGAGAGAGAGAGAGAGAGAGAGAGAGAGGGAGAGTGCGTTTGTGAATGTGTGTTATCTCTCCGGAAATGCTTCGCACAAAGGTTCCCGCCGCATTTGTGTCTTGAAAATGACAGGGTGTGCACCGGTTGGAAACGGTTGTCGAAGACGTCAGCTGGCTGCTTTCCCGAAAGTTATTAGAACATAACTCCTGACAGTAATCAGGTTGCTTCAGAGTTGCGAAACCAGAAGATACCGCGTTTCACACCTTGTGAAAATAACAGTTAATAACTTTGTATATGAACGTTAAGGCCGTGTTCGGTTCGATAATGTTTCTATAAAGTGTAGGCATATAGAAAAGCAAAGAGACGTTTAACATGCAGTCAAAGACCCTAAGAATTGGAAACGTCACATTTCCTGGCATTTTCATTGACTTGCTTACATTCTGCATTTAATAAGCTTTCAATGTTATGATACCACTGGAACCTTATATGCACGTAAAATCGGTTATTGTACGATCGAGGATTTTTTTGTGCCATCTACGATGATAGGAAGACTAGGGGATTACGTTCGGTCAAGGAAAAGGTCACTGAATGCGGGCTACTAGATCAGATAGCGAAGGGCTGGGGAGGAAACCGGCCCTGTGCTTCTCGTACTTCCTACCTCCACATCCTCTATAGCCACATCGACACAAGAAAAATTATTCAATGCTTTCGTGTATTATACTTTGCTTACAAAGAACAAACTGCAGTGGCTAGCTGACAATGAGTAAGAATGTTGTGTAATTAAGTTGAATCCATTAGTTAGTTATAAAATAAATGTGTTCTCAATTCACTGATTTGTTTTGAACAACACAACGCTTCAGCATTCATGATACACAGTCCAGTCACCTTATGGTGACCACCAATGAAAATACCGAATAACCACCTTTTGCAATGCGAATATGCAGGAAGAGAGTTAGTGAAGTTCTGGGAAGCCCCGACAGGGATGTGGCGCCACACCTTCTACAGTACCCCGGCCAGCTGCGCTAGGTTTCTCTGCTGAGGATCGACGGCGTGAACAGAAGCGCCCACAGTTTCTCAACTGGGCTTAAATCCGGGGCGTTTAGTGCCCAAGAAGTGTACTAAATTCTTCCTGGTGCTCTATGAACCACGCACGTACACTGTCATCTCTGTGATGCGTTGCATTGCCCTACTGGCAGATGCCATCATGCCGAGGAAAAAAAGAAACTGCTCGTGGCGGCGGACATGGTCCCCAAGGATAGATGAATACTTGTGCTAACCCATTTTGCCTTCTAGAACGACAAGATCGTCCAGGGAATGCCACGAAGACATACTCTCCAGACCATAATGCTCCATCGCCCGACCAGGACCCTTCCGACGAGAGCTGTAAGGACGGCCAATAGTCATCTGTCCGATGGAGCATAAAACGTGATTCACTGTCGCCACTCAGTGAATATCGAGTAGCCGTATTGCTGTGCAAATTCCAGCCCTCGTTGACAACGGCCAGTGGTCAGTGTGGGTGAAACAATCAGCCGCCTGCTGCAGAGAACAACGTTCGCTGAACAGATTTTGAGGAGACACTGTTGATATCTTCTTGGTTCTTCTTGGCAGTCAGTTGCTAAATAGTTGCGTGTCTATTCCCCTGTGTACGTCTCCGCAGCCACATGTATGGGTCGTGGCGCACCACAGTGGCCTTGGCGCCGGTTTTGGATAGCGGCGTTTTGCCATACACGCTATATTATAACTGCAGCCTCGCATGATCAGTTTACAAACTTAGCTGTTTCGGAAATGCTTCCACCCTTGGATTGACAGGCAATGATCATGCCCTTTTGAACGTCGCATAAATCACTTCGTTTCCGCATTACGACCGCGACTGCACTGTCCCTCCCCCCCCCCCCCCCCCACCCACCCCCCTCCCCACACACTTTATATACGCATGACTGCTAATGCTGCTACCTGCCATCTATGAGTGGTTGTTGCAGGTTGACATTGACCATAGGCGGTGCTCACATTAATGTGACTGCGCCGTGTATTATTATGGGTTGCATGCCATTGTCTTTCCACAATCTGTCGAGTGACTTACCCAGTAACTTGGAGAAGATTTCACAGTTTACAGTGAACTTTGAACCATGATTCATCTTTGCATTTTTCATTTACAAGAAATATTTTCAGAAATGAAAACAGTGATAAGTAACAAAAAATTATGTTAGGTCCAATTAGAGATTGAACTCTAATTTTTTGGATTTGTGTAGTCTGGCACCATTTCAGCCACCCCTATTCTTCAGGTAGCCCATCATCATTCTCTTCAGTGAGTTCTTTTACTATATTTTTATCAAATGTTTCTCTTCTGTGGCGTATTATGCTCAATAAATGACTGAAACGAAAAAATAAAAAAAATATATATCTAATTGATTTAATCGCGAAAGGAATAAATTTAATTTCCTCTTGTGTCACGAAGAAACAACAGCTACTCTTTTTCTCATTTAAAATAAATTCTTAATACCTTTGAAACCTGACATCGTATTTTTTAGATTTCCTTATTCTCCGCTATACCGTTCTCAAAAAGGAAATTAAATTTGCTGGAGCTTTTGTTGATGAGCTGGGAGTGTCCCAGGGACATTCTCATTCTGTCACCAGGTGACGGATTTTGCGGCGTACCGACGGGAGCAACACGAAGAGGTGGAGAAGTGAACCTAACACCGAGCGCGGCTGCCCGAGTCTGCCCTGGTCCCTACACTCGGCAGTGTTTGGTGGCTCTCGGTCCTGACGCAGCAGGTTGTCCCTCGGATGGATTGCAAACAGTGTGTATGCACCATGTGCGATGGGGTGATGGTTACAGTGACTCAGTGATGATGTCAGCTGTAATCAATCTCTGTATGTGGTGCACGGCCAGTCGACGGAAATCTACAGTCGAGCAGGCCTCAAATCTTCGATCACTGTTCCAGAGGCATGTCTGTCTGTGCTTGGAGTGCTGTGTGATGAAGGGCATTTACTTTCGCCGTAGGCATCGTAGGAACTTGCTTGGTTTCTATTGAATCTGACGTACCTTTTACTTTGTTGAACTTCAACAGGTTGTGCTAATTCGCTAAAGAGCCATTGTCCTGTAATGCTCGTGGACTGGCTGTGGGGAAGTAAAATAATATTAACGGAGCTAGAGGGCATCAATACGTATTTATAATGGTACTAGTCGACAAACACGGCGCTCAAAAATCAAAATGGCTCTATGCGCTATGGGACTTAACATCTGAGGTCATTAGTCCCCTAGACTTAGAACCGAACTAACCTAAGGACATCACAGACATCCACGCCCGAGGCAGGATTCGAACCTGCAACCGTAGCAGCCGCGTCGAAACAGGGCGCTGCCCAGCTGTTCATTTCGCTACTTTTCTATTAAAAGGGAAAACAAAAAAGGACTATATTGTGGTGAAGTATCGCAAAAAATTCAATTGAACGTTGCTTGTTCTATTTGCCATAACGGTAGACAGTTTGGTAATGCACTTGGTCTGAGAAGGATGGAAAATATATATATAGCTGTGTAGTTTATTATCGTTTGAACATTGTGTATGGTTGAAGTTTGCTGCAGAAATTTTATAGTGAAGTACAAGGACTAGTCTAATAACTGAAATAGGTGTCAAGAAAGACAATTATGAACAAGAAAGTTATTAAGAAATATTTTGCTTGCTTGTCTAGGCGTGAGAACTTCATGAAAAAGTATATTGTCATGGTTTAATGAAGCGTAGTTTAATCTGAAGTCCTCGTTCTCATTTATTTGTCGTTAAGATAAGTTCCTCATTTTCATTTACTTTCAAGACTGTTTTACAACTCGTATTGCACATCATTAGCTGTTTACTGAAAAGCATTTTTGTGAAAATTGCTATGATATCGGCTTGCGTCGCACATCGAAAGTACGGCAAATGAAATTTGTGTTTGAAGAGTCAGATCACTCTTCCTAATATTGATAGGTTGTAGAGCAGATAAGATCAACAGATTTAATTATCTTCAAAATTCATGTGCACTGTAAGGTACCGTGATTGTCAATGTATATGTGAAAATAATATCATATCAGTTCAAAAGCAACTCCAGTAAAAGATTCAGTGAAGTGCTGTCTTGTAAATTTTTAAGCCTTTTTATCAGAAATTTGCTGGTGTAAATGGTTCAAATGGCTCTGAGCGCTATGGGACTTAACATCTGAGGTCATCAGTCCCCTAGAACTTAAAACTACTTAAACCTATCTAACCTAAGGACATCACACACATCCATGCCCGAGGCAGGATTCGAACCTGCGACCGTAGCGGTCGCGCGGTTCCAGACTGTAGCGTCTAGAACCGCTCGCCACCCCCGGCTGGCTTCATTTGCTGCGTAATTACAATAATTGATACACTGATTGTTTCAAGGTTAAAGATAGAGATTAGCTATATTTTAATCTGAGTCCATTGTTTTGCAGTCAGTATACGTAAATGTAATTGAAAACGGATGGCTTTCTCGCAGGCAAACTGTTTGACGTACCGGCTAGGCTGTATTTCGCATCGTGTAGCGTACACTCCACATACTTCCGTTCAAAATTAAATCTTCAAATAGTTCTGCTGTTCTGGGCTGAGATTTACGTATTTAAATATCAATCCAAGTTTTACACACTTCTCAGATACCAACCTGACACTTACACACACGAGATGAATTTATACAATTTACTTACAATGTATTTGTGAAAACGCCTTTGAAATTGCGAAACAGTTGTACGGAGAAATATGCATAATGTAAATGTGTATACGCACAGAATAGAACGTAAGAAACAACCCAGAAACGTACCATGGGAGTAGCTGCTTAGTGTCCGCGCAGTGCTTCTTTGCGCAGTTGACAGCTGTCGAAAGGATTTTCCTCAATTTGACTCAACTGTAAGTTGATCTTAGAACTATAGGCATAATGTGACATTTTTTCACCTATATCAGTGTTTAAGACACCATCTCACATGATGTTGTCTCATACAACGATATAATTTTGTACGTATATTCAGCGCCTTATCTGATGGATACTGTGGATGTAGCCTTTAAGTCGGCCGCAGTCCGTTAGTATACGTCGGACCCGCGTGTCGCCACTATCAGTGATTGCAGACCGAGCGCCGCCACACGGCAGGTCTAGTCTAGAGAGACTCCCTAGCACTCGCACCAGTTATACAGCCGACTTTGCTAGCGATGTTTCACTGTCTACATACGCTCTCATTTGCAGAGATGACAGTTTAGCATAGCCTTCAGCTACGTCATTTGCTACGGCCTAGCAAGGCGCCATATTCAGTTACTATAATTACTACCTTCATGAATGTATCCTGAACAGATAATGCTGTGAATCATGTACCGTCAAAAGCGACGTTCATCATTAATGGATTAAAGTTAAGTATCAAACAAATTACGTCCGCTTTCTGAATTCTCATTCCTTGTCATGTTCCAGACCTCACGTCAATATAGCTCTTCCCTCCTCACGCCAGCCTGCGTGAGCTAAAACGCGTGCGTTTCGGCCTCCATTCATAACACGGTGTTGGCTCTTCTGCTAACACAAAAGGTACTGTATGCGAAATGTGTTGCGAATAGAGTTAGTCTCCAAAACAATTACTTAATTTAAACTTCGTGTAGAATGCGACGTTTTATCCGCAACTCATTCATTGTCGTATCTCGTGAACTATGCTGAAGAGCCAAAGAAACTACACCTGCCTAATATCGTGTAGCGCCCACGCGAGCACGCAGAAGTGCCGCAACAGGACGTGGTATGGACGCGACTAGTGACTGAAGTAGGTTGGAGGGAATTGACGCTATGAAGAAAGTAGCAAGGCATCCCAGATATACTCACTGATGTTCATGTCTGGGAAGTTTGGTGACCAGCGGAATAATTTAAACTCAGAAGTGTTTTCCTGGAGCTACTGTGTAGCAATTCTGGACGTGTGGGGTGTCGCATTACCCTGCTGGAATTGGCCACGCCCGTCAGAATGCACAATGGACATGAATGAACGCAGGTGACCAGACAGGATGCTTACGTACGTGTCGCCTACTAGAGCCCCATCTAGACGTATCAGGGGTCCCATATCACTCCAAATGCTCACGCCCCTCACCATTACAGAGCCTCCACCAGTTTGAAAAGTCCCCTGCTGACACGCAGGGTGCATGGATTCATGAGGTTGTCTCTATACACGAACACGTCCATCCACTCGATACAATTTGAAACGAGACTTGTTCGACCAGGCTACAACTTTCCAGTCATCAACAGCCCAATGTCGGTGTTCACGGGCCCAGCGAGGCGTAAGGCTTTGTGTCGTGTAGTCATCAAGGGTACACGGGTGGCGCTTCCCGCGCCCGGATTCGATTCCCGGCGGGGTCAGGGATTTTCTCTGCCTCGTGATGACTGGGTGTTGTGTGATGTCCTTAGGTTAGTTAGGTTTAAGTAGTTCTAAGTTCTACGGGACTGATGGACTGATGACCATAGATGTTAAGTCCCATAGTGCTGAGCCATTTTGTACACTTTAATAGAGGTAGGCCCCCCAGCGTGATAGCTGGGATGGTTCGGGGAATGAAGATTAAATGTATTGAGTCCAGTGTGGAATTGGCACAGTTTTTGTGGTCAGCAATTGGATTGCGGCTTAAAGCTGATGTCTTCAAATCTTCGCATGTTCTTATACTTCAAGTGATTTACCTTCTCACCAGGGATAGACTGAGTAGACTTGAAATTATGCGCGAGAAGGGTTCCTTGGAGGGACTGTATAGGAGAATGGTTCATAAAAAAATTTCCAGTAAGCTTAGAAAGAAATGAGATTACAAATAATTATTATTTTAGAGTTCAGGGTTGTAATGAAAGTGTTGTTCAATATGTGGAGGAAACCCTCAAGGCTAGACTCACACTATGTTTAAAGTCTGCTGGAAATGACACAGCCAACAATTCTTTGGAAAGCATGCGGCCTGAGAACTGCTTCTGAGTGGTTTTCGCGGAGAAGGCTAAGAAATTCGCGGAACATGATGAATTCCTAGCGGCCATGGATTTTCCGGGTGGAAAGGAATAGGCAAAATTCTTCTCGTACATGTTTGTGTCATCAGTCTTCGGACTGGTTTGATGCGGCCCGCCACGAATTCCTCCTCTGTGCCAATCTCTTCATCTCATAGTGGTACCCGCAACCTACGTCCTCAATCAATTGCTTGATGTACTCCAATCTTTGTCTTCTTCTACAGTTTTTGCCCTCTACAGCCCCTCTGGTACCATGGAAATCATTCGCTCATGTCTTAACAGATGTCCTACCATCCTGTCTCTTCTTCTTGTTAGTGTTTTCTACATATTCCTTTCCTCTCCGATACTGCGCAGAACCTCCTCGTTCCTCACCTTATCAGTCCACCTGATTTTAAACATTCGTCTGTAACCCTACATCTCGAATACATCGATTATCTTGTGATCCGGTTTTCCCACAGCCCATGTTTCACTACCATACAATGCTGTACCCCATATGTACAATCTTCCTAAAATTAAGTAGCAGACGTCTCTTTTCCTGGAATGCGCTTATTGACAGTGCTGGTCTGCTTTTGATATCCTCCTTGCTCCGTCCGTCATTGATTATTTTGCTGTCTAGGTAGCAGAATTCCTTAATTTCATCTACTTCGTGACCATCAATACAGGTGTTAAATGTTTCGCTGTTCTCATTTCTGCTACTTCTCATTACTCTTTCTTCGATTTACTCTGAATCCATATTCTGTACTCATTAGACTTCATTACATTCAGCAGATCATTTAATTCTTCTTCACTTGCTCTCAGGATAGCAATGTCCTCAGGGAATTGAATCATTGATATCGTTTCACCTTGAATTTTAATTCCAATCCTAAATTTTTCTTTTATTTCCATCATTGCTTCTTCTATGTACAAATTGAACAGTAGGGGCGAAACACTTCATTCCGTTCTTATACACCCTTTTAAATACGAGAACTTCGTCCTTGGACGTCTATTATTCCCTCTTGGCTCTTATACAAATGGCTATAGCTTAACCCTACTCTTTTCAGAATTTCGACCATCTTGCACCATTTTACATTGTTGAATGCTTTTTCCAGGTCGACACATTCTATAAATGTGTCTTGATTTTTCTTTAGTCTTGCTTCCATTATCAACCGCAACGTCGGAATTGCCCCTCTGATGCCTTTACCTTTCCAGTAGCCGAACTAATTGTCATCTAAAACATCTTTAATTTTCTTTTCCATTCTTCTGTATCTTATTCTTGTCAGCAACTTGAAACCATGAGCAGTTAAGCTGATTGTGCAGCAGTTGTTGCACTTTTCAGCTCTACAGTCTTCGGTCGTGTGTGGATCATACTTTGTCGAAAGTTTTATGGTATGTCGCCAGACTCATTGATTCTACACACCACCGTGAATAGTCACTGTGTTAGCACTTCCCCCATTGATTTTAGAAATTCTGATGGAATGTTATCCATCATTTCTGCCTTCATTAATCATAAGTCCTCCAAAACTCTCTTAAAGTCTAATTCTAGAACTGGATCCCTGTCTCTGCTAAACAGACTTCTGTTTCTTCTTGTATCAAATCAGAGAAATCTTCTCCTTCATAGAGGCCTTCAGTGTACTCTTTCTACTTATCCACTCTCTCCTTAGCATTTAACAGTCGAATTCCCGTTGCACTCATAATGTTATAACACTTGCTTTAATTTCCTCCCATCTGCTGAGTCAGTCCTTCCAACAGTCATTTTTTTCTGATTTCTTCATATTTTTCATGCAGCCATTTCGTCTTAGCTTCCCTATTAGGTTTCATTCCTCAGCGAGATATGTTAAAATTTTTGTACTTCTTTCTTTCATCGATGAACAAAAGTATTTGTTCTGTTTCCCATGGCTTATTCGCAGCTATCTTCTTTGTACCTACGTTTTTCTTTCCAACTTCTGAGAGTGTCCTTTTTAGAGATGCCCAGCCCTCTTCAACTGTACTGCCTACTGAGCTATTCCTTACTGCTGTATCTATCGCCTTAGAGAATTGTTATCCATGCAATTTTCTGCAGCACGGGATAGAGATTGTAAGCTTTGATGCCCGAATGTTAAGAACAGCTGACGTTATCAACGTTTTTGAACAGAGTATTCGCTATTACTGGCTGAAATTCATTGCACAACTCAATTAAGCTTTCTTCTTCCTCATTTCAAATCCATATTCTCTTCTACTCTTTCCCCTACAACCGTATTCCGATCTCCCGTGACTATTAGATTTTCATCTCCCTTTACATACTGAATTACCCGTTCAGTATCCTCATATTCTTTCACTATCTCTTCATGTGAAGCTTGCGACGTCGACATCTATACCTGAACTATCACAGAACTCTTCACAGTACCTCACTCTCTGTACAAATTTCCTATTCATTACGAACCCTACTCCTATTATACCATTTTCTGCTGCTGTTGATATTCTATACTCATCTGACCAGAAATCCTTGGCTTCTTTCCATTTCACTTCACTGACCCTCACTGTATCTAGAATGAGCTGTAGCATTTCCTTTTTCAGGTTTTCTAGCTTCCGTACCATGTTCAAACTTCTGACATTCCGCGCCCCTACTCGTAGACCGTTATTGTTTCGTGGGTTACTGTATATTTTTCTCATGGTCGTCTCTCCCTTGGCAGTCCCCTCCATGCGATACAAATGGGGTCTACTCCAGAATCTTTTGCCAATGTAGAGACCATCATGGCACTTTTTCAGTTGTAGGCCACACATCTCGCGGAGACAAGGAATGGGTCTTTAATGCAGTGGTTTTCATTGCTTTCTGCATCCTCACCACGTTGATCATTGCTGATTCTTCCTCCTTTAGGGTCAGTTTCTCATTCCAAGGGCAAGAGTGTGTCCTGAACCTCTGTTTACTGCTTCGCCCTCTTTGACAAGTCCATTGGCTGAGTGACGGTGACTTCTTAAGCCGGAAGACTTCGGCCAGCATTTAAAATTCAAGCGCTAGACCTAGGACGTAGGACCATGGACGTTTTGATTATTAATAGAAGCCGCTATCGCTATATCGCGGGAGCAAGATCGAAAATGACACTGAATTAAGTGCTCAGGTGTCAGTATACCAATCGCATTACTGCCTATACCCCCCCCCCCCCACCCCCTAAGATACGAGAGCTTAAACAGGTTATTAATCAGTTGACAGAGGATTGAATCATTACACCATCTACTTCACTACACTTCACGTGTGGTCCCTATGTTCCTGGTTCCCAAGAGGGAAGCTAAGGGATACCGACCGGTAGTGGATTACTGGGTCCAAACGGAAACGCTGTAATCCAATCAGTTTCGTTACCAGTTCTCACAACTGGATTACGTCGTTCGCGGGAGCCCTTTCTTTCACCACTCGAGATTTAAATCGGACCTATTATAAGGTACCTTTAACCGAAAGATGCATGCCCCTTACAGCAAACACATTGTAAGATGGCAAGAACTATGCCCCTTACATGACGTCATTAAAGATCAGCTACCTTGAGTGATCAGTAGGGCTGAACAAAAATGACTGACAAGGCACAATAAATCTTGTAGAGGTTTTAGTATGGACGTATTGGAATAATTAATGTCGGGTGATGGCTTTAAAGTAATTCACAAGACATGAAAACTTTGTGGAAACGCGTCGATTTACTGGAGGCTAGTTTATTCCAGGGAAGTATTCGAGTTAACCACGGCGCGCAGCTGGGGAGTAGCGAAGGGAAGCGACAATAGGCAGCTTAGGGCGGCTCAAACTCTTGATAAAGTGGTAACGGGGCGCGGCCTCCAGCTGCCTTAAGATGAGTGACAGTGAGGGGGGGGGGGGTGGTTGACCCCATGCTGGTGTACCGGGAAGCAGATGGAGAACTTGTATGCCTGTTGATAAATGTCCGTCGTCCCATTTTCAGTGAAACATGCGAGAAAGCTGCTCAAAGCTACGGTGGAGCGGTCAACAGAGACCAAAATATGCGCGTTCGTGACTATAGCAACTTCACACTGAATTCACGGTCCACAGAGTCTGAAGCAAATCAGGTGAAGAGCGACAGAATGAAATACGCCGGCCTCTGATGGGAACATAGGACCAAGGAATCTGAAGTACACTCCTGGGAGTCAGAATTCCGGAAAATTTGGTGTTTTGTGAGGATGCTAACCTTGATGGATGGCCTGGGAGGAACTAAATAGCAGAAGTTGAGAGGAAGGGAAATTTTGTGGGAATTTGTTCACTTCCCAGAGCAGGCATTGGTCGGCGCTGGGAAGCGACACATAATTAACGCGACTTGCGCTGCAATTGGCGTAAGTGATTTTGCTGGATGAGAAACCGAGGCGAAGAGCAGACTGGGAGAAGTCTCCGTAGTAGTCTTCCATTCCCAGCTTGCCTAGAGTGCGGACGTGAAGTTCTTTACTCAGCTTGCCTGAGAAAGAGTGAGCATCTCTGCAGTTTAGGACTTAGCGAATGGAACGATTGAGCCTGGAGATAGGAAGTTTTGGTTCAGCTATGTACTGAGCAAGATATCTAGGAGTGAACAGACGAGCGCAGCCTTGCAGCACCACGAGGTCGGCCGACGTCCACACAACGACGCCGCTCCGCCACGCTGTATTCGGCGATATTGCATCCGCTCCGGCCACTGGTTAATTTGTAGGATCACGTCGGCAAAGTTTCCACGAGGGTTTCATGGGCCGTGTATTGTAGAATTCTTCTCGCACTTCGCATTACGCCTGCGTCAGTCGATAGGAATTACTTTTGATTTATCGCGCTTTACTCCACGCAAACGCAATTTGTTACCGCTGCCTGTTAGGAGAGTCATGTAATCTGATGATTGAAGGTCGTGAATTAAAATAAATCTGTGCTAATCGACTGCATCTGTTTTCAATCAAGTAGTTGAAATCACAAGTCAGTTTCTTAATTAATTTTATGTTCAACATTTGCATCTGGTGCTCAATAGCTGAATATAACATCAATGTGCACCCCTTTTTAATTAAAAGGGATCAATTCTGAATCAATTAATGTCAACACTGCCACCGCAGTTCAATCAGGAGTCACAGGGCCTTATTACTTTCTTTGCGTTATCCGACATTGCGGCAGTTTTGCACTCTCTGTTGATCTGTTAGTCAATTACCTGGGGTGAACACTCACCAAAACCAGATAAGTGACGGGTGGGGTGTTACAACATAAACGCAGTGCTCGATGAAACAAACGAAAGCTGTCCATTCGTCGACAGGACACTAAAAATTGGAGCTCGCCCAAGAAAGATCTGTATACATTTCACTAAGGCACTCTAGCCAGAACAATGGTTTAGCATAAAGCGTCTCTACGAGATGCCATTAACACTGTACCGATTACAGTCTGTTCACACCTACCACAGTCCCACCTGACTTGGCGATAGGAGCTACACTGCTGTCCGGCCCATTGGATTTCATTTTGAGATATTTAAAATTTTAGTTAGTGTATAATTATTTGGATGACATGGCCATTTACGGTGCAACTTTTATGGAAGATCTTCATCACTTAAGGTAGGTTTTGGAGAGCCTTGTGGAGATCTGTCTCACCACGAACGCTATCAAAGTTAATTTAGCACGTTTAGAAATTTGCATTCTGGGACACCGGGTTCCCCTCACTGTATCAAAAAAGACAAGAACCAAGACCATTCATTATTATCCATTCACGAAAGACAAAACTGAGATGACCAAGTTTTTCGAAAATTCAACTCAAAATTTTTATATTTTTCCGCACTATGAAATCAACCTCAGGCAAAAAGTGTGACTTTTTGCTGGTCTAACAATCAAGAGGCAGCCTTTGAGGAACTAAAGTTAGTCTGAATAATGCTCCAAGTGGCGTAACATATCACTTCGGTGAAGTGATGTGTGGCACTCTGTAGTACCGACTAATGACAATCGCCACGCTAAAATATTTTTTAGTCTGAATAATATTGTTAGACTTATATGCAGTTTGGGAGTTTTAAGTCGTTTTTGAATGAAATCTGGTGCGGGTAGACACAGAATATCTTGCAAGGCCGGACGACCGATCCTGCTTTATCACGCATCGTGGCCATGCTGATTTTAGTTATTCCATGCACTCTCGTCCCGGCTTGAAAATGCGTCACGTGCCACAGAGCAACGAGTGACGTGATAATCAGTGTAACGTCACGGGAATCAGAAAAGAAGCTGAACTGTCATCTATGACCTGGGAGACGTGCCATTCATGTTATGTTTGGCGTTGTTCGTACAGTGAAGTCCCACAGTACTGCTAATACCTCACGACGGAATCACAAGCCATGTGTGAGAGATGTGGACGTAGACGTGCCCTTAAGAAGTTCCATACGCCTCCGCTGCTGAGAGTCTACTAACAGCAGAGCGCAGCGCCGCACTTCGTGGTATCCAGCTGGGGCAGTAGGATCACCGTAGATCAGGTCCGGTAGCGAACTGGTACTATTTGATGCTGTGAACATAAATGGAACATTTAGCTATACATTTAGCCTTCTCAATGTAGCGTGCATCATCTGTGGCGTATCTGGCCCAACTTTCTTTCCACGATGTAAATACACTTTGGTAAAAATCTGGGGTTCGCCATTTACACTATTGCTTGACACAGGAAATAAGGTCTTTCTTGCTATCAAATGTTTTACCGCGCAGGTGGGCCTTCAGACGACCAAAGAGGTAAAAATCTGAGGGAGCCAAGTCAGGACTGAAGGGAGGATGAGGAACAATTTTCCAACTCATTTTCCTGGTTTTCTCCTGCGTCATAAGGGCTGTAAGGGGTTTGGCATTGTCATGGTGTAGTCTGATGAGCTGACACCGAAGCTGTGGTCTGTGGGTTTTGATGGCACGTCGCAGCTTGTCCAGTGACAAATAGTAACGGTCCCGGTTAATTGTGCAGCCAGGTTCCAAAAAGTCATTGTAAATGACACCACACTGACCCCAGAAGACGGAGGCCATCACCTTTCGGCCTGCTATTCGTGAAAGTTTTCGTTTCTTCTTCCGAGGGGAACCCGGATGATGCCACTCCATGGATTGGGTTTTGTTCTCAAGTTCGGACAAAAAAACCATGCTTCATCATGGGTAATGACCCCTTTAAAGCACTATTCAGTAAAGGTCTTCATGCGACCATCGCATACATTCTTCCTCATTGTTTTCATTTCTCTTGTCAATAATCTAGGCACCCACAGATTTTTCTGTATCCCAGTGACAACCTGAAATCTACTTCAGGGTCCATTATGGCTCACCTGTAAATAAAAGAAAATACTTTTATATAGCAGCTTATAGCTAAATGTTCCAAGAGTGTTAAAAAAATCCATTCTACTCAAGCAAAAAATAAAAAAATTAGAGACGACTGTGCAAAAATTTTTGAATGACCTTTGCACACTGATATATGTCTATCATTCAGTATTTTTCCAAATTAAAAACAGTTGTTGTTTCCTGCCACACCACCATAAGTATACTATGTGTTTTCATTCACTTGGACATCACCTAAACCAGACATACACACTATGCGATCAAAAGTATCCAGACTTTTTTCATATTAGGTCCATTGAGCTGGCACGTGCTGCCAGGTACTGCATATCAGCGACCTCAGTAGTCATTAGACATCGTGAGAGAGCGGAATGGGTCGCTCCGTGGAATTCAAGCACTTCGAATGTGGTCAGGTGATTGGGTGTCACATGTGTCATAAGTCTGTACGCGAGACATCCACACACCTAAACGTCCCTAGGTCCCCTATTACCGATGTGACAGTGAAGTGCAAACGTGAAGGGGCACGTACAGCACAAAAGCGTACAGGCCGACCTCGTCTGTTAACTGACAGAGACCGCCGACAGTTTAAGAGGGTTTGAGAGTGACTAATAAGATAATGAAATTTCAATGACTCACGGCGCAAACATTTTTGGTTTAGACTTGTTTTATTTGTCCAACCTTGTGCATCCAAGACATTGTGCTACGGATCAGTGTTTCGGAATCTCATACCCATGTTTCTGACTTGCACAATAAGTGTTGCGAATCATTTGAATCAGGATTAGGAAGGGCTAAACATTTTGAGGCGTTTATTACTGTTAAAGACAATGTGCTGTCACTATTTTATCTTGCTAGGCCTGTCCCGAATGCTATACGTGAGCAGGGTCCAAAGGAACTGCATCAACTGAAGGAGAATGAAGTTATAGAGACCATTTCTGAAAATCAGTAGGCATTCCTCCTCTCGGTCTTGCTTAAAAAGCCATCAGGAGGTTTATGTCTCTTTGCTGGATTCAAAGCCACGTTAAAAGGGACAGGACAGATTATTTTTAAAGATTGATTTATGG
This sequence comes from Schistocerca americana, assembly GCF_021461395.2. NCBI lineage: Eukaryota > Metazoa > Arthropoda > Insecta > Orthoptera > Acrididae > Schistocerca > Schistocerca americana. Next base: position 764,185,997 of record NC_060121.1, on the reverse strand, counting down.
TGAGGCATACCTTCAGTTACCATTGGATGAGCCGTCCAAGCAACATTTTGTGATCAACCCTCATCTGGGATTATTCCAGTCTGAAAGATGCCATTTGTAAGTGCTTCTACTTCTTCTATTCTTGGACGTTTCTTGAAACAGTTAACAGTGAAAGTCTCTTTGTAAGGTTCTCGTAGGTTTTCAGCTATTGTACATAATTCACCTTCACTGTTACTGGAACAAAGCTGAATGAGCGAACTGCATGAGTAGCGAATAAGATCCATCACTATATATTTAGTTTAGCCTGCCGTCAACTTGCTTGTCAGTCGTTCGAGTAGCCGTGGGACATTCTTATTTGAGACGTAGTAACGAGCAGTCAAGTTTTTTTCTGAGAAAGAGGTCTGTTATTAGATAATATGAGGGGAACTATCTGGAATAGTTAATTATGGAGATGAATAATTGATGGAGAAAATTTTGGAGGAAATTGAAAGGTATGTGTAATGAGAGAAATTTGTAATTGTTGGAGTCTGCTTATGTTGTGCTGTCTTTTTCTCAATAATCAGAGTTTTATTACTCAAGAACGATTTTCTTTAGAGTAAAAGCCACCTCTATGGTTTATAGTATAGATTAGAACATTTTGTCATGTGTGCACTGAACCTTATGCCACACAAAGCCACAGATTGTTTCTGACAGGCAAAAAGAAAGAAATTAGTAGCGAGTAGTTTATTTTCCCTTAGCTGCTGCATCTACTGATCTGTTTGTGCTTTCGAGAACGTCAGTACTCCAGACACGAAAACAGAATGCTGAGCAAGAGGTAAGTCACTTTTATTTCAGGACGGATCTCCCTTTGCATTCATGGGCAAAAAATTTATAGTCAGGATTCTAAGGTGTCGTATTTATTTTCAGTGAACAGTTTTGGCCAGTTTAAGCAGTTATTTTCTTCCGAGTAGAGCATCTATTTATTTCTGTGGATATTCCTAGTAAAACATTGAGCTTCGTATCACGCAACCTCCATAACGTACTTCGTGCTGAGTTTTAGTTACATTGTTATGATTGAGCAAAGAATTAGTTTCTTTTGGCACTTAATTACATTCATTTTCTATAATTACAATTTTTCATTTAATGAAGTTCACAGTTTTATTTAACGACACTATTCACATGGCAACACAGGGCCAACCAAAAGTCAGTATTGCTCAGCAATAGAAAATGATACCTAAGCACACGTTACATGAGGAGAAAGTTTTTTACATCATAGAGTGGGAAGTTTTGTCTTTATGCACCAACGTCACTGCGAAGCAGCTTGCCTGACGTCATTGTATTTGGCTGGGCAAATGAGCTCTCATTGCAGTGTTTATGCAGGCCATAAGCCCGCTCCGGTGCAACACTTTTTTTACAAATGGCCACATCCGGTCGGACCATGTGGCTTCATTCTCAAACATTCGGTATTGCTAGTGATACATGTGTACAATAAATTTCCATTTGTCGTCCCGATGGCGTCAACCATTGCTGCTAGTTATGTGCTGACTACGTAACTACTGGTATTTTTCTCCCGCAGTTAACGGAGAAGCTGAAGGCTTCGTTCGAGCATTCAGACGTCACATGGAGAAAGGTCCTTCCTTCCAAGGACGGGTATCAAGACGCCCCTGGAGTTCCGCCTGCTGTTCTCCCAATCACAGCGTCCGTGTGCCTGGATGCTGACATGTACCATGTGGGCACTTTTATGGCTGATGTTCCGCGTCACTCGCAAGGTGAGACAGGGAGCAGCGACCAGCCATCGCTACAGTCGCTGTCTGCTGTTCAACGTCTGCTTTCAGGTCCGTCCCGCCCCACCGTCGTCACGTGACACGGCACTGCACGACGAAATTACGAAGGTTTGGAGGGTGGGAAGGGGTTGGATTATGGTGTCATCCGATGGGTAAGGCCCCGTAGTAAAATTTATACCCGTTGATTCAAGTATCAACAAACTGTACACACTGTAATTATACCTCAAGGCATTCTATATTGAATTCGGGTACAACAGAATCATACTAAAAACTGACGTACCACATGACGAGGAGTCAGTAATTAGGATACAATGCTAAAAAATTTTGGGTGTAGAAACTGATTGAAACTTGGACTGAAATAAGCATATTACTTTTGCTCTTCATACAACTGTTAATCTTGGAATCAAACGAGTTAACTTCCTGACATTTTTGCATATTTCCACTGAATCATTTCTTATCGAATCTGAGATAACTCAGCATTTGAAAAAAAGTACTGATCGCACAAAAACGAACAGTAAGATTAGTATCTGCTGTTCACCAAAGAACTTCATGTACTCATCTGTTAAAGGAGCTAGGCATTTAGCTGCGCCATTTCGAAAGCTTTTTCTTCTTGTCTGAACTAGTTATCGTCCATGTTTCACATCCATACGTGGCCACACTCCATACAAATACTTTCAGAAGAGACTTCCTGACACTTAAATCTATACTCGACGTTAACAAATTTCTCTTCTTCAGAAACGCTTTCCTTGCCATAGCCAGTCTACATTTTAAATCCTCTCTACTTCGGCCATTATCAGTTATTTGGCTCCCCAAATAGCAAACATCATCTACTACTTTAAGTGTCTCATTTCCTAATCTAATTCCCTCAGCATCACCCGATTTAATTCGACTACAATCCACTATCCTCGTTTTGCTTTTGTTGATGTTCATCTTATATCCTTCTTTAAAGACACAGTCCATTCCGTTTAGCTGCTCTTCCAGGGCCGGCCGAAGTGGCCGTGCGGTTCTAGGCGCTGCAGTCTGGAACCGCGAGACCGCTACGGTCGCAGGTTCGAATCCTGCCTCGGGCATGGATGTGTGTGATGTCCTTAGGTTAGTTAGGTTTAACTGGTTCTAAGTTCTAGGGGACTAATGACCTCAGAAGTTGAGTCCCATAGTGCTCAGAGACATTTGAACCATTTTTTGCTCTTCCAGGTCCTTTGCTGTCTCTGACAGAATTACAATGTCATCGCCGAACCTCAAAGTTTTTATTTCTTCTCCATGGATTTTAATTCCTACTCCGAAATTTTCTTTTGTTTCCTTCACTGCTTGCTCAATATACAGATTGAATAACATCTAAGATAGGCTACAACCCTGTCTCACTCCCTTCCCAACCACTGCTTCCCTTTCATGCCCCTCAAATCTTCTAAGTGCCATCTTGTTTCTGTAGAAATTGTAAATAGCCATTCGTTCCCTGTATTTTACTCCTACCACCTTCAGAATTTGAAAGAGAGTATTCCAGTCAACGTTGTCAAAATCTTTTTCTAAGTCTACAAATGTTAGAAACGTAGGTGTGCCTTTCCTTAATCTATTTTCTAAGATGAGTCGTAGGGTCAGTACTGCTACACGTGTTGCAACATTGTATGGAATCCAAACCGATCTTCCCCGAGGTCGGCTTCTACCAGTTTTTCCATTCGTCTGTAAAGAATTCGTGTTAGTATTTTGCAGCCGTGGCTTCTTAAACTGATAGTTCGGTAATTTTCACATCTGTCAACAACTGCTTTCTTTGGAATTGGAATTATTATGTTCTTGTAACTCTTCAGGCTTTCCCGGCGATCTAATGACATCATGGGTTGTCGGGTGTTCTGCTGGATATCAGCGTCGTACTTGCACGATATTTCGGTCACGTAGCTCGTAACCTTCATCAGGTGCGACCTGAGACTGCTCCTCGAGTGGACCTGGCAGTCTCAGGTCGCATGGATGTGTGTGATGTCCTTAGGTTAGTTAGGTTTAACTGGTCTCCGGTCGCATCTGATGAAGGTTACGAGGTACGTGACCGAAATATCGTGCAAGTACGACGCTGATATCCGGCAGAACACCCGGCAACCCAAGATGTCAGTATGTTCTTATTGAAGTCTGAGGGTATTTCGCCTATCTCATACATATTACTAACGTATGGCATAAAATTCCAGGCGTAAACTGGCTAACGATTACGTTTTTTACTGCAAACTTCTCAAAATATATGGAGTGTTATACTTTAGTTCGAAGTATCAGAGTAACAATGGACAATAACGGTAAGAAAACAAGTTCATTATCAAGATGTAATGCGTGGTTATAAGATGTAGAAAAATACTTTTTTTACCGAATAGTTTCTCAAAATCGAATGAGATAGACTGTGTAGCGGAGAATATGCGCGAATCCCAAAATTTTGGTTTTTATTTTGTTATGCGAAAAGTACAAGTTTCAGTGAGAAACTAACGATGGAGACAGATTTAACTTTGCTTCGTCTACATAAAACATTGTTTTTTAGGCAAATCGGATGACCTGAAATTTGATGCCCTTCGTCTCGCAGTATTCGACTTGTGTGGAGCGACCAGCACTAGTATGGTTTTGGGTAACCAGAGGGAGGGGGAAGCTTGACACACCTTGCGCGACGCGGAGGTCACTTTGTTTACCTTCGTGCTCTGTGGGTACAACACAGGTCGGGGCATTCAAACGATTGTAAACACACAGCAATAAAGAAGTTACTTATCTGCGAACTACAGTATCTTCTCCTCCCGCAACTGTGTCCATATTCGGCAGAGAACCGCCACCCAAACTTGCTTATCCTGCCAACCCATTACAACTGGTGTCCGCCCCGATTGCTGAATGGTCAGCGTGACGGACTGCCGTCCTAAGGGGCCCGGGTTCGATTCCCGGTTGGGTCGGGGCTTTTCTCCCCTCAGGGACTGGGTGTTGTGTTGTCTTCATCATCATTTCATCCCCATCCGGGACGCAGGTAGCCCAATGTGGCGTCGAATGTAATAACACCTGCGCTAAGGCGGCCGGACCTGCCCCGTAAAGGGCTTCCCGGCCAAACGCCAAACGCTCATTTCCATTTCCATTACAACTGGTATCAGAAGGATTCCTGAAGTTAAAGAAGATGGACAACCAGAAGACAGTAGTCAGTTTCCTGATTCTGCAGCAAGGACGTTCTACACCGTGTTATGTGTGAGTTCCTAATTTAAAGGCTTTTTCCTGCCTGAGTGGATTTTCTCTTATCCTCACTTCTTCATTTTCATTTTTATTCTGGGAATACTGTATACTTCTATTGGTAGTAAGTAGTCAATGCTGAGAAGCAAGTTTCACAGAGGAAACGGTCATATCCTTATGCACGAACCTTGCTACCAACACCTGTTCTTTGGTCACTCCATTTTCCGTTCTTGTGTATTTCTGATAGTTTGGACTTAGCCGCTAGGCTTGGAAATTGGAGTAATGAGCAATTATTGAGTATAGTTAAAGTAATAATACCGGGAGATGCTACAGCGATAAATGACATTATAGTCCGTATGGAATTTCCAAAAGACTCTGAATGAAGCAATGGAAACTATGGCTGCTCTAGCTGATACTGATGTCGTCACAAAGGAACAGGAAAACGAAGTAACATTTAATACAGATATCAAATAATTTACATGTGATCGTGCAGGGCATGCGAAGGGTAATTGCAGAGCACAGCAGTGCTGGACTTGTAACCCCTTCGATGTTCTGAACAGAAATTCGCAGAGGCATGCAAGAACTTCACAGGGTGGACCTCGTATGCTGCCGCTAAACAGGGCAGGGGCGGTGTGTTCATTGTATAACACTCCCACTAAGGGCTAACGCAAGTCACATCCATGTGAAATCAGTCCTAGTCTCGTTTCTGACTGGTTGTGTGAAAGGCAGGTTTTAAAACCTTATTACACCGGGTTGTTATAATTAAACTTTCCCTGTTTAACACGTTATAACACGGAAACTAATTACCGTACGAGTACCAAACTTGGCAGCGTAACGTCAAGGCCATGAGGACTTTTAATGTACTGCTACGGTACATCATACCGTTACATACCGGTACCATTATTGCTACAAAAGGGGCTCAATATGGCGCCCATCAGTGTCGAGAAGAGTCTAAAGGCGCAGAATCGCATTCTGTTCAGCAAAACGAAGCATATACTTACATACGCTGGATCCCTCTCTGGATATGCTGCGCTTCAGATCATCACATGTGTGAATGTTCCCCTAGTAAATCCTATCCTCCAGGCAGGAAGTGAGATCACATGATAGTGACGGCAAAGTGTTTGGAAACGATGGGATTATAATTCGATCGTCTGCCTCCTGTAGGGCGGGTATGACATGCTGATGAAGCATATCGTAGTGACGCTGGCCAATCACATTGCATGTCCTTGGTCCTTCAGTGCCACCCTGTTAAAAAAAAAAAAAGAATGGGCCAATAATGAACGTAGCCGTGAACCCACAGCATACAGTTAAACAGAGGAATTTCATACAGAGGGACTGGAGGAGCAGATCCCCACACTCGACAATTATCTGTGCTCACCTCACCCGTCAAAGACAAATAAGCTTCGTCTGTCCATAGGATGGTCCAGGCTAAGCCCACGTCAAGTTCAAATTTTGCAAGAAAGTAGAGAGATAAGCCATTACGTCGTTGTGCATACTGTGGTGCAAGCTGCTGTACGATATGGATCTTGTACGGATGCCATTTGAGAATGGGCCGGCCGGTGTGGCTCGAATCCTGCCTCTGGCATGGATATGTGTGATGTCCTTAGGTTTAAGTAGTTCTAAGTCTAGGGGACTGATGACCTCCGATGTTAAGTCCCATAGTGCCTAGAGCCATTTGAACCAATTTTTTGAGAACGGTTCGAAGCACCTTCCGACAGTGGACAACGGCATGTTCAACTGTCAAAAACATGGTTCAAATGGCTCTGAGCACTATGGGACTTAACTTCTGAGGTCATCAGTCCCCTAGAACTTAGAACTACCTAAACCTAACTAACCTAAGGACATCACACACATCCATGCCCGAGGCAGGATTCGAACCTGCGACCGTAGCGGTCGCGCGGTTCCAGACTGTAGTGCCTAGAACCGATCGGTCAATCCGGCCGGCTGTTCAACTGTCGTGACACAGCATACGCAATGCCTGTCGATCGGGAATTGGACGCAGCGTTGTCTGCCATAGCAACAGTGATTTCATCAACCATCTGTGGTGCAACAGGTCGTCGGCCTCTTCTCCGAGCGACGACCAGTTCTCCAGTTGTTTCAAACTTCTTCATCACGCTTCGAACAGCAGGTGGAGAAAGAGGACCCTTCCGTAATTCTTTCAGCCGGCGATATTCTCGAAGTGCAGCTGCACTATAACTGTTGTTTTGATAATTCAGCTTCACCAATAATGCCCTGCACCTTTTGTCCAAGCACATGTTGACACTTGAACACTGATCAGGTGTGTGACACTATGAACCACGATGAATGATAACGGCACTTGGTGGCCATAGATGGAACTGGACGGTGACGCTGTGACGCATAGAAATCATGCATCTCATACTCTGGAAATTAATGCCACCAAGTTTTGTACTCGTACGGTAATCAATTTCCATGTTATAACGTCTTATATAGGGAAAGTTTAATTATAATCACCCAGTATATGGATCTCAGATATTTGTAAGTAGTAAGAATGTACTTTTTAGAGTAGAAATAATTCTGCCGCTCTGGGCATTCAGCGGTGTAAGAGGGAATTGTGTACTTTCACTCAATTCAGCAGTAATAAGTGTGCGAGTTCGAGAACGAAACTTCGTGGTTAATACAGAGCTCTCTCCATAATCAACATTGGCTATGAAGTCACGCTCGGTTTAAATTTCCTGGTTACACATCACGCCAAAGTTAACTTAGAATGGCGTACAATGGAACTGGATGGAGCACCTTTTCGTCTTGGTTTTCCAGCCGGAAAACCTATACTGCAGCAGTTATGGGCCGCCATAACTGTGTGCTGGGTCTCTTAAGCTCAACTCGTGAGATATCATACTTAGAGGTACTGGAAAGCTAATCTCGGATGGTGTGGGAACTGATCTGGCGGTGTGTTCTTTGTGTGCTGTTGAGCCTTCGTCTGATAATGAAGAGTTGGGTGAAGTACATTCATTTACACACTGCGGTTTATTCTAAATATAGGAAATTGATGGCATCAGAGCCCTGAAAAAGTACAGCTATTACGTGGTACTGTAATGTATCGTCTAGAAACTCTATATGGGGGTGAACTGGACAGTAATCTCACGTCAGATTACGCAACACCGGGAATTCCGGACAGTTCATCGGCACTCACAGACAAAGTAACACATCTCCAGAGACGCGACAAGGAGAAAATCGAAAGATTGTTAAAAGAGTAACATTGGGTTATCTGATTCTAGAGGAAACAGAGAAAGTCCAAAGTAGAGCAGCAAGTTTCGTTACATGTTAATTTAGTAAGCGTGAAAGCGTCACTAAGATGCTCAACCAACTCTGACAGCAACACTGGAAGAGCGTAGTTCTGCACCACGGTGTGCTTTAGTGTTAGAAGTTCCTAGAGAGTACGTCCCTGGAATAGTGAATCAATTTACTGTTTCTTCCTAAGTATATCTCACGAAAAGACCAGGAAGATAAAACGAAAAGACTTGAGCCAACACGGAGGCATACCAGTAATTGTTCTTTTCCCGAACTATACACGACTGCAACTGTAAAAGTGGGAAGTGACACCAGTATACGAAGTACCCTCCGCCACACATCGAAAGATGGCTTGCGTAGTATAACTGATAAAGTCACATGATTAGAACTCTCCACAAACGGCTGGAAGTCCAAGATAAAGATTTCAGTGTATGTCACGGATCGCTCAACTTCCTAAATCATAACGTAGATTATCATTTACGAGACGTTATTGATTACTGTGCTCGTGTGAGGACCATCTACCAATCAGATTTCGGCAGCTGTTGAAGGCACTGCTGATCCCATAGCCTCTCGTATCTACATAGGTTAAAGCAACGTACAAAGGGCGTTCAAAAAGTTTTGCATAGTAGTCTCTAATTTTTTAATTTTTTCAGGAAGAGAATGAAATTTTTTGTGAACATACTTGGAACAGTTAATTGTAAGTTAGTTTATAAAAGTATTTTCTTTTATTTACAGGTGAGCCATAACGTACCGTTAAGTAGATGTCAGGTTGTGACAACAATCGGTGAGGGAGTTCCTCTTCAAGACCGGCGATGACTCTGCTACATCGATACACAGGAAGTTGCTCTCTGCTTATGGGGAGAACACAATAGATCGCAGAAGTATCCAGCACTGGTTGCAGATGTTTAAAGACGGCGATTTCTCTCTACTGGACAATCCACGATGCGGTAGACAATCGACGGGAATGAGTGATGTGAATAAGGAGACCATTGATCAAATCATCGAAAATGGAAGATGTGTGACCATGCGACAGATTGCTGAAATGACTCGTTTGTCAGTGGGTAGTATGGTATCACTGGTACAGTCACTAGGGTACCGGTAAGTCTGTGCAAGTTGGGTGCTTAGATTATTGACAAAAGAATGAAAACGATGAGGAAGAATGTGTGCGAAGGTCTCATGAAGACCTTTGCTGAAGAGTGGAAACAGTGTTTTGAAGGTGTCATTACCCAGGATGAAACATGGTTTTTTTCTGTCCGAACCTGAGAGCAAGACCCAATCCATGGAGTGGCGTCATCCAAGTTCCCTCGGAAGAAGAAACGAAGACTTTCACGAACAGCAGGCCGACAGGTGATGCCCTCCTTCTTCTGGGATCAGTGTGGTGTAAATTCATTGACTTTTGGGAAACTGGCTCCACAATTAACCGGGAACGTTAGTGTTTCTCATTGGACAAGTTGCGACGTGCCATCCAGAGCCACAAACCACAGCTTCAGTGTCAGCTCATCAGACTATATCATGACAATGGCAAACTCCATACAGTCCTTACGACGCAGGAGAAAATCAGGAAAATGGGTTGGAAAATTGTTCCTCATCCTCCCTACAGTCCGGACTTGGCTCCGTATGAATTTTACATCTTTGATCGTCTGAAAGCCCACCTGGGCGGCAAGACATTTCATAGCAAGAAAGACCTTATTTCCTGTGTCAAGCCAGGTGTAAAAGTCAATCCCCATCGTAGAAAGAACGTTGAACCAGATGCGTCACACCTGATGGAGGCTACATTGAGTAGGTTCAATGTATAGCTACATGTTCCAAGTATGTTCACTGAAAATTTCATTCTCCTCTTGCAAAGAATACAAAAAATTGGAAACGACTGTGCAAAACTTTTTGAACGCCCTCTGTAAATGAATAATCTCTACTTTGCTGATGTGCTAATGGTGGTTACTCTAGTTAACAGCAGGTCATTAAGATAATGTGACATCGCCGCACATATGTGCCAAGCCACGTAAAAAGATGTATCATTCGATTTTTATGCTTCACCATATCATGACATAGATAAGCAACCCAAATTTACTGATTAATAGTCTTCCCAAATACTTGCTTTATATCAAACTGTTGTGGATTGGCAAGACAGCCAACCCACTATGACAGGAAGCTGAAAGGCACGCGTTTTAGCTCACGCAGGCTGGCGTGAGGTCTGGAACAGTTAAACGAATTGAGACTAGTAAAAAAAGTACGGAGCTGCTGGAATACTTAACTTTAATCCATAATTGGTGAACATCGCTCTTGACGGTACATGTTTTACAGCTTCAATAGTAACCGGTAATGGCACCTTGCTAGGTCGTAGCAAATGACGTAGCTGAAGGCTATGCTAACTATCGTCTCGAGAAATGAGAGCGTAATTTGTCAGTGAACCATCGCTAGCAAAGTCGGCTGTACAACTGGGGCGAGTGCTAGGAAGTGTCTCTAGACCTGCCGTGTGGCGGCGCTCGGTCTGCAATCACTGATAGTGGCGACACGCGGGTCCGACGTATACTAACGGACCGCGGCCGATTTAAAGGCTACCACCTAGCAAGTGTGGTGTCTGGCGGTGACACCACACAAACAATGCAACATGTGTGGTATCCATTTTGTGCTGAAGTTATGCTTTGTAAACAGTAAAAATAATACATACGCTACTGGCCATTAAAATTGCTATACCAAGAAGAAATGCAGATGATAAACGGGTATTCACTGGACAAATATATTATACTAGAACTGACATGTGATTACATTTTCACGCAATTTGGGTGCATAGATCCTGAGAAATCAGTACCCAGAACAACCAACTCTGGCCGTAATAACGGCCTTGATACGCCTGGACATTGGGTCAAACAGAGCTTGGATGGCGTGTACAGGTACAGCTGCCCATGCAGCTGCTGCAACACGATACCACAGTTCAACAAGAGTAGTGACTGGCGTATTGCGACGAGCCAGTTGCTCGGCCACCATTGACCAGACGTTTTCAGTCAGTGAGAGATCTGGAGACTGTGCTGGCCAGGGCAGCAGTCGAACATTTTCTGTATCCAGAAAGGCCCGTACAGGACCTGCAACATGCGGTCGTGCATTATCCTGCTGAAATGTAGGGTTTCGCAGGGATCGAATGGAGGATAGAGCCACGGGTCGTAACACATCTGAAATGTAACGTCCACTGTTCAAAGTGCCGTCAATGCGAACAAGAGGTGACCGAGAGTGTAACCAATGGCACCCCATACCATCACGCCGGGTGATACGCCAGAATGGCGATGACGAAGACACGCTTCCAATGTGCGTTCACCGCGATGTCGCCAAACACGGATGAGACCATCATGATGCTGTAAACAGAACCTGGATTCACCCGAAAAAATGACGTTTTGCCATTCGTGCACCCAGGCCCGTCGTTGAGTACGCCATCGCAGGCGCTCCTGTCTGTGATGCAGGTTCAAGGGTAACCGCAGCCATGGTCTCCATGCTGCTGCAAACGTCGTCGAACTGTTCGTGCAGATGTTTGTTGTCTTGTAAACGTTCACATCTGTTGACTCAGGGATCGAGACGTGGCTGTACGATCCGTTACAACCATGCGGATAAGATGCCTGTCATCTCGACTGCTAGTGATACGAGGCCGTTGGAATCCAGCACGGCGTTCCGTATTACCCTACTGAACCCACCGATTCCATATTCTGCTAACAGTCATTGGATCTCGACCAACGCGAGTAACAATGTCGCAATACGATAAACCGCAATCGCGATAGGCTACAATCCGACCTTTATCAAAGTCGGAATCGTGATGGTACGCATGTCCCTTCCTTACACGAGACGTCACAACTTTTCACCAGGAAACGTCGGTCAACTGCTGTTCGTGGGTGAGCAATCGGTTGGAAACTTTCCTCATGTCAGCACGTTGTAGGTGTCGCCACAGGCGCGAGCCTTGTGTGAATGCTCTGAAAAGCTAATAATTTGCATATCACAGCATCTTCTTCCTGTCGATTAAATTTCGCGTCTGTAGCACGTCATTTTCGTGGTGTAGCAATTTTAATGGCCAGTAGTGTATATTGACTTTTCCCATTTACAGGAACTGAAGACCTCTAATGACTTACAGATGTGGTTGCCTACATTGAAGGCGTCTGTCTTGTCTAATGTCTGTGTCGTTTTGAGTCATTAAACTGAATACATTTATAATATACTCTTCTTATAGTAAGAACTTTCAGGTGTCCTAATTTGAGTTTGATATCATTTTATCAAATTATTTCATTCTAGAGACACTGAAGATTTAAAAAAATTGTCATTGATGTTTATGTTTTGTACTACTCTTCATCTTTTGTAGCTAATGATTAGATCAAAATAGACTAGTACTACTCCTTATTTTGTCTTAGTGCAAATACAGATTTTTATTTGTCTTTATTTTGTCTTATGAGGCAAAGACTGTATACAAGTATCCACATTCATCTTCCACATTGCTGTCTTCTGTTTCTGTAAGCATTCTAATCGGAATGTTAACATCATTGCTGCTTTTCAGTCTTCAGATGTCGTACTATCATGTACTTGACTTGTGGCAGAGAATACGATGTTTGGAAGTATTTTAATGTCGGATTATTATAAAATCTTGTACTAGGCAGAGATGACTCAGATTAATAATATTATATGTCAGTGCAGACATAATGTCGGCAAAGCCAATCAGGAGCACGAGACAAAATGGAGCACGAGTTGGCGGAGATGGTGGCTGATGGGGAAGCCCCGCTACTGGCAGGCGGCAGGTCTGCCAACTACGCCTCATTAGCCGAGGTGAGACCACGCGTTATCGGCGCTGTCGCTCGGCGCTCACCGCTCACAGGAAATTGGCGGCGCTGCGGCGGACGCCGTCATCGCGGAAACTGGCGCAGACGAGAGTACGTTAACTGACAAGCGGCAACGAGGCATCTGGCTTTTCGGTGCCAGATGCTGTCCCTGCGGTCTGTAGATGGGCCACCACATGTAGCCCATGGGTAATCCCAGTCGCCGCTCTCAGTGCAGATCCACTTTGACGCCAGCATCGATCGACCAGGAGTTTACAGGCAAATGCGACGTGTAGGGAATAATGTATACCTACAAATTTAATAACGAAGATATATAAAGAAAGAAAGGAGGAGAGAAAGGAGTGTTGCTCAACGGACAGAACAGAGTAAGAGTGTAAATAGTTTATGGTAATTGACAATACTGCAAACTATGTCACTGATAAAGTTCTTGCTCATGAATAAGTGATGAATCGACTCATGATTAACAATAATTAACAAATAACGTTTTTGCGTGATCAGGAAAAGTACTATTCATACTAGCTATTCCAGTTCTAGATTGATGATGTAATGTCATTTATAGTGCATGCGTTTTAATAGCAGCTGAAGTAATGCAATCTGTAAGGTGCACACCTCAAGGGGCATGAGGAGAAGAAGAAACTAGACGATTAACAATAGAAGCGTCTCTGAGGCGTTGACACAATGACGTGTATGAAAAAATGGCGTAAGTGTGTTGGGAATTGTAAATTTGTGCATTTGCGCTATGTACGGTGAATGAATGTTACTGGCTGAATCTCAGATGCCAAAAAATAGCTATAAAGATAAGAAGACGTGTTCTGCCTAAAACTTCGAGTTCTCTTTTGCAGCCGATATGGATCGTTCTACTTACAAATTGTGGCCGTAATAGGAATTTCATACACACTTGCATACATGTTGTCACAAAAATGTTGTTACTGCAACTGTTAGATATTCCTCTGTAAAGATAAATGCGTTGCCTCTGTGGTGTCACCACCAGACACCACACTTGCTAGGTGGTAGCCTTTAAAACGGCCACGGTCCGTTAGTATACGTCGGTCCCGCGTGTCGCCACTATCAGTGATTGCAGACCGAGCGCCGCCACACGGCAGGTCTAGAGAGACTTCCTAGCACTCGCCCCAATTGTACAACCGACTTTGCTAGCGATGGTTCACTGATAAAATACGCTCTCATTTGCCGTGACGATAGTTAGCATAGCCTTCAGCTACGTCATTTGCTATGACCTAACAATGCGCCATTACCAATTACTATAGATACTGAGTCATGTACAATCAAGAGCGACGCTCATCATTAATGGATTAAAGTTAAGTATTCCACCAGCTACGTCTGTTTTTCTAAAGTCTAATTTCCTTGTCCTGTTCCAGACCTCACGCCAGCCTGTGTGAGCTAAAACGCGTGCCTTTCGGCTTCCTCTAGTATACCGGTGTTGGCTCTCCTGCCAACCCACAACATTGGCGATGAGGCAACACTGCATTCGTAACTATACTGCCCTGATTTACTTGTGTAATGGTTTCGCCACCATCTCCAGATGTACTGTCCGAATTTTATCGCTTACAGAATCAGAAGACGCAGGCCTTATTGGATGGTCTTGGACAGCTCGTCCAGGGTCAACTTGCAATGCAAAACGATGCGGCAGCCGCTGCTCCACCGCTAACACAGCCACAACACGCAGTTGCACCAACTTTTTGTCGTTTTGATGCTGCACTGGAAAGCTGGGCGGAGTGGTCACGCCAATTTGGATTCCATCTCGCCGCCTACAGAATTCAAGGTAACGAGCGGCAGCCTTTCTTATTGTTCTCTGTAGGTGTGCACACGTGCCGTGTGATAGTCAAATTATTTCCCCGACACGACGTAGCAACTCTGTCCTACGACGAAATGTTGTCTGCATTAGATGCATGTTTCAAAGAATGAGTCAATGTAGTTGCCAAACGGTATACCTTCTTTCGTACAAAACGTACGGCAGGTCCGACTAATTGGGAGTGGGTTGCAACCTTGCAAGGCCTGACTAGGAATTGTGCTTTGGAGTGTCAATGTGGGCTCCCTTATTCAGATACTATGGTACGTGGTGCAATTGCACAGAACGTTTCTGATGCTCGTATACGGGAACAGATTTTGAAACTAGTCAATCCCTCCCCATAACAATTGATGGACGTATTGGACCCGCAGGACACACTTGACTTTGCTCAGGAATCATTTGAAACTTCGCCACCCGTGTGTCAGGTTAACCGGCACGCCGGGCGAGCTGCACGGAACAGTAAACAGTCCTCGCGCCTGAGCGCAGTGCTGCCGCCAGGCTCTCAGCGACGTGTACCGCGCCGGCAAGCAAATGCAGTGCTAAAATCATGCCTGCGGTGTGCTACTAGACATTCGTGTGAAAACCCACAACAGGCTCCCTATAACCCTCCCATGAACAACAGAGAAACTTTCCATCTCTGCCACTAATACATTGTACCAAGTCACATTCATGTCTTCCGTTTCTATCTTTGTTTCTCAATGGACTAAATTTCTTTTAGTGCTCAGCAGAGACCGCCGTAGTGGCCGAGCGGTTCTAGGCGCTACAGTCTGGAACCACGCGACCGCTATGGTCGCAGGTTCGAATCCTGCCTTGGGCATGGATGTGTGTGATATGATTAGGTTGGTTAGGTTTAAGTAGTTCTAAGTTCTAGGGGACTAATGACCACAGAAGTTAAGTCCCGTAGTGCTCAGAGCCATTTTGAACCATTTTTTGCTCAGCGGAGGGTGCAGTGAACTGAGCAAAATCAGGTATGAATTTTCTAAAAAGGTTTGTAATATTTTTCTTACATGTTGCTGTACGCAAATTCTGAAATCCTTGGTGCAACCTAGATCAGTTTTCATGCTCAGAATAAACTCCATTCGAACACGGATAGAAAGGCCAAAGAGCACCGCCTGACAGCCTTGTCATTCTCATCTGCATCTCTTTAGAAAATTGTATTACACAGACAAGTAATTTTTTAAAATGTATCTTAAAGATTGAAAACCCGTGAAGTCAAGATCGCACATGGTTTCTTTATATGGCTGGATTACTAGTTTCGCCTAATAATCGAACCATCTTCAGATGATAAAACATTCTCGAGTAGTGTTTTTGCAGATACAGCTTCACACATCGTTAAAATCTTTCTTAAAATGACAACATCCATACATACAAACGAACACCATCCGAACAGGCCTTGAAGGCCCAAGGGTACCGACCAAACGCCGTATTATCCTCAGCCTGCAGGTATCACTAATGCAGATATGGAGGGGCATGTGGTCAGCACACCGTCCTCCAGGCAGTTGTTAGTTTCGTGACCAATGTCATCACTTCTCAGCCAAGTAGCTCCTCAATTGGCCTCACAAGGGTTAAGGGTACCCCGCTTTCCAACATCACACGACAGACCTGGACAGCAACCCATCCAAGTGCTAACCAAGCCCGAAAGCGCTTAAATCCGCTGATCTGTCAGAAATCGGTGTTACCACTGCGGCAATTCCATTGTCCAACATCCCTAAATGGTATAATTAAAAACTGGATTTCATCGTTCCTGGGCAACCTAAATGAACAATGGTAACAAAAGAAAGTCTTATGCAGTTAAAACTTGGTAACTGACGCAGTCAGTACTTACATCACCTTGTATCATATACTGTAACACGTTAAAGCAACATATAAGGAGGTCGTTCAATAAGTAATGCAAGACATTTGTTTCTCCTCCAATTTCGGTTGAAAATATACCGAATTTGTTGCGGAACATCGTGTACTGTTACCGCTTCAGCCCATATAGTTTCATAAATTTCGGTAGGATGCAGCGCTATGCGTAGCTTCAAAAACAAGAGCATTGCAGATATACATAGGTGCTTGTAGAATGTCTATGGAGAAATGGCAGTGAGCCAGTACGGACATTCTCATTCGCGGTGATCAATAAATCACAATGAAACGCTATCTGCTATCGTTTCTCTTGGTACAACGATCAATTCTGAAGTGTATTCTGCTGCTCTCAGGAAACTGAAGAACCGACTTCAGCGTGTTCGTCACCACAAAAATGGAAACCAACCTCTCATTGCCCGTGACAACGCAACGCGTCAAACACGTCTGCACAATCTAGAGGAGCTCACACAACTTCATTGGGCTGTTGCTCATCCATCCTATAGCCCGGATCTCGCATGTTTGACCCAATGAAGGATGTACTCCGTGGGTAGCAGTACATGCATGATGGGGAGGTTATTGATGCAGTAAGACATTAGCTTTGACGTCGACTAGTGGAGTGCTATCATGGGGGCATACGGGAACTGACGGTAAGTTCACGTAATTCCGTCGCATTAAACGGAGATTATGATGAAAAATAGGGTTTTCTAGCCAAAATAGTGGGAATAATATGGTTTATTGACATCATGAACAAAAGAGAACTTGCTTTCAGAAGGAAATCTGTGGCATTATTTACTGAACGCCACTCGTATAAGAAAATCTCCATTAGGATATTACGTAAATACTGACTGTGTCAGCCACCAAGTTTTATCGGCATAACGCCTTTGTTTTATGACCATCTTTGATTTACACTGACCACGAACGATGAAAATCGGTTTTTAATTATATCATGTATGGGTGTTGTTATTTTAAAAAGTATTTTAACGACATGCGAAGTAATAATGGCACCAACACTAATCAAGTATGTTTCATGACCTCAAGATGGCTAGATAGGTAGCCGAAACCAGTAATCTATACGATAAAGAAAATTTCATACGATCTCGACTTCATGAGATTCCAAAGCAAAAAATTTACAACAGATCGTGTATCTCCTGGCTGAGAATGTCAAATAACTAGAGAGAGAAGTAGGCTGACTAACTCAGTGCGCTATTCTCTGTTATTCCTCTTTTTAGTCTGTCGGGTAAACAAGTTATTAAAAAGTTAACCGTTAATATCGGCATCTGAGTAGTGAGTGCTAGAGACTAAATGTGGCTGTCAGACGTCACTATAAAGCGCAGATATAGAGCAAATTTTGCCCTGTCTTCAGAGGAATGACATTATGTTAAGTTCGCCGTAGTTTTAAAGGCAAGCATACATACTCACAATGGGATCCTCCATACTGTTAATCAATGATTTTGATGCGATTCAAATATGTTGTAGAGGCACCTACTCTGAGTACCTGGCTATCCGGTTTTTTTAGCGACGGGCCTTGGTTTTTGAGAAAATCGATTTTGAAGTTCATTGCGAGCTTTGTATACCCGTAACATTACGTATCTTTCAATCAAGTTAGCGTAGCGCAGCGGTAAAGGTTGGAGGCAGGTGACCAGATCAAGCCTACATGCGATCCATATGGTAGACTCACCCACGTGCACGAGCTGTGGCGTTAAAGACAACGATGAACACCTTCTTAGCTGTGGTGAGTCTTCGGCAGTGTGGCATTTAGTGAGGCAAATGTCAGCATACTTCCTTCGAGTAGCGCCGAATCATATCGACCCCAAGACTTGTTCCCGGATGAGACGTATCACCCACGTACGAAAACTAATGTCATGACGTGGCTTCGTGGACATGTGGTGCATTATTTGTTTCAAGACGGCATTAAGGACACTTAAGACTTTTGGAACTATCTGCAGGGACGACATTGCAAGATCCGCCGTAACCCAAAGTATCGACAATATTTTTCCAATTATTTGTGGAGTGCGTTCCGCGACCCTCTAGGTAGCTGGAACATCACGGGTAAGAGAAGCTAAAATTACAAGACGATGATAGAACACTACACGGTACAACGTGGGATCTACCTTGGTCATTACGAGAAGTCACACCTGGATGATACGGCAGATGGAGAGTTTCGTCGTGAACCCTCGCACTCTATAGCTTATAGCAGTATTTGCCCCATTTCCTCTTTTTGTCCCCAGAGCGGAAAGGTCTTCGCAGTTTTTGTTTCCCATCTGGTGCAAAATTTAGCACCGGTTAACGGTGGTATGGATTCCACCCTTAGGTTTTGGCTTCAAATGGTTCAAATGGCTCTGACCACTATGGGACTCAACTGCTGAGGTCATTAGTCCCCTAGAACTTAGAACTAGTTAAACCTAACTAACCTAAGGACATCACAAACATCCATGCCCGAGGCAGGATTCGAACCTGCGACCGTAGCGGTCTTGCGGTTCCAGACTGCAGCGCCTTTAACCTCACGGCCACTTCGGCCGGCCCTTAGGTTTTGTATCATGGCTTCCTTAACCCCGCACTTTGCTATCTTTCTTAATGCCTTTTGCTAAAACTGTAAGCATGTTTTTAGTTATGTGCGTCCCCAACTCGACGCAACGAGTTTACTTACTAGTTTTCAGTTACTTACTGTTAAAAAAAATACAAGAAAAAATTAAAAATAAATAAATAAAATAAAATAAAAACATTCGCAATAATACACCAACTGCATCCTTTGTACCACATACCCAGGATGGGAGGGAGGACACATCTTAGCCAGGCCTTGGGTTGCGACCCCTGCACACCTTGCCTCCGCCACCCCACTACCTGACCCATCTCCACAAAAAAAGGAGGCTATCGCGCTGGAGGTACCGTGTTCGAATCCTGTTTCTGCATTTTTTTTTTTTTAAATAGACCGAATTTTTCAATTTTATTTCAAAGAATATCGAGAAACAGTGTAAGGTGTGCGAAATTGTACAGATATATTCAGTTATTCATTTTTTCAAATATTCATTCCGTTTGTGGTTTGCAGTTGGAGTTCCAAATGTTCGTACAACGGTCGCTTCTTGTATTCTCTGAAATCGATCTCCGCCCATTATCGTCCCCTCTCCCGTGAATACCGTTAGCTGTAACGGGAACCCAAGCTCCTAGGCCAATGAGGCTGCGAGTTGCATTCCTTTACGTTCACATCTAACTACAGCGTCAGTTGCTCGCAAAGCGTCTCTAGTGCCGTGTGTTAGAAAAATTCTGTGAAATGGAAGAACTAGGTGTTTCTGTAGTAGTGCAGCCAGAAGAATATCCACAAGTAGAGGAGTTGAACGAAGAATCAAAAGATGAAATCACAAATGCCATTAAATACGCCGAAAATATACTTCGCGATTTGAATCTCGTAACTAATACACGCCTAGCGTGATCTCTGAGAATCCCGTTGCAATTTGCGATGAGATATGTATCGCATTACAGGATCTCTTGGCCGAAAGACATCATTATTGATGATGAATTGATAGATTTCAACGAAGAAGATGAATTGGGAGAATATGACGCGAACCACAAACGGAATGAATAGATGAAAAAATTAATAAATGAATGTATTTTTACAATTTCACACACCTTACACTTTTGTTGATATTCTTTGAAATAAAATTGAAAAATTCGGTCGATTTTGAAAAAAAAAAGTACACAAGCAGTGTAGGGAAGCAGCCTACTCACGCCGTATAAAATTCACATCAGTCTTTCCATTGTGTGCCAGCCTAGTCCGCTGTAACTAGCTCTGACGTCATAAATGTTGACAATACTTTAAAAATCAAGTAAAAAACCTGAAACGTTGAATATCAGTTCAATAACTTTAACCATTTTCGAAATTTGGACGTTTTTCTGTAAAAATGATTGGCGTAGCAGGAAAGAGCTAGAAACTAAAAAATTTGGATTCCTTTTTCATAATAATTTAGTAGAAACAGTATTCTGGATCTCACAAATTAAAAGTTTTGTTGAAATTCATGATTTTCTGGTTTTTATCTTAGAAATTAAGGAAGCAAGATAGATTAAGTAGGCGAATAAATATGGCTAGGATGTTTTAAATTTAAGAAGAAGGGAGATCCGCCATAATAATAAAGATGTGAGAAGTTTCAACAGAACCACTATAAAACTATAGCTATAGCGTATCTCCAAAGAGCAAGTTCAGAGCTCGTCTACTGCGTGTAGTGTAATTAAATTAATTCTCTCGCCCAAAATATTTGACTTAGCCACGTCAGACTTTTATTATGATTACTTACCTGTGTAATGATTGCACATTTAAATTGAGAGCTTCATCAGCCATCAGCAAAGGAAGCAATGATTTATTCGATAACTTAAAGTGGTGCATTACTAGCCCAGCGGCTAGTCGGGAGAGCAATTTTGATCAGGCGTTCCCTTAGCCGTCCGCACCGCGGCTTTATATATAAGAACGCTGCGCGAGAGAAAAAGGCCCCAGTTCCTCCAGACGCTGAATAGCACACCGCCTGTGCCGGGAGTCGCGTCGCGTCGGTATCATTGCTATAAACAGCCTCGGATGCCGTAATAAGTTACTCGGGATACGCGTAACCATGAAATCATTTTCGAGTGAAGTGTTAATTCTGGGATGACTTTAATGATCTATCTTCAGTTTGCGTATGTCGTATTTTCACGTGCCGCCGCGGGACAGACATTCTACCATTATTTAGCGTGGCGTTTGATGAGCATTATCATCAAATTATGGCGAACATTCACTTAAACATTTAATTTGAACAGTTAAAGTTGCATCAGCGCATTAGACTAT
This sequence comes from Schistocerca americana, assembly GCF_021461395.2. NCBI lineage: Eukaryota > Metazoa > Arthropoda > Insecta > Orthoptera > Acrididae > Schistocerca > Schistocerca americana. Next base: position 764,164,571 of record NC_060121.1, on the reverse strand, counting down.
GAACTGCTCTGTTAGTTTGTGTGGATTCTTTTCTTTCATCTGTGACTTTCAGAATATAACGAAGTTTTTTTTCACGATCGTTTTTGATTATGAATCCCAGACAATCTCCTAATTCCTCAGAGCTATAAGCTGTAGCTATAGGTATATTTCTCAGATGAAGTGGGCACTAGGAATTCTAATTACAGGCTTCACGTTTTGCTAATCACTTTCTGGTTGCCAATATTGTAGTTAATGAGCCAGTGTTGAGAACGGCAAAAGACAGCATAAGTAATAGGAACATTTTTATAACAACATAAATTCCACCCGCCGCCCCACATATGGTGCATCGGCCGAGAAAAACAAAACATTTTAAATAACAAAAATTCCACCCGCCGCCCCACATATGGTGCATCGGCCGGAAAATGCATCTTTTCTACATTACATTCTACATTTTAAATAACAACAATAATTCAACCCGCCGCCCCACAGCAGGATTCGAACACGGTACGTCTAGCGCCGTAGCAGTGAACCTTTAGTGCCACGCTACGCTGACTTGCTCAAATATATGTAATGTTATGGGTATGTAAAGCACGCAATGAACTTCAAAATCGATTTTCTCAAGAACCAAGGCCCGTCGCTAAAAAGCCCCATAGCCAGGTACTCAGGGTAAGTGCCTCTACAACATACTTGAAGCGCATCAAAGTCCGTGATTTACAGTATGGAGTGTCCGCTTGTCAGTGGCGTAGCGTGTTTTAAAGTAGAGAGTAACTATTTTAAAACTAACGGAAAACAGCATTATGGCCGGGTTAGATACTTCAAAGCGAAGTTCAGACGCACCACCACCAATTTATAACATGTCAGTGCTACATGCCTAGCTACTGCTGGAACTTACAGAACGGCAGTGTCACAGACAGTTGAGTGCTAAGTTTCATAATAAAATAAGTCTTGTAGACTCGTAAAATAATTTTCTTCAACACAGATTTTCACAACTAAATAAGTTTATATCTACAATTACGTCGATGTTTGGACTTACATTTTTGTGCAAGCAACCTTATTCCGCAGTGACGAGAACAAAATCTCTCCGCAAACGTAGCGGTGCTTAGAAAATCGTACCAAACACTGATGCTTTAGTGAAAAGCAAAGAAAGTAGTATTCATTCACATGCAGTGTTTCTATTTTTAATGTGTGAATAAAATACTCTCGAAATACTTGTTGATGCCAATTTAAACTTCGACGGAAAACGATATTCATCATAAGGACGGATCAGTAATAACAAATACCATGTTTCGCAGTTAGCTTCTTCACGTTCTTTGCCACGTCAATTAAAAGAAATTTTAGTTTCACGTTATTGTCGTTTCTCAAGAATGCAACAGCTTTAGGAACGAGTTTGTCACGAAAGGCATTAATCAACCGCTGCGAAGCGATGCATCTCCTTGGAACTATATCACCATAATGAATCCAATCTCAAAAGACTAGCACCTAAAAGAACATAATGAGTACGTTGCCAAAAAATGCAATGAAAACTCAAAAACTTTTCTGCAGGAGAGAAGACTAACAGGGAATCTGGTAAATCTGCAATAGTAAAATAGCGTTCAGAGTTGTTCTTAACACTTCAATTCACAACTGAATTCTCTCTAATTGTTCAATAAGTGCTTTGCCAGTCACACAAGAAACGTGGTCTTACCAACCAGGTTTAGAGCACATTAGGCACAATGTTGCGGCTCAGAATAACACTAATCCTTGTTGACAATTTGTGATCTTGTTTACGACACTAATACTTGCTGACAGCTCGTGATCTTATTTTAGCCCCTATGTGTCAGAAATACTGTAGGCGAGCTGGATGCTAGGTCCTTCAACACAGACATAATACAGGGTTATTAGAAATGATTGAAGCGATTTCACAGCTCTACAATAACTTTATTATTTGAGATATTTTCACAATGCTTTGCACACACATACACAAACTCAAAAAGGTTTTTTAGGCATTCACAAATGTTCGATATGTGCCCCTTTAGTGATTCGGCAGACATCAAGCCGATAATCAAGTTCCTCCCACACTTGGCACAGCATGTCCCCATCAATGAGTTCGAAAGCATCGTTGATGCGAGTTCGCAGTTCTGGCACGTTTCTTGGTAGAGGAGGTTTAAACACTGAATCTTTCACATAACCCCACAGAAAGAAATCGCATGCGGTTAAGTCGGGAGAGTGTGGAGGCCATGTCATGAATTGTTGATCATGATCTCCACCACGACCGATCCATCGGTTTTCCAATCTGCTGTTTAAGAACTGCTTCTGCTTTAGCCTTTTCCGTAAGATTTTCCAAAGCGTCGGCTGTGATACGTTTAGCTCCCTGCTTGCTTTATTCGTCGACTTCCGCGGCTACGCGTGAAACTTGCCCGCATGCGTTCAACCGTTTCTTCGCTCACTGCAGGCCGACCCGTTGATTTCCCCTTACAGAGGCATCCAGAAGCTTTAAACTGCGCATACCATCGCCGAATGGAGTTAGCAGTTGGTGGATCTTTGTTGAACTTCGTCCTGAAGTGTCGTTGCACTGTTATAACTGACTGATGTGAGTGCATTTCAAGCACGACGTACGCTTTCTCGGCTCCTGTCGCCATTTTGTCTCACAGAGCTCTCGAGCGCTCTGGCGGCAGAAACCTGAAGTGCGGCTTCAGCCGGACAAAACTTTATGAGTTTTTCTACGTATCTGTAGTGTGTCGTGACCATATGTCAATGAATGGAGCTACAGTGAATTTATGAAATCGCTTCAATCATTTGTAATAGCCCTGTACTTCACATTTTCATCCCATTTGAGCTAATAGAGAAACTCTTTTCAATGTGATGCACGCAGTTTATCATGTGATCTTGGTGACTACAGGGACTGACAGTTGACTCTGAACGGAAATGAATGTACAGCACTGTGCTTAAATAGGCAAAGAAATCCGTAACTATTCGATCACACTACTGCTGAGAAATGAATGGAAAATAGCAACAATGATAAAATACTCAGAAGATATAACCATCTGCAGTGACCTGAAGTGGAATGACCACATATAACCAATTACAGGAAAAGCGGACGGTACGATGAGAGTCACTGGAAGAATCTTAACAAAATGCAGTTCACTCATGGAAGAAGTGGTTTACAAAATACTTGTTGCACGTCAGTATAGGACCCTTACCAGATTGGATTAATAGAAGAGATTGAGAAGAACCAATGAAGAGCAGCAATTCTTGTGACAAATGTGAGAACTTTACTCCGACATGCAGTCATGGACTGTGCGGCTGGTCCCGGCGGAGGTTCGAGTCCTCCCTCGGGCATGGGTGTGTGTGTTTGTCCTTAGGATCATTTAGATTAAGTAGTGTGTACGCTTAGGGACTGATGACCTTAGCAGTTAAATCCCATAAGATTTCACACACATTTGAACATTTTTTACTCCGACAAACAACAGCTTTACAGCAAACTTCAGTGACAGACGCTACAAGAGATGTGTTGACAATAGACTCGTTGACAACTATCTACCATTTTCCGATTCCTCTTCCTCCCCTCTAAACTTCCCATTCCATTACTCCTAGTAATACAGCCTGTTTCTCAGCGCAGAGGCGTGAGCACGAGCTAGCTCGTACGAGCAAATCGGTGTAAAGGCCTGATCTGCAATATCTCAAAGTTTTTCCTATTCATATCAGACACCTTGTGTATCTGTTATGTTTCAAACTGAGTACATCACAACATTTCCTAACAACAGACAACATGGAGGTACCGGCAAAACTTAACCTGTGAGGGCGGGTAGTGAACCGCGCCTGAGTACATCAACCGGCTACTTCACGGTAGCTCATCGTGTTTGGCAAGTGACTGGCCACCCGATGCAATAAAGCATTGTAGTTCTCGTTGTTGGATTTTGAAAGATGCCGCGGTACATCCAATAAGAACGGCTATTTTTAAAAAAAATTAAGGAAATGACAAAGAGACACATACAAAGAAAATAAAGAAAGGAAAATGTCTGATTAGAGCATTGCATGCGAAAAATAATATTCTGGATCCGAAACGTGATACGGCACACAGTTTTAATATGCCAAGAAGTTTCAAAGGAAGCCACACTCCGGTGCAGACTGAAAGTACACTGAAGCGCCAAAGATACGGGTATAGGCATGCATATTCAAATACAGAGATATACAAACAGGCAGAATATGGCTCTACGGTCTGCAACGCCTATACAAGACAAGTGTCTGTTGCAGTTGTTAGGTCGGTTACTGTTGCTAAAATGACAGGTTATCAAGATTTAAGTGCGTGTGAACGAGGTGTTATAGTCGGCGCACGAGCGATGGGACACAGCATCCACGAGGTAGCGCTGAAGAGTGTACCGTGAATATCAGGAATCCGATAAAACATCAAGTCTCCGACATCGCAGCCGCCGGAAAAAATCCAGCAAGAACGGGACCAACAACGATTGAAGAGAACCGTTCAACGTGACAGAAGTGTAGCCCTTCCGCAAACTGCTGCAGATTTCGTCAACGTGACAACCATTAACGAAACGTCATCGATACGGGCTTTCAAAGCCGAAGGCGCACTCGTGTACCCTTGATCACTTCACGAAACAAAGCTGTACGCTTCGCCTACATCCATGAACACCAACATTGACTGTTGATGACTGGAAACATGTTGCCTGGCCGGCCGAGCCTTGTTTCAAATTCTATCGAGCGGATGGACGCATACTGGTATGGAGACAACGTCATGAATCCATGGACCTTGCATGTCAGCAGGGGACTGTTCAAGCTGGTGGACGCTCTGTAATGGTGTGCGGCGTGTGCAGTTGGAGTGATAGGGGACCCCCTGATACATCTAGATGCCACGCTGACAGTTGACACGTACGTAAGCGTCCTGTATAATCAACTGCATCCTTTCATGTGAATTGTGCATTCCGACGGACTTGGGAAATTCCAGCGACATCCCACAAGTCCAGAATTGCTACAGAGTGGCTCCAGGAAAACTCTTCTGAGTTTAAACACTTCCGATAGCCACCAAACTCCCCAGATATGAACATTATTGAGCATATCTGGGATGCCTTGGACCTTGCTGTTCATAAGAAATCTCCATCCTCTCGTACTCTCACGATTTTATGGACAGGCCTGCAGGATTCATGATGTCAGTTCTTTCCAGCACTACTCCTAACATTAGTCGAGTCCATACCACGTTGTGTTGCGGCACTTCTGCGTGCTCCCGGGGGCCCTACTCGATATTAGGCAGGTGTACCAATTGGTTGACTCTTCAGTTTATTCTACTTGTCTGTGCATCTTGAACTAAGAGAATCTGTCGCAAAATTTCAGGGATATGCCCACATTTCTTAATTAGGACGCATTTACGGGAAGTTGTTCTCTGTTTTACTCTATATCCTATATGTCATTTTCAGTTCAGAAAACGTATTTCGAACAAGGTTGTAGAAGCTTTATTGTAGTAGTGCATTGACAAGAAGACGAGCTGAAAGACTTAATGACGACTTGCACGGTTCCACATGTATTTTAGAATAAAAAGAAAGCAGTTTCGTAACTGAATAAAATCGAAGGGCATATGTTTTGTGTATTTAAAGGTAGCTGAAAATTTTTGAAAGAGGCAAGAGTTTCTCATTGTGAAGAGTGTTTTAATGCTTTTGAAAGTAATTGAAATATTTTTCTCATAATTGGGCTACCAAGACCATTCGCTAACACACTGCTGGACTTCAGATGATTGCTGTTTTCCATTAATCTGAAAAATTATGCCATTAAACGATATCTCTCAGTTTGAGACAAGTTTTTTCTCCGGCTAAGCTGGTTCCAGTATCGCATTTCGCGTCTGTCGTGAAGGAGTTAACCGAACGGCAATTTCTGAGTGTCGTGTATTACCTCCTAAAGTTAACTTATTTGAAACCTATAATATTTGGAAGTTACATTTTGGACTTAATAGCTGATCACATTATTGAAGAAATTCCACATCATCATTAATTAAGTGCACATTTATTAGGTTATTTTAAATTAACTGATTCAAAACTTGAAGTTTTGCATTAGACGCGTATTGAGGTTTTGGGAGATCGATACTACGAAGCTTATTAATGTGTTGAATATATGAGATAAAATGATACTAATATGCATCGAGCCGGCCGAAGTGGCCGAACGGTTGTAGGCACTAGAGTCTGGAACCGCGAGACCGCTACGCTGGCAGGTTCGAATCCTGCCTCAGGCATGGATGTGTGTGATGTCCTTAGGTTAGTTAGGTTTAAGTAGTTCTAAGTTCTAGGGGACTGCTGACCTCAGAAGTTAAGTCCCATAGTGCTCAGAACCATTTTGAACACATCGAAATTACAGTATCCTGTTTGAAGTTGAGAACTTTTGTAACCTCCCCACAAAAATTTTAAATAGGACAGAAATATAAAATGAATAGGAGCCAAACGTAACCTCCCCACAAAAATTTTAAATAGGACAGAAATGTAAAATGAATAGGAGCCAAGCGTAACCTCCCCACAAAAATTTTAAATAGGACAGAAATATAAAATGAATAGGAGCCAAGCGTAACCTCCCCAGCAATTAAATTTAATGACAATAAAAGTGAGAATCGCAATCTGACCCAAGTATAAGTTCCCACAAAAATAATGAAAAACAATTCAGTACTAATGAAACTTCAGTGACAATGAAAATTCAATTAAACCGAAATATCGGTCTTCGGCCCTGTGCAAAAAATCATAATTAAATTCTTACCTCAGTATAACTGCATGTCAAATTTCTGCTCTTATTGTTGCGCACGGCTTGGAGGAACTGCATTGCAAATAATATTTTTTTTTTATTTTTAAATTTAACTGAAACTTTTCTTTAAGGGAAGTGGAACGAAATCGTTAGTTCAATTAAAAAAATTTTTTTTGTAAACTTACTTTGAAATCAAAATTATTATGGGGGCACTTGTTGGAAATTAATTACAATAAATAAACTTTACACTATCTGATGATTACCTACATTAACAATATACCTCATTCAGCATCTTGACCAGAATGCCATGTCGACGCTCGCCGACTGCGTCCCGCTCGCGACCGTGACAGGACTAAACCACTACTGCCGACAGGCTACATCACACAACCGCACTGGGCTGCTACTACTGACCGACTGGACGCAACTGAACTGTGCTACTGCTATGGACAGACTGTACTGCATGACGACTACTAGCGTACTCCACGACGACTACTACTGTACTGCTCGCAACACTCGCGCGGTCAAGCGCAGACTAACCACGATAATAGGCTCTCTGGTCAAAGATTTTAACGTGCTTCACCATCGCTGCTACGTTACATACGTGAAAAAAAAAGTGTAACCTCCCCACAAAAATTTTAAATAGGACAGAAATATAAAATGAATAGGAGCCAAGCGTAACCTCCCCACAAAAATTTTAAGTAGGACAGAAATATAAAATGAATAGGAGCCAAGCGTAACCTCCCCACAAAAATTTTAAATAGGACAGAAATATAAAATGAATAGGAGCCAAGCGTAACCTCCCCAGCAATTAAATTTAATGACAATAAAAGTGAGAATCGCAATCTGACCCAAGTATAAGTTCCCACAAAAATAATGAAAAACAATTCAGTGCTAATGAAACTTCAGTGACAATGAAAATTCAATTAAACCGAAATATCGGTCTTTGGCCCTGTGCAAAAAATCATAATTAAATTCTTACCTCAGTATAACTGCATGTCAAATTTCTGCTCTTATTGTTGCGCACGGCTTGGAGGAACTGCATTGCAAATAATATTTTTTTTTTTTATTTTTAAATTTAACTGAAACTTTTCTTTAAGGGAAGTGGAACGAAATCGCTAGTTCAATTAAAAAAAATTTATTTTGTAAAATTACTTTGAAATCAAAATTATTATTGGGGCACTTGTTGGAAATTAATTACAATAAATAAACTTTACACTATCTGATGATTACCTACATTAACAATATACCTCATTCAGCATCTTGACCAGAATGCCATGTCGACGCTCGCCGACTGCGTCCCGCTCGCGACCGTGACAGGACTAAACCACTACTGCCGACAGGCTACATCACACAACCGCACTGGGCTGCTACTACTGACCGACTGGACGCAACTGAACTGTGCTACTGCTATCGACAGACTGTACTGCATGACGACTACTAGCGTACTCCACGACGACTACTACTGTACTGCTCGCAACACTCGCGCGGTCAAGCGCAGACTAACCACGATAATAGGCTCTCTGGTCAAAGATTTTAACGTGCTTCACCATCGCTGCTACGTTACATGCGTGTTTCACTTCGTGAAAATAAAACACAAACTGTTCGTTAGTTTTCTGGGATGATGATTTTAGCAGAGATAAAGTCCTATAATACCTACAGTTACGATTATTTTTTTATTTCCATAGATAAAACACTCAGTTACTTTGGAGTAGTAATAATAAAACTATTGCCTCTGCTTCCAGCTGATTCAAGTCTTGAATGTGTCCAGTAACACCACGCTTTCTCCAACATAATTTAAGAATACAACTTTTGCAATCGACTGGTTAACAGGTGGGGTTTTACGAATGGAATTTCATTAATTCCGTCTCAAATAACAGAGAAGAAGCACAGAATTGGATTATTTGCTATTTGTAAAATAAGTGCATCAGCTTCAAATGTTTATTCCGTAAAGATATCATTCTGGTTGTTGCTACTGTTCCTGTGGCAATTAACAAGGTCTATAATATACTTTGGCGAAATCTTGTAATGGTATTGAAGATTTTGCTGGAAAGTCGTAACGTTGATAATTATTTCACCCGCTGGACAAGTCTGAAGTATAAGGGGCGATCAAACAGTTTACGTTCGGAGACCGTACAGTCCAGAATCGATATGACAATCAGGCAAAATGGTCGTGAGCATTGAGGCAATCATCCACCGACCCACCACGTTTACCAGACAGTGAAACATCGAGTCCTACTGCGTGAAGAAGTGCATAGCTGCCTGCTGCACGTACCCGTCCGATTGGAATCGTCGACCATTCAAGTCTTTTTTAAGGGACCGAATGCGTGACAGATGCATGGGGAGAGGTCAGGGCTCTAGGCGGGCGCTCGATTGTCTCCCACTTGAATTGGCGTAACTTCTGCGCTGCGACGTTTGCGAATGGGAAACAGCGCCAACCCTCGTCGCAGTTTTCATTCTGCAACGGTGTATTCGACAGATATAGTGCCCCGTATTCCTTTTTCATTCGTTGATGTACGTCTACCGGTGTTTGTCTTTCAGCGGCGAAGAAAAGAATATCAGGACGTTGGTTCTGTTAGGATTAATCTGCAAATAACATCAGCAAACTTCACGTTTCAGCATTTACCGCACGGACATCGGAAAGAGACGAATGGCACACTAATCGCACGCCTACGTGTCGGTCCTTATGTCAGTCCCAATAGCTCGTAAGGATGTAGCAGGGGACGTAGTGCTCTGAAAAATTTGTTAAGAATAAAATTCGGTATGCTGCGCCGTTTCCAAATTGTATAGCACTGAAAGTAGCAGATGAGGTCGTTGCGAGCACGAATTCAAGAATGTGTCGCCAAGCTTCTTCTCTGTTAGGTTTCCTCAACTGAACAAGCGTAGCTGTTGCTCACCTAAATATACTTAATCACTTTAAAAAAATCACATTTCAACTGACCGTGAGCGTTTGACCAAAATGCCCTCACAAGCTTTCCAGACTGTTACTGACCTACCCTGCACACCCGCATCGGAATCGTCCTACGTTGCATACACGCTACAGCAACGCTTTCAAACGGAAACCTTTTGATCACACGTTATATTAAAATGACGAAACCACCATGGCTTGAATCATTTTAGATCATCTTCTTCCAGATTACTATCTATTAAATCCTGGTAAATTAAGACTTTTATAAAGCCTTAAATTTCATATTACCTATAGATACAGGCCTTCCTGTGTGGAACAATTTGCTGAAACTGATTTCTAATCATCTACATCTACATCTACATCTATACTCCGCGAGCCACCTTACGGTGTGTGGCGGAGGGTACTTATTGTACCACTATCTGATCCCCCCTTCCCTGTTCCATTCCCGAATTGTGCGTGGGAAGAACGACTGCTTGTAAGTCTCCGTATTTGCTCTAATTTCTCGGATCTTTTCGTTGTGATCATTACGCGAGATATATGTGGGCGGTAGTAATATGTTGCCCATCTCTTCCCGGAATGTGCTCTCCCGTAATTTCGATAATAAACCTCTCCGTATTGCGTAACGCCTTTCTTGAAGTGTCCGCCACTGGAGCTTGTTCAGTATCTCCGTAACGCTCTCGCACTGACTAAATGTCCCCATGACGAATCGCGCTGCTTTTCGCTGGATCATGTCTATCTCTTCTATTAATCCAACCTGGTAAGGGTCCCATACTGATGAGCAATACTCAAGAATCGGACGAACAAGCGTTTTGTAAGCTACTTCTTTCGTCGATGAGTCACATTTTCTTAGAATTCTTCCTATGAATCTCAACCTGGCGCCTGCTTTTCCCACTATTTGTTTTATGTGATCATTCCACTCCAGATCGCTCCGGATAGTAACTCCTAAGTATTTTACGGTCGTTACCGCTTCCAATGATTTACCACCTATGGCATAATCGTACTGGAATGGATTTCTGCCCCTATGTATGCGCATTATATTACATTTATCTACGTTTAGGGAAAGCTGCCAGCTGTCGCACCATGCATTAATCCTCTGCAGGTCCTCCTGGAGTACGTACGAGTCTTCTGATGTTGCTACTTTCTTGTAGACAACCGTGTCATCTGCAAATAGCCTCACGGAGCTACCGATGTTGTCAACTAAGTCATTTATGTATATTGTAAACAATAGAGGTCCTATCACGCTTCCCTGCGGTACTCCCGAAATTACCTCTACATCTGCAGATTTTGAACCGTTAAGAATGACATGTTGTGTTCTTTCTTCTAGGAAATCCTGAATCCAATCACAAACCTGGTCCGATATTCCGTAAGCTCGTATTTTTTTCACTAAACGTAAGTGCGGAACCGTATCAAATGCCTTCCTGAAGTCCAGGAATACGGCATCAATCTGCTCGCCAGTGTCTACGGCACTGTGAATTTCTTGGGCAAATAGGGCGAGCTGAGTTTCACATGATCTCTGTTTGCGGAATCCATGTTGGTTATGATGAAGGAGATTTGTATTATCTAAGAACGTCATAATACGAGAACACAAAACATGTTCCATTATTCTACAACAGATTGACGTAAGCGAAATAGGCCTATAATTATTCGCATCTGATTTATGACCCTTCTGGAAAATGGGAACGACCTGCGCTTTCTTCCAGTGGCTAGGTACTTTACGTTCTTCCAGCGATCTACGATAAATTGCTGACAGAAAGGGGGCAAGTTCTTTAGCATAATCACTGTAGAATCTTAAGGGTATCTCGTCTGGTCCGGATGCTTTTCCGCTACTAAGTGATAGCAGTTGTTTTTCAATTCCGATATCGTTTATTTCAATATTTTCCATTTTGGCGTCCGTGCGACGGCTGAAGTCAGGGACCGTGTTACGATTTTCCGCAGTGAAACAGTTTCGGAACACTGAATTCAGTATTTCTGCCTTTCTTCGGTCGTCCTCTGTTTCGGTGCCATCGTGGTCAACGAGTGACTGAATAGGGGATTTAGATCCGCTTACCGATTTTACATATGACCAAAACTTTTTAGGGTTCTTGTTTAGATTGTTTGCCAATGTTTTATGTTCGAATTCGTTGAATGCTTCTCTCATTGCTCTCTTTACGCTCTTTTTCGCTTCGTTCAGCTTTTCCTTATCAGCTATGATTCGACTACTCTTAAACCTATGATGAAGCTTTCTTTATTTCCGTAGTACCTTTCGTACATGATTGTTATACCACGGTGGATCTTTCCCCTCGCTTTGGACCTTAGTCGGTACGAACTTATCTAAGGCGTACTGGACGATGTTTCTGAATTTTTTCCATTTTTGTTCCACATCCTCTTCCTCAGAAATGAACGTTTGATGGTGGTCACTCAGATATTCTGCGATTTGTGCCCTATCACTCTTGTTAAGCAAATATATTTTCCTTCCTTTCTTGGCATTTCTTATTACACTTGTAGTCATTGATGCAACCACTGACTTATGATCACTGATACCCTCTTCTACATTCACGGAGTCGAAAAGTTCCGGTCTATTTGTTGCTATGAGGTCTAAAACGTTAGCTTCACGAGTTGGTTCTCTAACAATCTGCTCGAAGTAATTCTCGGACAAGGCAGTCAGGATACTGTCACAAGAGTCTCTGTCCCTGGCTCCAGTTCTGATTGTGTGACTATCCCATTCTATACCTGGTAGATTGAAGTCTCCCCCTATTACAATAGTATGATCACGAAACTTCTTCACGACGTTCTGCAGGTTCTCTCTGAGGCGCTCAACTACTACGGTTGCTGATGCAGGTGGTCTATAGAAGCATCCGACTATCATATCCGACCCACCTTTGATACTTAACTTAACCCAGATTATTTCACATTCGCATTCGCTAATAACTTCACTGGATATTATTGAATTCTTTACTGCTATAAATACTCCTCCACCATTGGCGTTTATCCTATCCTTGCGGTATATATTCCATTCTGTGTCTAGGATTTCGTTACTGTTCACTTCCGGTTTTAACCAACTTTCCGTTCCTAATACTATATGCGCACTATTTCCTTCAATAAGAGATACTAATTCAGGAACCTTGCCCTGGATACTCCTGCAGTTTACCAATATTACGTTAACTTTTCCTGTTTTTGGTCTCTGAGGACGGACGTTCTTTATCAACGATGATAATGTCCTCTCTGGTAAGCCGTCAGGTATTTTATCGTTTCGCCCAAGGGGGGGTCCCTCTAACCTAAGAAATCCGCGTGTGCACGCCACACGTACTCTGCTACCCTAGTAGCTGCTTCCGGTGTGTAGTGCACGCCTGACCTGTCTAGGGGGGCCCTACAGTTCTCCACCCAATAACGGAGGTCGATGAATTTGCAACCATTATAGTCGCAGAGTCGTCTGAGCCTCTGGTTTAGACCCTCCACACGGCTCCAAACCAGAGGACCGCGATCGACTCTGGGCACTATGCTGCAGATATTAAGCTCAGCTTGCACTCCGCGTGCGATGCTGGTTGTCTTCACCAAATCAGCCAGCCGCCGGAAGGAACCAAGGATGGCCTCAGAACCCAAGCGGCAGGCGTCATTCGTTCCGACATGTGCTACTATCTGCAGCCGGTCACACCCAGTGCGTTCAATAGCTGCCGGAAGGGCCTCCTCCACATTACGGACGAGACCCCCCGGCAAGCACACCGAGTGCACACTGGCATTCTTCCCCGATCTACCCGCTATTTTCCTGAGGGGCTCCATAACCCGCCTAACGTTGGAGCTCCCTATAACTAATAGGCCCGCCCTCTGTGACTGTCGGGACCTTGCCGGAGAATCGGCCACTGGCCCAACAGGCGAGGCATCCTGTGGTGGCTCGGAAACGATGTCATCACCACTAGGAAGCACCCCGTACCTGTTGGAAAGGGGTAAGGCAGCTGCCACGCGGCCAGATCCCACCTTTGCCTTTCGGCCAGGCACGCGTGAGCCCACCACTGTCCGCCATTCACCCTGGAGTGATGGCTGACCGGTAAGATGCTCACTGCCGGAAGACGCAGCGACATCAGGGGTTCCATGTGATTCCAAGGCCACCGAAGTAGGCATAGGTCTCACCACAGTTGCCCCAACGCCACTACGAGCCGACGCCTGCGCCTCGAGCTCGATGAGCCTAACAGACAAAGCCTCTACCTGCCCCCGAAGAGTGGCCAATTCTCCTTGCGTCCGCTCACAACAACCACAGTCCCTACACATGACTATGTTTACCCTACTCTATACGGTGACAAATTCCCAAGATAATCTTCTGATGAGCTACTCTGATAATTAAGAAACACTCACTGAAATACGAGACGCGAAAACTACGCTAGGTTTTCCCAGAAAAACTATTTAAAAGCTAAGCGCCGCAAATAAGTACAAAAACGCTTTATACAAACAGTACTCGCTGCTGCTGGTGCTCTCGCTCTGGCTGTCACAAGACAACTGCTGATTCAAGTGACTAGTGGCTAACGGCCGCGAAACAAACAAAAGACGGTTTTAGGGCGCTTTCTGTTCTAAACGATCAAGAAAACACTAAGAAATCTAACACGAAAACTACGTAAAGTTTTATCAAGAACTGTTAGTTACTATGCAGAGCAGATAAACACAAATAGAATCCCTTCCTTAGTGGAAGGTCGTAAACAAAATGCAAAATAAACGCTTTATACAAACAGTACTCGCTGCTGCTGGTGCTCTCGCTCTGGCTGTCACAAGACAGTACAAATTCATTGTTTGAGGTAACGCAAGTAGGGAAATGACGAAATCATTTGAGAAAAAGAACGAATGAAGTACAAACTTTCTTGCTCCGTCGACGACGACACCATTAGTGACATGGCGGAAGGTAAGTTCCCGTGTGTTTGAACAGTAATCGGTTGTTTACTACACTACCAAATCATTAAACCATTTGCCTTAAACGATTTAGGGAAATCACGGAAAACCTAAAAGAGCATGCTCGGACGGAGATCAGAACTGTTGTCCTTCCGAGTGCTAGGCCACTCTGTCCTCACGACACTCCTCGTTCGGTAGAAAATGGTTTTCACAAGAAACGATATTGGTTTAATCTATTGCACAGAAAGGATGTGAAAACTATGTTCCAGTACCTTTTCTTTAAAAAAAAATAAAAAAAGAAAAAAAAACGAAAATGTTAAGCTTCAAGACTTCGATGGGAGTAGTATTTGGTTGGGGGCTATGTAAGCGCGAGCGTCTGACAAAATGCTTTCGTTCGTTAGTAACGATCTACACTGCCAGAGGGCAAACACAACAAATAAACAAGCAGAACATTTCGCTCAGTCTTCAGGTGATTTAACTTCAAACGACACAATGATTTTAAAAAATCGCTCTAAAATGATAAGATAGTAAAATAGGGCACTATGAACAGACAATGCTATTCAACCTAAGATCTATGTATACATATCATTCACAAAAAATATGGCTTAGGTCCACGGAAAATAAGTTCATAAATGTCACAGAAATTAATAGCGCACAACAACACTAGCTTACAGTATCACAGAATACAACACCCTGTTGGTGCGCTGTGGTATCGCTGCCTGGCCCGCAGCCGTATCGATAGTTGCCTCTCTGAAGAGCCGGGAAGCCCGTCATCTGCAGCGCCAGCGGCGGCCGCAAACATGCAATTTGCAGTTTGTGATGAATTAATTAAGATTATTACCAGCGAATTCGTCTCTGTAGCGTCAGAGCTGTTAGTTTGGTATTAGTCAATTATCTGAGCGGTAAAATGAATCGCTTATTGCAGAAACCACCTAAGTACAGCTTACCAGGATGATGGGGAATTTAAAAAAATTGTGTAGCATTGTAAGTTAAAGTCTGAGCCCCTTCTAATATTTCTGAACAAAACCTTAAGGTGCTAGAAATGTGTACGAAGCACGAAATAATATTAAAGAAACTTACTGCGCAATAAACAATTTTTTAAAATATTGCACTTAGGTTGTTTCTGAAATAAACCACTTTTCCTGTTAATTTCTGTAGCAATAATACAGAAATAGACAGGTAAATTGATTAATATTTGCTTGTTTTAAGATGAAATATTAAGTAAATAACACCGTTTTATTTATGAAAATGTAAGAGACATACATTAGTGAACCATAAAATACAAATTTGTACAGTAAACGCCTTTCTGGCTTTATTCAGCCTCTGGCATGTCCTCGACAGTATCTTCATCGGTTGTTGGCCATTGAATGATACTGTCATAAAATTGTTCAAAACCAAAAGTGTAGTCCGTTAATTTTATCAGGTCATCAAGTTTCTTTTCGTTGATTGGAACCTAAAGCCACAAAATTACGTTGTGCAAAACCCAGTAAGTGTTTGTAATGTTAAAAAATATTGTTTTTACTTGCTAACTAATTTGATATCCGACTAATAACATTACAGTAATGAACGTACCTGTCCCAAAGGATAAGATCTCTCAGAAGGTAGTTTAGGTGGGCTCTCAGTTTTCAATAGAGTGAAAGTAGATGAAAATCCTCCAATAAACGCCTTTGCCACAACGTTCCCTTGAATATCTTTAGAGTAAAAAAACTGTTTGTAACTAGATACCTTGAATGATTCCTTACGTTCTCGTGGTACATCCCTGCCTGATGTTTCATCAGAGTTTGTAGTTTTCTTGTACGACGTAGGCTACCAACTCTTAAAATTTAAAACATCGTCCGAGGTAAGATGATAAACGGAAAAACATTCGGACTCACTTGCCTAAACACGAGCTCAGAATACTGACGTGGACTATAAATTCTGTCCACCTTCCTTAAGAGCCGTTTAATACTTCCAAAATCTCTGTCACATGGCTAAAAAGAGTGTCCACGGACTGAAAAGTCACGCGTAATCGTCTCAAACCGACCTCTGTCACAGAGATACAGTAAGAATCGCACAACTGTGTGATTCTTATTTTGGCCCGTTGACTTATCACAAAACAATATGAGGTGCTTGACATTAGATGGAATTTCAGTGTCAAAGTAACGTAGCAGCATAGAAGAGACTTCATCTGGACCTTTGTGCGCTTCTCCCTCATGGTACACACACAGTTTCGAACGATTAGTTTTTATGTAATGTACTGAAAAAACATTTAACCAGAGCTGTCTCATATAAAATACCTCCTGTACAGGTATATGAGGCAACGGCAGGTTTTGCATGAAGTCAAATGCCAATGCCACAGTGTTATCGTCTTTGTTCTGAGGAGCTTCTTTCATAGATGAATAATATTTTTGGGATCTTCCGTAACGCAAAACCATTCAGCTGCTACATTCCGCTTCGGGTTTTCACTCAGAGCTTTGTCTTTCAGTTTTACAGATAATCTTTCACACGTTGAGCAAACGTCAACTTGCGGCCAACCAAACGAATGTCGGAAGTTCTCTTTGAAGTATTTGTAATAGAAACTATACTTAACTCTGTCATGTAGATCAGGGTTATCTAGAATGAACATATTGTACATTTTTACAACATCAAGTCGTGTATCAAGGTATTTTTTGGATTTTCCTCCATAATGGGTTACTTTCATCTCAAACTTCTCAATGTGTTTATGAATTCGTACACAGATTTCACCTGGAACACAGTTCCCACTTCTTGAGTTTCCCCTCCTGTCAACTGGGCTATTGTTAAGGACAGAACATTTATTGATTCTCTTAATTCTGTTGTCTGAAATGCCAAAAACTTGCAAGAAAACATTTCTACATTCTGGAGCTAGAAGACCATTCAGGTTTAAATTGTATTTATAAGAGCGTGATTTGCTGCTGTTACATAATTCATCAATAGTCTTGTCAGCGTTTTCTTGAATCTCATCTTGACCTTGTTCCTCTACGTTAGAGTTTTTACGCCTAAGTTTTACTGGCATAATGTCAAACAATGTTTTCAAGTAGTTGTCTTGCGAGTTTTTACTCCCCAAAGAATAAAAGGTATTCCAGAGTGGCTGTATAGATTCTTCAGTAAGTTTTTGAACACTTTTATAACTACACTTACAGTTTACTCTGTTCAGTGGGGCTTTCTGGGAGACCTCTTATCCTTTGTGGGACACATACCTCAGTCCTTGCACTCTAGCTTCCCGGACAACGTTCCGCTTGTAGCTTTTTTTATGACTCGCTCCACGTTTACGCTTAGGATTACGTTCATCGTGAGAACTGTCAGACATGGCTTATGAACTGCACACAACTTAATAATCACGAAATACATCTGTATTTCCACTACAAACATACTCTCGATCACTCCGTATCTGCCGGCCGCGGTGGTCTAGCGGTTGTAGGCGCTCAGTCCGGAGCCGCGCGACAGCTACGGTCGCAGGTTCGAATCCTGCCTCGGGCATGGATGTGTGTGATGTCCTTAGGTTAGTTAGGTTTAAGTAGTTCTAAGTTCTAGGGGACTGATGACCATAGATGCTAAGTCCCATAGTGCTCAGAGCCATTTGCACCATTTTTTGAACTCCATATCTGTTACCATAACAACAACGGACTCAGTAAAAACAAAAGAAGGGTCACGAAACACGTAATCCCAACAAAGCTACGAACCGTCATGAATGGAGGAATGAATTTACAGCAGAAAGAACCTAAGTGACGGTGCTTGGGTTCTACATTCTGGAGTTACCATGAAACAAATTATATTTAATTTATTATTCAGTCCTTTCCGATAACCGCCAGACATCAGACTGCGTTCAGAGTAAAGAAACTTCCAGTGCCAAAATTTTGTAAGTAAATTGTCGAGGTATTCTTGAAACTTATATCGGAAAGACAGATTAGACGTCATAAGAGGGGGAGTGTCCATTGCAGTTGATAAAAGCAGTGTCACAATTGTGGTCGAGGTTGAGTGTGACAATGAAGTTACCTGGTCATACATAACAGGTTTAGGTGAAACCAATTTAATTGTTGGATATTTTTACCGGCCACCAGATTCCACTGTGGCGGTCCTGCAGTCACTCAAATAAAGTCTACGCTTAGTAGCGTGAAAATATCCAGATCTTGCTATACTAGTGGGAGGTGACTTTTACCTGATAAATATAAAATGATTAAATGGGACGTCAATGGATTCGCTGCAGGGGCTACAGTCTTGCGAAGACCGTTCGAACATGTTTTCTGGAAACTGCCTCGAGCAGCTAGTTCGGTAGCCTAAGTGTAATGGAAATATGTTAGACCTTGTAGCTGCAAACAGACAGGACCTTATCAATAGCGTCAGTATAGAGAAGGGGATTAGTGATCGTGGCGACATTATAGCAACTACGGCCCTGAAAGTTGATTAACCAGTCAAGAAAGCTAGGAGAGTGTTTCTGCTAGAAAGAGCAGATAAGCGTTTTTAGCATCTCATTTAGACAGTGAACCGACATCACTTACTTCCAGTAAGATAGACGCAGAGGAATTGTGAGCACAGTTTAAGGAGATTGTAAATCGTGGTTTGAAGAAGTACGTGCCTGGCAAATGGATTAAGGACGCTAAAGACCCGCATGGTTTAACAACGAAATGTGGAAAATGCTGAGGTAGCAAATGCTGTTACACCCCAGTTTCAAAAGAGAACACACAAATGACGACAAGCAAAGGCTAGAAAGATTCGTGCGTAAGTGAAAGGATTTAGCCGGGAGGAATACAATAACTACCATCGTCATACTTTAGCAAACGAATTGGCGGAGAACCCGAGAAAATTCTGGTGCTATTTAGATGGTTCAAACGACTCTGAGCAATAAGGGACTTAACACATGAGGTCATCAGTCCCCTAGAGCTTAGAACTACTTAAACCTAACTAACCTAAGGACATCACACACATCCATGCCCGAGGCAGGATTCGAAACTGCAACCGTAGCAGTCGCACGGTTCCGGACTGAAGCGCCTAGAACCGCTCGGCCATCACGGCCGGGTGCTATTTAGAACAGGTAAGTGGGACTAAGGCTTCCATCTAGGCACTCGTTGATCAGTCTCGTGTGGCAGTTGAAGATAGCAAAACGAAAGACGAAGTTTTAAATTTCACGTTCAAGAAATGTTGCATGTAGGAGAATAGTGCGATCATACAGTCATTTAACCATCGAACACACTCCCGTATGGACGACACAATAATTAGCATAACTGGCACAGAGAAACAACTGAAATAATTGAAAACAAATAAGTCGCCAGGTCCAGATGGGATCCCAGCTTGGTTTTACACCGAGTATATAACACTGAAACAGCATTTACGTAGCTTAGGTAATGAAATACCAAATTTGATTTATTACGTACTATGCCCCAACAGAACAAATAGTTCTGTCACGGAAAAGCCACGTATAACTCTCCTGTCCGCTACTGCTATACCATAACCTTAAAGTAGGAGGCAGGTCGTGAAATAAAACTATCTTGTTAAAGTAATTATGGTATAAAGCAACAGAGCAGTGTTACCCTCTGAGAGGAATTTTGTTATGTTGACCGTGTTGTACCTAACGGCGGTGGCTTATCAGAAATGAAAGTCAGAATTACGTAAATATTTGAACAGTACAAACAATATTTTACCTATCTACATTGTTCAAAGAACAAGGAAAACGGTCGCCTGCCTAATTAGGCAAGAGGGTGATTGACATTCTTGTTCAAGAAATTAAGTATGAGTAACCTTAACGGACAAACAGAACCTACATTTTACCACACGCGAGTGCAACGAACTCTGACACCTTCGTATGTTCACGGTTAAGATTGGAAGCTAACAGAGCAGAACAAACTATTTCCATAAATATAACAGATAACGAAACACACTATTACTTTCAGGGCTTATTCAAACTAAATGGTCTTTATAACATTACTATTAATATTCACTGCAGAATCATTAATTGGACATAGGTTCAGTATTATTGATCAAATATTTTCCTAGCTGACATAAAATTATAAATGCAGTTCACTGCAAAATTATGAACTGGTCACAGGTCAAATATCTCTCAACTAAATACCCTTCTATTTAGAATGAAAGTTAAATGGAATTCACTAACAGGTTACTTCTCACTGTCTTTTGAATAAAGAAATTATTGTTTTCATAAACAGTGGTAAAGGATAACCTGTGGATCTTATTACACTATTAATATGCACTTTCAATACCTAAAAGAAGCAAGTGCTTAGCAAGCATCCAACTTTCCACAACTGCAATTCACGACTTTTACTGCAGTGAGACACAAGGTTGACAAATTTACAAGAAAGTGACTCACCTTTTAAAATTTACTACAGACAGCACTATGATCATTAACTAAGCAAAACTTTATAAGCCTCAGTTTCAAGAATTTTGATTTTTAAAAGAAACCGCAAATTGTCTTTATTAGCACAGTCTTCTACTTTCAAGTAAATGATTAAATAGGCGGCTTTGAAACTCCAAAAAAACTTTAAATTGGACTGTTTCCATCACTGGGAGGCTGTCACAAGACTACATTTACTACCTCCCGCAATTTCACTAAATCCACAGTAAATCTGAATACTCCCTTCTTACCAAAAATCAAACAACATTATTTAATTAACTATTTGGCTTTGAGGCTTTCATTTTTTCCACAAACTAGGACACTCAGTAATCATAGTTCAAATGGAGAGGAACCTGAAAGGTGTTGTGATAGGAAAAAAAATCAAGGTAGGTACATGAATTGAATTATAAGTTACCTTACATTTGAGCACACTAACACATCCAATAAGCTGATCCTTCACTGTACATTATTATTGCTCAATGTGGTGCCAACTGCATGTTGGTAGGTGGATTTGCAGGCAGAATTGCTGGACCCTTTCCCTTCTTGGTGGCGATGATCGATACGAATTCCAGAATAGTTCCAGCTATTTATCCATCCATCCGAGGCATTGGTAAGCGGCAGGAAAAGCCTTTCCCGGAACCAGCACAATAGACAACTTTTACATGGGCAGTGCACAGTTTGGTACCTCGTCCTCGACTGACTCTTGGTTCCACTTTTTCTACCTAGCCAACCACAATTTGCGCGTGCTACACAGTTCCGTTCCAGCGGGGAATGACAACACCTTTTACATATGACATAATTAAGAACCCTATGTGAAGGTCAGCAGTTTACATAACAGAGCACAAACATTTTAAATACGTAAAACAGAACCTTTGCACATATTGACATTTCTAAAAAGGATTGTTTAAACAAATTCCAAATATATACACCAAGTTTTGTCTCCCTCCAATTGGGACAAAGAATTTAAATGACAGATATACTACATTGTATAGAATCAAACCATTACATCAAAGTTTTTACAAAGAAAGGAGGATACAATTTTGTTTTATCGATTCAATCAAACAATTTACAGAAGCTCAACGATGTAACATTAAATAAAACAAAAGCAAAATAAATCAGTAGAGTATTAGAGATATGGTATTACAAGTACTCTGCGGCGCTGGCCTCTCGCTTAGCCTGCGTTTATCGCGAATCTCTGTCTCAGTGCGAAGTCCCAAGCGACTGGAAAAAAGTACAAGCGACTCCTGTATATAAGAAGGGTAAAAGAATGGACTCACAAAGTTGGAGACCTACATCCTTAACATCGGTTTGCTGCAGAATTCATGAACACAATATCAGTTCTAGTGTAATACATTTTCTTGAGACCGAGAAACTTATGTCCACGGAATCAGCATAGTTTTAAAAAGCATCGCTCGGGCGAAACTCACTTGCCTTTTTCTCATATGATGTCCTGCCATGCACGGATATAGGGCAACAGGCAGATTCCATATTTCTACAGTTCCGGAAAGCTTGTGACACGGCGACTTACTGCAGACTGCTAATGAAGTTACAAATATATGGAATAGGTTCCCACATCTTGTGAGGCTCGAAGATAGAACCCAAAATGTTGTCCTCGACTGGAAGCGTTCATTAGTTACTATGGTATTGCCAGTAGTGCCCCACGGAAGTGTGACAGGGCCACGATTGTTCGCTGATGTTGCTGTGGTGTACGGGAAGGTGTCGAAGATTAGTGACTGTAGGATGATACAAAATGAATTAGACTAAATTTCTAGTTGGTGCTATGAATAGCAGCTAGCTGTAAATGTAGAAAAATATAAGTTATGCGGATGAGTAGGAAGAACAAACCCGTAATGTTGGGACACAACATTAGTTATGCCCTCCTTGACACAGTCATGTCGTTTAAATGTCTCTTCGATACGTTGTAAAGCGATATGAAATTTGACGAGCAAGTAGGGAAGGTGACTAGCCGGCTTCGGTATACCGGGAGAATTTTGGGAGAGTGTGGCTCATCCGTAAAAGGGACCGCATGCAGGTCGCTCGTGCGGCCTAATCTTGACTACTGCTCAAGCGTTTGGAGTCTGCCGAAGTCAAATTAAAGGAAGACATCGAAACAACTCAGAGACGGGGTTCTAGATCCATTACCGATAGGTTCGAGAAACAGTTAAGTATTGTGGAGATGCTTCAAAAATTCAAATGGGAATCCTTGCACAGAATGTGACATTCTTTCCGTGGAACACTACTCAGAAATTTAGATAACAGGCATTAGAAGCTGACTTCAGAACGAGTCTACTGCCACCCACATAAATATCGCGAGGGGGCCGGGGAGATAAATACGAGAAAATAGCGCTCATACGGAGGCGTACAGATAGTCGTTTTTCTCTCGCTCTGTTCGCGTGCCGAAGGTAATGAAAAGACTAGTATGGGTACAGGATACTCTAGTGGAACAGACCCCTCCCACTGACGCAAATTACGAAAAAGGAAAATGTTTATTTTTTTATTCAAATGAAATTACGCAATTAATTATTTAAATTATCGTTTTTGTAAATTAATATTAAAGTAAATAAATAAATTTTCTTGTAAACGCGCTCTTTGGTCGGAAGCAGCGAAGACAAGGCATTGCTATCTCTGACCAAACAGGTGCGGTAGCGTTGATAGATGTCCGCCAGTCGAGAGCGGCAGCAGTTGCAATTAAGATCTCTTACCGTGATAACACGTAGAGCAGTTCATAGGAACAGTGCAAGTGACTGATGTATTCTTGTAAATAATATTGACCAGTTTGAAGATTCGATAATGTCAGATTTCATTGCAACTCAATTTCGTATGGTCGTAAATAAGTACAAGCAATAAATGAATGTGAAAAACAGCAAGATCAAGTGTTAGAAAAAAAATCATTTCCATACCTACCTACTTCAAGAATCGGAGGGAGAAAATCAACGGAGACCAGCAGCTATCAAGAGAAAACGAAGATCTACACAGCCTACTGTAAAATTAGGTATAAATGGATTCTAAAAGCAAATTCACTCTGTTAAATCACAAAAATTATCCAAGGTTGTTATTTCTGTAGTAAATTGACCCATATTGTCCGATACGGTCGCGAAAAGTTACATTATCAATACTGCATTAAAAACACTTTCTTTCGGCGACTTAGAAAACTTTAATAGAAATTTGTTCACATAGAAATAAATTTTCTTTTGGCAATTTTACTTCGGATCGAAAATCAGGGCATTCACGAGTTCCTATCCCCCTAAACTTTAAAAAATATACTACCTACCAAAAAACCAAATTTACTACAGAATTGGCTACCTTTTGACAGGACACGAATATGAGAATGTGTAAAATTTTATAAAAATTTTAGACTTAAAGAAAGTATTTATTGATTCTGTCTTTGTCATTGTTAACATATCGTTAATTTCTGTTACATGTAACAACTTCAAAATGGAGTGCAACATTTCTGGATGAGCAATGCACATAATATAAAAGGAAAATTAGTAATATATTAAAAAAGGAGACGGAAAAAACGGTGAAAGAAGTACATAAGTGCATTCTTATCAGCAAACAATCAGAAGACACCAATGGTGAGTGATAAAATGCAAATTCATACTGCTTCTTTACGCAAGTCGTAACATCTTGTAGTTCATACTTTGCCGCCTATATCTATCGCTTACGCTGCTATTGTGTGGTTGGAGAATGCGTGTGACGTAAGCCGAATTGTCAAAGAGCATTGTCTTTACGTACCCAGTGTTAGAGCACGCTTGGCGGAATACGCGAGTGCAGTGAAGTTTTGTAACACCTACATTCACATTTTTGACAAATTTGAAAGTGTCGGGCAAAATTTGTGTATTCGTAAAAAATCTTAACATCAATAATGTCGCAATTGTCGAGTAACGATTCGGAAGCCATGTTGCGCACTACAGGTGACGTCACAGGCCACGTCAACGAACGTGTTGCTATGGACACAGCTAACCTACATGTAAACAACATGACAGACGCGACAGTCAATATTACTGATTTGGACATACAAAGTATGGAAGTGTGTAGTGTTGACAAAGATACGCAATCGATTAACACAGCTTCGGACACGTTAAGTTCTGATAGTAGCCGTAACGGGCTTGGCCCAGAAACTTACGATAGTCCCAGCACAATAAGGAAAATAATTTACGTACCGAACAGAGATCAAACACAAACACAAATTTCGAGTGCATGTGAATTGCAGAACACACAACCTGTAACTTCACAACCCGACACAACACATTCTGCACAGCAATTAGGCGATGTAGCAGGGAATGGAGCGTTTGCGGCCTTGCTCACTTTCCTAGGAAACAGACTCACACAGATCACACAAAAGATAGACGAATCAAGCGAGAAAACTAGGTATGACTTAACACAGAAAATGGATGAAACGAATAGGGACTTAACACGGTTAAATCAGGTAGAAGAATCAAAGAGGGATATAACGCAGCAGATAGGAGGGGTAAAAGACGAAGTACATAGCCTCACAGTGCAGTTAAAACACCTCACTGTGGAGCATAATGAATTTAAGAACCAATTAGGTACACCACATCAACAACAAGAACAATTACAGTCATCACAGAACAAACTGATTACTGACGTAGGAAACTTGAAATCCGAAGTAAACAGTATACAGGAGAAATACGGAAACATTCCAACAGATGTTACAAAACTGTCAGATCGAATAGGATCACTAGAATTAGAGCAAAAACAGATCAAGGAAGATCTAAGCTTAGTAAAGGAAAGTATAGAAGACACTACAATGGCACAAAAGGTGGTGCATGAATACGGCACATGCCTTACAGGTTTCGAAAGACATCTAGCTGAAAAGGAGACAGAAATAGTCGACAGAGTAACGAAACAGGTTAAGACTGCCCTAGAGCAAACCAAACAAACATCTGTAAAGACAAACATACAAACAGAAACACCTAGAACCGTCACTACTGACACTGCTATAAGCAAACCACCAAGCATTGAATTTGGTAATGAATAGAGTATTGTACGAGTACAAGATCAGGTACAGCAACGGTACACACCACAAGTGAAAGATAGAACTTCACCAGCTGCTGACTGTTTACACAACATGCCGTAAAGTAGCAATTATACACCGCATTGCTCGTGTAGTCATTCATCAACACCACATGCAACTTTCATAGACAAAAGCTGACTGAAGTACAGGCAGTTCCAGGTATTTTCTGCGGAAAATAAAAAAGTTCACCCTGTTGTCTTCCTCATATCATTCAAAAACATTTTGCCACAGTATTGGAGTGAGGAGCAGAAAATACAGTATGTCATTGGCTACATACAAGGAGAAGCTGCCCTATGGGCGAATAAAATTGGAGAATACTGCCACACCTATTCATATTTCGAAAATGCATTCCCAGGCAAATTTTGGTCCCAGGGAATTGAGGAACGATTGCGGAAAGATGTATTCCACCCTGAACCATTCAATCCAAAAAGCGGAGGATTACGTAAATATTTCGAAAAATATCTAAATAAAACTCGACATTGGGATAAAGCCATATCTTGTGTTGATGTTTTGGAAATTCTTAAAGAGAAGTTACCAATCCCGATCAGAGAAAGACTCGCCACAGTACCGGCAGATAATGTTGACTATTTTCTATCAGTACTGGACACCTTTGACCTGATTCACGAGGACGGTCAAAGGCAGAACAGCAACAACAGCAATAACAGTAACCGCAACGGCAATAACCGTAACGGTAATTACAATCACAATAATAATAATACACCCGGCGGGCAAACACAACTTAACTACCTGCGGGGGCAGAATGGTCAAACATATGGAAACAAACCGTGGAACCGCAGGGAAAACAGATACAATCCCGGGTATCAAAATGGCAGAAATCGGAAGGGGGCAGATTTCAGCCAAATCCACATTGGCAAAATAATAACACACAGAACAATAACAGAAACAACAACACTTTCGGAAGAACAGGCGAGCCACATATCCAGCAACTGGCAATGCGTGCCAAGCGCAAACGCCAAGTGTAAATATTATTGAATTGAATGACAACAACACAGCCAGTACACCCGTACTAGCTAATGGTAGCGTTGCCAACACCGCGGAAAACAGCACGCGACACTGCTCACCCCCGCAGCAGTAGTCGACGGCGGAGTAGGGGGCAATAACACGAAAACAATAAACCTTATCAGATATGACATGGACACATCCTAGGTCTACCAAGGTTAAGAAACTGAACAAAAAATGGCATATGCTTTATGCTGGTCCATTTAAAATTAGTAAAATTCCACACCCTGGAGCATACTTGCTAAGCTACCCAAAAACTGGGAAAATAAAGGGATTATATCCACATAAAGATTTAAGGAAGTATTTAAGACACACAGAACCTAGTATGAGAGAGAAAGGATAATCTGATTTGGAAGCTATGACAATATCAGAGAAACGACACATGTGTAAATAGTAAACTTTACTTTAGGCAATAAGTTACATTTAAGTAAGAAAGTAGACTAAGTAAGGTATTGTAGAGAACAGGAGGAATAGTGGAATGCTAGAGACACACACTAACTGTTCTAAACACTTCATGTACATAACAAGTCAAGGTTAGACAGAAAGTTCACACTATGTACAGCCAAAAAAAAAGAATAAGAAAAGCTATGTACAAAAGATGGACGACAAATTACAAGAGAAAGGAAAACCCACCACCATAACACTAAAGCTATAGCTATGAACATGATGTACAATATTTACAGAACCCACCTTAATTCTGTGTAAAAGGCAGACAGTAAGAAAAGGGAAAACACTTAACACTGAAAACAAATGTCATCTCAAGCTAACATTATACACAAACAATTGCAAGGTAAAGCCTAGGAAAACTGAAGCAATATTAAGCACAGATTACAGGAAATGAGAGGAATAAGCAGAAACTATATAGTATACACTACTTTTCTTTCAGATGGAAGTGCCAAACAAGTGAGGAACAATATAAAGACACCATAAATGCATATGAAAAGCACAAAAGGTAACATAAGTTGAAGTGTGAGCAAAAGGTAGTATTCTGAAAGCTGAATAACTGGGAGGAGTATTTTGTTGTAAGGAAAAGGCAAACTGTTGAACTATTATAGACAACACTTACGTCATACACATGGTAACTGTCAGGGAGAGATATGACTTGGATTTTTGTGAGAATTTTGTATGTGAGTGAACACTGAGGTAATCCTACAGGGAGCCTTAACTTAGTTTTAAGTATTAGAGGAAGGAGGAATTTACAGTGGGACCAGAGGATAAAGCCTGGCCCACATTAATGATGGTAGTATTGAGGATGGAAGTGTTGGTACCTAATGAGAGGGCCACACAAATATTGTAGATTTGAGGTGAATGAGTATGTAATGAGAATAGAATATGTGTGAGAGTATGAAGCCACAGTGAACCTCTGACATGATCTAGAAACCATGTATGTTATGATAATAAGCAATGGCAAGTGTAAAGAATTTTCCATTAGAAAAGCACAGAATGCACCACAAATAACCACACTTATGTTGAGAATAGCTCAAATTTGAAGACAACTCAGTAGGGACCACCACAAGGCAAAAAATAACACAAGAAGCAATATGCATTTTTGCAACATTTCTTAAGTGTATACACACAGTTATCTGTAGTTGAGAAAACAACAAATTAACATTCTGTAGCCTAGCTAACATCATAAGATAAGCTACATGAAACCTAAAGAACCACTAATATCTGAGTAAGGTTATTGCTCTTACTGTAAACTAGTAACTAACCTATGAAATTAATAAGCAAACAATACCTCAGGAATGCTATGAGAATGTATGACATATCTGCATTTAACAGGAAGAATATGCAAAACCTATATTTAAGCAATATTAAGCTAGAAATCCTTTTACACCCAAAACTATGTACGTGTACACACACACATTATAGTGGGAAGTACACATGAAGGACTTGTACATAGCCATAGCAGAGAATATGACATGATTTTTGAAACATGCAAAGGATAGCCATGCACAGCATGAAGCTCTGAACATATACCTACTTAAATATTGTTTGTTAAGAGTGTACATAATACATTAATAGAAGAAGCATGGAGAGTAAAATTAAGGTAAGTTTCAAGCTTGTAACACGAAAAAACGCTGATACACAAACGATGCTTAAAGTAAAACGCAGACCTCAGATATGCTGAGAGACAAATTTTGCACTAAGTTCACACAACTTGTAGAAATCACTGGTGTACAAGTGAGAAACAAAGAGTAAATGTGGAGTTAATGTAAATATTTATGGTTAAAAGTTCTTCTTTGTAGGTATTGTAGATTGGTAGTTTTTAGCATATTTGTTCACCTTCTACTTGTAGTGTAAAAATAACACGACTTGCAGTAAGAAGTGGTGAAGACCCTTGTTAATAGCGAAGTAGCAATTGAACCTTGAAAATGGAACTTATATTCAACAGGAGTTCACCCTAAAAGAGAGAAAATAAGAAAGAAAAATCAAAGGTTGAAAAAGTTCAGCTCTTTAGGATAAGATATTTAAATTTCATGTTTAAAAATGTATGTGTAAACAAAGCTATGTAACATGTATGTATTTAGTATTAAGGATAACTAATCCCACAAAAGAATAATGGCAAAAGAATGAAGGATTTTTCATGTAAAACAAAAGTATACATGAACTGGAATATCAGAAGTATAATTATTTGTCCTCTTGTTTTGCATATTTTCATGACGATGTATGTCATAAAAAAATGTTGGCATGGAAGAAGATAAAGTGAGCCTTGTGACAAGAGTAATTGGAAAAACGCGTGTGAAAGGAAAATGTCTTTAAGTGATTGTGAAAAATCATACCTCTCAAGGGGGGAAAGTGAAGAAAAAGACGTGTGAGTGTTAGTGCTTGTGTTACGTACCTGTGAGTTGATACTGCTGGCTGGAAGTTCGTGCTTCGACCCTGGAGCACACCAAGGGGCGTCGTAGCGGGTACTTTGGGTACTGGCGCAACCAACGCGACTTCTAGTAGCATTTACCACCAGGAATCCAGCACTTTCACAGCCTCCACGTGAAGGGACAACGCGGTCATGCGCGAGGACAGGAACGACAGTGTGGGATAAGACAATGCGTGCCTTAGACGCACGAGCCAAACAATGGTCCCACGGAAAAACAGCCTGCCGACCGCCAACCGTAAGGGAAACAATGGGTATCCAATCCCAACAGGACGAATCTGAGGACTCGCCAACGCGAGCAAAAGAGGAAAAAACGCAATTGTAAAACCAAAAAATCTTTTTTGTATGTAATATATATATGTGTATATATGTATGAATTTACGTAATAAAATTTTTTTTGTAGTAGTTAAGAATATCACTTAGTATAGCACTTCTTCAATTAGATTTAGAGCAGAGCCGAATTTTTTCTTAGAGATCTATATAGATATACTTTAAAGTGTAAAAGGTACTGTACACCGTCCGCATGAACCAAGAAAAGAGATCTCATGTGTCAGTGAACAGTAGGGGGCGGTGTAGTGGACCAGACCCCTCCCTACTGACGCAAATGACGAAAAAGGAAAATGTTTATTTTTTTATTCAAATGAAATTACGCAATTAATTATTTAAATTATCATTTTTGTAAATTAATATTAAAATAAATAAATAAATTTTCTTGTAAACGCGCTCTTTGGTCGGAAGCAACGAAGACAAGGCATTGCTGTCTCTGACCAAACAGGTGCGGTAGCGTTGATAGATGTCCGCCAGTCGAGAGCGGCAGCAGTTGCAATTAAGATCTCTTACTGTGATAACACGTAGAGCAGTTCATAGGAACAGTGCAAGTGACTGATGTATTCTTGTAAATAATATTGACCAGTTTGAAGATTCGATAATGTCAGATTTCATTGCAACTCAATTTCGAATGGTCGTCAATAAGTACAAGCAATAAATGAATGTGAAAAACAGCAAGATCAAGAGTTAGAAAAAAAATCATTTCGATACCTACCTGCTTCAAGAATCGGAGGGAGAAACTCAACAGAGACAATAGCCTGACCAGCAGCTATCAAGAGAAAACGAAGATCTACACAGCCTACTGTAAAATTAGGTAAAAAGGGATTCTAAAAGCAAATTCACTCTGTTAAATCTCAAAAATTATCCAAGGTTGTTATTTCTGTAGTAAATTGACCCATATTGTCCCATACGGTCGTGAAAAGTTACATTCCCAATACTGCATTAATAACACTTTCTTTCGGCGACTTAGAAAGCTTTAATAGAAATTTGTTCACATAGAAATAAATTTTCTTTTGGCAATTTTACTTCGGATCGAAAATCAGGGCATTCACGAGTTCCTATCCCCCTAAACTTTAAAAAATAAACGACCTACCAAATATCCAAATTTACTACAATACCCTCCGTCTCGTACCGTACGGTGGCTTGCAGATTATATATATATAGATGTACGTTTTTATATATTAACCTACTTTCTGTACTGTAGAAGAGAGATATTTTGATTCAGCTTTTCAATTATATTTTTTATGCTTGTGTGAGGTAATTCACTTGATGATGTCAGATAATGACAACAATGCTGTTGTAATGATGGGGATGTAGATACTGCCCAATCTAGTGATGCTGATGTGATGGAGGTAAATTGAAATAGGCGGTAGTGAGATGTCTGGAGATTGTGGGTAAGGGAATGTCGTTAGTCTGTAAACACAGGAAGTTTGAGTGCGAAGGTGTCAGCTATCCTAGAGACACTCGTACGAGAATAGAGCAGGACTGATAAGTTCGCAGTGTTGATGAAAATATGCAGAGAGAAAACGAAGCAGTATACAGCTGAAGCAGGACTTTACCACAAAAACTGATAAAAATGACACACGATTGGAGGCAACAATAAAAAAGTTGAACGACGAAAGTAACCAAAAGGTAGACATTCTCACGATTCGGATAGATTAACAGGTCACAGAATATACGCGCTTTAAGAAGGTCGAAACCTGACTCAGTGAAGTACAAAGGGATCTCAGTGAAAAATCCCAGTCCACGACGTGCATTGGAGAGACCATATGGGGAAATCTAGGGATGTCAACTTAAGGTGCAGGCCATTGACAAGGAGAATGAAGATCTCATAGTTAACGTTGTATTGAACAGGACACGTATGTGAAGAGACACGATTGCTTGTTGGCAGTGATAAGCAGCAGTTTGGGAAAAAGGTGAACAATGGAATGAAATCATCATTTGGCGACATAACACGAGGCACTATAGTGGGCATACAAAATGGTGACGTTTTCTTCAGTATCGGGAATTTTAGGAAATTTGATCCAAATGGAAGTTTGCATCTGACGGACTACTTAAATCATTTCCTAAAGTGTGATAGCTCAACTAAGGGATTGACAGCTGGAAATGTTCTTCTCAGAATAGGGAAAGCTTTACGCGTGTCATCCTCTGTTTCAATGCCATCATCATCCCGGAGTATCTGGATATGCTGTTTCGAGACACTTACTGATTTAACGTAAGAAAGCAAAGAGAGCTTCACTCCAAGTGTAAACGCAGCCAAAACCTCTCAGACAAACAGAAGCTAAACGATGTCAAAGTTAGCGTAAGGAGGGCTATGCGTGAAGTGTTCAGTGAATTCGAAAGTAAAATTCTATGTACCGACTTGACAGAAAATCCTAGGAAGTTCTGGTCTTACGTTAAATCAGTAAGTGGCTCGAAACAGCATATCCAGACACTCCGGCATGATGATGACATTGAAACATAGGATGACACGCGTAAAGCTGAAATACTAAACACCTTTTTCCAAAGCTGTTTCACAGAGGAAGACCGCACTGCAGTTCCTCCTCCAAATCCTCGCACAAACGAAAAAATGGCTGACATCGAAATAAGTGTCCAAGGAATAGAAAAGTAACTGGAATCACTCAACAGAGGTAAGTCCACTGGACCTGACGGGATACCAGTTCGATTCTACACAGAGTACGCGAAAGAACTTGCCCCGTTCTAACAGCCGGGTACCGCAAGTCTATAGAGGAACGGAAGGTACCAAATGATTGGAAAAGAGGACAGGTAGTTCCAGTTTTCAAGAAGGGTCGTCGAGCAGATGCGCAAAACTATAGACCTATATCTCTGACGTCCATCAGTTGTAGAATTTTCGAACATGTTTTTTGCTCGCGTTTCATGTCGTTTTTGGAAACCCAGAATCTACTCTGTAGGAATCAACACGGATTCCGGAAACAGCATTCGTGTGAGACCCAACTCGCTTTATTTGTTCATGAGACCCAGAAAATATTAGATACAGGCTCCCAGGTAGATGCTATTTTGCTTGACTTCCGGAAGACGTTCGATACAGTTCCGCACTGTCGCCTGATAATCAAAGTAAGAGCCTACGGAATATCAGACCAGCTTTATGGCTGGATTGAAGAGTTTTTAGCAAACAGAACACAGCATGTTGTTATCAATGGAGAGATGTCTACAGACGTTAAAGTAACCTCTGGCGTGCCACAGGGGAGTGTTATGGGACCATTGCTTTTCACAATATATATATATAAATGACCTAGCAGATAGTGTCGGAAGTTCCATGCGGCTTTTCGCGGATGATGCTGTAGTATACAGAGAAGTTGCAGCATTAAAAAATTGTAGCGAAATGCAGGAAGATCTGCAGCGGATAGGCACTTGGTGCTGGGAGTGGCAACTGACCCTTAACATAGACAAATGTAATGTATTGCGAATACATAGAAATAAGGATCCTTTATTGTATGATTATATGATAGCGGAACAAACACTGGTAGCAGTTACTTCTGTAAAATATCTGGGAGTATGCGTGCGGAACGATTTGAAGTGGAATGATCATATAAAATTAATTGTTGGTAAGGCGGGTACCAGGTTGAGATTCATTGGGAGAGTCCTTAGAAAATGTAGTCCATCATCAAAGGAGGTGGCTTACAAAACTCTCGTTCGACCTATACTTGAGTATTGCTCATCAGTGTGGGATCCGTACCAGATCGGGTTGGCGGAGGAGATAGAGAAGATCCAAAGAAGAGCGGCGCGTTTCGTGACATAGTTATTTGGTAACCGTGATAGCGTTACGGAGATGTTTAGCAAACTCAAGTGGCAGACTCTGCAAGAGGCGCTCTGCATCACTGTGTAGCTCGCTCGCCAGGTTTCGAGAGGGTGCGTTTCTGGATGAGGTATCGAATATATTGCTTCCCCCTACTTATACCTCCCGAGGAGATCACGAATGTAAAATTAGAGAGATTCGAGCGCGCACGGAAGCGTTCAGACAGTCGTTCTTCCCGCGAACCATACGCGACTGGAACAGAAAAGGGAGGTAATGACAGTGGCACGTAAAGTGCCCTCCGCCACACACCGTTGGGTGGCTTGCGGAGTATAAATGTAGATGAAGATGTAGAAAGATGGTGCTTTGGGAATGAGAATTGTAAGAAAGTGTGAGACGTAAGCTGACTTCGAAAGAGAATTTGAAACATTACTGGTCCACGGCAATGCAGTTGGTGGAACAGTTTACACCAAGACACAAGGTTCGAAAGAGAATATGACCAATATCTAATGAAATTATTCCAAAATTATTAAAAGAGAAACCTCTACGAAGACGAAGTGATCGAAACGGAATTGATAGTGTTTTTGATCGTTAGTAGAGTGTAAGCTGTAGTTCAGGAGAAGTTGCAGGCCATCCTCAAAGACAATTTTTAAACGAAAATGTCAGCATTGGGACAACTTGATACGGTGACTGAGCATCACGGAAATGAATAAACGGAGTAGGGTCGAGCCGGCCGCTGTGGTGCAGCGGTTCTACGCGCCTCTGGAACCACGTGACCGTTACGGTCGCAGGTTCGTATCCTGTCTCGGGCATGGAAGTTTATGATGTCCTCAGGTTAGTTAGCGTTAAGTAGTCGTAAGTTCAAGGGGGCTGATGACCTCATATGTTAAGTCCCATAGTGCTCAGAGCCGTTTTCAAACGTCGAGGGCTGTCAGCAAACTGCGAGAGGAATAACGGCATGTGATCACAGGACGATAAAGGATATAATGGACAGTATTGGAATGAAAAGGACGACAGAAGATTTCAGCGACGCTTGTGAGGTCGGGGAAGATGCCACGTACAGCCTGGCGGCTACAGCCGATACAACATAGGATGCGTAACAACACAGGAAGCTGAGGCAGCTGGCAGGGAGCGTAATGTATAGAACGGCCCAGGTATGTTGCGGTGTCTTGGAAGCGAGGGACACTAAGCCAGGTTCCTGACGCAGTCGTCAGAAGCAGATGATGTATGACCAAAGGTTATGTCAGTACAAAAGATAGAAGATACTACTGACATTGTTGATGATTTTATGCAGGAAAATGGTGAAGAGCATGAAGACATTATTCATACCGTATCTGAAGCACATTTTTTTTCTGAGCTGGTGTAGAACTTTTGGTAGACTCAGTCCTCAGGTTAACGCTGTGTCTCAGAAGATGTATATGAGTTAGTTAGAATAGAGAAGAAAGATATGGAGCTTTACACTGAATGGAAAATGTATTACAAGTGCGTTGGACGCAAAAAATCAAGATAATTGAAGAGAAAATCTTAGTTACAGTCAGGCTAAGTGATGATGATTATGATGCGTCGGCACTTGTGGTACCTGGCTTAGTATATTAAGTGTTGAGTGTTTGATGGAGCACAAAGCTATTTGAATTTTGAGAATTGTTGTGTAGATGTTCAAAAGAAAGGATAACATGCCATTATGATTCAATGTTAAGGAGATGAGAGGAGTAACCGAGTTGTGCTGTTTGTCTAAACTGCAGTTAGTACCACAGACTACCTTGAAGGCAGATTCAGCAGCAATGGAGACAAGAAGGCCAAGCAAGCACAGAAGGCAGTGCTTGTACTCGAGAAAAATCTCACGTCCGTAGAACAGGAAAACCTGTAACAAATGAAAGAACTGCTAGAGACCTTAAAAAGGCATCAGCAGGTTTCCTCGAGTGAACCAGGAGTGATAAAGACGGTAGAATGCAAGCTGCAGGTGGACATGAATCATTTATGAACTACAATGCACCATTTCGCAGTCAAAACATGAAGCTGTGGGAGAGGCTTTAAAAGATGTTAATTATGTTAATCTTCGAGACGTCGACGTGGAAGTAATAACAGCCCGTTATTTGCGGTAGGAAAGGGGAATAGTGATGTAAGAATCGTGCTGGATGGGTGCCCAGTGAATAGGATAAAGATCCCATAGTGCGACAGAGCCCGGAATCAAAAAGAATTACTCCCGAAGTTCCATGGGACGAGAGTATTTGTTAGTACTGTTTTGAGGTCAGGATAATGGTTGATCCTTTCGTTATAGAATACCAGGCAATATACAGCATTCTTGTACGGACGAAGGTGCTACCAGCACTGTGCACTGCCACCAGGTTTGAATGCTTCCACCTCAGGCTTTGTAACATCATTAGACAATGTTTTGGTGGACAGTTAATTAAAAAGGTGTTTGTACGTATTTTAATGGCATCTCCAACTTTGGAAGCACATGTGACAATAATTGATAAGGTGCTTGTGGCTTTTGAAAAGGGCTGCAAACTTAAAAAAGCTGGAATTTGGAAGAATGAAATTAAATTCCTGGGACATATTATAAATGTACAGGGAAGCAAACTGGACGGTGCAAAATTGCAGTCAGTTAAGGATTTTGCAGCACCTCGTCGTATGTAACAGCTTACATGATTTCTCAGCTTGTATGGATGGTGTAGGAAATTTATTTGGGATCAGTCACTTAACAACCCTCATTTCCAGAACGTATGAACAAGAAAGGTTTTATGGCAGTGGACTGAGGAATGCCAATGGGGATTTTAAGAGATAAAGATACGTGTAGGATCACTTCCAAAGTTGAATAAAGAGTTTTACATGGCCTGTGGCAGTTCGAATCTAGGACTGGGTATGGTCTGTACCATCTGGATGAGGCTAACTAAAATAACATAAAAAACTCCATTTGCGAGCATGGCTGTGATGAAGCTGGAGTGACAGTATGCCATAACGGAGAGAGAGAGGCACTTGTAATACCATTCGCAATACTGATGACATTGACCATACTTAGACATTCTTTAGTAAGCAGAGTCATAAAACATTCCAGACCCTAAGGCCTTGCCTTTCCTGCTTCAAAGCAAATTACATCATAGTTGCCTCACTCTCCTTGCAACAATACCAATTAAGTGTCATTTACCGACCTGGAACCCAAAACACCTTAGCAGGTGGATGTTCAAGGATGCCACTGGGTATAGAAACTATCATTGTAAATAGTCCATACATAAACGAACTGAGCTTTAATTTGATTAAAGGAGTACAGTATGAATCATGTGTGATGAAGTTACTTGACTATGCCTGAAGAGAGCAAACCGAGGCTCCGGCACTGAAGAGCGTTAAAGTAAAGTACAGCTGTGCAGGGAAGACAGACTGAGAAAAGTGATTCATCAGAATTTATCGGCATGTGAGTGAGTCATCAGGATTTAAGATCGTGTATTCCATAGAAAGCAATTGAAAAACTGGTGTGGTACTTGCATTTCAGAAATGCCCATTTTGGAGCAGACAAATGATTAGAGAAGCGCAAAAGCGAATATATACATATTTTCGAATGAATAGAAAGATCTGAAATATTCTACGCATATGTAATGATGTCAGGTGTCAAAGACAACAACTAGTAGCCACTAAGGGCCTATGCACCCTATAATTCCAAAAAGGAACAAGGATATTATGGCCATGTATTTATTTGGTCCTCCATCGAAATGCCATGGAAATTTCATGCAGCTCAGGATAGTAACCAGAGATGTGATTGACGGACGCGAAGTTCCACCTGTTGAGAAGTGAACAGCAAAGTGACGTCGAAAAAACTGGAGAACCATTACTTCACAAACAAATGTAAGTGTAAACAAATTCTGATAGACAATGGTCCACAATTTATCTCAAGAGAGTGGACAGAATAGCTAACAGTAACAACATCGAATAAGTCTTAATGACTTAATATTGGTATGCTTCTAAACCAGTACAGAGAATTATGGATGGAGCGAACCACATGTGTTGAATGGATTGCGATAGCAAATACAGTAGATGGGATAATATATAGAGGACTTTGAAGAAGTGACCAACAGCATGCCACATGCCGCAACGGGTTTCGCAGCATGTAAGATCGTGCTGAATCATGCACCTGAAAGCAAATTTTCGGAGTTTTATAGAATTCATCAACCTCAGATATAATGTAGGGAGAGAGGACATAGACGAGCATGGAAGAGTTACGTGAAAAGGCTCACGAGAGAGAGGAACACCATGATAAGATAATGCAGTCCATTAAATATGAAATAAGGGGACTCGCTCTGCTTAAAACTGACGTGTTTGAACAAGGTAATCGAAGAGAGAAAGAAGTTCCGTCTAATGAGCAGTACAAAGGTCCATGTCGTATTATAAACATTAACTGTTCAAATTCTGTCAAACAGGAAGCCGTAGAATCTGGTTAACATGGGGGTAAACACCACGTGAAGAGGATGATTGCCTGTCACTGTAAACAATTGTAGTGACTACTACGTTATAGTTTCTAGCCACTATGTAAAAAGAAAGAAAGATTAGGGTTTAACGTCCTGTCGACGTCGAGGTCATTGGAGAAGGAGCGCAACTTCGGAATTTTCCAAGGATGGGGAAGGAGAGTGACCGTGACCTTTCAAAGGAACCATCAATGTATCAGGCTGGAGTGATTTAGGGAAATCACAGAAACCTAAATGCGGATGGTCGGACACGGATTTGAACCGTTGTCCTGCAGAATGCAAGTCCACTAACCACTGCGCCACTGCACACGATCATTCTGCAATGTATGGGACTTTCTGCGTAGCTAGTTTTGTACACTGGTGATTTGTGAGTAGCGTGATGATTTCCAGGTGCTACTTAATTTCATTTGTTCGTGTTTGGGTATTTGTGGTTAAGTCTTATGGAACCAAACTGCTGAGGTCATCGATCTCTAAGCTTACACACTACTTAATCTAACTTAAACTAACTTAGCTAAGGACAACACACACACCTATGCCTGAAGGAGGACTCGAACCTCCGACGGGGCGAGCCGCCCGAACCGTGACAAGACGCCCAAAACCACGCGGCTATCTCACGCGGCTTCGTGTTTGGTATTACTTGCTTACACCATAAGGACTTATACTGCTATACAAAAAATTGATACTTAGTGTGTCGGCTACGAATGGATCAGGGCACTGTTACGGTTGGTTCATGGAAGGCATGGACTGAAAACTGCGAAACGAGGATGCGATTTTAGTCCATCGAGTACGGACTGGGACGTCTATGGATTCGTTACAGGTGGTACTGAAAAACAGTCTTGTGAAGTGTATTCGAAAACGTTTTCCGAAAACTGTTGAACAACTAATTAGACAACCCACACATGCAATGGAAATATTTTAAACGTTGTAGTTACTAGTTGTCCTGACCTTATCGACAGTGTCGTGTAATGATATGGTTTAATGATCGGGTGTCATTTAAGAGACGATTGTTACTACAGTTTGTAAATTCATCAAGAAGTCTAGAAGAGACAACTACCAACATCATACCTTAGCAAATGATTAAGCGAAGAGCCCGCAAAAATTCTAGTAATAAGTAAAATCATTAAGCGGGTCGAACACCTCTATCGTGTCACTCGTTGACCAATCTGGGGTGGCA
This sequence comes from Schistocerca americana, assembly GCF_021461395.2. Taxonomy (NCBI): domain Eukaryota; kingdom Metazoa; phylum Arthropoda; class Insecta; order Orthoptera; family Acrididae; genus Schistocerca; species Schistocerca americana. The sequence goes on along the minus strand of NC_060121.1, from coordinate 764,125,146 downwards.
ATAGAGGACAGTTAAAGGGAAGCTAAGCTTCTGAATTTCACATTTAAGAAATCATTCGCGCAAGAGGATCATACCGACATACCGTCCTTTCGCTATAATATAGATTTCCGCGTGGAGGACATAGACATAGGCATGTCTTAGCTTATAGAACCAACTGATAGAACTGAAAGGAAGTAAGTCCCCAGATCAAGATGGAATCCCAGTTTGGTGTCACAAAGAGTACTCTGCGGAGTTAACTTGCATTTATCTCGAACAGCGATACTGTTTGTGGTCTGCCAAGCTCAACAGCTCTGTAGTCTATTTTGATTGTTTGCAGATTCCTTAAATGTGATATTGCTATTAAATCCTTGTGATTCCAGTAAATTTCAAGGAAGATTTAGGTGCTTTAACTGTTGTTGTAGTCTTCAGTCCAGAGACTGGTGTGAATCAGCTCTCCATGCTACGCTATCCTGTGCAAGATTCTTCATCTCTGAGTAACTACTGCAGCCTACATCCTTCTGAATCTGTTTAGTGTATTTATGCCTTGTTCTCCCTCTACAATTTTTACCCTCCGCACTTCCCTCCAGTACTAATTCGATGATCCATTCATGCCTGAGAACGTGTCCTACCAACCGATACCTTCCTTTAGTCAAGTTGTGCCACAAATTCGTCTTCTCCCCAATTCTATTCAATACCTCCTCATTAGTTACGTGATCTATCCATCTAATCGTCAGCATTCTTCTGTAGCACCAATTTCGAAAGCTTCTATTCTCTTCTTGTCTAAAGTATTTTTCGTCCATGTTTCACTTCCATAAATGGCTACACTATATACAAATACTTTCAGTAAAGATTTCATGACGCTTAAATTTATACTCGATGTTAAAAAATTTCTCTTCTTCAAAAACGCTTTCATTGCCATAGCCAGTCTATATTTTATATCCTCTCTACTTCAACCATCATCAGTAATTTTGCTCCCCAAATAGCAAAACTTATCTATTACTTTAAGTGTCTCATTTCCTAAACTAATTAGCCGGCCGGTGTGGCCGTGCGGTTGTAAGCGCTTTAGTCTGGAACCGCGTGACCGCTACGGTCGCAGGATCGAATCCTGCCTCGGGCATGGATGTGTGTGACATCCTTAAGTTAGTTAGGTTTAAGTAGTTCTAAGTTCTAGGAGACTGATGACCACAGATGTTAAGTCCCATAGTGCTCAGAGCCATTTGAACCATCCTAAACTAATTCCCTCAGCATTATCTGATTTAATTCGACTACATTCCATTATCCTTGTTTTGCTTCTTTTTTTGTTCATCTTATATCCTCATTGCAAGTCATTGTCCATTCTGTTCAACTCCTCCTCCAGGTCTTTTCTGTCTCTGAGAGAATTACAATGTCGTCGGCAAACCTCAAAGCTTTCATTTCTTCTCGATGGATTTTAATTTCTACTCCAAATTTTTCTTTTATTTCCTTTACTGCTTGCTCAATATACAGTTTGAATAAGATCTGAGAATGGCTATAACGGTGTCTCACTCCCATCTCAACGACTACTTCCCTTTCATGCCCCTCGACTCTTATAATTACCATCTGGTTTTTGTACAAATTGTAAATAGCCTTTCGCTCCCTGTATTTGACCCCTGCCACCTTCAGAATTTGAAAGAGAGTATTCCAGTCAATATTTTCAAAAGCTTTCTCTACGTCTACAAATGCTAGATATGTAGGCTTGCCTTTCCTTAATCTATATTCTAAGATACATCATAGGTTCAGTATTGCCTCACGCGTGCCAACATTTCTACGGAATACAAACTGATCTTCCTCGAGGTCGGCTTCTATCAGTTTTTCTATACGTCTGTAAGGAATTAGTGTTAGTATTTTACAGCCGTGACTTGTGAAATCATAGTTTGGTAATTTTCACACCTGTCAAATCTTACTCTCTTTAGGATTAGAATTATTATACTCTTCTTGAAGTCTGAAGGTATTTCGCCTGACTCATACATCTTGCTCACCAGATGGTAGGGTTTTGTCAGCGCTGGCTCTCCCAAAGCTATCAGTAGTTCTAATGGAAGGTTGTGTACTCCAGGGGCCTTGTTTCGACTTGGGTCTTTCAGTGCTCTGTCAAAAGCTTCACGTAGTATCGTGTCTCCCATTTCATCTTCATCTACGTCCTCTTCCATTTCCACAATATTGTCCTTTAGTCCCTCGCCCTTCTATAGACCTCTATAAACTCCTTTCACCTTTCTGCTGTCCCTTCTTTACTTAGAACTGATTTTTCATCTGAGGTCTTGATATTCGTACAAGTTGTTCTCATTTCTCCAGAAGAGTTCTTAATTTGTCTGCAGGCAGTATCTATCTTACCCCTAGTGATATATGCTTCTACATCCTTACATTTGTCTTGTGGCCATCCCTGCTTAGCCATTTTGCACTTCCTGTCGATCTAATTTTTGAGACGTTTGTATCCTTTTAGCCTGCTTCATTTACTGCATTTTTATATTTTCTCCTTTCATCAATTAAATTCAATATCTCTACCGTTGCCCAAGGATTTTTACTAGCAATCGTCTTTTTACCTACTCCATCCTCTGCTGCCTTCACTATTTCATCTCTCAAAGCTACCCATTCTTTTTCTGCTGTATTTCTTTCCCCCGTTCTTGTCAATAGTTCCCTAATGCCCTCTGTGAAACACTCTACAGCCTCTGGTGCTTTCAGTTTGTCCAGGTCCTATCTCCTTAAATTCCCACCTTTTTGCAATTTCTTCAGTTTTAATCTACAGTTCATAACCAATAGATTGTGGTCAGAGTCCACATGTGCCACTGTAATTTAAAACCAGGTTCCTAAATCTCTGTCTTACCATTACATAACCTATCTGAAACCCTCCAAAGTCTCCAGGCCTCTCCCACGTATACAATCTTTTTTCATGATTCTTAAACCAAGTGTTAGCTATGATTAAGTTATGCTCTGTGCAAAATTCTACCAGGCGGCTTCCTCTTTCATTCCATACCCCCTTTCCATATTCATCTACTACTTTTCCTTCTATTCCTTTGCCTACTATCGAATTCCAGTCGCCCCACGACTATTAAATTTTCGGCTGCCTTCACTATCTGAATAATTTCTTTTATTTCATCATACATTTGTTTAATCTCTTCGTTATCTGTGTTGCTAGTTGGCATATAAACTTGTACTACAGCGGTAGACGTAAGCTTCGTGTCTGTCTTTGTCACAATAAAGCTTTCATTATTTAGTTCGCAGTAGCTTACTCGCGCTCCTATTTTTTACTCATTATTAAACCTATTCCTGCATTACCTCTGTTTGATTTTGTATTTATAACCTTGTATTCACCTTACCAGATGTCTTGTTCCTCCTGACACCGAACTTCACTAATTCCCACTAAATCTAGCTTTAACCCATCCATTTAACTTTTTAAATTTTGTAACCTACCTGCCAGATTAAGGGATCTGACATCCCACTCTCCGATCCGTAGAACGCCAGTTTTCTTTCTCCTGATAATGACGACCTTCTGAGTAGTCCCCGCCCGGGGATCCGAATGGGCCAATATTTTACCTCTGGAATATTTTACCCAAGAGGACGTCATCATCATTTAACCATACAGTAAAACTGCATGCCCTCGGGAAAAATTACGTCTGTAGTTTCGCCTGACTTTCAGCCGTTCGCAGTACTAGCACAGCACGTCCGTTTTGGTTAACATTACAAGGCCAGATGAGTCTATCATCCAGACTGTTGCCCCTGCAACTAGTGAAAGGGCTGCTGCCCCTCTTCAGGAACCACACGTTTGTCTGGTCTCCCAACAGATACCCCTCCATCGTGGTTTCATCTACGGTTCGGCTATCTTCCTTTCAGACAAGCCTCCCCACGATCGGCAAGGGTTCTTTAACTAATTTGTTAAATAAATTGAAACCAAATAGTTGGTGTTAAGTTTTCATGCTATTAATGTTTGATCATTGTCAGTTTTTGTAAAGGATTTTGGTAACTAGTGTGTCCTGAGCATTTAATAGCTATTCCTTCGTGAAATAGCACATGGAAATTTGGGAGTGTCTATGCTGTCAGAGACAGCAAAGGACTTGGAAGAGCAGTTGAACGAAATGAACAGTGTCTTGAAAGGAGGATATAAGATGAACATCAACAAAAGCAAAACAAGGATAATGGAATGTAGTCTAATTAAGTCGGGTGATGCTGAGGGAATTAGATTAGGAAATGAGGCACTTAAAGTAGTAAAGGAGTTTTGCTATTTGGGGAGCAAAATAACTGATGATGGTCGAAGTAGAGAGGATATAAAATGTAGGCTGGCAATGGCAAGGAAAGCGTTTCTGAAGAAGAGAAATTTGTTAACATCCAGTATTGATTTAAGTGTCAGGAAGTCATTTCTGAAAGTATTCGTATGGAGTGTAGCGATGTATGGAAGTGAAACATGGACGATAAATAGTTTGGACAAGAAGAGAATAGAAGCTTTCGAAATGTGGTGCTACAGAAGAATGCTGAAGATTAGATGGGTAGATCACATAACTAATGAGGAAGTATTGAATAGGATTGGGGAGAAGAGAAGTTTGTGGCACAACTTGACCAGAAGAAGGGATCGGTTGGTGGGACATGTTCTGAGGCATCAAGGGATCACCAATTTAGTATTGGAGGGCAGCGTGGAGGGTAAAAATCGTAGAGGGAGACCAAGAGATGAATACACTAAGCAGATTCAGAAGGATGTAGGTTGCAGTAGGTACTGGGAGATGAAAAAGCTTGCACAGGATAGAGTAGCATGGAGAGCTGCATCAAACCAGTCTCAGGACTGAAGACCACAACAACAACAATGCAGTTACTAGGGGAAGAGTGTAACCACTCCGTACTAACGTATAATATACCACTCTTTATGATTTAAGTACCTTATATCACAACCACTCCGTTCCAGTGTTTTATATACCATTCTTTAGAATTATCAGCAATGTCAACACTACACTACTGATTCTAATATACCCGTCTGATATATACTGATAAACATTATCAATTCGCCTTCGAGAGATCTATGCACTTTTTTGGGCCGCGGCTTTTGCTCTGTGAAGAGAAATTTGCCAGAGGAAAAACTGAAGGATATTTACAGTACTTCCATTCGAGAGATTGTACATTTTGTTCCTTATCTATATTAACGACATAGGAGACAATCCGAGTAGCCGTCTTAGAGTGCTTGCACGCTTGTCCACTGTACTCTGAAGTATTGCTGTTCGGTGTGGGATCCGCTTCAGTTGGGTCTGACGGATGACATCGAAAAAGTACAAAGAAGGGCAGCTCATTTTGTATTATCGCGAAATAGGGAAGTTATTGCTAAAGACACGATACGTGAATTGGAGTGGCCATCATTACAACAGTGGCGTTTTTCGTTGCGACGGGATCTTCTCACGAAATTTCAATCACCAGTTTTTTCCCCGATTTCGAAATATTCCGTTTGCACCCACCTACATACGAAGTAATGATGATGACGATAAATAAGAGAAATCAGGGCTTGCAAAGAATAATTTAAGTGCTCATTTTTCCAGCACGCCGTTCGAGAATGGAACGGTAGAGAGACAGCTTGAAGGTGGTTCATTGAACACTCTGCCAGGCACTTTATTGTGAATAGTTGAGTAATCACGTAGATGTAGAAGTAGATGTAGATGCAGATGTTCTTACAACTAAATTTCTTATATAGAATATACACTCCTGGAAATGGAAAAAAGAACACATTGACACCGGTGTGTCAGACCCACCATACTTGCTTCGGACACTGCGAGAGGGCTGTACAAGCAATGATCACACGCACGGCACAGCGGACACACCAGGAACCGCGGTGTTGGCCGTCGAATGGCGCTAGCTGCGCAGCATTTGTGCACCGCCGCCGTCAGTGTCAGCCAGTTTGCCGTGGCATACGGAGCTCCATCGCAGTCTTTAACACTGGTAGCATGCCGCGACAGCGTGGACGTGAACCGTATGTGCAGTTGACGGACTTTGAGCGAGGGCGTATAGTGGGCATGCGGGAGGCCGGGTGGACGTACCGCCGAATTGCTCAACACGTGGGGCGTGAGGTCTCCACAGTACATCGATGTTGTCGCCAGTGGTCGGCGGAAGGTGCACGTGCCCGTCGACCTGCTACCGGATCGCAGCGACGCACGGATGCACGCCAAGACCGTAGGATCCTACGCAGTGCCGTAGGGGACCGCACCGCCACTTCCCAGCAAATTAGGGACACTGTTGCTCCTGGGGTATCGGCGAGGACCATTCGCAACCGTCTCCATGAAGCTGGGCTACGGTCCCGCACACCGTTAGGCCGTCTTCCGCTCACGCCCCAACATCGTGCAGCCCGCCTCCAGTGGTGTCGCGACAGGCGTGAATGGAGGGACGAATGGAGACGTGTCGTCTTCAGCGATGAGAGTCGCTTCTGCCTTGGTGCCAATGATGGTCGTATGCGTGTTTGGCGCCGTGCAGGTGAGCGCCACAATCAGGACTGCATACGACCGAGGCACACAGGGCCAACACCCGGCATCATGGTGTGGGGAGCGATCTCCCACACTGGCCGTACACCACTGGTGATCGTCGAGGGGACACTGAATAGTGCACGGTACATCCAAACCGTCATCGAACCCATCGTTCTACCATTCCTAGACCGGCAAGGGAACTTGCTGTTCCAACAGGACAATGCACGTCCGCATGTATCCCGTGCCACCCAACGTGCTCTAGAAGGTGTAAGTCAACTACCCTGGCCAGCAAGATCTCCGGATCTGTCCCCCATTGAGCATGTTTGGGACTGGATGGAGCGTCGTCTCACGCGGTCTGCACGTCCAGCACGAACGCTGGTCCAACTGAGGCGCCAGGTGGAAATGGCATGGCAAGCCGTTCCACAGGACTACACCCAGCATCTCTACGATCGTCTCCATGGGAGAATAGCAGCCTGCATTGCTGCGAAAGGTGGATATACACTGTACTAGTGCCGACATTGTGCATGCTCTGTTGCCTGTGTCTATGTGCCTGTGGTTCTGTCAGTGTGATCATGTGATGTATCTGACCCCAGGAATGTGTCAATTCAGTTTCCCCTTCCTGGGACAATGAATTCACGGTGTTCTTATTTCAATTTCCAGGAGTGTACATTGTTCGCAGTTACCATTTGTATAATTATCAGGTAACGCTCATTTATGTAATTAATGTGGGCTAATCAGAGAAAATGTATAGCTTGTGTAGGGCAAAAGTGTACCGCTTCTTCAAGAATACAGTTTATTAATTGTTCACAAGGTACGCTCGAGCTCTAATTTCGTGTATCGAACATCGATTGTACATGATGTTTCGCCGATTCATAGATCATGCACATCTATGAAGAATGGATGAGTAGTTAAAACCTACAAAGACGGTCATAATTCTTCTGGACTGTATTGTCCTCCCTACAGATACGTGATTTTACGACAGTAGAACAACTATGATCCACTCCGAGCGTGCAGTTTAAGCACACTAACGGTCTCCGGACGGTTTTGTGTAAGTTTCTTGAGTTTTCTTAAGACTTGCTTTGAAAACAAGTAAAATCAAGAAACTTTCATTGCAAATGTCGCTGTAGGAAAAGCGTTCGACAGTCTAAAATGGTGGAATTTGCTTGAAAGTTTCAGGTTAATAGGCGTAAGCTATACGGAAAAAGCCACTGAAACACAAGCAAGCATTAACTACTGTATTTTCCCTAACTTCCAGGAATCAGCATTACGTGTAAGAAAACATCTTGACCTTTCAATTGCGACAATATTTCAGTTGCAATACAATTAGTATATCAGCCTGCTATAATCTGTCGCTCTGAATTAGTTTGTCGACAAAAGCATCGTCATAAGGTCGTAATCGTGTTTCAGTGGTTTGAGGAGCGTGTAGTGAACTCACGTTGATGTCTTGGCTAACAAATCTGACTTATATGAATTCGATGGAATTCTTCTGGGAAGGTATCGGGCGTCTCCGCGCCCACAAACCACAGGCTAGGTATTTAAGGGAATTGAGTATCCTCTGGAAATCTACAAAAGATTTGTCGAATCCAAGCCCGCGAAATCGCTGTTGTATTGTGTTCCAGAGAAGGGTAAAAACAGTGGTGATAGTGTTTCGTATACCAGTGCACATTCTTCCTACAAAAACATGCTGTATATAAACAATAAACTAAATGTTATTTGCCACCATTTCTGGTTAAATAAAATTAATTACCAGTAGTGTAGCTAAGTACAGTGTAGTAAAATACCATCGTATTAAAACATGCAGAAAATAAAGGTATTAAAAATAGTTAACCATTAATATCGGCTTCTTGTCCCAATCTTCCTCACGACATAGAAATACTGACTTTTTAATGATAAAACTGAAGTTATTTATATTTCGAACGGTATTCAGAAATAGGTCACGTTAGAGACAGATGGAGACTAGCTCAGAACAAGGCCTAGTTTGGATCCCACTACAAGACGTTCGGACGCTTCCGACAGGTCGTCTGCCCGTGGAGGGGGACCCGCGCGGACCTGCTGGCGTGGGGATGGGTCGAGTCCCGGGTAGCGACAGCTAGAGCCGCTATCGAATTCCGATGGCAGCGAAAAGGCGCGCCGGATCCTGCCCGGTGCTTCTGTGAATGTTTTAAGCCGGTTTTGTTTCCTACCTTCTGTAGAAGAATGGCAGCGCCAAGATAACGGGCATTACGGATGGAGCTGCAGCCATTATTTCGCAACAATATGTGACACACAATGCTCGTTACGAAGTTAATGTATCGCTATTATAAAACGAATACTTCATTCCCACTACTGTACGGTATTTTAATCCGTCATTGTACCTCCTAAATCAATTATAAATTGAAGGTGCTATAGGTCTCAAGTATTAATCAACACTGACGGAAATGGGAACGTCACCAAACTGATATTCCTTATGACATTTTGCTGCAAATGATGAATTTAACAACGGAGAAGAAGGGCTGAAAATATATCTCCCGTACTCCCGTGCCGGAGAGATACGTTAAAAATACAAATGCAGAGAGATTACTATCAGTACAGAAGAAAGGCGAGAGGCATGGTGGTTATCGGGAGAACCTAACGTAACTGTCGAGATCGCGACACAACGTGCAGCATACCACCATAATTCCGACTTCGAAGAAGATGGAACAGTTAAAACGAGGGACATGAGAGCATCACCCCAACAGATCGCACGGACTTCGCTCTAGTGCCATGACTGCAGACCGACTGATGGAGATATGATACTCAGAACTGGAATGCGTCAAGGAGAGCATCCACGGTTCCATCCAGGAGGGCTACACGACAACGATATCGTAGTGTTGTTCGGCTGGTTCCCACAGACAAGCGGATGACAACAGATCATCCATCGTGGTCTTGCGGTAGCGTTCTCGCTTCTGGCGCACGGGGTCCCGGGTTCGATTCCTGGTGGGGTTAGGGATTTTCTCTGGCTCGTGATGACTGAGTGTTGTGTGTTCTTCAGCATCATTGATTCGCAAGTCGCCGAAGTGACGTCAACTAAGAAGGACTTGCAATACGGCGGCCGAACTTGCTCGCATGGGGCCTCCCGGCCAACAACGCCATACGATCATTTCATATCATTTCATCCATCGTAAACAGATATCTGGAAGCGGGGCTGAAGTTCCCATGCTCGTTTACCGTTACCAACATAGCATGCACGACAGACAATTGCATGGTGTAGACTCAAAGTAAAATAGGACACTGAGTGGCACTCTGCGGAGATCAGCGAGGACTATCGCATCTGTTTGTTTTATTTATCTTATTTATTTATGGAATATTCCGTTGGTTCTGGGAGGGATATGGACATATTAATAACTTATCGTATTAATATTCCACAACAATATTTATTACATGTAGGTCAATCAGGAAGGGCTTAACTACTAGACTGACTGAACTTCAATGGAACTGGAGACTGAGAAATAAAGATTTCACCTTTGCTGAACATGCTCTGAATGACTTTCATTCACGTGATGCTCTTCAAAAGGAACTAAAAGCAGAAAACTAACATTACTTGAAATTCTGGCCATTAATAAACACAAATGAAAGAATTCTGAACTTTTGCTTAGGAACCAAACACAGTTCCATCACTCACCCTGATAAAGTAGCAGCAGCCAGTTATTATTTTTCTCACCATTATATAATATGCTTGTTATAATTGTTCCATATCCACATTCCATATACTTCTGTCTTCCACCCCCACCCCTTTTTTGGTCTATTCGTTACATTAACCAGTTTCTCCATATGATTAGTAGCCTGTGCCATTAGTGACGACATTTTTGGCTTATGCTTTCATATAGTTTTAATATTTGGATATTCAGTAACATAAGATTTATTTATTCAGTGTCGGTGTGTGTTTTCTGTCAATATAGTCACAAAATATCACATAGTGTTGTACAGCAATCTTTTTACAGCTATGAATTCTCGCCGAAGTTGTGTGGACTATCTCTTTAGTGACAAACTGCCTATTGGCTTCTGTCTCGGGTTCTTCGGCCGACGTTCATCTAATGATTTTTCTGACGTTTCGCCAGTTCACCACCGGCAATGGAGGGTGAAGCTTTGACAATGCCAGCCACTCATGCTGGAAAAACGTCAGAAAAATCATTAGATGAAAGTCGGCCGAAGATCCCGAGACAGAAGCCAGTAGGCAGTTTGTCAACAAGTGGCCACGAAAGCCTTAACAGTTTTGTATCTCTTTAGTGTTAATGCATCTGACAATGCCTAAGAAGCTGAAAGCCGTTTCATAACGAACTGTTAAATAAATATTATTGTAGAACACTGCAACTTTGTATTGAAGTTATTACTATTTATTTATTCTTCACAGCTACAGCCTGTTATCAGAAAGCTAAAATAAGCCACACATATTACATTTTTTTGGATAATAATAAATTTATACATTAACTATTTATTTCTGATATTTCATTTTTTAAACAATGGAAAATCCAGGATGGAATGCAATGATATTATGAAAGGGAAAATTGCTACTCACCAAATAGCAGGGATGTTGAGTCGCAGATGTTGTTGTTGGTCTTCAGTCCTGAGACTGGTTTGATGCAGCTCTCCATGCTACTCTATCCTGTGCAAGCTTCTTCATCTCCCAGTACCTACTGCAATCCACATCCTTCTGAATCTGTTTAGTGTATTCATCTCTTGGTCTCCCTCTATGATTTTTACCCTCCACGCTGCCCTCCAATACTAAATTGGTGATCCCTTGATGCCTCAAAACATGTCCTACCAACCGATCCCGTCTTCTGGTCAAGTTGTGCCACAAACTTCTCTTCTCCCCAATCCTATTCAATTCTTCCTCATTAGTTATGTGATCTGCCCATCTAATCTTCACCATTCTTCTGTAGCACCACATTTCGAATGCTTCTATTCTCTTCTTGTCCAAACTATTTATCGTCCATGTTTCACTTTCATACATGGCTACACTCCATACAAATACTTTCAGAAATGACTTCCTGACACTTAAATCTATACTCGATGTTAACAAATTTCTCTTCTTCAGAAACGCTTTCCTTGCCATTGCCAGTCTACATTTTATATCCTCTCTACTTCGACCATCATCAGTTATTTTGCTCCCCAATTAGCAAAACTCCTTTACTACTTGAAGTGTCTCATTTCCTAATCTAATTCCCTCAGCATCACCCGACTTAATTCGACTACATTCCATTATCCTCATTTTGCTTTTGTTGATGTTCATCTTATATCCTCCTTTCAAGACACTGTCCATTCCGTTCAACTGCTCTTCCAAGTCCTTTGCTGTCTCTGACAGAATTACAATGTCATCGGCGAACCTCAAAGTTTTTATTTCCTCTCCCTGGATTTTAATACTTACTCCAAATTTTTCTGTTGTTTCCTTTACTGCTTGCTCAATATACAGATTGAACAACATCGGGGAGAGGCTACAACCCTGTCTTACTCCCTTCCCAACCACTGCTTCCCTTTCATGTCCCTCGACTCTTATAACTGCCATCTGGTTTATGTACAAATTGTAAATGGCGTTTCGCTCCCTGTATTTTACCCCTGCCACCTTTAGAATTTTAAAGAGAGTATTCCAGTCAACATTGTCAAAAGCTTTCTCTAAGTCTACAAATGCTAGAAACGTAGGTTTGCCTTTCCTTAATCTTTGTTCTAAGATAAGTCGTAAGGTTAGTATTGCCTCACGCGTTCCAGTGTTTCTACGGAATCCAAACTGATCTTCCCCGAGGTTGGCTTCTACTAGATTTTCCATTCGTCTGTAGAGAATTCACGTTAGTATTTTGCAGCTGTGACTTATTAAACTGATAGTTCGGTAATTTTCACATCTGTCAACACCTGCTTTCTTTGGGTTTGGAATTATTATATTCTTCTTGAAGTCTGAGGGTATTTCGCCTGTTTCATACATCTTGCTCACCAGATGGTAGAGTTTTGTCAGGACTGGCTCTCCCAAGGCCGTCAGTAGTTCCAATGGAATGTTGTCTACTCCGGGGGCTTTGTTTCGACTCAGGTCTTTCAGTGCTCTGTCAAACTATTCACGCAGTATCGTATCTCCCATTTCATCTTCATCTACATCCTCTTCCGTTTCCATAATATTGTCCTCAAGCACATCGCCCTTGTATAGACCCTCTATATACTCCTCCCACCTTTCTGCTTTCCCTTCTTTGCTTAGAACTGGGTTTCCATCTGAGCTCTTGATATTCATACAAGTCGTTCTCTTATCTCCAAAGGTCTCTTTAATTTTCCTGTAGGCAGTATCTATCTTACCCCTAGTGAGATAAGCCTCTACATCCTTACATTTGTCCTCTAGCCATCCCTGCTTAGCCATTTTGCACTTCCTGTCGATCTCATTTTTGAGACGTTTGTATTCCTTTTTGCCTGCTTCATGTACTGCATTTTTATATTTTCTCCCTTCATCAATTAAATTCAATATTTCTTCTGCTACCCAAGGATTTCTACTCGCGCTCGTCTTTTTACCTACTTGATCTCTGCTGCCTTCACTACTTCATCCCTCAAAGTTACCTATTCTTCTTCTACTGTATTTCTGTCCCCCATTCCTGTCAATTGTTCCATTATGCTCTCCCTGAAACTCTGTACAACACCCCCTGTAGAGTCGCAGATAGGAACTACAAGAAGACTGTCGCAAATAAAGCTCAGCAGCACCAGGGCATGATGGGAGTGGCGACTGGATGGGTTTAAGGAGGAAGCTAAGGCAGGGATGGGGAGGCATAGCACATTAAAGTGCTGCAGGTTAGACTGAGGGCAGGGAAGAGGTGGGGAGGAGGTGGGGAGGGGGGTAGTGGAAAAGGAGACAAGAAAAAAGGATGGATGTGATGGTGGAATGAAGGCTGTGTAGTGCTGGAATGGGAGCAGGGAAGTGTATGGATGCTTAAGAACAGTGACTGGGGAAGATTGAGGCCAGGAAGACTACAGGAATGTAGAATGTATTTTAGGGAAAGTTCTTGCCTGAGCGGTTAGGAAAAACTGGTGCTGCTGGGAAGCATCCATATGGCACAGTATGTGAAGCAGTGATCGAAATGATGGATGTCATGTTTGCCAGTGTGCTCACCAACAGGGTGATCCATTTGTTTCTTGGCCACAGTTTGTTGGTGTCAATGCTTGCGGACAGACAGCTTGTTGGTTGGAATGCCCACATAGAAAACAACACAATGATCGGAACCTAGCTTATAGATCACATGACTGATTTGACAGATACCCTACCTTTGATGCGATAGGTGATGTGTGGACTGGAGTAGGTGGTAGTGGAAGGACGTATGGGACAAGTCTTGCATCTAGGTCTGTTACAGGGGTACGAGCCATGAGCTAAGGGGTTGGGAGCTGGGATTGTGTAGGGGTGGACGAATATATTGCACAATATACTCATCCATCCCTACAAAACCCCTGCTCTCAACACCTTACTTCATGGCTCGTACCCCTGTAATAGACCTAGATGCAAGACTTGTCCCATACATCCTCACACCACCACCTACTCCAGTATCGTCACAAACTTCATTTTTTTTAAAATATTACAACTTGTCGTTCTACTACAAAACTACAATAAAACCCGTAACCAGTTATCCAATTAGTACTTCTGCCATAAGCACTACATAATATGTTATGTGATGGTTCTTTAGTTTTGGTGTATTTCACCTGTAGATGGTTATTTCCGCTACTGGACCCACTCTCATATTATGCCAGCAATGTTTGCGCGTTAACAAACAGTTCCACCAATCACTGTTACGCCTTAAAGTCCACACTTCCATGATCACGTGCACTAACACATTGTAAATTCTTGAGAACCTATTTCATTCAGTCACTGCCCTGCCTCATTTGTCTTCTCTCTATCTGCACAATACGTCGTCTAGGTGGGGCGGCAGCGTGCTGATGTGTGGTTGAATACCTCGTGAAGTCGTGCTGGGCATTCCTGGATATTGCGTCTGCAGTATCGTCCGATATGCGCTATGTCGACTCGCTCCTTACTGCTGCTTTGGGATCCAACATCCTTACTGCCCGACAGCCATTACCCTCCTCATCTTCGCAGAATGCGCAGTCCCACAGTGTCTCTTCTGGCGTGCCCACAATGCCTCAGACTCAACTATCATTCATCTGTCTTTTTCTTTTGTACAGATACGTAACATGCCGGCCATGGCAAATCAGGTAATGTATCATTCCACTCGGCGGGTTCTGAAATCTAATTTTTAGTGTCGCTGTGATGTTAGGAACAAAATTGTACGTTCTCCTGCCTATGCCTGAGCTGTCCCATTCAGTTTGCCACAGTCGTAATTTGCGATTTCTTAATGTCTTCCATGTACTGGCGTCAGTTCCAAGCATCCTTCGTACTTCCACATGACTGCCTTTCTCTAACCAGTAAAAGACTAATTTCCAAGTCCAGTGGGCGCCTTCCTAGAATCACTAACAAAGCATCATTCGGGGTAATGCAGTAGGCACCTGTTAATCATACTAACACTCCTCGTTGATCTCTTGTTACTAATGAGGCTGGCCTTACTAGCTGCAATCTGTGAGCCTAAACACTCGCACCATATACTTCGAACAATGCTGTTGTAGATTGTCTTGTAACTGCTGTAGAGTGGGCTCCAGGGCTACATCCCAAAACTCAGGAAGACACACTGATCCCTGCAGACTGCCTTTTGTTAGTTTCTTCGTTATTTCCTTTCCCTGGCATATTAAAAAATCATGTCGTTCGTGGCAATAATGTCTCAGGCAGTTGTATGGCGCTTCTGGACACTCCAACTCTGTAAGGCGACCAAAGAAAGACAGCCACCATACGCTATCGAAAGCACCTGCAATATCGATCATCACCGCTAGAGCGTACATACAGAGTATCTGCCGCTACCGAAATCGCCTTATTAATTGCATGTTCGGTTGGCTTACCTCTTCTGGTGAGGGCTCGTCCCTTGCAGCAACCAACGATTTTGTAATTTCTTGCACAATAGTTTTCCAAAAATTTTGTCAAGAACGTTCAAAAGACACATTGGTCTGTAGACATCCGGTATCATCGGATCCTTGCCTTTCCATTTACTAATTGTTACCACGTCAGCATTCTTCCACGGTGCAGGCAGCCTACCTTGCAAGTGACATTCGTTCGCGCAAGTAACTATGTAATTGATTACAAAGGGCACGGGTCCATCTGGTCCTGGAATTTTATTCGGTTTTAAAATTATTTGCCTAGTTTCTTTTTGTGCAAAGGCGAACTGAAACTGAGTATTTGTATAGTCTGCCTACAACATTGTGCATAAACTGCGCTGATCCTCTGTCTCTCCTTCTTCCGCGTCGCCAGGAAGCAATGTTACCATTGGAGGGGCGGCTGGCTGACTGTTCACAACTTTCTGTTAACATCAGCGTGGAAAGGGCTGTTGGTTTCTCGCCGGCTGTTTTATATGGGATGCCACAGGGATCGGTTTGTAAGCTATCCTTCACGAATTGCTTCCATCGTTTCATTTTTGTTTTCAACAACTCTTCCTTAAAACAGCGTTATTTAACACACTTCTTTCTGTCCAACCTCCGGGCTATTTCTTTTTGGATCATTCTGCTCTTGTACAGCTTCGTGGCTCTTTTTGTTTCACATCTTAATTTCTGCAGCGCCTCCGTCAAGTGGCAAAGATTAGAATAACCTCTGGTGACAGGCGTCGGTGCCACCACTGGTCTACGTACAGCCGCTTTCGGTCCTTAATATCTACATTATCATCAGGCGATGGACTTCGCAGACACTGAAACACCCTTCATAGTTCTTCACAGCTAACGTCCTTGTTGTTGTACTTGAGAATTTCTGAGGCATCTTGGAGTTTCCCACCAGTTATGGTACAGTGTATGATATTTTGATCACTCGATGTCATTTATCCTCAACTTTCCACCCTTTTATACGGCATGCCGCTGCCGTATTTGCTAAAGTGACTGCAATTTTTATGTTGATTCAGCCCTCCTTTCGTAGGTTGGTGAATTGCGAGGTGCGTTCAATACCTGTAGGGTGAGTTCCATAATGGCTTCTTTTGTTTTCCACGGTCATCGTTCAGGCGGCTATGGCGCAATACTGACTTCGCATTTGCATCGGTGGAGCATACAAGAGGTGACTAATATCATTTAATCTCAGCAGATACTCACTGATCTCATCACTAAATTGAAAATACTTGAAGACCAGGCTACAGCTCTGCCTTCCCCCTCAATATTCCCACACAGATTGCGTATTTTGGACAATACTGTGATGTTTTTGTCACTGCTATGGTCTTGTTAAATACTAATATTGCTGCTATAGATGTTGCCGTTGGGTGACTATCTGGATACTTACTGGCATACTGTGGACCTATCCTGTCTTAGTATACGGTTCTTGGAGACACTGCAACTTTTCTGCCACTCCTCTAGCCTCACGCAATAAGGAGAATGATTCCATTTTTCCGGCAGGAACTTGTATCGGTAACTACTCCAGTTTGTGCACTTCTGTTGGCAGATTGTCCAATTTGAGATGGATTTAAAATTTTCTTTTGTTCATTCGTTCCTGGATCGACACCATATAATGAGTAGTAGTAAGGAATATAAAAAAATTATACAAAATCTCGGCGCTTGAGCATCGCATTTTCGATAAAGATCTGTTTATGTATTTTTAACAGTGTTTCTTTTCTCTGTGATTTCACTAAATTCAGACTTCGTAATACGACATCTTCCGAAGATGACGGTGGATCGAGATGAACGACTTTTTGCTTAAAAGTACGGAACCATTTACCATGCCAAGTCACCCAACAATCTTAAAATGACTATAGATACAAAATAAAACATACATAGGTTAATAATAACTGTATTCTGAAATAAAAACACAATTTAAATTATTACACTTACGTTGTTCAATTACAGGTGCCGTTTGGTTGCAACTCGTGAATGAAACAATGAAATAATTGTAGTATTAATGGCTGTGTGCCATATACGTACTTCTGATATGGACAACACCTAGAAAATAAGAAAGTGACTCTTCCTCTTTCGCCATAATATGAAAATCAAAAATCTTCAAATGTTTCCAGCGGCTCAATATAATATTTATACAGCCGTGGACTATATCTACGGCTCAAATTAGTTCTTTATTTCATTACTTATAATTACGTTTTCTGCCAAGAAAATCTCAGCATGCAAATGTACCTTTAAACTGCCACCTGAGTTGCGAGACGAAAGGACACACCTGCAAGCGAACAATTCATTCTTCATCTACATGGTTACTCTGCAATACACACTTAAGTGCCTGGCAGAGGGTTCATCGAACCATTATCATACTACTTCTCTACCATTCCACTCTCTTTGAAAAAGGAAAACCTAAATCTTACCGTTTGAGCTCTGATTCCTCTTACTTTATTATGATGATCATTTCTCCCAACGTAGGTGGGTGTCCAAAAAATATTTACGCATTCGGAAGAGAAAGTTGGTGATTGAAATTTCGTAAATAGATTTCGCCGCAAAGAAAACCGCCTTTGTTTCAGTGACGGCCACTCCAACTCGCGAATCATATCAGTGACACCCTCACCCTTATTGCGCGATAACACGAAACGAGCTGCCCGTCTTTGCACCTTTTCGATGTCCTCCGTCAGTCCTACCTGGTAAGGATCCCACACCGCGCAGCAGTATTCCAGCAGAGGATGGACAAGTGTAGTGTAGGCTGTCTCTTCCGTGGGTTTGTCGCATCTTCTAAGTGTTCTGCCAACAAAGCGAAGTTTTGTTTCACCTTCCCCACAATGTTATCTATGTGGTCTTTCCAATTTAAGTTGCTCGTAATTGTATTTCCTAGGTATTCAGTCGAATTGACGGCCGTTAGATTTGTGCGATTTATCGTATACCCAAAATTTATCGGATGTCTTTTAGTACCCATGTGGATGACTCCGCACTTTTCTTTGTTTAGTGCCAATTGCCACTTTTCACACCATGCAGAAATACTGCCTAGATCATTTTGTAATTGATATTGATCGTCTGATGATTTTAATAGACGGTAAATCACAGCGTCATCTGCAAACACTCTAAGAGGGTTGCTCAGATTATCAGCTAGATCATTTATGTAAATCAGGAACAGCAGAGGGCCTATGACACTACCTTGCGGAACACCAGATATCACTTCTGTTCTACTCGATGATCTGCCGTCTATCACTACGAACTTTGACCTCTCTGAGAGGAAATCACGAACCCAGTCAAACAACTGAGTCGATATTCCATATACACGCAATTTGATTAATAGTCGCTTGTGAGAAACGGTATCAAAAGCCTTCTGGAAATCTAGGAATATGGAGTCGATCTGAGATCCTTTGTCGATAGCACTCATTACTTCATGGGAGTTGCGCAAGAACGATATTTTCTGAATCCGTGTTGGTTTGTATCAGTAAGTCATTTGCTACAAGGTGATTCATGATGTTCGAGTATAGTATATGCTCCAAAACCCTACTACAAATTGAGGTCAGTGATATAGGTCTGTAATTCAATGGGTTACTCCTATTGAATATTGGTGTGAGCAGTCATACTTTCCAGTCTTTATGAACAGACCTTTCGTCAAATGAGCGGTTGTATATGATTGCTAAGAAAGGCACATTGTGTCTGCATACTCTGAAAGGAACCTGATTGGTATACCATCTGAACCGGAGGACTAGAGCCTTTCTTAAGTGATTTGTGTTGTTTCGTAACACCTAAGATACCTACTTTTATGTCAGTTATGCTAACAACTGTTCCGGTTTCGATTCTGGAATATTTATTTCGTCTTCTTTCGTGAAGGAATTACGGAAAACTGCACTTAGTAACTTCACTTTAGTGGCACCATCATAGGTAACATTTCCATCGCTATCGCGCAGTGACGGTATTGACTGTTTTTTTCCACTGGTGTACTTTACATAGGACCAGAATCTCTTTGGGTTTTATACCATATTTTGAGACAATGTTTCATTGTGGAAACTATTAAAAGCACGTAGCATTGAAGTCCGCACTAAATTTCGAGCTTCCGTGAAACTTAGCCAGTCTTAGGGATGTTGCGTTCTTCCGAATTTGGCATGCTTTTTTCGTTGCTTCTGCAACAGTCTCTTATTAAGCGGTATGAGTCTATCTATAGCTGTAGATACTGTATCTTTGAATCTGAGCCATATCTGGTCTACACTTACATAATTAGCTTGGAGGGAATGGAGACTCTCTCTTAGGAAGGCATCAAGAGAATTTTTATCTGCTGTTTTAAATAGATATATTTTGCGTTTATTTTTAGTGGTTTTGGTTGATGTGGTTTTGGGTCTCGGTACAATGACCATGTGTTCACTAATCCCTGTATCAGTCATGACGCTCTCTATTAGATCAGGATTATTTATGGCTAAGACATCAAGTGTGTTTTCGCAACCTTTTACAATTCGTATGGGCTCATGAACTAATTGTTCAAAGTGGTTCTCAGAGAAAGCATTTAGTACGATTTCGGAAGATGTTTTCTGTCTTCCACCGGCTTTGAACATGTATTTTCGCCAGTAAATAGAGGGTAGATTGAAGTCTCCACCAATTATAACTGTATGAGTGGAGTACTTATTTTTAATGATATTCATGTGTTCTTTGAACCGTTCAGCTATTATATCATCTGAGTCGGGGGGGTCGATTGTTTATGTGAAATATTCATGGGTGTATGATATTTGCAAGAATGCAAGTGTCAGAGGTATAGAAAAATTTGCATGTTCTCTACTGTACCACCTTAGGCTGAAGAAAAGAATAATAATTCTTTTCTATGAGCATGATAAAATCTAAAAGTCGTGTTTACATGGATTACAAATGAATAATCTGCAAACTACCTCTCACGTCTCCTCACTTCTCAAACGTTACCTACGAGCCACTGTGACACGTTCCTGCTCAAGGTGGATGGTGGAGTGGTATTTTCTGGAATCTATCACCACAAACACTCTACTGGCTTCATCTGTTTAAGACAGAATAGAAGGCTAGGTTTCATATCAGGCTACACCCAGCATTCACATGTGAAGTTAGTACCAGTACTGACGTCCATCATAAAGTAGTCAGGCAGTGACAGTGATACACTAGCAGCAGCAAGTACCCTCATTTCGAAGGTGTGTTCAACGAAGACAGTGTTCCAGCGAACTCCTTCGATGACGAGACGTTTCAGGATTTAATGCAATGTGTTGCAGAGGACGATATCTTGAACGTAGTGTAATACCGTAGCCCTACTGACATAAATTTCCTTTTTTTTGTCCGTTCTACCTTCTGTCATTAAGACATTGTAAATATTGTTTGATTCCATTGATAGCACTAGAGTGTTCGCTTTTTCCTTGTGTAAAAACTTTGATGTCAGGGTTTGATTCTATGCAGTGTGGTGTATCTATCATATAAAGTCTTTGTCTCATTTGGAGGGAGACAAAACTTACTGTATATATTTGAAATTTGGGTGAATACTTTTTTGTAAAAATGTCAGTATGTGCAAATGTTCTCTTTTATTTAATATGTTTGGTTGCGGTTATGTAAACTGCTGACCTTCGCTTAGGGTTCTTAGTTATTTTATATGTAAAAAGTGTCGTGGTTCCCCTCGGGAACGGAAGCATGCAGTGTGAGCAAAATGTGGTTGGCATAGATAGAAAGGTGGAACGAAGAGTCAGTGGGAAATGAGCTACTGAAACACCAACAGCTCACGAAGAGGTTGTGAATTGTTCTGGTGCCGAGAGATGCTTTTTGTGTCATTTTTCAATGTACCAAAGCCTCGGATGGATGCAGTAAGTAGCTGAAATTACGTTGAAATTGATATCTATCATCGTCACCAAGAAATGACAAGAGTCCAGCAATTATACCTGCAAATCCACTTACCAACATGCACTCGCCACCGCATTGCGCAATCGCTGTAATGGAACAGAAGAACTATAGTAATGTACAGTGAAGAATCAGCTCATTGGATGTTATAGTGTACTCAAATATAAGGTTAATTATAGCTAAACTCTTGTACCTACCGTGATTATCCTCAGTCACATATCCACATAGGGTGCCTCCTACGCTACCGAGTGTCCTTTACTGAAAGCATATTAATGTGGCAATAGAGTGTGCTAAAATTAATATTGTTTGTTGAAAGCATCTTACAAGTATCTCAATTTTGTGTTTCACTGCAGTTAACGTTCAGAACTGCAACTGTTGAGAGCTACATGTTCATGCTTGCTAAGTGCTTGTTTCATTTATGTAATAAAAGTGCGTTTATTTTACTCGACTACAATGGTCAAGATTAAGCCCCCCCCTCCCCCATTGAAAGTAGTCAAAATACACAAAGTTACTTAATTATAGAAAGTTTCAATTACTCCTGCTATTCCTGTCAAATTCTGTATAGTATTGGGTTCCTCTTGTGTGTTGAAAGTGCTTATTAATAGTGTAACAGGACCCATAGTTCGTCTATTGTGTTAAGCTAAATAACGATTAATAGGAAGACCACTATTTGAGATAGCTGTAAATTCTTTTATTCAAAGGTCAGTAAGAAAGTGTTTGTTAGTGAAATACATTTAACGTTCATTCTTAATAGAAAAGTATTTAGCTGAGAGAGACTTAACCTATGCCCAGTTCATAATTTTGCAGTGAACTACATTTACAATTTTTTGTCAGGTAGAAAAATGTTTGAAAAGTAATACTGAACCAATTATTATATTTCTGATTCTACAGTGAATATTAATAGTAATGTTATTGAGACCATTCATTTTGACTAAGTCCTGAAGGTAATAGTGTGTATCATTATCTGTTATAATTATGCAAATAGTTTGTTCTGCTCCGTCAGCTCCAACCTTAACGTGAACATATGCAGGTGCCAGAGTTCATTCCACTCTCGTGCTACAAAGTATAGGCTGTGTTTGCCCATTGAAGTTACTTATTTTCAGTTTCTTGAGCAAGAATGTTACTCATTCTTATGCCTAATTATTCTGGAGACCGTTTTTACTATCATTTGGAAGTGTGGATATGTAAATTATTGTTTCTTACTCTTTAAATATTTACGTAATTCTGACTTTCACTTCCGATAAGCCACCTCCGTTAGGTATATCACGGTCAACACAACCAAATTTCTTTCAGAGGGTAACACTGCATTGTGGCTTTATACCATAATTGATTTAACAAGATAGTTTCATTATACGTTCTGCCTCCAACTTCAAGGATGTGGTATAGGAGTAGCAGTGGACAGTAGTGTTACAGTAGGCACCAAACTTTTTCTGTATATGCATCTGTCTGTATTTTCGATACTTATTGACTGTTATGTTGTTTTAGCGTTGATGTGTGATTATACATTAAGTGCAAGCGCTGTGGCTATGCCATCATAAGCCTGATGTGACTGATTTAAGTACACTATCCCAAGATCCTGATGGTAATAGTATGTCTCCCTGTACGTGCGAGAGTTTCTGTACATTTTGTCACATTTTACTGCTGGTATCGTTCAGACTGTTTGAGAATCTTTCACCTATGTTATCGCACTACCCACACCTTTCACTGCTTTAGTGTTGTTGGAGGGATGGCGAGTAAATGTTACTCTGTGCACTGAAATACTGGCAGCACCATGGCAGGCTGTGTAATGTATGTCCATATGTGGAATTAGATTAGGAAATGAGACACTTAAAGTAGTAGAGGAATTTTGCTATTTAGGGAGTAAAATAACTGATGTTGGTCGAAGTAGAGAGGATATAAAATGTAGACTAGCAATGGCAAGGAAAGGTTTCTGAAGAAGAGAAATTTGTTAACATCGAGTATAGATTTAAATGTCAGGAAGTCGTTTCTGAAAGTATTTGTATGGAGTGTAGCCATGTATGGATGTGAAACATGGACGATAACTAGTTTGGACAAGAAGAGAATAGAAGCTTTCGAAATGTGGTGCTAATGAAGAATGCTGAAGATAAGGTGGGTAGATCACGTAACTAATGAGGAGGTATTGAATAGGATTGGGGAGAAGAGAAGTTTTTGGCACAACTTGACTAGAAGAAGGGATCGGTTGGTAGGACATGTTTTGAGGCATCAAGGGATTACAAATTTAGCATTGGAGGGCAGCGTGGAGGGTAAAAATCGTAGAGGGAGACCAAGAGATGAATACACTAAGCAGATTCAGAAGGATGTAGGTTGCAGTAGTACTGGGAGATGAAGAAGCTTGCACAGGATAGAGTAGCATGGAGAGCTGCATCAAACCAGTCTCAGGACTGAAGACCACAACAACAACAACATGTGTGATAGTGTCCGTATTTTTCTCGTATCTCTTATTAAGACTGTATCATTCTTGCTGTTTCAGAATTGGTTAATGTTCCTGCACCCATACAATTTACAGAATCACTAGGAAATGGGGCTGGCAGTTAAACAATAACCCATATATTGAGATGTTGGCCATTCCATCACAGGAACCTGGTGGTGATGATTACAATAATGACACAGAGTTTCTATTGAAGGATCCTTTTATATTTGTGTGTATGTGTCTGCGTCTGTGTTTGTGTGCCTACGTTTTGTGATAAATATGATCTATTGTGCTGTGTTGTTTCAGAAATGCTAGAACAACTGGAGCTACTGCCTGTCACCAGCATCAGGACCATCATGACTGCTGATGACTGAAATGCTCACTGTGGTTATGTTACAGAAAGTGGCTGGCCCATCACAAACAGCAATAGGAATGCCAGCATCAGCACCCTGTCTTCCTTGGACGGTAGCTGTCAGCTTGTCCCATTGCGAGGCACGACAAACCATGTGCCAATCTATCATGATCAGTAGCAGTGCCATCAGTGTCAGTGCTGTTCCCAGCAGCACCACAATCATCAACACCTAAGACCTTCAGGACGAGGTTTTCATAGTATCAATGCCAATCAGATATCAACCAGTAGCAGCTCTTCCACCTGTTCCGACAGTGAAGATTAATTGAAGTATGCTACACAGAACTACCATTTTCAGTGTTTTAAGGAAAAATTAGAAACAGAGTCTAGCTTCACTGCATCCATTATAAGGTGGGGTACCAAGATATAGTTCTTTCCCTCAAGACTGTCTGCTTATTCTGGAAATGGAACTTTCAAGGTTTTAAATGATTTATACTATCCTGTCATTAAGTGCAGTGCTACAGCATGTTGCAAGTTTACTTTTCCACCCAATGAGGGCATCTCAAAGCATATCTTCAAACATATTTGAGATGATAATGAAGAGATGTCACAGGGCACCAAATTCCTAAGTGGTTTTATAATTTTACGGTAAAGCTAATACAGACCCAGCTCTTTAAATTTCAAGAAGGTGATTCAGGTAAAGCTTTTGATGGAATTCTATATTTGAACGTTTACATACACGTATATGATGAAGTACATGTGGGTGGGGGTCTGCCTTGTGAAGAATATGGCTGATAAGAAGACTGTTATTAGTCCAAAACAAAGATCAGTACTAATTTTATGGTCACTTACTGTTTGAAAAAGAAATTATAAGATAAAGCCAAAGCATCCAGAATAATACAAAATGTTATAAATATGATGGCTCATGAGCCTTGAGGATATCAATTAATCTGAGAGGCAAAATCCCCATCACCTGTCAACATTGAATTTTTGACTAATGTTGACACACTCTTCTTATTTGGAAGAGGGATTTGGGGGAAGGAGGGGGGGGGGGGGGGGAGATTTGCCAGTGTTCCCACAGGCATGCCAAGGCAAACAACCCATCCATGTGTGAACAGTCCAGTGCATCTGGTGATTTAAGTTCCATCATATACTAGGATGTAAACAGCTAATACAGGCGTTCCATGGAGCCACATCTACCTGCTGAGGGGGGATTTGATGGCTTACCAGATTAGGTAAAAAGTTCAAAGATGTGCTGGCTCATTTGCAACAGGATACATTCATAGGTAGATTTAACGTAATCTGTTAACTTGTATGACACACAAACAGTGATCTGCTGCTATGCCCAGAGTACCATTTTCAAGATAACAGATGACACCTGAAGCTGATGACAACACTGGAGGGAAAAGCAAGGTACATACTACATTATAAGAGTCTCTAGAAATGTCTGAATTTCGGATTGAACCTGGATAGACTCATCCACAACATTTCCTCCAAACAGTATCCCTAGCTGAAAAAAAAAAAAAAAAAAAAAAAAAAAAAAAAAAAAAAAAAAAAAAAAAAAAAAAAAAAAAAAATTCAAACACAACAGTAAGGGCTAAGATTTTTATAAACTTACTAATAGTGGAGTTTTCAACATGACTATGCTAGATCTTAGAGAAAATTGTGAAATTCACTTAGTTACCTGTTGGAAAAAACCTTAAGGCAAGCGAGATCATACCATCAGGCCAAATTTTAAGCAAAGATTTCGTCACGTTGGAGATGGCTAACGTTTTGGCAGAGTTCTCAAAACCTGTTTATGTGGGTAATTGTGCATAAAACCTAACTGAACTTCACACGTACTAGTTCCGGGGTATGCATACATCAGTTTTGCAAATCAAAAATTACTTTATATGGAACAGACAGAATCATCTACAACTACGTCTACATACGTACTCCGCAAGCCACCTGATGGTGTGTGCCGAAGAGTACTTTGAGTACCTCAATCGGTTCTCCCTTCTATTCCATTCTCGTATTGTTCGTAGAAAGAAAGATTGTCGTATGCCTCTGTGTGGGCTCTAATCTCTCTGACTTTATCCTCATGGTCTCTTCGCGAGATATACATATGAGGGAGCAATATACTGCTTGACTCCTCGGTGAAGGTATGTTCTCGAAACTTCAACAAAAGCCCATAACGAGCTACTGAGGGTCTATTTTGCAGAGTCCTCCACTGGAGGTTATCTATCACCTCCGTAACGCTCTCGCGATTACTAAATGATCCTGTAACAAAGCACACTGCTCTCTGTTGGATCTTCTCTATCTCTTCTATCAGCCATATGTGGTACAGATCCCACACCGGTGAGCAGTATTCAAACAGTGGGCAAACAAGTGTACTGTAACCTACTTCCTTTGTTTTCGGACTGCATTCCCTTAGTATTCTTCCAATGAATCTCAGTCTGGCATCGGCTTTACCGACGATCAACTCTATATGATCATTCCATTTTAAATCACTCCTAATGCCTACTCCCAGATAATTTATGGAATTAACTGCTTCCAGTTGCTGACCTGCTATATTGTAGCTAAGTGATAAAGGATCTTTCATTCTATGTATTCGCAGCACATCTGTTGGGTGAGGGTTGCTACCTACATAAACTAATAGTGTGTCACACCAATGTATTGGGCACATCTGCTAATGTGGCTGGTAGTCCTTAGGGCATAGAGCTGGATAACAATAAGATTATCAGCCTGCTGAAAGACAAGGCAAATTTAATGCTGATTGTAGAGTCTGTAGGTCTCCATCCTAATACAGATAATGGGCCCACCCATAGATGGACTAAGCGTGAGTGGCATGCAGCAGGAATGTCAGTTGTGAGTGGAGACTGCTTGAAGTGCCTGTGTGGCTGTGTTGGTGTTGCTCTGTCTCTAGGTCCACATTTAGTGCAACAGTTCAATCATGAATTTATGAGATACACAGCGCATTATTTCTCAGAACTGGCCTGCTGTGATATGACGACATGTGCGTCACCTATGCTAATGGCATCAAAACTCTGCTTTACACACACCATTTACTTGAATGATACAGTACATTTGTGTGTGTGTGTGTGTGTGTGTGTGAGTGCGCGCGCACGTTATATGTAAGACGAAAATATGTGCGTATGTGGAATTGTATGACCAGCTGATCATACTATATTTATATATCTGTAATTGCACGTGTGTCTGTCTTTAAACTCTGAATGTGAGTGTTTATGTTGTTTACACATGACATATATGAGGTTTTTTGCAAACAGTGCGTGTGACACATATTTAATTTGACAACCAATGCGTGTATTATCTGAACAGTAGGTTAAAATCGTTGCTGAGTGTCGTAACAAAAGATATAGCTTTTAATTTGATGTTAAGTTTCATATGGGAACTCTAAATAGGTATTCATGACAGGCGCACTTAAAGTGCATAAAATGTATAATTTCTTTAACAATAATTGTGCTCTGAGTTTTTGAAGTTGTTATAAAAAAAACGTGTAATTTTGTGAACTATTTGTAAACTGTTCTACCAATATTTCAGTCATGTGCAGTGCAGTAGTTTGTCATGCATCTCAATGTTTATGACATCATTTCTTTGTGTGGTACTGTAACGTCTATTAGCAAAGAACATATTTTGTAGTAAAGAGAGAACATTGTGCATCATATTCTGTTATTTATGGAATTATGTTTTTTTTATTATTATTTATTTTAGATAATATCTGTGTCGGCGAGTACTGAAACCGCACAGGCGATAAATATCATACAAAGATAAGAATATACCACTAGTATAAATAATACATAACGAACATTAATTTCTCTGTCTTCTTTTTGGAGTTGTACGAGTAAGATAGCCTGTGACACTGTAGTATATGCTAACGTACTCTTCTTTTGTCAAGGTCGATAGATGTACGCCATTACGTACTCATTGTAAAAGGTGTGTATTAGTTAACATATTTGAATGTTTTGAATAGAGTTATTTAATGAAGCCTTGCATTATTATTTGTAGTAGCTTGCTTGGAATATTATCCCATCCTTTTGAGATATTTTCAGTTATTTAAATATTATCCGTGGTGCAGAGCTGCGCTACGAACGAACGAGCCGCTGCCGCGGCGCATTCAAACTGCATAAAAAGAAATCGATCATACCGCAAAGAAGCGGGAAGGTAATAGTGAAATAAAATCATCTCTTTCAGCTTCCGGACTTGCAGAGCAGAGCAGCAGATTTTATGATGTGTTTTGCAGGTTGACGCGGGCTGCTGATAATATATTACTAACAGTACAAAAAAGATAATTTACCTTCGTAACATAATAGGAATTTCGCTGTGATTAGTTCTTGTCTGGCAAACCTTATAGTGAAAACGTATTTTTCTCCGACAATAGTCTCATGTTCTTGTGCTAGTCGTGGTAATTATTGGTGTTTTACTCTTAACAAAAATCCACTGCAAAATTATTTTGATGATGGACAATCTTTGCGAACTGTAACATAAATATTTCATAACAAAATAATTTTTCATTTTCAATAACTATAAAGTAGGGAAGATATGTTGACTTGTATAGTGAGTTACAGTAACGAAAAATGTTCCTTTAATAGAAAGCCAGTTACAGAACAATAAGAACCCAATATATTCTGTTTTGTTGAAAATTAATGATTATAAAGAAATTCATGGCACAGCATTAATAAAAGGTATTTCGCGGCTCTTTTCGTATATGCGTTGTTACGCAAATAATAATAATAAAACAAAGCAAAATAAGAGAAAAGAGTTTTTACGAAAAGAGAAACTGCGTCACAAAAAATGCTAAATTCGCTGAAAAGGGCTAAAAATGTGGGATGAAAAACTGGCGCCCATAAACGCGGGGCCCGAATTTACAGTGGCCACGAAAATAAATGTTTATGTAATTTCTTTCAGTGTCTATTGTTATATATATATGTATGTATTTAGTGATAAATGTATGTATGTGTATCATGATTAATGCCATGTATTAATGAATGTACAAAAATTCTTTCATGAAACAACGCACCACTGCAAGCGAGTCAGAGGAAACGATCCTGATAGTACTGAGAAACTGTAACGACTACATAATCCGGGGGCAGCCGAACCCCGAGATCAGATAAACTAAAAGTAAGACTACAGTGTAGTTGTCCTGTTTGTAGAAGCTTAACTCCAGTGAAGTGATCTCATATCGCTAGTGGTGTGTAGTTTGATGTTAGTGTTTATGACCGGACAAAGTTGATTGTAGATAGTAATTTTTAGTGTGCCGTGTATTGTAGATAAATTAACATATTTTGTGTGCAAGTGAAAAAACTGTCAGATCTTGTGTTCGAGTAGGTAATTTATGAATATGGTTAAATTGCGTAGTCAACGTCCGAGCAATATGGATACTGAGGAACAGCCATTAGTTAGTGCAGGAAATGTAGAAGCGGGTGCATTAAGCAGTACAATTACTCTCTCTGAGGAGATACCATGCAAAAATGTGGGGGCAGGGGCACAGGAAGTGATGCCACCGCCCACCAGTGCTCAAGGAGAGGTAGATAAAGAAATTACACCACCTCCAGAAAAGCAGGAACCAGAGAGTGGTAATCTGCCTGGTGGGAATTCACTTCAGGCGTTATTAGAGCGCGTGCTGGATTACCAGGCAAAATTTGCGCAACAGCAAGCCGAGCGAGATCGCCAGCAAGCTGAGGGAGATCGCCAGTTAGCAGAAAATTTACTTGCCCAGCAAGCTGAGCGAGATCGCCAGTTAGAGGAAAAGTTTCTTGCCCAGCAAGCTGAGCGAGATCGCCAATTAACAGAAAATTTACTTGGCCAGCAGGCTGAGAGGGATCGCCAGCAAGCGGAGCGAGACCAGCAACTTGTGCAATCGTTAGGACATATGAAAAAAGAGATTGCCTGTATGAAACAGAATTATGAGTCGATACCTAAGGCCGTGCAGGAGTTGCTGTACAGGTCAACAACCTGCAAGTAGCAAACACTAACAGGGTAGACGAGATAGGTGTCTTAGCCAACCGATTAGAAAAGCTAGAAATAGATTCCACACAGCTTGTAGAGCAGAAGTGGAACGAACAAGCAACTAAAATTGAAACCGAATTCAACTCATGGCTAGAAGTAAAGGAGAGTGAGATCGACAAAAATATTAATTCTAAGGTACAAGCAGCCATAGAGATAGAGATCCCGAATCGTTCAGTACCGCAGTAAATAGTCAGGTACAGAACGACGTGCAAAACATCAAACAAATACTCAGTGAGGATATTCCGCAGTGGCAAGTGAATATTAACAAACGGATATCCGACTTGGAAAAGGGTTTAGCACAAAGTAGCAAACATCTTGAACATGAAACTATGTCGCCAACAGCCAATGTTTTTGGCAACGCACAAACTTATACTGTATGCGACGCAACAATGGTGAATCTTTAGGCGATAATGCAAAGAGCTTTAGCTTCGGTTCGGAGCACACAGCCTATGTCCCAGGAGCAAACCAGTATAGTCCAAAAATATTAGTTGAAGAAATTTTGATAAAAAATAGGCAATTTCAAACATTTACTGCTGAACGGAAGTCAGTACACCCAGTAGTATTCATAAAAAGCTTTAAAAATATCTTGCCTAGTGTGTGGAATGAAGCACAGAAAATTCAATACGTAATGTCATACATTCAGGGTGATGCAGCATTGTGGGCTACGGAAGTAGCAGACAGCTGCATGACATACGAACAGTTTGAGAGGCCATTTTTGTCGAAGTACTTGTCGCCTTGTATACAAGAGCGGCTAAGAAAAGAAGTATACAATCCCGAACCGTACGCACCCCGTCTTGGGTATTTCGAGAAGTACATAAACAAAACGCGTTACTGGGACGAGCCTATCTCACCAAGGGGACGAGCCTATCTCACCAAGAGACATAATAAGACTCCTAAAATCACATTTACCCCTTCATATCAAAGAGAAATTAATACACGTACCAGAAAGCGACATGGAACATTTGCTGTCTGTTCTAGATTCAATAGACTTAATCCAGGAAGACGCAAATGCAGCGTGTGATCACTCGCGGAATAATGGATCAGGGTGTAAACATGACAGAAATAATAGTGCACAAAACCACAACCATGGAAATGGTGGGAGTGGTAACAAGCGGCAAGAGCATTCGCAAAATTGTAATAATGGCAGAAATCTAAACGGGTATGGTCAGCCGTCTCATAATAAAAAGCGTCGGTTTGACGACCGGTACGATTCCGGACTGCCAGGGACCAACCGCTGGAAAAATGCGCGAGGTCAGTGGCATAGCAATTACAATGACGGTAATCGTAATTAGAATCAGCGACCAAGCCCAGAGCGGCAGGGTAATGACCGGAACGACAACAACAGACCACCACTGCAAAACGCGCCTATTGCGCAGTCGTGGCGGCCCACAAACCAAAGCGTAAACATAGTAGAGGTCGCGGACAATAGCCGTCCAAGTACCTCGCAAGCAAGCCATCCAACAAACTAGAATCGGCCTCGATATGCTCTCCATCGCTGGCCGAGGGGTGGAGTGAGAGCAACACGAATGACAATAATATCCCTGGAATACATATGCTGCGATACAACGACGGTATCAGTATGGATAAAGATCTACTGACCGAACCGCATGAATGTAAGATAGATAGCAACGAAAATGTACAAGCCATAATAGAAGCGAAAATCAATGATGTTGCAGTGAATATAATCATTGACACAGGTGCCTCAGTGAGTGTAATGAGTACAGAGTTGTTTAAAGTGCTAGGGAAGGGACGTAGCATACCGACTTTCCCGGTTAATAATTGCAAGGTGTCGGGAGCTATAAGTGCACAGAGCCAGTTAGTTAAGTATCAGGTGCAGGTGGAGATTTGTAAGGAGGGCGAAGCCATAGTGAGCTCGTTCCTCATTGTTAAAGGGTTAAAGGTGGCCTGCATTCTGGGAGTAGATTTTCTCCGTGAGAGGGACGCAGTGATCGACCTCTCCTCGGGAAAACTAAGCATAGTTAATTGAGGTAGGAGGATTGAGTTGTCTATGATGAAATCGAAGGAGGTACTTGTGCCATGTTGCAATCGAATTAACATCAAATGTAGGAGCCCCTGGATACTACACCTCAATGATTATTCACCTGTGACGGATCTCTATTATCCGAGTATAGGAGATAGAAATTTTGAACCAAATGTTGATGAATTTCAAACCAAAGTACAGGAATCTGAAAGTTTAAGCAACATACAAAAGCAACAGTTTACGCAGCTGTTATCAGAATATAACATGGTATTTACTGACCGACCAGGAATAGTCAAAGGGTACCACTATCACATAGAGGTGATGCCCCATAAAACATACTGTCGCGCATCTTACTCCATCCCTTGGTCGAGGAGGGAGGTAGTGGCTAAAGAGATTCGGAAGATGTTAGAATGGGATATCATTGAGCCCTCTCTCTCCCCATACAGTAGTCCTCTTGTAGCAGTGGCGAAAGCCGACGGAAAAATTCGGCTAGTGTTAGATGCACGGGATATCAATAAAATTATTATACCCGTCAGAACTCGCCCAGAAAATTTAGATGAGCAGATACAAAAATTCCACGGAGTGCAGTACTTGACCTCGGTCGATCTTAAAAGTTCGTACTGGCAAATCCCACTTACGCCAGAATCAAGGAAGTACACAACCTTCATATTCGGAGGGCGAAGTTACCAATTCAAGGTACTTCCCTTCGGGTTGAATGTAAGTGCTGGAGTATTTATTACTGCTCTAGACACGGTACTGGGTCCTGACTTGTTAGAAAAAATCACAGTATATGTTGATGACCTTGTAATCGCGACTGCTACTTGGGACGAACATATGGAATTGCTACATAGAGTATTAGAGAAATTTAAGCAAGCAGGTGTGACAGCAAATTTAGAAAAGTCAAAATTCGGACGCAATAAAATTAAATTCCTAGGACACCTTATCACGCCGCTTGGTATCAGCCCAGACAACAAAAAACTAGAGGCGATCCGAGAATTTCCGAGCCCCCGAACTAAGAGACAATTGAAAGCGTTCATTGGACTTACGTCTTTTTTCAGAAGGTGCGTACCTAATCAGTTGTTAACTGACGCGTCATTGTTAAATCTACTGCGAAAAAATGTGCAGTGGGTTTGGACTGACAAATGTCAGTAAGCTTTCGAAGCAATTAAAACCTCCCTGCTGAATGCAAATATTTTGCAGCACCTGGACCTATCAAAAAATTTTTGTCTTGCGACGGACTCATGTTCCTATGGCTTGGGAGCGTGCCTGATCCAGTGGGAGGAAGGCAACGACCCGGCAACAATAAAGATTATCGGCTTTGCCAGTAGGACCTTAACTAGCTGCGAGAGAGCCTACTCAGCAACCGAACTGGAAGCGCTCGCCGTAGTCTGGGCTGTAAAAAAGTTTAATTACTATCTATATGGGAAGGAGATTAAAGTGTATAGTGACCACCAGGCGTTAAGTTTTTTGATGTCATGCAAGCTATTCCATACCCGACTAAGGAGATGGATGCTTACATTACAAGAATACCGAATAAAGATTATGTACATAAAAGGACAAGATAACATAGTAGCGGATGCTTTGTCGCGACTGCCGGTAGGATTGCCGGAGTTAGCAGAAATGCTAGAACAATCCGTCGAGTATAAAGTGCTTTTAGTACGAGACAATGCTTACAGGAAAGATTTTCTATATATATGTCAAAATATGTCTGAACTACAGAGGTCAGATCCGATGTGGGCAAAAATCATTAACAATATTGAAAATAGTGTCAACAAAAGAGATGAGCAAGGTTTTAAAATTGTGGACAATATTTTGTATCATAAACTTAGCACGAAAGAAGACTGCTGGGCAGTATGCATACCTAACCAGTCCGTCAAAGTCATAGTATGGCACACGCACTTAGCATGGGGCCATGCAGGGATCGGGAAGTGTGCAGAAATCATGGCGAGATACTGCCACTTTCCCCGAATGAAACACCAAATTCAGGTAACAGTTAGGACTTGCGCTATGTGCCAGAAAGCAAAACACTATAATAGGTCCACCAAATTTGAACTTCATCCCATAGTTCCACTCCGGCCGCTTCAATTAGTATCTGTGGATGTAGCAGGTCCCTATCCCATGGCCAGAGAAGGTATGAAATATATACTGGCCATGTACGATATTTTTTCCAAATACTTGGCAATTTATTGTATAAAATCAGCTACTGCCAAAACCATAGTCAGACGGATCAATCAAGAATACTTGCTCCAAGTGGGGAAACCTGAAGCCATAACGACTGACAATGCCACTTATTTCACGGGTCGCACTTGGAAAAATTACATAATGGAACAAGGTATACAGCATATTCTGGTATCCCGGTTCCATCCAGAAGCAAGTATAGTCGAAAGAACGTTCAGAGAATTGAATAAGTTCCTTAGAATTTACATAGGGAACCGACACACAAGATGGCCTGAGTTGGTACCTAAATTTGTAGAAATACACAATTTAACACCCCACTCAAGTACAGGATACCCACCAGTAGAGATATTGAAAGGGGTTAACGAGATGCAGAATGAATGGCTCACGCCTTTACCGAAACTACCAGCCAGGGCAGAAACAAGAGAGGAAAAGATAAAAAAGATGTGGGACAACCTAACCAGCTGTGCTGCAAAGAGAAAAAAGAAGTACGACCGAGGTGTAACTAACAAGCAGAAATACAATGTAGGGGACATGGTGCTTGTTCGTAACCACCCCAAATCCTCAGCCACCCTAAAGCGAAATAGTAAGTGGCAATTGGTATATTCAGGGCCCTTTGAAGTAATAAAGGTGCCACACGAATGTAGCTATTTGTTAGCACATCCCCAGACGGGGAAAATAAAAGGACTGTATCCACGTAAAGATGTAAAATTATTTATTCAGTGACATGTCTGATGTAAATAGTAGTAGTAAGAAGATTTCAATTGTGTTTTAGAGTATAAGTATGTTAGTTTTAAGAAAGAATGTGTGTATAGTTAAAACTTTGAGGAAGTAGAATCAGTAAACTGAGCAATAACAGGCAAATTGAAGACTTTGTTTACAGACAGTTAGTGTCATTAAAATACGATATGCTCTTCAAGCAATGAATAATCTTTTTGTTGACAAAATAAGAATTAATTTCTTGAATCATTTTCCATTGGTAGTAAGTAAGTACAATTAATGATGCAATCTCATATACTTATGAAACAGGTGTAATTGTGTTAGAATTAAGGAACCCTGAGAGAGAGTCTCTACTAGCCAAAAATGGACTTTGTAGCACGAAATAATTATGTGATGTAATGTTTACTGCCAATAGTGATCTGAGAACGACACTGGAGCAGAATTCAATCAAAAACAAAGCCGCTCCGTGTAACCTACGCTTTGTATGTATCGATGCTTCAATTGAAGCCTGTGTACTCGGTACACGGTCTTGAATATTAATTACGCGGTACGCGAATCAAGTTACGCGGAAACTACAGTGTAGTCCTGTAGGACGGATCATTAAAAATAATACTAGTACTAAATGAAGTATTTATTGAGCAATATGCCCCAGTCAAGCTGTCATGCACATGGTAAAATCTGTTTGCTAGATGGGTGATAACCTGGCAAGCTACACTAAAAAAGGAAAAGAAAGCTATGTACCAAAAATCACACACCTTTAAACAATTACAAAAAAAGCCATATATGTCTAGTGATAGTATTAAAAGTGTGTAATGACAAGGTAACACAATGGACTCAATGTAAATGAGAGTGATTATGCTAAGAACAGTTGTTATGCATTAAAAATAAACTGTGTGCATAAACAATCTAGGAAAGGACGGAATATTGTGTGTAGTAGGGACATAAAATGACTGTTGTACCTGCACCAATATATACGTCGGGATAAGTTAAGTGTTGAGTGACTAACTGTCATAGTGCAGTGCTCAACGAACAATACACTGAGTAAAAACGGTAGTTAATGATCCGCTCGGAGTCGATACAAACAAACATCGCTCAACGGAAACATTTAGTGGGTGTGTGAACCGAAACATTTTCGCGTGTTGAGAGACGCTTTGGCAGCGAATCGACCGTGAAAACAAATGAAAGTGTGTAGTACAATGTGTGTGTGACGAACCCTAAATACCAGTGTCACAAGAGACCCGTTATCACGCCAAAACAGCCTGTGCATACCAGCGAAGCGACGGCGTAATGAACAATAAACGCTTTTAACCAAAGGGCATTTTCTTCCACAGCTAATAATTTGTATCCTTAAAGACAGTACACCGTTGTGGAATATTTGTTTCATGCGTTACGACGGGGAGCCATGCGGAGAAGCAGAGACGGGTGCCGTGCCGCCAGCCAGCCGGTCGCGGAAAACACTGCAACACGCCGACATTGGGGAATGATTCGGCGCGGTTCGCGACTGCTCGGGCGCCACCTCAGCACGCCGTCGCTGTTACTGCGAGCAGGTCGTCGACCTCAGCGGACGTTGGCACGCCGCGTTCCAGACGACGCTACGCAACAATTGCTTCGCGCCGCCCGCTCCGTACGACATTGTTGACGTTCAACCGAACATTACCAACTACGTTGTTAATGTACTAATATGAAAACGATTTATTGGACACGAAATTACGTGATAAACATTTTTTTCTCTTCTTTAGTTTACTGTGTATAAACTCAAAACATTCACTTGTTCAATGATATATGTGATATGTGTTCGTCATATTAGTGAAGCAAACTGACACGAATGCCATACCATGGTAGAACATTTGTCGTGAGTAAGTGTAGAGATAATCCATTACATTACTGTAAAACTGTTGAATGATTGACTTTCATAGTGACACAGAACACAAATGTGAGTGTAGAAGGTACATTTTTAACAGAGAGACTAAAAGTTTAACATTGGGTAATAAATAACCTTTGTTATCTGTGAACATTGGATAAAGTCCAACCTTTTTTGATGAACAATCAAACCGTGTGTTAAGACAAACCAGGTGAGATGACCATGGCTCCGGCGCAGTTTTCCCAGGTTTTCTGACCGCACGTAGCCCAAATGGGGGAGCCAGAAAACTGTAATGACCCTGGGACTAGGTTTACGGTCACCTCGCAAAGTGTGAAAAAACTATAAAGAGTGTAATTAAAACTATAATGTAAAAGAGCAAAGAAGTGAACAGTGAATATTCCAAACAAGGTGATAGACAACGACAAAACGGACGTTAGTGGCAGCATATTGCCGAACATTCTTAACGTTAGTCAATTGCTGCCAGGGGGCATTGTAACGTCTATTAGCAAAGGACATATTTTGTAGTAAAGAGAGAACATTGTGCATCATATTCTGTTATTTATGGAATTATGTATTTTTTTTATTATCATTTATTTTAGATAATATCTGTGTCGGCGAGTACTGAAACCGCACAGACGATAAATATCATACAAAGATAAGAATATACCACTAGTATAAATAATACAGAACGAACATTAATTTCTCTGTCTTCTTTTTGGAGTTGTACGAGTAAGATAGCCTGTGACGCTGTAGTATATGCTAACGTAGTCTTCTTTTGTCAAGGTCGATAGATGTACTCCATTACGTACTCATTGTAAAAGGTGTGTATTAGTTAACATATTTGAATGTTTTGAATAGAGTTATTTAATGAAGCCTTGCATTATTATTTGTAGTAGCTGGCTTGGAATATTATCCCATCCTTTTGAGTTATTTTCAGTTATTTAAATATCATCCGTGGTGCAGAGCTGCGCTACGAACGAACGAGCCGCTGCCGCGGTGCATTCAAACTGCAATAAAAGAAATCGATCATACCGCAAAGAAGCGGGAAGGTAATAGTGAAATAAAATCATCTCTTTCAGCTTCCGGACTTGCAGAGCAGAGCAGCAGATTTTATGATGTGTTTTGCAGGTTGACGCGGGCTGCTGATAATATATTACTAACAGTACAAAAAAGATAATTTACCTTCGTAACATAATAGGAATTTCGCTGTGATTAGTTCTTGTCTGGCAAACCTTATAGTGAAAACGTATTTTTCTCCGACAATAGTCTCATGTTCTTGTGCTAGTCGTGGTAATTATTGGTGTTTTACTCTTAACAAAAATCCACTGCAAAATTATTTTGATGATGGACAATCTTTGCGAACTGTAACGTAAATATTTCATAACAAAATAATTTTTCATTTTCAATAACTATAAAGTAGGGAAGATATGTTGACTTGTATAGTGAGTTACAGTAACGAAAAATGTTCCTTTAATAGAAAGCCAGTTACAGAACAATAAGAACCCAATATATTCTGTTTTGTTGAAAATTAATGATTATAAAGAAATTCATGGCACAGCATTAATAAAAGGTATTTCGCAGCTCTTTTCGTATATGCGTTGATACGCAAATAATAATAATAAAACAAAGCAAAATAAGAGAAAAGAGTTTTTACGAAAAGAGAAACTGACGCGAAAGTACCATGATATAATTTTGTAGATACATTTAGAGAGGCTATTTGCTGCAGTCAAATAACTTATAGAATTCATAGGTTTTCTCCTCTGACATCACCATTTAAATAGTTGTCAACCTACGTTTAAGTTTGATGGGAAATTCTAAATGGTAACTAATATGTCATATAACATTGTGTCATTTCAACTGAAGATATGTGAGCCCAGTTTTCCTCTAAGTTTAAGCAACTGTCATGCTGATATCTTAGTTCAAAGAAGCTGTTACAGAACTTACTTTAAAATATATGTGAGATGGTAGAATGAAAGGTAATGAATGACTAGAGCTTGACAAATTAGATTTACTCATTCATAAAACATCCTTTATGCCAGATAGCGACATCAGGGGAGAAAACACAGTAGCCATCTTGAATTCTATGTTTATCACAAGTGATCTACATTGCAAAACATGTACTATTTAGATTTACCAGCAGCTGGTTCTTAGAGCAACAGCCCTACTTCTATAGTGATATCTGGAGAAAACCCAGTGGCCATCTTGAATTCCATATTGAGAACAAGTAATCTACCTCCACAAAAAGGACAATGTATCATCTTGGTTTTTTGAATCTTCCAACAATTTATGCTCTGGACAGCACCTTCCACAGTGGCATCATAAGAGTGGTTGGGAGAAAACCCTGTAGCACAGCTGTGCTATTTTTTTATTACTCACATTTTGTACCCAAAGCAATCGACCTGCTAGGGGAAATCTGGCAATACTACGTGATATCACAAGGGGAGGGGAGAAGTGGGGAGATCTGACAGCTCACCGATTACGTCATAGATGTCGTCATATATGCAACCCACTTTGTACCAAAATTTGTACAGTATACCTCCCACGGAAGAGTGACGTTATCAGCTTTGGTATCCAGCGGTTCAAAGGTGCCTGAAGCAGTCTATGGTTAATGACAACAGTTTCGTTAATTTAAGTGTCAGTGTTTGCAATTCATGTGCACCAACCCTTGAAAGAAGTGATTACGTTTCTCTACATGCACGTACAAGGTGAACAAGAGCTCCTGTCAAAGTACGTTACCGAGCGAGGTGGCGAAGTGGCTAGCACACTGGACTCGCATTCGGGAGGACGACGGTTCAATCCCGCGTCCGGCCATCCTGATTTAGGTTTTCCGTGATTTCCCTAAATCACTCCAGGCAAATGCCGGGATGGTTCCTTTGAAAGGGCACGGCCGACTTCCTTCTCCGTCCTTCCCTAACCCGATGAGACCGATGACCTCGCTGTTTGGTCTCTTCCCCCAAACCAACCAACCAACCAAAGTACGTTAGTAATGTTCGACGTGCTGCTCACACTTTGTTTACTGCATAATAATTCTGAAGTTGTTAGCAATGTGTTGGGAGTGTCGTGCGACACTGTTCGTCCCTAGGTCTACTTCCCAGTCAGAGCTCGAGGTACATGTTCAGTAAGTTGCAAATATCACATAAACCGATGAGCAGAGTCCGCGAGGCAACTGTTTTGCTTGACGAATGAGGTGTTAATGGTATTATGCCCAAATTAATCAGGTTACTGAATATCATTTGTAACACCTTGTCTTTCGGATTGGCCTTAAATACATAAACTTACTCCTATTGTATAAGAATGTGCGGATACATCAAGATAAGGTCCTTGGCTTAATCTGAGTTGTGGGCGAATGAACATGTGGCCAGATATCAATTGAAGAATAATGTGTTGTATCGGATCAGTCAAACAGGCAGAAATGGTAAGATTATGGTATCCCACTGTTTGGTTCCAATAATATTTAAATATCATGAGTATCAGATTGGTGGTCACTTGGAAGTGTTTAAAACTGTGATGAAGATCAGATAATGTTCTCTGGAAGGAGACAGACAAAATCGTTAGAATGTTGTTGGGATGAATGAAACTGCAACGAGTCCTCATCTTGGTCTTGTTTGCAGTGTACCCCCAAGGGACCAGTTTTATGTTGATTGTGTGGGCTCGTTCACGCGTTAGTTACGTATCATCTATGTAAGTGACTAATGTTAACATTTATGAAAATATTAATTTTTTCCTAGGCACACAACTACACAAAAAACTAATTTAAATAAATAATCTTCCATAAAATAGTAATTTCCCAGAAGTAATGATTTTCGGTTAGATTTAAAACTTGCTTAGCTTTCTGTCAGACACTTTACGTTGTTATGTAAAGACCAAGTTGATACGTTTACGCGTTTCTATTGGTTATTTATAAGGTGGAAGGCCACAACAGCGGGTATTCTTCGCTGCTCGCAGTTTATATCTAGTACTCTTGATCTTCCTCAATATCCAGTTTTTGATAATATTGAAGTGTGATATTATTTAGTGTCTGAAATGTTCCGGTGACTTGACCTGCGCTTTATTTATTCTGCGTAAATTTTTAATCTGCGCACTTTCCTTTAAAATTCTTCACTCTTTCAGTCCGAA
Organism: Schistocerca americana; assembly: GCF_021461395.2. Lineage (NCBI taxonomy): Eukaryota > Metazoa > Arthropoda > Insecta > Orthoptera > Acrididae > Schistocerca > Schistocerca americana. The sequence goes on along the minus strand of NC_060121.1, from coordinate 764,084,310 downwards.
GGTAACACTGTTTTGACTATGGTGAAGCATCATTGAACTATTTACATGTTTTTAACTAGAGTGGGGTATAATCTGACGAATTGTCACAGTGGGTGCGGACGTTACCAAAAATGGCGCCGATAATAGGTGAAACGCTGAAATCTATCCACTAAATATTTCTTGTTTCGCCGTCTAGAAAAAAATGGTTTTTCGTGATATTATGTAGATAGGCTTTCGTGAAATATGTCTTTGGTGTTTTTTAGTAGTTGTGGGTAATATTAGTTATTATACGCCCGAAGACTGAATCAGACAAAAGTTTCAGATTGCTTCAGGTCAGTGTTTACATAGAATATATGTATATTCACTCACGATCTTCGAATTAATAATCAACTCAGTGGATATCAATGATTCGTTTGATACAATCTAGGTTTTATCAGACTTAAGATACATGTTACTTTGTTGTGTATTAAATAAACCGAGGAATCGTAAGGACGAAAAGTTGCAGACACTGACCGTGAGTTACTTGACAGCCGAAAGCCACCTTGAGCTAAATGAGCAGCGTCGGTTTGCTCTCGTGCCGACTCAGGTATCTTCATTTGCAGAGAGCTTTCTCGTGCTCTGAACAAACAGTCCGTGAGTCCCACAGCCGTTATTTGGACTTTCTCTGCCCTCTCGTTACTTCAGTCGGACCCCCCTTATACAAAATTGAAAAGTTTGCATAGAATTCCACGGAAGTGCCTCTTGAAAAGTGACGGCGAGATGAAAGCAAACTTATAAATGCTGATGCGGTGGATCTTTTATGCGAACGGGAGAGGAAATTATTGCACCCAATAACTCGCTTGATCTTGTCCCTCCTGTTCGTTATTTGACAACCTGATATTCATCCGGTATCCAACTTTTAAACACTGACAATATTTCATGGGGTATCGGCTTCAATTTCATTCTGAAGATGATCCTGATCGCTTGAAAGCTTATCAGCAACAGTGAAAAGACGTTTGTAACTTCATGTACTACATACTGTTTACTTTTAAATTATTTGCATTCTCACAGTATCCGGATGGGGCATTTAACAGTAAGTCGTCAAATCTAATTATTCCAGTTGTTTCCTCGTGTGAGCACCCTACGGATTCTTTCGGTTTCCTGACGGGTTTAACTTTGTATTTTGGTTCTTTGATCTATAATCATTACTCTCTTTCGTTTCGTGTAGTAACTTACATATTTTGGGAGTTACGGTTTCCTTCCCACTTTTATGCCGACGAACGATATCAGTTTCCGAGGCAACAAGCGGCACACGTAAATAATAACTGCACTGAGCAGTTGGACTATTCCAGTCTACATTTACATCTACATCAATATCCTGCAAGCCACCTCATGGTGTGTGGTGGAGAGTACTTCTAATACTACTAACTGATCTTCCCCTGCCTGTTCCATTCGCGAATGGCGCATGTGAAGAATGATTGACGGTAAGGCTCTGTGTTAGCTCCAAATTCGCGGATTTTCTCGTTGTGGTCATTTTTCGAGATATATGCGGGAAGAAGTAATACGTCATCCAATTCTTCCAGGAATGTCTCGAAATGTCGGTAGTCAACCTCTCCGTGATGCACAACACATCTCTTGCAGCGTCTGCTCAGGGAGTTCGTTGAGCACCTCCGTAACGCTCTTGTGCTGACTAAGCGTGCCAATCATGAAATGCGTCCTCCTCGTTGGAACTACTCTATTTCTTTTATCAGTCTACCTAGTAAGGGTCCCAGACTGGTGAACAATATTCAAGAACAGCTCGAGCAAGTGCCTTGTAAATCGTTTCTTTAATGGATGAATTCCAAATCCTTAAGATACCACGTATGAATCCCCATCTGGCATGTGGCTTCCCTACTTTTTGTTTTATTTCGTTATTCCACATAAAGTCACTCCGGTTAGCCATTTTACAGTGTTGTAGTCTGCAGCAATTTGCCATCAATAGTGCAGTTGTACAGTGGATTTCTTTTCCTGTATGCGCAGTATTTACATTTATTTACGTTTAGGGTCAACTGCTTGCTCAATTCATCAATCCCCTGTAGCTCATTCTGGAAATCGAAACTGCACCCTGACTTTGATACCTTCTGACGTACAACCACATCCTCTGCGAACAGCCTTAAGGAGCTTCCGACGCATTTTACAAAATCATTTACATAGTTTGTAAACAGTAACGTTTCTACCACACTTTCTTGGGGTACCCCATAACTTACATTTACATCTATCAATTCCGTCTCGTTAGGAGCGACGTGTTGGGTTTTCTCTGCAACGAAGTCTCCTGTCCGGTCGCAAATCTGGTCCGATACTCGGTAAGCTCGTATCTTGTTCACTATACGGCAGTGCGGGACAATTTCAACTGCCTACCTGAAGTCGAGGAACACGGCATCAACCAGAACACCTGTGTTTACAGCGCTGGGGACCTAATGGAGGGACAGAGCGATCTATTTCGCAAGATCTCTGTTAGTGGAATTGATGTTGCTTTTTATAGAGAAGTTTTCCGTTCTCGAAGAACATCACACTATACTGTACTACAGAATTAAGGGATCACTTTTTCGAAATTTCGTAACTGTTACCATTGCATTGTAGAAGATTGAAATTTTGCTCTGAGCTACCTGCAACATTACTCCGTAAAGATGAAGATGCGCGGCAACCGGAGACGTTAGTCTCTGGCTCGGAGACGCTGCAGACAACAAGGTGTCGACACAGGAGAAAAGGAAGACAGAGATCAGTTCATGCCTGTTGCAAGGAGGGTTAATGATGTTACGTTAGCACCAAATTTCACTACAGTTCCGCTGAACGCCACCTTGGAGGTTTACACGATGGAAAGTCATCAGGCTTCCACTCAAGCACATGTCACCCATTTTCTTGACGCCTCTGCGATGGAGGTCAGAAACTCAGAGTCGACACGAAAAGGCCTCATCGGGTGGCATAGAGGATGTCAATGAAACCAACCTTCGTCTTGTGGTAATGAATTCGACACAGCGGAATTGCAGGGGTTTCAGTGGGTTTCAGTAACGTGAATTTTGGTATCCAATACGAGGAACATGCCGCACAGATACGCTACGTTACTACAAAGAAAAACGGCAGTGTAGAATTAGGACAAGTACAGTTAAATAAATCATTAGTAATTAGATTTAGTCATAATTAGCTTAAGTAGCGTTTGCATACTTGATTTAGACCATAGTGCCACAATATTGAGCTAAATTAAAAACCATGTCCTCGTCACGTTTAATACAATTCGTAATAGTTCATTCAGTATGTGTATACTATTCGTATAATGTGCTTGAACATCATAATTATGTTTTAGAGTAATCAGACATCACACATGCATGAATAAAACGGCAAAGGGTCTATCTTAGATGAACCAGGTCGGTAACAGCCCCCCCCCCCCCCCTCACCCGTGCCACCAGCCCATCTTTATTGAACACTTTGCAAATATGACTGTGGCAAATGCGGAATCTACATCTACATGAATGCTCTGCAAATCGCATTTATGCCTCTGGCAGAGGGGTTATCGAACGACCTTCACAATTCTCAAATTCCAATCTCGTACAGAGCGCGGAAAGAATGAACACCTATATCTTTCCGTACGAGCTCTGATTTCCCTTATTCTATCGTGGTGATCGTTCCTCCCTATGCAGATCGGAGGAGAAAGTTGGTGATTGGAATTTCGTGAGAAGTTTCTGTCGCAACGATAAACGCCTTTCTTTTAATTATGTCCGGCTCAAATCCTGTATCTTTTCTGTGACACTCTCTCCCATATTTCGCGATAATACAAAAAGTGCTGTCTTTCTTTGAACTTTTTCAAAGTACTCCGTCAGTCCTGTCTGGTAAGGATCCCACAGCGCACTGCAGTATTCTAAAAGAGGACGGACAAGTGTAGTGTAGGCAGTAACCTTAGTAGGTCTGTTACATTTTCTAAGTGTCCTGCCAAGAAAACGCAGTCTTTGGTTAGCCTTCCCCACAACATTTTCTACGTGTTCCTTCCAATTTAAGTTGCTTGTAACTGTAATACCTAGGTATTTAGTTGAATTTACGGCTTTTGGATTAGACTGATTTATCGTGTAACCGAAGTTTAACAAGTTTCTTGTAGCGCTCATGAGGATGACCTCACACTTTTCGTTATTTAGGGTCAACTGACACTTTTCGCACCATTCAGATATGTTTCCTAAATCGTTTTGCAGTTTGTTTTGATCTTATGATGACTCTATTAGTCGATAAACGACAGCCGCATCTGCAAACAACCTAAGACGGCTGCTCATATTGTCTCCCAAATCGTTTATAAAGATTAGGAACAGCAAAGGTCCTCTAACACCGCCTTGAGGAACGCCAGAAATCACTTCTGCTTTCTCGATGACTTTCTGTCAATTTCTACGAACCTCTCTCACAGGAAGTCGCAAATCCAGTCACATAACTGAGACTATATTCCATAAGCACGCAATTTTACTACTAGCCGCTTGTGCGGTAGTGTCAAAAGACTTCCGGAAATCCAGAAATACGGAATCGATCTGAAATCCCTTGTCAATAACACTCAACATTTCATGTGAATAAAGAGTTAGTTGTGTTTCACACGAACGATGTTTTCTAAACCCATGTTGACCGTGTGTCAATAGACCGTTTTCTTCGAGGTAATTCATAACGTTCGAACACAATATATGATCCAAAGTCCTGCTGCATATCGACGTTAACGATATGGGCCTGTAATTTAGTGGATTACTCCTACTATCTTTCTTGAATATTGGTGTGACCTGTGCAACTTTCCAGTCTTTGGGTACGGATCTTTCGCCAAGCGAACGGTTGTATATGATTGTTAAGTAAGGTGCTAATGCATCAGCTCCGAAAGGAACCTAATTGGTATACAGTCTGGACCAGGAGACTTGGGGTCTTTTATTCGAACTTCATTTATTCCTCTCCAAACTGAGTTGCGAGAATGTTCAGACCATTGATCAGATAACCTGTACTGCTAAGAGAACGCACATAAGTGTGTAGCATAGAACGAGAAGCCAGTAGAAAGAGTAGGAAGATACGAGCAGAGCGTCGTTCTGTTCAGGGCATTTCTACAGTGAACTTTTTTAGCCGATAGGTCGGATGGCCTCCCCCCATGAAACATGGACCTTGCCGTTGGTGGGAGGCTTGCGTGCCTCAACGATACAGACAGCCGTACCGTAGGTGCAACCACAACGGAGGGGTATCTGTTGAGAGGCCAGACAAACGTGTGGTTCCTGAAGAGCGGCAGCAGCCTTTTCAGTAATTGCAGGGGCAGCAGTCTGGATGATTGACTGATCTGCCCTTGTAACACTAACCAAATTGGCCTTGCTGTACTGGTACTGCGAACGGCTGAAAGCAAGGGGAAACTACATCCGTAATTTTCCCCGAGGGCATGCAGCTTTACTGTACGATTAAATGATGATGGCGTCCTCTTGGGTAAAATATTCCGGAGGTAAAATAGTCCCCATTCGGATCGCCGGGCAGGGACTACTCAAGAGGACGTCGTTATCAGGAGAAAGAAAACTGGCGTTCTATGGATCGGAGCGTGGAATGTCAGATCCCTTAATCGGGCAGGTAGGTTAGAAAATTTGAAAAGGGAAATGGATAGGTTAAAGTTAGATATAGTGGGAATTAGTGAAGATCGGTGGCAGGAGGAACAAGACTTTTGGTCAGGTGAATACGGGGTTATAAATACAATAGCAAATAGGGGTAATGCAGGTGCAGGTTTCATAATGAATAAAAAAATTGGAGTACTACAAACAGCATAGTGAATGCATTATTGTGGCCAAGATAGACACAAACCCCATGCCTACTACAGTAGTACAAGTTTATATGCCAACTAGCTCTGCAGATGATGAAGATATTGATGAAATGTATGATGAGATAAGAGAAATTATTCAGATACTGAAGGGAGGAGAAAATTTAGTAGTCATGGGTGACTGGAATTCATCAATAGGAAAGGGGAGAGAAGGAAACATAGTAGGTGAATATGGATTGGGGCTAAGAAATGAAAGAGGAAGCCGTCTGGTAGAATTTTGCGCAGAGCATAACTTAATCATAGCTAACACTTGGTTCAAGAAACATGAAAGAAGGTTGTATACATGGAAGAACCCTGGAGATACTAAAAGGTATCAGATAGATTATATAATGGTAAGACAGAGATTTAGGAACTAGGTTTTAAATTGTAAGACATTTCCAGGGGCAGATGTGGACTCTGACCACAATCTATTGGTTATGAACTGTAGATTAAAACTGAAGAAATTGCAAAACGGTGGGAATTTAAGGAGATGGGACCTGGATAAACTGAAAGAACCAGAGGTTGTACAGAGTTTCAGGGAGAGCATAAGGGAACAATTGACAGGAATGGGGGAAAGAAATACAGTAGAAGAAGAATGGGTAGCTTTGAGGGATGAAATAGTGAGGGCAGCAGAGGATCAAATAGGTAAAAAGACGAGGGCGAGTAGAAACCCTTGGGTAACAGAAGAAATACTGAATTTAACTGATGAAAGGAGAAAATATAAAAATGCAGTGAATGAAGCAGGCAAAAAGGAATACAAACGTCTCAAAAATTAGATCGACGGGAAGTGCAAAATGGCAAAGCAGGGATGGCTAGAGGACAAACGTAAGGATGTAGAGGCTTGTCTCACTACGGGTAAAGTAGATACTGCTTACAGGAAAACTAGAGACGTTTGGAGAAAGGAGAACCACTTGCATGAATATCAAGAGCTTTGATGGAAACCCAGTTCTAAGCAAAGAAGGGAAAGCAGAAAGGTGGAAAAAGTATATAGAGAGTCTATCCAAGGGCGACGTACTTGAGGACAATATTATGGAAATGGAAGAGGAGGTAGATGAAGATGAAATGGGAGATATGATACTGCGTAAAGAGTTTGACAGAGCACTGAAAGACCTGAGTCGAAACAAGGCCCCCGGAGTAGACAACATTCCATTAGAACTACTGACAGCCTTGAGAGAGCCAGTCCTAACAAAACTCTACCATCTGGTGAGCAAAACGTATGAGACAGGCGAAATACCCTCAGACTTCAAGAAGTATGTAATAATTCCAAACCCAAAGAAAGCTGGTGTAGACAGATGTGAAAATTACCGAACTATCAGTTTAATAAGTCACAGCTGCAAAACACTAACACGAATTCTTTACAGACGAATGGAAAAACTGATAGGAGCCGACCTCGGGGAAGATCAGTTTGGATTCCGTAGAAATGTTGGAACACGTGAGGCAATACTGACCCTACGACTTATCTTAGAAGAAAGATTAAGGAAAGGCAAACCTACGTTTCTAGCATTTGTAGACTTAGAGAAAGCTCTTGACAATGTTGACTGGAATACTCTCTTTCAAATTCTGAAGGTGGCAGGGGTAAAATACAGGGAGCGAAAGGCTATTTACAATTTCTACAGAAAGCAGATGGCAGTCATAAGAACCGAGGGGTATGCAGGGAAGCAGTGGTTGGGAAGGGAGTGAGACAGGGTTGTAGCCTATCCGCGATGTTATTCAATCTGTATATTGGGCAAGCAATAAAGGAAACAAAAGAAAAGTTCGGAGTGGGTACTATAATCCATGGAGAAGAAATAAAAACTTTGAGGTTCGCCGATGACTTTGTAGTTCTGTCAGAGACAGCAAAGGACTTGGAAGAGCAGCTGAACGGAATGAACAGTGTCTTGAAAGGAGGGTATAAGATGAACATCAACAAAAGCAAAACGAGGATAATGGAATGTAGTCGAATTAAGTCGGGTGATGCTGAGGGAATTAGATTAGGAAATGAGACACTTAGAGTAGTAAAGGAGTTTTGCTATTTGGGGAGCAAAATAACTGACGATGGTCGAAGTAGAGAGGATATAAAATGTAGACTGGCAATGGCAAGGAAAACGTTCCTGAAGAAGAAAAATTTGTTAACATCGAGTATACATTTAAATGTCAGGAAGTCGTTTCTGAAAGTATTTGTATGGAGTGTAGCCATGTATGAAAGTGAAACGTGGACGATAAATAGTTTAGACAAGAAGAGAATAAAAGCTTTCGAAATGTGGTGCTACAGAAGAATGCTGAAGATTAGATGGGTAGATCACATAACTAATGAGGAGATATTGAATAGAATTGGGGAGAAGAGAAGTTTGTGGCACAACTTGAGTAGAAAAACGGATCGGTTGGTAGTACTTGTTCTGAGACATCAAGGGATCACCAATTTAGTATTGGAGGGAAGCGTGGAGGGTAAAAATCGTAGAGGGAGACCAAGAGATGAATACACTAAGCAGATTCAGAAGGATGTAGGCTGCAGTGGGTACTGGGAGATGAAGAAGCTTGCACAAGTTAGAGTAGCACGGAGAGCTGCATCAAACCAGTGTCAGGACTGAAGACCACAACAATAACAACAGGTCGGATGGTTGAAGGTTACGTGAATCTTCGGCTTCTGACTTGGTGTGGTGACCTCATGTCACAGACAAGTTTGAGAGTGCTGTCAGAGGGCAACAGACCTTTCTCGCTGCAGGTGAACCCTCGAAGACTGACAAAGACATGCTCCGTTCCGCCCTATATGGCGCGGTGCGGGTATTCTGCGCTTGCGCCAAAATTCAAATTGACAGACGGACAACACATCCCGGTGGCAGCGCTCTCGCTGGTGGAACCGCGGAACTCAGCTGTCTTCTGCATTACCGCTCGCCGCTGCCGTTGGCGAATTCTTCCACTTCCATAAGAAGTTGGGGCCCCAAGCAGTGTCCAACAGGTAACCGCTATCACGGTTCATCAGATTTTCCGCCAGGCGTATTTCCACGTACCATTTAATAATGGAGTCCCAAAACGATTTTGCTGTGGTGAGAATCACAGTTCTATAGTACACTATTGAATGTCCAGTGGAAGTACAGTGTTCGGCAATCGCGGGCTTGACTGTTGCAAAAGACGAGTACAACTTTGATGCTCAGTGCAGCGTGCTGTCACAGTGCATGTGGCCGTCCTATGTAGGCCATACAACACTCACAAGGTATTCTGTATATTCAGACCATCCGCAATAGCTCGTTTGTTCACTAGTTCAAGCCGAGAGGGCAATGACACATCATTAATAGGCATTCTACATTCTCTGTTGCGACAGGTGCATTATTATGCTTTATCATAAAGATAAGAAAAAGTTCCGTGTTTTACAACTCAGTGTTTTATTTGTCAGTCAGACACTTTTCGTCCATTCATGCTAGGCATCACCACTCGTCTATTATACAAAGACTAATCATTTATACATATTTTGATGGGTCTGTAGTAAATCTTAGCAGCTAAATTAAATTATCTGTTTACAGATAGTTGTTTATACATGTACCCATTTCATGTTCTCGTCATGTATCTATATTTTCTTCTGGATGTACCAGATGCATATAGTACAGATTTCCTATTCATGGGTCACTTGCAAACATTACACTGGACATAACTTTTAATCTAGCACTTTACACATGGTCTTGTTCACACTGTCAGACTGACTGACGGTTTATGGCAATTGGAGATTTTGGTTGTTCGATTGGGAATGGAGGGACTTCCGCTTTTTTGTCATTTATCATACTTTAATCTTTATTTACGCCGTTCTGTATTAAATATTCTTCCTGCAGAGTGAGCATTCCGTTTCCTTTATTGTTACTGCATAAAACTGTCCTGTGTCTTTTTATCCCAGCCTGGTGGTGATGTCCTGCGTACATGGAGTGTGTAAATTCACTCTTCATATCCCTTTTATTTTTTTCTTGAACTGGTATTGAGGTTTCTTGCAGTAACCCCAATACGATTTTAGTTGCAGTTATTAAATTTTAGTTAACGTATTCCTGAGTTTTCGTATTTATCTTTCTGTTGTAACAATTCTTAATTACCTTTGTATTAAGCAATTTGTCATGCTAGATGAGTTAATTTCATGTTTTTTGATGATGTTACGTCGGTCGCGGTACGTTGTGCTGTGCCATTTTGTGTTCGTGTTGAGGGATGAGTTTCCTGTTCTGTGTTACTGTTGTGTGTTGACATAATTGGATTCTTTTTTATTTTACAGTCTTCTGATTCTACAATGCCATTAACATGAACATATAAACAGAAATTTCTTGAATTTGTGTTACTGTTGACTACAACACCCTCGTTATTTTGGATGCTGATGCTGGTTTCTTGGATCGGCCTTGGCGACGACCGTGATTGTCGATGGAGTGATGTTGTTTCATATGTGTCAGTGAGGAGAGTTTTTCCTGATCTTCTGACAGTGAGTACCGAAGAGCTTTTGTCTATACCTGCTGCGTTGCTATATACGTAACAGGGGCTATCGTCTACATATGTGTCACCAAACGTGTTTCGTTAATGACTCATTGGAACACTAGCGACTTAGAAACACTATACCACACGTATTAATAACGAAATGCTGATGCCTAAAGGTAAAGTGATATCATTAGTGTCGCGTCAATGAATTGAGAGCCTGGTCGTGGCTAAACGCCATGTAAAAAATTAGTGTGGCACAGATAGTACAGGAACGGAAAGTTACTGCGACGAAAAGATGAACCAACATTTTTTTTTCAGAAATCATGTAACAAAAGCTGTTTTAATACCGACGGAAGACAAGCCAGAACTTCTGGAGCATTGGAATATATGAAATTACGTACAAATGTGCTGAACAATACATTGAAGAGACAGGTCGAGCAGTTGAAAAATGTTTAAAAGAGTAACCTATTCAGCTGGCATAACCCATTCAGCTGGCACTCACTGTAGTGAGAAAAGTGTTCAGGATATTGACTTTGGTAATGTTAGCCTTTTAGAACAATTAGCATATCAATGCAAACAAAAAGGCACTAGGATAGTCGAGAATGCTAAACGGATAATGATTTTTAATCGTTTTTAATTGCGACCACAGCCTCGGGCTTCCGGCGGCTGTGCTGTCTGCCGTCAGTGCTGCGAGGGCGCCACCAGCAACGAAGTTCAAAACCTGATCTTCAGCGCCTTCGACGATAAACGTGGGAAATACTCTCCCTAAATTAGCGAAAGCCTGAAAGTGCGCCACGGAATCCTGTCAGTTCATGAAATAATTATAAATGATTTTGAGCTGTACTACTGTTCAATCTGTCAACTCTATATCATGATTTTCAGCTTTATTAGTTTTAAAAAATGGCTCAAATGGCTCTGAGCACTATGGGACTTAACTTATGAGGTTCACATGTTCACATGTGTGTGAAATCTTATGGCACATAACTGCTAAGGTCATCAGTCCCTAAGCTTACACACTATTTAACCTAAATTATCCTAAGGACAAACACACACACCCATGCCCGAGGGAGGACTCGAACCTCCGCTGGGACCAGCGGCATAACTTCTGAGGTCATCAGTCCCCTAAAACGTAAAACTACTTAAACATAACTAACCTAAGGACATCTCACACATCCATGCCCAAGGCAGGATTCGAACCTGCGACCGTAGCGGTCGCACGGTTCTAGACTGTAGCGCCTAGAACCGCTCGGCCACTCCGGCCGGCCTTGCTTTATTCCTGTTCAGTCTATAAACTCAACGCCTACTTCCTTTACGTTGCACAATTAACGTTAGTGTGCTATACACCGTGAACTTTCATTGGCCATTTTACAGCACATTCCATTTATTAATTATTTGCTTGGGTTATTACTTGGTTTATTATAAGGCATAGTTTCTTCAAATTAGCGCACAATTTTATTTCCACTAGTAAACCATATTACAGAAGGGGTCAGACCACTTACAAGCGGTACTGTTCAGCTATTGTAATAGTAGACTAATGCTCAGTTAAGTAACAGAGAACATGAATCATGAAAGTATTTCTCGAATTTTCCACAAGAAAACAGAAAAGAATAAATTCGCATGAATGATAGGTACCGAAAATACTGAATTTTTCGGTTTGTACTGCATATTGTTGTCGGTGAAAAAAAACATTATTTTTTACGACAGGAACCCCTATTTATTTAAACTGATTATTCGTTTTCTGCGAGAAACAGTGAATGACATCAAACAGAACTACTTATTTCCATTTATTATATATTGATGTATTTTTACGAAACAAGGAGTAATTACTGTTCCAGAAAAAGTATTGCTGTCGACGATGTTCGAAGTTATTATTTTTGACTTTGATACGTTCGTTTATCGTCCTTTGAAGCATTTCTCACGAAGTGATACTCTCTCCTCATCAATACCTTGCAAGCGTTTTCAGTTCGTTCAGTTATATTTGCATGAGTTAATGGCAGAGCTATCTACTTTTGAGACACAAATTGATCTTTGCCCCTTTGTGCACTGTTCATGCAGGGGCAGGGGCAAACACATGACACCATCGTTGTCATTCGACCTTAAGCACACCTTTTCTCACTTCCACTCCCGTCTCTATACCTCTACTCTATTCAGATTCCAGTATTTTACAGGCGACAAAACGAAACAGCCAATCACAAAGTAACCATCTTGGTCATGTTCAAAATTATTCAATCTGAATTTTGCATCGTATTCAAAAGTATCCCAATGATCTGAATTATTTATCAAAAGACACACACGCACTTTCATAAAAGATTATTTTCCAGTTCACTAAAAAAACTATCTACATTTTAAATATGCACCGAAAATTCTGAATCATCGGCGAATTTCAACTCTGCCTTTTCTATTTTATTTGTTAGAACTGTGCTATTCAGAGACGTTGCCAATTCATGGATGGTGAAGGGGCGTGATATCATTCTCATATAGGGGCGATGGCAATAGCATAATGCGATGAATACACACGAGTGTGGAAATCTTAAGGAAAAAAAGTAGTATTCGCGTAACGTGTCACTGAAAATTTACTTAGCCCGATGAATCTAGGACCATACATGGAAAGAACTGCTACAGTAGTGTACAGAATGTAACTGAAACAATTTCGCAATGAGACACCGAGAAATCTAAGTTTTCTTCAAAGACAATAATTACACTGAAGATAGGGTCATGGCTCTTCATATTGTGTGCGATCACAACGGTAGGCAATACTTGCTCTGAAATATGTTCCCGTGCTTGCCACAAGGTTTTAAAGGAGGTCAAGTGGTAGGGTGTACCATTTCTCCACCAAAGCGGTTGATATCTGCCAGATGGTCTTTGGTGCACGTGGAAGTACAGCAAACGCATGTTACCCGTGTTCGGTAGGATTTAATGCGGCGGTACTGGCAAGCCATTAGGGGCGAAAAACTGCGTCCCTCAGTAACCTCTCTCTTCAATTCGAACACTTCGTTTTCTGCCTTCCAGTCTTATTATCCCCTCTTTGTTCTTGTACTTATTGAATATAACCCAATTTTTCCTGTAGTTCACTCCCACCGTCCTCAGAATTTCAAACAACTAGGTCAATTTTACTTGTCGAACGCTTTTACCTTTTCGACGTATACTATGAATCTGCGTTGTTTTTCTGCAGCCTTTCTTACGTTACCAAGCGAAACGTCAGGACTGGCTCTCTAGAGTCTTTACCTTTTCTAAAGCCAAACTTATAGATATCTAACAGATCTTCAATTTTGTTTACCGTCATTCTGCATATAATTTTCGTCAGAGGTTTATGTGCATGAGCTTTCAAGCTGATTGTGCGATAGTCATCGCACTAATCTGCTCTTGCAATTTTCGGGAATTTTGTAGATGATATTTTTTCGAAGATGTAATGACATATAGCCTATCTCATAGATTCTACGCAATAATGTGAATAGTGACTCAAGGAATTTCAGTGGAACATTATCTATCGCTTCCGCCTAAATTGATCTCAAGTCTTCCACAGATCTTCTAACTCTGATTCTAATATTGGATACCATATCTCTTCCACGTCACCTTCACTTCCTTCTGACATGTCATCAAAATATTATTCCCCCTCTACAGACCTTCAATGTACTCTTTCCACGTATCCGTTCTTTTCACTGAGTTTAACACTGAAGTCTTATTAATGTTGCCATCCTTACCGAGCGTTGTTTTGACTTCTCTGTATGTTGAGTCAGTCGTTCCGTCGATCATTCCTCTTTCTATTTCTTCACATCTTTCCTGGCGTCGTTTCGCCTTGACTTCCCAGCACTTCTCATTTATTTAATTCGAAAGTGAGTCATATTTTTGTATTCCTGTCTTTCCCTGAACATGTTTGTAGTTCCTCCCTTCAGTTGAAATATTTCTCCCTGTTACCCAACTATCCTCGGCAGTTACTTTCCTTGCACCTTAGTTTGTCTGTCTCAAATATGTCATTGTTCTAGGTAGAGACGTTCACTCCTCTTCAACTGAACTGCCAATTGTTGCATTCCGTATAGTGAATTTCAAATGCCTCTCACCATTTGTCAATACTTCAGTTTCCGACTTCCTTCCACACTGGTCCTTCCAGATGCTTCTCCTAAAATAATCACTACTAAAGTATCATCTCTGTCTGTATCTACCCCTGGGTGCGCCTCACAATCCACTATCTGATCATGATGTAATTCATTTCCGTGTCTCCGGGATTTTTCCAAGTGTACTGCTCCTCGTGCGGTTCTTGAAAGGACTGTTTACTGTTAGTAGATATAATTTATGGCAGAACTCAATTAGTTTTTCTCCTCTCTCATTTCTATTATCAATCCATATTCTGCAGTAACCCTTTCTTTTACTCCTTCCCCTAAAACAGCTTTTCAGTCCTCCATGACGGTTTACATTCAGGTTATCGTTTCCCTCTACATACTGAATTACACGTTCGATGTTCTAATATATTTTCTCTATGTCTTCACATTCTGCTTGCGACTTCTACATGTATACCTCAGCTAATGTGGTCACCGTTGCGTTGCTATCAAATTTGATAAGAACAGCCGCATCACTGAAATATTCACAGTAAATCACTCTCTGCCCTACGTTTCTATTAATAATGAATCCTATTCCCATTATACAGTTTTCTGCTGCTGTTGATCTTGCCGAATATTCGCACACATCTCCTTAGTCGTCGTTCAGCCCCGTCATCTATGGCCTGTGGTGCACCACAGTTACCGTATAATTGACCACGGCGACACCCTATCAGTTTGAGCACTTAGCTACTTCGTAAGTGCTTTCATTCTTGGCCCAAAAGCCAACGACTATGCCCTTTTGCACACCAGATAAATCGCCACGTTTTCGCATCTCGCCAACGACTGCACTGTTTTTTGCATTTCCAAACACGATTTAAATACTCCCACTGCTCCCACCTGCCCTCTGTGTCTGGTTATTACACGTTGACGTGACAAACAGGTGGCGGCAACATTAACTTGTATATGATTTTTAAGCATCGATCTGTTACATCAGCATACTCTGGAAGTATTGTTAACCCTACACATTTTAGACCAGAAGTGAATTAACTTGTTGCACTACATTAATGTTATGTACGAGGGCGTAATTGGAAAGTAATGCTTACGATTTTTTCTTTGAAAACCCTTAGAGATTTTTAACTTAAATCAATCCACATCTTCATTCTTCATGTCAATAAATTTTTTTCTCAACGTAATCACCCCGGTGATGAACACATTTCTCCCAACGAGAGACTAGTTTACTGATAGCGTCACTGCAGAATGTTTCACATTGTTGACGGAGCCACAACCTCACCTTTTCTTGCACTTTATCTCTCTTTGCACCACTTCATCACTATCAAAGTGAAGTCCTTGCAGGTGTTCCTTAAGTGTTGGATACTAAAAAAAATCGAATACGGTCAAGTCGGGACTGTGTGGAGAATGATTGATGACATTGAAACCAATGCGTCGGATTGTTGCCGATGTCGCAGCGTTCCTGTTTCGTCTGCCATTGCCTTGCTGAACCACAGGGTGCTCAAAGCGTTGAAGAACTCTTCAAATTCGCAACTCGATTACAGCATTATTTGTCTCACGCACCAATATAGTTCCATTACACACTACCATGTTACACGGATCAGTTCATAGCTATCTGGAAGCAGAGAGCTTCAAATATGTAGGTAAAAAGAGTAAAGATGAAAAATGTTAATAATGCTTGTTTGATTTAAAAAATTCGGGTTCATTGCTTTTCAGCACGTCCTCATACTTACGAGTTATTCACGGTGGCTGTTATTCTCGATTTGAACTCTGGAATATTAACTGAATCATGTTTGGTGATGAAACTTAGGGAAAACTTGTTTAGTAATTCCACTTTCGTGGCACTATTGTAGTAACATGACCGTTGCTATCGTTCACTGAAGTCATTTATTGTGCCTTGCTGCAGGTGTACTTCACATACGACAAGAATCTCTCTGCGTTTATCTGGTGGATTTCGAGACAGAGTTTTGTTATGAGAACTAGTCGAAATGGTGCACACCGAAATCAACGATAAATTTTGAGCTTCTGTAACAAATCACCAATCCCGCAGATATTTCAGTCTGTTGACTGTGGAATGCTTCCAAAACAGTGTTCTAACCTGTTTTGTGCACTATGGGGAATATGTTCCGTCTCTTATTTGTTGGGTATAAATCTATCAAACCCCATTAACACTACACATACCAAAAAAGTTTTGCATCACTTTGGCTCCGAGAGTTCCGGAACATGTACAGAAAATTGGAATATTGATCAACACAAACATCATTTCCGCCGTTTTTATTGTTCACGAAAACCACACATTGCATGTTGTACCACCATACAGCGAGACTTTCAGAGGTGGTAGTCCAGATTGCTATACACACCGGCACCTCTGAAACCCAGTAGTACGTCCCCTTGCCCTAATCCACAAGTTCATCAAGGCACTGTTGGTCCAGATTGTCCCATTCCTCAACGGCGATTAGGCGTGGATCCTTCAGAGTGGTTGGTGGGTCACGTCGTCCGTAAACTGCCCTTTTCAATCTATCCCAGGCATGTTCGATAGGGTTCATGTCTGGACTATGCTGGCCACTCTAGTCGAGCGATGTCGTTCTCCTGAAGGAAAAAAAAAATGGCTCTGAGCACTATGGGACTTAACATCTGAGGTCATCAGTCCCCTACAACTTAGAACTACTTAAACCTAACTAACCTAAGGACACCACACACATCTATGCCCGAGGCACGATTCGAATCTGCCACCTTAGCGGTAGCGTGGTTCCAGATTGAAGAGCTTGAAACTGCTCGGCCACACTGGCCGGCTATCCTGAAGGAAGTCATTCACAAGATGTGCACCATGGGGGCGTGAATTGTCGTCCATGAAGGCGAACGCCTCGCCAATATAATGCCGATATGGTTGCACTATCGGTCGGTGGATAGAATTCACGTATCTTACAGCCGTTATGTAATGCCACCCAAAAACAACAGGGAACCTCCACGTAGCTGCACTCGCTGGACAGTGTGTCTAAGACTGACCGGGTTGCCTCCAAACACGTCTCCGACGAATGTCTGGTTGAAGGTATATGCGACACACATCAGTGAAGATAACGTGATTTCAATCCTGAGGTCTATTCGGCATGTTGTTGGACCCATCTGTACCGCGGTGCATGGTGTCATGGTTGCGAAGATGGACATCGCCATGGACGTTAGGAGTCAAGTTGCGCTTCATGCAGCCTACTGCGCAGAGTATGAGTCGTAACACGACTTCCTGTGGCTGCACGAAAAGCATAATTCAACATGGTGGCGTTGTTGTCAGGGTTCCTCCGAGCCATAATCCGTAGGTAGCGGTCATCCACTGCAGTAGCAACCCTTGGGCGGCCTGAGTGAGGCATGCCATCGAAATTCCTGTCTCTCTTTATGTCTTCCATGTCCGATCAACATCGCTTTGATTCACTCCGAGACGCCTGTACACTTCCCTTGTTGAGATCCCTTCCTGGCACAAAGTAATAATGCCGACGCGATCGAACCGCGGATTTGACCGCCTAGGCATGGTTGAACTACAAACAACACGAGCCGTGTACCGTCTTCCTGGTGGAATGACTGGAACCGATAAGTGGCGGACCCCTCCATCTAATAGGCGCTGCTCATGCATGGTTGTTTACATATTTGGGCGGGTTTAGTGACATCTCTTAGCAGTCAAAGGGACTGTGTCTGTGATACAATACGCACAGTGAACGTCTATCTTCAGACGTTTTGGGAACTGGGGTAATGGAAAACTTTTTTTGCTGTTTGTATTTCTCTGAACTTAACGCACATATGGGATATATACTGTCCTTTTGGAAGGCATCAAGTAATTTTTATCTGCTTCTTAAACAGATAAATTTTGTATTCATTTCTGGAGCACTCACATACTTCAGTGTAAAGGTTATGAGCAATAATGCTACTATGTACAGGCGTTGAAACTTTATTTATGTAACACAAATGGTAAATATCAGAGCTTCCAAGAGACAGCATTAAGAGACTCACGTGTTTGTCACGATTGTGTTTCGAGACATATAATGGAATTGTTTGAAAGTTTTTCCCTTCGTGCCCTTCTGTCCCTCCTGCCAGGGAGTTTCAATAACTATATTTTTTAATCATTATTTATAGCTGCTCTTTTATTTGCAATCGATTTTGTTCATTTATTTGTCTCCCTACAGAAAATATGTTGTTTTTTGTTAAGGTTATGTAAAGTTTTTTAATTTCCTTTGAAGCCTAAGTGGAATCATGTACATGTAAGTTTCCATTTTTTTTTAAAGTCGTCTCTAACAGCAGATAAATAACATTCACTAGTTTCATCAGATACAGAAATGTGTTCTTTCTTTTCTTATATGTTTCCTTAATCTCAAGTGAGTTGGAAAGTACAGAAAGTGAGATTTTTTTTTTTTAACTGGCCGATTCACCTCACACACTCAGTTGGTAAAAACATGGAGACACGTAGCAAAATATTGTTTGGAATCCTTAAACCCAACCGGCCGCGGTGGCCGTGCGGTTCTAGGCGCTGCAGTCCGGAACCGCGGGACTGCTACGGTCGCAGGTTCGAATCCTGCCTCGGGCATGGATGTGTGTGATGTCCTTAGGTTAGGTTTAAGTAGTTCTACGTTCTAGGGGACTGATGACCTAAGATGTTAAGTCCCATAGTGCTCAGAGCCTTAAACCCATCATGACTGGCTATTATAATAGCAGATATTCAATTTTTAGAACTTAAATGCTCACAAACTCATATAAGCGTATCATTACCGACTTTAACACGACTTTAGATGGAGCCACTTTACTGCAAACAATACGTTCAAAAATAGCAATTTAGAGTACAAACTGAACTAAAAGGCTATTAAACTTGCTCTGTGTAGTAGAGCTACTCATAAATTCAAAGTTTTCTCCAGCACTATTTCACTATTTTTGGAAGACTCTTCATTAACACAAATGCAGAGGTACACAGTTTAGCTACAACATATTTGCATCAGATGTCTGGGGGTAGTAGGTCATGCCATACAGAACAAAGTGTTCGTTGACACTTTCTGACGACTGTAAGCATTCTTTAGTATTAGCCAGACCTTGCATGATAAGATTTCACCACATCATCAGAAGCTAGTTACTGTCCGCCTGCTTAGCTGGATAGTAACGTCCTTGCCTTCCTTGCAAGTGGGCCGGTTCCCGACCGGGTTAGAGATTTTCTCCGCTCGTTGGCTGGGTGTTGTATTGTCCTCACCATCATTTCATCCTAATCACTGGCACGCATGATGCCCAATATGGCGTCGGCTGCAATAAGACTTGCACTTGGCGGCCGAACTTCCCCGAATGGGGTCTCCCGGCTCATACGCTCATTTCATTTTACTAACCAGTTCCACTGCATACTACCTACCCCAGTAAACAGAGTGATTTTCAATAAGAATGAATGTCTCCAAGCCGAGAAGGATATTTTAGATGCGAATCAGGAACTTTAATTTTTTGGGGGGCCCTTTGGGGCCTTTGGGCCCCCTTTGATATGGAGCAGATGACTAGATTATAGGCAATGGACGGGTCATGTACATGACACAAAGTGCATATCCCCTGTTTCAATTGGCAATTAATACAAAACGACACCTCGAGTCAATGGAAAGTGCCAGCGAACATTTAGTCCTTAAGAAAAATTGTTCCATAGGATGATCTATCACCTCTAAATGTTTGAGGCAAAGACTTTGAAACATGTTGCTAGGTATTTACGAAAGAGTCTGAAAGTCGATGATGTCCACATTGTTCAGTATCTCCGACTTATCTAGAGTTCAGAAACTCAAGTTTATCTTTGGTGAGAGCAGAAAATCTGATATATTCTGCAGTGCTTCAGATAGAAGACAACCACTTCTCGAAATTCCTTTTACGGTCGCGATCAGGCATTACTCTGGGAAATGATTCAGATTCTTCCACATTGTATGAGAATCATCCGCTTACAGCAAGTAGTCAGTAGCTGAAAGACCTAAAGTTGTTAATAGTGACACATGTCACACTGACATTTTTGGAGTAGTGCAGATGAATGTAGATTGTGTGTGTGTGTATGTGTGTGTGTGTGTGTGTGTGTCTGTGTGTAGTAACTCAATATATTTATGTACATATGATAAATGATTCGGTTCATCTGGATACTTTTGTACATAACGAAAAATTCAGTTAGATCAGATACTTTTGAAAGTAGCCAAGATCGCGGCGCTGCTTTGTTTCAATACCTAGTAAAATACTAGAATGTGGCTGAAGAGTGGAGGGAAGGGACGGGTAAATGGAGGGGCGCAGAGAGGGGCTAGATGATGCCAAGTAGTCAAGGTGATTGATGACGACATGCAGTTAAGGTCAAAGGTCATTAATAACGTCTTGTGATTCGCCTACAAAGCACATGAACAACATAAAGATCAAAGGTCAATTTCTATCAAGAGCAAAGAAAGAAATCAGGAGCATTAGCATTTCGTGACCAAGTAACACAACATTACGTACCACATCTCTGGGCAAAACACCCGATTTCAACCATCTAATATATCCCTTCCACCCTCCCCTCCCCCCGCCACAGCTTCATGAAAGTCGTTTTTCAGAGAATCTGAATGGTAGAGGCAAACATTTCGACGTTATTCAAAGGCAAGAAATTCGAGGTGAGATGGATTGCATCAATTTGTTGTAATAAATACCCACACCAAATATTAACTGACACAGTTAACATTTACCTGTTACTAAAGCTAGCAGGCCCATATCTGGGAGCTCTACAACATGAAAATTGTAGAAAGTGACGACATTGTTAGGCGCAAAATCGAGGACGTGTGTACACCAAAGGACCTACTACCCTGTTCTATGGGATAATGTAATTTACTGTCAAGAACAACATGAAATTTATGCGTAAGACATCCCACTATCATCATGAAGGATTGATATTATGAGTGGACATCACCATTTGTAGATTTAATGATGACAAGAGTATTTTGATGTGGAGGATGTGTGCACTTGACCACCTAAATCTTGTCAGAATTTATACTCTTCAGCAGAAAAATGTATCCAAGGAAAAACTACGCAGTGAAATGTGAAAAAGGAATGGCATTATCCATGTCTCAGTCATTATTTGTAAACACATTGACATCAGCCTCGAAAGTCATATAACACACTAGCACTATTAACGATTACGTAAGCAGTTTTTTAACTTTTTATTAATGCCTTACACCCACATCAACAACATTTTTTGAACGACTAAAGCTCTGTTTCTCGACGTCATATGTTGTTGAATGCTGATATCGACACACATACCTTGAAGTTAGTACATGCCGGCCGAAGTGGGCGTGCGGTTAAAGGCGCTGCAGTCTGGAACCGCAAGACCGCTACGGTCGCAGGTTCGAATCCTGCCTCGGGCATGGATGTTTGTGATGTTCTTAGGTTAGTTAGGTTTAATTAGTTCTAAGTTCTAGGGGACTAATGACCTCTGTACAGATTCTGTGCTATCTTTCTTTCTCTTACGTTATCTTCTGTAACACTAAGGATCGTTCCTTTCCCCGGTACGTTATAAGGAAATTTGCATTTCCTTCAACGGCAAATTATAAACTGAATATTTATAAATCAAAAATGTAAGTAAAATATGTTGACTTGTATTTAAAATTTGAGTTCTGCATATCTATTTCGGAAAGTGAAAATAGATGGTAATATGAAATCAACTATTAAGCAACTCCAGTATCTCCTACGCTCAGTGGAAAATGTGCAATTATACGTATCGTATTAAGATGGTAGAACCATGATTTTTTTGTCGAAAAGAAAAAAAGCTTGTAAATATTATATGATTTTTATTGAATAGTGGAAAACGGTAAATGTGGGGCCATGTGTAACACTATCTACGGACGGTTCCGTAATGGTCGTAAAGGCAAGATTGAATTAATTACGAAACTCACAGGAGCTCATTAAATGTTCTTCCATGCATACCGTAAGAATTATTCTTACGCTATGGTGTAAAAAAACGACCTGTTCTGCACACTGTTTAGTCACCTGCAATGTATAGCCATTGATGCAGGTGTGGAGTTCCGCTTCATGTTGAGACGTTGCTGATTCCGTAGTTACGAGAAAACTTCGTTACGTCCGACATTCATTTAAAGTTTCGTAAAATTTTGCGTAAGCAGGTGAGACTGTTTAATGGAAAGTCAACACAGTAAAGAGAAAATTAAACACAGAAAAACTTCGCTCTTTCTCTCGGTTGAATTAAAAGTGAACAGCTGCGCTTGACCTTAAGTTCTTGTTAGGAACAACTTCTCAAAGTAAATTTACCAGATATTAAAGGAGCCATATTATCGTCAGTCTTTGGAATAATAAGACACTTGTTTTCATTTGTTGTGCTAAGATATACTTATTAAATTTGTCGTTCTTGTAAGTCTCCGAGAGAACACTAAACATAAAGACAAATATGTCTGTGTGATACAGGCTAATATGTCTACATAAACCTGCGCTACCGTTGTGGAAGGAGTAAAGCAAGCGAAATGTTACTGGAGTATATGTGCAGCCTATGGACTGTGTAAAATATTTGAATGTTACACGACACAATCACTATATGGAAGTTCATCAGTTCTAAAGCAGTTTACGTCAAATCTATAGTTTTTGACATAGAATGCGAGATGAAATTAAATATGCGCTAATGCCACTTCTCTGCTCACGAGCTAATTCTTTCCCTGCTAATGTTGCCAGTAGGCCTTAAGTTCACTAAGATAATTGAGTTACTGAAGGAATGAATCGTTAGAGCACAGCTATTTTCCTTTTTTGAAGTAATCATACGTGCTTCTAGTACTTCAGTCATCCTCCATTCTCTTACACACCAGTATTTACACCTGCAAACCTGTAACACTTAACATGTTCGGAATCTGAAGTATTGCTATCGGTATTTATCGACCTTCACAATAATTGAAAATTAAGATTCTCATCTTGCAAAGTGGATTTCATTAGAAATACTTACCAACTTTTGCTCCATACTTTCCTTTTATTGATGGATCTGACAGAAACTTCTTACGTCATGTGTCCTAGTTACTAAAAGAACAATTTACGCTTCATCTGTTCTTCTACGTTCCGCGCTTGATATCGTGGGATACAAAGAATGTAGGACAATTCTTTGTGGTAACTTTTAACAGAAGTCAATAGTTATTGACGCTGTATGCAATATGGCTTTTCTCGGTCAGTTAGGCTACCATCGTTTCGCAGAGATGTAATATAATCGAATTTTTTTAGTGCTTGGGTCTTCACAATCTATCTTTAGTGGATGATATGCACACCCTTCCACTCATATCTGTTGTGTTACTTACAGGACTTACTAGTGGTCGCTGAAATGGAAGGACATCGTTTTGAAATGTAACGATACACATTTTGCACTTACATTTGCTTTTCTAAATAATGTGAACAGCAAACCATGGAAAATAAAGAACTTTTATAGACTGCATTCTAGGGTGACAACAGAAATTAATACACAGTTCTTTATCCACCTTTTTCTTTTTTTACAAATTATCTAAATGTAGCAGAAGAGATAAACAATGTGTAATTCTGAAAAACTACCTCTAGAATGTTATAACTCTGACACACAAATTCAAATGGACCTTTAGTAATAAATACAGACAAAATGGTCGTAAGCGCGATATTTCTTATCGATGGATGGGTTGTATCACTCTTAATGTGTCAGTAGGTCTTAGTGAGGGAACCAGATATGGTGCACATAATATAAAGCTCACTGATAATGACGACCGGCGTCTAATTACAGAATTGGGCGACTTATATTCAACGTCACCCCCACAACTCTCCTCACCTTCGGAACCACAGGCAACGGGAGTCGGTCATCGAGGGGAACTCCCACCACTCTCCTACCCTCTTCCCCACTGCACTTTAACACTCCTCAGATAATGAGATTCAATCACCATATTCAACTTTTGCAGCTGGGGCTTTTTAGTGGGTGGCTTCACTCTGGAGCTGCGCAGCATGTGCAGATAAGGCTGTGTCTATTTGTTATTAACAAATCATGTACAGTCAACTCACTCAAGGTCTATTTGTTAATAACCATTTGAAATTAATACTACGCGTTTTTCGTCATTTCAGGTACCAACAGAGACCGCACCTCTTTACTTATTTTTATCCATTTTTCGCATATTATAAAATTTTACACTATCAACGTTTTCTCCATATTTTTCGTATTTACTTTATTAAATCCGATTTTACCAATTTTTCCACAGTTTTTCGTATTGTTTCAAGATTTTATCCACATATATGAGGTCCATCTCACATGGTCCATGTTACATCATGTTACATCAACATCACGTCACAGCATCTTGGTACATCATGATGATGTCATGTGCCCTCAGCTAATCACAATGCAGCATTTTCCCGAATTATTTTTCACTGTTAAGCCACCACTTTATTACTACCATGAGCATGACATCATAGTATGTGTGGTAGAAATGAACAAGTTGGTAGAAATAATGACATAATGACGTATTGACGATGTCATAACAAATTCTACAAGCATTGCAGTTTTGCTAATTTCGCACTAAACATACTGTGTGTATAAGAAATGTCACGCTCTGCTTGATAAAGCCTTTCCAAACCAGCGCTACATTACTTGATTGTATGATGTCAAAATTTGTGTGTTAAAACAAGATGTTTTTAGAAATAACAGTTGTGTCGAAACAAAATTCTGATGGCTCTAGCCAAAG
This sequence comes from Schistocerca americana, assembly GCF_021461395.2. NCBI lineage: Eukaryota > Metazoa > Arthropoda > Insecta > Orthoptera > Acrididae > Schistocerca > Schistocerca americana. The sequence continues at coordinate 764,059,390 of NC_060121.1, read as the reverse complement.
ACACAGTGTGTGTGAGAACTAGTACAGCACTACAAAATATTCATCTAGAGTGCATGACATTGTTTCTAAATTTGATTTTTACGTGTTAGTAGATGTTCTGTAAATTCTTAGTCTATCCATTCATCATGGTGAATTATGTGCGTCCATATCTCAGTGAGGTTATCCTAGTGGAAAGTCCACAGATCGGTATACAGAATGTAAGGCTATGAATTACAACGAGTTCGTTCGTGTAATCGTATAACTAATGTATATTCTGATAAATATTAACGAAATGAATGATACTAGTAAACGATATAACAGCAAAATTCTATAAGCACCATAGTTTTATTGATATCCAAAACTGCCGACCAAATCTAAATGCGGTATTTATAACAGTTATCTCACTGCTACAAATACACACCTAGACTACGTGGAACTACTCCCCGTGATCGCCGGAAAGTGCGGGTCAAAGTGAGATGCTGGCAGGGTACGTAATTCCTGGAGCGGTAGCCGAATCCCTGCCAACAAACGAGAGACCTCCGCATGACTGTCCAGGCCTTTACCAGACCGCCTCCCCAGGAATGGCAAAGAATTTTGAATTATGTAAAGATAAGTACGTGTAATCGTCTCCGACTATGGACTGTGTGTGGGTGGCATCTGACTTCTTCTGTTCATCATAGGGATTGGATAATTAGGAAACACTAGCAACAGCAGAGATCAACCAAAGCTACCAGGTGCAAGAAGACATATAGCACGACATAAACTATTGCATTATTATTGCTGCAAAGTGTGTGACATTCGTAGACATGTAAAAAATTTGTATAGGCGAGCTTTCTATTCATCTGTGTCCATCACAGTGATAGTGTGAACAGGGGTACGAGTATTAAAATGGTACACATGTACAACAGTGCACCTATAGATAATACCACACTGATGGTGGGTGTGGTCTGCCACTCTCCCTTACAGAAGAAAAGACAAGTAACAGGAAATAAACACTTTCGCAATATAACTGTGGAATGTCACTATAAGACTCCACCTATGGCGGAGAAACATGGACAATGACAGAAAGGGACTGGAGCAGACTGCAAGCAGGAGAAATGAAATTTCTCAGAGCAGTTAAGGGAAAAGAAAGAATGGACAGAGTAAGGAATGTAGAGATTAGAAAGGACCTTAAACAATAAAGTATGAGAGGAGAAATTGAAAAAAGGAGATTAAGATGGTATGGGCATGTTAAGGGGATGCATGGGCAGAGACACCCCAAAAGTATGGAAGAACTAAAGATGGGTGGGAAAAGAGCTAGAGGGCGCCCAAGAACACGTTTGAAAATGGGAGTGAGAATATCTGTGGAAAGGAGAGGTGTGACCTGGCAACAAGTGGAGGAAGTAAAGTGGTGGGAGGACCGAGAAAAATGGAAAGGTCTCGTCAGCACCCAGACCCGGCAGTAGCTGGAGCGGGATCCGGATATAGATAGATAGATAGATAGATAGATAGATAGATAGATATACCAAAACGAGACTAAGCAACGGCCACATAAAAAGTCATCGGTTCTTGCAATACGTTAAAACAGAACGGCACATTTCGCACACATTCTGAACATAAACCGGTTTCCAAAGTCGCAGACGTACATGCTTACAGAAATTAACATACAAGCAACAAATGCAGAATGAGTGCTGGAAAAATGGCCTGCACATACTTAATAACAGTAGAATTACTTCGATTTCTTCTCTGTTTCTGCAACTGCCTTGAGTGAACGCTGCCTCCGCAACTAAAAAGTCGCCAGGGAACTCAGATGTGCTCTTGTAATGGCTCTCCTTGCGTAAATAAAATTTCTAGCTCTGGGGAATAAGTACCGTGGCCACAACAAGTGGGCATTGGTTGACGGAAACTGCTAGAAAATGTCCTGCGCAATCACCAAACTGTCGCTAACAGTAAGTTAATGAATTTCTTTCCCGTTTCCGCAATAAGAATGGTAAGCACACGAAGACTGTCTAGTCACCAGTAAATAAACAGGACTGAGTATTACCCACACACTTGAACCATAGCAGAAAGCCTGTGATTGGTAAGATTAGTAGTGTATCACATGCTGAAGATGCATGACAGCCAGAAGACATTGTACGAATGATACCTTAAAAACAGTCTAAAATTATTTTTATTGTAAATATTAGATGTGCGTCGTTGAGAACGGCTGTAAGCTGCTGGAATTCAACTGAATTCTTGTAACTTACCTTCACTATGGGGCCACAATACAAACATGTCATCAACATATCTCCAAAACAAAGCCGTCACATCGATATCCCAGCGTCGATCAGCCGCGCCGCCAGTGATCTAATTCATGCATACGTTGTACCTCTTTGCCTCCGATCAGCGTCTCTGGTGCCTCTTGTATCAGTGGCAGCATGTGCAGTAATGCTAGGACAGAGCGAGTGCTGGAGCGTCAGTTATTTGTGAACATGTTTGAACGGCACACAGCTGAAATACCAGAAGAAGAAGTGGAATTCATGCAGCTGCACGCTCAAAATTTAATTGAGCAGTACGTAATTTTTACAGAGTAACGAAGGTTGCAGAAAATAATCGAATTATGCATTTCACCTACTCCAGAGATTCTCTATAAAATCAGTACGGTTTGTTCGCACGAACAGGTACGACTGACGCATTAATGGTAGACCAAAAGTTTTTAGATAGTGGTCTCATAGCCAAAATAAGTTTAACTGTGGTCACTCTTGATGTACAAGAGGCTTTCAAAGCAGCTCAGGTGTAATAGTAATTGCCAGTTGGGGTGGCCGAGTGGTTCTAGGCACTGCAGTCTAGAACCGCGCGACCGCTACGGTCGCAGGTTCGAATCCTGCCTCGAGCATGGATGTGTGTGCTGTTCTTAGGTGAGTTAGATTTAAGTATTTCTAAGTTCTAGGGAACTGATGACATCAGAAGTTAAGTCCCATAGTGCTGAGAGCCATTTGAACCATTTTGTAATAGTAATTTAAAACCTTTGTGTAGATTTCAGTGTCTGGGTAATCTGTACAAACTGGAGAGGCAGCTACTTTAGCCAAAGAACCGCAACGTTAACGGTCAACAACCTTTTAAACAGAGAACAGCAACCGATGGATGTTTGCGAGTCTACTTTCAGTCTAGATCTGTAGAGAATATTATAAAGAACTCATTACTTAGCTTACGCTACTCAACGAACTCTCTTGTAATTTATTCTGAAGACGAACTAATTCAGTGAATTGAAGTATTAAGTGCTCTTGAACTTGAGAACATGTGCAGCACAGACATGCTACAAATCGGTATTTGGACCGATAACAATAATCTCGGGTTCAACGAATAGAAATCAAAAGAGTCGAGGGAATAGGAAAAAGTCTGGAGGATTGAGATCCGACGAGTGTGGTGGATGTTGAACTTGCAACACCCTCTTTTTTGCAAGAAACTTCTTGACGATATTCACTGTTTTCGGGCGATCGTTGTCGTGAACAAATAATCAGGAACCTTGTTGTGTGTACTGGGGTCGTACCCTGTATAGACGTTGCACGAAACGGGTCAAAATTTCAAAGTACAGCGCAGCGTTCAATGTCGTTCCCTCAGACAGAAATTCCTTGTCGATAAAGCGTTCAGTATCGATAAAGGTAAAGGGCATCGTTTTGACGCGTGATTTTTCGGCTCTGACCTTTTTCCGACGAGGTGATGTCGGAGAACGCCATTCCATGCTTTGCCGTTTCTTTTCAGGGTCGTATCGGAGACACCTGGTTTCATCCTGAGTGAAAATACGGTTCAAGAAATTGTGTGTCGCATGCATTGTTTCGACAGAATCCTGTGAAGCCTCTGAACGTGCCCCCTTCTGATCGTTAGTCAAGTGATGTGGCATAAGACCACAACAAGTCTTCCTCTTCCCTAACTTCTGAGTAAGGATTCGTCACACGGATACACGGTTCATCTGCAGTTCATCCGATATCATGTGCACAGTTAATCAACGGTTGTTGGTGATTAATGTCCTCACTTTTTCAATGTTTTCGTCAATGACGGCGGTCGCCTGTCTTCCGCTACGGGGATTGTCAGAAACAGCTTCCAGGCCTCCTCATAAACGGGCAAACTACTCGTACACACACTTCATAACAGTGCTTAATCCCCACAAACACGTACCAGTATCGCATGCGTTTCTTTCGGTGTCTTGACAAGCTTAAAACAAAACTTTAAATTGATCCCTTGCTCGTTCTCTGTTCTGTTCTCAGTTCAGAGCCAACGCACTAAACAAGCGCTTCGTCCAACAGGTGTAACTAACACGGAACACACACCATGCTTAACTGAACTACGGTGGGGCCAGGTTGTCAACACCGGCCCTACGCAGGTGCAGCGTTGTGAGTCGCCAGTGTTGCCTGATCGACCATTCTGACTTCATTCACCAAACGTTATTGTCAGAGGTTGTAGTAGTAGTAGTAGTACAAGGTCAAAAGGCGCTTCACTCTTTCAAAAACCTTTCTAGAATTTGTTGAACACAACGATTAATCAATTTAAATATTGTGAAAGCTTACAGGACGACATCCATTGAAGTTCTGTGATTTTTAATAGCCTCACGCCCATAACCGATATGTACAAGGAATGACCAAACACTATAACGTAGTCAAATCGTACTGTAGAGACTGCCCTAGAATACAGAAGCTGGTCAAACCCAGCGGACTTTTCAAGAACAACTGAGAAAGAAGAAAATGAGTACTACTTTTTTTTTAAGTATATACAGATGGAAGCAAATCAGACGATGGAGTGAGGTCAGGATCAAGAAATTTACTCTTCGATTACAGCTCAGACTTGATAACGAATGCTCAAACAAGCAGTCAGAACAAATTGACTTTCAATATGCGCTTGAGTCAGGGACCAGTCTAATATTGACAGAATGGAAGTAAGCCACACCGACAGCACTATAACGTTGGATTCGTTATGGAATTTGAGGATTCATAATTTCTTCACTGAATAAATGCCATGCAAGCTCTGTAGATTGTGAAAGCGCAACCGGCCAGAATGTTTTAGATAGGTTAAAGCTCACACGTGGATGTGTGGCAATGGACTATCTGATAATCTAGGTAAGAGAGCAGCCCAACCATGGGAAACGGCAAACCAAAAAAAAAAAAAAAAAAAAAAAAAAAACAACATCTATAAGTTCAGCAACGAAAAATTAAGATAAAAGGTTAGAAATAAATGGGAGTTTGAGTGAAATTGACCAAAAGCCAAGGGAACATAAAAATGTATTTTCCTGTGACCCATCAATTTTTAACGGTTATGCTACCGCTATCATCGAGTTTTAAAGCCATGTTAACAAGCCATGGAAAACTGAAAGCGGTTCATAGTAAATGTAGAGAGACCGCGCTCTTGTAATAGAAGAGACCAAATTATTAACCACCTGAGTTTAGACTGAAGATGGGGACACTCTCAGGAAACAAATAACTTAAAAACGAGGACGATGGCTCATCAATAACACGGGCATAGTTCATAAATTACAAACATATTTTTACAAATTTGGTAACTTGATAGGTGTCCCAGCTGTATGACAACGCTTTGGTGTCAACAATAACATCATACGTAGTACCTTGAAAAAACCTGGATTTGATTATTATAAGGCTAAGACGGAGATTTTGGAACGTGATGTCAGACTGTAAGACATTTCAGAGGGACGCTGTTCCCTCTAGCCACAATTTCTTCGTTATGAACTGTAGATTAAAACTGAAGAAATCACAAGAATGTTCAACATTATGAAGATGGGACCTGGATAAGTTGAGAGTTTCAGAGGGAGCATTAGGAAACGACTGACAAGAACAGGGGGAAGGGGTACAGTAGAAGACGAATGGATACCTTTGAGAGACGGAATAGTGAAGAGCACAAAGGATCAAATTGGTAAACAGACAAGGACTTATAGCATTCCTTGGATATCACAGGAGACATTGAATTTAAATGATGAAAGGAAAAAATATAAAAGAAATGCAGCGAATCAAGCAGGCGAAAGGGCCTACCCGGTTCGTTTGACGAACAGGTTTCGGGCGCTATCTGTGACTGACGAAGTCTCTAAGGCAGATGCAATCGTCCACACTCTTCCAGAGGAAGCTTCTCCGCCCACAAGGTCTGGACATTCACAGAGGGTAGGTTTGGTGGTAGTTGTGAGCTCCAACGTTAGACGCCATGAAGTCTACAGGGTGCAGCCAACAGCAGGTGGTGGATCATGTCGGTACCAATGACGTGTGTCGTTTTGGATCGCAGGAGATTCGCTCTTCCTTGCGAGATTAAGGCGGACCTCACCATCTGCAGCATCGTCGATAGAACCGACTGTGGTGCTTTGATGCAGAGCCGAGTGGACGATCTGAACCAGAGACTCAGGCTGTTCTTTTATCGTGCAGGCTGCAGATTCCTTGACTTCTGCCATCGGGTGGTGGGTTTTCGGGTTCCGCTTACTAGGTAAGGTTGGTTCAAATGGCTCTGAGCACTATGGGACTTAACATCTGTGGTCATCAGTCCCCTAGAACTTAGAACTAATTAAACCTAACTAACCTAAGGACGTCACACACATCCATGCCCGAGGCAGGATTCGAACCTGCGACAGTAGCGGCTACGCGGTTCCAGACTGAAGCGCCTTTAACCGCACGGCCACACCGGCCGGCACTAGGTCAGGAGCCCACTAAACACAGGAATCGGCTACATGGGTAGTGGAGGCTGGGTGGAAGGGACTGGGCTGTTTTACAGCTGAGAGGGTCTCAGGAAACCACAGAAAGGGTGTCCGTCTAAAAGGGGCCAGGTAAAACACAAAAAGGTAGTTACAGAAACGATTGGTATTGTAATTGTAAATTGTCGTAGCTGTGTTGAAAGAACCAGAGCTCCAACCCCTAATAGAAAGCACTGAAGTTCAAATAGTTATAGGTACGGTAAGCGGGCCAAACTGAGAAATAAATTCAGCTGAAATTTTTTCAAATGACCTAACAGTATTGAGAAAGGACAGATTAAATACGGTTGGTCGTGGAGTATTTATTGTTGTGGGAAGTAGTTTACCTTGTAGTGAAATCGAAGTAGATAGTTCCTGCGAAACAGTGTGGTTAGAGGTTATACTTGAGAATCGGACTAAACTATAAATTGGATAGTTTTACCAACCCCCCGACTCAGAAGATGTAGTTGCTTAACAGTTAAAAGAAAACTTGTGCGTCATTTCAAATAGGTACCCCAATTATACAATTACAGTCAGTGGTGACTTCAGTCTAATCTCGATATGCTGGAGAATTACACGTTTAAAGCAGGCGGTAGGTCTAACCGTCATCCGGAATTGTACTGAATGCTTTCTCGTTAATTTATTTTCAATGATGAGTTCATGAGCCCACTCGAAGCGTAAATAGTTGCGAAATCACCTTGACCTCTTAGCAACAAATAATCCTGGACAAATAGGGAGTATCATGGCGCCTATAGGGATTAGCGACCACAAGGCAGTTGCTGCTAGGCTGAATATCTCCGACACGCACAACCATCAAAAAGAAACGCAAAGTACGTCTATTTAAAAAAACCTGATAAACATGCTCTTAACGCCTTTTTAAAAGACAGTCTCCTCTCCTTCCGTTCTGATCACGAAAGCGTAGAAAAGATGTGGAATGATTTCAAAGAGATAGTATTGACGGCAGTTGTGAGATATATACCACACAAATTGATAAGTGATGGTACCGATCCACCATGGTACACAAAACGGGTCAGGTCACTGCTGCCGAAGCAACGAAAAAAGCATGCCAAATTTATTTGAAGGCAAAATTCCCAAAATTGTCAAAGCTTTGCAGAAGTTCAAAAGATAGCGCGTACCTCAATGTGACATGCTTATAACAATCTCCACAACGAAACACTGTCTCGGAATCTGGCAGAAAACCCAAAGAGATTCTGGTCGTACATAAAGCACACCAGTGGCAACACGGAATCAATACCTTCAATGCGCGACAAGAACGGTGAAGTCACTGATGACAGTGCTACTAGAGCAGAGATATTGAACACGATTTTCCGAAACTCATTCACGAAAGAAGACGAAGTAAATATCACTGAATTCCAATAAAGAACAACTGCCAAGATGAGAAACATAGAAGTAGATATCCTCGGTATAACAAAGCATCTTAAATCACTTAATAAAGGCAAGGCCTCCGGTCCGGACTGTATACCAATCAGGTTCCTTTCAGAGTATGCTGATACAATAGCTCCTTATTTAGCGATTATGTACAACCTCTCGCTCACAGAGAGATCCCCACCTAAAGACTGGAAACTTGCTCAAGTCACACCAATACCCAAAAAGGGAAACAGGAGTAACCCGCTGAATTACAGGCCCTTATCACTAACGTCGATTTGCAGTAGGATTTTGGAACATACACTGTGTCCGGACTTTATGAATTACCTCAAAGAAAACGATTTATTGACACATAGCACGGATTCAGAAAATATGGTTCTTATGAAACACAATTAGCCCTTTATACTAATGAAGTAATAAGTGCTATTAACAGGCGATGTCAAAGTGATTGCATATTTTTCGATTTCCATAAAGCTTTAGACACCGTTCCTCACAAGCATCTTCTAACCAAACGGCAATATTGCCTCAGTTGTGCGACTCTATTCGTGATTTCTTGTCAGAAAGGTCACAGTTCGTAGAAATAGACGGAAAATCATGGAGTGAACCAGAAGTAATATCCGGCGTTCCCCAAGGAAGTGTTTTAGGCCCTCTGTTGTTCCTGATCCACATTAACGACACAAGAGACTATCGGAGTAGCCCTCTTAGATTGTATGCAAATAATGCTGTCATTTACCGTCTTGTCAAGTCATCAGATGAGCAAAACGAATTCCAAAATGATTTATATAAGGTATCTGTATGGTGCAAAAAGTGGCAATTGACACTGAATAAAGAAAAGTGTGAAGTTATTCACATGAATACTAAAAGAATTCCTCTAAATTCAGATTTCGCTATAAGTTACACAGACCTGTCAACTTAATACTTAGCGATTAAAAATGACCTAAATAGGAACGATCAGATGGATAATGTTGTGGGTAGAGCAAACCAAAGACTGCGACTGATTGGAAGAACAGTTAAAAGATGTAACAGGTGTGCTAAAGAGACTGCTTACACCACGCTTGTCAGTCCTATCCTGGAGTACTGCTGTGTGGTGAGGGATCCACATCAGGTGGGACAGACGGATGACATCGAAAAAGTTCAGAGAAGGGCAGCTCGTTTTGTATTAAATCGAAATAGGGGAGATAGTGCCACAGACATGATACGTGAACTGGAGTGGCAGTCATTAACATAAAGGCGTTTTTCGTTGCGACGGGGTCTTATCATGTAATTTCATTCATCAGGTTTCTCCCCGATCGCGAAATCATTTTGCTGGCGCCCACCTACAGAGGGAGAAATGATCATCACGATAAAATAAGAGAAATCAGGGCTCGTAAAGAAAAAATTAAGTGCTCATTTTTCCCGCGCGCCGTTTGAGAGTGGAACGGTAGAGAGACAGTTTGAAGGTGGTTCATTAAACCCTCTACCAGGCACTTTATTGTGAATAGCAGAGTAATCACGTAGACGTAGATGTAGCTGCAGATGTAGAAGGCAGGATTGAAGCCTATCCCAGATGCTATTCAATCCGTTCGTTGAGAATGCTGTGAATAAAACCAAAGACACATTTGAAGAAGGATTGATGGATCGGGAGGAGAAGAAATAAAAAGAAAATTGACGTTGGTCGATGACACCGTAATTCTGTCAGAAACAACAAAGAACTAGGAAGAGCAGTTGAACAGACAATGCGGTTTCTTGAAAAGGGGATATACTAATAAATGAGTGTTGCTATTTGGGCAATAAAGTAATTGATGGTCACCGAAGGAGAGAGGATATAAAATGTAGATTGGGAGTTGCTAGCAAAGAAGAAGATAAATTTGTTCATATGGAATATAGATTTAAGTGTAAGGAAGTCATATCTGAAGGTATTTGTCTGGAGGGTTGCCATGTATGGAAGTGAAACGTGGACGATTAACAGTTCAGACAAGCAGAGGATATAAGTTTTTGAACTATATTGCTACAGAAGAATGGTGAAGATTAGAAGGGTAGATTAGATAGGTGGATCATGTAACTAACAAGGAGGCATTGAAAGGAATTTTGGTGAAAAAGACTTAGCGACAAATTTGGACTGAAATAAGACATTAGTTAACAGGACACGTTCTGAGACTTCAAAGGATCACGAATTTAGTACTGGAGAGAAGTGTATGTGGAGAGGGGGAGAGGGGTAGGGTAAAATTTGTAAAGTCAGACATGAATACAGTTAGCAGGTTCAAAGGATGTAGGTTGCATTACCGGTAGTTACTTTGAGATGAAGAGACTTGCACAGGACAAAGTAACATGGAGAGTTACATCAAACCAGTCCTTGGACTGATGACCACAACAACACCAGATGGTAGAAGACTTAGATCTGTAGCCATAGCTCATACAGTCATTGACACGGCTACTGATCTCTTTCACAAAATAAATATTCCTTGAAAACACAAATTTCTTAAAAACAGGGATGTTAAATTGCAGATATAAATTTGATACTTAAGTAAACAAGTCTTCATATATTGTATTTATAACTGGGAAGCAAGGCACCTGATGTAATCACATGACTGGAGTCTTCGAATATTTAATATGACAATGCAATGGAGAATGTTAAGGAAATTTTAAGTAATGTTTCCTATAGACGACTGTATTAAAATCCTTATGATTAACTGTCGAAGTATTCGCAACACAGTATCATAGTATGACGCACTGTTAATAGCAGTGTAGCTCACATAATACTAGGTACAGAAAAATGGATAAAACCGACACAGACAGCAGTGAAAATTTCTGGGAAAATTTTTAGTGGATATTGAAAGTATAGGAATATGGTAAATAGAGATAGTGTATTTCTCGCAGCAGAAAGGAAAATTAAATCCGCCGACATAGTACTGAAACCATATGTGAGACTGTGTGGGAAAGACTCAGAATTAACGATTGGTATACTCTTACAATAGGATCCTTCTGGCAACCACCAGACTCACCTCCACACATATACAAACTTTAGAAGAAACCAAATTTCACTCAAACGTTAATTCCCCAATCATATTGTCATCATCGGAAGAGAAGTTAATCTTTCAGCAATCAGCTGAGAATATTACAGTCTTGCACAGCAATTATTGAACTATACTACCTAAAATCGTCGTAACTTCTATACGGGTTGCGTTAGGACGTTCAAACTGCACGGTTGGCCGCGCGGCATGATGGGAATTAGTATACGCATGCGCTCGCGGTTTAGCGACGAAGTCCACTTCCTTTTGGATGGGTTCGTCGATAAGCAAAATTGGCGCTTTTCGCTATCGAGAAGTCTGTTCACCCTCAATGGGTGACTGTGTGATGTGAAGTGTCCAGTCACGGAATAGTCGGTGTGGTAGTCCTTGATGGCACCGGACTACCGAATGGTGCATGAAGATTTTGGAAGGTGACTTCGTCCCCATTATACAAAGTGACTCTGATTTCGGCAAGATGTGGTTTATGCAAGACGGAACTCGAGCACATCGAAGCAGGAGAGTGTTTCATGTCCTGGAGGAGCACTTTGGAACCGTTTCTGGCTCTGGAGTACCCAGAAGCCACTGTCATGGGCCTTGTTTGGCCGTCATATTCTCCGGATCTATGACTCCTTTTTGTGGGGCTATATTAAAGACAAGGTGAGAACCATCGCTGAGCTGAAAACAGCCATTTATGAGATCATCGACAGCATCGATGTTCCGACACTTCAGCAGTTCACGCAGAATTTCGGTATTCTTCTCTGCCACATCATTGCCAACGATGGCAGGCATATCGAACATGTCATAACGTTAATGCGAATATTTGTAGTGACGTTTAGATTTTGAATAAAGTGTGTGCACGCCGTAGTTTGTAAGTAATTTACGTTTCTTTCATATAGTTCAATAATTGCTACCTTGAGAGTGGTGTCTGTGACGAGACCGCATGTGAAACGTGATAAACGCGTTGCCTGAAAACTATCAACAAGTGACTGTTGGAAAACCACTCATGACAGAAATACAATGGTTCTAATGGTAACAACAGACATTATCTCTACGAGGATGTCCACTTTGAAACTGGTCTCAGCGACCATGATACAGTTGCAGCAACAGTGATTACCAAAGTAGATAGTGCAACTAAACCGAGTAGAGGGATATATATGTAAACTGGATAAAGAGGCAATAGTGTGGTGTTTCATTAAGGATCTCGAAACATTTAGCTCTCGAGAGGAGCTTGTGAAAGAATTGTGGCTCAAGTTTTAGGTAACAGTTGACTGCTAATTTAATTTATTTGTACCTTGTAAAATAGTTGGTGACAGGAGGGGAGCATCCATGGTATACAGCCGATGTCAAGAAACTTCGAAAGAAACAGCGACTACAGCATAACAGAAGTAAAACCAAGCAGAAGGCTATAAATATAGATATGCTGAGTGACAAGCATTTGGCTGTCACGTGGACAATGTGCAAAGGTTTCAACGTTTACTATAGTAGAATATTATAGAAAGATCTTTCATAGGACCCAAAGAAATTTTCTTCGTATGTAAGGCATGTTAATGGCACCAAAGTTAGTGTACATTCAGATACGGATTAGACAGGAAATTGAGAGTACCAAAGCAAAGGCAGAAAAGTTGAAATAAGTTATCGAGCGTTACATCACAAAGAAAAGTCCATCAGTATTCCAAAAATTAAATACTTGCACCACGCAAAGACGGAGGGTATAGATGTTACCCTAGAGCTGTTGAGAAACAACTGAAATAACTGAATTCGAAGAAAGTTCCAGGGCCGATTGTGTTTGCTATGAGTTTCTTTACAGAATCACCGACTGGGTTCCACTCTTTTAACAATAATGTCATTAGATACAGAGAGAGAGAGAGAGAGAGAGAGAGAGAGAGAGAGAAAGAGAAAGAGAGAGAGAGAGAGAGAGAGAGTGAGGTTGGGGGGGGGGGGGGGGGTGACCGTTCCCTTTATCAGGAATCAGGAAGACAGCACAGGTCACATCGGTCTGCAAGAAGGGTAGCACAAGTGATCCACAAAATTACTGCCCATTATCCTTGACATTCACTTGTATTAGAAACTTATGGCATATTCTGAACTCAGATGTAATGAGGTATCTCGAATAGATTGACAATCTCTATGCTTATCAGCAACGATTCCGAAAGCTTTGAGCACACTTCCGAAAAAGCAGTTGACGCAGTGCCACACTTGAGTTTCGTGTAGGAAGTACGAACCTATGCGTATCAAGCCAAATTTGTGTCTGGGTGGAGGAGTTCTTGGAAGGTAGGATGCAGACGCTGCATATTATCTTGGATGGAGAGACATCGAAAAGTGTAGAAGTAACTGCAGGTTTGTCCCAGGACGATGTGTTGACATTCATGTTGTACACTATCTGATCGAAAGTATCCAGACTCCTCTGTTAAATGGGGAACTGAACGCTAGATGTCACGAGAGGCACATCCAACAGTATAAAAGGAGGCGGGGAGTGTTGTGTTGTCAACAGAGAGGCGATAACAGCAGAATGGGTCTGTCAGGGCAGCTCAGTGACCTCGAACGTGGTCTGGTCGTTGTACGTCACCTGAGTAACAAGTCCGACGGGACATTTAAACCCCTCTAAACCTTCCCAGTTCGACAGTTGGTGACGTGATTGCGATTTAAAAGCGCGAAGCATAAACAACAGCTGAACTAAATGCAGGCAGACAACATATACTGACCGACAGGGATCGTCGAACATTACAATTGTAAAAAATAGTATGAAATCAGCGGGAGCAATCACTCTTGAGTTCCAATATGGCGTATGGAGTCAAACGTCTTGGGGTACAACGGTCGAGCGCTTCATCAGCCACACACTTCTAAAATGGTTCAAATGGCTCTGAGCACTATGAGACTTAACACCTGTGGTCATCAGTCTCCTAGAACTTAGAACTACTTAAACCTAACTAACCTAAGGACATGACACGCATCCATGCTCGAGGCAGGATTCGAACCTGCGACCGTAGCGGTCACGCGGTTCCAGACTGAAGCGCATAGAACCGCACGGCCACAACGGCTGGCCACACATTTCTGAAGTGAATGCGAAGCAAAGCTTGTGGTGGCTGACAGAGCGACGCCTCTTGGCGATGGGTGACTGGAAGAGAGTGATTCGGAGTGCTAGATAACGTTAAACGCTGTGACAATGCATGGAAGGGTTTGGGTTTGAACGAATGTGAGAAGGAAATTAGTTATTTAAAGTACCGTCGACAAGAAGTTCATTACAAACCAACCACAAGCTCGGATTGTGTCAAGGATGGGGAAGGATATCGGCCGTGCCGTTTCAAAGGTAACATCCCGGCATCTGCCTGCAGCGATGTAGCGAAATCAGGGAAAATCTAAGTCTGTGTGGTCGGACGCCAATCTGAACCGTCGTCCTCATGAATTCGAATCGACTGCACTAACCACTACTCCGCTTCGCCTAGTGGTTTGGTTTTGTCTAATGCCTGGAGAACGCTACCTGCCATCATATGAAGTATCAAAAATGAAGTACGGAGGCGGTGGCGTTGCGGTGTAAACATGTTTTTTGATGATTAGAGTGAGGTCCTGGTATTGTGCTTAAGATAACGCTAAATACGATAGGTTTTACAGAATTGTGTACTCCGTAGAGCACCGAAACTGTTCGGAGATCATGAGTGTTGGCTTCTGCATGACTATGCTTCCTGTCATAAACCAGCATGTCTGAGGGAATGGTTTGTGGATTATGACATTCCAAATTGGACTGACCTGCCCAGAGAGTCTCTCTGAACCCAGTGGAACATTTTTCGGATGAGCTAGAATGTCCTCTCCAGATCCAAATGTCAAACATCGCTACAATTTCTGGTTTCGGCTCTTGAGGAAGACTGGGCTCCCAATCTTTCAGAGACGTTCAGACTGACAAGCATAATTAAAGTCGTTATAATGGCGAAGGGTGCATGCAGCCTTTATTAATCCCCTCTAACAGGTGTCAGGACTCTTTCGGTATGGTGGTGTATATTAATGACTTTACAGACAATATTAACGGTAATCTGCAATTTGTTGCTGACTATGCCGTTATATATCATCAAGAAACGTCTGAAAGAAGCTGCAAAAACATTATAATATAACTTGGTAATTTAAAAATGGTGTAGAATTTAATAAGTTGCTTTAAATTCTCAGAAATGTCAAATTGAGATCTACTGAAACTAAAAAAAAGTCCTATAATATGACTAATGTATCAACAAGACACAAATGGAATCGCCCAAATCATACAGATACCTGGGTGTAGCATTTTGGAGGAAAATGAAATGGACTGATCACATACGGTCAGTCATAGGCAAAGGTGTCAGCCTATGGTTCACTGATAAAGCACGGGGGAATGCAATCAGTTTACCAAATCGACTGCTTACATAACAATCCTGGAATACCGCTCAAGTGTGTGGGAAACGCAGCAGATAACAGGAACCAGCAGAGGACTCTGAACTTTCACAGAGAAGTGCAGAACCAACGAGCACACGTTGTTTGATCGATGGCAGAGCTTCACGGAGGTCTTGAAGAAAGTGAACTGGCTGACACTTGCAGTCAGTGGCACACTATTCCGAGAAAGTACACTTACGAAGTTTCAAAAACCGCCTTTAAATACAGGATCTGGGAATTTAGTACAACCCCCTACACATCACTTCCGTAGAAATCTCTATGTAAAGCTTAAACTATTTGAAGCGCGCACCCGCTGTGCACGTGAGGTCTTTTGAGACTCCATACCACTTACACTTCTCACACTACATTATTTACTGGACCTGCAACGCTCATGGATCCTGACATCTCTCTCGTAGTTATGATATAAATGACTACTATGCAGAAATACAATTAATTAACTATTTCTTTAATTTATGATAACTTAATTGAGGAATCAACGAAAACGGGCATTTGGGGTCTTCAAAAATCCCAGCTGGTTTAACTGATTCAGTGTTGCCAGAAAATGGCAGAACTTATTAACAGCGAAGGTTATTCACTTGTTAAGCTTCAGACAGCATTTTTGCTACGGGGGAAGTGAATGTTGGCTGGCCTTGCTAGGTAAGCGCAGTATTTTTCAGATCTTAGTTTTGCATACATGTATAATATTATTCATAAAAAGAATAAAATTGAGCCGTGGTGGCTCATGTTCCCGCACCCTGTTTTTGAAGTACTTCCACCTCACTACGTTTATTTAAATTACTGGTGTCACTGAGTTGCTGCTTTGCATGACCGTGTGCGGTGCTAGCAGCGCGTATCAATATATCTCCTCTCGTAGTATCTTTGCTCGACTGCTATTACTTCCCGGTTGTTGTCTGTCGTAAACCAGTTCGAGTCGCGAGTTCGGGCTGCCAGTCAGCTGGAACGCGTCTCGAGTACAGGCCGGACCTGCTAGTCAGGGAGTTGCGATGATGCGCTAGTGCAGTCGTTTTGGAACAGTGAGGTCTGCGTCGACATGGCTCGCCTGACCCTTGCCGCCACGCATCACTTGAGCCGGGTCACGGTCTTGGAGGATCGTCGGTCGGTCGTCCTAGCGGACGGTGCGTTTTGTCTCGCCGATCGTTCATGTGTGAGCTGTGTGTGTATCTGCGTATCGACTCCCGATTTGTCTTCGTGTGTGCTCAGTTACTCTTGGGTATCGTTCAGGTCTTCATGCAAGTGTTTATCAGGTTGTGTGTGTAGTTGGCGTTATTCCCACTGACGACTCTTCTAGATGCTGTCGGCATTCTGAGGGTAGTCGGTCGGTTGGTGCGGACCAGGGAGGATATCTCCGTGCGGTGCAGTCGGCTGGGTCTGCTGGCAGTCATTGCGCAGTGTCGGAGCGTGTGTGGAGCTGTCCGATCGCTACGAGCTTCGTGGCACACCGACCCAGGACGTCAAAGTTGAGTGGTGTCTTAAGTACCCAAACCACATCCATTCATCTTGTGTTGTTCGACTCGGTGGTTCGCTGTTGGGGAGTTTTCCTGTGAGCAACACTGAGTGTTTGTAGTGGAGAAATCGAACCACCGTGCGGTGGAATTAACTATATTGGTTTACTACAATTCAAGTGCATCAGCAGAATTTTCTGCCTTGTGGCCGTTAGTGTTCTGGTTATCTACCCTGGTCGCTGACGTATATTCAGGCAGTGTTCCTCTTTGGTGAAGTTAACTAGTATATTACCTTATTTCAAATTTAAGTGCGCCAGCGGAATTTTCTGCCTTGTGGCCGTTAGGGTTCCGGTTACCTTCCCTGGCCACTAACGTAATTTCAGGCAGCGTCCTTTCCTCACCTGTTGTCACTGTCCAGAATAGTGTGTAGTTTTGACAGCTTAATACATATTTCATTGTGGATTATCACGTCTGTAACAGTTTGGTCTTTGAGTTTTTATGTA
Source organism: Schistocerca americana (assembly GCF_021461395.2). Lineage (NCBI taxonomy): Eukaryota > Metazoa > Arthropoda > Insecta > Orthoptera > Acrididae > Schistocerca > Schistocerca americana. The sequence goes on along the minus strand of NC_060121.1, from coordinate 764,042,007 downwards.
CCGATTGGTGGCAAGCAAGTCGTTTGGCCAGTCGGTCCGTGACTGTCTCTTGGTTGGGTTACTGATGGATCATGTCTAGTTGAGCCGAACACCTGTCTCACCAAATTCAAAGTTAATGTTTTGAGAGCTGCCCCCCCCCCCCCCCCCTTGGAGGTTTCTGAGTGCCGTTGTCTATACTGTCCTTTTCATGGGTGTTTAATGGTCTGTTGGTAATCTATTATAGGCAATACTTTAAAAGAAAGAAATTTTTATTGCGTTTTGTGTAAATCAATTTATGTAATTCAATTGTGGTCCTTCAGTGGCTTAAAACCTTATTCTTAAATTTAATTATTGTCTTTGCGTTGCCTTTTCATTTAGTGTGCGATTTGCCATTGAGAAGGTATTTTTGAATTTTTGGAAAATGAACTGTGGGCCTTCAGCAACTTCAAGCCTTATTCTCAAAATTTCCCCTTGAGCGAAAACATTTCGGTGTTCTGCCTTAAAAGATTATGGCAATCTATTTTAAAATTTTGAAATTTAATTATGGCCTTCAGCCGTTTGTAATACACCTTGTATATGTTTGTTCTATCCACTTTTGCCTCGAGGCTTTCCGCTTAGCTGTGATGCGTGTGTATATATATAAATTTTTTATTAGCAATTTTAACTCCATGTCTTCAGTCACTTGCAATTTATCTTATTGCTTTTTAAGATTTCTTGCTTGGAGGCCTTCAGGCATGAAGGAATTGAGTTTTGAAACTCGTAGTTGTAAAGGTTCGGCTATGTGCCGTTTTGGTTTAAATGTGTTATTAAATTACAATAAATTACAATTTTGAAGTGAAACTAACCGACACCTTATTTGGTCCTTTCCACAATCCTAATCACCTGTTCTGCCCAGCGGGTTTAGCGGGCGTTTCAGAAATGTCTGTTCATTATAACGTGAGTAAGTCAAAATTATGAAAACTGTGAGAAATGTAGGAAAAACTATTTTCTTATAACTTTGGTTAGAACTTAAATAGAGGACTAACTTTTGGTTTAGGTTTGATGGAAAACTTTTCCGGGCTGAAGAAGCTGATTTGATACTTCTTCAGATGTGAGATGATGCTGATGTCGGTAATGAAAGTATTTCTGACCTGAATGATGATGAGTACTTGCCGTCAGATAGTGAAGAGGAGGAAGGCAGTGATGTAATGGAAGAGGAAGATAATGAAGATGACGTCATTCATGGTCACGATGGTGTAACTATAAGTAATGACAGCACTATGGATTTGGTACAAAGAGCCTCCAAATAAGTGCCAAACTCCAACTCATAACATAATTGGCGATAAACTGGTCCTCACGTGGTACCTCCTAGTTCGATAGAAGAAGCCGCGAAGCTCCTAATAATCCCAGAAATGATGTCCTTCGTGATAGGAGAAACTAACAGAGAGGCTAGATGAGTGTACAAAAAGTGGAATGAAGATTATCCTAGTATTACACCTAAGGTATGGAAGGAACTAGGTGATGAAGAATTAGCGGCGTATATTGGATTGCTTATATGTTCTGGAGCCTACAGGTCAGGGAGGGAGGATTTGACTGAACCGTGGAAAGAAGAACATGGCAGGCTTATGTTCAGAGCAACAATGCACCTAAAAAGGTTCCAAGCTATCACACGTTTTATCAGACTTGACAATAAGGAGACAAGGAAAGATCGTGGAATTCATGATAAATTAGCTGCATTTAGAGACACCTGGGAAATGTTCATTTCACAGCTTTCTTCCATATACAGTCCAGACTTTCACATAACTGTTGATGAACGGCTTGTTGCGTTTAGAGGGAAATGTCCATTTCGATAATACATGAAAATCAAGCCTGCTAAATATAGTATAGAGATATGATGTTCTTGCGATTCTAGAATGCATTTCCACTAAATGGACAGACGTACTTGGGAAAACAAGCCAGCCAACAGTGAGACGTATATCAGAGTCATAAGAGAGCTAACTGCAAAATGGTTCAATAAGGGCTGCAAAATTGTAGCATACTTTTAGTGAGAGAACTGCTGTCGGTGTAAACAACCTGTTTCAGAACTCTAAGAAAAAACAAGATTGAAAGTCCTAAGGAAATGCAGACACAGCGTTCTAGAGAAGTGCATTCCTCTGTGTTTGAATTCTCTGATTCCATATCCCTAGTATTATATGTACCAAAGAAGTCATCAGCAGTTATGCTTGTCTCCTCTCTTCACACGTCACGAACTGTAGTTGGTCACGAAAAGAAGCCAGAAGTAATAGAGCATTACAACAAACGTAAGTGGGGGTGTTGACACCATGGAGCAACTTGTGGGCACCTAAAGCGTGAAAAGCAACACCAGCACTGGCCCCTTGTACTGTTCTATAATGTGATCGACATTACTGGAATCATTTCATTGATTATTTGGTTGCATCATCACCCACAAAGCCTAACTTCAACTCAGAAGAGGCGGCAGTTCCTGCTGCATTTAGGACGACAGCTTGTGCATCCTTACATCAACAGAAGACTGCTTGATAAGATGTGCCTTCAAAAGGGAGCAAAAAGTGGTCTTCTTGCTCTTAGATATGATATGAGCCTAAAGGACTCAGCACACCTGTGAATCACCAACCCACCAACAAACGACAAAGGTGTTCTTTGTGTCCAAGAAACATAGACAAAAAAAAAAAAACGAATTGTAACTACTGTGGAAAATTTGTAAGCAGTTCTCGTTCCAGCCAGATTGTGATATGCTTAGGATATGATAAAAATGGGTAAGTGTGTCATGGTGACATGGCCATTTCTATCACCGTAAAATTGGAACAGGTATGTCATCGTAAAAAATAAGAGATATAATAATTGTAAAAAGTAAAAGATGTTATCGTAAAAAAGGGAATGTAAAACAAAGAATTATATAATGATGTATTTTCTGCCATACAATATAAAAAACAAATTTTCGTTTGACATATATGATCCACTATTTAAAAAAACAGCGTGGAATATAAAAAATTTGATGTTACAAGAAGAAAATAATTGGAAACCCCAACAACAAATAAAGTGCTCCAGTCAAATGATCTGGGGTCTTGAAAGGCCCCAAGCGCCAAGTCATGTAACTTTTCCAACGTGCGCAGCGGAGGGTTAAATATTCTCACCTCACTCCATACGTGAATGGAAAGGGAAGAATCCTTAATAACAGGTACATTGAGAAATAACCTCTGCCATGCACTGCACAGTGAGTCGCAGAGTAAGGACGTAAATGCACATTTATAAATAAGAACGCTGTTAATGATTCTGACGTAGCAGACAGAAGGTCCAGCGAGTTTCATGTGTTTGCAAGACTCAGATGTTTGCGTATGAAAAAGGCAATCGGAGGGTTGCTCACGAGAGGTTTTTCATTTTCTCAAGTGGTTCTTAGCCTAAAAGAAAGGACACTGGAAACAACGCATTAGGTGATTAAATTCCACTTTTATTTCTTTGCTGGTCTGTTTAAATCTCTCTCTCTGTTTCTCTCACTCTCTCTCTCTCCTCTCTCTCAAACTTTTTCTGTGTGTAGGAAAGTCTGAAGTGTCCTCGTTTTCACAAAACGAACTTTGTTTCATCATGGCGTTCGTTCTCGCATTCGTTGCAGAATAATAGGGCAACAATTCGAATGACTTACATTTCCTTGTGCTGTGTAGCATATTCTCATGGCAGCTGTTTTTAGTGAACATCCGAATATGTCTAGTGAAAAAGCACATCACTACATATAATAAGTTATTCCCCCATTGAGGATTTTTGTCCATACATGAAGGCTAATCTTAAGAACTACTGTAGCTGGTTTGGTACAGTTTTCACTACCAGTTGGATTGGTTCACGAATTTTTGTATACAATTCACAAATATATCGCGAAAACTTCCGGCACTCACCAACTAAAGACACTCGTCGCATTTACTTGTCTGTATTTGAAGGTTAATCTCAGGAATCAGTGTAGTGATTTTGACATTTCTTTCATTAATAGGTAGACCAAGACATCAAGAAGGTTTGTGTATCCAACTTACTGACGCTACGCCAAACAAGTCATTTGGCATACTTACTCCTGTCCATACGAAGCTGGAGTTGGTCGCTAGCCATACAAAGGGTGATCGGAAACGGTCTGGAAAGCTTGTAACGGTGTAACAGGGTAGGTTTTACTGTGAAATAATTGTTAAGAAAGAAAATCGATACGTTACGTCATTTCCGAGTTAATTTGCACTAACGATAACCAATCAAGCAGCTGTGCGCGCAAATTGAAACGGCCAGCCTGGTACAATTATTCTTATTTTCATAGCGTTGATGATACCACACCGCTCGGACTGTGTCTCGGGTTCGATCCTTACTACCGTCCCATTACCGGTTTTTTATCGCTCTCTTCTTCGGTTTTAGGAAACGAAACGAAGAACACGTTTTGCGACATCGTCTCTGCCTGACCACTTGAATTCGCGCCTACAACGACCTGATCGCCTAATTTCAATGCTAAGTAACTCGGAAACAGCACAGTGTATCGAATTGTTTTCTGAACGATTATTTCTCAGCACAATCTTCCATCTTTGCAAGCTTTTCAGACTGTTTCTGAACAATCTGTAATGCTGGGAACCTCTTTTGTAAAACGAACATCTTAAGAAGCTTTTGACCATTTGAAATGTCATCAGATACGAACATTACATTTATTATCGATCATCTGAGAGTGCTTTTCCGTCAGATATATCGAAAAATACGAAAATAGGTGACTTCTGAAACAACAACAAACTCTGCAGGAGTCACTGGTAGATAGCGCATGTGAATCACGCCTCCCTTAGGTTAAATGACGAGTCTCTGGCGGAAACAAGGACATTCGGTCACAAATATAAGCAAGCTTTCCAGATTACGAAAAACAGTTGACTTCAGTAACGGTGTACATTCTAGGAGAGTTATTTTTTTGAATTCTCATTCCTCAAATCAGTCCGTTATAAAAACATCTGACGGTTTTGCCCTCAACTCTGGACTTCCAGTGTCATGATCCGGAATCTTAGCCAAGGGATTATTTACCTCATCATTACTGGAGACAGGGCGCCAAAAGTATGAGAATTACTGTAATATGTTTTCCCATTAATTTTACTACACATTGTTTTACAATTACATACAAGGTTTCGAGTTCTAAGCTCACTCCCTGATGTTACATTTTTCAAGATATGATATTACTGTCTTCTGGCGTACTATTATGAAACTATACAAAACTTGAAAAAATTGTGTGATATTTACAGATACAATTAAAAATGTCTTTAATGTATGCAGGATTGTTTCGATGTATTCAGAAATACTGCGTAAATTTTTATGGTTGTAGATCCTTCGGTTAATAGTATACCAGAATGCACTAATAACACATCTCATACTATACTGTATAATACAAAACCAAAGGACTGGAATATAGAACCTAGATCGTGTACAGTCAGCAGCTCGTGGTCTAGTGGTTAGCGTTGCTGCCTTTGGATCACGAGCTTCCGGGTTAGATTCCCGGCAGGGTTGGGGATTTTTCTCTGTCTGGGGACTGGGTGTTTGTGTTGTGCTCATCATATCATCATCATCATCATTCGTGTCAGTGGCTGGATTGTACTGCATAAAAATGGGACTGTGTTAAAATTGGGACTTTGTGCGGGCGCTGATGACCGCACTGTTCAACGCCCCCAAACCAGACATCACCGTCGCCATCATTATATAGTATACAATAAAAAAATATAAAAGCGTGTATGCTTCAGTTTGGATTCCGTAGAAATGTTGGAAAACGTGAGGCAATACTGACCTTACGACTTATATTAGAAGAAAGATTGAGGAAAGGCAAACCTACGTTTCTAGCATTTGTAGACATAGAGAAAGCTTTTGACAATGTTGACTGGAATACTCTTTCAAATTCTAGAGGTGGCAGGGGGAAAATACAGGGAGCGAAAGGCTATTTACAATTTGTACAGAAACCAGATGGCAGTTATAAGAGTCGAGTGGCATGAAAGGGAAACAGTAGTTGGGAAGGGAGTGAGACAGGGTTGTAGCCTATCCCCGATGTTATTCAATCTGTATATTGAGCAAGTAGTGAAGGAAACAAAAGAAAAATTCGGAGTAGGTATTAAAATCCATGGAGAAGAAATAAAAACTTTGAGGTTCGCCGATGACATTGTAATTCTGTCAGAGACAGCAAAGGACTTGGAAGAGCAGTTGAAAGGAATGGACAGTGTCTTGAAAGGAGGATATAAGATGAATACCAACAAAAGCAAAACAAGGATAATGGAATGTAGTCGAATTAAGTCTGGTGATGCTGAGGGTACTAGATTAGGAAATGAGACACTTAAAGTAGTAAAGGAGTTTTGCTATTTGGGGAGCAAAGCAACTGATGATGGTCGAAGTAGAGAGGATATAAAATGTAGACTGGCAATGGCAAGGAAAGTGTTTCTGAAGAAGAGAAATTTGTTAACATCGAGTATAGATTTAAGTGTCAGGAAGTCATTTCTGAAAGTATTTGTATGGAGTGTAGCCATGTATGGAAGTGAAACATGGACAATAAATAGTTTGGACAAGAAGAGAATAGAAGCTTTCGAAATGTGGTGCTACAGAAGAATGTTGAAGATTAGGTGGGTAGATCACGTAACTAATGAGGAAGTATTGAATAGGATTGGGGAGAAGAGAAGTTTGTGGCACAACTTGACTAGAAGAAGGGATCGCTTGGTAGGACATATCCTGAGGCATCAAGGGATCACAAATTTAGCATTGGAGGGCAGCATGGAGGGTAAAAATCGTAGAGGGAGACCAAGAGATGAATACACTAAGCAGATTCAGAAGGATAAAGGTTTCAGTACCTACTGGGAGATGAAGAAGCTTGCACAGGATAGATTAGCATGGAGAGCTGCATCAAACCAGTCTCAGGACTGAAGACCACAACAACAACATGCTTCCCCAAGAAAAAACAACGAGTTAAAATAGCACTTAATATTTGTTTCCACAGTGTAGAAATGAATGTTCTTTTCATTCTGCATCACGTCACATGCGTTTTGCGAACACCTTCTCCTTTGACGTCCATTTCTTTGGTCACAGCAGTCTTCATTGAAGTGTAATCTTTCTAAATCATTGCAGGTTGTGTAACAAAGTGCACTTTTCATTGTAACACGTTGTGTGTTTCTCCAGTCATTTTAGAGAATGAAACGCAGGAGGACTGAATAGGTATACGTAAGTATCCGTGAGGGAAATCATATAGATATACCCTGTCATAGAAATAATACTCCAACAGGACACGGCAGGATATTTTCAGGTTCTCCACAAAGGATATATTAGTGAATGTATTTGTCAACACCGGTTTATACGGTTGGAATCACTAGCGCGCTATAATGTAAAACAAGATCTACATCCAAGAGACTTTTAAATCTGCCTTCAACTGGAGTGACGTTACATACTACTTATGGACTTCTTAGGGAAAATATAGTGTTCTCTCTCTTCATTCACCATCAAAATCCTATGTTTCCTCTCCGTTTCGTATACTCATATACTGTTACGACCTGCTCTTTCTGGGAGATGACAGACTTCACTTGCAGATAGTAAATTCTCTATTCAAAACATTTCTAGCTGTGTAAATTGCTTTCAACACTGCGATTAAAGTGGCTGCCCCTTGAACTGTCAGAAACATTATGAAAAGGGAATGTATTGTTATAACACAGCTGCAGAAGTTGTTAGCGTCTAATTAGAAACAGGAGATGAATTACTTCATCGCCATCCGTTTCCTGCAAAACTTCTTGCGGTGTAAATAGAAGCACAGATTCCCTTTAGGAGGTTGTTTAATATCATTTCTGACAGTGCTGTGGTAGTATTCATATTTTCTCGTTATCACGGCAGATAACTTCTAAAGAGTTACAAAAGTTACATTTATCCTCCAGAGATCAAAGGGCAACACTTAGAAACTAAATAACATGAGAAACGTGGCACGATGTTTCGCCACTGCTTCTACCAACACATTTTTATAGAGTCTGTAATCGGCATTCTTCATTGCCATCGGCAAAAAAGGCATGAATAAAGGAATACCTAGTTAGTTACTGTGCCCAGGCATCTCGTGATAGCGACGATTTACACCTTTATGTGACTGAAAATTGTAATTTTAAAACGAATTTTTAGCTCACTGATTTGCTTTTCTCTCATATAAGTTCATAGATATGCACACTTACTCTGTACTATGACACGTTCTACCATTTCCTCAGTGCTGAGGTGCCATGCATTGAAATGTGCTGTAATATTCTCGACAATAAACAAGAGCAACAGTGTTGTTCGAGAACTTTCCACGAACAATTTTCCGTTAACTTCAGTTCCTGTTTGTGGAGTATTTTAGAACTACATCGACAAACTTAGTAAAGTAATTTGTTACTACTTCGTAACCCTAAAATTGTGAGTCAAGCAAATGGTTGATATGTCGTCACAAAGGACATGAAGGAAGAATTAAAGATCAGAAGGCAGCATACAATGAAGTAGCAGTGGAATTTGATGATTTTTGGACTAGTCGGTGGGACGCAATTAGATGAATTTTGCAAGGCGCAAATTAATTATTCAGAATTGTGTGATAGGAGTTATTTGATCACTGTAAAGAAAGTGAAAGCGTTTGTGAATGTATTAAGGTGGACGACAATGTATCACACTACGTGCTTTAAAACAATTAGATAAGTGCTTTGTTACTGAAGTCTGTTGATCTACGATTATTTCTTTCGCTTGATGTTCTAAAAAAATGAATTTTTGTATATTGACGCATATGTTGGAACCTAAGTATTTACATACCGCAACGTTAAAAGAAATTAACATTGTGATATCAGTGAAGTAACGTGCCGTAATTAATGTGACATGTTGGAACTGAGATGTAGCATAGAATTTTCAGTTAACTGTTGCTCTTAAAAGACGAATTCATAGTTCTAGCAGTCCAATGAAAAATCAGCCAAGGTAGCAAATTTCACTTTGATTTTATTTACTCGATGACTAATTTCGGGCCGCATCCCATTTTCAGATCATCGTAACACGTAATCAAAATGGTATTTCCGAGACTATAAAAACGATGTCAAAAATATATACGTGTCATACGCTGTAACTTTTTATTTGTATTTCATAATACGTATATATTTCTCAGATGGCTTTTGTAATTCGGAAATACCATTTTGATTATCTTCTACGATGATTTGATAAATGGTTCAAATGGCTCTGAGCACTATGGGACTTAACATCTGAGGTCATCAGTCCCCTAGAACTTAGAACTACTTAAACCTAACTAACCTAAGGACACCACACACAGCCATGCTCGAGGCAGCATTCGAACCTGTGACGGTAACGGTCGCGTGGTTCCAGACTGTAGTGCCTGGAACCGCTCGGCCACTCCTGCCGGCCCGAAACTAGTCATCGAGTAAATAAAAAAAAGTGAAATTTTCAATTTTGATTGGTTTCTCGTTGTACTGATAAACAGAATATGCAGACCTGGAATTATTCCACCATGCTGGAAGCTCGTTATAGCACTAGACTAATGCCCTCCCACGACCGGTCTTATATAATGATGTCAAGCGAAAGCAGAAGCTCGGAAAAAGCGGCAGGTTGCACAGTTTAATTAACCGACTTAACAGGTGTTCAAGTACATCTTAGAATTCAGAGAAAGCGGATCTGGCTTACAAGAGGATGCCGACAAACATTGTTGTTGTAGTGGTCCTTTCTTCTGCATTCTAGCGATATGAAGATTTGTCCTGACATGCTGGTCTATTTGAAACTTTTTTTTGTTTGCACGTAATGTTTTTCTCTCGCACTGTACAATACAAAACAAATCCGTCATATGTAAATGTTCCAGGATGGTAAGCTATCCACGATACAACGTTTCTTTTTTCGGGCGGCATGGCGCACAACATGTTACACACTACACGTCATAAAAACGTTCACCTGTGTTCAAGCAAATGGAAATCTAGTGACTACAAGCTTGCGTAGTTTATTTTAATTATTTCCAACGGATACGGTATGACAACGGAAGGGATTAGAGGGAGCGAGGGCGTAAGAGCATTGACTCTGTCTGCCTTTTCCTCTTCCTCTCCTGTGATGATTTCGCAAGGCAGTGGCCTCTCGGTTAGCGATTGCACGCAGTTCTAGATCGCGGTCCATCTGGGAGACATCAAAACTAGATCGAGCTAGAGACCGCTCGTCACAATTTTTAAAATACTGTAAACTTAGATCGTAAACATGCATCGTCACTAGTTATAATATGCAATAACCGGTGAAAGGAGCCAAATACGCAAATGCATATACAACATGCAAATGCATATAATCCGGTCTCTATTCATTAACGCTGAATGTTGAATTTTGTTCTATATTTTGATTTTATGTCTGTGATTTCAAACTAAAATATACTTGCTTTGAATTATTTACGAAACAGTGTATCCTGAATTGATTTTATAGCAACCATTTGTATGAATTTTCTTTCTTTAACAGAAGTTAAGAAAAGGAATTTTAAGCTTCAACTATTGTTTATTGTGAACCATGTTGCGTCTTTTCATCTACTGGGCTTCACGTCTATAGCTTACATTAAGTAGATTAATGGTTGATTTGTCTTTGTGCGTGTGTTTGTTGATCAAACAGACGTCATTTAGACTTGGTATATCCGTGAGAGACTTAGTGGTGCGTTTACCGAAGCACAACAACGTAATGTAACGTAATTATAGCATTACACAGTATGAGAACTGTGATGCTGTAAACAGGTTTCTCCTAATGTGACCTCTAAAGTGCTTATAATGTTTGTTTTTGTGCACCGACAGTTCCCTTGGCCGCACAACTGGCATTATACAGTATGTAGTGAATGTGAGATACTGATATTCTTGTGAACACGTGTGAAAGTTTACATTTCTTACGGTATTCATAGTCCTATTATTACTTCATATAGTAACCACAAGGAGATAGTTCAGTATTCTCAACGCGACATTTTCTAGCGCCAAGTACAAGTAATTATTTAAAAACTCTTTTGAGACGGTCTCACTTCGCCTGAAAAGTTCAGGGCCAACTATACATTTTTTCTCGAAAGCTTCTCTACTTCAGCCTCTTCTTCTGAAACAGTCGCGCTTCCCGAGAAGTGAGCCGTATGCGTGAATCGGATAAACAACGTTCAGTGTGTAATCAGAGTGGGTAATGAGTACGATGTTTCACTAAATGTGTATGGGAAACCATGTTACTACTGATCAGTGTACCAAACAAAAGATCGTTATTCAGAGCACGAATTTTATGTGGACGTAGCTCACGATTTTATGTTTTGACATTTTAAAGCAAATCACCAGGTTGCACAAACTTTTATAGACATTTATGTCACTATGTTGTTGATGTCAAGAATGTACATGTCCAAATATGAGGATCTTTCAACAAACAATACCTCAAATTTTCCTCTTGCAGCATATTTATTCCTTGAAGTCATGTTGTAACCTCCCCACACGAAATGTTAATGAACCATGAGCCATGTGTAACCTCCCTACAAAAATACTTTAATTAAATGAACCAAGCGTAACCTCCGCACCAAATTAATAATTAAGTGAGTTTTTAAAGTATTGTAACCTCTAAACAAAATTAATTTTAGTGTAATCTCTGAACAAAACTGGCTCCCATTTATGATCTCTATGCTGAAATGCATTCACATTTAATGTAACCACAAAATGCAATTACTAAACGCGGAAATAATAAAAAAAAATCCAGTAACCTGGTAAATTTTATGACGACAGCAGCGCTGCGCCTCGGCCCTGTATTCTGAATAAAAAAGGAAAAATTCTTACCTCAATAAAAACTGTGAAAATATATCTGCTATTATGTAGAAATTTTTGGCACAGCTTCGTGCAATGCTGGCGTATATTTTTTTTCTGATTCTTGGAAGGAATGATCATGCATTGGAAATATTCTTTAAATTGAAATGAATGCTTTTCTTTAAATAAATTACTTTATATTATGAAAATTATTATTGCGGCATTTTTAAAAGAAGTTAATAACAGTTAATATACATTACTAGATATGCGCAAGGCTGCTTCTTTACCTTTTACAGTAATACTCATCCTCCAGAGTCCGGACCAGAGCAGACTGCAGACACGCACCGACTAGCGACAAGCAACAACTAACTACATACTGCTCTCTGGTCAGAGACTCTGCCATGCCTCGCCCATCGCCGGCAACACATACGTCTTACATAACGCTCCACTAGGGGGAGCAAAAATTTGGCAGCGATGGTGAGTCAATTGGACTTGCCATGAGCAACAAATTTTTTCTTAATTAACTAAGTTTACAATCACAGAATATATACATATAAAAAAGTGCAGAACATGAAATAAAATATAGTGCACATGCACTGAGTACAGAACATATCAAGCAAAGACAAAATGTGTACACAATGAGTACAAAACATATTAACAAATGGCAAAAGTGCACACGCTCTGCACTACAGAACATATCAGCAAATCACAAAATGTATACGGAATGAGCACAAATCATATCAACAAATGACATAAAGTGCACACGCACTGTAGTACTGAATATATCTTCAAATCACAAAATGTATACGCAATGAGTAAAATCACATTAACAAACGACAAAAGTGCACACGCACTGTAGAAGTCTTTAGCATTTTTACATAACGTATCATGGAGTGAAATAAAGTGCACACGCACTGTAAAAGTCTTTAGCATTATTACATAACATATCATGGAGTGAAATAAAGTGCACACGCACTGTAAAAGTCTTTAGCCTATTTAGGACAACTCATCTTGTTAACAAATGAAATGAAGTGCACACGCACTGTACATGTCTTTATCATTTTACAAGAACTAGGAAAGGAAAGGGAAGGATTGCGTCATGGTTGTAGCACATTAGGTTGCACACAGCTGCACTGAAAGTCCATATCTTTTTACAGAAGCACAACACCGAGTGAGACAATCTGAAGTTCTCTTCCCTGAAGTATTAATCAGTGTAGCCAAGACACTGAAATGTTGTATTAATATTCCATGTTATCATTTTGGTAGTACATTAGGCACACCAAACAGTGGGACCCTAATAATATCTCCATCGCTCAAGGTGGTGGACAGCATGTCGTGTCAACACCACGTTCTTGTAAGGTACACCAACGTTGAATTAGTGCAGAAACCAAATATAGTGCTCCATGAGCATGAGGATAGACAGGACAAACGGATATTGCAGTAATTTGTGGTAATTAGGTCGGAAGGTGAAGGACATTAAATCTTATGCCAGTCATCATTGATAATTACACTAGTCGATTAACTGATTTTTAAGTAATTCGAGGCACTCATCACCCAGTTACTGAACATTTCTGTACCATGTATGAAGTATAACAGAATAATGTTCATAAGTTATCTGTACAGAGAACATTGGCACTCATTGGCCAGATACAAATCATCAGCAGTCATCATTCAAAACAGGAGCTAATTATATATATATATATATATATATATATATATATATATATATATATATATATATATATATATATAGCATGAAAGTGACATAATACAAATTTAAAGTATAAGAAACAGTGGCGTTCGTTGGTCAGCAAGTATTAATTATTACAAAACATTTTTTATCCTTCAAGTAACGTAAGACATATTTTAAAAATTATTATTGGCACTCATTGGCCAGTTACTAAGCATGTAGCAAGTATTGAATATTACAAAACATTTCTCATCATTCAAGTGACATATGACATATTTAAAGATAATTATTGGCACTCATTGGCCAGTTACAAAGTATTCATATAGTTTTACAAAACATTATTCAGTATTATTCAGAAGTCATCATTCAAAACATGAGTTAATTAATGGAATAGGATTAATGCATAAGTCATCATTCAGTATTACTCAGAACTCATAATTCAAGTGACATAGGACATATTTAACCTGTAACACACTGTAACTATTACTCAAGGTCTGTGAACAGAAAAACATCATTCAGTATTACTCAGAACTCATCATTCAAGTGACGTAGGACATAGTGAAAATGTAACATACTGTAACTATTATTCAAGGTCTGTGACTAGAAAACATTATGCAGTATTACTCAGAACTCTCTTAACTGGTAGCATTATTTGGGACTGGTAATACATTTCTTTTTTGTGCTAGCAATGCATTGCGTTGGGATCGATAATTAATTACTGGGGAATAACAATATTTGCTTTTGAGTTATTGCTGCAAATGAAGACGTGTAATGTCATTCGTCATGAGTCAGCTGTAGCAAGGTTATGAAACAAAGGCAGTATATGTGATCACATTTATAAATGATAGACACAACTGGGTAAAAAAAATGCAAGTACTAGAACAGGTTTAATGACCAACTGCTTATAGCACATTAATATCATGAATAATTTCTCCTGCAAAAAATACAAAATGGATTATTAAGCTGAAAGAAGAAACGCACATTATGCTGAAAAGTAGTGAACTTCGAATTAACAGGTAATGAAATGTATATTAAATATATATGTTCTCTAGCTGTCCTTTCCAAAACCTTCAGTCATCATACTATGCGACATAAGACATACTGTCAAAACGAACTGCAACAAATACCTAAATAACTACATAGCATTTCTTAACTAACAGTAAATATATAATCTTCATCATTATTTTCATCTGCAAAGAAAAACTTCGTTATCATTATTATCATCACCTGCAAAGAAAAACTTCATTATCCATATCATCATAATTCCATTGTTATTATCATCTGTAAAGAAAAACTTCATTATCCATATCACTATATTCTTCATCATTATTCATCACCATTCATTATCATCTGCAAAAAGTCACTTCATTATTCATTATACAACTATTCATAGTATAGAGTTCCTTATTTCTAGCATATTTCATCACTAAAACTAAGATGTGTAGTTCTGTCTGACAGCCTGCATCAATCGCCTCGTATCTGAAAGAAAAAATTAGTGAAGACTGCTATCATACGATGTGTATAGTATGTTCTTGTTAATGCTTGTTAATTCTGATCCATTTACTCCTCGTGACGAGGTATTGTATCTTCTTTCGGTCATTCCGAAGGTGAAATTCCCATTTCTGTTTAATTTATTTCTTTTACACGTCATTTATTTCTGAAAATGATAAACAATGATGAATGTCTTGCATTTAAATCATATACCCATTAAATAAAAGCTGGTTTCTAGTGATATAATTGAACATACAGCGTAGCATGACAGAAAACGTAATATGTCAAAAACATAGACAGTGTGCAGGTGCAAAAATGTACGCAGAGTATCACAATGTAGCAGCAAAAAAAAAAAAAGTAAAGTAGTCACGATGTTGAGATATCATAAGGCATAATGTCAAAGTCAACTGGTGTTTGTTACATCTTAAATATTTCATAGTGCATATAAACAAAATAGGAAAACAATCACACATACATGAGGAATGGAAAATGTGCACAGTCTGATGTGTAACGACAAGAAGAGCGTCCTGCTAACCTTACCTTGCCGGGCACTTGCCAAGAAAAAATACGGTAATCAACAGTTAGTTGGTTCAAATGGTTCAAATGGCTCTGAGCACTATGCGACTTAACTTCTGAGGTCATCAGTCGCCTAGAACTTAGAACTAATTAAACCTAACTAACCTAAGGACATCACACACATCCATGCCCGAGGCAGGATTCGAACCTGCGACCGTAGCGGTCGCTCGGTTCCAGACTGTAGCGCCTAGAACCGCACGGCCACTCCGGCCGGCCATCAGTAAGTAGTCACATAAATATAATTGCATAAGTTGTCATAAAATGTGTAAGTTCATCTGGAACAATGTGCACGGTCTGATGTATAACAACAAGAAAAGCGACCAGTTAACCTTACCTTGCCGGGCACTTGCAAAGAAAAAATACGATAATCATCAGTAAGTGTTCATGTGAATATAATTGCATAAGTGGTCATAAAGAAAATTAGGAAATGGCATTACAGTGTGATAAATCATAAAGTATGTTCATTCAATAAAGGGTTTGATGTTGGAGATATGGTGATTGCCTTTGGTTTTTCTGGTTCTCAAAGTTTCGACGTGTCCTACATTGGGGTGAGGAATGCTGCGAATTCGATATGGACCTGCATATAGAAGCTCAAATTTACTACACCTATTCTTTCCTCTGTTGGATAAATAATGTGTGCGTACTAATATCTTCTGTCCAATGTGAAAATCACGGCGTATACAAACCTGTTTTTGCTGTCTTCTCCGGCGCTCTGCGGCACGTTTGATGTTGTTCAGCGCAATGTCAATTATTTCATGGTGTCGTAGTCGACGAGATGTAGGAAAGGTTACTAATTCTTTAATTTTGTTAGGTAGTTCAACGTTTTTCAGTATAACAGACGGAGATAGCATAGTAGATTCATTTGGTATGGAATTAATTACATCCTGGAATGAGAGTATGTGTGTGTCCCAATCAATATGTTTTTTGTGGCAGTATATTCTGCACAGTTTACCAATTTCTTTCATTAATCGTTCACAAGGGTTCGAAGAAGCATGGTACCTGGATATATAGATCAGAGAAATGTTTCTAGCTCGTAACATACATGTCCATATAGCAGATCGAAACTGTGGTCCATTGTCGGAAATTACTTTCAGT
The DNA here is from genome assembly GCF_021461395.2 of Schistocerca americana. Taxonomy (NCBI): domain Eukaryota; kingdom Metazoa; phylum Arthropoda; class Insecta; order Orthoptera; family Acrididae; genus Schistocerca; species Schistocerca americana. Next base: position 764,025,438 of record NC_060121.1, on the reverse strand, counting down.
ACATGCCCTACATGAAATAGAAAATGTTTTACAAATGCTTTCGAAACAGTTTTAGCAGTAGCTTTGCGTAACGGAGTGAAGGTAACAAATTTTGAAGTGAGTTCAACAGCGACAAAGATGTAGCAAAAACCTCTATTAATTCTGGGAATCGGACCAAAAATGTCTACAGCGGTCATATGTCTCAATTTAACAGGTACAATGGGATGTAATGGAGGAATATGTGAAGTCGTGTCTGACTTAGCTTTCTGGCAGATTTTACATGACGCTAAAACTCGTCGAATACGTTTCTCCACGTTGGTATAATAACAGTTCTGTCTCAGTATAAGAAAACATTTTCTGGCTCCGTAATGTGCGTAACTTAAATGAGTATACCAGATTAATTTGTTAACAAGTTCGTCAGGGATGCATAATAACCAATTGTTGCTGTCAGGGTGAGAGTGGCGAAAGAGAATATTATTGCGTACAGTGTAATGGTTTCTAATGGTTACATTATTGCTATCTTGCCAAAGGTGTTTAATTTCTCTCCACACGTTGTCTTTACTCTGCTCTTGTGCTATGTCTTGTAATGACGACGAAATGAAATTTTCAAATGCAACTTGTTGAATGTACATGACGCTGAAATTCGCTTTGCAGGAGTTGGTTGCGATGTCTTGCTGATTGTTGCTGAGAGAACGGGATGTGCGTCTGCTACAATAGTCCGTGTACCGGGAATGTGAACAATTGTAAAATTAAATTCCTGTAAATAAAGCTTCCATCTACTTAATCTATCGTGTGTAAATTTAGCGGAAAGTAAAAACTGTATAGCCCTATGATCTGTGTAAACGGTAGTGTGTCTTCCATAAAGAAAATGCCGAAATCTCGTAAATGCCCATACAACACATAATGCTTCAAGTTCTGTAACAGAATAATTGCGTTCAGCAGGTGACAGAATGCGACTCGCAAAGGCGATGTTTTTAATTACTGTAGAACCATCTTCTTCAATTTCCTGAAAAATGTGTACGCCTAAAGCGGTGTTAGAACTGTCGGTGGCAATGGAAAAATTTCTAGTAAGATCTGGGTGCGATAAAAGTGGTGCATTCAACAAAGCATGTTTCAAATAACATTCTCGTGAACAAGATTCTGCGTGTCAAAAGTATTGCTTGCGTTACTGGAAGATGCAACCTGTTTTGTATTTGGTCAAATTCTATCTGACGTGCTTTTATTCTCGGGAAGATGCTGTGGCATTTCAGCTATTTGTACCGTTCTGTTATTTCTTCCTGACGTATTACGTTCGGGATGATATCTACTGTCTGGTTCATTCACGATAATTTGATGTTGCAGATGATTTTGCTGCTGAGAAGACCGACTGTTATTAAACGTACGCTGAAAATTGTGCTCATTACTTTTACGTCTGTCATGATAGTCATTTCTATACGGTGCATTACGATAAGAATTGAAATGGTGTGTTTTCTGTATGTACTGATTCCCTTGTTGCTGTGCATTACTATTTGTTGGAGCTGACGCTATACGTGTAGGCGGCGATACATTAAAGCTTGGCTGACCTTGTACATTACATTGTTGGTTAGGAATGCTAACTGGCTGGTTTTGTTGCTATTGCGGTGAAAAATCTCTATTGTTACCAAAAATATGTTTGCGACTGCTGAAAATTTTACACATACTAATGATTAAATTTTTGTCTGATATTAACATTACGCTGGTAGTTCTTGTCATTTCGGGAACGTATAATGATAAAATTGTCATTTTCGGTATAACTTGTCTTATCGGGTTTTCTTTACATATTCTTAATCCTAGATACAGCGATAGTTGAAGAGCTGTTTTGATAGATATAAAGGATAGTAGAAGAGAAGGGAGCAGTGCAGAAAACTAAAGATGAAACAGCACTACTACGGCTCGGGGCCCTGTGCACGCTATGGCACATATTCAATAAAGTGTAATGAATCCCCTGAGGTTAATTACGTGCTGCAAATAAATTTTAGTTTCTGCGTTACAGGCAATGGCGGTGAAAATTCGAAAGAAAATTGTTGTATCCATGCTAATTCTAGTTTCTGCATTACAGGTAAAAGCGGTGAAAGTACAAAAGTAAATTGTCGTATCCAGTTCCAAGCGTGTACCTGTGCTCTGTCATTTTCAAATACCTTAGATTTTCTTACGGATAAAAATTGCTCGTAATCAACGCTATTGTCTCTGAATGTGTGAACAGGTTCACGATTACGTAAGAATCTATTTGTCTGTGTCACTTCGTATTCTAAGTGACGTAGTGTCTGTAAATTACCTAAGTTACACTGGCTGTGTGAGTATAACAAATGTTCGGAATGTGCCGTATGCTGTGACGTGTCAGTAACTGAAAAATTTTTCATTTCTATTACTTTAATACGTTCGTCAATTTGGTTGTTCTGCTGTTCACATTTCTTATCGACTTCCGTATCCACAGTGTGTGAAAGTTCTGGTGACTTTAAATTAAACTCGTCGTGTAACTGTGTCGCATTTCCAGAACATTGTTCAGCGACTGCATTAATTTCATCTCTAAGTGATTCTGTTGTCGCTGCATCTGTATTACTTAATTCTTGTGCAACAGAACAGATCTAACTTCTCCACGACTGTTCCTACCACAAGCCTTAATTTCCTCACATAATTGTTCTTTCGTGTCGAGACGTTGCACGGTAACAACTGTAATCTGTTCACTAACTTGTTTGTTCTGTTCGTTAAGGTTGTCGTGTTTTTCGTTCGTCAGTTTGAAACTTTCATTAAGTTGTTTGCGCGTTTCAGTAGATTGTTTGAAATGATTATCTAGTATTTCATTCCGCTGTTTGAGACTTTCATGAATTTGTTTGTTCGATTCATTGAGTCGTTTGTAATTGTCGTCTTGTTTTTTAATTTTTTTTAATAATTTGCTGTTTGAGATGGTCTTCTTGTTCTTTCTTGAATTTTAGAAATAATGCTATAACTTGATCCCACCCATTATTACCTACTCTATTCTCTGTGCTGTGTGATGGTGTATCTGCTTTTGTCGCGTTTTGTGTAACCACTTGGTCATTCTCTGATTCTCGAAAAGCTTCGCCACTTGGATGTGCACTGTTATTCACCACACCGGATTTAAATAAATCTGACGTATTTTGATTACATTGTTCATTTTCATTAGAAAAATTTATCTGTTCGTTACGTAAGTTTTGCAAACCAGGTGTGTCAAACTGGGCAGCGTTCATTGTAACAGAACGTTCCGCGTCATCAATTGTCGTTAAATTAACAGAGGATACAATTGAATTTGTTTGCTCATCACTAGGATCAAAATCATTACTAGTGGTCAGTACGCACTGATTGTCTGTAAATGGAGGATTGTCATCATTACACTGAGTGTCGCAAGTACTATCGGACAAATTATTCGAGTCGGCTATTTCACTCATTACACATCGCGATATACTGTTAACAGTTTTTCGCGGCATTTTTCACAAATCAGAACTAAGCACAAATGAAACAAGGACAATGCAAAAATGCAACAAACACAACTACAACAGAGAGCAACAAATTGCCGATGATCTGTGAAAGCAAGAGTGACAAATTAGTAAATGCGTTGCGCCAGATGCAAGCTACGTTTAAATAAATAAGAGCAGATATATGACTACTTCTCAGAAGATTCACAAAGAAATACGATCCTGGGCGGATGTCGCCAAGTGTAACCTCCCCACACGAAATGTTAATGAACCATGAGCCATGTGTAACCTCCCTACAAAAATACTTTAATTAAATGAACCAAGCGTAACCTCCGCACAAAAACAATAATTAAATGAATTTTTAAAGTATTGTAACCTCTGAACAAAATTAATTTTAATGTAATCTCTGAACAAAATTGGCTCCCATTTATGATCTCTATGCTGAAATGCATTCACATTTAATGTAACCACAAAATTCAATTCCTAAACGCGGAAATAATTAAAAAAAATTCAGTAAGCTGGTAAATTTTATGACGACAGCAGCGCTGCGCCTCGGCCCTGTATTCTGAATAAAAAAGGAAAAATTCTTACCTCAATAAAAACTGCGAAAATATATCTGCTATTATGTAGAAATTTTTGGCACAGCTTCGTGCAATGCTGGCGTATATTTTTTTTCTGATTCTTGGAAGGAATGATCATGCATTGGAAATATTCTTTAAATAGAAATGAATGCTTTTCTTTAAATAAATTACTTTATATTATGAAAATTATTATTGCGGCATTTTTGAAAGAAGTTAATAACAGTTAATATACATTACTAGATATGCGCAAGGCTGCTTCTTTACCTTTTACAGTAATACTCATCCTCCAGAGTCCGGACCAGAGCAGACTGCAGACACGCGCCGACTGCTGTCGACTACTGCATACTAACCACTACTGCCGACTGACGCCGACTCGCGCCGACTAGCGACAAGCAACAACTAACTACATACTGCTCTCTGGTCAGAGACTCTGCCATGCCTCGCCCATCGCCGGCAACACATACGTCTTACAATGTACTATTTTTCTACATAGTCTCCATATAGGTTCTCTGGCGTTAGACTGGAGTTATGTAAGGACAGGTGTTTCCGTACAGTAGAAACTCTTGTACTTTGCCTGTATCCATGTTTTCAGTACGTCAGTTACGCTCTCAACATCTTAAAAGTGTGTCTCGCATACACAATAAGTGTCCCAAACAGGTGGGAGTGCAAGGGCCACAAATCTGGACTATAGGGTGAATGAGGTAATGATGTTCTACCCAATTTGACTATATGGTCCCGGGTCTTGAGACATGTGTACGGGCCTGTAATGTTGTGTTGAATCATCATTGCTTTTGGATTCTTGTCAGCCCCAACACGTCGGAAATGGTTCTTGCGTTTGTTCAGAGACTTTAAATAAGCCACTGAGTTATTGGTTGGTCTTTTTGTCAACATATCCACGAGAATGACGCCACCGCTGTCCACAAGGAAAATGATCGTGACTTCGCATCAAAGTTTTTACCCTTTTTGTTGATTGCAGCTGAAACCACTTCAGTGACAGCCATCTTACTTGCTAGTAAAACTTATGCACTAGGTTTTCATCACCTGTAATGATCTGTGACAGAATGGCCTCTCCATTGGGCTCAAACTGATTCAACAGTTTATATGAAATAGCTTCTCTATGAATCTGGAACCCGTCTTGAGCACACTTTTGAATACCCAAGAGTTTCAGGTAATTGTAGAAGGAATCCCAGTGCTCACTGGTAGCTGCAGAGACTATTGTCGAGTTGTTGTGCGCCGATCTTCTCGAACAATTGCATTCGCACGATTCGTCTTGTCGAGAGACATGGCTTTGACAGGACGTCCCAACCGTAGCGAATCATGAGCTCTGTTTCTGCTCTACCTGAGTTTTTAACTCTCCTGACTCATCGCTCAACAGTCCTCTAACACTATCGTTAACATACAGTACTCTAAAAAGTGTATGGAAAACATGAAATGTTTTGCAGTTGCGAACATGGACAACCATCAGCTGTATTATGGAATGACGACAGTGAAAATTTGTGCCGGACTGTAAATCTATTCCGGATTTCTTGCTCATCGCGAGCGGTAGTACTACCATTTGGCTACCCAAGCACACATCACGGTGAGACCCTATGTCATCCACGATGTGTCTATAATCTGAACTCGTACGTCCATTATGAATATTCCCGTACAGGGGAGAAATTTCAATTGAAAGTCACTTGCCCAGTGTCGGGGAATAAACACGGTATTGGAGTGTCAATGTGGGTCAGAAGTATGACGCAACAGTGTCCATTCGGATATCTACGCAAGTTCGAAGGAACAGGCACAGTGGCGACTACAGTAGTTATGAAATACACAAAACATATACACAGTAGCGAATATGGCCAAACATCAGCTATTCAAATGGCTCTGAGCACTGTGGGACTTAGGTCCCGGCGGAGGTTCGAGTCCTCCCTCGGGCATGGGTGTATGTGTTTGTCCTTAGGATAATTTAGGTTAAGTAGTGTGTAACCTTAGGGACTGATAACCTTAGCAGTTAAGTCCCATAAGATTTCACACACATTTGAACATTTTTGAACTATGGGACTTAACATATAAGGTCATCAGTCCCGTAGAACTTAGAACTACTTAAACCTAACTAATCTAAGGACATCACAAATGGGAAATCTAGGATCGAGTCACGGTCCGACACAAATTTTCACTGTCGTCATTCCATTATACAGCTGATGTTTGGCCGGCCGGTGTGGCCGAGTGGTTCTAGGCGCTTCAGTCTGGAACCGCGCAACCGCTGCGGTCGCAGGTTCGAATCCTGCCTCGGGCATGGATGTTTGTATAAAGGATGGGGACCCTCCACGCCCACACCAACGTGGTGACCAAACCAAAAGTTCTACTGTCACCTCCGTGTAATATGTTAGTTTTTGAATCAGGAGTCGCAGGATGCGGGCTGTGATGTTATTCATGGAAATGAGTAATCTTACCCAGGCGCTCGTAGTGCTGCTCTTTCTCCTCCCGAGATGTTGCTTCTGGCCGGTGTTGCCCTACGAGCCCTCAGAGACAATAAGGAGATAGTCGTTCTTCCTGCCGACAAAGGAAATGTCACAGTCATCCTTGAGAGAGACGCGACTACGAGCAGAAGATGCTGCAATTGCTGGACGATCCAGCATATCGGAAAATCAACACAGACCCGACCAGGAAGATACAACAAAGCACCGCCACCTTGCTGAAAAATGGCACGCTCGAGGACAAGGACATCAAAAGACTTCGCCAACGTTCGGCAGTAGCTCCTAGGATATATGGTCTCCCAAAAACGCACAAAGAAGGGATGCGACCCATAGTCACCACCATAGGGGCACCCGACGTATCTTTTGGCGCAGCACTTGGTGGACATGCTAAGACCTTATGTGGGAAAATGTGCGCACCATATCCGGAACTCGACGGACTTCATTGGCCGCCTGAAGGAGATGACAATACAAGAATCCGACATCATGATCAGCTTCGATGTCGTCTCATTATTCACACGTGTCCCGGTGGAACATTCTCTCCACTTAATCAGCGAGAAATTCGGGCCTGAACTGACACAACTGTTCAGGCACGTGTTAACATCTTCGTATTTTGTCTTCAATGGTCAATACTACGAGCAGATCGACCGAGTAGCCATGGGAAGCCCGCTCTCCCCAGTGGTGGCCAACTTGTTCATGTAGAGTTTCGAAGAGGAAGCACTGGAAGCCGCCGAACTGAAACCTTTCGCTACGTGGACGACACGTTCGTCATCTGGCCACATGGACAGGAACAGCTACAGATTTTTCTACAACATCTAAATTCGGTCCACAGAAGGATTCGGTTCACCATGGAGATTGAAAAAGATGGGAAACTACCCTTTCTTGATGTTCTAGTGGAACGTAGGTCTGATGGCTCACTGGATCACAGTGTGTACCGCAAGCCTACACACACTGACCTGTACCTACATGCCTCCAGCTGCCACCATCTGGCGCAGCTTAATGGAATGCTCAACACCTTGGTACATAGAGCAAACTCGATCTCTGATGAACAGAACTTGCCAACGGAACTCAAACACTTGGAGACCGTGTTCCGCAAGAATGGGTATGGCAACCGCCAAATCCAAAGTGCCTTCCGACAACGGAAGTGCAGCAAGAACCGAAATGAAGAACAACCCGAAGAAGAGAAGCAAGCTCTGGCCTTTCTGCCGTTTGCTGGCAACGTGTCGTCAAAAATAGGGAGACTGTTGAGGCGACACAAGATTGACACCGTCTTCCGACCACCAGCAAAGATTCGTGACCTACTAGGAACGGCAAAAGATGACGTAGGCCTTAAGAAAGCGGGCGTATACAAAATCCAGTGCGGCTGTGGCAAATCCTACATCGGCCAAACAATTCGCACGGTCGAGGACCGATACAAGGAACACGAACGTCACACCCGCTTACGCCTACCCAGCCATTCGGCCCTAGCAGAACAATGCATTGAAACCGGACACACAGCGAATTTCGGAATTTCGAAAAGACAAAAATCCTGACGGCCACAAGTGCCTACTGGGACAGTATCCACAAGGAGGCCATAGAAATTCGCGTAACAGATAACCTCATCAACAGGGACACCAGGTTTCAACTTAGCGAGGCTTGGAAACAATTATGAAATAGCATCAAAGAGCAACGGCGCGAGCGGACGCGAGATCCTGCCGCCACGGCGGATGGAGAACTGCGCCTACCATTCTGCGTGGCTGCCGCTGCCCCTCCCCCCCCCCCCCCCCCCTCCCTCCATCCTCTCACCGCGCGGGGCGCTCCGCCGGCCGTCCGCGCCGGGGTACGACTCGGGGCCCCGCAGACATAAATACCACGGACACAGCGCAGACAGATCATTCCATCAGCACCACTTGACGATGGCGGAACGGTTATTCGCCGAAATATCGTGGAACTTCGACGATCGGATCCGGCTGGACACCCGATAACCTTGGATATAGCACATTCGACGGGAAAGCCTCAGATCACGGTGCAATATCTTATTTACCCGCCACAACTGGTTAAGAGAGTTTCAACTAAAATGTCTCTTCTGTACGGGAATATCCATAATGGAAGTACGACTGTAGGTTCTAGACAAATTGGTGACATCATATGGAAGTTTGGGTCTGGCAAAGTAGTGTTCTCGGATAGCCTAATGATGAGGGGATTACTCAAGATCAACAGGAAATACGGGTTGAAATCTCCGTCTGGTACTAGGTTTCGTTGTCGTCATTCCATTATACAGCTAACGGTTGTCCATATGCACAACTGTGAATACATTTAACGTATTTCGTAACGGATGTAGTTCACCGCAGTGTCTGTTCCTTCGGCCATGCATGCATGTCAAATAAACTTCGCATCATACTTCTGAACAATATTAACATTGCAATATCATGAAGTTTGTGGATGTGCCCAAGATTTTTGTACCACAGCCAAGAATTTAATTAAAGCACTTCCTATGCAATGAGTGCCCTGCATCGACGATATTGTAATGGTTGGCTACAGCTCTGCCATCTGTCAGAATTTTTCGGAATTTCAAAAAAGTGCAGAAGAAATATAAAAAAATGAATGTTTTACAATACACTGATCACTGTAAAAAATTGTGGCACCTATTTATTGAACACACTCCCATTACATAGTCAGAGATAACTACAAAAGCTGTCAGCTTACGTAAGTGAGCATCGGCAAAATGCTAACAGAAACTGCCCCACCAACTGGCTGTCCTTTACGTGCTTCTGTACTCTGCAAGGTACTTTATGGCGTTTGGCAAGAAGTATTAATAGTATCATTATCTCTTACCCCTTTTCCTATTCCATTTGCAAGTGGTGAAAGAAAGACTGCCGATAACCCCTAATGAACTAAAATTTCTTTCACCTTGTTTTACAAATTATATATGTGTGTGTCGGGTGGGGGTGGGGGAGTGGGAGGGGAGTAATACGTTGTTGGACTCTTCTCAGGATGAATTATCTTTACATTTGATCAGTGAACCTCTTCGTAACCCACAACATCTCTTTATTAGGGTCTATCACTGGGTGTTTGAAGAGGATTCTTCTTCCGGCATCGCAAGTATTAAACGAATGTTTGATAAAATGCGTCTCTCTTTTCGCGATCTTTCCTATCTCAACAAAAGTCATAGAGCAATACTGAATAAATTATAACATACTGCCTTTTTTAGTGGTTTACATTGAGATATTAACCATAAAACATGTTTTTACAACCTACTTGGCACTAACGTAATCGGAAGATAGTAGATCTTTCCAACCTTTTACATCCACTAAGACGGGTTATTTTGTCTGTTGTGGGTCAACATCAAGGTCCAGCAGCAAGTGTGGATTCCCTGTAGATCCATGCATGACACTACTTCCAGCCCGCACATCACGTGTCTCGCTCGCTGACCCGTATGGACCACAGGCTAGCCCCTGTCGGCCGCCGGGCTGGCAAGCAAAGTGCAGCCACAGTGCATGGAAGGAAGCAGAGTGGTCTCTCCTATGGCGAAGGACCGGAGGACATGTGTCGGACCCCCCACTCTTTGGCTACCTACTGTGTTTAGCGCAGCAACAGTCTCACAGGTATTTCCTCTCATTGTCTCATCTGGCCTTTCTATTGTGTTTCCTTTACATTTGTTACAAGTTAATTACATAACTGAGTGAATATAATTAATAATATAGGTAACATAGTGAACAAAATCATACGAAAAGGAACTAATATTTATCTCTATTATAGAGCTCAAAAAAAGCATATGATTTAACAATAAATTATAGAAAACGATAATCTTTTGGTGAATAACAGATTATTAATGTCTCTTTCTGTTTCCCTATCACTTGTTCTATTTTAGCCGAAAAATAACTCTTTTCATGCTGATACCATTCAACATTTTACACTGACATTCACCAACATCACTGCATAGCATTTATTATTTAACACTGAAATTTTACTACATTTAAAACACTTGTTATCGACTTTTATAATGAATTATTTTTTTCAGTTTCTGCCTAAGTTCTTGTTCTACGATTTACAGCTTCTGGTCACAGAGGTCTTTCCTAATTGTAATACTGAAACAAATATTTCCTAATCAACCAGTTGCTGTGATCATCTTCTACAGAAGTAAAGAAGTGGGACTGTTCTACAAAGAAGCTCATATTTTAACAGTGGATATGTAATGGAGGCCTGCGGTTACTCATGGATCCGCATTTCACAGTGGTCATCTCAAAAATTGATTCATAGGTCTCAGAAATGCGGTTAACATCAGAAAATGGCTGCACCAAACCTTGACGATTTTTAATTGATATCAAACTCATAGATAAATATAATGGGCTGTTCTCAATTTCTGTGGTGAAAGCCATTATACAGCTTCACATTTGTTTTCCTTTCTAGGCTTCGCACGACATCCAACACTAAATTATCCTTATCCATTACGGATATTTTATAGCCCGTGCCTGTTAATTAAGTTACAAAAATTTGAAACCAATCACTTTTTTGAATAATTCTGTTTTATTTCATGAACCGGTTTTCGAACCTTTTCAGGTTCATTTTCAGATGGTTTCTTAAACAATAGTCATGGTGATTCATTAAAGCGTATCGCATCTTCTTGTCACAGAAACCATCTGAAGACGAACCTGAAAAGGTTCAAAAATGGCTCTGAGCACTATGGGACTTAACAGCTGTGGTCATCAGTCCCCTAGAACTTAGAACTACCTAAACCCAATTAACCTAAGGACATCATACACATCCATGCCCGAGGCATGATTCGAACCTGCGACCGTAGCAGTCACGCGGTTCCGGACTGCGCGCCTAGAACCACGAGACCACCGCGGCCGGCATGAAAAGGTTCGAAAAACGGTTCATGGAATTAAACATAATTATTTAAAAAAGTGACTGGTTGCAGTTTCTTCTAACTTTTACCATCCAACACTAAAGTAGAAGCAACTCGTTCCACTGCCTGCAAGTATGTCTTCATCTTCATTGCTTTCTGTAGAAATTCTAGAGTCCAATAGACTTGATTTAGCTACAGATAAATTTGTTTTACATATACTGCTTAATTTACTGTCTCTCCTAGTCTCTGCTAGTCATATTTTGTCAATTGGTATCCTGTTTCCACTGCTAGCAGTACTTCCATGTAACTGTTTGTGAGTATTTTCCTGAACAAGAGGCAGAAATCACGCACCCTAGAGTCATTGTTGCTTCTTCCTCTCCTAGTGATGTAATAGAACAATCGTTGCAATTGATCTTCACTTATTTTGTACATGGGTATGTGTTTTATAAATTAAAAATATCTCTCATACATATACTTGCAAGGTTAATAAACATGTTTTCCGGGAACCACTCAGCCAAAATCTTCCAGTTTTTTGTTTTGTTTTAGTCCTTGTATGTTCTATTCTGCCTTCCCTAACGTGAGTAAACCTTAACCTCGTTATTTGCGTTTATGGCTTGTTTCAGACATCTTCCTCCAATATTTCTCGAATTCAGAACGTCAAAACGTTATTAAAAATTGTAATGAATTCGAGAGCACCTCCAAAGCTTTCTAACTTGGGAATGCTTTCTACTTTACAGTACTTCAAAGCATCCGCAATACTTCTCCCGACGTATTTGATAATCAAAATATCCACGGGTGTACTGCCGGTCTACAGTGTCCAACGGGCACAATATTTCGGCGATCATACATGTCGCCATCATCAGGTGGACTGACGGACTGACCTCCTGTGAACGTACCGACACGGAGATCCGTACGCTATGGCTGCTCGAAGGGAACTGGGTTCGGTCGCGGCGGCGGCCGATTTAAATACCCTCCGCCCGCGGCGCGCTCCCTCCGCTGACAGCGCCCCGCGCTATGGTCGCGCGGTGGAACAGATTGCGACGGCGTCTGAGATGAGGTCGGTGTGATGGCTCTGTCCGCCGTGTTCGTCGCAACTATACGTTTGCTCGATTTACTCTTGATTAACCCAATCGCTGATCCCCAAGCCTTGCTAAGATTATAGGAAAGGTAATTTACTCCCCGTTTCAGTCTCCATAGTGAATTTGATGTTGGTGTGTATGGAGTTTAGATGTGTTTTCCATGACGTCTTGGTCAAGAGAAGGGCTGACGGCACCCTAGGTCATGGAGTGTATCGGAAGACAACGCACACTGATCTGTATTTGCACGTAGACAGCTGCCACCACCCTTTACAGAGAAATGGGGTACTTAAAACTCTAGTACATAGGGCGCGCACTATCTCTGACGCAGAGAGTCTACCCCAGGAATTGGAACATCTGAGAACTGTATTTCAAAAAAATGGGTACTCAGAGTGGCAGATTCAACGTGCTCTCCGCCCAACCACTACAGCACAACCTGTGGAGATGGATGAAATCGCGAGGGAGGAGGTGGCACTGCGTTTATTCCATATACAGGCGCACTCTCGGGGAAAATCGCCCGCATTTTGAAGAAACACCGGGTTGGAACTTTGTTTTGTCTTCCGAATAAAACTCGTGCACTGGTGGGGAGCGCCAAAGATGACCTCGGTTTGAGGAAGGCCAGCATGTCCCAGATTCCGTGTCAATGTGGCAAGTCGTATATTGGTCAGACGATGTGCACCGTCGAGGATCGATGCCGTGAACACCAGAGGCACACTCGACTGATGTATCCGAGCAAGTCGGAGGTCGCTGAACACTGTTTGTCAGAAAATCACGCTATGGAGTATGAACGCACGAGGATTCTGGTACAGATGTCGTGATACTGGGACAGCGTTGTTAGAGAGGCCATCGAAATTCGCACCAATGACGACCTCATAAACTGTGACTGTTGCTATAATCTTAGCAAGGCTTGGGAATCAGCGATTGGGTTAATCAAGAGTAAATCGAGCAAACGTCTAGTTGTGACGACCACGGCGGACAGAGCCATCACTCCGACGTCATCTCAGACGCCGTCGCAATCTGTTCCACCGCGCGACCATGGCGCGGGGCGCGGACAGCGGAGGGAGCGCGCCGCGGGCGGAGGGTATTTAAATCGGCCGCCGCCGCGACCGAACCCAGTTCCCTTTGAGCAGCCATAGCGTACGGATCTCCGTGTCGGCACGTTCACAGGAGCTCAGTCCGTCAGTTCACCTGATGATGGCGACATGTATGATCGCCGAAAAATTGTGGCCGTTGGACACTGTAGACCGGCAGTACAGCCGTGGATATTTTGATTAACAATTTATCTTCTAACTTAGCTTCCAATCATTGATTCTTAAACCATATATGTTCCTTTTTGTAATTTTAGTACCGAAATTGAGGCCTTCGATTTCTTGCAGTTGTAATAACTTTCCAAAAAATTTCAACGGATCGATTCTCATCTCGCCCCATTAATTCTTTCAAGCCATGCAAACGCTTTAGTGCTAAGTTAGGCATATGGGGTGAATCTAGAAAAATGTTAGCAAGGTGAAATTCAGTTGTCTTATATGTCACCAGTTTGTCTTGGTCATTCATATTATGAACAATCCTTTCCAGTGAAGAAAAATTCGATGAAGTACCATAGCAAGTGATAGAGGTAACTTCGAAATTTAGCGGCGGTTCCTTTAATGAAAAAGTAGCTCAGAGGTACTGTACACAAGCGACTGAGACATATTGTATATATTTCAAACACTTCATTGGCTATCAGAACTCCACAGTCAGTGTTGTCGTACCCCTGGTCCTTGTACTCGCACAACTATTCTCCATCTGTCAGCATGCCGTCGAATGGTAATTGCCTCGAACATCAAACTGCACACCAAACCGTGCTGATTGTTGTACCTTTCTCTGAGCACACGGAAAATTTCTGAGCTAAAACCTTGTTCATAATTTATTGGACAATACCATGTAGCTATTTTTTGTGGATGAAGAAGACAAGTCAGAAAAAGTGTAATAAAATAGTATGCTTTAGGAAAAAAATGCATGATCGTAGCTAAATTACATAATCAGTCATCGTTCAGTTTCTTCAGTTTGGAGGTTGATACACTTCTGCGATCCTCTCTTGCATTTGAGGAAAGATATCTCTGAAATATTGTTCAATGAATCAACTCAATTTCTTCAATTTGGATTTGACATATTTCTGCGAGCCTCTTTTGCATAAGATTGTATGATTATATGATAGCGGAACAAACACTGGTAGCAGTTACTTCTGTAAAATATCTGGGAGTATGCATGCGGAACGATTTGAAGTGGAATGATCATGTGAAATTAATTGTTGGTAAGGCGGGTGCCAGGTTGAGATTCATTGGGAGAGTCCTTAGAAAATGTAGTCCATCAACAAAGGAAGTGGCTTACAAAACACTCGTTCGACCTATACTTGAGTACTGCTCATCAGTGTGGGATCCGTACCAGATGGGGTTGACGGAGGAGATACAGAAGATCCAAAGAAGAGCGGCGCGTTTCGTCACAGGGTTATTTGGTAACCGTGATAGCGTTGCGGAGGTTTTAGCAAACTCAAGTGGCAGACTCTGCAAGAGAGGCACTCTGCATCGCGGTGTAGCTTGCTCGCCAGGTTTCGAGAGGATGCGGTGTCGAATATATTGCTTCCCCCTACTTATACCTCCCGAGGAGATCACGAATGTAAAATTAGAGAGATTCGAGCGCGTACGGAGGCTTTCAGACAGTCGTTCTTCCCGCGAACCATACGCGACTGGAACAGGAAAGGGAGGTAATGACCGTGGCACGTAAAGTGCCCTCCGCCACACACCGTTGGGTGGCTTGCGGGGTATAAATGTAGATGTAGATTAATAGAGAAAGAAGTCACTGCAATATTGTTCAATAAATCAACTCAGTCAAACAACGAAACGCACTAGAGGGACTACTGCTACACTTGAAAGGAATGTACTCACGCTGGCCAAGCGGAACGCTCTGATTAAAAGGCTCATCTACTTTTATGCTCTGTGAGTGCTTGGTTAGTTGGTTGCTTCGTGAGACGGGATCAAACGGCGAGGCCGTCGGTCCAGTCGGAAGGATGGGGAAGGAAGTCGGATGTGCCGTTCCAAAGGAACCATCCTGCCATTTGCCTGAGGCGATTTAGGGATATCAAGGAAACCCTGTATCAGGCTTGGATCCGTCGTCCTTCCGAATGCGAGTCAAGTGTGCCAACCCCGGGGCCACTTCGCTCGGTCTGTAAGTGGAACGGGCGTTGTGAGGGCCCAGAGGGAGGGGGAAGCTTGGCACACATCACACGTCCCGAAGGCCACTCTGTTCAGTGCTCTGCGAGTGGAAACCCCCCCTCACCACACACGGCGGACCGTTACATGAATGACAGGAGTCCAGCACACCACGGCGCAGGCACACCATCACGCTTCACTGTACTGCTCCAGCCCATTGCCTATATAGCGGTGCGTCTTACTTCTGCGTCATAGAGAGAAAATATGAGTCTGGCCTTGTGAATACCGTACTTCATTCTTACTATCTGTGAAAGGATTCTTAAATGCAGCGACTCTACCGTAGAAAGGAAGCATTGCCTCCAGTTCCGTAAATTTATGCTTGATTTACGGTATTTGGAAAATGAGATTCTGTTAAGAGTAAATATAGTCTGTAATTGTTATTGTGCTCACATATAGGGGTTAGGGAAAAATATGTAAATACCAAAAATAGAACACATTACCATGCGTAATATGAAGTACGAAACCCGTTTGCTTTCAAATCATCTCCGAGTGGATAAATGGAGATACTGTATGGTTTTGAAGGGAATTTTAAACCATTCATCCTGCAAAATTGTCGCAAGTTCACATAAAGATGATGGGGGTGTATAGCAATCACGCACCTTTCTCTCCAAAGAAAACAACAAAGGCTCAACAATGTTGAGATCTGGTGACTAGGGGAGATGTGACAATTCGTCCTCGTGCTCACAAAATCAGTCCTGGACGATGTGAACTATGTGAACAGGCTTGTGTCTCATTGGAACTCATTAACTATATTGGCGAAGAAACATTTGATCATGGGGCGAACATGATCAGCTAAAATGGTCACGTAAGCCTTGCCAGTAATTCCTTCTTTCTGAGTAACCATGATATTCGTGGAACGCCACGACAAGCTCCCAAATCATCATCAAATCCCATGTTTCACTCTTGGGACGGAAACTCCACCAGAAGTTTGAAACAATATGCAACAAGACTCATATGCCCAAATGACATTCTCCCATTGCTCCACAGTCCAGTATTTATTGCTTCAGCACCACATTTTCCTGTTATGGGTATTTGCATCGCTGATGAGTGGTCTTGGAATTCCAGCTAGCCCTGCAATTCCTTGCTTTTGGAGCTGCCTGAGTGTGTTTTGGTGCTGACTGGATCCGCGAGAACGTCATTCAGCTATGCAGTGACTTTTGCAGTTGTCATTTTCTGCAATGGCCGTCTGTCTCAATCATTCGACACAAACTTTCGTCCGCGTTGTGACTTACAGGATGATATCTTCGGCTTTCCCCTTACGCTATATAAACCTTTGACACGATGCCGCAGCGCGGAATTAGACGAGCGGTCTAGGGCGCTGCAGTCACGGACTGTGCGGCTGGTCCCGGCGGAGGTTCGAGTCCTCCCTCGGGCATGTGTGCGGGTGTTTGTCTTCAGGATAATTTAGGTTAAGTAGTGTGTAAACTTAGAGACCGCTCACCTTAGCAGTTAAGTCCCATAAGATTTCACACACATTTTTTGACACGATGCGTCTTGAAACAGCAAACACTCGGCTCCCTCGATTACGACAGCAATGATCATACTATAAATAACATCGACACTGACACTTCCAACATATAGAGGGCATTGCACAGGTGTTTTTTGTGGTCAAATACAACAGCGCATCCAGCATTGACGTTCAAGCATGCATGTCTTGAGGTATTTCATATTTTTCTCCAACCGCTGTACACTATTCTAATTATTTAAGAGATTAATATGTGTGTGTATATTGTGTGTATTGTAATTGCCCGGGGGGGAGAGAGATGAAAAAAATGTACACTACTGAAGCACTGCTGAAACCGTTGACTACCTGCCCCAGCATATTTAAAGGAGCTGAAAATGAAGGAGGGTAAATAATAGGATTAGCATATCGACGCAGAACCTAGCGCTGTACTTCAGTACGACTCGAAGTATTCGAGCAGTTTACGTTACAGATAGGGCATTCCCGTTTTCTGCCTGTTGGCGATACTGCCTCCACGATCTATACTATAGATTTTAGTAATAAAATAACTGTGAAACAATGATTGAAATACCTTGAGGGTGAACATCACATGTAAGAATGACGACCAACAAGTAAACAAAGTATTCGCTTTCGCTCGCCCTGCGATCTAGTGCGCTCTGGTGGAACAATCTCAAGGGTAGGTCTTACTACAGTTAATTTATTCTCGCGATAACAATTACAGTCAGTTTATCAAGATGTCATTTGTAATGAATTTAATCTTTGATTTACTTTATTCCATGTTTCATCTGAGTACTTCTGTCTTTTTTCGGACTAATTAAAATCGCTTAACATTTTTACCTGTTATTCTAAAGGGTACAGAGGGACTGAAATGCTCATTTTCACTTTGCAAATCTTTCAAGAAAGGGTTGGAGTCCCGTAGTGTTCATCACGTTTCTTTGCGATTGTGCGCGTATATCTTTCGTTACGTTCACCGGTATTCTCTACGGCGTGATTTGTTACTGCCTTTTTAGCCGTTATTTTTGGTGTACGTCTTTTTCGGAGTTGTTGTAGACACCACTCTGGCTACGCCGCTACAGCCGGGGTTTCTTATGGTTAACACCCGGCCCTCTAGGCCGAGATAAGGCGACTCGTCCGCCACCCCGCGTGGCAACGTGATGCCCATCGAGCAGCGTGCTGCCGGTGGCGCCCATGCTACTACCTCCCAACGGGCTAAGGACCGCGCGCCGCGTGCCGACCGCCAAAAGTTTCCGGTCACCTCCAACACTGACACCGATAAAAGTGTGCCTCTCCTGCTACCCCGTATGCGGGACCTCTCATCGTCGTCATCGGCTGACAGTTCACCTGGTCGCCTGGTGATTGACCTCTCACCTGACGGCTGTTCTTCCCTGTAGACTCACTCACCTGCTGTAACTCACCTCCACCTGGACGCCCCTCTTCGGGTTGCTTCGTCCGCTTCCTCTCACCAACTGAATGGGCCTTCTGAGGGCGTCACCTCTATCCGATCACGCCGTCACTGCACATCCTACCACCTGTCCGCATATGCTCGTCGCAGCGGCCATGGCTCCGGCTCGGATGCCTCTCTTGCAGGGGAAGCCGAACCCGCATCGGCTGGGTTCCGGTGCTGATCTCTCCTCTCCTCTCAGGCTGCGCCATCAGCCCCACGAACGCACCACCAATTTGATGCCCCACCGAGTGCTGTTGCATCTACTCTACTAGCCGGCCTGACTGGCCTTCTAAGGACTTCACTACTGTCGGTCCACGCCGTCACAGAAAATCCAAACGCGCTCGTCGTGGTGGCGGTGGTTCCAAACCTGACGCGCCCTCTCAAGGGGAAGCCACACAACATGATGTCATGGACGTGGGTCCCGAGTCTGCACCACCAAAGAAGGAGAAAATCCCTCCAGTCGTAGTATACCATCCGAAGAATTACTTAAAACAGAACGCTGAACTGCAACGCCTCATCGGTGGCCAATTGTGAGCTGTCTTTCAGAAGGAACATGTCCACTACCTCCTTAATAGCAAAGAAGATTACCTTACTGTCCTTGACTTCATCAAATCATGGCAAATGCCTTACTACACTCACCAAGTTTCTGGTGACTGGAAGACAAAAATTGTCATTAAAGACTTGCCACCTGAAGTTACAGAAGTGGACATCA
This sequence comes from Schistocerca americana, assembly GCF_021461395.2. Lineage (NCBI taxonomy): Eukaryota > Metazoa > Arthropoda > Insecta > Orthoptera > Acrididae > Schistocerca > Schistocerca americana. Next base: position 764,006,206 of record NC_060121.1, on the reverse strand, counting down.
GGAGTGAACTGCTCCGTCAACTTTGCAGACCCTTTGGTCCATCAATACAGCAAAGAGGACCCTGAGACCCGCAGGTTAACCCCATTGTCCACACACGTGGTCTCCCTCTCTAGAAGGGATGATATTGAAAGGATTTACCAAATCCGGTATCTTCTGAGCACTAAAGTGCTCATTGAATCCTATGAAGGCCGCACTGGGCTCTCCATTTGCCTTAAGTGCCACCACTTGTGCCACAGTGCTAATTACTGTTCGTTGCCATTGTGGTGTGTCAAGTGTGCTGGACCACATGCGTCGGAGACATGCCCCCTCCCAACGTCAGAGAAGCCCACCTGTGCCAGATGTCAGGGCACTTCTCATTATCCCAACCACCTGGCCTCCTGGAAGTGTTGCCCTGTGTATCAAAAGGCGCTAAAGTCTTCCCACCCTCCCAGGAAGAAACCTCTGTCGAATCGGCTGCCTCCACCCCTGCGAGACCTCAACCATTTCCCCCTTGTCTGGGGTCAAACTGGGGTCCCTCCGATGGTGGATGTTCAGATCCAACTGCAATTGCCACGCAGGAGCCCCCTTTGGTTCCATCTCGTACGCCCACCTTTGCTGATGTGGCTCAGTTTCCTGCTCCTCGTCCGTCTCCTGTGGCAGCTGCTAACAAACACCAAACGAAACGACCAGCTGCAGCATCCTGACAACTACTTGCTGAAGTGGCTCAACCTGTTGGGGTAGTATCTCCTCCACCTGCACCAAACTCCCACATCTGCTTGTCACATGGCCCAGCGACCTACCTGGGAAATACCAACAGATGTGGAGGCCGATACATTCTTTTGGGATGACATGCGAGAAATCCTGCAGGTCGTCTCCTTTTTCGCGAAACCGCATATCAGGGTGGTTAATCGTGGCACGGCTCAAGAAATCCATTAGGTTGGAGGACAGGCTCATGAAGGTTACCGCCCGGGCTTAAGCGCTCAGTCAGACCTTAATATAATGGCAGATTGCCCACCACATGACCACCATCCTCCTAGGAATCTCGTCGTCTGCATGCTTAATGCCAATAGTACCAAGAGGATGAAGATTGAACTGAACACCTTCATTCATGACTGCCATATTTTTACTGAAACACACCATAAGCCGACCGGCGAGTTTCGCCTACACAACATGGTCTGCTATCAGACTGACTGGCTCAATCACTGTGGTGGAGGCACAGCCATGTACTTCTGCAGGGTGGTGGTCGAGAACCAATAGGCTCTTCAGCCACTGGACTGCATAGAGGAAACAGCTGTCACTGTCTCCACCTGCCTTGGGGCCATCACATTTGCTGCAGCTTATTTGAGCCCTAACCAACCACTCCTTGAGGCCAACCTCCGCAAGCTGACGTCATTTGACAAACTTATCATTGGGGTTGATCTCAATGCCAAACATCCAGCGTGGCATTCTTATGTAGCCAATCCTAAGGGTCTCCTCCTCCTTGAGCTGGCACTGTCCATCTATGGCTCTAACACTCCTACACTCATACCAGTCCACTCCATCTGTCAACCAGACGTTTTGGATGCAGCTATTTTTAAAAATGTTGCTTTACAGTTTTCCTTGGAAACAGTACCTGACCTAACTTCTGACCATTACCCGGTCCTTCTACACCTTACCGGTGTTGCATTGTCCTTTGACGTCCATTCTACTGTCATGGTTACTGATTGGAACGAATTTGCATGGGTCCTCAACAACAGCACACGGCTGGACCTAGACCTGACAACACCTCACCACGAAAATCCAGCAAGTGGTAAAACTCTCCACTTCCCACGTTCCCAGGGCTCTAACCCCACTGGATTATTTACCTCCACTTTTGTGTGAACTGAAAATCCAGAAGAACCGCTACTGCTGCTGGTGGAAACAATACCATGACCCTCAGGACAAGCGTCACCTGAAGCATTTCCAACAGGAGTTTGGTCGCTGCTTAACTGATTGGATATTGGAACAGTGGGAGGATAGGATGCCCACCTTCCTCCTCCAGCATAAATCAGACTGGTCTGTCGTCCGAGCCCTGCATTGTACCACCTTGCAGACTCACCATCCTGTCCAGATGGATGCTGGTCTCACACACGATACCCTCCGTTTGGTGGAAGCCATGGCTGGTGCATTTGAGGCCCAAACCCAACTGCTCGTCCTGGACCCCACACCAGATGATCTCCAGGATGACCAAGGTACAATGAGGGCTGTGGCCACCTTCTGAAACAGGCCACCGCTTGTGTGTCCTCACCTTACGTCCACAGTGGAAGTTCTCCAAATCCTCTGGAGGAAATGAGGTAATTCGGCCCCCGGCCTGGATGGGATTGTCAATGAACATCTCTGTTGGCTATCGCATAGCCCCCTGGTCCTATTCACTTGGATATTGAACTATTTTCTTCAGAGTGGCCTTTTTCCTCCGCAGTGGAAACAGGCAAAGCTCGTTGGATTCCCAAAGCCTTCTAAGGACCCTACAGTCCCTTACAACAACAGGCCCATCAGGCTTTTGAACACCATGGCGAAGGTCCTGGAGTCTCTCATACTCTACTGCATTTCCCAGCCTCTGGCAGCAGCTAGGATGATCCATCCCGGTTGGGGCTTACCTCCCACTGGTCTGCTGAACTGCATGTTCTCCAGATCATGGAGCACATCAGCAAGGGTTGTAATTCCAGCATGTCGACGGCAGCGGTCTTCTTGAACGTGCAGAATGCTTATGATAAGATTTGGCTGGACAACCTGGGGTATAAGATTCTGAGGCAAACGCTCATCCCTGACATCTACGTTAAGATTGTGGATGATTTCCTTCACCAGAGGACCTTCCTCGTTGCTCAGTGGGGAAAGCGCTCCAGTGTACGCCACATTGTGATGGGTACCCCTCAGGACTCTGTGCTGTCCCCTGTTCTTTTTAATGTCTATGTCAATGACGTGCCCGCCATCAGTCACTGCCGTTCGGCGCAATATGCTTATAACACGGCACTTTATACGACCGGCCGCAATCCTGATCAGCTCATTGCTCGCCTCCAAAGGCAAGTGGACGCAATAGTCACCTGGTGTCGCTCCAATAAGATGGCCCTTAATTCCGCCAAAACTACGGCAGTGCATTTCACAAAACGGCGCCCTATTCTCCGCCACAACGTCTCAATCGGGGGTGTCCGGGTCCCGTGGGCCAAAGCTTCCAAGTATCTCGAGGTCTGGTCGGACAATAAACTTTTCTTCCACCGCCACGCAGAATACATCACCCATAAAGGGTTAAAGTTTACAAAGGCCTTGTACCCGCCCTTCTCCAGCAGAGAGCTCAATTTAGATACCAAGCTCCGGCTCTATCACTCCGTTGTCCTGCCCTCATTAACATATGATTCCTCTGCGTGGGCCACGTTTAGTAAGTCCCGGATGCTGACGCTCCAGCGCCTACAGAATGACGTTCTCAGATGGAGTCTTCACGCTCCTCCGCTCACCAGGATTTTCACTCTGCATGAGGAGACAATTACGACCCTTCTCAAGACCACCATTCGCTGTAAGATTCGCCAATTGCACAGTAAAGTGGACGTCCTCCATGGCACGGTCGCAGGACTACAAACCGTCGGCACCACAGTTCCACGGCGCTGGCGCCGACACCCCGTTCCTCTCCCCATCCTAGAGGACTCGGATTCGGGCTATGGCTGACGATACGCCCAATACGACCACGTTTTTCTGTCCGTTTTCGTACGCTCACTAGCAGTGGCCTGTTGTCGTCCAGCGGCTTTTCCTTGTATCCGAGAAAATTTTAGAACATTTCGGAACAAAAGACATTATTGCTTCCATGGTTCGTAAATCTTTACCATTGGACAGTCCTAAGGTTATGCCATTATCAGGAGACAGTTTCATTATTCTTGTTTTGTACATGAGGAAGTGCTATCAAGTATCCTTCTCAGTATCTGTTATCTGTTAACTTCAGGAGCTATTCCTCTTCCGCTGTGAGTTCGATGGCAGCAGTGTCGCCGTACGTATTACCTGTAGACCAACTTGTTTGTCAGAGTGCCTCGGTAACGAACGGTTGCAAAAGGTCGCAATACCTTGTACAACACATTTAGTGCAAATATGTATCAGAAGGAGCATCGCAGCAACGCAAAAATTACACACAAAGCATGTAAATCAATAACAGGTTAAAAAATTGCATTACTTCCGTCAATTAGTACACGCAGAGGATAACACTTTGCAATTCTTGACGAATGTGGATTCCGCAAGGTGCTCGATAGTGCTGAGCAAAAGCTTTCACAAAATGTTGGGATGACACCAAGACGGTTAACATTGTTGGAAAACCCTCTCTTTAACCCTTTTAATTTGTTAATACATAGTCCTAAACATCTTGGACATGTTAAAAGGTGTCAGGTCAGAAAAGAAACGGGTACGGAGAGGTTATGGTGGCCATAGCACTGTCTTCAGTGCACATCGTTCTGAAATTACTTTATCTTACATCGTCGACCACACTCTCTCAGTCATTCAACAAATATAATTTCAGAATGCATGAAAGAATCTTGAATAAAATTGAAATATTCAAAGACTTACCCATGAGCATCCTTATCTTTTCTGTTTAAAAACAATACCTATTAATCAAAAAAGTAGCCTTGGAATGCAATTATAGATACCTTCCAGTACATAAATTAAAACCGCTAGTGTCAGTTCTGCGAGTGCAATTGAAGGGGCCAGTTGCCAGTCAACTTCCTTGGGTGTCCTTAGCCTTGTCACGCGAGGCAGGTTGCACGTCGGCCACAGTGCTCCGGCCACTGGATCCTGTCACTCACAGATTTATTTTATTCAGGGAATATATACTGCTAGATGAGCAATTGTTCATACAAAGTTCTGCCACCTACTCGTCTGGTGAAACCAAGAGCGTTAGGCAATCGCCTAAAGGTTGGTTAACGCTTCTAGGTCCTCATAAATCCAACTGACTCTACCGAAAGTATAAGCCTAGGATCGAGAGCTTCGCTGAACGTCCAGAGACTATTCATTACTGATGTAAATGGTAGAAAAAAACGTTTGCAACGTAACGGTATGACGGAAGGCCACACACAATTTCCAGTGCTGCTTGGACATACTGCAGTACAAACGTATTCCGGACATAATATGTTGGTATCATACGGTTATTTTAGCTTTGCATATCGCGCATGATACGCTGTTTAATTTTACAGACCAAGAACCAAATGAGATATGATTCGGGAAAGTATCACAGGCGGCCGAACTTCCCCAAATGGGCCATCAGTGCCATACGATCATTTTATTTTGTTTCCATAGAAGGAGGATGCTAATAATTAATACTAGATCAAACGAGGCTTTCCCTTTTAGGAATAGTACTGTGCGGCCAAGTTGGCAGACAGCCGTACCGAAGCACTGTATGCAGCTGTGTGAAAGCATTCACAGACTACTGACAAGTTGCCAGCGGAAGTTCAGTAAGAGAAGAAGACACAGGACGTAAATTGGGTTCTTAGCAAGTTCTCTGGAGAACGTGTCTGACAGACTCAATTAAACTTTGAAAGGCAGCCTCGGAAATTCGTCTGCAACGCAGGGAGTGGTTGTGCTGCAGCCAAATTAACGAAGCAACACGGAGTCAGTTGATGAAAGTGAAGTAACTGGCAAAGGGTCTGCAGTCTGGCTGTTGGACAATCAGCCCTCGTTTCACAGCTAAGAACAGAAAAGTATGGGGCTGCAGACAAATGGGAAAAAGCGACGCCATTATCAGAAGATGCAGCATTTCACAAGTAGGGAACAACAAGAAAAAAGAACAGTATTGTGCAGTTGACAGGTTTTAGGATGAGCTACAATCCTTGCTGCTCTGTGGTTGTTAAACTTCTGCTATCAGGAAAAGTAATTCAGATCGTTCCATAGAATGTACTATTACCGTTTGGAAAGATTCTTCAGCAAAACGACGCTGTTAGATATTAGTTCACTGTGTGTTATTTTTGTAATTGAATTCTTATGTTACCCTTCACAATGAGAAGAGCAGAAGGAATACCACTAACGAATAGGACCGGTCATTTCTCTTTAACTGCACTATTTCTACGTACTTCAGCAGCGAAGAGAACATACAACCACGCGAAATTTCCATTTTTTTGCGATAAATAATGAAGCTACAAATCCAGAGGAAAAATATATTCATACGAAATAGACATTGATCTTACGGTACATAACCAAGTATAGGCCTGCTAGTATACCCTCGAAAACTTAAAAAAAAAAAGATGCAAAACTAAGGAACAGCAACAGCAATGTGGCACTCCGTACGAACGTAACTCTATTACATGTATACGTAGAAAATTTTGGACTCCTTTGCGTAAAGTATTTCGTAGCTATTTCAGTACTTCTCTGTCTTTCAAATGTGAACACTTAGGTTAGCGTTAGAGTTACTTTGATACGGATTGAAACAGTAAGTTTACTGTTACCAGCCACAGCTGTTTCCCTTGGAGTCGTCTTCGTACTGAATATCCATAAAACTTTTAGATGCTCTTTATTTATTCCAGTAAACGCAAATTTCCTTTCAGCTCTATTGATTACTTTATTTTCATATTTATCTCGCGAACGTACAGTCTGTTTGAAGAGAATATTACCTTATCTCCAGCAATCTGTTAGACGTACTACATGTGTCGAGTGCCGTAAGTACCGTAACCGCTGTTCCATCAGGGGAGGCGCTTTTAGTGTATCTGCCAAACGGTTTGATAATTCGTGTAAGACTCGCTCTACTTTCAGCGTCGAAACGAACAAAAATTTAAGCCGTAATAATACTATACTTTTCTGTAGTGATTGTTAAGTGAGATGTTTGCAGGAGGAAGTAATACGTTGACTAACTCTTCTCGGTACTCGTAGTCTCACAATTTCAACACAAAACATATATGTGACGCGCAATGCGTCCACAGCAGTTTGAAGAGCATTCCCGCAACGAAATCTACCTTTCGTTTTTTGATCGTCCCTACATCCTCTGGTAACGTTTGCTCTTGCGTGAAATAGTTTAGCCCCTTCCAGTGAATCTCAGGCTGGCTTCTATCTTTCCTAGTGTAGTGTTTGTTCTGTTTGGATCTCCTTTTCTCGTCATTATCGTGTATCCCATCTAAATGGGAAACTGTTTTCATTAATTGGCAAATTCGTTTTATTTTGTTTGTATGACTGTGTGCGATTCCTATCGCCACAATCTTCCGCTGAGCCAAGTCTGTATTTGTCGCATTCTTATTCATTACTCTGATTGGTCCAAGTTGGTAGTGACATAGACCACAAGATACATTCGTTTTACACATGTTTTCTTTCCTCCTTTCAGCGCTGGCTCCTGTGACCCAGAATGTGGATCCGCCACTCGCTATACCTGGAACGATGTTGGGATGCGGATCCTCAATATGCCACGTCCAGGATAGGGTTTGAAGAGCAGTCCATCACCCATAATGTTTGGAGCGATGTTAGAAAGCAGATCCACAACGTACCGCATCCGGTATAGGGTTTTAAGGTGGATCTGCTGCGCTTTATATTCAGAGGGATGTTCGGAGGTGGATCCACAACACGTCACATCTGGGATAGAGCTCGAAGGTGGACACCACCTGTTATGTACGCAGATGTGTTCTTTGTACGAAGTTGAATCCAGCAGCGTAAGGACTAGGTCATGGGAGCCATCTTTGGCACATGCACAGACACAGACACTCAGAAAAGAGACTAAACGCACCGCAACTGTAGAACACAACGATGGAGGTGACTGGATGCTTTCGAGTACAGTGCTATATTATACCGCCTGTTCAGAAACACAGTGGATTTGCGTTAGGTGTTGGCAACTGTACTACATTTACAAGAAAGTTTAGAATACAGAACGAGAATTGATGCCATGATCGTGTGGGCAAAAGTGACATAAAATTGATAAAATTACGAAAAATGAAGGAAAATACATATAAATTGAGGGAAAATACGCCGAAATGCGGGGAAATCGATGGAGCAGGACAATTCTTGTATTACATTAAACGAATTCGCAACTGCACACGGGAAGATGTATGCGACAGCAAGAGAAATACGAAAAAACGTGGCATCGAAGCACCTGGAATCAAGGAAACAGTCATTTTTTTCGTGGAGGCAATATTCTATTGTGTCTATTGAGGTAATAGTGATAAAAGCGAGTTGACTGCTGTCGTTGACGCTTTCCTGTAAATAAATAAAAAAAAAAAAAGAACCATTTGCCTCTAAACTTAATGCATCTGTGTCGAAGTTTTACAGATTGGATGGAGAGATCGGTTGCGAAGGAGTTGTAATGAGGCATGATTTGATGGTAGACTGACGATGCATTCTAGAGAGAGAGGGAGATAATGTTGTAGGTAGTTTGATAATTTTTCGCTTACTCTGTCGGGAAGCATGAGTTGTGTGACACAACCTGCTTTCAACTCTTGTACAACTGCGTTTTCTGTGTGTGGCTTAGAGCACTATCTACTTGCGTTCGTTAACAGCGAACCTCTCTCTCATCAGAGGACTTCAAAAAATGCTTCAAATGGCTCTGAGCACTATGGCACTTAACTGCTGAGGTCATCAGTCCCCTAGAACTTAGAGCTACTTAAACTTAACTAACCCAAGGACATCACACACATCCATGCCCGAGGCAGGATTCGAACCTGCGACCGTAGCGGTCGCGCGGTTCCAGACTGTAGCGCCTAGAACCGCTTGGCCACACAGGCCGGCTCAGAGGACTTCCATCTCATGCGTGGCGAAACATGTCCATCCTGTTTCGACACATTCCCCTAGACGAACGAAGATTTATGCGACGTACTCCATTTCCCTGCCACGTCTTGAGCATAAAATCGACTCTCCGGTTTCATAACTACGGAGATACTAAGCTAGCTACTGGTATTTGTGAGTGGCTGCGATCCCCGTTTATACTTCTGCTCGACAGATGTCCTGTTCACGGAGTTAGTGTCGGCGTGACTGTAATTTTACATCTCAAACACCGCTGCTATTTGTTTGTCTCTTCTTTGTGAGAGTTATTCGTCGTTACTAATGATAATTTTATATAGGAGTGATTCGAGCATAGTATAATTTCTGAAGTGTGATCGGATGTGACCAGTGGGCGCTTATACGTCTACAAAGCTATATTGTGGGTGTAACACCAAGAATCGATGTTTTAAGGAAGTAGTTTTTCATTTTACAATTTTTCACCATAGTTTATCGTAGAGAAACCAGCAAGGAGAATGTATGTCAAGCGCTGGAGTATATTTCTTACATTGGAATAGTAACAGCGAGGCATTACACAAAACTATAGGTCGGAAACTGCAGCCATCTAACATCACAGCGTGTTTTAAGTGCAGAACCGTGTAGTCTTAGGAGTGCATGTTTTTATGTTCTATCTTACTAATACCTTCTTGGTACCGTCCTCAGACACTAGAACAATACTTGGTAATTGATAGCGCTGTTGATTTACATAAAATGGTTCAAATTCCGTCCGTCTGGAGCTCCATCACGCATAAGAACCACCTGTTTCTTGTTCTAAACCGTCTATTATACTATCACAACACTTTCATCTCTGCTGTACACCGGTAAAGGGTGCTAATCTCCTCGACGTTCGCGCATCTGGAGAAATCTTGTCCCCTTGGATGGGTGCGGGACAATAGTTATGGACTCGGCTCGCTCTGTTCCTTCACGAAACGTGGAATGTAGCTGTCCACTTCAGATCGTCCAGTTTAAACCGGCGACAGTGTTGCAGGGAGCGTTGGTCACAGACGGTGCGAGGAGATCTTCCAGTCTCTAACTTTATCCTAAGTATGCGAGAATGATCAATGGTTCCCATCCGCATAGGGAAAGACTGGCAATCGTAATCGTAAATTATGTATTATGATCGAAGTGCTACAAATGTGCAGATCGCTGTCTGATGTACTTTGATGTATATGTTCGAGAACTGACCATGAAGTGATGTACTGCACAGTCATCTATCTACAATCGCAATGGTACTCGCAAAGAAGAGGAGGATCAGTTTAGCAGTGATACAGAAACTGCGAAGCATGCTGCCTTGTCACTGGTCTGCGTTGTAAGAAACTGGGTAATTGCTGAAATTGAAAGCAATGTCAACTGTGATGCTTATTACTGGTACACTGTTAATTATCACATAAAGATTGACTGACATCGCTTGTTTGACATGGAGAATGAGTCTTGGTGGAGGGGCAACACCTTCCGGGGATGGTTAGCACCAAAACAGTGATAGCGTACATGACTGCAATATGAAGAATCAATCGAAGTAGAACACTAAGCCAACAGCTAACACATCACTGTAAAAGACGAGTTTAAATGTAGAGGTCGTGACTGACCTTTGGACAGCAGTTTGGAAACGTTCAACGATGTCGCAAAACTCTTCCACTTTCCTTATGTTATGACTGTCTTTTATTTCTATCATCAAATGTGTGTTGTGGGAGCAGCAGTAACTTGAATTACAGTGTATAATGCCCCTTTTTCTGTCAGAGCCAATGGATCGAAACGTGTTAATATCAGTTCAGAGCCTGACACAGACCTCAAAGACGTGAAGGAAAAAACAAAATATATGGCGTGGCACAAAGCGTATTACAGCAGAAGAAACAATGTATCAGGCAATAAAACAGGGACTTTTTCCTGCGACTGATAGTCTGTGCTATACGGTTCTCCTCATACGGTACAGGCGATGTCACTTTACACTGGTCTTTGCAAGAGACTTCGATCACTGGCCGCCCCTGACTGCTCGATGCCGGCATACAGAAGGTATTTGTTTTCGTATATCGGAAGAGAGACATGCGGTAAAAATCTTGTCGATTTCTCTGTTGGATGAAGTTAGCGGAGCTTTTATACTTCATAGTGTTTTATTCTCTGTTGGATGGTACAAAATAACGATGATACAATGGTTGGGTGACAGATATGAATGCACCCTAAGGGACGCAGATTTCCTTTGGACTGTCGTACCTGTATGTAGCTTGGAAATGCGTCGCAATGCAGTAGCAAAATCAACGTCCTTCTTCCAGTTCCTGTATGATGTGGAGTCTTCCTAATTTTCACGATAAGAAACACCACTGCAACAGTTCGCACTGTCTTTAATACTACATCGTATACCATTGGCGGAGCTACAACAACATGTTTCCATTTCCATCGAGTCACCAAAACACGGTCCTGTCGCATTAACGCAGCTTACCCTGTTTCTTCACGGGCTGCAGAAGGTGGTAGATATAAGATTCTCCAGCTTCTATTCAGTTCCAGCTTAAATTGGTACGATCACATGCGCAAAGCTGTATAGGTGGCGGGGAGAGGCCGAGGTGCAGTTACAAGATGCATAGGGTCTATCTAAAACCACCTTGGAGATTTACTGGAGCAGATTGGTCTGATAAAGGTGACTCGTTTCGAGATATGAGAATGCCATGAATATGGTTCACTACTGGCTGTAATCATTAAAAGACATCTTCATAGGATCCAACGCAGGTATGTGGTTGAATGGAAAGACTTGAATCCAAATCGCATACAGCACTTCTACCAGAAAACGTAACAATATCAAAGACCCTCGTGTGTAGCTGTAGAACCAAGACCGTGTTTTTATGCAGGGTGTCAGTAACATAGTCATTGTGACTGTCTTAAATAGTGCGGTTGTAACCTTCCCGTACACATAAAAAAATATAAAATAATGAAATTCGGATAATTAAATTCTGACGTATGAAAACTGGTAAACCTTAACCCACGAAAAACTGACACATTTTGACGTAAGCAGCGCCACGCCATGGGTCTGTGAAAAAATTCTTACCTCGTGATGGTGTCGCCGGTTAACGCTGTCTATATATCTGCTCGTAAATGCCACAGCTTAGTGAAATGTTGGCCTATCTGCTAATACTGGACAACATTTGTCTGAGATCTGAATTACGAGAAAAACTGACTTTACTTAGTGACACAGCTGCACGGCTGGTCGTTTGATTACTAAAGAGCACATGACTCTGATCTGACACAAATTCTGGAATATTTTAATTTAGATAAATGACTGGATTGTGACTGGCAATGACTTAAGGGAAAATTATACTTTTATAGTTGACTGGTAAAAACAAAAATATATTTTGAAAATTTTTTACGTTATTGCTAAAGATCTACAATCCATTACACGGGAAAATTGAATATATTACAAATCTGGGTCAACCGGTGCTGACGAATCACAAAAGAAAAGATTGAAACAAATTCACATTAACATCTCTAACAAGTGACTTAACTACGTGTGCGCCAATAAAAAAAATAAAATTTACCTTACAATAGATGGTTGACTTAATTACACTGTTGATTTTTCATTATATTAACAATTTTTCATTTGTTCATCATCATCTCATTCCATGGTATGATCTAGCTCTGCGGCTGATTACAATTATTATTCAGTTTCATATAATAAAATTTTACAGTTTGTTCACCACTGTGACTTTAACAACTACTAATCGTAAACTGTGCTGTACCAGCGACAGACTACAACAACACTGTAGCAGCGAGCGACTGCAACTGCGGCAGAGATTGCTCTGACCTGCGACTCTATTGCAGCCCTCTTTTAACAGGGGCAAAGATAATTTAGGTTTCACGCAGCGCCTGTGAATTGTCGTTCTAGCAAGTGAGCAATACATCGAGATTACATTTGCTCCAGCAGGATGGTGAACCCCTTGGAAGGTTCTTACGTGTAATGTATATTGCCGGTGGTGAAATCCTTCCGTGGTGGAGCTATGACAACATGTTCCCATTTCCACTGATTGGTCAAAAGATGGTCCCGCTGCATTAACTCAGCTCAGCCTGTTTCTACACAGGTTGCAGAGGGTGGTAGTGACAACTGACTTGAGTTCCGAGTTAAATTGTGATGATCACATGGACAAGCTACAGGGAGACTGAGGAACAATTACAAGTTGCAGTGGAATTATCTAAAACAATGTTGGGGTTTAGCTGTAGCAGAAAGGTTCGAAAAAGGTGACTCGTTTCGAAATACGAGAGTGGCACGAATATTATTCACCAGTGGCTGTAGTCAGTTAAGACGTCTCCACAGGATTCAATGCAAGTATGTGGCTGGATAGAGAGACTTCATTCTTAATCGCTGACAGCATTTCTACCAGAAAGCGTTACTCTATCAGTGACTTTTGTGTGTGCTAGTAGAACTGAGACCGCTTTCTATGAAGGGTGACGGTAACATAGTCATTGTGGTAGTGTTTTAAATATCGCAGTCCTTACGAGTAATGTATGTTGCCGGCGGTAGAATTCTTCTGTGGTCAGCTTATGATGTTGGTTCTCAATAGCGTTCGTCCAAAAGAATATTGTCTTCCCTCCAGGGATTCCCATTTGAACTACTTGGTGAGTGTAACCCGACTACAGAAAAAAAAAACTTGCCATGCAAACTGACTGATTAGTTAGCCTATCAGTTTGATATCAGTGACATGCCGCCTGGCGGATATATTCGATAGCTAGGGTACCACGGATATGGTTCTTCACTTGTTCTCTTTTCGTTGCGGCGATATCTTTTAATGATATTCCAGTCCTCCACCTACACACAGAGAGACAACCATCGTAATAAAATCAGATGTGTTACCGAATTTATAAAGTGATATGTAGTCCAAAACTTACAAAATGGCTCTGAGCACTATGAGACTTAGCTTCTGAGGTCATCAGTCTCCTAGAACTTAGAACTACCTAAACCTAACTAACCTAAGGACATGAGAAACATCCATGCCTGAGGCAGGATTCGAACCTGTGATCGTAGTGGTCGCGCAGTTCCAGACTGTAGCGCCTAGAACCGCTCGGCCACCAAGGCCGGCCCCAAAACTTACATTTGCAACTCCTCTGTGCTGTTACCTTACGAGACTTTGTACGTGGCGAGACATTTGGTTGCCTTAAGAGAGTTTTCGAAAGTGAGGAGGCATCCTGTGTCAGTGGTAGACCTTACCACTCCGCCATGATGCAAAAATGAGTTAATATTGTAGTCCTGTGCCGCAGGACGTGACAGATAAGGAAAGATTTTTCTTCTACTTGATGAAGGAAAGGTTAGTGTGGATATATACTACGCCATAAGCATTTACAGGGCAAGTAACGATACTTCAGTGCCGTGAAAACGCGCGTCTTGTTCGATTTCTTCTATCTTCGAAAATAACTCGTATAAACGGGAGGAATTTACATTTTGCGTGGGAAATTCGATGTCCATGGTCAACAACGTCGTGGCCTCGTATTGGGTAAAGTGAATTTTTTAAACTGGTGAGTGTATGTCGGGATGGAATTGTTTAGAACTACTGTATACGTCTAGACTATACGTCTAGACTGCAGCTGCTTCTTTCGCAGTGCACCGGGGCTGCCTGCAAGGGCGATCACGAGGAGTCGGCAACCGCAAGTAACGGATTAGCTCTGCCTTTGACATGTACAACGAATGTGTCTACCTGTCTGATCTTGCCCACGGCAGCGAATGCTGGCGAAGTGACCAGTGTGCTGGGTGAACGCGACAGAAGCGGATGTGTGTGTGTTGTGTTACGTTAGAGAATATACTGGACGTATTGATAAGATCCGAATTCCTATCACTACAATCATCCCCAGATGCCCACCATGGTAGATGGTGGTGCACTCTGGCATACAAGTGCGTCCCAGATTGCGGTTGCGGCCGCAGGGGTAATTTTCACCGATCTCTTTACACGGCGCTAGTGCTGCACATGGGGCAGGGCAAGCTGCGTGTCGATCTAAGAACAGGAGCACGCGAGGTGTACGAGTGTTTTCACCTATCTCCGATATCTAATCATTTTAACTACTCCTACGGACTGGATAGTGGTTTAAGTGTGTCGTGTTTAGCGCTTCTCAGAACTTAACAGTGGGCTCTGCCTCGCAATGGTATTTCCTGTTGTCTCTAACCTGTCACGTAGTAGGCTTTCTTCCCTCTGAATGTAGCGGAGAGAACCAGCTTAGGAATTCTATTGTGCTTGAAAAAACCAATCACGACGTCAAATTTCCGACTGATAGTGATCTCCCTCATCTAGCCACAACAATTAATACTACTACAGATTGGATAATTGTTTAAGTGTGTCATGTTTAGTGCATCTCAATACATCACAGTGTGCTCTGTCTTGCAGTGCTACTTGCTCTCTCCATTGTGTCACGCAAGTTTCTCCCTCCTTCCGAATGTAGCAGAGAGAACTAGTATAGGAATTCTTCAGTACTTTTAAAAACCCAATCGCGACATCAAATTCCCGATTGATCAATTTATTGTTTCCGATAGTTGTATTGCGTGCCTGCTTGCGTTCAGGTGTGGGTTTCTCTCCCAGCTTGTGTGGACGGTGGTTACACTGTAGTCGGATAACAGCGCGCGCCTCGTGATCGCTAGTCTGTGTGATCGGTAGGATTTTTTTTTTTTTTCATCATGTATGTTTGGTTGAACATTGTTCTTAAGGAGGGCTTATGTGCTCTCAAACGTTCGTGCCTACAAGACCTTGGATATATTTAACAGTACGATCTATCTGCGGATGAAATTTCACTACTTGATTTGCATAATGTTTGTGTGTGACATTCAAACATTGAAAATATGTTCCATTAGGAAGAAGGATCATCGTAAGGTGGAGGTGAGTGTTCCTTGCGATCTATTTTACTCCTATAAATGGTTAAACAATTGATTTGAAATGGTAGTGCAAATAGCTTATTTCACCCTATTTTTGATATCGAAATTGCATCAGGTCTCCCTTTGTCTCCAGCGTTAGCCAATAGGAACACTATATTCTGAGAAGAGATGCAAACCTCCATCAGCGTGTTTTGGGACGTTGGTTCGGGCAATCAGCAAGTGGCCTCTTGAGAAAGACAGAGACAGGAAGCGAGTCTCGAATTTCACAATCAGCAGAATGCCGCCACTTGTGCTTTGTTTGGGAACCGTGAGATCAAAGAAGGCCGATATGTGGTCTGTGGTCGGTGGTATTTAGTAACGTGATCTGTAATTAGGACGATGGGCGGTTTTCGCCTTCGTTGCAGTGCCCTGACAATAGACACACGCACGGTAGACCCCAAACGGCGGCTTCTACACCGCACTTCATTCCATTCATGATCTGTACACCACTTTTGAAGGGTTTAACAGTCAGTGCAATATGGCTGCTGTATGTTGCTTGATCTGTACGAGATAGTTTGCGGCTGAGATTCTAGTAATTGGTCCATCTGCACAAAGTGATACTGGGTTTCGAAATATGTCATGAACTTTTAGATGTGTAATTGTTCTGATTTTCCCATCTGTGCTTAGACACCAGTGTGCTTCGAAAAGCGAGGAAATTAAATAATAAGAGCCTTAATATCCCTTACTCTAGCAGCAAATATAAACGAAGCCTACTCAGCGTTTCCAAGCGCGATCAGAATATAAAAGCGCTGCAAATGTTTAAATATTCCATACTGCGACGCTATCTTGACAAATTCTGCAAATAAACTATATTCCATACAGCATCTTGCATCCTGTAAACTTTTTAAATAAACAGTATTCGATACACTGCAGTTTCCCAACAAATCTTTTAACTAAATAAATAGACTGTACTCCATACTCCACCTTGAATCCCAAAAATTGTTAAAATAAGCTATATTCGTCACATTGTTTATATTGTTTAATCAATATACCACACACTATTCCTGTCAATGTGTGGGAGAGGGAGGAGAGGGGGAGGGCAGGGGGACTTTCGAGAGTGTGGATTTAATTAATCGATCGATTTAATTAATTATCAAGTCAAATTAATATCAAAATTCTACTTGTATTGGTGAGGGGAGTTCCCTGAGGCATGGGGGTAGAGGAGGTGGATGGTGAGGAAGAGGGGGAGGGGTGGGGGAGCAATACGCTAAAGACCTGTCAGTCAAATGGAAAGATCATCCCCTGAGGTCATAACCTGCCAATCATAAGGATGAATTATCCCCAGGGGTACTAATCCTCTTAGCAGAGTAATAGGTTAAGGACCTGTCAATCAAATGAGAACAACAGGTTTGCCTTTGAATGTATACTTGCCCCTGATGTAGGCAGCCCGCTCAACCATTCTGAGTTGATGGCGCTGTTGCCCTATTACTTACTAGTGGATGTACTAAACTGGCAAATGGGACTTTCAAATTTATTTCGAGTACAGATATTTTTAAAACTGTATCTGATACGTAGATAGCGTTTTCTTTTTGTGGACACTGTGGTACACTTCTATATGGGTACGTACTTTACCAACAAACATTTAGAACTTCTTCAGCGATGTAAGGTGAGAGGCTTCACTGATGCAGACCATCAATAATGATGGCACGTTGTTGAGATATAGGTAGAAGTTTCTTATACATGCTGTCTGCGACCATAGAAGTAGAATTTTTAAATTCAAATGTCTCAGAATGATTAAATGCTGATTACATTAATATCACTTAGGAAGTGACAAGTAACAGAAAAATAATAAAACACAATATCTGATTAATACTCTGACTCTTAACCAAACCATGTACTACTACAGATTTGTACAGTATTATTTTTACTCCTCTAATTGACTAACTATTTGAAGAAACTGTTCAAGACGACAGATGTTCGGCTATACAGACGATACAGAATTAAGAAAGATTTGCATACAACTTTCACAAATACTAGAAAGTAAGCTGGTCCGAACGTCGACTGCAATCTTGGGCACTAGGCTCTTGAAGCCCAATGTATTCACTCTTGGTGAGCAGCCCTCCCGTCAACAGGACCACTACGACAGATTGAACGTTGTTCAAACTGTACAACAAGGTAGACGCTAAATATGATGCGTATTGTATCAGTGACACCTCGTGTCGAAACCACAAAAACATACGAAATATCACCGTCACATTTTTAAGAATTAATGGGAAGGATTTTCGAGAAAGGAACTTATAACAGCAAAAAGGGTACATAAGACTGAAACGTGCTTTATGTCACCCAATACATGCTTGACATAACACAAACTGAACAATTTCAGGATTTTATTCCACTAAACATGAAACATAATACAATTATGCAGGTTTGTCGTTAGCTGCAAGTAGGCTATACCGAAGAGGGTACCAGAAAATCTATGTTGAATAGTTAAAGCAATAACCAACATGTACAGTATTGAGAGAATACGAAACTGTACTAGTAAACCTTAAATAGGAGTCCGTTTTAACAGTCACACAGCAAAGAAAAATAAGCACCTTCCAGTACCACAAGTCGATTTGGGCGGGCCAAAGCACAACTTACATGCAGCCCGCCAGCTGCTAAACATCAGCCCAGAGATGAGTTTGCTTCGATTTGTCACTTGAACGTGGCACTAGGTGTCAGCAACGCTGCAATGACTGATGCCAGCAAACGCCACCTCGAACTTTGTTGGCGCTGCGCTGTTTGTTTCCGAGTTGCCTTCTGGAGGGATTCTCGAATCAATCTCAGAATTTTCCACAGGTCAAAATACTCAACACCGATGCAGATTACAGAGCCGTATGGGAACTCCGACTAATCCACCGGTCAGAATGTCGACTGCAGTCTTGGGCATAAGGAGATGCGCCAGTTCCACATCGAATCCGCCTCTCGGATTAACTACGGGGCTGGTACGCTAGCCGGCGTAGACGTGGTTTTTGGTCGTTTTCCACATTCTCCTACGTTAACACCGGGCTGCTTCCCACGTCTCCCCCTCATACACACGATGAAAACAAATCTCACATTTAACCATTTGTTTACAGTACACGCAGACAGATTTTAATAATAGGCTACATGCTGCTATGATTGGTTTTGCGCGAAGGTAAGAGATTTTCATTACCAGCATTGGTTGGATTAAGGGCAGCGGAAGGAAAAGATGTGAACTCCGACTGTGACAATACAGTATGCAGTGAAACACCCACATGCTGCAGTCAGAACTTCTAAATGTCTTGACATTGAATAAATGACAGCTAGGAGCCTCTCGCGAGAAATCTGTCTTTAAGGGTGTCATATATCATTCACAGAGTCATCTGGAGGTCAACATCTTTCAAGAGTCCAATGGTAAATATTCTAGTTATGTCCGATGGGTGATATGTCAGATGTTCTAGCTATACTCGGCAGGGACGTAGTGATGACATTCTTGTGCTGCAAAAGTTTCCAGACTCATTCTACAGCTAACTTCCGAAAAACACAAGGCAGAATTTGTGTTTGCTTGTTCTTAACAATACTGAATATTTTTCTGGGTTCTTAGAACATTAATATAACACGTATCTGACGCTCGAGTTTGTCCCAGAGATGTTTGATTGAGAGCAGTTCGGAGCATTGAACAGGTCAGTGCAGTAAAATCACTTGCCTTTCTACCAATCACGACACCACAGTCTTCGTGGTGTGGTCAGGACTATTATGAATTTTTTACAGGAAAACTTGATTCCAAATTATAGTGTGCAAGGAGAAATTTGTTGCATCTTCTCTCTGGGAACCTAATTTCGTTGGTAATATATTTATTATACTATCCAACTCGAGACGTTTATTTCTGCTAACTACATCCAGTAATGGTAAAACTTGCCCGTGAGTGCAGCAATTCCGATAAATCATAAATAAAGAGATTGCTGCAGCTGAAGACATACGATAGAAGGATATTACAATTGTATCGCTTTACAGAAGATATATTTATTCTGAACTACAAATAAACTGATTACTATTACCCTTTAAAATTTGTTTTGCAACAATTAACATCATTCCACTACACATGCAGAGTAAATAAAATACTGTAACATGGCTAATGTAATAATTACGTCGAGGTCACATTCCTTGGTGTCATACATTGCTTTGAGAAGAACACAACAATGGCAGACGGACCTTTATGAGAGTACAGCAAAGTTCGAGCTGAAAGGGTCTCATGACAACATCTTCGAATAAAATATTCACAGCTCTCTTCCCACACCAGATCTGAGATTTTACGTAACGAGACAACCGAGAATGTTTATATAGTGTTGTAGAGTGTTCCATTGCGATACGGTCCTTCGATGGCATTCCGTCGCCAGTTCACTTGCAATGGGCGTTACGTGGCATTTCTGTGAAGACAGTAGCTAATATGGCTGTTGCATATGTTTAACAGCAATGATTGTGACTAATGGCCGTCGATTTCGGTAGTCGCATGACACCCAAACGGTGGAGATTGTAACACAATGTAATTAATTCGTTATTTAATAATGCGACAAATATTCTTTATTAAACAAATTAATGATTCTTTGTGTAGCAAATAATAAATTAATGGATGTACTAAAATTTTTAATAACAGTTTGTTGTGTTTACTGGGTAGTGGTATACAGTAATTAAGAGAGTATCCCTAAAGAAATGGCAACGAATTTTTTATGTGGAATGTTTTATAGGTTTTTAAATAAAACAAATGTTTAACATTCGCATCTTTATTCCTGATGTCTGAGTACTTATTTCTCAACATAGTCACTATGGCGACGAATACGTTTCTCCCAACGAGAAACCATTTTGTTGAGACCGTCACTGTAGACCGTTTGACTTCGTTGACGGAGCCACAATCACACCTCTGCTTGCACCACTTCATCACTATCAAAATGAAGTCGTCCAATGTATTCTTCAAGTTTTGGGAACCGATGAAAATCGGATGAGGCCAAGTCGAGACTATAAGGAGGATGATCGATGACAGTGAACCCAAGGCGTCGCATTGTTGCAGATGTTGCAGCCCTCGTGTGCGGTCTGGCGTGGTCATGCTGAAGGAGAGGGTGCTTCAAATTCGAAACTCTATTACAGATCACTGTTTCTCACGCAACGATATAGTTACATTACACGACGCCACATCGGTACTACAGATCACAGTCCTCTAATGGCAGAGAGCTGCTAATATGTAGAAATGAAAAAAGGATGTAGAGAATCAATAACATGTTTTATTTAAAAAGCTTTAAGTGTTTTCGCATAGAAAATTCGGAGTTACTACTTTCCAGCAATCCCTTGCGTTAGGGGCATGAAATGAAAATGAGACAAAAAAATGGCTCTGAGCACTATGGGACTTAACATCTATGGTCATCAGTCCCCTAGAACGTAGAACTACTTAAACCTAACTAACCTAAGGACACCACACACATCCATGCCCGAGGCAGGATTCGAACCTGCGACCGTAGCAGTCGCGCGGTTCCGGACTGAGCGCCTAGAACCGCGAGACCACCGCGGCCGGCCGAAAATGAGACAGATGGAAAAAAGTAAGTAAGGTCTATATTAAGTTTATTTCAAAAATAATAGCCGTAGCCTTCAATACATTTATGCCACTATGAGACAAGACGGTTAATGCCTTCGTGGCAAAATGTTTGCGGTTACCTAGGGAACTATGAGTGTACCAAGGACTGCACCTATTTATAAAGGAAAGCGACGGCCACGAACGCCTTTCTTCAGAATTCAAAATTTTGAAATCGCAAGTGAAGCCATAGGGACTGTATGGAGGATGTGTAAGGGTTTCCCAGCGAAAATTCAGCAGCCTAGTTGAAACGACGTTGGCAACATGTGGTCCATTACATTTGAAATAATAAATAGTTAATTTACTTTTCTCTATATGTCTCGTTTTCATTTGACTGTGCCTTGTAGATAATTTATTGATTTAGTAAGGAGCCTTTTCTCCGTGATGTTAATTTTAATGTAACTCGTTTTAGTTATTAATTTTCACCAAGGTGGCAATGGCTGTTCGATGAGGAGTTCAGTTGCAGTTCCCATCAATTCCACTTTACACTGGTGAACGATTCTATGCTCTCCTGTAGTCTCTATGGAAATCTGTCCGTAGAATTTCGGATAACATTCATTCAGCAACAATTTGTGTGCCTACGATGGTGTCGAGCGTTGCTTAAAACCTCTAATTTTAAACCACTGACACGTTACCAACAGGGCAATGAATGTCTGTGGATACTGGTGTCTGGTAAGCTAAATGAAACAAATCAAATAATGTGTGAGCTGTGGCTGTTTATCCACATGTTAAGGAGAACGGCTGCTGTGTCGCTTTCAGGTGCCCTGTAGTTGTTAGAAAGGAAAGTATTCCCACCACTTGAATGATGACTCATTCATCGCTCGCAATGTGCCTATGTTGCTTTTATTACTTTGCACTCATGACGTATTCTCAAAGTCATACTATGTAAGTCATGTCACGACTTAGGTGTCGCTGTCATCCTGGGGCTGCCTCTTTCACCTCGGAAACCTTCATAGCAGTAATTCATCGATCGTTGGCTGGCGCAGAGCAATTTTTAAGCCTTGTTACTTATACGCAGATTTTATCTTTACAACTATTACATCACTTTGACAGCGTTTCCACTTTACAAAAACCGGTAAAAATTGTATCACACAAGAGCATGTGAGTTACTCAGGCATAGTTGCAGCAACTTACTATCGGAGCCTTATTGCTGCAAGACAGAAGTAATCATCGTTCCACTCGTTGTGCTAAATCAGTTAAGTTCACCAAAGATGAAATAAGAGAAAACGTCTTCCACAAATATATTGCTGAACGAAAAAAAGTTGAAGATTTCCTAGAGAGCGATCAGTTTGGATTTAGGTGAGCTAACAGCATTAGTGACGCAATTCTGATTCTATGCTTGATGACAATGCTAAGAAAAAGTAGATGTAATGTTATAGGACCTGGTAAACAGCTAGACAAGTGCTCAAAGATGCTGGAAACCCTTAGAAAAAAGGTGTACTCTGTTTTGAAATGCGGATATTTACGAGAAACCACAGGGAGTACTGCGAAAGATAGAGAATTGTTGGGTTAAAAAGCGCGTAAGTTCGCGACGTAGGCTTCTAGTATCCGGGTCAAAAGGCTTAATGGCATTGCGTTAGGCAGTTGAAATGAGATGTTTATGGCAATTTTGAGCTCGTTTAGGGCGATAGCACCGGGTGTAGGAATCTTGAAGGTTCTTGTGTGAATCGTAAAATTAAAATACCTCCAGTCAGAAAAATTCCTGCAGGTGCAGTTTCACAGATTGGAAATTACACTTTGCACAGCACGGAAATGAGTGATAGTAAGGAAAATATAAGGGAATTGGTAAATGCTGGAAATAGGTAGCTGGGAGGGACTGAATGGTTCATCAGGCGAACGCTTGATCGTTACAAGGTCTCTGCAAGCGCAAAAATCAACAACCTTTTGCATGCGGACCGCTTGCATCATACATATAAGGCCTGGGGAATTTGAGCAAGGGAGTCAGTCGGTAGTAAAGCTAACCCGAATCCACGTCGCTCGATTCTTTGATCCAGGAAATGTTACGAAGTTACGAACTTGACATGTTCTCGTCCCGGCAGCGACTGTCAAAAGTACTTCGAAAATTTTGCTTTGAGTTTTCTGCCGCGTTGCACCGAGTAAACAGAGTAAATTCTGTTGTGCGTAGTATGCTGCCGATCTTTAACTTTCACGAGTGAGCTGGACATTGACTTTGAACAGTTACATCGAATGCAAAAATTATGTATTTTGGATGAGAAATGTTCAACTATGGCTCTGCGAACATTTTCGCGACCATTCCCTTCCGTGCTATAAAAACCGTGTAGCAGCGTAAACCTATTTCGAACATTTGAGGTTATTCGTTGATTCAGGCGAGAAAACATTTTATGACATTTACTGCTTTTTATTCTTCAGCCAACGTATTTTGATAGATTACGTGTTGGGTTATTCCGTGTAAGAGCTGGCGCATTCTGTACAAGATCATGTGACCGATTTAATCATAAACAGTGTTTGCTATCAAAGCCCCTCGGCGTTATCCGAATCTTGTTTAATCCTAGTGCAAGCGTCGATGTTCCGGCTAGACGTCGTGTCTTGTCGTTTTCTCCTGTGATCTTGTTGAAAGCTGGGCAGCAGCGACTGTATGTTTATGGGGCAGTTGAAGATGAACTGAAAGCGAGAACGAACAAATTATATTTTTCCTAGCGATGATAAGAATGTTTCCGTTCGAAGGCCGTGCAGTTCAGAATAGATATGCTAATCAGGCAAAATAGCCATTAACACTGAGGCAATGATCCCACCGAGACACCGGCTTGAAGATATCGGTTTGGTAAAACGGTGTGTCCTGCTGCATGAGGAAGTCACTAACTGCCTGTTGCACATCCTCGTGCACCGCTCAAGGCCAATTTTAAGGGTCCCACGGCTTGATAATTGCATGCGGAGGGGACTTAAATCTGACGCCCGAGTGTCTTTCACTAGAGTTGGAGTAACTTCCACGTTGCCCGCTCGGATAGCCCGGCGATCTAACGCACGACTTTCCGGAGTTGCAAGGAGCGCCTGGTCTCCGGCATCCGGCACGAATCCGCCCGGCTGACTAATGTCGACGTCCGGTGAGCCGGCCAGTCTGTGGATGGTTTTTAGGCGGTTTTCCATTTGCCTCGGCGAATGTGGGCTGGTTCCCCTTATCCCACATCAGCTACATTATGTTGGCGATTGCTGCGCAAACTTCTCCCCGTACGCGTACACCACCATTACGGTACCAAGCAAACATAGGGGTTACACTCGGCTGGTGTGAGACGTTCAAAGGGGTGGGAGGGGGGGGGCGGCACTGGGGGGCTGAAGTGCACAATAACCCTGAAAGAGTGGTTCGGCGTGGGGTGGCGGAGGGGTGAAGTGGACTGCGGTAGTCGTCGTGGGGTTGTGGACCACTGTAGCTGCTGCGGGGACGGCGCCTCTCCGTCGTTTCTAGGCCTCCGGGTAACATACACTACTGGCCATTAAAATTGCTACAGCAAGTAGATCACGTGCTGTAGACGCGAAATTTAACCGACAGGAAGAAGATGCTGTGATATGCAAATGATTAGCTTTTCAGAGCATTCACACAAGGTTGGCGCCGGTGGCGACACCTACAACGTGCTGACACGAAAAAGTTTCCAACCGATTTCTCATACACAAACAGCAGTTGACCGGCGTTGCCTGGTGAAACGTTGTTGTGATGCCTCGTGTAAGGAGAAGAAGTGCGTACCATCACGTTTCCGACGTTGATAAAGGTCGGATTGTAGCATATCGCGATTGTGCTTTATCGTATCACGACATTGGTGCTCGCGTTGGTCGAGATGCAGTGACTGTTAGCAGAATATAGAATCGGTGGGTTCAGGAGGTAATGCGGAACGCCCTGCTGGATCCCAACGGCCTCGTGTCGCTAACAGTCGACAGGCATCTTATCCGCATGGCTGTAACGGATCGTGCAGCCACGTCTCGATCCCTGAGTCAACAGATGGGGACGTTTGCAAGACAACAAAAATCTGCACGAACAGTTCGACGACGTTTGCAGCAGCATGGACTATCAGCTCGGAGACCATGGCTGCGGTTACCCTTAACGCTGCGTCACAGACAGGAGCGCCTGCGATGATGTACTCAACGACGAACCTGGGTGCACGAATGGCAAAACGTCATTTGTTCGGACGAATCCGGGTTCTGTTTACAGCATCATGATGGTCGCATCCGTGTTTGGCGACATCGTGGTGAACGCGCATTGGAAGCGTGTATTCGTCATCGCCATGCTGGCGTATCACCCGGCGTGATGGTATGGAGTGCCATTGGTTACACGTCTCGGTCACCTCTTGTTCGCATTGACGGCACTTTGAACAGTGGACGTTACATTTCAGATGTATACGACCCGTGGGTCTACACTTCATTCGATCCCTGCGAAACCCTACATTTCAGCAGGATAATGCACGACCGCATGTTGCAGGTCCTTTACGGGCCTTTCTGGATACTGAAAATGTTCGACTGTTGCCCTGGCCAGAACATTCTCCAGATCTCTCACCAATTGAAAACGTCTGGTCAATGGTGGCCGTGCAAATGGCTCGTCACAATACTCCAGTCACTAATCTTGATGAACTGTGGTATGGTGTTGAAGCTGCATGGGCAGCTGTACCTGTACACACCATCCAAGCTCTGTTTGACTCAATGCCCAGGCTTATCAAGGCCGTTATTACGGCTAGAGGTGGTTTTCTGGGTACTGATTTCTCAGGATCTATGCAGCCAAATTGCGTGAAAATGTTATCACATGTCAGTTCTAGTATAATATATTTGTCCAATGAATACCCGTTTATCATCTGCTTTCTTCTTGTTGTAACAATTTTAATGGCCAGTAGTGGACAATACAATACAATACAATACGACTTCCTCGCTACGACATTGGCGACACGTGAACGTGTGTCATCATGAAGGGGCAGTTCTTGGTACACTATTCCTCTACGGTAATTTACGACAGGCATGAAGCCCCACATGCATTATTAACATTTCTATCGATGGCTACCGGTCTTTGTCATTTGACAGCCAAGAAAAGAATAACAGCACGTTGGTCCTGTTTGGACGGTTTCGGCAATAACGTCACCATTATTCACGTTTACTGTACGTTCTTCAGAAAGAGACGAATACAATACTAATGCCTTGCCTAAATACCAGTGCTTATATTCAGCAACGTAAATTTTTTCTCACCCCTTGTGTAACAATTGCACCCCAGCAAGTCTTTTGAGCACAGATTACAGATTGGGTAAAAAAAAAAAAAAAAAAGAGACAAAAGTATTAAGGATCATCAGAGAAGGGGAATAAATTTTTTCTTCAGAATTGGAAAACAGATAATACATGGAGGTAATCTGATTTCTTGGTAGCAAAATAACGAATGACACACGAGGCCAGGACATGTTAGAAACATGCTTGGGCACGAAAGAAGAGAATTTATCGTCAAAGGAAGCGTTCTTGTACAAAAAGGCGCTAATTCGAAAAAAAATTAAAATATATTACATGGTGTATACCATTCTGCGGAAGTGAATCAAGGACTGTAAGAAAACTTCAAACGAAGAAAATTGAAGCGTTTGAGATGTAGTGCTGCAGAGGATCCCGAAAATTAGATAGACTGAGAAGAAATGAAGAGATTTCTCTGCAATACTGGCGGGGAAAGAAATATAGTGTGTCCCAGGAGGAATGGTCACGATTCAGAGATATTACAGGAACTATCATTCGAAGCAAAATGTATAATAAACGTCGGCTCTGAAATACATGCGTTCAGACCTATGAACACTTATTCATCTGTGCAACAAATCTCTTCTGCTGCAAGTCCCTTGCTTTCCATATTTTCAGATGTGATAGTCTGGACCAGAACAAGAAAGAAAAAAATGACCGGTAAACATGGGCTCTAAGGTGCAAATCTTAGGAGCTATGAACACTTATTCCTCTTCGTTGCTGTGAAACAAGACTCTTCCACTCAACAAGGGCTCGTTGCGTTTAAGGTATGCATCTTACAGCCAATGTTTACTAGACTTTTTTGTCTTGGATGATCGTTCCTCTCATATACTTGAATACTGGCCGCTACTCACGGGTCACCCTGTATGCAGAAAATACTAACTGGAAGAGAAGACAACATTATAGGAAAAATGCTGAAACATCAGAAAAAAATGTTCATTGTATTTAGCACAGAGAGCCGTAGAGAGGAAAATGAGTAGGGGAAGTTGGAAATTAGAGTAAATAGAACAAGTACTTAAGGACTTCTGGTTTAGCTGCTACTCTGAGTTGAAGAGAATACCTCCCAGACGGAATTGTGGCGTGACCCAAGAACCAGTCAGAGGCCTGGGGACCCAAAAGGAAAGTACTGAATATCACTGACTCCCACACCAATCGTTTGCTGTAGAGGTGTAAGTAGTTTCCTGATGAGGTAGAATCCACGCACTGTATTCACTGTGCAAAGAGCCAGCAAGCAGACGCTAACCAGCAATCCATTAACGGCGTCACTAAAGCAGCGGCCGCCTCTCACGAAGAGGACAGTATTATTGCCCGGACTAACAGCTCGTCAGAACCGCACGTACGCGTAAAGTGCAGGCACACGCCCACGCCGACAGGTACCTCACATGACACCAGGGACGAGGACACTCCTTTGGTCTACCAGTAATGAGGCATTATGCTGCTAGATTCGTTTGCATAATGTCGCTAACCATTAGGTACAGAAAGTCATTTACATTTCACCGCTACCAGCCGCTATTACCTATTCATGCTATTCATACTGATTAATGAAGCTTCAAGTGACAGCGAATTTATCTATTCGATGCTTGAAAATCCATAATTCAATGTAGTACGTCCTGCAAGTCTGATAAACATCAACTATAGTTTATTGTACGAATAAAACTGTCGAGATAATTTCCTATTGAAGATTACGTCAAACATTTATCCACTATTCTTTCCATATTCGTTAAATTTTGGGGTGGCGACGGACGGACGTGAGAGGCAGGAGTCGAGGAATTTTACGCTATCTATTTTGGTTGTGCTAACGTTATGTACCCTCCAGAATGAGATTTTCACTCTGCAGCGGAGTGTGCACTGATATGAAACTTCCTGGCAGATTAAAACTGTGTGCCGAACCGAGACTCGAACTCGGAACCTTTGCCTTCCGCGGGCAAGTGCTCTACCAACTGAGCTTCCCAAGCACGACTCAGGCCCCGTCCTCACAGCTTTACTTCTGCCAGAACCTCGTCTCCAACCTTCCAAACTTTACAGAAGCTCTCCTGCGAACCATGCAGAACTAGCACTCCTGAAAGAAAGGATATTGCGGAGACATGGCTTAGCCACAGCCTGGAGGATGGTTCCGGAATGAGATTTTCACTCTGCAGCTGACTGTGCTCTGATATGAAACTTCCTGGCAGATTACGTGGAAATGCAAATTCAAATGTGCTTGTGGTGCGTTATATTCACATATTATGTTGCTTGATGCGATCGTGTACAATGTAACTGATGTCATCCTTAGAGAACAAATTTTGAAATAGTCAGAGACATCATTCCATCACGTAGTGCAAATTCTAGATCAGTATGGATCTGGTGCCATGCTGGTCGATAAATTTGAGCAGCCACCAATTTGTCGGGTTGAGTCGTCCCTTGCTTACGACCAGCCCAGTAGGCAGCAACAGTATGCATGCACCACGTCACGTGAACAGTTCTCTAACCAGGCGGCTACATCGGTAAACAGAATTAAGTTATTCCCTCGGTGCCATCCACTGCATAAACACCAAGACTGCCCGTCCAAACCAGTACAGTGTTACGCTTGAAAAAAAAATTCACATGCAATCCATATACTTGCAACAAACCAAAAGTAAGAATTCTGCCCCCTCAGAAAAATCTAGTCACAAGGCTCTTGTAATCAATGCAGTGGGATCAAAGCCTGCTGCAGGAATTAGCAAAACTAACAAGCCAACGGTTCCTTCACAGCTACAACACGCAGCAAACTTTTTTTCATTTACGTATTAGTGGAGAACGTGTGAAATTTCAGATGGACACTGGTGCCTCTATTACGTTGCTGAATCGTAACACATATGAACTGTTAGGCTCCCCACGCCTGTCTACAACTAGCACGCACCTGACAGCCTATAATGGACAAGACATTCCCGTTCTTGAAAAAAGTCCTTTGGCTGCCACGTATCGATCGCATACGTGAACTGTGACTTTCACTGTGATGCAAACACGCGATTGTGAGAACATATTTGGCCTTGATTCGTTTGATTTGTTAGGCTTTCAAATTCAGGACAATGTGTTGTCAGTGACTGCATTCAATGACAAAGGCAGGGTAGCTAGCTTGCTGAAAGAATTCCTTTAACTCTATGTGAAGGTTTAGGCAAGGATAACGATTTTGTTGCACATATTATAATGAAAGACAATGCTCAGCCGAAATCCTGCAGATCCAGAGCTGTTCCCATTGCATTACAGGACATAGTGGCCACGGAACTTCAAGAACTGCAAGACAGCAGAGCTATTGCGCCCATACAAGCTAGTCAGTGGGCAAATCCACTGGTTTTGCTCCTAAATATTCAGGTCGCACTCGCCTGTGTGTTGACTTTAAGTCTACCGTCAACCCGCAAATTGTGACTGACACTTATCCATTGCCACGCCCAGAGGATCTCATGGACAGATTAAGCTCTGGTCGCTACTTTTCCAAAACTGATTTGCGCGACTCATATATTCAAATACCACTAAATGAAGAATCTCAGATCCTGTGTACTGTGAACACTCATTTGGGCTTCTTTAAATATTTGTGTTTGCCTTTTGGCAGTGGTTCCACACGCGCCATTTTCCAACGGTATTTGTAACAGCTGACTGCTCAAGTACCAATCTGTTGAAACTATTTGGACGATGTTGTTGTAGCAGGTCGTACACCTGAAGAACACACTGAAAATATGCGTGCTTTGTTGCGTGTGTTATCTGATGCAGGACAAATGTGTAGACTGTACAAGTGTGATTTTTTTTTTTTTTCAACTGAGTTGCAGTATCTTGGTCATGTCACAAATAGTCAAGGCGTAAATCTTTTCAGTCACATTTGTTGGCCGTAAGTGACCCGCCAGTTCCTCGCAATGACACAGACTTGCAGTCAATCTTAGGGAAAACGAACTACTACATTCGGTTCATACCGAGTTCTGCGCAAATCGCAGCTCTATTGCATCACTTGCATTGCAAGAACGTACGCTTTGATTGGACAGATGAATAGCAAGAAGATTTCCCCTAATTAACGATGCATTACTCAGTGATCGATGCTTGGAAGACTTTGATCCTGACAAACCAGCTGTGTTGGAAGTTGACGCATCTTCTTACGGAATCGGTGCAGTGCTTTCGCATATATTTGGTGATAAAGACTGGGCTAATGTTTTCGCATCAAAGACTAAGTGTAACTATTCACCGGCCGCTGTGGCCGAGCGGTTCTATGCGCTTCAGTCCGGAACCGCGCTGCTGCTATGGTCGCAGGTTCGAATTCTGCCTCGGGTATGGAGGTGTGTGATATCCTTAGGCTAGTTAGGTTTAAGTAGTTCTAAGTGTAGGGGACTGAGAACCTCAGATGTTAAGTCCCATAGTGCTTACAGCCGTTTGAACCATTTGTAACTATTCACAAATAGAGAAAGAGGCATTAGCTACTGTACATTGTGTCATCGAATTCCACCTCTATGTGTATGTCAGAAAATTCTAGTTAGTAACGGATCAAAAGCCATTGCACTCCTTTTTTCATCAGATTGATGTGTACTCTTCTGGGCGTTTTCAAGGGGACATTTCCGCCAGAGGACAGGCCAGATGGGGGGTGGTGGTGGGGGTTGGGGGTTGGGGGGTACGAGGGAAAGTCTGACGTTCCCCACAGCCACGGCTTCTGGTCCATCACTCTGTCCACCCTCCTGCCTCCCGCACTCCCCCTGTCCCCCCCCCCTCACCCTTATATGACGATGGTCCGTCGCTTTGGGTGGGGAAGGGGGAGGAATGTTACGGTGTAAAGTCAAGCGCCACACGGGAACAATAGAGAAGCGAAGGCTGTGGGAAGGGGTCACCCAATCCTACATTGACTGGCCCACTTCCAGCATGACAAAGTGACAGCAGCGGCCCCTAGGTGAAGAAGACATAAGCGCCGTGCCCAATTGGTGGCGGCCCAGTTCGAGGAGCAGCTTTAGGATTAGGGACTTCGACAGCAGCGTCAAGGCTAGTCACTTGGGTTGTACTCTCTATGTAGCACAGACTTGGGATTGTCTATATTGAAGAAGATTGATTATTTCGTATGTCGCCCTTTGCTTGCGAAACGTCTATGCAATTGCTCAAGTTAAGTATTCTATCTTCTCTTATTTAATAAAACTACTTAATATGACTTGTTTGATTGTTTGTCTAGCGAACCGTGTATGCAGGCTTTCTAGACACTCCAAGGTTTATATAATCTAATCTGAACTCTTGCAGTGGTAAGCGTCGGTTTCATTAACTTTAATGTACAGTTTTCTAATGGGGCAAGTAGAAACTGAAAATCATCAAACTTTCTATTATACTAGGTTTAGAAATCGTTTGTAGGTAATTACCAAACACGTTTAAGGCGTTGCGTTTAAAATAATGTATTGTCAGAGTAACCTTTCCCATGTATCAGAATTGCTGTGTTACCCTTTCACCCTATACAAATAGAGATTCTTCTCCTAGAAATTATTTATTAAAATTTTTATTGATGTAAAGTTTCTGTGTACGAGTACTATTTGTATTTAGTGGTGCATGTAGAACATTGCTAGTCCGTGAATACACTTTAGTTTCTTTTCGGTTAACGTGGCAGAAATACAAGCAGTTTTTACCTTAGAAATTATTTATTTAACGCCTTTTTGGTTATATGGTTCTTCAGTTATGATGAAGAGCTGTACCTAGTACTCATACCTCGCTCTTATTAAGCTACATTTCTAATAATCTGCGTGCTTATCATAAAACATAACTTATGTATCAGAATCGATTATGTAATCAACAGCCAAAAATCGTGCCAAGCTATATGATGTGTCGACAGAAGTGCCGACACAGTGTTATTTTGAGGGGGCCAATATGCAAGCTATAATCTCACGCAGAATATCGGGAAGTCTGAAACAGGACGCTCAATGAATGCTCTAAAGAAAAGTACGTTGCTTTTGGAATACTTAACTTTAATCCACCATTTGTATACAGCGTTCTTGATGAGACATTTCATACGATAACTCTCAAACTATGTAAGGCTAATGGCGCCTTGCTAGGTTGTAGCCATGGACTTAGCTGAAGGCTATTCTAACTACCTGCTCGGCTAATGAGCGATGCTTCGTCAGTGTAGTCGCTAGCTATGTCGTCCGTACAACTGGGGCGAGTGCTAGTTCGTATCCCGAGACCTGCCTTGTGGTGGCGCTCGGTCTGCGATCACACAGTGGCGACACGCGGGTCCGACATGTACTAATGGACCGCGGCCGATTTAAAGCTACCACCTAGCAAGTGTGGTGTCTGGCGGTGACACCACACCATAAGGTTTCTTGTGGTGAATAGTGCTATACTGGTGAAAATGCTTTTTCATCTCTGCTTAACACTTCATTTCCGACTACAGTGCACTGTTTTGAAGTTCGCCAATTTTCTCATCTAAAATATGTATCATACTAAAGTACATAAAGCTATTGTTGAAGTTTTTATGTGTCTCCGATTTTAACTTTTATCCACAACAACTCAACAACTCATAAACCATCAAAATTGCCTTGTCGCCGACTTTGAGAACTTCCCTGCTGATTCCTTAGAGACTTACGAGTTGAATTTTTTTTAATGAATGTGTAACCAGGCCAGTACTCAACTCCCACCCAGGGAGGGTAGGGGACCAAGGCCTTAATAGGCTTAATTAAGACCCAGCAGGTACGTTTGCTGCTTCTACTTTACAAGTCATCGTACAGAGCTCCTGATCCAACACTGTCGATCGTTCTATTCTTCACTGTAACCCTGAGAAGGGCCCCCACAAGGTACTATCAACCAGACCAGGTGAACTAGGGTTGTTTAAAGTGTTTTCACACGTCCCCCCTGCTTCTTTCTCAACTGAACTTGGACCAGATATGGAGGAGTTATGTCCTTTTATATAAATTTAAAATTCCGTGTTATCACTTTTTCTAATTTCCACAGTAGAAATTTCACTGTTTCTGAGGATGCTCTTGTTAAATTGAGAGAAACCGGTCAATAAAAATACAGATTACAACTTGTGGCTGTCCTACGAACTTAATTACAACAGTCACTCTTACCCTTGCAAGCAATGGCTGTTCTCGCTAAGTTTGTGCCTAGCCAAGATGAGGCAGTTATACACAGCTACGTAAGGATGAAACAGAAACTAATGGCGCTCAACATTAAAATTAAAATCACGCGAAATTGCTTACAACTTGCCGTGATTATAAGATATGGAACAGTTCAAATACGGAATCCATCACTCCTCACACAATTCATCACATATAAAGCGGAGGTGAGTTAGATAAAAGCAGAAATCAAAGACGGATACAAACTTCAACAAGAACCTAATGTAGTTTCTTATGATTTACGTTTCATTTAGGATATTTGCTAACTCCAACACTATGCAGTACAGCAGTAAACCAACTGTTAAGTAGAGTTGAAAATGCTGTAGATTAACGGAGTTCTCTGTACAATAACAAACATTGCAATCAATCATGATTCTTGAACGATGATAACATTTAAAGATTAAAAACAGTTTTGATAGCAACTTGTTATTTTTATTGGAGTGACCGGTTTCGATTCTATTTGAGAACCATCTTCAGACTCGAGAATGGTGGGGGGACTCCGTGGAGCAAGTTGCGTCGACCCTCGACGCTGGAATAACTGAGCAACTTGCTCCATGGAGTCCACCCACCGTTCTGGAGTCTGAAGATGGTTCTCAAATAGAATCGAAACCCGTCACTCCAATAAAAATAACAAGTTGCTATCAAGATTGTTGTTAATCTTTAAATTTTAACTTTAAAGATCGCTGATAATGTTATCAAAAATTTTATGATGATAACATAATTACTGTGATACAGAAATTAAATTTTACGAAAAGCACGCAAATTTAACATGTACACAGCTTCAAAAGAATGAGGTAGATCTATTAGACAAAGCTCTTCAACATAGCCTCATTTCCCAAGGAAGACGTTAAACCAATAATTTATGAGGTAGAAATATCTTGTATTTCTGCCAAGTTAACCTAAAAAAAAGCAACTAAAGGAACTTTATGAAGGATCAGCGCCCTTTGCGAAGCATTATATGCAAATACAACTAGTACAAATCTAAGTTTTTAAGAAGGAAGTTCCTGGAGAAGCCAAATTTATGGTACGAAAGTGGACTTGGAGCATAACTTCATTAATTACATGTTCGTACATTCTGTACGAGGTTATTCATGTATGTCTATCACTGTAAAGTGGTGCAGTTTATTGGTAGACCATGACTGGAAACCTATGGGCAGTTAAAAACCGCCCTCCTCTTGGGTATTTGGCTAGTTTTCCAACAAAGTGGTGACAGAGTCCCTAAACGCCATGTGGCAAATGGTACCCTTGTTTATGCCCGAGATACAGTGTGATGGGCTGATCTTATTATCTATGCACATAAATGATCTGACGAATAGGGTGAGCAGAAATTTGCGGATGTTTGCTGATGAAGCTGTGGTGTACAGGAAAGCGTTGTCGTTACGTGACTGTATGGAGATACAAGATGAGTTGGACAGAATTTTTAGTTGGTATTCCGAACGACAGATTGTTCTATATGTAAGAAAAAGTGAGTTACTAGAGCAGCAAAAACAAACCTGTACGTTCGAATACAGCAGTAACAGTGTGCTGCTTGATAGTCATTTCAGTTAAATATTTAGGCATAGCATTACAAAGCGATATAAAATGGAACGAGCAAGTAAGACCGGCAGTGGGGATGGCGAGCAATCGACTTCAGTTTATTGGGAGAATTTGAGTAAGGTGTACCTCACTTATAAAGGAGACCCCATATACAACACTTGTGAGACTCGTTATTGAGTGCTGGTCGAGAGTTTTGGATCCCCACACCGTCGGATTAATGCATGATATCGAAGCAATAATGAGGCTAGAAAAATGGTTCAAATGGCTCTGAGCACTATGGGACTTAACTTCTGAGGTCATCAGTCCCGTAGATCCTAGAACTACTTAAACCTAACTAACCTAAGGACAGCACACACATCCATACCTGAGGCAGGATTCGAACCTGCGACCGTAGCGGTCGCGCGGCTCCAGGCTGAATGAGGCTAGATTTGTTAGCAGTTGGTTTGATCGATGTCCAAGTATTTCCTAGTTTCTTCGTGAATTCAAATGGAAGCCAATGAAGGTAAGATGATATTCTTTTCGAGAGGTGCTGTTGAGAAAATTAAGAGAATCAGCATTTGAAGCTGACTGCAGAGCAATTTACTGCAGCCCGTATATTTCACGTAAGGACCACGAAGATAAGTAGAAGAAATGGAGGCATACAGACAGTTTTTCCCTCGCTCTGTTTGTGAGTGAAACAGGAAAGAAAATTACTAATTGTGGTACTAGGTACCCTCCGCCAGGCTCTTCTCTGATGACTTGCCAAGCTCGTATGTAGAAAATAGGAAATTTGTTCCTATGGTACCAAACTGCTGAGGTCATCGGCCCTAGGCTTACACACTGCTTAATCTAATTTAAACTATTTTACGCTAGGGTCAACACACACCCACGCTCGAGGGACGACTCGAGCCTCCTACGGCGGCAGCCGCGCGGACCGTAGCAAGGCGCCCGAGACCATGCGGCTATTCCGCGCTGCTATGTGTGTAGATGAAGGTGTAGAATAACACCCGTGTAGTTATTGTGTGTTACGAGTTGGAATAACTGGTACTTTTAGTAGAAAGTCAGAAAAGGAAACGTAGAGGCTAGTTGTAAGAGAGGATGCCCACCAGTTGGTACCAGCGTGCGGCCCCGTCAGCTGCTGATGGCGGCTACAGCGGGTTCGGCAGCCCAAAGACCCGTGTCGCTTCTGGTGTCTCTGGCTGCCTACTGGCTCCTCCTGGCTATGGCGGCAGTATCTGTTTCACCTCTCTGGCCTCTGTGAGAAATGATGTGATCTGTGACTTTACATATTGCTCATTTCCGTTAATGTTGAAATTCTTACAAAGAAGTATTTTTTCTTATTTACAAATATTAATATTTGTAGTCTTACCTATTTATAAAGCACACTGGGGTGACAAAAGTCATGAGATAGCTATATACACATATACACTATGTGATCAAAAATATCCGGACACCACCAAAATATAGGTTTTTCATATTACGTGCACTGTGCTACCACCTACTGCCAGGTACTCCATATCAGCGACCTCAGTAGTCATTAGACATCGTGAGAGAGCAGAATGGGGCTCTCCGAAGAACTCATGGATTTCGAACGTTGTCAGCTGATTGGGTGTCACTTGTGTCATGCGTCTGTGCGCGTGATTTCTATATTCCTAAACCTCCGTAGGTCCTGATGTGACAGTGTAAACATGAAGGGATACGTACGACACAAAAGCGTACAGGCCGACCTCGTCTGTTGACTGACAGAGAGCGCCGACAGTTGAAGAGGGTCGTAATGTGTAATAGGCAGAGATCTATCCACGCCATCACACAGGAATTCCAAACTGCATCAGGATCCACTGCAAGTACTATGAGATGTTAGGCGGGGGGTGAGAAGGTTTTCAAGATCAAGCGGCTGCTCATAAGCCACATATCACGATGGTTAACGACGCACCGCTTGGTTTAGGAAGAGTAAACATTGGGCGATTGAAAAGTGTAAAAACGTTGTGTGGAGTCACGAATCACAGTACACAATGTGGCGATCCGATGGCAGGGTGTGGGTATGGCGAATGCCCGGTGAACGCCATCTGTCAGCGTGTGCAGTGAAAATAGTAAAATTCGGAGGTGGTGGTGTTATGGTGTGGTCGTGTTTTTCATGGAGGAGGTTTCACCCCTCGTTGTTTTGCGTGGCACTATCACGGCACTGGCCTACATTGATGTTTTAAGCACCTTCGTGCTTCCCACTGTTGAAGAGCAATTCTAGGATGGCGATTGCATTTTTCAACACTATCGAGCACCTGTTCATAATGCACAGCCTGTGGTGGAGTGGTTATACCACAATAACATTTCTATAAGGGACTGGCTTGCGCAGAGTCGTGACCTGAATGCTACAGAACACCTTTGGGATGTTTTGGAACGCCGACTTCGTGTCAGGTCTCAGCGAACGATATCGATACCTCTCCTCAGTGCAGCACTCCGTGAAGAATGGGCTGCTAAGATTTCCGGCGTGATTGTGGCCGCACTAAGGGAATCAACAGAAATTGAGTGCGGAATCGTAGTTGGAGCCAGACGCATGGGACATTCCATTTCGGAAATCGTTACAGAATTGAATCTGATATCCAATATGACAAGAGAGTGCCGAAAAAACCAAATTTTTACATCTACGTGATTACTCTGCTAATCACGATAAAGTGGTTTAAAATGGTTCAAATGGCTCTGAGCACTATGGGACTCAACTGCTGTGGTCATTAGTCCCCTAGATCTTAGAACTAGTTAAACCTAACTAACCTAAGGACATCACAAACATCCATGCCCGAGGCAGGATTCGAACCTGCGACCGTAGCGGTCTTGCGGTTCCAGACTGCAGCGCCTTTAACCGCACGGCCACTTCGGCCGGCCACGATAAAGTGTCTGGAGGAGGATTCAATGAACCATCTTCAAACCGTCTCTCTATCGTTCTGGTCTAGAGTGGCGTGAGGCTAAAATAAGCACTAGAATATTTTGTGCGAGCCCTGAATTCTCTTATTTTATCGTGATGATCATTTCTCACTATGTAGGTGGGCGCTAACTGAATGTTTCCGCAATCGGAGGAGAAAACTGCCGATTGAAATTTCATGAGAAGATACAGTCGCAACGAAAATCACCATTGTTCTAATGACTGCCACTCTAATTCACGTATCATGTCTATGGCACTATCTCTCCTATTTCGCTACAATACAAAACGAGCTGCCCTTCTTGAAACTTTTTCGATGTCATCCGTCAGTCCCACCTGATGCGGATCCCTCACCGTACAGCCATATTTCAGGACAAGGCGGGCAAGCGTGGTACAAGCAGTCTCTTTATTAGACCTGTGTTCTGTCAATGAATCGCAGACTTTGGTTTTCTCTAACAACATTATCTGTGTGATCGTTCCAGTTCAGGTTATATTTAATTGAAATATCTAATTATTTATTTGAATTTACAGCCTTGAGATTTGTATGACTAATCGCGTAATCAAAATTTAGTGGATTTCTTTTAGTACTCATGTGAATAACGTCATACTTTTCTTTATTTAGGGTCAACTGCCACTTTTTCAGGCATTACCTCTCACCATGGACAACGCAGCATCCGAGTGCCGTCATTTAACAACCGAGAGCAGCGTCATTTGCATTGCTAACAGACAATCTTCACTGCAAGAAATAATTTCAGAAATTACTCAGAGACGCACCACGAACGTTTGCGTTAGGACGATGCTGCGAAATTCGTCGTTAATATCTGTGGCAGCAGACGACCGACACGGTTGCCTTTGATAGCAGTACGCCATCGCTTGCAGCGTCTGTTCTGGGCTTGTGGCCGTATCGATTGGACCCTAGAGGACTGAAAATCGCAGCCTGGTCAGATGAGACCCGATTTCAGTTGGAAAGAGATAATGGTAGAGCTCGAATATGGCGCAGACCCCACGAAGCCAAGGACCCAAGTTGTCAGCAACGCACTCTACAAGCTGGTGGTGGCTGCATAATGTTGTGTTTACATGAATTGGATTGAGTCCTCTTGTCCAACTGAACCTTACATCGACTAGAAATGATTGTATTAGGCTACCTGGAGACAATTTGCAGCCATTCATGGACTTCATGTTCATCTGAAAAACAGTGCGGAGAGTTAGAGCGAATGATTTGGCCACAAAAATAGCCCGTTCGTGCACAAAATCTTTCACCAGCAAAACTTCCGCAATTATGGACGGCTTTACAGCCAGCACGGCTCAGTATTTCTGCACGGACTTCCAACGATTTGCTGAGTCCATGCCACATGGAGTTGCAAGGTCCGAGACGACATTAGGAAGTATTACATATTTCGGCCCCGGGTTCGATCCCCACCACTGCCTAAATTTTGATAAATAATCAGCATTGGCGCCCGAAGACTTCCGGCATAAGAAGTCAGCCTCATTCTGCCAATGGCCTTGTCAAAGACGGCGGAGGAGCGGATAGAGGTTCAGGGCACTCTCTTGTCCTAGGGGTGGGAAATTGCCCCTAAAGGCGGAAGAATCAACAATGATCAACGACATGAGGATGCAGAAGGCAATGGAGACCACTGCATTAAAGACACGTAACGTTTATCCACAGGACATGTGGCCTGTAATTGAAGAAGTATCATGATGATCTCTCCATTGGCAAAAGATTCCGGAATAGTCCCCCATTCGGATCTCCGGGAGGGGACTGCCAAGGGGGAGGTTACCATGAGAAAAAGATTGAATAATCAACGAAAGGATAACGTTCTGCGAGTCGGGGCGCGGAATGTCAGAAGCTTGAACGTGGTAGGGAAACTAGAAAATCTGAAAGGGGAAATGCAGAGGCTCAATCTAGATATAGTAGGGGTCAGTGAAGTGGAAGGAAGACAAGGATTTCTGGTCAGATGAGTATCGGGTAATATCAAAAGCGGCAGAAATTGGTATAACAGGTGTAGGATTCGTTATGAATAGGAAGGTAGGGCAGAGGGTGTGTTACAGTGAACGGTTCAGAGACCGGGTTGTTCTAATCAGAATCGACAGCAGACCAACACCTACAACGATAGTTCAGGTATACATGCCGACGTCGCAAGCTGAAGATTAACAGACAGAGAAAGTGTATGAGGATATTGAAAGGGTAATGCGGAATGTAAAGGGGGACGAAAATCTAATAGTCATGGGCGACTGGATTTCAGTTGTAGGGGAAGGAGTAGAGGAAAAGGTTACAGGAGAATATGGGCTTGGGACAAGGAATGAAAGAGGAGAAAGACTAATAGAGTTCTGTAACACGTTTCAGCTAGTAATAGCGAATACCCTGTTAAAGAATCACAAGAGTAAGAGGTATACTTGGAAAATGCCGGGAGATACGGGAAGATTTCAATTGGATTACATCATGGTCAGACAGAGATTCCGAAATCAGATACTGGATTGTAAGGCGTACCCAGGAGCAGATATAGACTCAGATCACAATATAGTAGTGATGAAGAGTAGGCTGAAGTTGAAGACATTAGTGAGGAAGAAGCAATACGCAAAGAAGTGGGATGCGGAAGTACTAAGGAATGACGAGATACATTTGAAGTTCTCTAACGCTATAGATACAGCAATAAGGAATAGCGCAGTAGGCAGTACTGTTGAAGAGGAATGGACATCTCTAAAAAGGGCCATCACAGAAGTTGGTAAGGAAAACGTAGGTACAAAGAATGTAGCTGCGAAGAAACCATGGGTAACAGAAGAAATACTTCAGTTGATTGATGAAAGGAGGAAGTACAAACATGTTCCGGGAAAATCAGGAGTACAGAAATACAAGTCGCTGAGGATTGAAATAAATAGGAAGTGCAGGAAGACGAAATGGCTGCAGGAAAAATGTGAAGACATCGAAAAAGATATGATTGTCGGAAGGACAGACTCAGCATACAGGAAAGTCAAAACAACCTTTGGTGACATTAAAAGCAACGGTGGCAACATTAAGAGTGCAACGGGAATTCCACTGTTAAATGCAGAGGAGAGAGCAGATAGGTGGAAAGAATACATTGAAAGCCTCTATGAGGGTGAAGATTTGTCTGATGTGATAGAAGAAGAAACAGGAGTCGATTTAGAAGAGATAGGGGATCCAGTATTAGAATCGGAATTTAAAAGAGCTTTGGAGGCCTTACGGTCAAATAAGGCAGGAGGGATAGATAACATTCCATCAGAATTTCTAAAATCATTGGGGGAAGTGGCAACAAAACGACTATTCACGTTGGTATGTAGAATATATGAGTCTGGCGATATACCATCTGACTTTCGGAAAAGCATCATCCACACAATTCCGAAGACGGCAAAAGCTGACAAGTGCGAGAATTATCGCACAATCAGCTTAACAGCACATGCACCGAAGCTGCTTACAAGAATAATATACAGAAGAATGGAAAAGAAAATTGAGAATGCGCTAGGTGACGATCAGTTTGACTTTAGGAAAAGTAAAGGTACGAGAGAGGCAATTCTGACGTTACGGCTAATAATGGAAGCAAGGCTAAAGAAAAATCTAGACACTTTCGTAGGATTTGTCGACCTAGAAAAAGCGCTCGACAATATAAAATGGTGCAAGCTGTTCGAGATTCTGAAAAAAGTAGGGGTAAGCTATAGGGAGAGACGGGTCACATACAATATGCACAACAACCAAGAGGGAATAATAAGAGTGGACGATCAAGAACGAAGTGCTCGTATTAAGAAGGGTGTAAGACAAGGCTGTAGCCTTTCGCCCCTACTTCAAACTGTACATCGAGGAAGCAATGATGGAAATAAAAGAAAGGTTCAGGAGTGGAATAAAAATACAAGGTGAAAGGATATCAGTGATACGATTCGATGATGACATTGCTATCCTGAGTGAAAGTGAAGATGAATTAAATGGTCTGCTGAACGGAATGAACAGTCTAATGAGTACACAGTACGGTTTGAGAGTAAATCGGAGAAAGACGAAGGAATGAGAAGTAGTAGAAATGAGAACAGCGAGAAACTCGACATCAGGATTGATGGTCACGAAGTCAATGAAGTTAAGGAATTCTGCTACCTAGGCAGTAAAATAACCAATGACGGACGGGGCAAGGAGGGCATCAAAAGCAGACTCGCTATGGCAAAAAAGGCATTTCTGGCCAAGAGAAGTCTACTAATATCAAATACCGGCCTTAATTTGAGGAAGAAATTTCTGAGGGTGTACGTCTGGAGTACAGCATTGTATGGTAGTGAAATATGGACTGTGGGAAAACCGGAACAGAAGAGAATCGAAGCATTTGAGATGTGGTGCTATAGACGAATGTTGAAAATTAGGTGGACTGATAACGTAAGGAATGAGGAGGTTCTACGCAGAATCGGAAAGGAATATGTGGAAAACACTGATAAGGAGAAGGGACAGGATGATAGGACATCTGCTAAGACATGAGGGAATGACTTCCATGGTACTAGAGGGAGCTGTAGAGGGCAAAAACTGTAGAGGAAGACAGAGATTGGAATACGTGAA
Organism: Schistocerca americana; assembly: GCF_021461395.2. Taxonomy (NCBI): domain Eukaryota; kingdom Metazoa; phylum Arthropoda; class Insecta; order Orthoptera; family Acrididae; genus Schistocerca; species Schistocerca americana. Next base: position 763,963,834 of record NC_060121.1, on the reverse strand, counting down.
GCAAATAATTGAGGACGTAGGTTGCAAGTGCTACTCTGAGATGAAGAGGTTAGCCAGGAAAGGAATTCGTGGCGGGCCGCATCAAACCAATCAGTAGACTGATGACCAAAAAAAAAAAAAAAAAAAAAAAATTCGTGACTTTCGTCACCTAAGTGTAGAATGTTATGACGTTGTTGGCTGGGGAATCCGAGGGTGGGGGGGGGGGGTCAGCTGCCTAGTCAGAATGCGTTGTTTTACTCTGCACACAGTGTCCCATTTTCGTGCGGAGATGTGACAGTTGTCTCAGGTGTAGTCGTTGAATGTAGCTTCAGTGTAATGGACGTGTGTATAGAGTGTTGTATGACATTGTTAAGAGAAAGGAGAGTTTCAAACCCGTTACCGGCACATTGTCTACTTGAAATAACAATGGAATCCAGACTATTAGCTGCTACAGTCGTCGATAAATTCTTCGAGAGCTGAAAGATCACCAATGGTATCTGTTCTTTCGGGCATGTCCGAAAGACCAGATACCATTTTCATCTTCAGTCTACTTGTCCCGAATCGCACCCCTTTCGTCGGACAGATCACTATCGGAAGTGCCACATGTCCTCACTTGGTGAGACGTTGCAGAGAGGTTTTGAATTTTATTGAGGACATTGACGCAAAGTCTGGAGTTCAGGAGTTTTACACCACACCATTTGGACAAATACTGGCAGTGAAAACTTCACCCACCACCTGGTTTCGAACCTGCTTATCTCTGAACGAATGCCACTGCACAGGCGTGCGTTAGTGACCTCAGCTGAGGAGGATGGTATATGTATGTATAAATATCACTAATGTAAAGGTTAAATGCAATAATACTATGGTATCTGTAGCATATAACACGAAAGCTGCAAGTTCGCGCCAAATATAGCGCTCTTGGAGACTTATGTTACCCTCTGGGAGGAATTTAGAAATGTTTTCACCGTGTGTTTACCTAACGGGGAGAGGGTATCGAACAGTAATTTCGTATTTACGGCAATTCATAGAAAACTGAACAGGCTTTGTTCTAGGAGTAACGAAAGTCGAAGGGTTCATACAAATGAAACTATAAACGGTCGCCAGCCTAATTAGGCCGAATAATTTGAAACATTATGTTTTAAGAAAAATGAATATGAGTTACTAAATTGACGGTAGCAATAGTTGCTGTGTACACAAATCAGCAATCACAGGAAATTTAAAAAATATTTCACTCGTAGTAATAATAGTTACTGCAGCAATCAATTGCTAACTCAGCACTAAGATGTTATTAAGGACCTCACGAGACTAAAATTGGGCATGACAAGAGTCACGGATTAACTAACATACAAACACCACAAATGATGTTAAATAAAATTACACAGACACTTTTTACACTCACATTCTTATTGAAATGCTTCAGATTTCTTTAGCAAAAGCAATATTAGGTTTATCTTTCTTATACAGAAAAGAATATAGTGGGGACCCACTAACTGAAACTGTCTTTGCAGGCAAATTCTGTGACTATTTGAGAAACAAATTGCAATTTGCCAATACTGATTTATAACCCCACTTGAAATAGTTTGAGTTCATACTTTAAAGAAAGTAACTCAAATATTAGGCTCATTCAGAAAATAGTTCATGGTAGTAATGAAAGCAAAATTACTTTTCATATAGGTTCATTTGTGTGCCATATCCATCACCTGTGAAGCAGTCATTTTTACGGTAACACTACACACTTTGGCACTGAACTTACACACAGTACAGAAGCAAACCATTAATTAATTAGAAACATAACACTCGGTTTCAGCACATTTAGGATGGGACCCTGCATTGGTTTCATGATAAGGACAATTCTAAGGTTCAAACTCATGTTTATATCACTGGAATTGTTATTGAAAAACACTCACACTGGTTCATACTATGATACAAATCTGAGTTCCTGAAGTGGGCGGAGCAGCGGCACAATAGTGGTGGCAAGCACGTGGCGGCTATCTGGTCTCACATTCTTGATATTGAATGCTCTTTATAAATTCTTCTTGGCGGCGTATTATCCTCATGTTAGAGTCATTCCATGTTCACAAAAGCACCATACGACGGACGAAACCACATCCGATGCAATTTCAATGTAAACTGGCTTCCAAATGACTCATTTGGCACCCTCGATGTTAACCTTACACTGACTGCGTAACGTGCTCACTCAATAGCCCCCCAGATCGACCGCCAAAACCACCTTTTAACGAGCGCCAAGCCACTTCCGTAGCGGAAGGGGTCCCCCACATCTTTTTACTACACAATACAAATTCCCTAAGCATGAACCAGCATTCAAAGTACAATTTCTCTTTTATGAGCAGACATATATTATTATAAAATTCCATTACTTTTAAATATCCGTTCGTTTTTTTACAATGCTTATATTACAAACTTTAGTTTTCCCTCTGACAATTCAGTGACGTACATTAGTAAAGAACAACCACTTCATAGTTACATACACGGTAGAAACTACTTACAATCGATTCTGGCACTTGTAATATTATTGGAATACCGTCCTATGAAAACTTTGAGTACCCTTGGAAAGGCATTCAACTATCTGTATATTAAATGATCAACTTATGAGACATATTCTTTGAAAGACATTTATTTTATATAATTAACATGAAAGACATTTATTTTACATAATTAACATTACTGTAAAGATGCGCATCTAGCGCGGACGCTAATACATCGATTGCGCAGTCAAAGAAACATTTTAACAGAAGCTGAACGACGTTCCGCTTCGATCTAAATAAAAGATGACAGTAAAAAATACTTTGGTAGATCTTCAGATTTTTTTTAATGTACTTCTGCATGTGGTGTGAAAGCGTGAAGAAGGTCGACTTTAAGCTAAAAAAGTGAGCGGTCTTGCCAGGGTGCAGACAACATTATTAATTAATAACATTCAAGTAAGTTATGTTCGAAACTGTAACTCGGCAAGCTATTGTTATCGGAGGTGTTGAACAGTGCAAGAATTGTCTTTAACGAAGGAGAAAAGTGACTGTAATTTGTGACAAAAACGCGAACATAGGAGCTAGTAAAGGACAGGCTGAAATGTGATCGCACCATAGAGTTAGATAATTACTTATGTAAGTTATGCTGCCTATAAAGTAGCTCTAATTGCTTGTGAGAATTATTAGAATATATTTAGTGTTTACCAGATTTCTTATTCTATTCTTTTCCTTTATACTTTTTTTAACCTCCATGCCATATTATTTTTAGAAATGTCAAACAGCCTTTACTACAGTAGAAAATATTGCGGCATCCTGGTCGTGTACAGAAGGCCGCCCCTTGTCTTCTATACAACTCATAGCAGCCCCATTTATGAATGATTTCATTTGCAAATGCATTTTTTTTTACTGTTCATTGTTAAAGGTCCCTTAGGTAATTATAAAATTCATACTGATTACGTAAAGAAATCCGGGTTGTTCTTTTCGAAGTAATAGAAGTCTTTGCGTAATCAAAAACTAGTCTCCTTCTGACAACGATCAGGAGCCGACCAGAAGACGGACGTCTTCGACCGCTTTCGTGTCTCCTGTGGCAAAGCTGTGCCAAACTGGGAACACGGCATTCTAGTATGAAACACAGATTTAAATTGATAGAATTGAAATATATTTAACCTAATAATAGTAATAATTTTTTTTATCATACTAGATGTGGCGCCCGAACAGGGACCTGATAAAATTTTTTAATCTGTTCTGTTATTCTTTCATGACATCATCCGGTGGACATCGGGAAGCCGTAAAGGAAGTACTGAACGAAACCGTGGAAGTATTAAAAAAAAATTTCGAAAAATAACAGCAGTGCGCAAAACGACTGATGTAAGTACGGTTTTCATTACGCCTAGAATCTCGCGTCTTGTATAAAAAAAAAAAACTGATTTCCGGAATTTCTTTCCTTACTGCTTCATTTTATCCTATCGCTGTTATTTCCTTGCAGAGTTGCTTATTTACGTAGTTAGAGTTCATTTCTGATCATCTCTTCATGCAAAGTTTATTTGTTAGTATTATGAGCATCTTCATTGTTGCTACTGTTAAGAACACAAGATGGATGCCATAATAGCTGGATTCAGTGTCTTTAGGTGTTTGTCATTTATTTCCAAAGTTAGCTGCCATCTTGTCTTCTACCCCGTATAGCTCTGCAATTGTCACCTACCGCGGTGTGACGTTTGACTATCAGCGCGCGCATCTGAGAGTTGACGATCGGCGTGCCGCGAAATATTTATTTGAGCAGTTACGTCACAAACTTGAAAATAAACATGGCAGATGACAAAGGAAAGCCGACAAACAGTGTGGATGACGGTGATGACACAGTTGTCAAGTCATACCCACTACGTTCGCGAACGGGAACAGGCAGACCCGATTCGCGAATGGAGAGAACGGCAGACGATGATGGTGTGCGTGACGTATCGTCACAGCAATCATCGTCACAGCAAGTGGGAGAAAATTTGATGGTTGAAATGATGGGAATTTTTTTTCAAGAAAGAGAACAGGAGAAACGGGAAAGGGAAGCTTATAAATTACAAAAACAACGAGATAGAAAAGAAAGGGAACAAAAAGAAAGGGAAAAGGAACGGGAGACAGAGCGAAAATGGTTTGACCTAAATACCATGATTGGTACAATGAAAAATAGGTTAGATAATATTGATGCCAACTTAGAGGCACGAATAAGGACAGTCACGGTGGTATATATCTCGGAATTAAGTACTAAAGTTAATGAAAGGATAGAAGGTATTCTGCAGAAGGTAGATGCATGTGAGAGCACATTAGGTAACGTGCACAAAGACATCAAAGTACAAATCGAAAGTTGCCAGGCAGTTACAACAGAAGTTTCAAAAAAGTCCGTTCAGGTCGGAACTAAAGTAAACAAGCTTGCAGACAATGTCGTCACTCTGCAAGGCCAGGTCAATGACCTGACACAGACGCTATCCGAAATAAACATTGAAAAGAGGGTGAATGATGCTGCAGCAAACGTACGTTCCACGATAAGAAAAGAATTTGTAGAATGGGTCGAGACTAAGAAACAGTACATAGAAAACAAGGTTCAACACGACTTAAAAGAAGCCGTTAAGTCAGCCACAGTTGAAGTTTTAGCTGCTCCAGGTACATCAGGAGATACGATTCTCACTGAATTAGGAGAGATTCGTAGAGTTTTTCACAGAGATCTTCCCGAGTGGAAACGACACCTCACTGAGGAAATCGAGCAGTTGAAACAACAAGTCAATGATTTTCCTAATGACAATAGAAGTGAGCATTCACACTTGCTTTCTTCAGAACATGAATACAATAATAATCCCGTGTCTCGTGTAGAATTCTCTCCACTTGTACATGGACACAGCAGTAAGAATCCGTTAGTACGCAACCAGAATGATCAAGTAACTCTTGTCGAGCTAATGAAAGAAGAAAGCGTTCTCAAGCACCGCGTGTTCCAGCCTTTTCTGCCAGAGAAACGCAACATCCACCCAATGGTTTTTCTGTAGTCATTTAATGGTGTTTTTCCTGAGAGCTGGGATGACAAGCAACGTATGCGCTTTATAGTAGGTTACATTCAAGGAGAGGGTTCTGTCTGTGGAACAGAAGTAATTGATAGATGTAATAATTACGCTGACTTCGAAAAGCAATTTCTGAACAAATTCTGGAGTTCAGGCATACAACAACGCCTTAGAAAGGAAGTATATAATGCTGAACCGTTTAACACGAGAAGTGCTGATCTCCGTAGGTACTTCGAGAAATACCTGAGCGCTACGGTCGCGGGTTCGAATCCTGCCTCGGGCATGGATGTTTGTGATGTCCTTAGGTTAGTTAGGTTTAACTAGTTCTAAGTTCTAGGGGACTAATGACCTCAGCAGTTGAGTCCCATAGTGCTCAGAGCCATTTGAACCAAATACCTGAGAAAAATACAATATTGGGACACGCCCATTTCCACGAAGGACGTAATTATGATCCTTAAGTCAAAGCTACCGGTATCAATCAGGGAGAAGTTAGTAAATGTCAGTGACGACGACACGGAGGCTTTTCTGTCAGTACTTGACAACCTTGACATGATTCAAGAAGACGTGCGTGCTAGTGCGCGGAGTAATTGTAATCTTGGCCTGCACACTACACAGCCGCACGGTGTAGGCGCAGACTCAGGTATGTCATACCAACCCAACAACAGTAAAGAACACGACGTTCCGTGCGATAATAACAACTACTATCGCTGTAGCGGGAAGCAGAAACATAAATTCCAGGATCAAAACAGGTACCACCCCATATACCAGACAACACAACAGAAATACGGTAATTCAACAGTTAATTACAATGATCGCTATCACTACAATAACGATCGCCAAAATAATAATAATTTCAATGGAAAGGGACGTTGGATTAACACCAACAGTAAACAGCAGTATGGTAACCAGCCTAGATTCCAGCCCTGTTCTCAAGGGAGAAATGCTCCAGATCCTTCCAAGCAATACAAACAACAGTATGCTCCAAACTTTAGGAATAGTCCTCCACCTTTTACTAACTATCAAAGTCAAAATCATGAACCTCAAAATTCTCGCATCTATTATGCCCGAGCAAACCCGCCAACACACATCATCTCGACTGAAATTCCGGCAAATAGCTCGCAACTTGGGTGGAATACGGAAGCAAACTTCGTACCGAGCGTACCGCCCGGTACTTCAAAAGTAATTGTGAGCGAAATTCAATCTAATGAACATGCGGAAAACTAAAAGCAGCTTCTTTTTCTTGCCTCCTTGGGGAAGCTGCGGAACATGTTGGGGGCGATTTCATTATAGGGCAAATCAACCTTATACGATATGACAATGACTGTGACTTACGAGATGACTTGCTGAAGGAGAATGACGTTTTGAATGGTGAGGATTTATGGGAAAACCAGGTTCAGGCATCCACTATGATTCATATTCATGATGTACCACTTGTCGCCATAATAGATACGGGTGCCAATATCAATGTTTTGTCTTTATGTGTATATAAGAAAGTGTGTTCTGTAGCAAAAGTTCTGTCATTGCCAGTACAAGGGTGTACCGTATCCGGAGCTGTAGGCCCTCTAGCTCAAAAGGTGACGCTACAAATTCATGTACCAGTGAGATTTGCATCAGACACCGTACCATGTACTTTTCTAGTTGTTAAAAATCTGTCAGTACCTTGCCTCCTAGGAATGGAGTTTCTACGTAAGAATCGTGTCATCATAGATTTGCATGAAGGTACATGTACTTTCAGATGCAGTGATAAGAGTATAGTGATTCGACTTATGAGGACCAAAGTTAAGTTGTCCAGCCAAGAACATAAAGTAAAGCTCCGCAAGCTCACATCTCGGCAACAATATTTCAATTATTTAGATGAGTCAGGAGATGCGGACGAAGACTTTGACTTATTACCGACACATGAAGAATTACTGACGAAGGCAAATGAATCTGAGGTTTAGATGACCGACAAAGAAAGGAACTATACGACCTGTTGACACAATTTACCAATGTGTTTTCTAGGAAACCGGGAATCATAGCCAACTATGTATTCGACATGAAGGTTAAGCCCCACAGCACCTACTGTAAAACCACCTATGCAGTTCCGCAATCCCGCAAGGAAGCAGTACGACAGGAAATCCGAAAAATGTTAAACTGGAAAATAATTGAGCCCTCTGACTCTCCATATTCGAGCCCATTATTGTCTATATTTAAACAGGACGGAAGTGTTAGGCTTGTTCTAGACGCTAGGAACATCAACAAAATTATTGTTCCTGTGTGTACCCGACCGGAAGCATTGGAGGAGCAACTGCAAAGGTTTTATGGTATCAAATTTCTAACCTCCATCGACCTTCGAAGTAGCTATTGGCAGTTGAAGTTGTCGCCTTCTTCGAGGAAGTACACGGCCTTTATCTTTGCGGGTCGGTCATATCAATTTCGTGTCGTACCCTTTGGCTTGAATATTAGTTCAGGTGTCTTTATTGCCGCCCTTGACCATGTCTTAGGTCACGAGTTACTGGACAAAATAACTGTCTATGTCGATGATATCTTAGTAGCCTCGACTTCATGGGAGGAACATCTTGACTTGATTCGGAGAATCTTCGTGAGGTTTGCTAACTTTGGCGTTACTGCCAATTTACAGACATCAAAGTTTGTAAAAAAGGAAGTAAAATTCCTTGGTCATATTATCTCTTCTGAGGGAATCTCTCCCGATCCTAACAAACTGTCTGCAATAAGGAACTTCCCTGTGCCCTGCACCAAAAGACAATTAAAAGGGTTTCTAGGGTTAACGTCTTTCTTTCGTCGCTTTATACCAAATCAATCCATGAACAGTCCAGTGTTGCACAATCTATTAAAGAAAAACGTTCATTGTGCATAGACCTCTGAATGTCAGCAAGCCTTTGACAAAATCAAACAAGCTCTTCTGAATAGCAATATCCACAGTCATCCGGACATGAACTCCGAATTCTGCATTTCTTGTGACGCCTCATTTCAAGGCTTGGGCGCTTGTTTGTTCCAGCTAAAGAAAACTAGAGATAAAGAAGAGATTAGGATAGTTAGTTTCGCCAGTCGTGTGCTGACGGAGTGCGAGAGATCGTACTCTGTTACAGAGTTAGAAGGATTGGCAGTTGTATGGGCGTTCCGCCGTTTTAATTATTACATTTATGGCCATCCGATCAAAGTGTATTCCGACCATCAAGCTCTTAGCTTTCTCCTTTCGTGTAAGCTCTATCATCCGAGGCTTACTCGCTGGTGCCTATTTCTACAGGAGTACAATTTCGAAATTGTTTACGTGAAAGGCAAGAACAACATCGTTGCAGATGCACTGTCACGCATGCCGGAAGGTATGCCGGAGCCTACGGAACTTGTAGAACAGATTTCCAATCACAAGATACTTCTTATGAAAGATCCCTTGAATCGTAGTTATTTTCTACGTCTTTGCCGACAGATGGGTACTCTGCAAGAAAGTGACCGGTAATGGAAGAGAGTCAAACAGCTTCTACAAGACAACCCCAATCATCGTTTGTCGAAATTTTATAAATCACACAATGGTGTTTTATTTCATCGTACATCTATGTTGACGGAGCAATGGTGTGTTTGTATTCCTGAGGAGTACGTTGAATATCTCATATGGTACACTCACCTATCCTGGGAACATTATGGTAAAAGAAAGATTTCTGCCTATTGCTACGTACCCAATCTACATATGAGAATTCATAAACTTCTAAGCACTTGTTTAATCTGTCAGAAGGCAAAGCCCTTCAATCTTTCGAATGTCATACCTTTGAATCTTATATACACTGAGCGTCCTAACCAAATAGTCAGTCTCGACTATGCGGGTCCACTTCCTAGAGGAAGAGGAGGTGCTAAGTACCTTGCTATTTTGCTAGACCTCTTCACTAAGCACGTGCGTTTATACGCGATGAAGTCTTCCAGTACAAAATCTGTAATAAGACGAATAGAAAAGGATTATTTTCCTCGTTTTGGTAAGCCGGAAACCATGTTGTCTGATAATGCTTCGAACTTCGTTGGAAAGGAGTGGAGACAGTTTCTTGCGAATAATGGTATTAGACAGATTCTAATCTCAAGATTTAGACCGCAAAGTAACCCGACAGAACGAGTTTTCAAAGAATTTAATCGTTTTATTCGCACCTATGTACCGAACCAGCAAACACGGTGGGTCGATTTCGTTACTCCATTTGAAGAGATTGTAAATAATCTTCCGCACACTTCGACCGGTTTCACACCTTCAGAATTAATCTCCAGGCAAAGGGAAAGCAATGAATGGACTGATCCTATCCCCAAGATAGAAGGTCCAGAAGTCAACCTAGATAATAAGTTAAGACAAGCCCTGATCTCTCTCACAACTCATGCCAATTTAAGAAAAAAGGCATTTGACAGGCATGTCAATAAAGTTCTGTCGTATCGTTTGAACGAGCGTGTTCTTCTGAGGACACACTTCAAACCGTCTCTCATCTTACGTAAAAATCGTAAGTGGCAACACCTATACGAAGGACCGTTTGTTATAGTCAGGAAGCCGCATATTGGTTGTTACGTGTTGGCAGATCCAGTTAGTGGACGAATAACAGGACTTTACCACCATGTAGACCTAAAGAAGTACCATGAAAAACATTAAAAAAATATATCATTTATTATGTTAAGCTGCAACTTGAAACAAGAGTGTGATCTGATTAGAAAGTATGTGAGTCAACAGCATGTACATGTATTCTGCAGGTGACGTAATCATTTGAGTGAGGTGGACACAAAATAATGATGGAGCTTGAAAGATATGAAGTGATTGAAGAAGGTACTCTACGTATTTGGAAAATAAGATTTGCTTTAGTTTTAAGGTAGTTTTAAGTTTCTTGAGCAATAGAAGACTGCAGTCGTTGAATTGAGTAAGGGATGTGCCAAAGTGCCACCTGCTGCTTTAGTTTTAAGTTATGGCAAATCTACTTTTTACCAAGTAGTAAAGGTTTTCTTTAAATCCCTCATTCAGACCAGAATGTTCGTATATGTGAAGTATTAACCTAAGTTAAGCTTTCAAAGGATTGATATTTTAAGTCGCTAGAACCATGTACGATGCAAAACTGATACATTGTAATCTGTAGATTACACCGAGTATAAGCAGCAACATATAGTTAATGTACAAAGAAATGAATAATGGTGCCCGCAACTGGAGAGCAACTTTAATTTATTTATTACTATGAGTCAACCAGTTAAGAAATTTGCATTTATAATAATAATTAGGTCCTGTATTGGAGAAACTTAGAGAGACTATTCCTATGTCACGAGTATTATACAGAAACCTTCGATATTAAGACACCTAGTTGAGGACTGAGATAATCTGCTTATATTCTTCTGCTATGTCCGCATGCCGTGATTTTAAGATATATTTGAAGATGCTTTGGAAGCGGATTTGTGCGACATTTTAATACTGAAGTCAAGTTATGCCACGTGGATGACACTAAAAACGGTGGAGCCAAAGAATGAATTTGCTTAACTGATTATTTCACCTAATATTTATCTTCGTATCTTTCATTTCCTTGCACTATCCTATTGTATTTTTCTTCTTTAGCATTTTTACCTTTCTACCCTACCCGGTAGGGGAAGAAATTTGGAAATTGGTTCAAAAGACTTGACGAGTGTATATTGTGTGTATTGACGATCGTGGCTCGTTGGTTAATGCGTATCTGCAGTTAATTATCGAAACGTGATGTAAATCTGATTTGCTGTGAGCAAAAGCATCCTAGGAAATAGGAATAATTTTCCCGATTTCTGTTAGATGAAGTTTTGAACGTGAACTGTTCGGCACGCCAAAGTGGGTATATTTTACTGATTATTGATGTAACCGAATAAATGAAAAAAAAGGGCTGTTATAGAACAATAAGAAAAGGAAAAGAATCAGATTTAAAATATATATAAAATCTAATGTGCTTCAGAAGCACCATTCATAATAGCAAACACGTTTTCTCGTTACGTCTTTGACAGGAATATAAAAAAAAAACTATGTATATTTTGTAAATGATCCTTTCATGATAAGTAATTTTAGCATTAACTGTACTACTCTGTAGTATAAAGACACCTAAATGGACACGTATGGATTGATGCGTGTGACTCAGTGACAAAATGATGGACACGTGTGTAAAATCGTAATTTGACACGAAAACTAGTTACCTCTTGTGTGAATCAAAACTGTAATAAACTTATGGACACGAGTGATGTTCCGCGTGTGAAGTAGCATTACAAGTATTCTCACGTTGCAACGACGATACAGTGACTATCAGTCAAAGAATAGACAAGCTATTGTACTCACTGAAATAGGTGACAGTAGTCATTTTCATAGATGACTCTTCTTCGTCGCTGGTGCAGTCAATTTACCGTCCAGGTTGACCATGTCGCCTTGACGAGCTGCTCCAGTACCCACGATTCAACAAAATGCACAAGTTAAAAAAAAAAAAAAAAAAAAAAAAAAAAAAGGTTGGTAGCCACAGAACTATCTGCCTCGTGCAGGACGCGGACTGCCAACGCTGTCAAACCGCCAGTTCGTTACCACGTGACTGTGAAGCACTGTGGCAACATTCAATGACTGCTCGCTGGCTCGCACTCAACAATAAGCATTCCTCTCTATAACGGGCGCAAGCGTGCTCAAGATTTGAGATGAAAATGGACATAAAAATAATAAAACGTTGATAAACTACGCACGATTTTACTATATTTACATTAAAAGGACACTAATGATGACTTTTCCGTAACTATGAAAATTGCTACGGCAATATTACTAAGAAAGACCTGTACAAGACGAAACGTGTTTTGCTAATATTTGCTAACGAAAGAATATAAAACCTAGACACAAAATATGAATAATATATATAATGTATATGTACATAGTCTATGTAGTAATTTTTATTGTCTTAAATTCTTACTCTATATTCCCTTAGATTAAGATGCTAGTTAATGAGCAAGTCCTAATACAGATATCTTTTCTGTATTTTCATGTGCTGAAACACGAATTGGAATGAGATTAAGACAGCCACCAAACTGACTCATTCGTCATTGAACCAGTCATCAACTTTCCTGATTCCCGACATGACCCGATGGATCGTCGAGTCAAGAAATATCACTTCCCCCTTCACATAGTGAAATCCCCAGTGTTTTCCACCAGAGTGTGAAAAGGTGATCCCCAGTTTTAGTGCAGTGAAAAGTGACAGGTGATGAAAGAATTCCCCTGTGAAAATCATCCGAGTCATAGGAAATACTCCCAACTACAAAGTGAAGAGTGGCGTCGCTACGAGAAAGACTGATAAAAGTTTTAAGTTCTGTTCACAATTGGCGGAAATGCACCAATACTGTAATAGGTTTTTTTTTCTTCTTGTCAATATTTATGTATATATGTATCTGTATGTGTATTTAATTTGTACTGGTATCTATGTTAGTATTTCAATGTTTCAATTGACTGAATGAGAGTAATTCTTGAGAACACGCGGAAAAGGAACCTATGTTAAATCCTTGAACACTTATGATGGCATCAGGCTACAACCAAGTTTGTTAATGATTGAAAAATTTCCAGACCCGCATCATAGTAGAACTGTTGCAAAATCTGGCTATGAGAAGACCTTAGCCAAGGCCAGAAGGCGGATGGTGCGGTGTGCTTAGTTCGTACGCCCTATATTGGGCGCTGGAGGCTCTAAAATGCCCGGCAGCCCGGCATCTCTTTGTAGGGCGCCCTGAGCAGCTTCGTAGCGAGGCAGCCAGCACTGGTTGTGGACTCGTCGCCTGCGCTAATCCCATAAGCGGTCCTCAGGCTGCGCTGTTCCAGCTCCACCACTGCATGTGGATATGTGTGTATGTGAGTGTGTGTGTGTGTGTGTGTGTGTGTGTGTGTGTGTGTGTATGTGGGATTTCTGACGCGTCACGGCTCCAGAGGCAAGTGCCCCGTCCAGCCGCCAGACAGCGCATGCATATTAATGCACTCTGCGCATGCCTCTCTGCACGCTTGCATATGGGCGGAATACCTTCTTTAGAACGACAGATCGTGTAAAATATTACCTGGCCAGCACCCAGCTGCTCTAACACCTCACGATGCACGTCATGTCCGTGCGACATATTTTCCATTGGAGAATGAGGAAAACACAAATTTAGCTACAGGTCCTCAGCTGATTAACTGAAAGCTGATAATACTAAATATGCATAAAATAATTTGCAAGCATGCAGAAGATAGAGTCAATAATTTTACCCAAGCACGCTGACCCACTTAAGTGTCTGACTGAACAACGTATTGCAGTACTTCTGTAAGTACACATTCGTTCCTCCATATGTCGAGGGTATATCTGCATTTTTTGGATGCTTGACATGCGTCATGAAATATAATAACGTGGAACTTCTTGGCAGATTAAAACTATGCACTAGACCAAGACTCACAGCCGGAATCTCTCCGTTGTGTCGGCATGTGCGCTACTCAAGCACAAGTGATGACGTATCCTCACAGTTCTCCTTCAGCCAGTACCTCGTCTTTTACCTTCGACATTTCACGGAAGTTCTCCTTCTCGAAACATCCTCAGGATTCGACTAAGCCATATCTCTGCAATACCCTTTAATGAAATATAATAATGTGATACTTCTTCGAAGATTAAAACTGTGTGTCGCACTGGGACTCGAGCCCAAGATCTTTGCCCTTCGCGCCAAGTGCCCTACCACTTGAGCCGCTCAAACATGAGTGACGACACCTCCCCATAGTTTTATTACCTACCTTCTAAACTTTATAGAAGTTCATCTCCTGAAAACATGCTCAGGCTGTGGCTATCCCATCTCTGATCATAGAATGAAGCCTTTCACGACCGGATGATATAGCTCCTGGTAAACGTTTCGGGATGTGAGTTCGTGGTCCAAGAAACTCTTTTGTTCCTGACGTTTCGTCCAGGACTGCGCTGGACATCCTCATAGGCACTCCTCCGCTAAATCTTGCCGACTGACTGGTCGGACGTCCGAGAATGACATAAGTACTGTAGGAAAAGGGAAGTGCTCAAAGTAACACGTGATGAGCAGAGATAATCCTTGTCAGAGGTAAAAACTATCGATTGTCGTCAAAGATAAAACTATATAGCTATCCTGCAGAGCTACTGTCCATATGTCTCTAAGTTTCATTACCTCCTCTTGCCTATGAAAATTATCCTGATACATAAATTTCAATGCTTTCTCTACATAGTCGTCATTTGATGTTTTAGATAAAATTTCTGGGTTTTAGAGAACTTCCCTTCGTGGTTTCCTGACTGAAGAGCATGCTCTGCTACAGCTGATTTCTCTCAGTCAGGAAACCACGAAGTGAAGTTTTCTGAAACAGAAATTTTATCTACAACGTCAAATGACGACTATGTAGAGAAGCCATTGAAATGTATAAGCATCAGCATAATTTTCATAGGAATGAGGAGGCAATGAAACTTAGCGACATGTGGAAATAGTTTTGCAGAATCGCTAGTTTTATCTTTGACAAGACGACAATCGCTAGTTAAGTTTTTATCTCTGACAAGGATTATCTCTGCTCATCACGTGTTACCTTGACGACTCCCCGTTTCCTACAGTATTTATGTCGCTCTCGGACGTCCGACCGGTCAGACGGCAAGACTCAGCAGAGGAGCACCTCTGAGGAAGTCCAGCGCAGTCCTGGACGAAACGTCAGGAACAGAAGAGTTTCTTGAACCATGACCTCACGTCCCAGAAATTTATCAGCAGCCAACACATTTCTGCAATATCCCTCCTTCCAGGAGTACTAGTCCCAGAACTTATGGAGGAGAACTGTGAAGTTTGGAAGGCAGAAGATGAGGTATTGGGGGAAGTAAAGCTGTGAGGAGGGGTCGAGAGTCGTGCTTGGGTAGCCCTGTTGGTAAGCACTTGCTTTAAAAGAGCAAACGTTACCTGTTTGAGTCCCAGTCCGGCTCACAGGTTGCATCTGATAGCTAATTTCATATCAGCACACAATCTGTTGCCGATGGAAAAAATATATCTGTAATAGAGTGTGTGTGTTATTTTGTATGATGATGAGCATGAAGGATAGGCCTGGCCTCTATTCTGAGGCTAAACATTCCGAGTAACATCGAGTTGTCTCCCTGAAATTAACTTCTTCATCTCATAGACATGTCGTTGTCTACATTGTTAGTTGTCCTGATTCTTTGGGGCAAAGCCCACGGTTGATATTGTCCTTCACTTCCTTTTATCTTCTGTGTACGGACTGTACAATCTACAGCGTTATCACAGCAGAGGTGTACCAGTAGCCCAACGTCAAAGGGGTGACACCAGCAGACGATAGAACTTCAGTCTTGCACGCTGCCTAAGCAGCAGGTGGCAGTGCGACGCCACCACAGGTTGCTAGCCATGATTGCCTCCATAGGTCATGTGTTCACAAATAGTTCCTTTGGTATTACGATACGATTTGGGTATTTAGGGGGGCACAAAGCCTCTTCCGTCGAGATCTGGGCCAGATGGCGACTGAATCTGCAGTTCTTCAATCAGAGTCTCGATCGGAAGGTTCGCTACTTAAGACGCTGTTCCGCACCAGTCACCACCGACTGAGTGAGTCACTAGTGTCTGCCTTCACCAGGGCTATAGACAAATGGAAAAGAAGGCCCTGGCAATTGTGTTCACGCTGAAGAAATTCCACGACTGTATGTACAGACGACGTTCAGGTTATTGTCGGACCATTAATATATTTTGCCATTATACGAGGCAGACTCCAAGATTTCGACCAAAACGGTGTGTCGCCTCAAGAGACGGCTCATCACTGCTCGCAGCACCCTATTACCCGCGAGATACTTTGGTTATACAGAGGGTGGCTGACAGATAGGAAACAGTTATCTGGCACAAGCACTGCGAGTTCTTCACCCTCGATTGAGTCCATTTGCTGCAAGGAAAAAATGGCTGCACCAGCGTCGTTATCCAACCTGCCTTGCACCACTGCATCCAGTTTCTCGTACATGGCCACCAGGGAGTTGTGTTCACAAAGAGGCTAGCCCGTCAACATGGGTATTGTCAAGCAATCAATACTGATATTATCAACGTGGTCACAACATGTGGGACTTGCGAAAGCGTCCAGGCAGCAAATGAGTGTAGAATATGACTTTGTCAGATGCGACTCCATTTGAACTTCATAGGTCCATTCCTTGTGTAATCAAGATTTATCAGGGTTGAAGTGGGAACTGGATCTCCTATGTTTCTCGAAGATATTCGACGTCCAGGGCACAGGCCATCGAAGGCTCTGATAAGAATCTTCTCCACACAAGGACTTGCAGAAACCACAGTTAGCCAATAGGCCTCAGTTCACACATTGCAAACCACGTCTTTTTGTTCTTCCAACGGCATCGTCCTAGTACACTACAGCTTTTCATTCTGCAACCAATGGATAGGTTTGTTCACACGTTCTAGTCACAATTTGGAAAAGTCATCACTCTGTTTTCGACGACTCACTCAGGACAGCTCCATGGATGGCAGCACCGGTCCAGACTCTCCATTCTCCAACCTAAGAGAACCCTATTTCCCCTTTTGTAGTGTCAGAGCCTCCATTATTCAGTCAAAGAAGACACCCGGGGATTGATTTTCTTCAAAAATCGCCACCAATGGGGCGTGGCAGTCGTCGCCCATAAATTGGGACACGCCATTATGGAAGTACAGCTACATTTTTTGCAACCATTTCAACCAGGTGCTTCCACATTAAACAGCGACACTTACTGGCAGTGGGTAGTCACGACCTTTTGTTCCAGAATGGAACATCCCCATTCCCAGAATCCCAAACTTTTGGACACTGCAGCACAATTGCAGCACCCACAGGGTCAACATTCTTTGGTCTCTGGTGAGGACAGCCCTTTCCCAGTCTGGACGACAAATTCGATGATCATCAACCACAGCCCATCAGTTCTGTGGTAACCCAATAAGAAGGCGTCAAGTTCCTTGGAAACTGAAAAGTGGAACCACTCTCGGGGTGGGGAGGGGGTTGGGGGGGGGGGGGAGATGCTGTTTAAGGGATGTGTGCGCTGCAGACTGTCAACCCTTCTCACACCAATGGTGTAACAGTGACCTAACCTCAAAGGGGTTACATCAACACACGACAGCGGACAGCGCTTCAATCACGCACGCTGCCAAGGCCAGCAGGTGGCAGGGCAAGCGCCACCAGAAATCGCTGGCCTTGCAGACCTGTTAGCCTCCTCAGGCGCTCATCAAAAATAATTCCTCTAGTACTGCTGTGGAGCCTGACTATATAGGGCGGCGGCAAGCACTCCGAGGCATCTTCCGTCGAACTCTGGCCAGGCGTCAACTGCATCCATAGTTCTTCAATGTGAGTCTCGATCAGAACCTTCACCTATACGACCAGCTACCACCGGCATAGGGAGCCGCCAGTGTCTGCCTGAACCTGGATTTGGTCACTGCATCGAAGGTGGCCAGGAACTTGGCATCATCCACTGTCGTTCACTGTGTCCTTTAGTTCCACTTCCGAGTAAATATTAAGTTTGACTGTTCTATTACAGCCTTCAGGCTGTATTCGGACTTACGTGGAACCATAAACTTTCACCAATGTTGCGATTCAGTTTTCCCCAAAGGAGGAGAGTTTTAGTTTACGTACTTTCCATTGAAGCTATTTTACATCATTTATCTTGTGACAGTCTGCTTATGTCGACAGTCTTAAATTATTAAACTGAGAGCTTAAACGGGGTAAGTCTGTCAGAATTGGAAATTACATAGACAGATGAGAGGTGCGGTCACTATGCAGACAGTAAATAAATAACAAATAATTGTCAGGAAAAGGCGGATTTTCATGTGATTTATATGAGATTAAAACTATTACAGAAAGCGTAGAGTAAGCAATGAGGCGCTAATGCTCGTGAAGGATCGGTAAACTGAGTAGCTGGTCAATAGCAGCGATCAGTCAACAGCCGTGCGAGAATAAGCCGCTGCCAAAGAATCAGCCGACGTATAAAAAAGATTACAAAAATTTTTTAAAAGTTCTGGTCTGTTCCTATCCGTATGTAACTGGTAATGATTTGTGCCACGCCACTATTAAATATAGTGATTGATTGTAAAGGCTGAGTTTTAGTGCTACGTTACTCTATGTATTTCGGAAAAATACAGTGGCGTCCAATTTAATTTATGCTGGAAGTAATTTTTGTAGCTTTGCTCTGGGAGATTTACTCTGCTGAACGATAGTGTTACTATACGACTGATTTGGACGGCAGGATTGAATAGAGCTGGTTTTGAATAGAGGATTGACGCTACATTTTCTGCAAGTGACATTTTACGTACTACTTGCAAGCGAGTTTCCCACAGGAAACTGTGGTTTTGCTCAACATCAGCAGTAATTTTATAGGCTCCCATACTTTCCCTAGACCGACAACTTGCACGCGGTGCGCCTACGTTCCTATTGGCCAACTGACTGACAAACCAGTTCATCCCCAGAACAGTAAGCGCCAGAGGAATACAAGAGGAACGGCACACGGAGTATCCATTTTGCCAGAGACAACAGGTGGACTGATTGTGGAGAAGAAGCCAGGTGGCGAGCCACGCTAGTAGTCCGGAACCGCCGACGGAGAATATCGACGGCGGGTGCAGCCTGACCACCCTGGAATCCGACGGTAGCCGGAGCGGAAGGCGTAAACTCAGCCGCTGTCAGGGAGGGCGAGCGGCAGTGCTTAGGCTACAGCAGCAGCAGCGGCGAGCAGAAGTGCTGCAGCGTCGTCGTCGTCCCGAACGACAATCACTCGCTCGTCCAGGGCGGCCATTTCTACCCTGTACAGTCCGGTACTGAGACAAGGGCACCCGAGGCTGTTTCGAATCCTCACAAGTCTAGGCGCTCGGCATTCCTGCAGCCAGCAGCGGCTGGCTAGTACGGCGTGACCGAAATGTGCCGGAGGCGGAGCCAGCAACCGGGGGCGTGGGTCGTTGCTGTCCAGGGAGCGAGACATCCATTAGAGCGGCAGCGGCACCGGTTGCGACACGGCACTCCGAGGTCCTGCAGCCCGTCCACCACTTCGCAGCGGCAGCCTCATCATCACGGGACACAGATTGGAGTACGATTTGTTAAAATAGGTAACGTAAGATGGTGGCTAGTACACATTGTGCTATGAAAGGAACAGAGGAGGAACAGGAAAAGTAGAGACAATAGGTGTAAAGTCAGGCACTGAAAGGGCTGACGAGGGGACGGTAGGAGACAAATCGACACGGAATTGTGTGAAATTAGGTCAGTGGACTCCTTGGGAGATGCATGAAAAGAAAATAGTAGAGAATATGAGACGGAGGAGCCGTTTATTACGTTACAAGAAATGAACAGAGCGCTGTAGGCATTCAAGAAAGAGACTACATCTGACTTAGATACTCATTATGCTAAGCTAGAATATAAATTATAAACTAAGCTAGAGGCTAAAGTTGAGGTACTTACTGATCAACAGGAGTCCAGTTCGTTAGTTTCAATGTCGTAATCTAGCGTTAAATATCTAAAGTTATAAGATAAATAATATGAAACTAAGTTAGAATCAAATATGTCCATGTTACAGACACTAGAGTCTGATCAAATAACGTTAAAATCTATACGACAGACGTAGGTTCAAGAGGCTGTACAAGAAGTAAAGGAGAGTAATGTTACGTATACAGGGAAGGTACTTGAAGATCAATCAAAAATGTCTAAGAATATAGATTATTTAATAAAAAACAGCAGAACTTCTGTTCCTGTAAATAGCAGAGCTAGGGTTGACGGCACTTCATCATTAATACAGGCAACAGAACTGAGAAGTATAGTTGTTAGGTATGAGAAGTGGATGTTTGAATGAATTTACCACTCTGTACCATATGCATAAGGAAAATATTTCATTTGTGCTCAGTTCATTTATAAAAGTTTAAGCTTTGAACACACTGTGTATCAGGGGCGATGGAATATCACTGGAGATACCAGCGAATATTATCGTTTCAAATTTTATGGTGAGTTTAATTGAAACTTCGAAATGGATATGGCTGAAACTTTATTTTATGAATGCGTTTGATGAAATGTAGCATGTAATCCATTGACCGTTAAAGAAAAAACATTAGCATGGTGTGCTACGTCCTGTCAAATATGTACCGGTGTGGATATGTTTTGTGTCAAATACTAGTAAATTCGTCGATTAGTAAAAAGGTAAGAAACATAGCCTTGAGTCAGGTATATTCTCCCGATTCAGATGGTAGTTTGCATATATTTTGGGGATCATCATTGACCCTGTAGATGTGTTCTTGCTCCCAGTTATGAAAATGGAGTAAGAACTTTTATTTATCTTATGATTTTACATAAGGTTTTTTGTTTGTTACGATTTCATTTACTTAGCTGATGTGGCTTTCTACAGGATGTTCCCAAAGTAACTTTACTCACTTTGTCGCGTTATGTGTGCATAAAATTAAGACTAAAATGTTAAATAAAGTTTTGTCTGAATTTGATTTATTTCAGAGTTCTGCTGTAGAGCAGGGATCACATTAGCAACACAAACAACACCAAATTAATTCTTCCCAGGAAGCAACGACACGAAGGGATTCGAAATTCAACTCAAGTACATACTGTACGTTTGCTCCAGAACATGTTCGAAATGATGTCATTTTAGATGAAGGTAGTGAGATGCTCGTCTTCTAACTGCTATTGGAATTTTTCAGGCTCCTTTCATCTCAATCTGCACAGATGCACAGCTAGTCTTAATTCGCTGCTGTAGTTGTGCTACATTCCCAACCGCTGTATCATACACGACCTTCTTCAGACGGCCCCAAAGGTGTAAGTCCAGGGGGTTAAGCAACTGGCCCTTCGTGACCCGTTAAATAACCGGGATAAGCGGCTTTGAGATACTTCCAGAAGGAAATGTGCATCGTTGCCGTCGACAAAGAAACATCAGCCGATAAGCAGGTTAACACGACACGCCAAAAGCCTGTACAGGCCCATGAAATAATGCCTACCACAAATAACATTAGATGCATGGCAACTTGGAAATAAAGCGATTTGAGACAAAACTTTATTTAATATTTTACCTTATTTTTATGCATCATTACACCCACGGAGTGTGTACAGTTACTTCTCAATCGCCTTGTGTATCTAAAATTATTTATTTTCGGAGTAGGAAATTGGTGTTAAGGTAAATGTCTCTCATTGGATAGTGCTAGCAACGTTGTTAAGCATTCGGTCGTTTTCTATGCAGCGGGAAATAGTTTGATTTTTAATTAAGATCGCTAGTTCAGCGACGAAACGGGATGTTAGCATTGAATTGCATCATTCACAGACATGAAAGCGTTAGAGTGTTCATAACAGGAAGCTTGTACTGAAAGAAGTTTTTGTTATTGAGCTGGAACTTTCTGATAATGAGTTGTACACTACTCGGCACCGGTACTGTATTACTGGCTGTAAATGGTAGATGTTAAGCTAAATAATTCTATCGAAGATATGACATGGAAATTGGTTTATTTAGTTCATTGTAGACAAAATGACCTTAATTACTTATTTACTTCTTTATTATTAAAAGAAAGAACAGCAGTAACAAAATGTTTAAATAATTACATAAAGCACAAAATGTTACCGAGATTCAGTTGGTTCAACAACTGTGAAAAATACTGGAAAAATATCTTGTACGAGTACGACAGTATAATCATTGCTCCGGCCAGAACGCGTCTTAACGCTTGCATAAAATATACTTTCGTAGGGAAATTTGTGCAAACTACTTAATGTAACTGGCAATAGCTTTTGTTGGTGGTTTAACAATCATCGTTTAAATTTTTCGTAATGTTAGTTTTGATGAATAACTTACGTAAATGTGAAAGGAAGTACCTCATGTAGTTTCCAGCAAAAAGTTTTACAGTTATACATATACGTTGTAGCCAGAATAGAGCAAGTATTACACAAAGTACACGTGATTTAACTGACATTATAACTGGCAAATACGTGGGGAGAAATTCTGGAGCCCCTCTCGGTGTTCAAAGTTAGAAGAAGATCGGATGGAATTAAATGTAAATGTGGAACCCCAAGCAGCGGATCTATATGATCAGAGCGAAAGATATATTCCCGGTATCGGCGTATAAGGCAAGACAAGAAAATGTGTGTATACTGGTTATTTACTGAGTAATGAACTTACGTGTACGAAGAGGAAGATTTGTTCCCCTTACCGGCGTATAATGTCAGGAACAAAATGCTACAGAGCATAACAGTAACATCGACACTGTGTAATGAGGATAAATGAATGAAGGAACATTTTTACGTAAAAAATAATATTTATCTATTTTGAGATAGCTTTGGTGTGTAAGATACGTCACGTTACGTGAATTTATGGTGATTGACTACCTCAAATCAAATGCAGTTTCATTTAGATTAATAATTGTTATTCATGAATAGTCTTGAGGTGGAAATACGAATATGAATCTCGTATTGATCAAACTATCTTATTAATAGCATTGTTGACGAAATATGAAAATGAATATGAATCTGGTGTTGTTGCATAAATGTGAGTAATATTATAAATGGTTTTAAATGGTATTGCTGTTGAAATATTAATATATCAATAGCAATTTAGTAATGATGATGCAAAAGTCAGTACTGTCGACCCCTATGTATGGTGGTAGAATAGACTCAGCTGGCACCGAGGTGACATTTCGTCTAAGCGGCGAAGTATGTGTCGGTTCTCTTAAACAGGCCGTCTTAAAAAATTCAGACTCAGAAATTTAACGGGGTAAGAATGTCAGAATGGGAAATTATATAGACAGCTGAGGGAAGCAATCTCTGTCCTAACAAGAGGCAATTTTTATGTTGTTAATATGAACTGAAAATCGTTGCAGGACGCCTATAGTAAGTTACGAGGCGCCGCTGCTGGTGAAGGGTCGGTGAACCACGTAGCTGGTCAGCAGCAGCCGACAGCCGTGCGAGAATAATGCCGCCGCCACTGAATCCGCCGAAGCACGAAACAAACGTAAAAAATGTTAAAAAATTATGTTCTGTTCATATCTGTATGTTCATGGGTAATGCTTTGTAATGTGCCAAGCACGATACTTCGTGATTTTGTAAATGCAGTGATTGATCGTAAAGGATAGTTAAAGGTTTTGAGTGACACCTAACTGTACTTATTGTTGCTCTTAAGAACTGTAAAAGTTTCAAGGCCGCCATTGACAGATTCTACACAGCCTGACAAATTATTAATTAAGGTCTGGATTAATATCATGAGACAACGGATGAATCCTTCAGTAGAAGAAACTTTTTCTTACCTATACCAAAATACTTGTGATATATGGCTTAATTTTACCATACTACAGCAGAACTCCTGTAGCTCTTCTGCTGCGACTTTGTCAGTTGTGATGTTTAGCAAGATGCTATACAGGCTTCTGTTATTGTGTTTCAAAATTGTGCGAGGTACATGGTACGAT
Source organism: Schistocerca americana (assembly GCF_021461395.2). Classification (NCBI taxonomy): domain Eukaryota; kingdom Metazoa; phylum Arthropoda; class Insecta; order Orthoptera; family Acrididae; genus Schistocerca; species Schistocerca americana. Next base: position 763,939,965 of record NC_060121.1, on the reverse strand, counting down.
GGCAGCACCGTTTTATCGTTTTAAACAACCTTCTTCATGTTTCGGATAACAAGGGCCCACGGTTGGTTTGTAGCGCTGGAGGGAAACGCATCAGTCCCACCTAATAATGGCTTGCTTCTTCCAGAGCCCACAGTACAGTCTCCACATGTCTCCAATGAAGTACCATGTCAAACGCTTTTCGGATGTCTAGAAATATGGAAAGTTTTGAAGAGCAACACGGTGGGTTTCCCGTACACCGCTTGTCAGCAAACTCCTCGTATTTCAACCCATTTGAGAGTCTGTGGGACCGCCTCTGTCGGACTGTTCGTGCCACAAATCCTAAACCGAGAAACCTAGCGCAGTCGCCCGAGGCGCTGGTGTCGGCATGGCTCCACACTCTGTCGATATCATCCAGAACCTCTCAGACACTCTTCCTGCACATATCGCAATGGTTCGCGATGCAAAAGATGATTATACAAGCTTTTGACGGATGCTTGCATTAATGTGACTGGACAGTGTACCTCTGATATGAGTCACTGTTACCCATGCAGCATGCAAACGTTTTTTTTATATGATGATGTAGTGTATATTATGATTGTTTTACTTCTGTCAATGATATATGATCTTCTATTTTTATATTTTATCGATACAAACACGAGTGTTTCTTCGCGATGTAACCGGTTTCGACAAGCCAGTGGTCATCTTGAGACTAAAGAATCATTCTGAATGCTACAAGTGGTTCCTGTTTCGTTGTCAACATGCTGAAGGCAACAAGCAATATACAAGGAAAATAACTTAGGTCAGTCACTTTATCTTAAGGAGACTATGAAACGTGTTCTGAAATTAATAGAAATTTATTGTTTCTGTATTGTTTCGTGTAAGTTGCTTTGAAATTGTATCTTAACTATGTAGTTAATGTAATTCTGTACAAGCTGATCTGTTCCGGGAGGAAAAATACCATTTCATTTTGAGCTTGGTTTTCTACCACTAGTGAAACGTCCCCTTAGAAAAATTACACATGACTGTGTTTAAACTGACACACAATATTTTTAGCGCAACGCAATCTGACCTTCAAAAATTCCTACAAAAGAATGGCCCTGACTAACATTAACCTATATACCTTTCACAAATCATTTACCTCATAAAAATCTTCGTTACTCGAAGTACTGCAATACAGCGAGCGCCACTACTGCTAGCTAAATAAAAGATTCAAACTACTGAAGGCACTAACTACTGATAGGCATAGTTAGCAAATGAAAGATTTTGATATAGAACAAACAATGTATTTACCTTAATAGTGCTCAAAAGTCATAATATATAGCAGTTCATGACATCCAGTCTTACAAATTTACTGTCTCTGACGGACACACGTCCAGATCATCCGCACTCAAAACTCCAACATTTCTCTCCCCACATCCACCACTGCTGGCGGCTCACCTCCAACTGCGCAACGCTATGCGCTGTTAACAGCCAACTGCCCAACACTACAATAGCAAATTCCAACAATGCCACCCAGCCACAGACTGCACACAGCACAGCCAGTGAGTTTCATACAGAGCGCTAGATGGCGGTGGCGTTACCAATATAAACATAACAGTACAGATAACATTTGTAGTAACACAGTCTTTACAAAAGAATAGAAACAAACACATACATCAGTGTTACAGGAATTATGACATAAGTAAATATATAAAATGATGAGAATAGTTTTCGAAACGTTAATTTCACACATGAGCATTGAAACAGAACAGAATTAATAATGTCTAAACATCTTTACAAAGTAAATGACATATTATCAGAAACATTCTACAACGTAACTCTCATCAGACAAACACATAAAGACAGGAAGAACACAAATACCCAAGGCCACAAAAACCTAGTGGGATAACACAAAGAAAGGACAGGGTTTGTTTTACTGCAGTATTTTGCTAACAAAACTTTCTTTACTTCTCGGAGATCTCCCTTCATTCTTCATTATTTCCAAAAAGTCCTATCTATACCTGCTTTCTGTACTTTTCTCATACAACTTCTCAATGCATTTCTTCCAATTCATCGCAACTCATTCTCTTATATAGTCTACCCACTCTTAAGCTAACATAAATCTACTGAGCTCAGATGCATAAACTAAGGGACGAGGCAATGCAGCAGCACAAAACATTTAATACAAACAGCAATGACAAAAAAATGCAAATTGACAAAGCAAGCAGCAGTATATGTAATAACTCATATCTAAACATGACAAACCCAAAAGCAGAAAAAATAGTACACTAAAGAGAACAATGCAAATAAGGGAAATGTCTATTCACATTTTAATGTCTATGTCCTTAAAGTGGTGCACCACAAAAACTTATTCTAAACAAAATTGCCAAGTACGTGAAAAGAAAATTATGTATGCAATTCCTGTGAGGGGAAATGTCTTTTTGTGCTCCTTGGTTTTTTTAAGTAGATCATAAAGTTATTATTTACTGGATCTGTAGGCATACAATATCTATATTAGTACAATTATAAAATTTTATTTTAACCAATGCTGCAGTGCAGCTAGAAACTAGATATTAAACAAAATGAGCAAACTCTCAACTAGAAAGACAATAGATGTAAAATGTTTCTCATCATTTCATTAGGCATTTTAGTAAATATCATAAATTAAGAGCTCCACAATATAATCGTATGTTTTCAAGTTTGAGCGTGTCGTATTTGCGATTCTTTCTACATAGAAATATCAATAGCGAGGATAATGGCCTCCTTTTTTCTCCACCTAATGGCTTTTTCTCCAGGCGACTCGCACAGCTGGTGCCCATAATGCATTGCGTCAAGGTCACTTAGCTTTCTTACCGAAATATTTACGTCACCAGTTTGCACTGTAGTGACAGTCTCATAAAAAAAATTTCACAGGTCGAGAATTTGCGTTGCAAATGTGTAGAAACAAAATCCTATGAATATAATAGTGTCCAAAAAACTTTCGCTGGCATTGTGATACATTCACCCATTTACACACCTTTCATAACTCTTAAAGTACGATTCTTGGTTTCCAACATCCTGTTTCACAAATCAGTGTCCCTAACCAGTAGTCATTATTCCTTACCTTATTAATTTCCTCATAATAAATACATAGCATAATCAAATTCCTCATATAGCATCATCTCATTGATCATAAACATACCTCAACAGCATAATACACTTCGTCATCGTAATAATAACATCATAACACCTCAGTCAAATCTCAAAATTATCGTAGCTTTCTCCAATAATTTCAAAATTTAAAAACAATTCTCTGCTCATTTCAATAGTGTCATCTACTTCAAATCATCTACTTCAAACGTACTTTAAAAATCATGATTCCACACGAAATATATCATTCAAAGCTCTCATAGTATCACAATGGTTCCGAAAAATATATGAACAGTTCACAAAGTACATACAAAATACAATTTCATATGTGTGAAGTTATCCAACTGTGTAACTGCGTAAACATGTGTCACTGACGTAGTAAAAAAAGTTTGTCTCTCTCAGTTAAATGATCAGATAGCTGTGTAATTCTGTGTTACAGAAATATGGTACCGATGCGTAAAGTTGTATAAGCAAATACCATATTAGCTAGGGCTCCTTGTGCTTGCCAAACACATGGTACACAAAGTAAGCGTGTACCCCCCTGAGGATTAATGTAATTCTACCCTCAGGTGTTACAGACTACAGCAATGGAATGAAATGTATCACGGAAAACTTTCTTTGTAATTCAAAAATCTTTAAAAATAAATGTTTTAAGTACAAGATTAATCACTCAAATGTGTGTCCTGTAGCGCTAAATTGTGCGTCATGTTGTAACATAATCTCTGTCATTACTTAACGGTAAAAAATGTGCCAAGTGACGTAATTATCGTCGCCCGTAAGCAAAGTTCTGTGGAAGTCAATGTACTTACCTCGTAATAAACAAAAGCGAAATGCTATGCGTACAGATATCGTAGTTATTACGTACAGTACTGTGATCAAGAAAGTACTACACTGTAACGTATTGTTGTGCTACAAAAAAGGCTGTCTTATTGTAGCTATACCACAAAGTTACTACTAAAATATGTTTTACTTTCCAGAAGAATTCAGAAAAACTGTGCACGTATAAAGCAGATACAGCACAAAAGCAACAACGTAAATTTTGTCACACTTTAGTAGCGTCGTGATATAATCGTGTAGCTGTCAAATAAACTAACCGCTGTGTCATTTGGTATCTCTCAGAAAGTACTTTAAATCCAGAATATCAAGAATGTATTTTCAAGTAAACCAAAATGTTGCATTAAAATCTCATTAGCAGTACCTGTATATGTTCTAAGTATGTAAGCCTTATAGTCGTTAGGTAATCGTGCAACTAACAAGCATGAATGTACACACACAATAGCACTGCGTCGTCTGTTCACTATAACAATGCATTCGTAATTACTGTCTAAATATGTTCCCTAGGTTCTAGACTAGATAGTTTATTTGAAAACGTAGTTGCATGTTAACAGTTCCTGAGTGTGACAAAGGGTACTAGCAACGTGAAGTGAAAAATTTTGTAAAAAAGACTAAGTTAAAAAGCAGATTATCTCTCAATAAGCGGTTTTACATGTTAAGTGTGGTGCAATCCTTTACTCTTCATAGTACTCAGAGTTTGAAAGCGAATGCAATTATCATGCGGTATACGTCGGTAAGGAATGCTAAAATTTTTCTCAAGGTTAGCTTCTATGTTATTTTTCTCTGAGCCAGCCGGCGCACGTGGCTGCCTGCGGTGCGAGTCATTGTCTGTCTCTTTGTTGGCGCGCGTCGTTATGAGGATTAGGAGACCTAACTTCTACAAATTCACCTTGTCGAGAGGGCTCTGCCCTTTTTGATTCCCGCCAGTTCTGATGAAATTCAGGTCTGTCGTTACGGTTATATCGTCTGTCGTCATGTCGGTAGATTCCATAGTTGCTTTCTTGTCGATCACGTAGTGGAGAATTTCTCCCTGAATCGTAACTGCGCGCTGAACTGTTGCGTCTGAAGTTATTCTGTCTGCCTTGATAATCATTGTTCTGGTTCACATATTGTCTGTTTCTATGGTTATCTCTGTCATATTCATTACTACGGAAATGCGACCTTTCTCTGTAACTGTTTTTACTCTGCCAACGGTTGTCATACATGTGGTGTCTCTTTTGGTCATGATTTGCGTTGTAACAATAGCCTTGTCGTGTCCAGTTGTTATTTATGTCGTCACGGAATTGTGACACATGCGACCTGTAATTGTTGTATCCATGTTTTCGCGTTCCGTGATTATCAGTGTCAATTTCCATTTCTTGTAAGAGTCCCTGGAAAGCTTCGATGTCCTCTTTGCAACGTCCTACCAAAATAATATGTCGTAAGCGTTCAGGCAATTTGATTAAGCAAATGCGGATGAGTTCTGAGGGTCTGTAAGGGTTTGACAGGTACTGATTCTTGTGCAACATGTCTTCAAAATATTTCACGAGACTGGAAAATTCAGATTGTTCGAAATGTTTCAACATTATGATGCTATGTTTTACTCAGTCTTTGTGGCTTGAGACCAATATGTTGAGAGGAAGGCATGATAAAATTCTCCTTCACTGTGGCAATCATGAATGACCGATCGCATTCTCGCAGCTGGTTGATTCTCTAAGTAGCCACACATAAATTCTAATCTATGCTCTAATGACCAGTTCGGAGGAAAACAATGAGAGAATTGATGAAGCCACGCTTGTGGATGAATGTCGTTGTCAGAATTCTTAAATGATTTGAATTTACGTGTAGTAATGAACAGCTTATAGTCAAAATCATCGTGTCGGCGAGTCGCATATCGGCACTGTTACGTCGTGTCAGCGGTTCCATCTCAAAATTCGGTGCACCTTGCCCATTTCTTTCATAATTTCCGAAATGCCCTGTGTTATTATTTTGTGGCTGTTCCGTATTTCTAAGTCCCTCTTCCAGTGTTGGAGCGCGAGTGTCTTCTGAAATATGTAATTCTTGTATTACTTGTGCCAACTGATCTTGTACTTCCCGGAATTCTCTTTGGTGTTGCGTATTAATTTGATTCTGATTTTGTTTGAATTTCCTAATTTGTTCGTACTCTTCTGCGTCATTAAAAACAACGGTCTTACGTCATTCAGATTATCATCTACCTTCGTAGATATATTATTTAGCTGATCGGAAAGTTCGACTACTTTCTCTGATAATGAACTAATTTTCTCCATGAGCCTTTGTGAACCAATTATCAGAGTATGTACTGTGTCCTTTAAGCTTTCCTGAGTTTTTGCAAGTAGGGTAACCGAATCGGTAGATGCAACTGAGTCAATTTTAGCCTACAAGGTCTCATGATTTTCATGAACAATGGTTTGCCGTTCTTTTATGGCTGCTTCGTGATTCCGTAATGCATTTTCATGCCGCGAAAAAATAGGTTGAAAATGCTCACAAATTTGTGTTTTTACGTCATTACAGACTTTTTGACATTTCGATTCAATGTTATGTAACTCAGTAGTTAAATCTTCACGTGTTTGTTCAAGTGTGGTGTCTAACTTTTGAAGATTTTGTTCCATTATGTCCAACTTCCGAAGATTTTGTTCCATTGCGTCTAACTTTTGAAGCTTTTGCTGTGTTTGTCTCTGGTTTTGTTCGATTGTGTCTAACTTTTGAAGCTTTTGCTGTGTTTGTCTCTGATTTTGTTCCATTGTGTCTAACTGTTGCTGTGTTTGTCTCTGATTTTGTTTCATTTGTTGCATTAATTGCAATAATAATGTATTAGTGTCTGGAATCTGTTCCTCTATGCTTTTCGGCAGTGCATTTGCACCGGAAACATTCACATTTTCACAAGCAGAAAATGTGTCTTGACTTATTTGAGAAAACGGTGAGGACGCAAAACCTGAATCTACAGTATTTGCAAGATTGTGTCCTGTCATTTCGGATTCCTGAGGTGAGCTCTTGCCGACTGATCGATCGATAATGCTTCCCTGTTTACTTATTGTTTCACTGCCTACACCGTTATTTGCAGCCCGCTCCATTTCCCTATGCAAAATTACCAAATTACTACTTTGAACATTAGTTAATTCATTACTCGGCGGCGCTAACACACTGCTTTAGTCTTCACTTTCATTTCTCAGTTTACTTTGGAGCCTAGTATTACTTTTTTCACACGCCATTATTGTCACAATATTTCACACGACAACACAGAAAAGCACAATTTGAAGAGCAAAAATAAGAAAACACATTGACATAGCACTGAAGATAATATCTCGTTAATTGCAAGCGCAGCTGCCAAATACTTGGTGCAAATCTACATGCATGCCACAACTGTTTTACTATACAACAATGAAACACTGCCCGCACCTCGTGGTCGTGCGGTAGCGTTCTCGCTTCCCACGCCCGGGTTCCCGGGTTCGATTCCCGGCGGGGTCAGGGATTTTCTCTGCCTCGTGATGGCTGGGTGTTGTGTGATGTCCTTAGGTTAGTTAGGTTTAAGTAGTTCTAAGTTCTAGGGGACTGATGACCATAGATGTTAAGTCCCATAGTGCTCAGAGCCCTTTGAACAATGAAACACTACAACTACAAAGGAAATTCTCTCTACAATTACGCGCTAGCAATAAACAAAGGCTACACTAATTACACAAACTACAAGAAAAAATCAGAAGATTCCAGTGAGGTATCCTCGGCTAAGGGTCGACATATGAAACGTCCCCTTAGAAAAGTTATACAAGACTGGGTTTAAACTGACACACAAAATTTTTTGCGCAGCGCAATCTGCCTTTCAAAAATCCCTACAAAAGAATGGCCCTGACTAACATTAACCTATAGCTTTCACAAATCACTTACCTCACAAAATCTTCGTTACTCGAAGTACTGCAATACAGCGAGCGCCACTACTGCCAGCTAAATAAAAGATTCAAACTACTGAAGGCACTAGCTACTGATAGGCATAGTTAGCAAATGAAAGATTTTGATATAGAACAAACAATGTATTTACCTTAATAGTGTTCAAAAGTCATACTATATAGCAGTTCAATATATCCAGTCTTACAAATTTTACTGTCTCTGATGGACACACGTCCAGATCATCCGCTCTCAAAACTCCGCCATCTTTCTCCCCACATCCACCACTGCTGGCGGCTCACCTCCAACTACGCAACGTTGGGTGGCTTGCGGAGTATAAATGTAGATGTAGATGTAGCACGTGTGTCCCTGGAGATTCGGGAGTGGCCTGCTGACAGATTCGGGTCACTACAGAACAGGTTCATACGGTTTACTTTGATTTGGATCCTTCCATATTTTTTGTCAAATTTCTGAGTCCACTTAAGCAAACAGGTAAATTTCGCGCCATCGTTCCCAGATTGCTTTCACCCATAGTGACTGAACTATTACTACGGTTCTTCTAGCTAACGCGGAAGTCAGATTTACCTAAGTCAGGATATTTAATCTTCCACGTAAATTTGACGTGACAACTTCCTTAAGGAAGTATTGGCCCCATACGGGAAAATGTAGGCTGTACTACGAGAACGCTGATTCCCCCGAATTGCAGAGGTGTAGCACCATTCGTTCGGTGTAAATGTGTGTAAAACGGAATATCCTCTCTCACACGTGTGCGGATACCGTATTCGTATTACTTATACAGGACAAGTAGGAACCTGCTTTCTCTGTAACGGAAGTGGCCACCTCCGATCAAAGTGTCCACGTCGAGTGGTTGTCTTAAAATCAACTTGTGAACAACGACGTTGATTGACATCCGCAGACCTTGTTCCACACAACAGACGGAAGCCATGCCTCCCCAAGTTACTGAGGAGGAACGGAAACTGCTGACTCACAACTTTCGAAGTTTTCCATAGTTCCATTCGCGTCATGACATTACAATAGAAAACGTCAAGCCACTGGCACTTAGAATTCAACACAAGCGTTGACGGACTCAGTATGGTGACGAATTGACCCCCACCCCTTCCCCACACCCCTGGAGTGATTCAGTCGGAGGACGCTTCTCCCCATACCGACTATCGGTGTTCTGACAGACCTGGAAATACAGTACAGAATCAGACAGATTCTGGCATTCTCCACCGTGATTCATCTGGAATCGAGAACGTTCCTTCAGGAAGGACTGAGGATAGGGATGTAGTTGTGTCCCATATAGTCTCGACTGACTCGTCTACCATTCCAAGTTCTGTAATGGATCGAAGGATGACCTATGCCATATCACACCTATTATCTAGTTTTAAATTAAGTTTCATAAAAGAGAAAACTATCAAAAATGGTCTACAGTGACCCTCAATAATCTTTAATTACTTATTTAACATGTCGTAAATTACAGTGGCTGATGTGGCTTCTCAAGAATTATATAACAGAAAAATCATCACATTTCATATTTTAACTTCAAGTGGCAAATGTGAATACCACGAAGTTTAATTGACGATCGACACTAGTGTTACGTAAAAAGGGGATGTAACAGATAAGACTTCTGCAGTTCTGAGTGAAGCCTTATGCGCTCTTATGCGGCATTGCATTCGTTCATTACCTTGTCGGTGGTTAGGCAGCGTCAGGGGCGGCAGGCGGCGCAGCTCCACACACCTCACCGTCTCGGTAGCAACTGTTTACCGAAGTTGGTTTAAGAAAAAGGTATCTGGCTGTGTTTTCAACTGACCAATCAGCGTGTCAATGTTAACCTTAAGCTCCGCCTACAAAAATTATGTCTATCCAATGAGGAACGTTATACTTTTCGTGGTGGGGCACTGTTTTTAATGTTTGCTATGTAACAGAGACGCGTATAGTCTCACGCTACAATTTGCAGCTGGTGTGGCCCTTTTAGTGTTATCGTAAGATCTATACTGTTCTTATGGAGGGCTCTATCTTTTAACATGGGCTTGGGGATGTAACGTCCGGCGGTTGGCGAGCGATGTGGGTGTCCCTTATCGTAGGGCCTTCTAGCCTACACGGCTCTGCTCTCGGCTTCTGTTCTCGTTTCTCCCCTTGGGACTGCGTCTGTTTCGTGGTGGGAAGGTATGACATGCATCTAGGCATTTTTGTGGTATTCCATTTGCCCACTCGTTGATCGTATTACTTTGGTTAATTTAATGTCAGGATTTATTCAGAGCTATGTGACATATTGCCGGATTTGCTATCATGTCAGGGTTTTCATGGAAGGTGTTGGATTTACCTGACACCTTACATATCACCACCCTCCGAACTTAATTTTTGCACTGAAGTTAGGCTATGATTGAATCATTGTCTGTCAGTCAAAAATTATTCCTTTATCTAAATTTTGTTGCCTACTGTTCAGCCACGTTATTCTAGTTCTACGCTAGTTTGTTTTACTAATTTATATTTTTATATTCCTCCACATTATTCTCAAAAATATGTTTATATTGACAAGAGAAAAATATTTTATGCCATTATTATTATTATTATTGATTTTTAATTACTTTCTTTCTTTATTTAAGTGTGAAGTTTGTGTTTGAAGAAGTTTGTTACCGAAAGTGAGGAGTCTTTCACATCGATTTTCTTAGAAATGTTCTTTTTATAAATGTTGTAATTAAGTAAAACCTATTCCTAACACATTTTCTAAATATCATTTACAACTAAATACTGTGAATACTGTTGGTCATTATTCAAAAAATGTTTACACTAACAAGTAAAACTTATTTCCAAGAATTGCCTTGACAAAGAAATATGGGTACTTGAAGACGGCACAAAAAGACATGATGTGCATGATACACCAGTTTTCTTCTGATATTTATGCACCTGCTTCTTATACTGTGCCGGCCTGAGTGACCGAGCGGTTCTAGGCGCTACAGTCTGGAACCGCGCGACCGCTACGGTCGCAGGTTCGAATCCTGCCTCGGGCACGGATGTGTGTGATGTCCTTAGACTAGTTAGGTTTAAGTAGTTCTAAGTTCTAGGGGATTGATGACCTCAGAAGTTAAGTCCCATAGTGCTCAGAGCCATTTGAACCATTTTTTTCTTATACTGTGTTGCTGTTGTTTGTACCTCTCCTCTGGACTGTGTAGCCACTCACTCATTAAATGGTGAATTTTTAGGTGACTATCATAGAGATGAAATATATGGTTTTGTTTTCTATTGCTGCGCAGTGTAGCCACAGGGTCCGAAGCGCCTTGCACGGTTCAGGCAGCAGCCATCGTCGGAGGTTCAAGTCCTCTCTCGGGCATGTGTGTGTGTGTGTGTGTGTGTGTGTGTGTGTGTGTGTGTGTGTGCGTATTGTCCGTAGCGAAAGGTAGTTTAAGGTAGTGTGTAAGGCTAGGGACCGATGACCTCAGCACTTCGGTATCAATGTAACGTATCACAAATTTCCAAATTTGTTCATTCATCCTCGGTCACCGGTATTAGATGATGTCCACAAAGAAATGTATGTGCATTTTTGGCCACTTGAAGATGACACAATGATGTCGCTGGTAATGGTGAATTGAAGGGCGGGGGATCTGTTCCCGCCCTTTTCAAGGTTGCCAATATCGTGTTAATCTGGAAAACATCGGGACGTTCAGACATTGACAAATCCTTCCGATAACGCTCCTTGATTTAGATTACTAAATTACTGTGAGGGCAATATTGTTTTCGGTTTTAATCTCGATGGAGGCAGATAGACTATCAGTAAAGCAATTTTAAGAAATTCTCGCGCCCCAAATGCGTTTTATTGCTACCTTTGTTCTGTACTGGCGCCCTGTGGATGTCGATATGAAACTCTTGTAGTATTTCATACTTGTTACTGCCTACATTTTCCGCTTGAGTCAATAATTGAATTGACATAAGTGTGACACTGAATGATTTTTAGCCGAATTTCGTTACGAATCTTCACGCATTGCTAAATTTCCACACTTTCATGGTAGGTCAGCAACGGTAATCCAGTGTGACTGCTCTGAACCTTGACACAGACCGTTTCGCGGCCGAATGAGCATAATATTTTGCTAATTCGTAACGATCTGGGGTACTTTGTGAAGTGTTGACAGAAGAGCCAACACCGTGTTGCTAGAGGAGGCCGAAATGCACGCTTTTAAGCTCACGCAGATTGGCGTGAGGTCTAGAACAAAGTAAAGTAATTATCCTATAAAGAAAAGAACGTAGTTCTTGGAATACTTAACTTTAATCCACAATTGGAGAACATCTCTCTTGATGATAGATTAATAGAATCTCAATATCAAATGCTATGGCGCCTTGATAGGTCGTAGCAAATGACGTAGCTGAAGGCTATGCTAACTATCGTCTCGGCAAATGAGAGCGTATTTGTGAGGGTTGCATCGCTAGCAAAGTCGGCTGTACAACTGGGGCGAGTGCTAGGAAGTCTCTCTAGACCTGCCGTGTGGTGGCGCTTGATCTGCAATCACTGACAGTGGCGACATGCGGGTCCGACGTATACTAATGGACAGCGGCCGATTTAAAAGCTACCACCTAGCAAGTGTGGTGTCTGGCGGTGACACCACACTTTGCCTTACTAAAACAGTTATGATATCTCGATAAGCAGAAATTAATTTTTATTAGTACAGTTCATACTAATTAGCGTTTCTTCTTTCATTTATATCTTATATTTACGTGTTGTGTTTAACACACTAATCAGCATTAATATAGTCTTGCACATGTTTGAAAACAGTCTGACAAAGTTCGGATAGTTTTTCAATTTCACGCCTGTGCGTAGTATGTTGGTAGCACTTCGTCACCTTGCCTGTTATGCTGTGTAGCAGACTTTAAAGCTGTCCGGATCAGCATAACGAAAAGGCGAGGGGTCCACTCGTTTTGTCCACGAATGTGCATTATGTCTTTGAGAAAATTCACAAGTTGCAACGTTTTTGGAAATACACATTACTGTGATAGTGTCTCCTTGAAATAAACTCCATTTGAATAGACATTACATGACTTGGAAACGATAAAAATGCGATTACAAAATTTTAACACCAGAATACACAACACAACGCCGGAAAGTGCAAAACATCACTTTAAGACAACTGAGTTGCTTGGTTTCGGATAAATAGTCTACTATTTGCAAATATAGTCGTACTAAAACCGAAAGCTGTTACAAATAATGCCTAGCAAAGAGTGGAATGTTTTTGTGCATTAAAATTCCTGCAAAACTAACAAGACTTTCGCCCAAAACTACATAACAGAATTACACGATTTCTTGTACGTTTCTCCCAAAAAAATGATGAACAATTTGTTTTTCAGCGCTCTGTTCGTCAAAGAGCAAGTATGGGCAAAATAAATCATGTTTGTCCTCATCATACTGAATATATTGTGAATCCAAAAGACCGGAAGACACGAAGGAAATGCTATATTTATTCTGGTGTACGCTTAGCCTGGATACACAGGTAGTCACTTTGTTTTACTTCACAGTGCATCATCTCAAGACGTGAGGATAATCCTGGGTCTGTTGAAAGCCGATCTCGCCGCGACGGGGGTGATGTTTGCTTGTGCGAGCGAAGCAAGAGGTCGGCTCCTAGCGTGGGGGAACGGGCCCAGGACAACACAGTGAACAGACAGCTGCTGCAGAACTTCGCTGGAACTTGTAGAACTACCCAGAAGGTTGAGCGGTTTGCGCGTTTCGTTCTCGCTTTTGGTTTATTTTTTCCTATTTCATATTTCGTTGTACCTGCATATTCCATTTCTCTGAAATCTAATACATTTCTTCTATTTCTTCTTGATGGCGCTTTTTTGCACGTGAAGGTCTGTGGTTGTTGTAAGCCTGTGACGCTCGTTACCCAGTTAAACAGAGCGGTAACGTTGTCCCCCAGTCGCCTTATAGAACCAATACATGGGGTGATCTTGGACTTCACCGACAAAATTTCGGAGATTATTGAGGAATATTATGTGATTGATTTTTTAGGAGGGGGCATAGTCTCCAGTGGCTCGGTACAAAATAACTGCGTTTGATTTTATTGCTTACGACCATTCACATCTACATCCATATACCATTGAAAATATCTGCACAACACTGAAAATGTCGATGATGGGCACTGTCTTTTTAGAAACAATGTATCGTGTCAACATATAAGGCTTTGAATCATCAAATTCTAATCAAGGGAAAAAAAGATATCGTAATTTAAAGTTTTAACAGTCTGTTCGGCTTAATAGATCGAATATTATCTTACTGACTACGTATGCACTAAAGAACCAGTATATAGCGCTGTTAGTTTGTTAGTATACCAAAGAACCAATATACTGCGCTATTACTTTTCTTACCTCAGTGACAGAAGTATTTTCGGGATTTTGCTTTAGTGAGATAATTAAATTCCTCGTTCTTATCTTTAAGGATACAAACTAACACTGGGTTCACTTGGCTAGGATGTACGGATCTTCTGATCTATCTGTGCATTTCTGAAAAAAATTCTAAAAAACTGATGTAAGTACTCTCTCTCTCTGTAAATCCAACCTTATATAGATGGTTGCAGGACCTCGGCTGTTCAGTGTAAAAAGTCGAATAAAAACGCTTTCAGCCGTCTAAATCTCCAGTTGTAGCTTTATTGAGGAAACAGTTTCGGCGCTACATTATGTCATCTTCGGGCCCCTGGCCGACTTATAGGAAGAAATAGCCGCCAGCGTTCAGTGGCTGATATCCGTAGATTCTCGACACAGTGATCACTTCAATTATCACCTTCCGGATGTTAGATTAACATTCCAACATCTTACTTAGAAATGCGTACTTCGTAATGATTTTTGTCTTTGATTTAGAGTGGATGGGAAGCATTATAATATTGTGGAGCCATAATGTAATGATACTAGTCTGCGTGAAGTAATGGCTTAAGTCTTCTCAATTTATCACACAAACTGCAGTGTAAACTACATATAGGTACATGCAAATGCATATGTAGATTGTTACATTCATAAGAGCTATTTTACTACTCATACTTGGTTCAAATGGCTCTGAGCACTATGGGACTTAACATCTGAGGTCATCAGTCCCCTAGGACTTAGAACTACTTAAACCTAACTAACCTAACGATATCACACACATCCATGCCCGAGGCAGGATTCGAACCTGCGACTGTAGTGGTCGCGCGGTTTCAGACTGAAGCGCTTAGAACCGCTCAGCCACAACGGCCGGCTACTCATACTGTTTTTGTAATTTACTTGCAAGTAAAAGTGACTAATCAACGATTAGCAGAATATTTTGGTAATGATCAGTGGAAGAAAGCACAAAGGTTGATAGCAAGAAGCAGTTAAATGATGTTTCCAGAATTGAATCTCATGCTGTGACCAAGACACCAAGAACACGACACAAAGAACTTGGCTACATAACGAAGAGGCCACCAGTTTTTAGAAAACTGATAAATAGCGACAGTTAACGATACCGCAGGTTGTTAATCCAGGAGATTTTATTAAGAATCAGCAGAAACAAGTTATAGCAATTAAATACAAAAATAAGTTGTTTGGTGCTACACGAAATGCACTGTGCCCGTTTAAGTTACGCTTAAAACGTGACTTAACTTTAGTTCAAGATATATATATCTAACTTAACCTCTTGCCTGTGTTTACATTCCGCGCTGACCAGTTGCAGCTGTAGCGGCGCATCGAAAGCTAAATACTAATTAATTGTTTGTGTATAGTGATTTATTTAGGAACTTTAGTAGCCTTCAACCGGTGTTTTTGGTGTTTTCTGGTGAAATAATTTCAGAAGAACCATTTGGGAACTGTTTTCATCTTCGTTACTGTGTCATTAGACGTTTGATTCTCTTTCTGTATTAGTCTTTTGTTATATTCACATTTGTTGTTTATTAATACTGTTAATAATAGTAGTTACTTCCCTTGTAGAGTAAGTTTGTGATTATTGTAGTCAGGTTTTTAACATCTTCTTATTGTAATAGCGGAACTTAGAAAAAGTAAAATTTTACCATGAGTGAGAAGTGTGGGCTTTGCCGTAGGTTCGTGAGTAGTGGATTGCGGTGTGAGACTTGTTCGAAATATTTTCACTGGGGGGAATGCAGTGGGGAAGCCAGTGGGCATTCTGGTGAGATCCTCTCCTGGAACTGCAGGTTATGTAGCAAGAGTAAGTTGATAGAGGAGCAGGAGCGTAAGATCTGTGCCCTTCACGTGCAGTTGAAACACGCACAGGAGGAGCTAGATAGGATGAGGAGGGAGAAGAGGGTTGGGGAATTGGAGCTGGCTGTTGGCAAGAGATCTGCTAGGAGAAGAAGATTTTCAGATAGTTTTACTATTGGTGTTTACAATAGATATGACCAACTGTCAGAGTCTAGTGGAGAGGAATCTCTAGTAGCTGTAGATGTAGGAAGTATGCAACAGACCTCAGTGGTTACTGTGCCTAGAACAGTTGCAAAGTCGAAGAGGAAGAAGAAGGTTCTGCTGGTAGGTAGTTCTCATGGCAGAGGTGTAGGCCAGCAGTTGCAGGAAGTGCTGGGGAGTGAGTACCAGGTCACCAGCTTTGTGAAACCTAATGCAGGGTTGGCTCAGGTAACTGTTAACATAGGGGGGTTATGTAGGAATTTTACTAAAGAAGATCAGGTATTGATTGTGGGTGGGGCTGGTAATAGTATTGATAGGGATGGGGAGTATAACGTAGATGGTGACCTGGAAAAGATAGCCACTCAGACTGGCAACACGAATGTGCATTTCGTGGAACTGTTTCAGCGTCACGATCGGCCTCATCTTAATACAGCCGTCAGGCGTAATAACATGAGACTTGGGGGTGCGCTGATCACAGAAAGCATGGGTCACATTTCAGTGGTGTCGGTGGAGTCTATCAGCAGGACGGGTTTCACTAGACATGGCCTACACTTCAACAGGTATGGGAAGGGCAGGTTGGCAAAGCTTATAGGTGACAGCATACGTGGGGTTGGTGGGATCACTCATGGGAAAATTCCTGCAGTAGTGGGTGTTAGAGCTGAAACTTTTTTAGATTGAAGTCAGCTAATAGGTATTCCTGTTTAAGGGAAGTCTCTCTAACAAGGGAATCACTTTTGATAAAGCTTAGGTATCCGAGTAATGAGGGAAGTAGTATATTTCATAAAAATATACAAGGTATTAGAGATAAAGTTAGTGAACTGCTTATAGATGTTGACTCTGAAATTATTGGTATATCTGAACACTTCTTAAATAAGGAGATAATTCAGAGGCTTCCTTTACCAGGATACAGGTTGGCTGGCAGCTCTTCGAGGAGCTCTTTGCGGTGTGTGGGAGTAGCCATGTATGTGAAAAACGGCATCCCATTTGAGTCAATTGATGTTTCAAAGTACTGCACTGAAAAGGTGTTTGAATGTTGTGCAGGTGTGGTTAAATTTAACGGAGCTAAACTTCTAACTGTTGTTATTTATAGATCCCCAGACTCCGATTTCACAACATTTTTGCTAAAGCTAGAGGAGGTTCTTGGTTCACTTTATAGCAAATACAAAAAGTTAGTTATATGTGGTGACTTCAATATTAATTGTATAAGTGATTGTGCAAGGAAGAGGATACTGGTAGACCTGTTTAATTCATATAATCTTATGCAAACCGTATTCTTTCCAACGAGAGTCCAAGGTAACAGTAGAACAACCATAGACAACATTTTTGTTCATTCCTCATTACTAGAAGGGCATTTTGTTAGCAAAAAGGTGAATGGCCTTTCAGATCATGATGCACAAATTTTAATTTTAAAAGATATTTGTGCTGCAACACGTGTTAAATATAGTCATCAGCTGTTCAGGAAAGCTGATCCAGTTGCTGTAGAGA
This sequence comes from Schistocerca americana, assembly GCF_021461395.2. Lineage (NCBI taxonomy): Eukaryota > Metazoa > Arthropoda > Insecta > Orthoptera > Acrididae > Schistocerca > Schistocerca americana. The sequence continues at coordinate 763,922,334 of NC_060121.1, read as the reverse complement.
CCTTCGTAAACCTTATAAATGAATAAGAGTGGCAAGATGTTTATAGCTCTGATACAGTAGACGATAAATATAATGCTTTTCTCAAGACTTTTCTCATGCTCTTTGAAAGTTGCTTTCCGTTAGAACGTTTAAAACAGGGTACTAGCACAAACAGGCAGCCTGGGTGGCTGACTAGAGGGATAAGAATATCTTGTAGAACAAAGTGGCAATTATATCAAAACGTTAGAAACAGTCAAAATCTAAATGCAGCAGCCCATTACAAACAGTATTGTAAGGAGCTTAAAAATGTTATTTGGAAGGCAAAAAGTATGTGGTATGCAGATAGAGTAGCTAAGTCTCAGGATATAATTAAAACCATATGGTCAGTCGTAAAGGAAGTTGCTGGTCTGCAGAGACAGGTCGAGGATATAGAATCAGTGTGTAGTGGGAATTTCCGTGTTACTGCTAAGTCGCATATATGTACAGTATTTAATAATCACTTTCTGAATATAGCAGGTGAACTAAATAGAAACCTAGTCCCAACAGGGAATCATATAGCGCTCTTAGAGAAAAGTGTTCCGAGACTGTTACCTGAAATGCTCCTCCATGATACTGACAAGAGGGAGATTGAGTTAATAATTAAATCACTAAAGACCAAGAACTCTCATGGATATGACGGGGTATCTAGCAGAATACTGAAGTATTGTTCTATGTATGTTACCCCGGTTCTCAGCCATATCAGTAACTTTTCCTTTAGGAGTGGTCAGTTTCCTGACCGATTAAAGTACTCGGTAGTGAAGCCACTTTATAAAAAGGGAGACATTGATAATGTTGCCATTTTAGACCTATTTCTATGCCATCGGTGTTTGCTAAAGTTATCGAGAAGGTTGTATATACAAGGTTACTGGAGCATTTAAATTCACATAATTTGCTGTCAAATGTTCAATTTGGTTTTAGAAATGGTTTAACAACTGAAAATGCTATATTCTCTTTTCACTGTGAGGTTTTGGACGGATTAAATAAAAGGTTGCGAACGCTAGGTGTTTTCTTTGATTTAACGAAGGCTTTTGGCTGTGTTGACCACAAAATATTACTGCACAAGTTGGACCATTATGGAGTAAGGGGAGTAGCTTACAATTGGTTCGCTTCTTACTTTGAGAACAGAAGGCATAGGGTAATTCTCCGCAATATTGAGAGTGGTAGTGATGTTCAGTCCCAATGGGGCACTGTTGAGTGGGGCGTTCCCCAAGAGTCGGTGCTGGGGCCACTGCTGTTTCTTATTTATACACTCCTGGAAATTGAAATAAGAACACCGTGAATTCATTGTCCCAGGAAGTGGCAACTTTATTGACACATTCCTGGGGTCAGATACATCACATGATCACACTGACAGAACCACAGGCACATAGACACAGGCAACAGAGCATGCACAATGTCGGCACTAGTACAGTGTATATCCACCTTTCGCAGCAATGCAGGCTGCTATTCTCCCATGGAGACGATCGTAGAGATGCTGGATGTAGTCCTGTGGAACGGCTTGCCATGCCATTTCCACCTGGCGCCTCAGTTGGACCAGCGTTCGTGCTGGACGTGCAGACCGCGTGAGACGACGCTTCATCCAGTCCCAAACATGCTCAATGGGGGACAGATCCGGAGATCTTGCTGGCCAGGGTAGTTGACTTACACCTTCTAGAGCACGTTGGGTGGCACGGGATACATGCAGACGTGCATTGTCCTGTTGGAACAGCAAGTTCCCTTGCCGGTCTAGGAATGGTAGAACGGTGGGTTCGATGACGGTTTGGATGTACCGTGCACTATTCAGTGTCCCCTCGACGATCACCAGTGGTGTACGGCCAGTGTAGGAGATCGCTCCCCACACTATGATGCCGGGTGTTGGCCCTGTGTGCCTCGGTCGTATGCAGTCCTGATTGTGGCGCTCACCTGCACGGCGCCAAACACGCATACGACCATCATTGGCACCAAGGCAGAAGCGACTCTCATCGCTGAAGACGACACGTCTCCATTCGTCCCTCCATTCACGCCTGTCGCGACACCACTGGAGGCGGGCTGCACGATGTTGGGGCGTGAGCGGAAGACGGCCTAACGGTGTGCGGGACCGTAGCCCAGCTTCATGGAGACGGTTGCGAATGGTCCTCGCCGATACCCCAGGAGCAACAGTGTCCCTAATTTGCTGGGAAGTGGCGGTGCGGTCCCCTACGGCACTGCGTAGGATCCTACGGTCTTGGCGTGCATCCGTGCGTCGCTGCGGTCCGGTCCCAGGTCGACGGGCACGTGCACCTTCCGCCGACCACTGGCGACAACATCGATGTACTGTGGAGACCTCACGCCCCACGTGTTGAGCAATTCGGCGGTACGTCCACCCGGCCTCCCACATGCCCACTATACGCCCTCGCTCAAAGTCCGTCAACTGCACATACGGTTCACGTCCACGCTGTCGCGGCATGCTACCAGTGTTAAAGACTGCGATGGAGCTCCGTATGCCACGGCAAACTGGCTGACACTGACGGCGGCGGTGCACAAATGCTGCGCAGCTAGCGCCATTCGACGGCCAACACCGCGGTTCCTGGTGTGTCCGCTGTGCCGTGCGTGTGATCATTGCTTGTACAGCCCTCTCGCAGTGTCCGGAGCAAGTATGGTGGGTCTGACACACCGGTGTCAATGTGTTCTTTTTTCCATTTCCAGGAGTGTATAAATGATATGCCTTCTAGTATTACAGGTGATTCAAAAATATTTCTGTTTGCTGATGACACCAGCTTGGTAGTGAAGGATCTTGTGTGTAATATTGAAACAGTATCGAATGATGTAGTTCATGAAATAAGTTCGTGGCTTGTGGAAAATAATTTGATGCTAAATCACAGTAAGACTCAGTTTTTACAGTTTCTAACTCACAATTCAACAAGAACCGATATTTTGATCAGACAGAATAGGAATATTATAAGCGAGACGGAACAGACCAAGTTCCTAGGCGTTCGGATAGATAGTAAGCTGTTGTGGAAAGCCCATGTCCAGAATCTTGTTCAGAAGCTAAATGCTAATTTATTTACCATTAGAACAGTGTATTTATGGCTCAAAAACGGGCTGTTCGAGCTATATGAGGTGTAAGTTCGAGAACGTCTTGCCGGCCCCTATTCAATAGTCTGGGAATTCTGACATTGCCCTCACAGTATATATTTTCTTCAATGTCATTTGTTGTTAGCAATATTAGTTTATTCCCAAGAGTTAGCAGCTTTCACTCAGTTAATACTAGGCAGAAATCAAATCTGCAACTAGAATGCACTTCCTTGACTCTTGTGCAGAAAGGAGTGCAGGATTCTGCTGCATCCATTTTCAATAAGCTACCACAAGAACTCAAAAATCTTAGCAGTAGCCCAAACTCTTTTAAGTCTAAACTGAAGAGTTTCCTCATGGCTCACTCCTTCTATTCTGTCGAGGAGCTCCTGGAAGAGCTAAAAAATTAAGCAAATTACAGAGTTACATTGTTGATTTTCTTCATTAAACTTACGACTTGTCACCTGAATATGTTTTTTTATATTTCATTTTATCCGTTTCTAATATCGTGTTATAATTTCATGTATTGACTGGTTCCATGACCATGGAGACTTCTCCTTAATTTGGTGCCACGGAACAATAAATAAATAAATAAATAAAAATGAAGATATCTTCTGAAAACCAGTTTCTGCGGTTGACTCGAAGGAAGGATCTGAAGATACAGCCCAAAACACACAGAACATTATATTTGCTTGTAGTAGCCAGGATTATGAGTTCTTGGTTAAAAAGAGTTTTCTACCACCTTCTAAACGAAATTTCATTAAAAAACGTCCTTCATTTTCTCAGTCTCTCTAACTTTACACTAAGTTCAAAAATGGTTCAAATGGCTCTGAGCACTATGGGACTTAACATCTTAGGTCATGAGTCCCCTAGAACTTATAACTACTTAAACCTAACTAACCTAAGGACATCACACAACACCCAGCCATCACGAGGCAGAGAAAATCCCTGACCCCGCCGAGAATCGAACCCGGGAACCCGGGCGTGGTAAGCGAGAACGTTACCGCACGACCACGAGATGCGGGTTTTACACTAAGTGCTTAATCTGAAAAACTATAAAGTAAAACAAATGATACAGAGTTTATTGTTTGCTGACGACACAACGTGACTGAAAGAAGGGATATGATTGCAGGACATATCCTGAAATATCAAAAAATACCGTTATTCGAAATGGAGGGAAATAAAGGACGGAAGCGCTGTAGAGAGAGACGAATGATCGTGTACAATAAGCAATTCAAATGGAAACAGACATGAAAAGACTTTTCAAAGATAGACTAAGATTGTGTGCTGCACTCTTCAAGACGATAACTCCAGTGACAACAACAACAACTACTACCGCAAGTACAATGGGCATGTTTATGGAGAACAACCAAAACTGATCTTTTCTGCATTTATGTTTGTTCTGTTATGTTACCAAAATTTGTAACAGACCGATTAGTTTATTTTTTTATTTTTTTGTTGTTGTTGCTTAAACAGCGAACCAACTCAGAGTTAAGTTCTGGTTGATACGAGTACAACCGAAATGAACCATGACTACTAAGTATCATGGATAAAGGAATACTATTGTCCGCTGCTGAAGAGAATCTTGCTGAAATTGTGCTTTTATGGTGTAATATAATGTGGACCTGAGCCCGTTGCCACGGCTGCTATTATACTTTATTTACTGACTGAATTCTTCGTGTCATTAGCCGGTCTTTCTTTTGCTTCCAGCGACAGAAGATGTCAGTACTACAGAGCTTACACAACAAATTCCCACGTATTTTTCATCCAAAACGAGGAATGTCGTGGTGGTGATCGTAAAGTTAGAGAATCCCTCGTTGGAACACCAAAAGCAGAAATTCGTAAGTTTTAAACTTCTATTCTCTCCTGTGAACGTACTACATCCCCCTTCTTGCAGATGCGTAGCTGTTCTGCTTACATCATGAGGAATGTAAACAGAGAAGAATAACTTGTCAACAGCAAACAGAAACTCTACAGGAAGAAGTACTGGCCTTCAATAAGTGAGGCCATAAACCTCTGGTCATACTTTGATAATTTAGTTTTGGATCACATGTTTGTATGTCTGTCACTTAACGGCAATTGGAAATAATCTGCGTGGATCTCGTAGAGAGTTCACTAATTCTAGATCAACGACGCGCCGCGGAAGACCACTGCGAACGCCTTCCGTCATTATCAGCAGATTTTAATTAAGGCATGAATAACGCATAAGGGTGAGATAAAAACGCAATTAAAGTTTGCATTAGGCGGCGGCTGTTTTAAGATGCAAATGGCGTGGCAGCGAGGGAAGAAGTGCGACGGAAGTTGGCACCGCCTCGCCCTGCTACGTATTCACGTGAGGAACTCACTGTGCTAGTCTGGCGCTCCGGAAGCCGGTTAGTGTTAGTAGTTCATATGACCCAGTAGAAGCATAGGAACTTTAGAAATTCCTAGTACTTCATCATCAAGCGCTTCAGGCATCTCACGTGTTGTTAGTTAACTGAAGTTGATTCTTTTGAATAGTTCCAAAGCTCTGACAGACTGCACGCTACTGAGCGGAAACAGAAAGAGTACCATCAATATTACAAATCAGTTTGACAAACCTATGGCAGTCAACAGTGGTAAATTCCGACACTTGTGAGACACTGTGAAAAGGTTTTAAAACGATCGTGATGGAGATGTGAGCTATAAAAGTAGACCACTAGCGACAGGCGTAGAGGTAAGACGCCTGAATGGCAAAGGTACTTCGAGAATTTAACGTCTCATCGGCAACAAAGCACGAACCCAACTGAATAAGGATGACAAGTGTTGCCTGTTTCCCATTTGTAAGGTCTACCGGCGAGCACCTAAACTGTTTTAATTAAACCACAAGAAATATATACAGCAATGACTGAGCTAGGGTCCTTCTGTATACAGCTGTTCACTCATGAGCAAAAGAGTAAGAAGTTCCTTGCAAGGATGCCGAAGATGACGTGGATGACACGACACATCGAAATCGTTGAAGTGTCATTGTTAAGGACGGCCCATCACAGCCGCCCAGAACTCAAGGTTATTGGATAAAAGTGAGCCCAAGGAATGCACAGTTTGGTCGTTGGCGATCAGGATGAAAGTACCAGTTCCGAAGTCAAACTCCAAAAGATGCCGTAGAATGTGCGTGTCTAATCGTTTGAAGTGGAGCGACCACATAAAAGAAATGGTTGGACGTTTATATGACATTAATAAAGGAAATAAACTTCCTGTGTGAATCCGCTACCACGGAGGATATTTTATGAATAAAACGTCTACATTGCTTAATATGTATCCTTATTTATAATGTCGTATGGCTAGTGCGTTCATTAGATGACGCCCTTGTTTTACAATTTCTGAGATTTGATGTGATGATGGCAATACCCAAAATAAATCATAATTAAAGACGCATATTAAGCCAGGGGTAGTCATTTTTGAATCTCTTTCAACTGCCACCCACCTCGTCACCGTTCCGGGGCGTTTCCACCCCTACACGCAAGTTTCAGGGGGGAGGGATCTGGTACCGCGCTCCGCGGCTTTTGAATCCGCGCCAGACGTCATGGACGTCAAAGACCCCTAGAGATCTCTGCACCATCGCGCCGTAAGCTGTGGCGGCGCGCGCCACCTGGCCCGCATTTAGTGTGAGGGCGCTACAGTGGAACACGTGGTTCCAGCGGCCAATAGCGGCGCCCCCGATAGCGTACTTAAGCGCCTGCCTCTCGCCCAGCCAGGTTGCTCAAGGTCAATCCCTCCAAAACCCAGGCGATCATTGTAGGCAAAACCACCCCTTCCTTCCGCCTCCTTGATTTCTATCTCATCATCTATGGCCGTCCTATCGCCCTCACTCCCACCCTTAAGTACCTTGGCGTCATCCTCGACCGTCGCCTCTCCTGGACTCCCCATCTCTGGACAATCCAAGCCAAGGCACGCTCCCGACTCCGTCTCCTCAAGCTCCTTTCTGGCCGTACATGGGGTCTGGACCCCTCCACCATCCTCCACACCTATAAATCCCTCATCCGCCCTATCCTTTGTTACGCCCATCTGGCTTGGATCTCCGCCCCCCCTACCTTTTATAAATCCCTCCAAATCCTTGAACACCATGCTCTCCGCCTTGCCTATCGCATCCATCTCCCCTCCTCGATGCGGATCCTGTACGATCTCATCCCCTTCCCCCACCTCCTCCTTTTCCTTGAAAGGATATGGATCCTGTACACCTCCCGCAAACTCGATCCTCGTCACCCGCTAGTCTCCCATCCTCTCCCACCCCCACCCACTGCCGCGCCTGTATTCCCACGTCCCACCCGGTCTCCATCTCTCCACCCTCCTTACCCTCTCCTAAGGTGGCTTCCGCCAGCTCCCTCTCCCTGATGATGCCCTCCTCCCCTCCATCTACCACTCCTACCAACTTTGATCCTCGCACCCTCCTCCTGTGTTTGCTCCTCTGGGCACCCTCCCTCCCTTCTCTCCCTCTTCCCTCCCTCCTCCATTTCTCCCCACTCCTCCCCTGGGCTTCCCCTCCCCTGTCCCTCTCCTCCTCCCCCCATCTGCTCACCCATTGGCATCCTTGTTCTCCCCTCTCCCCCACCTCACCCTTATTCCCCTCTTGGCAGGTCCCCAGACTCGCACACGCTAAGTGGACATTCGCGCGCCAGAGATCATCGCCATCAGTGTCTCGTGTGTGCCGTCGTGTTTAGTGTTCAGTGTTCACCGTCACACTCCATCGTTCAACAGTGCCATCGTCATTTTCAGTATTTGTGCTTCGTGTCAACAGTTTGTAGTGTGGATATCATCGAGTGTGGACGGCTTCATGTTTTTTTATGTTCATGTGTCTACTATTTTTTCAGACCATTTTGTTCCAGGTCATGTATCTTCTCTGTTTTTATCATTGTACTATCTTTGGCTGAAGAGCGGCGTATTGCGCTGCTGCCAGCCTACCTGTTCTACGGATTTTAAAATCACAATAAAGAAAAAAAAGAAAGCCCAGCCAGCCATTCTAATCTCGTGTACGTCTGTTGACACATCGCCTCGCGTTAGACAGTTAACTTACTTGTTCTCCGTACGAGTGGACGTGTTTGTTAGGTTCCCTTGTGACTGGCCGGACGGTATGGCCAAGCAGTTCTAGGCGCTTCAGTCTGGAAACGCGTGACCGCTACGGTCGCAGGTTCGAATCCTGCATGGAGGTGTGTGATGTCCTTAGGTCAGTTAGGTGTAAGTAGTTCTAAGTTTTAGGGGACTGATGACCATAGCTGTTAAGCCCCATAGTGCTCAGAGCCATTTGCACTATTTGAAGTTTGTGACTCCGTTGTTCGAACTTGTTGTTGTTCATTCTGGCCTTCGTTGGTCGTGTCCGTCTTTTCCTGTTGTGTTGTTCTTTGTAGGCCTTTCCATGGGTCACGCGGCTCTTTCCGTCATTTCAACCCCGCGACCGCCCGGTCGCAGTTACAACAGATGCAGCCCTCCAAGATACTCTATCCTGCGCAAGCTTCTTCGTCTTCAAGTAACTACTGCTACCTACAGCCTTCTGAATCTTCTTAGTATATGCATCTATTGGTCTCCCTCTATGGTTTTTACCCTACATGCTGCCCTCCAACAATAAATTGGTGATCCGTTGATGCCTCAGAACATGTCTTACGAAGAGATCCATTCTTGTAGTCAACCTGTGGCAGAAATTCCTTTTCTGACAAATTTTGTACAGTACCTCATCGTTATTCGGTTGCACATATTTCAAAAATTCTGTTCTCTTCTTCTCTAAAATATTATTGTCCATCTTTCACTTCCATACATGGCTACACTCCAAACAAATACTTTCATAGCGAGTCTACATTTTATATCGTCTCTACTTCGACCATTATCAGTTATTTTGCCCCCCCAAACAGTAAAAATCATCTACTACTTCAAAGTGTCTCGTTTCCTAATATAATTCACTCAGCATCACTTGATTAAATTCGACTACGTTCCATTATCCTCGTTTTGCTTTTGTTAATGTTCATCTCATATCGTCCTTTCAAGACACTGTCCATTCTGTTCAAATGCTCTTCCTGATCCTCTGCTGTCTCTCCATTCCTACTCCGAATTTTTCTTTTGTTTCCTTTATTGCTTGCTCATTATACAGACTGAATAACATCGGGAATACGCTACAACCCTGTCTCACTCCCTTCCCAACCACTGCTTCCCTTTCATGTCTCTCGACTCGTATAACTGGCATCTGGTTTCTGTGTAAATTGTAATTAGTCTTTCGCTCCCTGTATTTCACCCCTCATACATATAGAATCTGAAAGAGAGTATTCTAGTCATCACCGTCAAAACCTTCTCTAAGTCTACAAATGTTAGAAAAGTAGGTTTGCCTTTCCTTAACCTATCTCCTAAGATGACTCGTAGGGTCAGTATTGCCTGACGTGTTCCAACATTTCTACAGAATCCAAATTGATCTTCCCGGAGGTCGGCTTCTACCAGTTTTTCCATTCGTCTCTAAAGAATTCGTGTTATTATTTTGCAGCCGTGACTTATTAAACTGATAATTCGGAAATTTTCATACCTGTCAACACCTGCTTTCTTTGGGATTGTAGGTATTATGTTCTTCTTGAAATCTGAGGGTTTTTCGCATGTCTCATACATTTTCTCGCCAGATGATAGAGTTTTGTCAGGGCTGGCTCTCCCAAGGCTATCAGTAGATCTAATGGAACATTGTCTACTCCCAGGGCCTTGTTTCCGCTTAGGTCTTTCAGTGCTCTGTCAAACTTTTCACGCAGTATCATACCTCCATTTCATCTTCAGCTACGTTCTCTTCCATTTCCATAATATCGCCCTCAAGTACATCACTCTTTTATAGACCCTCTATATACTCCTGCCACCTTTCTGCTTTTCCTTCTTTGCTTAGAACTAGGTTTCCATTTGAACTCTTGATATTCATGCAATGGGTTATCTTTTCTCTAATGGTATCTTTAATTTTCCTTTTAGGCAGTATCTGTCTTACCCCTAGTGATATATGTCTCTACATCCTTACATTTGTCCTCAAGCCATACCACCTTAACCGTTTTGCACTTCCTGCCGATATCGTTTTCGAGATGTTTGTATTCTTTTTTGCCTACTTCATTTACTGCATTTTTATATTTTCTCCTTTCGTCAATTAAGTTCAATATCTCTTCTGTTACCCAAGGATTTCTACTAGTACTCATCTCTTTACCTATTTGATCCTCTGCTTCCTTTACTATTTCATCTCACAGGGCTACCCATTATCCTTCTACTGTATTTCTTTCCCCGTTCTTATCAATCGTTCCCTAATGCTCTCTCTGAAAACATCTACATCCTCTGGTTCTTCTAGTTTATCCATATCCCATCTTCTTAAACTTACACCTTTTCGCAGTTTCTTCAGTTTTAATCTACAGTTCATATCCAATAGATTGTGATTAGTATCCACATTTGCCGCTCTAAATGTCTTACCATTTAAAACCTGGTTCCTAAATCTCTGTCTTACCATTATATAATCTGTCTGAAACCTTCCAGTGTCTCCGGGACTCTTTCATGTATACAACCTCTTTCATGGTTTTTAAACCAAGTGTTATCTATGACTGGCTGACGACCATCCGGTCTGCCGAGTGCTGTTGGCAAGCGGGGTTCACTCAGCCCTTGTGAGGCAAACCGAGGAGAGAGCGGTGTGCTGACCACATGCCCCTTCACATCTGCATCCAGTGATGCCTATGGGCTGAGGATAGCACGATGGCCGGTCGGTACCGTTGGGTCTTCATGGCCTGTTCGGGAGGAGTTTAGGTTTTTTAGTTAGCTATGATTAAGTTATTGCTCTGTGGACAGTTCTACCAGGCGGCTTCCTCTTTCATTCCTTACCCACATTCTGTATTCACCTACGACTTTTCTTTCTCATCCTTTTCCTACTGTCGAATTCCTGTCACCCATGACTATTAAATTTTCGTCTTCCTTCACTATCTGAACAATTTCTTTTGTCTCCTCATACAGTTCTTCAATTTCTTCGTCATCTGGAGAGCTAGTTGGCATATAAACTTCTACTACTGTAGTAGGCGTGGGCTTCGTGTCTATCTTGGCCACAATAATGCGTTCACTATGCTGTTTGCAGTAGCTTACCCGCACTCCTATTTTTTTATTCATTATTAAACCTACTCCTGCATTACTCCTATTTGGTTTTGTATTTATAACCCTATATTCACCTGACCAAAAGTCTTGTTCATCCTGTCACCGAGCTTTACTAATTCCCACTATATCTAAGTTTAACCTATCCATTTTCATTTTAAATTTTCCAGCGTACCTACCCGATTGAGGGAGCTGTTATTCCACGCTCAGTTCCGTAGAACGCCAGCTTTCTTGCTCCTGATAAGTACGTCCTCCTGAGTAGCCCCGCCCAGAGCTTACCCAATAGGACGCTATCATCATTTAACCATACAGTAAAACTGCATGCCCTCGGTAAAAATTACGGCTTTAGTTTCCCCTTACTTTCAGCCGTTCGCAGTACCAGCACATCAAAGCCGTTTTGGTTAGTGTTACAAGAAAGGCTGCTGCCCCTCTTCAGGAACCACCCACACGTTTGTCTGGCCTCTCAACGGTTACCCATCCGTTGTGGTTGAACCTACAGTACGGCTACCTGTATCGCTGTGGCAAGGGGAGCGGGGGGGGTGGGGGGGGGGGGGGGGGGGAAAGCAGGCGGGCCACAAACATTCGATATAATTTGAAAAGTGTTGCAGTCTTGAAAATATTGTCAGTACCGTGTTTAATATTCTATCTGTGCCGCAGTAAGTGCAGTGAAATTAAGCAGAAATAGTACCAAATACTATTTGCAAGTTATCTAAGTTTTGAAACAGAAGCTACTGGAAATCAGTACATAGTTCCATTTACAAGACGAGAGGGAATTCAGTTCATGTACGAGTATCACATTTTCAATGCTAAGAGACCTCATTTTGTGTCAAGGAATAATACGGTCCACGACCGACAATGTGTGACGTAACGTGCACATTCTATGTACGAGGGCGTTCAAAAAGTAATGGAATACTATTTTGTCTCTCGGACAGTTTAGGTTCAACAAAAGGCGAAATTCACTTTGGGACATCGTCGAATACTGCCGCTTCAACTCATATAGTTTCATGAATTGCCAATTGGTTGCGGCGCTATCTTCAATCTTCTGCAAGGTGTCTGTAACAGACGTGTGTTACAAGCAGAGAGCTGTCATTGAGTTTCTTTTGCCGGAAAACCTGAGTATCTGAGATATTTATAGGCACTTGCAGACTATCTACGCAGATCTGAAAGTAAAAAAAAAAAACGCGCTGTGAGTCGTTGGGCGAGGCGTCTGTCATCATTGCAACAAGGTCGTGCAAACCTTCCGGTGTGCCGAGCACCCACACGCAGCTGTGATTCCTGCAGAGATGGAACGTGCCGACACTCTCATTCGAGGTGATGGACGGAACACAATTGAGCACCCCGCTTCTCATCTGTACGTCTCTGTTGGCAGTGCTGACACACTCGTCCACTCGTCTATCAGTTGCGGTACTCAATTTGGTTGCGCCCCGCTGGATTCCTCGCCACCTAACGGAAGACCATAAAGAGGAATGAAGGATATACTGTGCGAAACTGCTTGCGCGCTACGAGGATGATCGTGACAACGTTACGTCGAACATTGTCAGAGACTCCATTGTCTGTCTGACCACATGGTCAGACAGGCCCTCACAATAAGGTGGCGTAATGCGTCACATTGAACGGAGTTTATGCTGAAAAATGTAGTTTTGTAGCCAAATGAGTGGGGATAATATGATGTAATGGGATCCTGAATATAAGCAACCGGCTTTCAGAAAAAAAGTCCCTTCGAAAATAGTTGTAACAGTATGTAGATTAGACCAACTATAAAATTCTTTAACTGAAAAATTAACAGTATGTTCCAAACAGCGTTAATATGTTATACGGTTATACGGTGTGGATCAAGAAATATTTGCAGATGATGCGCAAAACACAGCCTCTTGGCGAACAATAGATAACTGTAAAACATTGTGGTTTCTAGTGCGCTTTGTTCCAAGTGATTAAAATCAGTCGTTATCCTGAGATATCGACCAAAATATATCGAGTGTCCTTAGGTGCACTATCCTCTAGGCTCAAAACTCTTCCCTGCAGTTGTGTATATCTTGCCATTTAAGGATGTGCACTAAAATGGAATGAGTCTGTGCACAAGACAAGTGGTTCACACACTCAGGGAAAGTTATATTTTATTTAATAGTTAAACATGAGACTCACCTTGATTGTTATGTGAATCAAATTTACAAGGAAATAAATGAGTATCTCTCTGCAGAATGTGAGTGCGGTGTCAACTTGACATTCATTCCGAATGTAGCTCTGAACGAGATGGAATTTGTGCTGCACACCAGACTGAAGCTACGATGACTGATGACAAATTATGTGACGTAATTGGAACGTATAGGTTGTAATTTCCGTGTGTGTTGTAAAGTAAGTGTCCGCGTAATACAGATGAACTGATAACGCGTTCGCGGACAGAGCAGCGGCTGAATGCTTCATTACGCTCTGAAACACTGCGCGTCGAGAGCCACAAATTATGTGCCGTCAGCACATTGTCACAAAGTCCTGTGTGCCCTCAGCGTGCGTGGGTGCAGGCGGCGAAACAAGGTAAACGACGAACTTGGACATAGCTTTAAACAAAAGAACAGTTAATAAAGTTTTCTGACAGTTGAAAGCTTAGTGCTGACTGCCAGGCGCACAAGCCACCTTTTCTGTAAGACTGCGGTTAAAACAACAGCAAAATTTATCAGACGCAGGCATAAGTGAACAGTATGTGAGTGTACTTATAGTAAAGATAAAATCTATGACAGCAATAAAAAGAAACCAGAAATCGTTTTTAATAAAGAATATTGACATCCAGTGGGTTAGTTATCAAATATCAACGTTTGTTCGTCGTATTTTGGAGAGACGTTACACACTGACGTCGGAAGGATGTACGTATAGACAGTGTATTGTCAGTAACGGTGAGGAGCACAGCAGTTCTTCCAAAAAAATTTTTAATTAACTCGCTTATACTAACACTACCATCAAACAGCGGAATAAGGTTCTTGTACAGATCGAATTTCTACTTTGATCATGCCGCAACAAAGCAAATTCTCTTTTGCGCAGCAACTTTGTACCTCAGGATGCGTGACTAGATGCACTGTCTGGCAGTTAGCATGCACTGCTATCAATCTACAGGTGTTTCTAGTGGAATGCAATACGCTACCAGAGTGCCATCTGTGTCTCCCCTTTAATAGGGAATGCCCACAGCCAGAAGGCTCAGTATGGTGCAAACGTGTGAAGAAAGCACGTAACCACGCCACTGGGACGCATTCGTCCATCCTGCAGCCAACTGAGCGAGTTTGAATGGGGTGAAATTGTGATCTTCCGAGTGTCGGGCTGGTCCATCGGGGAATTGCTACACATGTTGGACGTGCCGTGTCAGTTACGCAACGACTGTGGTATCAGTGTCTACGCGAACATTCTCACACCTGTACACGAGTTTGGCGACGTCCAAGCGGCACGGACGCCCGCCAGGACCGTGATACCGTAAGGGCAGCAGTGGTAGATCGTACAGCTAGGACACCACACTTAGAGGGCCTGTGAACCCAGACGTGTCAACAAGAACTTTAGAGAACCGAAGACCATAGATGTAAAATTAGGGAGATTAGTGCCGGCCGCTGTAGCCGAGCGGTTCTGGGAGCTTCAGTCTGGAACCGCGTGACCGCCACGTTGGCAAGTTCGAATCCTGCCTCGGGCAAGGATGTGTGTGATGTCCTTAGGTTAGTTAGGTTTAACTACACTCCTGGAAATTGAAATAAGAACACCGTGAATTCATTGACCCAGGAAGGGGAAACTTTATTGACACATTCCTGGGGTCAGATACATCACATGATCACACTGACAGAACCACAGGCACATTGACACAGGCAAGAGAGCATGCACAATGTCGGCACTAGTACAGTGTATATCCACCTTTCGCAGCAATGCAGGCTGCTATTCTTCCATGGAGACGATCGTAGAGATGCTGGATGTAGTCCTGTGGAACGGCTTGCCATGCCATTTCCACCTGGCGCCTCAGTTGGACTAGCGTTCGTGCTGGACGTGCAGACCGCGTGAGACGACGCTTCATCCAGTCCCAAACATGCTCAATGGGGGACAGATCCGGAGATCTTGCTGGCCAGGGTAGTTGACTTACACCTTCTAGAGCACGTTGGGTGGCACGGGATACATGCGGACGTGCATTGTCCTGTTGGAACAGCAAGTTCCCTTGCCGGTCTAGGAATGGTAGAACGATGGGTTCGATGACGGTTTGGATGTACCGTGCACTATTCAGTGTCCCCTCGACGATCACCAGTGGTGTACGGCCAGTGTAGGAGATCGCTCCCCACACCATGATGCCGGTGTTGGCCCTGTGTGCCTCGGTCGTATGCAGTCCTGATTGTGGCGCTCACCTGCACGGCGCCAAACACGCATACGACCATCATTGGCACCAAGGCAGAAGCGACTCTCATCGCTGAAGACGACACGTCTCCATTCGTCCCTCCATTCACGCCTGTCGCGACACCACTGGAGGCGGGCTGCACGATGTTGGGGCGTGAGCGGAAGACGGCCTAACGGTGTGCGGGACCGTAGCCCAGCTTCATGGAGACGGTTGCGAATGGTCCTCGCCGATACCCCAGGAGCAACAGTGTCCCTAATTTGCTGGGAAGTGGCGGTGCGGTCCCCTACGGCACTGCGTAGGATCCTACGGTCTTGGCGTGCATCCGTGCGTCGCTGCGGTCCGGTCCCAGGTCGACGGGCACGTGCTCCTTCCGCCGACCACTGGCGACAACATCGATGTACTGTGGAGACCTCACGCCCCACGTGTTGAGCAATTCGGCGGTACGTCCACCCGGCCTCCCGCATGCCCACTATACGCCCTCGCTCAAAGTCCGTCAACTGCGCATACGGTTCACGTCCACGCTGTCGCGGCATGCTACCAGTGTTAAAGACTGCGATGGAGCTCCGTATGCCACGGCAAACTGGCTGACACTGACGGCGGCGGCGCACAAATGCTGTGCAGCTAGCGCCATTCGACGGCCAACACCGCGATTCCTCGTGTGTCCGCTGTGCCGTGCGTGTGATCATTGCTTGTACAGCCCTCTCGCAGTGTCCGGAGCAAGTATGGTGGGTCTGACACACCGCTGTCAATGTGTTCTTTTTTCCATTTCCAGGAGTGTAGTTCTAAGTTCTAGGAGACTGATGTCCTCAGATGTTAAGTCCCATAGTGTTCACAGCCATTTGAACCATTTTGAACACTTCTACATCTAAAGACTCCGTAAGTCAAGTAATGGTGTGTGGTGTGTGGTGTCACCGCCAGACACCACACTTGCTAGGTGGTAGCCTTAAAATCGGCTGCGGTTCGTTAGTATACGTCGGACCCGCGTGTCGCCACTATCAGTGATTGCAGACCGAGCTCCGCCACACGGCAGGTCTAGAGAGACTTCCTAGCACTCGCCCCAGTTGTACAGCCGACTTTGCTAGCGATGGTTCACTGACAAATAACGCTCTCATATGCCGAGACGATAGTTAGCATAGCCTTCAGCTACGTCATTTGCTACGACCTATCAAGGCGCCATTACCAGTTAATATCGATGCTGTAAAACATGTACCGTCAAGAGCGATGTTCACTATTTATGGATTAAAGTTAAGTATTCCACAGCAACGTCCTTTTTTTGCTAGTCTCATTTCCTTGACCTGTTCCAGACCTCACGCCAGCCTGCGTGAGCTAAAACGCGTGCCTTTAGGCTTCCTATCATAGTGGGTTGGCTCTTTTGCCAATCCACAACATGGTGGAGGGTCTTATTGTATCACTGACGCTTTCCCCGTTCCTGTATCAGTCACGAACTGAGTTGGAAGAGCGATTCTTGGTAATTCCCTATGTGAGTTCTACATCACTCTCAAATGGTTCAAATGGCTCTGAGTATTATGGGACTTAACATCTGAGGTCATCAGTCCCCTAGAACATAGAACTACTTAAACCTAACTAACGTAAGGACATCACACACATCCATGCCCGAGGCAGGATTCTAACCAGCCACCGTAGCGGTCGCGCGGTTCCATACTGAAGCTCCCAGAACCGCTCGGCCACAGCGGGCGGGACTAATCTCCTAATTTTACATCTATGGTCTTTTAGGAAGCTACGAGTAGCAGGAAACAACATTTTGCGTGACTCTCCTAAGAAAAGAAGTTAACGGAAATTTAACAGTGAACTATACCGTGGTGCTCAAAGGTCTCCATTATAACGCATGCCAGCGGAGTTGAATGAACGTCTCCCATGATGTCCTGACGCTTGCGTAATGAACCTGGGACGATTGACGGTTGGTCCATACAAAGCGCACAGGTTGATTGTAAAATTGTCGTAATCATGCGCTGGTACACAAAAATGCGCCCTTCAGGTATGGCAGATTTTCTAGGCTTCACTGAGTATGGGTATACCTTTAGGTCGTGCGATTTTCTATTTAGTGGCGTACAAATTTCAAAGAGGCCTTACAGCACTAGCACACCTTATGGCACTAGCACAACTTTTCACATAGTTGAGTAAAGGATCTGTTAAGAGGGAGTGAATATACATCTATCCAAAACGATCCAAATTAATTTTGATGAAATAATTGGTTCCAAGACATCATCCATTTCTAGTCAAAATTATCTAACATCGTGACTGCTGTTACTACTGTTGTACACATCAGTGAAGCCGGCAGCGATTCCAACAGCGTGGTTTGCTAGGTCACAGCATCGTCGGCGCTCTTTACATTAGGCATCTCGCTACTGTTATTTCACTTGGCGCGAATCTGTGGTCCCTAGGACCGTATAAGAAATTCGGCGCAGTGAGCTTCACATGATGTGTATGTTTGCTAAATTTGTATTCCTTAGCTAAAATCAAGTCTCATCTCTGATCACCAATACCCCTACGCCCAAGGATTTGATTCGTAAGATCACTAAGTGCGAACCAGTGGCCTCTGGGACAACGTAAGACAGCCTGCCCAGCCAGCCCCAGCTGGGTCTTTTGTTTGCAAACTTGAAGTTCGTTAGCTATGATCCACTGATTACTCTGACCATTAATACCGACACGACCAAAGATTTGCTACATACGTTTCGATTGGAGCCCAACAGTATGTTCGGGACCGCATGAGTAAGCTTGCACGACGAGTTAACTCCGATTTTTATTTTTGCAAACTTAATGATTATTTTTGAACTTAATGTTCGTTGTTTATGATCCAGTCGCTTCTACAGCCATTATTATTGCTACACTCAATCATTTGATACATGGCATCAACAAGCACATACCAGTGGTCCGCGTAAGGAGATTCGTTCAAATGTTCAAATATGAGTGAATTCCTAAGGGACCAAACTGCTGAAGTCATCGATCCACAGACTTAAACACTACTTACACAAACTTAAACTAACTTATGCTAGGAACAACATACACACATTCCCGAGGGAGGACTCGAACCTCCGGCGGGAGGGGCCGCGCAGTCCGTGACATGGCGCCTCTAGCCGCGCGGCCACTCCGCGCCGCACAAGATTCATATGCCAGTCGCTTCTCCGACCACTGCTGTTGTTGTGTTTCTGGGTTTGCTACGTAACATCACTTGTCGGGTATAAACCAGAAAATTATCAGGAGGTCGGATAGGCAATGACACCAGTAATGACGAGGATTACAGAATGTTAGTCCCCTTTATCATCAAGCAACTCCATGGATCCACAGTCCGTCGCGGAGGTTACTGTGTGGTGCCGATGACAGCCAGGTAGAAGAGGGCAGCCAGGCCACGAAAGGTCGTCCGACACGAATGTTGCCAACCAACCGACGGGATGTCCGCATGCTGCTTGTAGACGACGCTGACCCCGGTGAAGTACTCCGGTATCTTCGCTCTGCGCAGGCCCTTCTTGCGCAGCTCGTGGCTTTGGCCGCTTGGACGTCGTGACCGCCTCTTGTCTCGACGCTACCGCTAATCCAAAAACTTGGTGCCTCCCTCTCCGGCCCGTGAACCTGTATATATACATCAGCAAGCAAAGACCTTCTAAGGACACAGCCCACAGATACTAACTCTTCCTCGTAGATATTGACAATGGGGCTGCAAGAGCGATAGTCGATGCTACCCTTTAGGCAGTGACGCCAGACAGAACAGACTACTAACTCAATGGCGCCACGGCTCAATGTGTTACAAATTTGACAGTATAATACTAGAATTTCTGAAATTTACGAAGAGCCACACAACGAGCAGGTGGCCGTTCAACAGTAACAAACACAGTGATGAGCCAAAACATTATGACCATCTGTTTAATAGCATGTTTGTTCGTCTTTGGAACGAAATACATCACTGATTCTGCGTGAGGGATTCGACACTTTGCTGGTAGATTTGTGGCCTTAAATGTTTATGCACGGGTCATGTAACTCGCTAAATAACGGGCCACTGATATCTGTACGTGATGATGGCACCCGATAGCGAACCAGATGGGTGATGCGGTAGCAAAAGTACGTAAACGGAGCAAACAACACACTAGCAAAGATATGGGCTGCCAATGGGGAAATCCATTGAGATAAGTGACTTTGGCGAAGGGTGGCCACTAGGGAAATCCACTGAGATAAGCGACTTTGACAAAGGGCAGATTGTTATTCCGCAGAGCCTTTGAACGAGTATCTAGAAAACGGCGAAACTGTTCGAATGTTCAAGTGCTATTGCCGTGAGCATCTACAGAAAGAGGTGGAAGAACAGTGAAACTACCACTAGGTGGTAAATGGTTGGACGTCCACGACTCTTCACAGAGAGTGGTGTTCGGAGGTGTCTGTTCTGTAAAGTAGGTTGGATGGAGATCAGTGGATCTCTGCCGGAAGAGCACAATGCTGGTCCATTCACAGGTGTTTCGGAGCACAACGTTCATCGTTCATTGTTGAACATGGAGCTCCACAGCAGCCCACCCCTACGTGTTCACATGTTAACCCAATGACGTCGTCAATTATGATTGCAATAGGCACGGGACCATCGGTATTCCACTGTCGGTCAATTGTAACGTGTCGGCTCATTGGATGAATCACATTAAAAAGAAAGGAAGAATCGATGGCCGTCTCCACAAATGCCGTCATCGAGGAGAACGGCGGTTCGAAAAGTGCAGCGTACGACGAATGCAGTATTATGCTATGGGAGACACTCTCCTGCCCTTGAATGGGACTTCTTGTGGTAACCGGAGGCACGCTGACAACAATGAACTACCAGCATCCCTTTATGCCTGATGTCTTCCCCGATGGTGATGCCATCTTTCAGCAGTATAACTGTGGGCGTCTCGGAGCTAGAACCATCTGAAATGGTTTGAGGAGCATTATGGTGAAATCACGTTGATGTCTCGGCGACCAAATTCACTTGATGCAAATCCTTTGAAACCTGTCTGGGTCACTTTAGGAGGCCATCAACGTTTACGCAAATCAGCCGCCCTTAACTTACTCGAATGATGTGCCCTGTGCGCAGACGTCTAATGCCACATACCAACAAACTGTCAGATCCCTGAAACGCAGAATCAGTGATGAATTTCGTTTCAAAGAAAGACAGACAGTAGGCAGTCCTAATGTTTTGACTCATCGGTGTATGTACTTAATTTTTTGTATTGTGGTAGGCTAAACAAAGTTCATAATGGCTCAGATTCTCCTCAAGAAAACTATAGTTTCCCATTTTACCCGAGTCCGACCTATTACTCACATCTTCTGTGAGATAGTCAAGGCCTAAGTATCAATTCGCAATTATGTTCCACAGAGATACAGGATTTTGTTATTGTAAATCCATACATTTCTCAATTAGGTAATTAATTTCGACCAACGATAACCATCTTGAGACCTAAAAATAATACATTATATGGTAATTCATTTCGGTCGATGGTGTTATATTCAGGCCTGAATATGGTCATCAGCAACCGGAATCAGTTACCTGACTAATAAACTTCTGTGATCCGTGACGAAATTTTCAAAAACATAAATAAAACATCATTAGGCTCATCTTCTCTAGCACTTGCGAATCCCCATTAATAGTTCTCTGTTGATCCATTGTCGAAGCGGGACAGCGGTTCGTCAAGCCTTCGAAGAAAACACTCGAACAACGAATTCACCGTATCCAGATACCGAACGCTCCAGTTTGCTAGTATCGATGCATCTCACTGTCTATACATATGAAGTGTACATTGGACCTGAAGATGGCATTATTGAGATACCGAAACTCGTTGTCTGAATAAAATAACAACTCAAAACGTACGGTTGTCGGACAATTTTCCTTATAAATAACCATTAGTAATTGTTCACATTGCAGACATCTCCATTGGACTTTTCAATATTCCATGAAGTAAATTCTGAAGTTGCTGTAGCTATGTTTCGAATCACACACCCAGAGGTTTATTTTCAGCACAAATAGAGGTGAATATATATAGACCTTCCCAAAGTATGTCTAAATTTCCATTGCGCCGACCGGGGTGCCGACGGTTCTAGGCGCTACAGACTGGAACCAAGCAACCGCTACGGTCGCACGTTCAATTCCTGCCTCGGGCATGGGTGTTTGTGATGTCCTTAGGTTCGTTAGGTTTGATGACCTTAGAAGTTAAGTCCCATTTGAGCCGAACTCCCACTGCATCCGGAGTTCCAAATGACCATTCGGTTTGTATCAGTGTCAAAGATTTCCCCTTGAAATATCCAACACCCCACCCATGTCAGTGCTATATAGAGCAGCAGCACGCAGTGATGGTAGGGCTTACTCCACGAAATCTGAAGGAACTACCATCTCTCAAAGTAAAATAAACTATAGCAGTTTCTTCATTGCCAGTGTAGTACAGATCTCAAAGCACTTTGGAAAACGGGAGCAAAGTACACATTGTCATCAGAGTGCGATATAACCTTTCGTATCCTCAGACAAGCTATATAGACCACACTTGGTCCAATCTTGTTGAGGAGCCACTGATACTAGTACCTAGCTCAACTTTCGGAGAACAGTACTGAGGCAGTTCAAACATCAGCACTGAGGCAGTCTCCTCTCGCAGATGGCTCTCAACGCTCCATTGCTTACATTCCCAAGGCACTGAAGTCGGCAGGATTACACATCAACAGAGAGAGAGACCCTGGCAACTGCCCACGTAGTACGTAAATTTCGTACATACCTCAACGGTGTCATGTTTCACCTCATTATGTTCTACAGACAGCAGCAGGCATTGTTTAATCTTCAGTCGTCTTTACTGGAAAAGTCATCCCAAAGTTTTGGTGATGGATGCTGTTCTTATCATTATACACACATCAAAATAAGTTCTGTATCACCTCGGTTCCAAGAGCTCCGGAACCTGCACAGATATTGGAATAGAGATCAACATAAACATCATTTCCGCCCTTTTTATTGCTCATTGAAACCCCACATTGCATGTTGTACCACCATACAGCGAGACCTACAGAGGTGGCAGTCCAGAATGATGTACACACCGGTCCCTCTAATACCCAGTAGCTCATCCTCTTGCATTCATGCATGCCTGTATTCGTGGTGTCATAATATCCACAAGTTCAACAAGTCACTGTTGGTCCAGATTGGTAGTTCTCATGGCAAAGGTGTAGGCCAGCAGTTGCAGGAAGTGTTGGGGAGTGAGTACCAGGTGACCAGCATTGTGAAGCCTAATGCAGGATTGGCTCAGGTGACTGTTAACATAGGGGGATTATGTAGGGATTTTACTAAAGAGGATCAGGTAGTGATTGTGAGTGGGGCTGGTAATAGTATTGATAGGGATGGGGAGTATAACGTAGATGGTGACCTGGAAAAGACAGCCACTCAGACTGGCAACACGAATGTGCATTTCGTGGAACTGTTTCAGCGTCACGATCGGCCTCATCTTAATACAGCCGTCAAGCGTAATAACATGAGACTTGGGAGTGCGCTGATGACAGAAAGCATGGGTCACATTTCAGTGGTGTCGGTGGAGTCTATCAGTAGGACGGGTTTCACTACACATGGCCTGCACCTCAACAGGTATGGGAAGGGGAGGTTGGCAAAGCTTATAGGTGACAGCATAGGTGGGGTTGGTGGGATCACTCATGGGAAAATTCCTGCAGTAGTGGGTGTTAGAGCTGAACCTTTTTTAGATTGAAGTCAGCTAATAGGTATTCCTGCTTAAGGGAAGTCTCTCTAACAAGGGAATCACTTTTGATAAAGCTTAGGTATCCGAGTAATGAGGGAATTAGTATATATCATCAAAATATACAAGGTATTAAAGATAAAGTTAGTGAACTGCTTATAGATGTTGACTCTGAAATTATTGGTATATCTGAACACTTCTTAAATAAGGAGATAATTCAGAGGCTTCCTTTACCAGGATACAGGTTGGCTGGCAGCTTTTCGAGGAGCTCTTTGCGGTGTGGGGGAGTAGCCATGTATGTGAAAAACGGCATCCCATTTGAGTCAATTGATGTTTCAAAGTACTGCACTGAAAAGGTGTTTGAATGTTGTGCAGGTGTGGTTAAATTTAACGGAGCTAAACTTCTAACTGTTGTTATTTATAGATCCACAGACTCCGATTTCACATCATTTTTGCTAAAGCTAGAGGCGGTTCTTGGTTCACTTTATAGGAAATACAAAAAGTTAGTTATATGTGGTGACTTCAATATTAAGTGTATAAGTGATTGTGCAAGGAAGAGGATGCTGGTAGACCTGTTTAATTCATATAATCTTATGCAAACCGTGTTCTTTCCAACGAGAGTGCAAGGGAACAGTAGAACAACCATAGACAACATTTTTGTTCATTCCTCATTACTAGAGGGCATTCTGTTAGCAAAAAGGTGAATGGCCTTTCAGATCATGATGAACAGATTTTAACTCTAAAAGATGTTTGATCTGCAACACGTGTTAAATATAGTCATCAGCTGTAGAGACCTTTGTAAACCTTATCAAGGAACTAGAGTGGCAAGATGTTTATAGCGCTGATACAGTAGACGATAAATATAATGCTTTTCTCAAGACTTTTCTCGTGCTCTTTGAAAGCTGCGATCCGTTAGAACGTTCAAAACAGTGAACTAGCACTAACAGGCAGCCTGGGTGGCTGACTAGAGGGATAAGAATATCTTGTAGAACAAAGTGGCAATTACATCAAAACGTTAGAAACAGTCAAAATCTAAATACAGCAGCCCATTACAAACGGTATTGTATGGTGCTTAAAAACGTCATTAGGAAGGCAAAAAGTATGTGGTATGCAGATAGAATAGCTAAGTCTCAGGATAAAATTAAAATCATATGGTCAGTCGTAAAGGAAGTGGCTGGTCTACAGAGACAGGTCGAGGATATAGAATCAGTGCATAGTGGGAATGTCCGTGTTACTGACAAGTCGCATATATGTACAGTATTTAATAATCACTTTCTGAATATAGCAGGTGAACTAAATAGAAACCTAGTCCCAACAGGGAATCATATAGCGCTCCTAGAAAAAAAGTGTTCCGAGACTGTTATTTGAAATGGTCCTCCATGATACTGACAAGAGGGAGATTGAGTTAATAATTAAATCACTAAACACCAAGAACTCTCATGGATATGACGGGGTATCTAGCAGAATACTGAAGTATTGTTCTATGTATTTTAACCCAGTACTTAGCCATATCAGTAACTTTTCCTTTAGGAGTGGTCGGTTTCCTGACCGATTAAAGTACTCGGTAGTGAAGCCACTTTATAAAAAGGGAGACATTGATAATGTTGACAATTTTAGACCTATTTCAATGCCATCGGTGTTTGCTAAAGTTATCGAGAAGGTTGTATATACAAGGTTACTGGAGGATTTAAATTCACATATTTTGCTGTCAAATGTTCAGTTTGGTTTTAGAAATGGTTTAACTGAAAATGCTATATTCTCTTTTCACTGTGAGGTTTTGGACGGATTAAATAAAAGGTTGCGAACGCTAGGTGTTTTCTTTGATTTAACGAAGGCTTTTGACTGTGTTGACCACAAAATATTACTGCAGAAGCTGGACCATTATGGAGTAAGGGGAGTAGCTTACAATTGGTTCGCCTCTTACTTTAAGAACAGAAAGCGTAGGGTAATTCTCCGCAATATTGAGAGTGGTAGTGATGTTCAGTCCCAATGGGGCACTTTTAAGTGGGGCGTTCCCCAAGGGTCGGTGCTGGGGCCACTGCTGTTTCTTATTTATATAAATGATACGCCTTCTAGTATTACAGGTGATTCAAAAATATTTCTGTCTGCTGATGACACCAGCTTTGGTAGTGAAGGATCTTGTGTGTAATATTGAAACAGTATCAAATGATGTAGTTCATGAAATGAGTTCGTGGCTTGTGGAAAATAATTTGATGCTAAATCACAGTAAGACTCAGTTTTTACAGTTTCTAACTCACAATTCAACAAGAACCGATATTTTCATCAGACAGAATGGGCATATTATAAGGTAGACGGAACAGTTCAAGTTTGCATAGATAGTAAGCTGTTGTGGAAAGCCAATGTCCAGGATCTAGTTCAGAAACTAAATGCTGCTTTATTTACCATCAGAACAGTATCTGAAATAAGTGACACTTCAACACGAAAAGTAGTCTACTTCGCATATTTTTATACGCTTATGTCGTATGGTATTATTTTTTGGGGTAATTCACTCAAAAAGGGTATTTTTGGCTCAAAAACGGGATGTTCGAGCTATATGTGGTGTAAGTTCGAGAACGTCTTGCCGGCCCCTATTCAATAGTCTGGGAATTCTGACATTGCCCTCACAGTATATATTTTCGTTAATGTCGTTTGTTGTTAGCAATATTAGCCTATTCCCAAGAGTTAGCAGCTTCCACTCTGTTAATACTAGGCAGAAATCCAATCTGCATGTGGATTACACTTCCTTGACTCTTCTGCAGGAAGGAGTGCAGTCTAAACTGAAGAGTTTCCTCATGACTCATTCCTTCTATTCTGCCGAGGAGCTCTTGGAGGAGCTGAAAAATTAAGCAAATTCCAGTGTTACATTGTTGATTTTCTTTATTTAAACTTACGACTTGTCACCTGAATATGTGGATTGTGCAGTTGTAGTCAGCCCAAAGAAACAGTGCTCATAACGCCTCACTGGGAGGTCTGATATCGACTGACAATGTCGGTTCCTTTTTCCGTTACAAGTAAAACGATTTTTTAAAGCAGAGTTTAACGTGTCCATTCAATAGAGTGGTCCCAAATTAGTCTAGTGAAATGAAATGTCGTGTGGCTAGGGCCTCCCGGCGGGTAGACCGTTCACCTGGTGCAGGTCTTTCGAGTTGACGCCACTTCGGCGACCTGCGCGTCGATGGGGATGAAATGATGATGATTAGGACAACACAACACCCAGTCCCTGAGCGGAGAAAATCTCCGACCCAGCCGGGAATCGAACCCGGGACCTTAGGATTGACATTCTGTCACGCTGACCACTCAGCTACCGGGGCCGGACAATTAGTCTAGTACGATATTTCTTTTCACGTTATGTATTATTTGCGACAGTAAAACAACAAGAATAAACTGCAATCCAGCAGCGACTCACTGGCGCTGCGTGCTTGGGGGTAAGCAGTCATCGCGAGCCAGGGAAATACTATTCTGCTAGAGCCCTGGTTATTCTTTGAGTCTTGCCGTCCCTGTTAATATGTATAGATGAAACAAATATCACACTAGACTCATCTTGGACCACTCTCTCGAATGCGTACGTAAAACTCCGCTTTAAAAGTCATTTTGCTTGGAACGGGAACAGAAACTCACGCTTTCCGTCGATATCGGGCGCCACATGGAAGAAGTGTTGGGCAGTATTTGTCTGGAGTGATTACAGAAATTGCAGATAACTGCTGAAACACCAGAGAAAATGCACCTGATGGCTCTTAGGTGAGACACTCTGTTTCAACACGTATTTGCGATTTCATTTTTGGGTTGTGTAGGTGGAGTCAGTCCAAACAAATAGTCTTCACACATGTAATGGTCAGGAAAGTAACAATACCATATCTAATAATAAATATAATAAATGCCACTTAAGACAGACAACATACTTACATGATCGGTGGATGATGTGATTTGGGTTGCCTGTTTTGAGGTGCATAAAATATTGTCAGGGCGTTTTAAGAGGTTTATTTATTTATTTTTAATGACCGATGGCGCACGAAAGGAAACCACAATGAAAATCAGAAATTGTGGTTTGTACATTTAGCTACACTTACCAGATAATTTCCCACATAGTCACCTCTCCGACTTAGACATTCGATGTAGAGTTGTGTCAACTTCCAGATACACTCGTCATTGAAGGCAGCTGCCTAATTTTCCCGTCAGTTCTCCACGCTTGTCTGTTGCTCGTTGTCTGTTCCAAAATGCTGTCCTTATAGCCAGCGGTTCATTTGAACAAAGTGATGAAAGTCAGTGAGAGCCAAGTCCAGGCTGTATGGTGGGTGAACATACACTTCCCATCGAAAAGGCTGTAGCAGCGTCTCCGTGGCAGCTGCAGTGTGTGACCAAACATCGTAACGAAGGAAGACAAGGTCTGGTGATAACATTCCTCTTCGTTTCGTAGACGATTTTCTCGAATCGCCTTATCTACTCCCTGAACAAGATGATTGGTTGATATTCGTTTCCTTCCCCAACTACCTGCTTCATGAACGTCGGTACGTCCCGCTTCAAAGTTCAGGAACCATTTTCACACTTTACTGTCATACGTGACACGTCATGTGGGCTGCATGAAATGAGGCTAAACCACTCAACGTTAAGAATTCGAATGACAGCACGCATTTTGCCGTTGGTGGGAGACTCCATTGACTGAGGCATCTATTCGTACAGACTGTGCACTTAGAACTGAAAAGTGCGACGTGATGCAATCGAGGGCATGTTAGAGACATTGCACAACACGTCTGCGCTAAACTTCATTGGGTTTTTCAATATGACTTCCATTTCTCAACTGATAGCAATTTAAAAAATAGCTCTTGTATTTTGTCCACAGTAACAATAAACTACTTGTACAATACTTTTTAGCGTTGTGATGTGATAATATGAAACACGTTCTTATGTAATCAAAATATTACAGGTGTACCGTTTCCTCACTAGGGATCGATTAATGTTATGACGCTAATGCTGTTCATAGATGGTGTCCAAATTACGAAGTGATTAATATTGTTTTAGAGATGTACTGATAATTTCGTCCGCTTACAGTACTGCACAACTTTAGTGTACGTGCTAATGATTGATATAAAGTAATCTGAATAATCAGGTATGTCACGAATAATGGCTGCAGCTGTATCCAAACGTGCAACCATCTGATATGGAGTGTCTATTACTGGAACACCAAATAATCCATCTCCTCCCCCAAAAAGAAATCCTTCGCAAAGAGATCGGCAGATCGTGGTGGGCACAACACTGGTCCACCTCTCTCAAGCCAACAGTTGTGGAAAACATTGTCTGAATATTTTCTGACATCAACTACAAAGCGTGGGATGGGCGGGGGCAAAGGGTCATCTAGAACGATAATCACTGCCTGACTGCTAGTGGGGCATTCTACATTGTATGCAGTAGTACTTCAAGGAGAGAGATAACGGTAATTTCCTCCACCGAGCGTGTAAAGCAGGAGATAAGGCTCACTTAGATGGTAGTGAATAATACCAGCTCATACATTTACGGTAAATCTCTGTTTATGGTGCAACATGCAAGTTGTCTTAGTATTTTAAAAGTCACAGTCGTAGCTGTTGTGCCTGCGAATTTATCGTCCCTTGTGAAAGCAGCCTCATCACTCACCAAATCACATGTTTGGAAGTCAGGGATGTTTACAATTTCATGTAGATGCCACTGACTGGGGAACTCATTAGCTGATAGCTCTTGGACCTTCTGTAATTTGACGAGAGACGTGCCCCTCTTGTGCAGGACATTCATCACAATGTCGTTCAGAATGTTAAGTGCCTTGCTATAGGTTGTGTGCTGTCCTGGGGCTTCTTCAGTTTGCTGTAACGCTACACATTGCGAAATCTGCTAATTTCCTATCGGTCAGGTCTAAGGGATCTTGTTTCACCAGGACACCCATCAATACATAATAGGAAATTCTAATATGTGGAATGCTTCAAGGTCGATTTAAAAACACACCTCCTGTCAGTACAAAACTGTTTCTAGCCCAGCCGGAAGCTTATACAGCACATCACCAGTAGCCTAGTACACAATATGACTGTTATACACACATCAACGAAAACGTTTTGCATTATCCCAGTTCCCAGAACTCCTGAAGATAGACTTTGACTGTGGGTATTGTATCAAAGACACAGCCCCTTTGACTGTTCAGAGACGTTACTAAACCCGCCCTAAGACGTAAACAACATGCATGAGCAGCGCCTATTAGACCTAGGGGGTCCGACAGCCGATCAGTTGCAGTCGTTCCATCAGGAAGGAGGCTCGTGTTGTCTTTAGTTCAACCATGCCTAGACGGTCAACACCACGGTTTGATCGCGTCCGCATTGTTACTTTGTGCCATGAAGGGCTCTAAACAAGGGAAGTGTTGAGACATCTCGGAGTGAACGAAGGCGATGTTTTGCGGACTTGTAGGAGATACAGGCAGGAACTGTCGGTGACATGTCTCGCTCATTCCTCCTAAGGGCTACTACTGCAGTGGATGACCAATACCTACGGATTATGGCTCGGAGGAACCCTGACAGTTAGGCCACCACGTTGAATAATGCTTTTCGTGCAGCCATAGGACGTCATGGTACGACTGTGCGCAGTAGCCTGCATGATGCGCAATTTCACTCCCACGTCCATGGAGAGGTCCATCTTTGCAACCACGACACCATGCAGCGCGATACAGATGGGCCCAACAACATGCCAACATGCTCAGCATTGGCATCACGTTCGCTTCACTGATGAGTGTCGCATATGCTTCAAAAAAAAAAAAAAAAAAAAAAAAAAAAAAAAAAAAAAAAAAAAAAAAAAAATAGTAATAATAATAATAAATAAAAAAAAATGTGTGTGAAATCTTATGGTACTTAATTGGTAAGGTCATCAGTTCCTAAGCTTGCCCACTACTTA
The DNA here is from genome assembly GCF_021461395.2 of Schistocerca americana. Lineage (NCBI taxonomy): Eukaryota > Metazoa > Arthropoda > Insecta > Orthoptera > Acrididae > Schistocerca > Schistocerca americana. Next base: position 763,892,268 of record NC_060121.1, on the reverse strand, counting down.
ACCTAAATTATCCTAAGGACAAACACACACATCCATGCCCGAAGGAGGACTCGAATTTCCGCCGGGACCAGCCGCCCAGTCCATGTCTGCAGCGCCTAAGACCTCTCGGCTAATTCCGCGCGGCGCATATGCTTCAACCTGACCATATTCTGAGATGTGTTTCGAGGCAACTCGGTCTGTCCAGTGAGTGAAGCAAGATGGAGGTTGCCTGCTATTTTGGGGTGGCATTATGTAGGGCCGACGTACGCCGCTGGCGGTCATGGTAGGCTCCGTAACGGCTGTACGATACGTGAATGCCATCCTCCGACCGACAGTTCGGCAGCATATTGGGGAGGCATTCGTCTTCATGGACGACAATTCGCGCCCTCTTCGTGCACATCTTGTGAATGACTTCCTTCAGGATAACGACATCGATTGACTAGAGTGACCAGCATGTTCTCCAGATATGAATCCTATCGAAGATGTCTGGGATGATTGAAAAGGTCTATTTATGGACGACGTGACCCACCAACCAGTCTGAGGGATCTATGCCGAATCGTCGTTGAGGAGTGAAACAACTTATTTTTTGATTATTTATTTATATATTTACTGTTCCGTGGGACCAAATTAAGGAGAAGTCTCCATGGTCATGGAACGAGTGAATACATGAAATTATAGCACGATATTAAAAACAGATGAAGTGAAAACAATCCAAATTACGCCACTACGACACGGTCGTGCTCCCTGAGGCACTATATGCAGCAGAGACCGCACTAATCCTATGGCATACACGTATCAGACAACTAGAAAAAGTAGAACGGAAAATACTTAGGAAAATATTTGGCGCAACTAACAACAGTGGAATATGGATCAAGAAACCTACAGAGGAACTATACAAACATACGGAGACAGTCACAGAAAAGATTAGAAAACGCAGACCACAATTCTATGGACACCTATACAGAATGCCATCACACAGACTGACCAAACAGATCTTTGACCGGGTAACCACTAGAAACAGCAGATGAGTGGCAGAAGTAAAAAACGACCTGAACCAACTCAAAATAACAGCAGACACAATAAACGACAGAATAAAATTCAGAAACATCATTAAGAAAAGTAAACTACATGAGATACACTGTGACAAACGAACAGGCGTAAAATGGACCGAAAAACGCAAGCAAGATCACAGCCGGAAGATGAAAGAAATATGGGCAACCAAAAAGGCAATCAAGATGAAGCCGAAGACACAAAGCCGGCAAGAAGCATGGACAGAGGACCGGAAACAGAAACACAGTGAGCGAATGAGGGAAGTTTGGGCAGCAGGGATGGCAGCAAAGGGAACTGGCCATGTAGTTTAGTCCAACTGCGCTCTTTAATGGCAAAACACCAATAATAATAATTTTATAAGGAGAGGGGGGGGGGGCGGAGCGTTAAAGAGCTGCTGCCTTGTCACTCACATCCTAAACAGGTGACAAGAAGTGCCTTTTATACGGATGTATAAATAACGGCTATATAGAGGGTCTATACAGGGGCGATGTTCTTGAGGACAATATTGTGGAAATGGAAGAGGATGTAGATGAAGATGAAATGGGAGATATGTTACTGCCTGAAGAGTTTGACAGAGCACTGAAAGACCTAAGTCTAAACAAGGCCCCGGGAGTAGACAACATTCCATTAAAACTATTGACGGCCTTGGGAGAGCCAGTCCTGACAAAACTCTACCATCTGATGAGCAAGATGTATGAGACAGGAGAAATTCCCCCAGACTTCAAGAAGAATATAATAATTCCAATCCCAAAGAAAGCAGGCGTTGACAGATGTGCAAATTACCGAACTATCAGTTTAATAAGTCACAGCTGCAAAAGACTAACGCGAATTCCTTACAGACGAATGGAAAAACTGGTAGAAGCCGACCTCGGGGAAGAGCAGTTTGGATTCCGTAGAAATGTTGGAACACGTGAGGCAATACTGACCCTCCGACTTATCTTAGAAGAACGATTAAGGAAAGGCAAAACTACGTTCCTAGCATTTGTAGACTTAGGGAAAGCTTTTGACAATGTTGACTGGAGTACTCTCTTTCAAATTCTGAAGGTAGCAGGGGTAAAATACAGGGAGCGAAAGGCTATTTGCAATTTGTACAGAAACCAGATGGCAGTTATAAGAGTCGATGGACATGAAAGGGAAGCAGTGGTTGGGAAGGGAGTGTGACAGGGTTGTTGGCTCTCCCCGATGCTATTCAATCAGTATATTGAGCAAGCAGCAAAGGAAACAAAAGAAAAGTTCGGAGTAGGCATTAAAATCCATGGAGAAGAAAAAATAACTTTGAGGTTCGCCGATGACATTGTAACTCTGTCAGAGACAGCAAAGGACTTAGAAGAGCAGTTGAACGGAATGGACAGTGTCTCGAAAGGAGGGTATAAGATGAACATCAACAAAAGCAAAAGGAAGATAATGGATTGTAGTCGAATTAAGTCGGGTGATGCTGAGGTATTAGATTAGGAAATGAGACACTTAAAGTAGTAAGGGAGTTTTGCTGTTTGGGGAGCAAAATAACTGATGATGGTCGAAGTAGAGAGGATATAAAATATAGACTGGCAATGGCAAGGAAAGCGCTTCTGAAAAGGAAAAATTTGTTAACATCGAGTATTGATTTAAGTACCAGGAAATCGTTTCTGAAATTTTTCTATGGAGTGTAGCCATGTATGGAAGTGAAAGATGGACGATAATATTTTAGAAAAGAAGAGAACAGAAGCTTTCGAAATATGTGCTACAGAATAATGATGATTAGAAGAGTAGATCACATAACTAATGACGAGGTACTGAATAAAATTTGTCAGAAGAGGAATTTCTGCCACAAGTTGACTACAAGAATGGATCGCTGCGTACGACATGTTCTGAGGCATCAAGGGATCACCTATTTAGTACTGGAGGGCAGCGTGGAGCGTAAAAATCGTAGAGGGAGACCAAAACATGAATTTAGTTAGCAGATTCAGAAGGATGTAAGCTGCAGTAGGTACCGGGAGATGATAAAGCATGCACAGGATAGAGTAGCATGGAGAGCTGCGTCAACAGTGTCAGGATTGAAGACCACAACAACATTGTTATTATGTATTAAAGTCATTATACAGGGTGTAAATTTAAAGCTGACAAACCAGAATAACTCTAAAAATAAACTTCACACGTAAAAATGTGCAGAATGCAAATTTGATTATTTTCGAGGGGGCATCTGCTGGTGCTAAAATTAGCCCGCCACGCCAGCCGCCTGGTGGTGGGATGGGAGACAACTTTAAAATTTCACATGGGAACACCCATTTTTTTTGCAGTATCGGATTATACGTAAAAAAACTACACACATTTTGTCTTCAACATTTGTTCTGTTTCTTGGTAGTTGGTGCTGTAATTCAAGAAAATCCATGTTCTCACTTTTTCGTGGTAAATATAATATACTTATTTACTTTGTGAATTTTGATTCGCTAAAACTAAAACACTCCCTCTCTCCCCATAAGGTGAGGTTTAAGAGAGAGGAATTGTAGTTTTACAAATGTTGACCCTAATATTAATTTTTCCTGCAGATTCTGATAAGTGTTGTTTGTTGGGTCTACATGTGTAAAACCTCTGGTTTGTTAACTTAAAGTGTACACCCTGTATATTAGAAGGTGTGTGATAGATAGCAGCTGTTTTCTTCTTATATTCTCTACCGCTTATTTCTTAAAACGAAAAAAAAAACCTGTAACCCCATAACCTTTGTCACTGAAGCTTTATGTCAGTCTTCATGCACTTTCAAGCTGCCTGCTTTCGTCAGCCCTGTTATACAGTGTAATACACTTTATTGTCCCATTTTCCGCTGACGCCATTCGATTTTTGTGTGCTGCAACTGTTTTCGGAAATTACAAAAATCACCCCGGAAAATTAATTTTTTTTCAAATATGAAAACATGTTCCAAGGTAGAGCATGGTCATGTACCTAGGAACAAATATTTGATAGAAATTTTGCAGTCGAGAAAATCTTCTCAATATTGTACTAAATAGTCTGTCTATTATATTATTATTATTCCACTACAGACCAAACGTCAGTATGCGAAATAAATTTAAGCAGAAGAACTACCAAAAACTGGTTGCAAGTTAAATACATTTTGAAATAGATTCTACAGGAAACCCACACAATTTCCATTTTCAAGACAGATAAAATTGTTATGATGTTGGTCGGCCGGGGTAGCCGAGCGGTTCTAGGCGCTTCAGTCGGGAACCGCGCGACTGCTACGGTCGCAGGTTTGAATCCTGCCTCGGGCATGGATATGTGTGACGTCCTTACGTTAGTTCGGTTTAAGTAGTTCTAAGTCCTAGGGGACTGATGACGTCAGCTGTTAAGTCCCATAGTACTCAGAGGCATTTGAACCATTTGTTATGATGTTGAAGAAACTCAGTTAATTTGCAAATATCCCATGTTACATGGCAAAAAGTCTTCTTCTGTTTCAATTTACAAGATAGTGCCTACCGTCGAACTACAGCTTCGATGTCCAAACACTATATAACTACTTTTATTAATATACACAATTTGACAAGAACTAACGATTTATTTCACATAGCATTAAAATATTATACAGCACTAAAATGGGTATGACCCAAAATATTTACAAAAGCTGCGCAGACACAGTCACCTATCTAACAACAAACAAACTGTAGAAAATGGCGGAGACTCTCTAGTGCGCATTCTTTATGTGATTCTAAAATCACTACACCGAAGTACAGACCAAAACCTCTGTGTGTTCTACGTACATAGGTACTGATATTCATTTCCACGGAATCGCGATCACCTGTACATGACTCACCGTCATGTTTCACGAATATCCTTCTTTTCAGTTGAATTCAGACTTCAGTATGCAGGCGCATATGAGACTAAATTGTTTTTATTCACACAAACTTCACTAATTAAAATGATTTTTCTCTTATATTCTTCGTTATTCCTCTTTTCCTTTCATACTGTTTCTGGGAGTACGTCACATTTCCACTTACACCCAGAAATTTTCATCTCTCTGGCGATCTTCTCTTGCTCGAAACCAATCAGCAGTTTGCTTCATTTTCTGTAAGTAAATAAGTTTTCCCCATTACGTTTGCCTATTTTTTTAGTTTTTAGCCAGTCTCGGAATCATGTTCTCCTTCCTTACGCGGTACCTTCCCATCATTGACTAGAAATAATATTGTCGATATGTCGTTAAATTTCTTGGAAAACGCAAAGTGCCTGTAATGCATCCAGCACAATTTATTTCATCTTGTTCCTCTAGAGACTCCCTTTTCTATACAAGCTGCTCACAAATCCTTCTCGTCTGCAAACTGCGGAGAACACTTAGTTGATAAACGTTTACGGAAGTAAACATGTTCGGAAATGGTCCATATTACTTATGTAAGGGAAAGAAAACCGAATTTCATAATCCTCTGTCGAAGGAACAGTCATGCTCGCCGATGACGAGTCCGACAAGGAATCAGCAGCCAAGCCCCAACGCAAACGTCACACGGAGCAGTGACTGCACCGGCGTGAAGGTGATGTCGTTCATGGATGAGGATTTAGTCTCTCACCGGGACTAGCGTAGGCTAGGACTGTTTCTAAAAGACCACGTGAGAGTTGAGTATTGGTCTAATTGAATAAATAATAAATTTCTCGACTTAGACATTTACAGTTACTTCAGAAGTCTTACTTTATGCGATGGATGATTGTCGGGACTAGCGCCCTTACTCACGTAGACCTACACTATGTGATCAAAAGTATTCGGACACCCTCAAAAACTTACTTTTTCATATTAGGTGCAGTGTGCTGCCACCTTCTGCCAGATACTCCATATCAGCTACCTTAGTTGTCATTAGAAATCGTGAGAGAGCAGAATGGGGCGCTCCGCGGAAATCACGTTCTTCGAACGTGGTCAGGTGATTGGGTGTCACTTGTGTCATACGTGTGTACGCGAGAAATCCACACTGCTAAACATCCCTAGGTCCACTGTTTCCGAAGCAATAGTGAAGTTGAAACCTTAAGGGACACGTACAGCATAAAAGTGTACAGGTCGATCTCGTTTGTTGACTGACAGAGACCGCCGACAGTTGAAAAGCGTCGAAATGTGTAATTGGCAGATATCTATCGAGACCATCACGCAGGAATTCCAAACTGCATCAGGATCCACTACAAGCACTATGACAGTTATTTCATGGTCGAACGGCTGCCCGTAAGCCATACTCTGCGCCGGTAAATGCCAAACGACGCTTCGCTAGGTATAAGGAGCGTAAACACTGGACGATTGAACAGTGAGAAAGCGTTTGACGAATCACGGCACACAATGTGGCGATCCGATGGCAGGGTGTGGGTATGATGAATGCCCGGTAAACTACATCTGCCAGCGTGTGTAGTACCAACTCTAAAATTCGGAGGCGGTGGTGTTATGTTGTGGTCGTGTATTCATGGAGGGGGCTTGCACCCTTGTGGTTCTAAGTGGCACTGTCACATCACAGGTCTACGCTGATGTTTTAAGCACCTTCCTGCTTCCCACTGTTGAAGAGCAATTCTGGGATGGTGATTCCATCTTTCAACACGATCGAGCACCTGTTCATAATGCATGGCTTGTCGCGGAGTGGCTACACGACTACACGACTATAAGATCCTTGTAATGATCTGGTCTGCACGGAGCCTTGATCTGAATTTGGAACGCCGAATTCGTGCCAGGCCTCACCGACCGACATCGAATCCTCTCTCAGTGCAGGACACCGTGAAGAATGGGCTGCCGTTCCCCAAGAAATCTTCCAGCACCTGATTGAATGTATGCCTGCGAGAGTGGAAGCTGTCATCAAGGCTAAGGGTGGGCCAACACCGCATTGATCACCAGCATTACCGATGTAGGGCGCCCCCCACGAACTTGCAAGTCATTTTCTGTCAGGTGTCCGGATACTTTTGATCACATAGTGTATGAGCGGTGGTCCCGGGGCTGTTGTTAACCTACAATAGTCACAATAGCCATCTAGATTAGCGCGAAAATGAAGTTACAGAACAATCTAAAGTAATATGCGCTTGGAAAACATTTTGTGCCCAATCAGGAGGTAATGGTAACCATATGTGGAATAGTTGAAGACCGTATAGAATCTATTCACTGTTAAACAGTGAATAAACAACAATACGCACAAAAATAATTGTGTTTGCTCGGAAAATAATGAGTTTTACTGCCAGACTAGAAAGAATATCACCCTCACCTCGCATCAGAATTTTGACAGCCCCAGCGAATCCATTCACTTACCTGAGATTCATTTCAATCGTCTAGAATGACTGTAATGAGTGTATTCGGGGTCGCACATGGCACAGGTACGCTAGTGCGGTAGAGCATCTGCTGCAGGTACTTCTACAGGCCTGAGGGTATGGCAGACTGGCCGTATTGCAGATGGTCACGTTCCAGCCGCACTTCAGTCTTCTGCCAGTGCGTCGTCTCCGTGTCACGTCCTGCGCTCTCTGCTCCTCGCGTCTTAAGGACAGCGGCGGCCTCCCACACTTCTTCCTCTTCCCTTCAGCTCCTACAGCCCTAACGACCGTCCTCACAAAACCTGCGACAGACGGTACCAGAGGTGAGTCGAGCCATCCGAAGGCTTTCCGTTCTAGAGCACTAAAAATTTTGAAGCTGTTGCACTACTAGAGAAAAATATTGTGGTGTCATGAGTGATTGATCAGAGGAGTTTGACGGTTGTAACAAATACAGTTATTAGTCTCGTATAAGTATCATTTACGTTGGAACCTTAACAAAATAATAGTTCCTTTTCAAAAATCTAGAGACATCCAATCGATTCTCGTTAGAAATAACGAAAAGGGCCTACTTTTAAATGAACATAATTCGAGACGTTCAGAAGTTCGAGCATTTCGTCACTCGTGCTACAACAGGTCTCATAGACAACTATACAGTATTATTGTTGTTGTTGTTGTGGTCTTCAGTCCTGAGACTGGTTTGATGCAGCTCTCCATGCTACTCTATCCTGTGCAAGCTTCTTCATCTCCCAGTACTTACTGCAACCTACGTCCTACTGAATCTGCTTAGTGTATTCATCTCTTGGTCTCCCTCTACGATTTTTACCCTCCACACAGCCCTCCAATGCTAAATTTGTGATCCCCTGATGCCTCAGCACATGTCCTACCAACCGGTCTCTTCTTCTAGTCAAGTTGTGCCACAAACTCCTCTTTTCCCCAATTCTATTCAATACCTCCTCATTAGTTATGTGATCTACCAATCTAACCTTCAGCATTCTTCTGTAGCACCACATTTCGAAAGCTTCTATTCTCTTCTTGTCCAAACTATTTATCGTCCATGTTTCACTTCCATACATGGCTACACTCCATACAAATACTTTCAGAAACGACTTCCTGACACTTAAATCAATGCTCGATGTTAACAAATTTCTCTTCTTCAGAAACGCTTTCCTTGCCATTGCCAGTCTACATTTTATATCCTCTCTACTTCGACCATCATCACTTATTTTGCTCCCCAAATACCAGAACTCATTTACTACTTTAAGTGTCCCTCAGCATTACGCGACTTAATTCGACTACATTCCATTATCCTTCGTTTTGTTTTTGTTGATGTTCATCTTATATCCTCCTTTCAAGACACTGTCCATTCCATTCAACTGCTCTTCCAAGTCCTTTGCGGTCTCTGACAGAATTACAAAGTCATCGGCGAACCTCAAAGTTTTTATTTTTTCTCCATGGATTTTAATACCTATTCCGAATTTTTCTTTGTTTCCTTTACTGCATGCTCAATATACAGATTGAATATCATCGGGGGTAGGCTACAACCTTGTCTCACTCCCTTCCCAACCACTGCTTCTGTGTAAGGAATTCGCGTAAGTATTTTGCAGCTGTGACTTATTAAACTGATAGTTCGGTAATTTCCACATCTGTCAAGACCTGCTTTCTTTGGGATTGAAATTATTGTATTCTTCTTGAAGGCTGAGGGAATTTCTCCTGTCTCATACATCTTGCTCATCAGATGGTAGAGTTTTGTCAGGACTGGCTCTCACAAGGCCATCAGTAGTTCTAATGGAATGTTGTCTATTCCCGCGGCCTTGTTTCGACTCAGGTCTTTCAGTGCTCTGTCAAACTCTTCACGCAGTATCATATCTCCCATTTCATCTTCATTTACCTCATCTTCCATTTCTATAATATTGTCCTGAAGTACATCGCCCTTGTATAGACCCTCTATATACTCCTTCCACCTTTCTGCTTTCCATTCTTTGCTTAGAACTGGGTTTCCCTCTCAGCTCTTGATATTCATACAAGTGGCTCTGTTTTCTCCAAAGGTCTCTTTAATTTTCCTGTAGGCAGTATCTATCTTGCCCCTAGTGAGATAAGCCTCTACATCCTTACATTTGTCCTCTAGCCATCCCTGCTTCGCCATTTTGCCCTTCCTGTCGATCTCACTTTTGAGACGTTTGCATTCCCTTTTGCCTGTTTCATTTACTGCATTTTTATATTTCCTCCTTTCATCAATTAAATTCAATATTTCTTCTGTTACCCAAGGATTTCAACTAGCCCTCGTCTTTTTACCTACTTGATACTCTGCTGCTTTCACTACTTCATCCCTCAGAGCTACCCATTCTTCTTTTACTGCATTTCTTTCCCCCATTCCTGTCAATTGTTCCCTTATGCTCTCCCTGCAACACTGTACAACCTCTGGTTTAGTCAGTTTATCCAGGTCCCATCTCATTAAATTCCCACGTTTTTGTAGTTTCTTCAGTTTTAATCTACAGTTCATAACCAATAGATTGTGGTCAGAGTCCACATCAGCCCCTGGAAATGTCTTACAATTTAAAACTTGGTTCCTAAAGCTCTGTCTTACCATTATATAATCTATCTGATACCTGCTAGTATCTCCAGGATTCTTCCACGTATACAACCTTCTTTTATGGATCTTGAACCAAGTGGTAGCTATTATTAAGTTATGCTCTGTGCAAAATTCTACCAGACGGCTTCCTCTTTCGTTTCTTAACCCCAATCCATGTTCACCTACTATGTTTCCTTCTCTCCCTTTTCCTACTCTGGAATTCCAGTCACCCATGACTATTAAATTTTCGTCTCCCTTCACTACCTGAATAATTTCTTTTAGCTCATCATACATTTCATCAATTTCTTCATCCTCTGCAGAGCTAGTTGGCATATAAACTTGTACTAATGTAGTAGGCATGGGCTTCGTGTGTATCTTAGCCGCAATAATGCGTTTACTATGCTGTTTGTAGTTGCTTACCCGCACTCCTATTTTTTAATTCGTTATTAAACCTACTCCAGCATTACCCCTATTTGATTTTGTATTTATAACCCTGTATTCACCTGACCAAAAGTCTTGTTCCTCCTGCCACCGAACTTCACTAATTCCCACTATATCTAACTTTAACCTATACATTTCCCTTTTTTACATTTTCTAACCTACCTGCTCGATTAAGGGATCTAACATTCCACGCTCCGATCCGTAGAACGCCAGTTTTCTTTCTCCTGATAACTACGTCCTCCTGAGTAGACCCCGCCCGGAGATCCGAATGGGGGACTATTTTACCTCCGGAATATTTTACCCAAGAGGCCACCATCATAATTTAACCATACATTAAATCTGCATGACCTCGGGAAAAATTACGGCTGTAGTTTCCCCTTGCTTTCAGCCGTTATAGTATTATTAGGAAGTAGATTAGTCTCTCATGCAAGAAATCCAGTCCTCACTCTAGTAGACCAGAAAGGAAGTATCAGGCAGGGATTTTCAGAACTTTAGTGTGTACCATGGTTAAACATTGTTTTTAACATATTTTCACCGTCATTTGCAGGTACGAGTCATCTGTCTTCTCTGCCGTGCCGTCTGCGCAGGCCACGTGTTACAAGAACCTGACTGAGAATAGTCCAGTGAAACGTTACTTGACGCACGAATCTGTGTAAAACTTCTTTTCTACATGTGATTTGCGTGTATGTATACTTCATGGACCTCTTGAGTGCTCGTCAACAAGCATTTAATACCTTTTTTGTGACAAAGGAAATATTCAGTGCAGCATGTTGTATCTCGGGAGCATTTTATTTTGTCTGAGCTTTTGCATTAGCTTTTTTTTGTCAATGAGACATAAATACAGTAGCTTATGAAAGCATTAGACACGATAACATACTCCCCTTGTTGCCGAAACTGTTTGGAATTGAATGTTTTCCGTCTATCATGATAATGTTTCTGCTCACTACTTGAAGACCTGTGAATCATGGTTCGTAGAATACTACATGGATCTGCTGCATAGGTCTGCTCATCTTGAACCGCAGTGATTATTTTTGAAATGTACTGGGACATATATTTCCCAGTAAATATGGCATCATTACATCACTTAGGAAGTATCTAATCATCGTCTTTTTGCATCGACATCAACATTCAGAGGACAATTTCAAATTGTCAACATGTCATGTTAACATCTATGTATTTGAAGTTAGCTTCTTACAGTAGTTTATTTTATCGGAATATCTTCCGGCGTTCACACATCAGCGGTGGTACTTGAATTACATAAGACAAAATACATTTCTTATACTAACAAGGGGAGGCCGCCAATTGTGAAATTCAGATTCGAATCATACTGCGCATAATAAAAGCTCATGGTCAGAGGTGTAATGTGGCAAAGCACCAAGATGCACTTCTCAGCCGTTGTCGAGAAAATCGACAGTTAAAAGAAACCGTTGTGGTGAAATACTCTCTACGATTAATAATTCTTCACAGCGTCGTGGCGCAGCGGTAAGCGCTCGGGTTCGTAATCCGAAGGTCGACGGATCAAATCTCGTACAATGCAACTTTTTTTTTTAGTATTTGTTTCTTATAATTCAAATATATATATAATTCCCGGCAATCAGTTGCAACAATTATGCATATAATAAGTTGTTGAAAGTCGTTTGTCGTGGAAAAACTGGCGACATCATTACGTTTTCCGCAAACAAAGTTGTATTTCACAAATGTTATTAGTTGCCTTCATAATGTTAATCACGTATAGTTAACGGAAGACGTAGAAACTGTGGTGTCACCGCCAGACACCACACTTGCCAGGTGGTAGCCTTTAAGTCGGCCGTGGTCCATTAGTATACGTCGGACCCGCGTGTCGCCACTATCAGTGATTGCAGACCGAGCGCCACCACACGGCAGGTCTAGTGAGACGTCCTAGCACTCGACCCAGTTGTACAGCCGACTTAGCCAGAGATGGATCACTGACAACTACGCTCTCATTTGCCGAGACGATAGTTAGCATAGCCTTCAGCTACGTCAATTGCTACGACCTAGCAAGGCGCCATAGCATTGGATATTATTTTATATTGTGGTTATAACATGTATCGTCAAGAGAGATGTTCTACACTTGTGGATTAAAGTTAAGTATTATATCAACTACGTACTTTATTTGCTAGACTCAAATCCTTTAACTGTTCCAGACCTCGCGCCAGTCAGCGTGTAATTAAACGCGTGCATTTCGGCCTCCCCTCGCAACACAGTGTTGGCTCTTATGCCAACACTTCAGAAACGATATTCCGAAACGAATACGTATAGCGTAAGTCAAACGTTGAAATTAGAATAGAGACCCCACGAACACAAATTTGCTGTGGCAGGTATGAAATATAAACTCCGTTACTCGCTCGTTACACTTGAATGACTGATGTTGAGTGGGCCGAAACGAGCCGCCGCATAACAGCGTAGTCGCCTGCTAACTTCGAAAGAAGGTAGATGCGGTCCCTATCGCAACTTATAACATTGTCGAAAATCAGTGCGGACGGGAGAGCTTTGGTACACCCTGTTAAAAAAAACGGAAAAATGGAGGCGGTACAATTGGAGAGCGAGCCTTCACCAACATGCATAAGCAATTCATTAATACTTTATGTATATATATATATATATATATATATATATATATATATATATTTGAATTACAAAAAACTAATAATAAAAAAATTTGCAGGGCGCAAGATTTGATCCGGCGACCTTCGGATTACGAACCCGAGAGCTTACCGCTGCGCCACGACGCTGTAGAAAATTATTAATCGTCGAGAGTATTTCACCGCAACGGTTTCTTTTAACTGTAGATTTTCTCGACAACGGCTGGGAAGTGCATCTTGGTGCTTTGCCACATTACACTTCTGGCCATGAGCTTTTATTATGCGCAGTATGAATCGAATCTGAATTTCACAATTGGCGGCCTCCTCTTGTAAGTACCCAGCATTGCCCAGATATGCGTTTATTCCAATACTACTCGCTTCTCTTCTCCTCTCCTTGTCCATATTTTCCACTCCTCTGTCCATCTCCTTCTCCCTCCTCTCTCTCTCTGCCCACCTCCTATTCCTCTTCGCAGTGTCTGCTGATTTCTCCTCCACCCTCTCTGAGTACATCTCTTCCTTCACCCTCTCTCAGTTCACTTTCCTCATCCTCCTCTGTCCATCTCCTCCTCTCTCATTCCTCTATCCATCTCCTCCTACCCCATCCCTCTGTCCATTTCCTTCGTTTACATTTCTCTTTCCATTTACCCCTCCCTCTCACTTTGTCTATCTCCTCTTGTCTCGTATCTGAGTCCACGACCTCAGTCGCCCTCTCTGTCTCTCCACGTGCTCTTTCCGAATCCCTCTCTTTCCATGTCTTCACCCCCTTCTCTCTCCAAGTTATCACCCCAACCCCAGTTCTGCGTGGCTGATTCATATCCCCGCAGTGGTTGTTTCTATGCAGTAATATGTCTACCACTGTTGCTCGACATTAATTTATGGATTCTGAATGAGCTTTATATACACAGCTTTGCCAGAGTACCCACATGCCACCATATATTTAATATATTTTTCAAATGATTCACACCTGTTTGTACATAAATTTCACCTGTATCTGTAGCTAATTTCATCCTGCAGTTTTGATTTCAGTTAGCCCAATCACTATGTTACGTCTCTTGAAAAAAAAAAATGTGTGTGAAATCTTATAGGACTTAACTGCTAAGGTCATCAGTCCCTAAGCTTACACACTACTTAACCTAAATTATCTTAAGGACAAACACACACACCCATGCCAGAGGGAGGACTCGAACCTCCTCCGAGACCAGGTGCACACTCCAAGACTGCAGCGCCTCAGACCGCTCGGCTAATCCCGCGCAGCTACGTCTGTTGAACAGCATGCAGTACAAAGATATAATTTAGCACGCTCATTAAATTGTACATGTGAATATCGTCTGCAAAACGTGTCGTGAATACAGATAGTAGTAAAGAAGTAATATATTGAAACGCCATGCCTGATGCAGGAGATTCACTGTAAGAACAGCGAACATGCGGTAAGCGATAAACCTTTTTTCATTTATCATATTGTGGATATTTCCAGCGAGAAAAAGTTTCATAAAAGTGTGAAATTATGTGTAAAGTTTGATGCAAGTAACAAAGAGCTCTCGTTCTCAAATATTGCATGAATAAAAATCTGCGAATTCGTGCGTAATGAGCTCCACTTCTTTTCCCCTCTCCTCATCTTTGATAAGTGGCTACCACATCGATACTTTCCATAAAATATGTGATATGTGTACCAAGATTGGTTGAAATCGGTCAGCCGCACGTAGTGGCCTCTGGGTTTCAGGCGCCATATGGCGGATTGCGCAGCCGCTCCCTCCGGAGGTTCGAGTCCTCCCTCGAGCATGGATGTGTGTGTGGTTCTCAACATAAATTACAGTTTTTAAGTAGTGTGTAAGTCTAGGGACCGATGACCTCAGCAGTTAGGTCCTTTAGGATTTCACATACATTTGGACATTTAAAATCCTACAGCAGTTTGTGAGGGGATTTGCAACATACATGCAGTAACGAAAAAAAAAAAAAAAATTGCGACACCAAGAAGGAGTTGTACGACGTAACAAAGCTTGGTTAGCATGGTCATACACCTCATATATGATGTCTGTTTAAATTTCGCACTGGTCGCATATGAGTGGCTCTATTAAAGCCACTATGAGGATTCAAATCAAGTCCGCTTTATAAACACTCTGTAACGGTCGTGAGCGTTAGTTACCTTTTGAGACTGGACGTGGTGAGTTGATATTAGTTAAGAATGCTTTTAGAGCGACAAAAACGGCATTACCAACACCTCACTGAGTTTGAGCGAGGTCGTGTAATATTACTACGAGATGCTGGATGGTCCTCCATCGATGTTGCAGAAAGATATGGCAGGAACGTAGTCTTTGTTCATGACTGCTGGCAGCAGTGGCCACCACAATTTAGGGTTGCAAGAAGACCGGGATCAAGACCGCCACGTGGCATTATGGTGAGGGAGGATCATCGTGTTCAGCGTATGGCCCTGGCACGTCGTACTGGATCTGCAGGAGCAATTTAAGCAACAGTTGGCACCACAGTGGAACAATGAGCTGTTACTAGTCGATAACTTCAAGGCCGCGCGGGATTAGCCGAGCGGTCTTGGGCGCTGCAGTCATGGACTGTGCGGCTGATCCCGGCGGAGGTTCGAGTCCTCCCTCGGGCATGGGTGTGTGTGTTTGTCCTTAGAATAATTTACGTTAAGTAGTGTGTAAGCTTAGGGACTGATGAACTTAGCAGTTAAGTCCCATAAGATTTCACACACATCTGAACACTTGATAACTTCAGGGACAGCACCGAGCCAATCGCCCTGTAGCGTGCGTTCCTCTGACTGCAAACTACCGGCTTTTGCGACTTCAATGATGTCAAGCGACAGCTCAGTGGAGGGCAGGTTGAAGGTCTGTTGTGCTTTCTGATGAAAGCTAGTTCTGCCTCTGTGCCATTGATGATCGTTTGTTAGTTAGAAGGAGCCAAACTCAGAACCTGTAACCAACCTGTCTGCGTGCTAGACACATAGGATCATCACCTGGAGATACCGTCTGAGGCATGCTTTCGTATGACAGTAGAAGCACTCTCGTGGTTATCCCGCGCATCCTGACTCCAAATCTGTAAGTCATTCTGGTGATTCGACCTGTTGTGGTGCCATTCATGAACAGCATTTCAGCGGATGATTCCCAATGGGGTAACGCTCGCCCACATTCCGTTGTTGTAACCCTTGCCCTACAGCGTGTCGACATGTTGCGCCGGCCTGTTCGATTGCTAGATCTGTCTCTAATCAAGAACTTATGGGACATCAACTCCAGCGTCATCCGTAAACAGCATAAACAGTACCTGTATTGACCGAGTAAGAGCGATAGGCTTGAAATTTCACTCCACAAACTTACATCCACCACCTGTACAACACTGTTTATGTGCGTTTGCATGCTTGAATACTACATTCTGGCAGTTACACCGTTTATTAATGTACAAGCATCCCACATCTTTTACGGCTTATATCGGCCTTACGTTGGCCTGTGATCTTGTAATGTTAATTTATTAAATATGTTACTTAGACAAATTTGTTCTCGGAATTTATTTACTCTATATTAATTACTTTTTGGCGTTGACTTTTTTTCTGTCAGTGTATATATGTAGATCCATGTTTTTGATTCACACGACTTATGTCATTCATAGTATATACTCTTTTATGAGCCTGAAGTTTCCTAAAACATCGTAATCTGACGTGCATTACATTTGTTGCTATCATAGTGATTCGTAATACGTCGATATCATTGGCAGTCACATATTTCTACCATCAGGGAAGTGTTTGCACAAGTACAAAGTTTTGCAGATCATTGTAGATTGTAGGAGCCGCCCATGACAAATGGTGAAATCCCTACTCTTTTTCCAAGATGCTGACCGAGGACCTGTTTGATGTCGTTAGACGTAGTA
Source organism: Schistocerca americana (assembly GCF_021461395.2). NCBI lineage: Eukaryota > Metazoa > Arthropoda > Insecta > Orthoptera > Acrididae > Schistocerca > Schistocerca americana. The sequence goes on along the minus strand of NC_060121.1, from coordinate 763,875,531 downwards.
CAACGGTATTCAAGATCATTCCATTAATTACTTGAATACAAGTCGTTGCCGTGTCTTCACCGATGGCTAGGGTCCACGCATTCTGGAGATGAATCCGCTGAATCAAACAGCGGCCTCATGGCAGCCAAGGACGCTTGCATCAGCTCGGAGCGGAATTCGATGATACCGTAGTGCGGCGGTTTGCCACCTACTGCAAGGTAGGCACGCCACATCGGTAGCCCTGCTTCGCGGGGGCAGTGACCGCTACGTGGTTGTTTTGATTCATACGCCGTTTCGGGGAGTACTCAGTCACTGCCCATGTTGTCCACTCGGGTGGACCGCCATGTTGGATGTCATGACGTCGTGCTAAATGCTGAACCCGGTTCGCCGGTGCGCTAAGCCGTCAGACTCGTACGACGCTGCAGTTTTTAGGACAGCTTCTGCTCTGGATCGGAACCGTGTTGGAAGACGCCGGATTACCCATCATTGCTAGATGCTGCGCTTATTTCAGTACTGGATGGTGGACTTCATTATCAGCTACTACGAACCGCTGATCTTCTAGGGGGGGGGGGGGGCAGGAACTGTAAGACCGACACTAGAAAAATCTCCCACACGACGTTACTCTCCAACAAGCAGAGAATCTAAGGCTCACGACGTGAATGACAGCGATCCTGCTGATTGAGTGCGCTAACCTAGTGTCGTCCAGGAGAGGCCCTTCTCAACGACGTCATTTTTAATGACCGAATATGTTCTGCTCTTCTCAAGTTGTCAGCTGTCTTCATTTCAGCTGCATTTGCTGAACTAATTTACGACTTATTCAAATTCCTGCCAAGTGATGTTGAGTCCTACTTAGTGTCTCTTATATAACGTTACGAGAATAACGAAGGCAATTCTGTCTGTGGTCCTCCGACCATCTTCTTGCTAAGGTCGCTCACAGTCGCACACGACAGTGTCGTGGTTGCTGTATTCCTGACCGAGTAACGGTGTTGGTACGTTTCCTGACTGACTAACGCTGCTGAAACGCTTACTGTTCCCCGCTAGCGGCTGTTGACACTTTCATCTGATTAAGCAACGCCGGCTGTTCGAACTTAGGAAATTTTATTCTCCCGCTTCATTACTAACTTTTTACTGATGCACTTCCCTTCTATCAGTCAGTGGTATGATTCGATAACATACCTCAGTATTGTGAACCAGTTTAATCCGTCAAAATAATCGTTAGTTTTTTTGCGTTCGGTGTATAGATAGTCCACTCTATTTAAATCACGCGTGACTGCAACAGTGATTCTATAATTTCATTTCCAATGGCTACAGTGTTTAGCTACCGTGAAGCTTGTAGTTCAGTTTTCCCAGATACTTTGAACTGAGTGTACACTGAGTACATATGGTCATAGGTTCCTGTAATGGAGTTGCTTTTTCTTGCTTCTTGATCGAATAGCTGGAAGGAAGCAGGGAGCATGCTGGATAAGATTATCGAAGAAAATTTGTTAGTAAGAAGGTGTTGATGATTACCATTTGTGGACTATGGTTCCGGTTATTACATCTGTTGGTTCGGACTTGCCAGACAGTTTACAGGTAGAGACCCATACCAGCACTAATATCGTTCCGTGACGATACTAGGCCAAGACGCTGAGAGGCCCAAGCTTCCTCAACGTTCCAGTTTAGTTCATGCATTAGAAACATAAAAGTTTCAAGTTAAATCTTGTCACAGTACGTTATACATTAATAGCATCAAGATGGTTCTTGGCTTGCAAAGCAGAAGACCTATGCTTTATGGAAGACTTCGTGAATCAAATCTATTTTCAGTTACATCAGCAATAAAATTCGATATGAAGCATTCAGTGTTCTGCGCTCGTAATAAGAATCAACATATGCATACAATTATGGGGAATGTACTCCCACTCATTTCGAATAGAAGCTTGTGTCATTACATGCGAGGGCAGGGAGAGAAAGAAGCCGATCCGCAAGAAAAATGATTAAGTATGGAATAAATCACTAGTACACTTACAAAAAAAAATCGATTTAGGAAGTGAGAAGCTACCACCACCGTCATAAAAATAATATCCGGTTTCAAATATTGGTACTCGTTCTGCATGAAAGGAAGTGAGCAGTTGATTACAAAAAGCTACAGCACGCCGCAGTATAACCGGATGAGCGCGTAGGTGAACAGAAATGACAACGTAAGGAAATCTTGAAGTTTGTCATTCACCTTTAAGACAATCCTGTGTCTGAGGCTGCTTGCGGTACAAGAGGTGGCGTGTGTTTCTCGAGAGTTGCTTACCAGCCATTTGCTCGATCACCTTTCTAGGAGGAAAAGGATTTACTTTTAGGGTTATTTCCATCAGCCGATACGTTCCGGTTATCCTACTCCATTGGCTGCTTAACGTACAGCCAATGCACGTCATGCATTCTCCAGCAGTCGCACAACTCATGTCCTCTTGGACATGGGATTTGTTGGCAGAGCTTATAACACTACCGTCTGCTACAGCTACACCATAACCTCGAAGCTGGAGGCAAGTCGTGAAATAAAACTATCTTGTTAAAGCAATTATGGTATAAAGCAACAGAGCATTGTTACCCTCTGAGAGGAATTTTGTTATGTTGACCGCGTTGTACCTAACGGAGGTGGCTTATCGGAAATGAAAGTCAGAATTACGTAAATATTTGAACAAACAAAATGTTGCCTATCTGCGCTGTTTAACGGATAAAGAAAACGGTCGCCAGCCTAACTAGGCAAGAGAATGATTAACATTCTCGTTCAAGAAAATAGTTATTAGTAACTTTAATGGATAAACACAACCTATACTTTGGCACACGCGAGTGCAGTGAACTCTGACACATACATATGTTTACGGTAAGACAGAAACTAACAGTTAGAGCAACACAAGCTATTCGCAAAATTATAACAGATACCGAAATACACTATTACTTTCAGGGCTTACACAAACTGAATGGTCTTTATAACGTTATTATTACTATTCACTGCAGAATCATTAATTGGATATAGGTTAAGTCTCTCTCAGTTAAATACTTTACTATTTAAAATGAAAGTTAATTGGAATCCACTAACAGGTTGCTTCTCACTATCATTTGAATAAAGAAATTATGGTTTTCATAATTAGTGGTCTTCCCATTACTTGTTATCTAGCATTAACAGAATAGACAAACTGTGGATCCTGTTATATTATTAATATGAACTTCCAATACACAAGAGAGACAAACACTTAGCAAACATGAGTATATAACGTTTCACAACTGCAGTTTTCCACTTTTACTACATTGAGAGACAAAATTAACGTATATGTAAGATACTGACTCATCTTCTGCGATTTACAACAGGCAGTAATGTGATTATTTACTAAGCAAAACTTATAAGCCTCGGTCTTAAGAACTTTTAATTTGAAGTTGGCAACAACACATTAACAAGCAGTTTTACTAGGAAAATTATTTTCAGCAAGCATCATTAACTTTAACTCACTCTCTTGCCACTTTAACTTTCTTTTTACTATGTTCAAGCGGCATTAATTAGGAAAACACTGGTCTTTAATGTTCTTTCAGTAGGGACACTCGGTAATCACTTTAGTTCAAACGGAGAGGAACCTGAGAGGTGTTATGATAAGGAAAAAATCAAGGTAGGTACATAAATTCAGTTATAAGTTACCTTATATTTGTGCACACTAAAACATCCAATGAGCTGATCCTTCACTGTACATTATTATAGCATTCCGATACAGTGATTGCGCAATGTGGTGGCAACTGCATGTTGGTAGGCGGATATGCAGACAGAATTGCTGGACTTTGTCCCTTCTTGGTGGCGATGATGGATACCAATTCCAGAGTCGTTCCAGCTATTTATCCATCCATCCGAGGCATTAGAAAGCAGCAGAAAAAGCCTCTCTCGGAACCGGCACAATATGCAACTTTAACATGGCAGTGCACAGTTTAGTAGCTCGTCCCCAACTCGTAGCTCGTCCCCGACTGACTGTTGTTCCATCTTTTCTACATAGGCAAACCACAATTTGCGTGCGCTACTCAGGGGAACCACTACAACTTCTATATACAAATTAACTAAAAACCTTAAGTGAGGATCAGCAGTTTACTTAACAGTGACCAAATACATTAAATAAAACAGAACATTTGCACATATTGACATTTCTACAAAAAATTATTCATTCAGAAATTACAATTATATATAGTAAGTTTTGTTCCCTCCAATTGGGACAAAGAATATAAATGACAGATACACTACATTGCATACAATCAAATCATGACATCAAAGTTCTTACCAAGAAAGGAGTATACAATTTTATGTTATCGATTCAAACAAACACATTTACAGAAGCTAAACGATGTAATATTAAATGAAACAAAAGCAAAATAAATCAATAGAGTACTACAGTTATGGTGTTACAAGCTGTCTTGAATTCTTCAACATCTGATTCGTTCGTCAAAATTCAGAGGACGTTTGTCACAGTTTTGAGTTTGAACAGGTATCGGCAGCCTGGAACTTTGGGGACTCTTTGCCAGCCTTTGATCGCTGGAGACCGGAAAGCTAAATGAAAGACACCCTCGGGCCTCGAAACCTAACACCATTGGGGCAGAAAACAGAAATTCTATATTAAAAAATTATCACTGAATTTTGAGCATGCTGTTCAAAAATGTTGAAATGTTTGTGAATTCCTAAGGGACCAAACTGCTGAGGTGATCGGTCCCTAGACTTACACACTACTTAAACTGACTAATGCTTAGAACAACATACACACCCATGCCAGAGGGAGGACTCGAACCTCCGTGAGAGGGGCCGCTGAGCATGCTGCGCGTGTCCCAGAAGATTATATCACTTATATGTTGCATGCGTCACGCTGATAAGCGTTGTGACTGACCAAGGCTGCAGTGTGACAGTGTCAAATACTAGAAAATACTTAAGGAGTAAAGGCGCCAATCTTCTAGCAAAACCGCCCATAACTCGCAAGGGAGACACACTTTCTGGCTCACCCAATCTGTTCGCAAACAGTGCTGTCTACTGGCCATTTTTTCTTCACGTAATATTTTCCTGAGTCTATCAATTCGATAATGGAGTATAGAAAATTAGCTTCAACGTGGCTAACTCCCTCGTGCAGCTCTGCAAAGTCATCTAATACATACATCGAATTAAATACGTCGTCCGACTATAATGTACACCGTGTATCGCATGTTGTGTCTAGTTTTGTGGCGTTCTCCACGCAGAATTTTTACGTATATCCAACTTACTTGGAGAAGAAAGTTTTCGTTTTCTTTGTAGTTAAAATATCTGAGAAATTTTAAAACTGTCTTCTTTTACTGGCAATAGGAAAGTAGACCCGGTAGCTTATGATTAGCAAGTAACAGGAACTTTAACGCGCAGACAGTTTTTCGGCTGGCAAGATGTAAAATATGTATATTGTCATCCATTAGGCTATTGTCGACGCGCGGTTCATATTATCGATCGTCATCGACTGTCGAGCCGAATTTTAGCCCATTAAATTCAGTTCAGTGGAATGTAAATTGGTGACATTAATACAGTTATCTCGTTATCTTTCTTTCTGAATTACCGATTTAGGTTAATTTGATTCGTTACACGTTTAGCTGACGCATGAACAATATAATTCATGTATAAAATATTCTCGGTATTCTTGCCACGTCAGTTCTGGATAAAATCTCGAGCTTTCGACGATTACCTCCATCGTCATCGTCAGGAGCTGACGAGATGACGATGGAGGTAATCGTCGAAAGCTCGAGATTTTATCCAGAACTGACGTGGCAAGAATACCGAGAATATTTTATACATAAGTGCCGCCGCGAAAAACTTCGTTCTCAATATAATTCATGTTTTACCTAACGTTAAGGCAATAAAAATCATGACAACTTTTATGCTCGCTGCAATGTACACCACGTTTTAGCACTACGTGTGCACCTGTGCTCAACGTACCTCTGAAAGGTTTATGGATGTGGCTCACTGTGTCAGCAATTCAGTGTTAATTCGCCACGCATCGGCCATTGTTGCCATACTTTATAGGAACAGTCGTTAACTAGATGTTGGCATACAAAGTTCACAGCAGCTACGTTCTTGACTATAGATTGACCTTCATACGCATGCAATACACTTGACTGGTAAAGCTCATAAATGGAAATAAATATTTCACATAATTCAGCTGCAGTACATACTTTGAGATTACGTGTTATCTAATAATATAGCTGCAAATAAGCGTTATGTTTCCCAGTGAACCCAGGCCTTTGTATACAGCAGTACATCTATTCTTACATCACTTAGAGAGGCATTACATTTCCATGGAAGAGGCGATAATATTATCAAGTAAGGATGAAGCAATTCACAACTACATTACAAGTAACTTCATGTTTATGTTGAGCAAGTAGTGGTATTGTTCGTCACGCAGATTGTTCCCTGAGAGACGATGATGAAAACTTATATGGTAGTTGCATTAAGATGCATCTGTTTTAACTTATGGAGTAAACTCCGCATCAAGAGGTATGAAATAGAATTTGTGGTATGCGCTATACAAATCGTAGGAGGTGAACAGTCATGGTACGGGATGTGTCAAATAAGTGGTTAGGGACGACCGAGTAAGTACTCGAAATCCAAACAGAAAATTTTAAAAGTGAGATGTAGCACTGAATTTGCAGAGAAGGAAAAGCAAACTTTTTTGAAACACTACAAATATGGCATGGCGTAGATTCAATACAGATAATTTTTGTAATTTACACTGGCTGCCACAAATATTAGGCACCAAGAAGGGGAGGAGTAAACGAAATCAAAATTCACTGGTTGAGAATGTAATTGAGGTTATTGAAGTACTTACAAAATCTTGTCAGTTGACAAATATCTTGCAGTATGAACCCTCTTACCACTAAGACGTTTCAGTATCTCTGGTCAGATTACATGGACTAAGACTACTGGGAAGGCTGTCATTAAGCCGTTGTATGTTTGACCCAACCTGGACCACAGCTTTTGGAACTGGTCCATGATATCCTGGATACTGACGTGGGACGGGGTTGACGCCCAAGCTGGTCCCACACATGTTCTGTAGGGAACAGACCTGCGAACCTTTCAGGCTACAGGAGATCCTCAGCGTCACGCAGACCGTTCCTAGAGACACATGGTATGTGCGAACAGGTATCGTCATCCTCACAAAAGGCACCACGATATTGTCGCATGAGAGGCACCGCACTTTGCAGCAGAATGTCCGTGACGTATCGTTATGGCGTCAGAGTTCGCTCAAGCCGTACCTACCTTGACGTGAAATCATACTCGATGACTGCTCACACCATCGCTGTGCCTCTCCGAAGAGTGTAACACTCCCCAGCGTTTCACGTTGTTCACGCCCCTTATATACCCTACGAGGCTTGGCTACAACACTACTCGTACACACGACATACCCTACTAGGCCTGGTGCAACACTATACACGAACAACACTAAAGCACTCTGGTGGACGTTCTGCATGATAAAAGTTGCCTGTTGACAGTTTCATTTTACCCACTATATCTTCGCTTATCATAAACCGGGATATTATCTTTGCAATATTTTCCGTGTTTGTGCTATACTCCGATTGATCGAAATAAGTTGTCTGAGAAACCTCTTTATATGTCCACTGAGCAACTTTCGCATCGCTGGGAAGTCGATTTGTCTCTCAGACAGTATAAAGATTTATGGTGTGTAAGCCACGAGACGTGTTCCTTGTCCGAACATCCTTCCGCCAGTCTGTGCTCTGTTCTGGTTCTGGCTATACTATTGATTGATTTGGAGGAAAACTGGCTTTGTCAGGTTCATGCGAACTGTTCGGAGTTTCTGCGAATGTGAATAACGAGGATGAGATCATTCCAATTCCCTGCCGTGGTTAATTTTAAGACACTGTATAAGTTCTTTCGGGAGCGTATTCTGAATTTCTGCACAGTTTATTCGCGATTACTTCGCGCTGAGACGAGCGGCAATATCGTCCGCATGGCGAAATGGAACGTCGTAGGTTTGCTCAGTTTATTTTTATTTTTTTTAATGGATGCTGAATGCAGGGGAGAATATTGTCATTTCATTCAGTGGTACTGTAGATTCAAAGTCATCATCCTCTCTTGAATTATGAAAGTCCTTATTTAATGTTGTGTGCTGAGAGTTTATTGTTCCGATTACGCTTTGTATAATTTATTCTAGTATGTACGACTCTGAGGACCATGTAGGCTTGTAATTGGACTGCATTCTTTTGGTAACAGTATATCTATACATTAGCAACAAGTATTTTCTCTTTTATGAAATTAATTTCTAGATGCAAAGAGATAACGATAGATGACCTCTTCTTTCTCAATATACTATGGAGTGATGTGCAAATCTAGTCAGATAGTAGGTGAAAATGTCAGTCATAAACTCTGTGGTGATCTAAATGTTTCAGTTAATCTGTTATTTTTAGGATCAATGATTACATTTCGGAGGGAACATGCTGATTTGTACTGCTGGAAGCTATAAACCGAAAGCAGACAGGTTATATAATTCATAGTCGATTTCTTGCTGAATTAGCGATCACTCACTGTTTGAATAATAGCTAAGCAAAATCCATTTCAATTGCGGTTAGATTATGACGCGCGCGCGCGCGCGCGCGCGTGTGTGTGTGTGTGTGTATCGGAATTTATACCGCTAAACTTACTTGGCTATACTGCGTTCGGTGCTTTACTTTCATTACTCATGGGGGTAGTTCAGTTTTCTAACACACACTTCACACTGACAAAGAGACTTGCCTAAGTTGCAAACCCACCGATTGACTATACGGGAAGTTACATTGTCATCCGACCATGTTTTCCGAGTAATATACTATTTGTTGTGTACAGTGTATCATGTACACCACTGTGTAGCCCAGTCATGATACAACATCCAGTAACATTGACTCACGAGCTGTAGACTTCGAATTAACTGATGTGCTGCTAACATGGTACTCACATGGCCGAGCGAATGAAGTATCAGGTGACTTCATAATAGTGCCCCTTTACGTCCTGTCGATGGCCGTGGCGCATGTTCACGTAATAGCGAAAGCACTGAGAAGCAGTCCTCGTCCATAATTTCTCAACTGCCACGCAAAACACAAGCAGACTGATTTGAGTTTTGTTCAAGTCAGGTATATCTCGTACAATTCAGTCGAGGTGCTAAACAGCTCGGAGGTCAAGTTATGTTACTGGCGACATAAGCATACGCTAAAATTTCAGAAACGACAGATTGGTACATTGTCTTGCTGAAGCTACGAGAGGACTGTGTTGTGTTCGAGGCGAAAAAACTTGGTGGACATAAACGGACGGTAGGTTTCTGTACAGCTCCCCCGTTAGAGATGACTGCAAACGCATCCAGGCCCAGTTACAAGATACATAAACATTCCATGAAACTCGAAATAGTCACATTATCTCAGCCTAATGCGTAAAATATTTTAATGTGCCTAGATCGCATTTCAAGCCGGTCGGTTTCAACTGCTGTGCGGTCATGCTCAGACTTATTAAAGAAAGAGACAGAACGAGAATTATCAAAGCTAGTAGATTACAAAATTTACCGGAAGCAAGACAAAAATTGTAACAAAGTTTCCCACGCCCGGGTTCCCGAGTTCGATTCCCGGCAGGGTCAGGGATTTTCTCTGCCTCGTGATGGCTGGGTGTTGTGTGCTGTCCTTAGGTTAGTTCGGTTTAAGTAGTTCTAAGTTCTAGGGGACTTATGACCACAGCAGTTGAGTCCCATAGTGCTCAGAGCCATTTGTTTGTAACAAACTATAGTTACTACAACAGCTCGTCACAGTTATTTGGACACAACTCGCCAGACCAAAGGAGTAGTCAAATGAAAACGAGACAGATGAAATAAGTGAATAGACCCGAAATTATTTAAAAAAATAATCGTCATTACTGTTAATACATCTATCCCACTGTGAGACAAGACGGTCAATGCCTTCATGGAAAAATATTTTACCTTTTTTATAGAAATAACCAATACCATGTATTCTATCAATTCTCGTACAGGTGAATATTATATCAGCTGTTTCACTCAGAGGATTTCTCTTGATTTTGTATACTTTGTATTATATTTCATGCTAAAATATATAAAAAGAAATTAAGTTGTTACAATCGATAGAGCTAAAATTATTATTTTTGTACAAATATTTGAAATTACGAAGTATCTGGCGTAGTTAAAATTCAAATTATTTGTATTATTTGTATGGAATGTAGTCGAATTAAATCGGGTGATGCTGCGGGAATTAGATTAGGAAATGAGTTTTATTTATTTGGGGAGCAAAATAATTGATGATAGTCGAAGTAGAGAGGATATAAAATGTAGACTGGCAATGGGAAGGAAAGCGTTTCTGAAGATGAGAAATTTGTTAACAGCGAGTATAGATTTAAGTGTCAGGAAGTCGTTTCTGAAAGTATTTGTATGGAGTGTAGCCGTGTATAGAAGTGAAACGTGGACGATAAATAGTTTAGACAAGAAGAGAATATAAGCTTTACAAATGTGGTGCTACAGAAGAATGCTGAAGAATAGATGGTTATTTCACTTCACTAATAAGGAGGTATTGAATAGAATTGTAGAGAAGAGAAATTTGTGGCACAATGTGACTAGAAGAAGGGATCGGTTGCTAGGGCATATTCTGAGGCATCAAGGGATCGCCAATTTAGTATTGGAGGGTAGCGTGGAGGGTAAAAATGGTAGCGGGAGACCAACAGATGAATACACTAAAGAGATTCAGAAGGATGTAGGCTGTAGTAGGTATTGGAAGATGAAGTAGCCTGCACAGGGTAAAGTAGCATGGAGAGCTGTATCAAACCAGTCTCTAGGCTGAAAACCACAACAACAACATTATTTGTATTAATTATACAATCTAACTTTTGTAACCTCCCCGCAAAATTTTAAAAGTCAATGTTTGTGAAATCGTAACCTCCCAGCAAGAATATGAAGACAATGATAATGAAATTGAGCCTAATGTTGTCTTCCCACAAAACTGAATAATTAAAAATGAGCCAAGCGTAATCTCCTTGTAAAATTAAAGAATAATAATGGCCCAAATGTAAACTCCCCACAAAATTAACCTTAAGATGAACCTGATAAATTTTATAAGGGCAGCTGCGCTGACCTTCGGCCCTGTGCAGTAATTAAACCTGAACACAAAAACCAAAATTCTTACCTCAGTAAACTGCATCTATATCTGCTCTTATTTTTCGGCACAGCTCCGTGCAATGCTGGCCCATGTTTAATTTTGATTCTTGGAGGGAATGCATAGGAAATATTATTTAACTTGAAATGAATCTTTTTCTTTAAAAAGGTTGCTTTGTAGAAAAATTATTATTGGGGCAATTCTTGAACAAATTAAATACAATTAACAAATGTTATTAGCTGAGCGCAATGCTGCTTCATTACCTTCGATAACAATATACCTCGTCCAGAACTGTGACCAGAGACCCATGTCGACGCCCGCTCAGTAGAACCGTCCACTCGCTACTGCTACTGCCGACTCCTCACACACAACCTCCGACCGAGTCCAACTCACAACTGAACACTCGCGCGGTCAAGCGCAGACAAGCAACGATAAATAACTCTCTGGTCAGAGATTCTGTCATGCCTCGCCATCGCTGTTATTGAATACACTGAATACATACGTGTTTCATAACCCTCCACAGGGGGGGCAAAAATTTGGCAGCGATGGTGAGTCATTTGGACTTGCCATGAGCATCAAATTTTTTCTTAACTAATTGACTTTACAATCATAAAATATAAATATAGGTGTAGAACATGAAGTAAATATAGTGCACATGCACCGAGTACACAACATATCACACAATGACAAAAAATATATATACAATGAGGACAGAACCTAACAGCAAATCACAAAAAATGTATATACAAATCACATTGATAAACTACAAAAGTGCATGCTTACTGACGTTCAGCACAAAACGTATTAGGCAATAACAAAATGTGAGTACAAAACATATTAACAAATGATATAAGTGCACATGCACTGAAAAATTCTTCAAAGTTTGCACAACAAATAGACATAATGAGTACAAATCTCATTGACAAATGACATAAGTGCACATGTACTGCAGTTCAGAACATATCAGCAAATGAAAAATACGTATTAGTCATGAATACAAATCATATTAGCAAAAAATGATTTTCACTATGTTACAAGAATTAGGATAGAAAAGGGAAGGATTGCATCATGGTTGTAGCACTTAAGGTTGCACGCAGCTGCACAGAAAGTCCATATCTTTCTACTGTAGCACAACACCAAGTGAAACAATCTGAAGTTCTTTTCCCAGAAGTATTTATCAGCGTAGCCAAGACACTGAAATGTCGTAGTAATATTCCATGTTATCATTTTAGCAGTACATTAGGTAGACCAAACAGTGGGACCATAATAACATCTCCATCGCTCAAGGTGGTGGACAGCATGTCGTGTCAACACCACGTTCTTGTAAGGTACACCAACGTGGAATTAGTGCAAAAACCGAATATAGTGCTCCATGATCAAGAGGATATACAGGATAAACGGAAATGCAGTAATTCAGGGTAGTTAGGCCAGAAGGTGAAGGACATTAAGTCACATACTAGTCTTCACTGAGAATTACATTAGTAGTTTGCGGCATTCATTGCCCAGTTATTGAACATTTCTGTACCATGTATGTAGTATTACAGAATAATGTTCATAAATTGGCGTTTTAGACAGAACATTGGCACTCATTTCCTAATTATAAGTCAGCAGAAGTCATAATATTCACGTGGTGTTTTACAGAGAACATTGGTACTCATTTCCTAATTATAAATCATCAGAAGTCATTACATAATAATATTCATATAATGATTTACAGAGAACATAGGCACTCATTTCCTAATTACAAGTTATCAGAAGTCATAATGTTCATGTGGTGTTTTACAGAGAACATTGATACTCATTTCCTAATTACAAATCATCAGAAGTCATTACATAATAATATTCATATAATGATTTACAGAGAACATAGCCACTCATTTCCTAATTACAAGTTATCAGAAGTCATTATATTCATGTGGTGCTTTACAGAGAACACTGGTACTCATTTCCTAATTACAAATCATCAGAAGTCATAATATTCATGTGGTGTTTTACAGAGAACATTGGTACTCATTTCCTAATTACAAATCATCAGAAGTCATTATATTCATGTGGTGCTTTTCAGAGAACACTGGCACTCATTTCAAGTCATCAGAAGTCATAATATTCATGTGATGTTTTACAGAGAACATTGGCACTCATTTCCTAGTTACAAAGTATTATTATATTTTTTTATTTTTTGCTAGAAATGCATTGCGTTGAGATCGATAACTAATTGCTGGGGAATAATAATATTTGCATTTGACTTATTGCTGCAAATGAAGATGTGGAACGTCATTCATCATGAGTCAGCTGTAGCAAGGTTATGAAACAAGTAGAGTATATGTGATCACATTCATAAATGACATAGACCTAATGAACAACTGCTTATAGCACATTAATTTCATAAATAATTTCTCCTACAAAAAATATACAAAAAAATGGATTATTAATCTGAAGGAAGAAACGCAATTTATGCTGAAAAGTAGTGACCTTCAATTAACAGGCAGTGAAATGTCTATAAAAATGTGTTCCATAGCTGTCCCTTCCAAAACCTTCATTCATCCTACTATGCAATATAACACATACTGTCAAAACGAACTGCAACAAATACTTAAATAACTACATAGCATAAATACATAACTTCAACATTATCCTCATCTGTAAAGAAAAAACTTCATTATCCATCACTTCATTATCCATATTATCATAACTCCATTATTATCATCACCTGTAAAGAAAAACTTCATTATCCATAGTAGCATATTCTTCATCATTATTCATCAGCATTCATTATCATCTGCAAAAAAAAAATCACTTCATTACCCATTATACAACTATTCCTTATTTCTACCATATTTCATCATTAAAACTAAGATGTGTAGTTCTGTCTGACAGCCTGCATCAATCGCCTCGTATTCTGAAAGAAAAAATTAGTTAAGACTGCTATTATACGATGTGTATAGTATATTCTTGTTAATGCTTGTTAATCCTGATTCATTTACTCTTCATCAGGAGGTTTGCATCTTCTATCGTTCATTCCGAAGGTGAAATTCCCATTTCTGTTTAATTTATTTCTTTTACGCATCATTTCTTTCTGAAATTGATGAAGAAAGATTAATGTCTTGCATTTAAATCATATACCCATTAGATAAAAACTGGTTTATGGTAACATAATTGAGCATACAGCATAACATGACAGAAAACGTAATATGTGAAAAAAAATAGACAGTGTTCAAATGCAAAAATGTACACAGAATATCAGAATGCAGCAGCAAAATAGTCAAGATGTTGAGATATCATAAGGCAAAATGTCAAAGTCAACTGATGTGTGTTATATCTTAACTATTTCACAGTCCATACAAACAAAATATGAAAACAATCGTACATACATAAAAAAATGACAAGAAATGTGACCTTCTTTGAGTTCAGCTTGTATGTTGTGTAGTTAATAGAGGCGAGAATTAAAGACTTTAATGGAGAGAGAATTTAATAAAATTAATATGTCACTAGATAAAATTGCATAATTATTCATAGCATACGTAATTTTATCTGGAAAAATGTGCACAGTCTGATATGTAACGACAAGAAGAGCGACCTGCTAACCTTACCTTGCCGGGCACTTGCCAAGAAAAAATACGACAATCATCAGTAAGTAGTCATGTGAATATAATTGCATAAGTGATCATAAAATTAGCAAATGGCATTATAGCATCTTAAATCATAAAGTATCTTCATTCAATAAAAGGTTTGATGTTTGACCAGTGGTGGTTTCCTTTCGATTTTCTGGTTCTCAAAGTTTCGACGTGTACAACATTGGGGTGAGGAATGCTGCGAATCCGATATGGTCCTGCGCATAGAAGTTCAAATTTACCGCACCTACCTTTTCCTTTATTAGATAAATGGTGTGTACGTACTAATATCTTCTGTCCAATGTGAAAGTCACGGCGTGTACAAACCTGTTTTTGCTGTCTTCTCCGGCGCTCTGCGGCACGTTTGATGTTGTTCAGCGCAATGTCAATTATTTCATGGTGTCGTAGTCGACGAGATGTAGGAAATGTTACTAATTCTTTAATTTTGTTAGGTGGTTCAACATTTTTCAGTATAACAGACGGAGATAGCATAGTAGATTCATTTGGTACGGAATTAATCACATCCTGGAATGAGAGTATGTGTGTGTCCCAATCAATATGTCTTTTATGGCAGTATATTCTACACAGTTTACCAATTTCTTTCATTAATCGTTCACAAGGGTTCGAAGAAGCATGGTACCTAGATATATAGATCGGAGAAATGTTTCTAGCTCGTAACATACGTGTCCATTTAGCAGAACGAAATTGTGATCCATTGTCGGAAATTACTTTCATCACATGCCTTACATGAAATAGAAAATGTTTTACAAATGCTTTCGAAACAGTTTTAGCAGTAGCTTTGTGTAACGGAGTGAAGGTAACAAATTTTGAAGTGAGTTCAACAGCGACAAAGATGTAGCAAAAACCTCTATTAGTTCTCGGAATTGGACCAAAAATGTCTACAGCGGCCATGTGTCTTAATTTAACAGGTACAATGGGATATATTGGAGCAATATGTGAAGATGTGTCTGACTTAGCTTTCTGGCAGATTTTACAAGACGCTAAAACTCGTCGTATTCGTTTTTCCATGTTCGCAAAATAACAGTTCTGTCTCAGTATAAGAAAACATTTTCTAGCTCCGTAATGTGCGTAACTTAAATGAGTATACCAGATTAATTTGTTAACAAGCTCGTCAGGAATCCATAATAACCAACTGTTGCTGTCAGGATGAGAGCGGCGAAATAGAATGTCATTGCGTACAGTGTAATGGTTTCTAATCGTAACATTATTCCTATCTTGCCAGAGGTGATTAATCTCTTTCCACACGTTGTCTTTATTTTGCTCTTGTGCTATGTCCTGTAATGACGACGAAATAAAATTTTCAAATGCAACTTGCTGAATGTACATGACGCTGAAGTTTGCTTTGCAGAAGTTGGTTGCGATGTTTTGCTGATTGTTGCTGAGAGAACGAGATAGTGCGTCTGCTACAATATTTTGTGTGCCGGGAATGTGAACTATTGTAAAATTAAATTCTTGTAAATAAAGCTTCCATCTACTTAACCTGTCGTGAGTAAATTTAGCTGAAAGTAAAAATTGTATCGCTCTGTGGTCTGTGTATACGGTGGTATGTCTGCCATCAAGAAAGTGCCTAAATCTCGTAAAAGCCCAAACAACACATAATGTTTCCAGTTCTGTAACAGAATAATTTCGTTCAGCAGGTGACAGAATGGGAATTGCAAATGCGATGTTTTTAATTACTATAGAGCAATCTTCTTCAATTTCCTGAAAAATATGTACGCCTAAAGCGGTGTTAGAACTGTCGGTGGCAATGGAAAAATTTCTGGTAAGATCTGGGTGCGATAAAAGTGGTGCATTCAACAAAGCATGTTTCAGGTTCATAAATTCAGAAAGTGCTTGCTTATCCCAGGACCAAATAGTGTTTCTACCTGTCAATTGACATAATATAGGGGTGTCTAAAGCAAAACAATGAATAAATTTACGAAAAAAGTTAATTAAACCCAAAAAGCTGCGTAGTTGTTTTTTTTTGTCGTAGGAACAGTAATGTCACGTAAAGCTTGAAGTTTTTCCGGATCAGGCGCAATGCCTTCTGCTGAAATTACATGTCCAAGAAATTTTATAGAAGTTTTGCCAAAATGCGATTTACTGAGATTAACTGTGAGTCCTTGTGGACGAAAAGTTTGCAACAGTTGTTCAAGAATCAGATTGTGTTCAGACCAGTCAGCTTCTGCGATAAGAATGTCGTCTACGTACGTCGTGATTCTGTCTTTAAGTTCTGCCGGAAGTATTGTATTCAAACCGCGAATAAAAGCTGCTGAGGAAATTGTTAAGCCGAACGGTAATTTACAAAATTGATAACAGTCACCAAAACACAGAAAGGTTGTGTACTTTCTACAATTCGGATGGAGCTGAATTTTCCAAAATCCCGATTTCAAACCTAACGTGGAATAAATAGCAGTACCGTGAAATTTCTGTAGTAGTTCCTCTAGTGTCTGTGGTCGATCTGTTTCATTAATAATTATGTCATTCATGTGGCGCGAATCAAGCACGAGGCGAAGTGAGCCATCCTTTTTCTTAACAATATGGAGCGGGTTTATGTACGGACTAACTGCTGGTTCAATAATTCCGTGCTCAAGCATATCTTGCAATTCTTTCTTAACTTGCTCTCTAGGAATATACGGAATGGGGTATTGCTTGGCTTTATATGTGTCGTGCTGTTTGACTTGAAATTCATACATAAAACCGGACATAGTACCAGGAACGTTGTCAAAAACTGGAGCTTGCTGTAAAAGAATTTTGTGTAGTTGCGTCCGTTCGTCGTCTGTATTTGCACTGCTTTGTTTAACTTTATCAGAAATCATTTGTATTACGTCATAGCCAGCTTCGTCTGGAGTATTATAGTTATGTACGTACGTATCTGTGAACAATGTTGAATTACAATCTATGCTACGTGATACGGAAATGACCTCTGTACAATTAATTGTTTGTTCTTCCGCAGATAAAGAGTGCTGAAATTCTATAGCTAGTTGTACATTTTCATCCTTCGACATTAAATAGGAATTTTGAAAGTCAATAATGGCATCGTGTTGCACCAGAAAATTAGTACCTAAAATAATGTCTGTCGTCAATAACGGAACAATCCTAAAATTTGAGTGAAATGTATGACCTGCAATACAAAATGATAAATGTGTCTGTAATTTTGCATCTTCTCCTTTACTCGATACTGCTCCTTTCACTTTCGTTTTGCCTAATGGTAATGTAGGATAGGTATTCTCTTTGTTACACTCGTCGAAAGTTTCATCATTTATAACTGACATAGGTGATCCAGAATAGATTACTGCTGAAAATTTCGATGATCCTATTTTAATTTCGATGACAGGGTGTGAAATGTTTTTCTGAAAAACTGGTCTTTCCTGTAAAAGAGTGTCTCGGATGTCGTCAAAAGTAATAACATTTTCATGAACAACATTCTGCGTGTCAAAAGTAGTGCTTATATTATTGGAAGATGCGACCTGTACTGTATGTAGTCAAATCCTATCTGACATGTTATTATTTTCGGGAGGATGCTGTGGCATTTCCACTATTTGAACTGTTCTGTTATTTCTTCCAGACGTATTACGCTCTGGATGATACCTACTGTCGGGTTCATTCATAAGAATATGTTGTTGCTGATCATTTTGTTGCTCGTAAGACCGACTGTTATTGAACGTACGCTGAAAATTGTGCTCATTATGTTTACGTCTGTCGTGATAGTCATTCCTATACGGTGCATTGCGATAGGAACTGAAATACTGTGTTTTCTGTACGTAGTTGTTTCTTTGCTGCCGTGCGTTACTATTTGTTGTACCTGGGACTATACGTGCACGCGGCGAAACATTAAAGTTTGGTTGACCTTGTAGACTGCATTGTTGGTTAAGAATGCTAACCGGTTGACTTTCATGCTGTTGTGGTGAAAAACGTCTATTGTTACCAAAATGTGGTTCCTGTTGCTGATAATTTTGACGATATTGATAATTAAAATTTTGTCTGTTATTAAAGTTCTGGTGGTTATCGTTCCTAAAGCGTCTGTTACCGTTGCTATTGAAATTACGTGGCTGATCGTAATTGCTGTACGTTTGTTGACCTTGGTTATTATAAGAAAAATTTTTGTTTATAAACGAATAATCCGATTGCTGTACTTCCAAAAGCTGTAACAGTCCTCTGAATGCCGAGATAATTTCTTTTCGCTGACCCGTTAAAAGTGATCGTGGCAATTTAGAAATACATAATTGAATGAGTGCAGATTCACTGTAAGGTTCACTTAGGTACTGGTTTTGTTGGACCATGTGCTCAAAAAATTGCAATGTATAAACTCGTCGCGTAATTGTGTAGCTTTTTCAGAGCATTGTTTACCGACTGTACTAATTTTCTCTCTAAGTGTTTCTGTTGTAGCTGTTTGCATATCCCTTAATTCTTGAGCAACAGATCTAATTTCTTCGCTACTTTTCCTAGCGCACGTCTCAATTTCCTCGCGTAATTGTACTTTAGTATCATGACATTGTGCGGCAACGGCTGTAATCTGTTCACTAAGCTGTCTGGAATTGTCTAATTTTTCAGTCAACTGTTTGGAAGCGTTGTCTATTTTTTCATTAATTTGTCTGTTATCTTCTTTAAGGTTGTCTTGTTTTTCAAGAACTTGTAGCAATAATGCCATCATTTGATCCGAGCCAAAATTAGCATTTCTATTCTCTGTGTTGTTTAGTGGTGTACCTGCAATTGTCACGTTTTGTGTGACCATTTGGTCATTCTGTGATTCTTGGAAAGGTTTGCTAATAGGATGTGCACTATTAGTCGCTACACCGGGATCAAATGAATCTATCGTACTTTCAGTACATTGTTCATTTACATTACAAAAATTTGTCTGTTCGTCACGTGAATTTTGCAAACCCGTTGTGCTAAGCTGGGCAGCGTTCATTGCAACAGAGCGCCCCGCGTCATCAAATGTCGTTAAATTAACAGACGACGCAATTGGATTTATCTGTTCATCAATAAGATCAAAATCAACATTGGTGGTCGGTACACACTGATTGTCACTAAATGGAGGATTGTCATCATTACATTGCGTGTCACAATTATTATCTGTCAAGTTGTTTAATTCGGTTATTTCACTCATTATACCTCGCGATGCACTATTAATAGTCTTTCGCGGCGTTTTTACACTAGTCACAATTATTCACAAATGAGACAAAGACAATGAAAAATCCAACAAATACAAATACAACAAAGAGCAACGAATTGCCGATGATCTGAGGAAAGAAAGTCACAAAATTAGTAAAAGCGTTGCGCCAAATGCTAATTATATTAAGTAAGTAAGAGCAGATATCTGACTACTCATCAGAAGATTCTCAAACAATTACGATCCTGGTCTGGATGTCGCCAAGTGTAACCTCCCCGCAAAATTTTAAAAGTCAATGTTTGTGAAATCGTAACCTCCCAGCAAGAATATGAAGACAATGATAATCAAATTGAGCCTAATGTTGTCTTCCCACAAAACTGAATAATTAAAAATGAGCCAAGCGTAACCTCCTTGTAAAATTAAAGAATAATAATGGCCCAAATGTAAACTCCCCACAAAATTAACGTTAAGATGAACCTGATAAATTTTATAAGGGCAGCTGCGCTGACCTTCGGCCCTGTGCAGTAATTAAACCTGAACACAAAAACCAAAATTCTTACCTCAGTAAACTGCATCTATATCTGCTCTTATTTTTCGGCACAGCTCCGTGCAATGCTGGCCCATGTTTAGTTTTGATTCTTGGAGGGAATGCATAGGAAATATTATTTAACTTGAAATGAATCTTTTTCTTTAAAAAGGTTGCTTTGTAGAAAAATTATTATTGGGGCAATTCTTGAACAAATTAAATACAATTAACAAATGTTATTAGCTGAGCGCAATGCTGCTTCATTACCTTCGATAACAATAAACCTCGTCCAGAACTGTGACCAGAGACCCATGTCGACGCCCGCTCAGTACAACCGTCCACTCGCTACTGCTACTGCCGACTCCTCACACACAACTTCCGACCGAGTCCAACTCACAACTGAACACTCGCGCGGTCAAGCGCAGACAAGCAACGATAAATAACTCTCTGGTCAGAGATTCTGTCATGCCTCGCCATCGCTGTTATTGAATACACTGAATACATACGTGTTTCACTTTAAATGGCAAATGTATTTCTGGATTCATTTATAAAGTGATGTTATATCTTCGTGACGATTCTTCTTTAGTGAAGGAAGTATGTAAACTCTTTTGTTTTGTGAACTCTTTGGAAAATCTTGAGTACCTTGGAATGTGGGTAGTGGTGGGTATGCTCCTGTTGGAGACAGGCGTGTTTCTGATTGTGTTACAAATAATGTAATTTGTTGTGTGACAGAAGGGGAAATTGTAAAGCCGATGTGATATCTAATGATGTGACAATAAATAAGATTCAAGAATAATACAGGCAAATCTTCATCAGTTATTTAGTCCTCAGGAACCCACAACATTAAATAAAAATGTCAGCTGCAAGAACGTACCCCAAGACGCAAGACTTTGAGCCGACCACAAGAGAAAATGAAGATAACTAAAAAGTTTTTCTTTAATATATCGTACGCCTCATGAAACTTTCAAAACTTGTGCAGAGGCAGAGAATTTTAATATGATGTGTGGGAGGGTAATAGTATACTATGCAACCACGATTGTGCTCAGGCATGCTGCTCTTCGTCCGAAGCAAATCGATGCCCACGAATGTCTTTCCTCAGGATTCCAAAGATATGGAAATCGATTGGGCAGAGATCGGGGCTTTATGGAGGATGTGAAATGGATTCCCAGCAAAACGTTTGCAGCGTACTCGAAACAACCTTGACAACACGTGGTTTCAGAGGAGATCTGAAGTCCAGCCTTCGCTATCTTCAGGTGGTTATGTGGTTTTCCCGCCGCATCTATGGAGTCTGGAAACATCACTAGATATGCAATGGCTAGACAGTCGATTATAAGATTCACATACTTGTATTAGCCTCTCCTTAGCCCATTTTCTCCACTGAGTTGTTTTTATTTTATTTTATTATTTTTCCTTTAATTTCCTTGCAACTACTTTAGAGCTGGCAGCTCAATTCTGACCTGTCACAAGGAAATGAAAATAAAAAATACAATAAAACTTCTACTTCGAAAATGAATATTCTGTCTGCTGTGGAACGTGAAACAGAATTGTGCCGTTAAAACAGTGGAGAAGTTAATGAAAAATATATTGGTCGACTTTTGTAGGAAGTAATGGTATCAATAATTTTAGCAACAAACCACGGCGTGGCGGAAATCTCCTTTGTTGCATTGCCTGCCACGGGAGTTCGATGAGCAGCTCTGTTACGCCAATCCCCATACTAAGAGTCTATCTTTTCCAGATCTTGCTACATTTCGCTGCAGTTTTCTAGCGCTATGATTTTTCTGTACTCAAGAGCACGATCCACGAACAGCTTCGCGCAGATTCCGACGTTTTACAGTAGGTAATTTTTACAGGTAGGCGTCTAACTCTTTCACCTCAGATTATTTTCGGCCCGTTAAAGACAAATGGCTCTGAGCACTGTGGGACTTAACATCTGAGGTCATCAGTCCCCTTAGACCTAGAACTACTTAAACCTAACTAACCTAAGGACATCACAAACATCCATGTCCGAGGCAGGATTCGAACCTGCGACCGCAGCGGTCGCACGGTTCCAGACTGAAGCGCCTAGAACCGCTCGGCCACGTTGAAGACAACTATAAGCTGTTTTCACCTACATGAACAGTACCCAATGGCTCATGACGTAATCATCACTACGTTATCGTAGCTGTGTGAATAAACGAGACACAGGCATCAACTTTTTAGAATAGAACTCTTATATTTTTTCTCCAGAATAGCACATTTTGATAGGGTAAATTTAATGATACAACTCTTTTTGTAGATCCAACAAGAAATCATGAAGTAAAAATACATTGAATGTAGAGATTTTTGTGCTTTTGGTGCGGTCGTTGAATGGCTCGCACTCTGGAAATGTGCGACACGCTCTAACGCAGTGATGCCGGAACCGTCGATCTCGAGGTACCAGTATTTCGCGGGGACATTTTCCATCGCTCAGGCTGGCCAACCTGGACTGCAACTCTGAGCTGAGACTGCGCTCACAACTACTTGTTTCTCCCATGCAGCTACAATGTCAGCCTCATAGTTGATTTTATATGTGTAAAACTGTGGCGATTATGTGTTTCTTGTGTATATCAGACATTTTCTAACGTGAGTATTTATATACACACATTGGTACTAAGATAGGTTTGTCCTAATGATGGTGTGTTCAAGCAAAACTTTCATTCGGAATGGGGAACCCATAACCGTGAAGGAAAAATATGTGTATTTATTGTGCTACAAAAGTGTATCACTTGAGAAGATTAGGAACGTCGAAGGTCACTGCAAAATCGTTCACTAAGGACCTGAAAAGAATTTTCAACTCTATTCTGCTATAAGGAAAGAATAGGTAAGGCTTCTAAAATCCAAACTTAATGCTCAATAATCACTTATGTTTAAAATAATTACGCCAATAAAGTAGTAACTGAGGCGTAATTCCCAGATCCATATTTACTGCACAGAATATGAAACTGTACGAAGAGGATGAATTAATCATAACTGCAAATTAGGAAGCTGCAGTTTCATTATTCGATAGTTTCCAAAATGAAACTTAGATTACCTTATTAAATCAACACAGATTTCAGCAAATGCACTAATGAGGACGGTTGAGGTTGTGAGTTCTGACGTTATTTCACAACTTAAAACTGACTTTGGTCGCTGCAACTGTTTTCTCGTACAACTTGACGAAGAGACTGGTACAGCTGATACAGCTCAGTTTGCCATTTTTGCAAGAATGGCTTTTGATAATTTCGAAACGAGAGAGGAGCTGGTAAAGATTATACCACTAACAGGACGCGCTGTAAAACAGAACATATACTGAGCACTTAAAGATCATATCAGTTCTGATAATACTCCTATAAGGAAGATGGTGGGTTTAGCACTTGGTGGAGCTCCGCCTATGGTAGGCAGAGAGAAAGGATCTTGCGGACATCACCGAACAGTTAAATACTCTTAACTTGCAGCTTAAAGGTAAGGCTAAATAAATTGGAGGAACAATATCAGATATTTCTTCGTTCTCAAAATCGATGGAACCATGGGAAAAAGTCTGATCCAAGATTAATAGAAACACTTTGCTACCTTAAAACAAACACTTGACAAGCAATGCTCCTCAACGTCTTCTCACAACTGCAAACAATACGCTGAAATGCTTTCCGATTTGAGAAGTGAGTTCATAAAATGCTTTCAAGATTTTAAAAGTGTCTCAGCTGTTATGTAATCCCTCTGATCGATTTTTATGGAGGTTTATGCTAAAGAGTTCTCTACTTGCGTCATGGAGCGTTTTGATTTTCAAGAAGACAATGCTGCAGTGGGGCTAGAACTAATTAATTTACAAAATAATTTATCATTAAAATCGTTTTCTTCAAGTTGCGAAAATATTTGGCCCCTTTTTGGGCAAAGGAAAGATCAAATTTTGAGCCAGGTTGGCCTCAAAATAAAGGCAATGGTCGTCTCTACATATTAGTGTGATATTTATCTTTCGAATACGAAATTTATAAAACGCAAGTACAGAAACAGACCAACTGGTGCTCTGTTGGACAGTTATATTCGAATGGTAGCCACTTCCTACTCTCACAACATAAACAACTTGTCGATGACAAAGACGAGTGCCATCCGTACCATAAAGTCCATAAGACACATAAGAAATTACAGTCGTAATTTATTGTTAACTACACTTCAGTTTCTTTCTTACGCAAAGTTTAATTTCGGTTTATTTTTCTTATAGGCAGTTTAATTAAAATTTTTTTCACTTTTGTTAGAACTTCAGCTTAAATAAACAACAAACAAAGTTTAATAAGCAAATGTAAGATGTTGTAAAGGAAGTTCTTATTTCCATCTTAGTTCCTTTTACTACCGGTATTCCACAGTAGGATTTAAAAACGTATGGTAGCACCGAAGCTTTGTAAGTTTGGCGCCCATTGATTTACAAAGAGATTCCTACGCCTTTAATTCCATCTCTTCCAACCACTCTCTTCGCCCATCTCCTCCTCTCCCTCCTCTCTCTCTCTCTCTCCATCTCCTCCTCTTCCTCTCTTTGCCCATCTCCCCCTCCCCTGCACATCGACTTCTTTCTCATTTCTCTGTCCATCTCCTCTCCATACTTTCTATCCATCTCTTCCTCTTCCCTGTCTCTGTTCATTTCCTTCTCCCTCCTTTCTGCTTGTCTCCTTGACCCACGCTCGCTCCCTGTCTCTTCCCCACCTCTTTCCTTTATCTGTCCATCACCTCTCCCCACTCTCAGTTCATTTATCCTCTTCTCTCTCTCTGCCCATCCTCTCCAAACCCCTATCTGTGTCTTTCTCCTTGTTTCACCTTGCTATCTGTCCATCTCGTCCTGCCCGCTTCTCATTCCTCATTGTCACACATACCTCAAGAGGGGGCTGATGGTTCTTATCCCCACAGTATATCTTTCCAGATCGTAACCAATATGTGTATCAAAATTGACTGAAGTCATTCCAGAGCTTTAGGATGAACTTTTTATCCATGGCTTGCAGCTCAGTATTTATGACGTCGTACTTCCCGCTCTACGTGTTGTACAGTGATATAATTTTGCAGGTACATGCAGTGTTACATGAGGCTGTTGCTCGCGAAATGTGTTGTGAACAGAGTTAGTAGTAAAGCGGTAAGAAATCAAAATACATGATGCCGCAGTTTTTCACACATCTCAGTATTTGACGTCACATTTCCTGAACTCTGTGCCGTATAATAATATGTTTTTGCAGGTACGTTCAGTGATACCTGTAGAGTTCTAGGCGCTACAGTGTGGAACCGCGCGACCGCTACGGTCGCAGGTTCAAATTCTGCCACGGGCATGGATGTGTGTGATGTCCTTAGGTTAGATAGGTTTAAGTAGTTTTTTACCCTTTTTTATCATTTTGTGGGAGCTGTCAACAACAATTAGATTCATGGGTATTTGAAGTTACGTGTAAAGCTTTTCTGCTAGTCAAAAAGTACTCTAAAGTGGATGACTAAAGCGTGGATATTCACGCTTCGTGGGCTGTCACTTCTTTTTCACCCTGAGGCCTTTGATAAGTAGGTTGCTCTTACCTCTAAAGAAATTGTTTCCATACAATAAGAGATATGCGTACTAAATTTGGACGAAATCGGCCCAGTTGTTTAGGAAGGCATGTGGAACGTACATAATTATAGGGTTTTAGAGGTGTAAGTGCAGATATTTTTATTGGTGACATAAGACAGTGTACAGAACAAGATAACATCTCTATTTACTTCATTTTCGGAGTAATAATTCCAGCTATTACAAGTAATATCTTTGTAGGGTGCTTAGAACGTGCAGGTATGTACGGCAAGAGGAAGTCAGGTGTTAAATCTTCGACACGTGAACACAAAACTTTTAGTCTATACAGACAGGTGTAGTCAACTTACTGACGCAGTTACACCGTTCAGAAAACACCGAATAGGAAATGATGTTTTGCTAGCAAATTGTTCGATGCACAGGAAAAACAACTAACACAGCAAGGGGTATACATATTAGTTACTAGTGTTCACAATATCTGCTCTCGTATCTCTAATGCCCTGTATAATGTACATCCATTATTATAATATACGCAGGTAATAGGTTTTGTCTTGCATATTCTAATAATTTTGTCACAGGCGAGCAAATCGAAAACATCAGTAGAGAAAAAGAACTAATATTTCCAAGAACAATTATGAGAAATCGAAACTTGCTTATTGCAAGAATGGGGACTGCAGTGGTTAACGCCCATTGGAAGTTTAACATTACTTTTGGAAATTCCTTTACTTACAACGATTTCTTGCGTACCTCGGTACATGGGCTAGGAGAATCGACCTTAAGCGACATGAAATCAGCTCCGCACGCCGTGTGCTGGTATGTACCTCGGGGAGCTATGCTTTGTCAGCTAAGTGCCTGACGGAGCTGCTGCTCTGGCGACACGGCCACGTGGACAGAGGCGCAGAACTAGAGACAAGGCTGGCCAGCCGGCCGGTAATGTTAGGCCTACAGTGACTGGGGCGTGTAGGCCTCACGTAGCGGCAGCACGGCGCCGTGCGGTGTCCATTAGCACTGAGGCGGCGACCTGGCAGCCGCTGCAATCACAGGCCGAGCGACACCGGCTCCAAACGCGACACAGCAGCCACATTGCCAGCTACAAGAGGCGCCAGCCACCGTTACATCTGTCATTTATAAGCTGCATTAGCAGTGCAACGCAATGTTTTCAATGATACTGATACAGCGGCATCGGCACTTGTCATCGTGTAAGATGACAGCGTTGTTAAATAAACACTGTATCAATGGTGGTGACAACATCGTGAAGCTGATAACTCAGCTCTTCAACAAAATGATACATGGAGATTCAATACCCAACGAGATGAAGCTAGGTTATACTAATACCATATTTAAGATAGGGGATCGCAAAATTTGTCCAAACTATCGAGGAATTTGTGTTACAAACACATTAATGAGAATTTTTGCGAAAGTAATTAAAAACCAACTGGAAAAATATTTAGAACCCAAGAAGAACAATGTGGTTTCACGGCTGGGAGATCATGTGTAGACAATATTTTCACATTACAACAGATTTTGGAGAAACACAGGGAAAAATCAAAAAATATAGGATTAATTTTCGTAGATCTGGAAGAAGCGTATGATATTGTTCCAAGAAAATTACTTTGGAGAGCACTACATATTTCAATTATAAACCCTTCCTTGATAAAAATAATACAGCAGGTGTAAAAGATAGCATTTGTCAAGTGAAAGTTGGCAATAAACTTTCACAGAAATTTAAAACAAGCAAAGGTCTTTTACAGGGCTCCATCATTATTTAAAACCTATATAGATATTAGCCTTAGAAAATGGTCTCGTAAATGTAATAGTATGAGATTAGAAATAAGAGATGGAGTGTACCTACATCATTTATTGTTTGCTGATGATCAAGTAGTCGTAGCACAAGATGGGGAGGCTGTTAACTATATGTGCAATTAACTAGCAGTAGCATACAAAGCTTGGGGCTTGAAGAATACTTACCAAAAAACAGAATACTTGACTAATAATTCAGATGAGCTACTCATTGAAGGAAAAAAATCAAAATGATAAACACTTTCTGTTATTTGGGATCCATTTTAGAAATCGAGGGAAATAAGAGTCAGAAACCAATAAAAGAATTAATAGTGGACGGAAGGTCATTGGGATGCTTAACTCAGTCTTATGGAGCAGGAATGTAATGACCAGAGCTAAAAAGTTAATGTACAAATCTATATTATAGAGAGTGGTTCCGTGTGGAACGGAGACCTGGACAATTAACCTGAAGCACATTAAAAATTACAAGCTCTAGAGATTGACTTCTGGAGAAGATCGCCAAGACTCTCTAGGAAAGATAAGATAAAGAACACCGAAATAATAAGGAGAATGGATATAAAAGAAAGAATTTATGACGTAATGGATAGGAAGAAATTACAGTGGTACGGGCATGTACCACGAATGGAGGAAGCCAGGATACCAAAATTGATACTTAAGTGGGAACCGGAGGAGAGAAAAAGAAGAGGACGACCTATGACCACTTGGCTCCAAAATGTACAGCACACAATGAGGAGAATGGGCGCAGAGGAAGAGGATACACAAAATCGTAACACCTGTAGGAATATTTTTAAAATATAGTTTAAGAAAGTTTACTCTTTGTGTTGTAATTTCAGAGTAAATTGCGTTCAACTGTGACCTGCCCCAAAGGTTGCCTTCATTTCCCAATCCCTGACCTGAAGGTTTTGGATATGCCACTAAATATTACACGTGACTCAAAGATACTGTCCAGTAACATTAATGTGATCAGCAGTGAAACGCCTGAAAAACCATCCTTTGCAGTGCTGACCACTGCGAGACGTGCATGAAGACAGTCAAAGTGATTAGGGAAAGGACTGGCGTGGATGTGGAGCCAAATGACTCCAGTGCCTTGGCCAGCTGCGCTAGAGAGTTAGTGCAACAGTCTGATCGTGGTGGTCCAATCGATTCTTGATTGGGAGTAAATCGGACAGTTTGGTGGCCACGACGTTCGTCCTGGTGCTCTTTGAACCACACACGTACTCTGCAAGCTGTGTGATATGTTGCAATGCCCCACTAGTAGAGGCATCTTGTTGAGCAAAAATAAATTTCATGTAGGGATGGAAATGGTCCTAAAGGATAGACGCATACTTGTGTTGATCCATTGTGTGCCTTGCACTTTGACGAGATCACGCACGTAATGGCCACGTAAATATACCCCAATCCACAACACACCCTCCTTCGGCCCGGACTCTTTCAACGATCCAATGGCCATCTCTCTGATGGAGCATAAAACGTAATTCATCTGAAAATACCACTTGTCACTTGGACATCTAGCTGCGGTATAGGTGTGCAAATTCCAGCCTCAGTCACTGATGAACGGCAGTCAGCACTGTGCATGAACCATCTGCCTGCTGTGGAAGGCCCTCCGTCGCAGTGTTCGCTGAACGGTCGTTGGGGAGACACTGTTGGTATCTCCGTGGTTCATCTGGGCGGTCAGTTTCTCAACAACTGCACTTCTATTCGTCCGTACACGACTCTGTAGCCATCCTTCACCACTGTCATCTATGACTCATGGAGCAACACAGTTGCCTCAGCCCAGTTTTGGATAGTGCCATTTTGCCATGCGTGGTATGCTTTAACCACAGTGGCACACACACAGTTTACAGAGTTAGCCGTTTCGGAAATACTCCCACCCTTGGCCTGAAAGCTGATGAGCATGTCCTTTTGAACATTAGATAAATCGCTCCATTTCCATATTAGTTACTCTTACCACGCATGCATTAAAAGAGCCAGCTGAGTGGTTTACTGTCGATTACTGACACAAGAAAGCGCCGCTAGCGTTTGGGCAGCAAGTCTCTCAATTGGGGTAGGATCTTTCATGGTGTTTTGGACGGATGGTTGTGTAACAGTTCACATACAGGTGATTAGCACTAAGATCCTCGACCAGCCAATACTGACAGCCATGCAGCTTACTGGGATTGGCGCATCTTCATATCTTGGAGTTTTGAATAAAGAACTGAATTTTCTCTGGGACAGCATTTGGTAAAGTATTTGACTGTTCTAGCAAAGTAGGGACTCAGGCAGTTAATTTAGATACGTCCAGCACCGCACCCTCACACACTGTGCCCACAGTGGATCTAACCGGGATGTGGGATTCTAAAATGGTTCTTATATTCGATCACTGTTCTCCAGATTAGCAAATTAGCAATCTGTTAGGATAATCAGCCTACTCACATCAGAGGAAAGGGAACTAAAGTCATTTGATAGGCTCCCACTTCAGCTTTGCCAAATAATTATTCATGGAAATGTGTTCTACTTGTCACGTATTTGAATATCAATGTAATGTCGTCATATTTAAAGACAGGATTTAGTTGATCTTGAAGTCAATAAATCTCAGTGTGTTACTGAATCGCGTTATCATTTCTTCATTACAGGATCTCATAGAATATCCCACATTAAATCGCGTTTTACTGGGGGGCGGGTGGGATTATGCAGTATATTGTAAATTATGTATGGGGATCATCCCATGGATTACAAACAGGACCAAATAGAATCTTCTGCAATTAGATATCCTTGCGCAGAATGAGAGAGTGACGGTTGCTAGAGGTGGTGTGTATCTTCAGAACACTGAGATACAGCTTTCTTTCAAATCAGAGGTTAGTTTCATCTCGCCTGCAGGTATCCTTCCAACTTCAACGATTATGCACTTGTCTTGGTCCCCACAACTTTCTTTAAGTTCTCAACCGTTTCGGGTTACCCCACTAATGATTGTGCACTTGTATGGGTCACCAAATTTTTTCTCTCTTTTTAACTTCTCATGACGCATTTCGGGTTACCTAGTCATCACATGAGAAGTTAAAAATAAAGAAAAGATGTTGACGACCAAGACAAGTGTATTATCAGTAAGCAACATAGTCGCAGAGCCTCTTCTTGTCTTAGGTCAAGAAAGCTGACACTAATGTTCTAAGGCGGTCAGACACTGCGAAGTAGACCATTTAAAATTATTAGGTTCAAATGGCTCTGAGCAGTATGGGACTTAACTGCTGTGGTCATCAGTCCCCTAGAATTTAGAACTACTTAAACTTAACTAACCTAAGGACACCACACACATCCATGCCCGAGGCAGGATTCGAACCTGCGACCGTAGCGGTCGCGCGGTTCCAGACTGTAGCGCCTAGAACCGCTCGGCCACTCCAGCAGGCTAAAATTATTAGGAATGAGGGTAGATGGAAGTCTTTCTTGGAAGTATAATGTTCTATATCGCGTACAAAAACTGAACTTTGCTTTCTACAAATCTCCAATGTCTCCGAAGCAAGTTTATTTTGCTTACGCACAGTGCAGCACTTTGCGGTAATTCCGTCCAATCACCAAGAATATTCTTATACCAGGAAATGCTACCCAGACTAATCGGTGCTTTCAGTTCGCTAACTTAGTGTAAGCAGTTGTTCAGGTTCTCACGTGCGTACTTAACTCCACAATCACCGTTCATATAGTACATCGTTGAACTTGTTGTTAACAACACTGCCTCAATCAGAAGAAACAACAAAATTCATTCAGTGAACACTGGACGGAGAAACGAAGTGTACCTAGATGACACAACCTTTATCATTATAGGGATAGGAGTGCACTATTCGACAGATTCCGCTTTCAGTACGCTTCCAGCAGAAGTGAACAACGTGAGTGATGAAGGTCAGGTACAGAAGTCCAAGTTGAGAGGCCTTCTTGTGGAACATTCCCTGTGTTGTGTACAGGACGTCCTCGCACTAACTGTGGACCTTACTCTGTAATGTATTGTTTATTCGTGCCGGCCGGAGTGGCCGTGCGGTTCTAGTCGCTGCAGTCTGGAACCGCGTGACCGCTACGGTCGCAGGTTCGAATTCTGCCTCGGGCATGGATGTGTGTGATGTCCTTAGGTTAGTTAGGTTTAAGTAGTTCTACGTTCTAGGGGATGATGACCACAGCAGTTAAGTCCCATAGTGCTCAGAGCCAATTGAACCATTTTTTTGTTTATTCGTATATTCTTTGAAAGTTTTTTCGTGTTTTATGAATTGTTTCTTCATGAATTTTCTAATCATAATTCTGTAATGTAAATGTATGTAATGTCTGATTTGCCAGACCGAGACACGAACTCGTGACCTTCTCTTTCGCGGGCAAGTGCTCTACCAACTGAACTACCCAAGCACGACTCAC
Organism: Schistocerca americana; assembly: GCF_021461395.2. NCBI lineage: Eukaryota > Metazoa > Arthropoda > Insecta > Orthoptera > Acrididae > Schistocerca > Schistocerca americana. The sequence goes on along the minus strand of NC_060121.1, from coordinate 763,843,474 downwards.
GTCCCGTCCTCACAGCTTTACTTCTGCCAGTACCTCGTCTCCTACCTTCCAAACTTTACAGAAGCTCTCCTGCGAACCTTGCAGAACTAGCACTTCTGAAAGAAAGGATATTGCAGAGACATGGCTTAGCCACAGCCTAGGTTATGTTTCTAGAAAGAGATTTTCACTCTGCAGCGGAGTGTGCGCTGATGTGAAACTTCCTGGCAAATTAAAACTGTGTGCCGAACCGAGACTCGAACTCGGGACCTTTGCCTTTCGCGGGCAAGTGCTCTACCAACTGGGCTACCCAATCACGACTCACGTCCCGTCCTCACAGCTACCGCAGTGGTATATGGCAAGCAGTCCAGTGTCAACAACAGCTCCATCGAGTTTGTGTTGAGCACTGCAGTAACGTGCCACGTAGAGGAGTAGAACACTTTGTGGAGTCAGGATAGTGGGTATGTACGGTCTCGTTCAGTGACGATGTACATGCTCAATAAAAGATTGGAATGCTATCGTAAAATTTGTTTTACGATGCGAGAGGTCTCACTGACTCAGGCACTTCATGCATTGTCCAGTTATAGCCAATATACTGGACGGTGTTTACTAATGGCATACTTTGTGGCACTTTCCCATTCATATAAACATACTGCTACCGCAGTTGTATATTGCAAGGAGTCCAGTGTCAACAACAGCTCCATCAAGTTTGTGTTGAGCACTGCAGTAACGTGCCATGTAGAGGACTGGAACACTTTGTGGAGTCAGGATAGTGGGTTTACTTTCAGCAGGTCGTAGGCAGCAAGATGCAAACATCAGTGGGACCCATCTTGCACGTACTTCGTGATAACCAAGATGTTACAACATTGTTTCCAACGCATTACAGCTGACATTCAGCTTACAACACAGTTTTCTGGTCCTTATCCGCCAATTAGCACGGATGAGTTGACCAAGACGCTCTTCACTGCGAGTGACGACAATTGTGCGGGATCGACGGGGCCGTGGCTTATAATGCATACATACCCTTTTCACAGCCTTGAAAATGCCGTACCCGTCGTCTCACGTTGCTCACGTCTATAGTATCGCCTCCAAACACCTTTAGTAAGCGTAGGCGGATTTCAATCGGCAAAATTTCTTCAGCAGTGAGGAATTCAACCACACATCGTTGTTTTACACGGGCGTCCTATCAGACTCCATTTTTAAACACTCCTCTGCTGGCGCCAACAAGTACAGAACAACGGAACCACCTGAAAATGAAAGAGGAAGGTTCAAGTATTAGCACTACACCAATGAAATTTGGCGCGGACATCCAAAGTCACCACAAAAAATAGAAAGCATTACTTTCGGAACGACCGTCGTATATGACACTGGCCAGGGATCTTTATATTCATAATTAGTTTTACTTGTGATTTACTACTACTGATTCCTTCAACATCCCGCATAAGTAAATCCAAGCAACACCGTCTAGAAGCAGCTTTTAGTATAAGTGTGGTTCGCCCAGTTGCAGCACGCTTTATTTTCTGCTGTTTTTGAACAGACATTGCGCCTTAGGGCTCACTGTGTTTATTAACCTGATAGTCTGCCTGTGCGTGGAGGTCCCTTAAAGTAATTACTAATGGGCGTGTTGTATTTTTAACAAAAATTGATGTAACTCCTAAAGCGGCTTCACCATTATGAAACTTGTTTGATTGGCCGCCAGCCGTTGATTCTGTTATCGCGTATCTGCGTTAAATGTTATTAAATTTTTTGAGTAGTGAATTTTGTTCACTTAATATTGATCAGCGTTGCCGTAAGCTGGTTTTTAGGGGCGACGCACTTTGTTTCTTAATCAGTTTCGTACGTAAATTTTGATTACTTGACAGGGCTTCACTGTGGTAGGCATTTATCATTGGGCCTAAAGCCGCTTGTGGACTAGCGATGTGTAATTATTTGTCTGACTCTTGAATACTTTACATTATTTTTGTAAGAAAAGAAAGCTGAATTTATTTGAGTCCGCCAAAGTGCAGCGATGTTCCTCTCTCTCTATCTTTATTAATATCATCTTGCCCTCATGCATTTTAAGTATATTGTTTACCAATACGGCGAGCGTTGGGTTTAACGTCCCACTATTTTATTGTGTGTTTTACTCATTGTAGAGTGTTCAGTTGGTTTTTGGTAGTAAACTACTGTTTAAGAGTCTAAAATTTTGTTAACTCAGCACCTTACCACTCCCTAAGCAGCTCCCTAAGCAGCTACCTTCATTTTGAGAAAATGTTTTTCAAAGATGAAAATTTTAAAGTTACGGGAAATGGCTTACAAAGCTTTTTTAATACATTCCTGCCACATATGATGGATTATCAGCATCCTTTTCTTCTCCCAGTGTTAGTTTCCTTCTCACTGATCTTTTCTTCCCTTTTGATGCATGTTGTAGGCTTTTGTCTCTTCTTCCTGCACCTCTTTTTCTTTCTTCATCAATTAGGCGCATTGTGGAAATGGTGTTGCGTCCTGGTTGGAAACCTAAACGATTCAGCAAATCACATTTGATAATGTTTCCTTCATTGTATGTTGCCTCTGCATCATACACTCCAAAATGCAATGTTTTTATCCGTACAATCACTCCTTTGGGAATCCTAATCCAAATTAAATTATTTACACTTGCCATTTCGATTTTGTGTTTTCCCATATAAACAGTTTTCCAGTAAACTTGGTTGTCATAAATCTCAGAATATGGGCTTAATTACATCAATTACAGCATTGCGCAAACTGTTTTTATGGGCATATTCCTTTCCTGATTGGTACTTAAACCATGAGTCATGACCTGTGGGTCACAGTGCATGTTGTGGGTGCTCATTAGTTGATGCAGTATGAAAAAATAATACCCATACTGCTCTCCTCATACACTTAATGCTTCTTGTAATTATCCTAACTGCAAACCCATAATACCTCAGCAATCTGTCAATTTCTTCATCTGTCAATCTAACTCTTTCTCCAAGGGTCTTACCATCACTAAGCTTCTGGGATCCTAATGTGTGCTTTGTCTTGCGCAAGCGAGCCCCCATGCGCTTCTGCACATGTCCTATGCACTCCTGTTTTTTAATATGACTTTCATTGTCATCAGGTTTGTGTTCCTCTACAGCTTTATATCCCTTACAATCACCATCTCCTAAATAGTTAGGGTATCGTACATTATACCACTCCAGTGATCTTGAAAAAATTCCTTTCACTCCCTCTACTTCCATCGCTCCACTTGTGCCGTGAATATTTGCTTCACAACTTTCACTATGTTCGTCCTTGGTATTGCCTTACATCTACAATGTTTTCAGATAATAGCAAAATAAATTACTTTGCAACTATCTCCACTGGTAGCTGTCAAAACTCCATTCAGAGATTTGTTACCTCTACGTTGTCATGATCCATCTAAAGCAACAGTTAAATCTCTACAATTCCCATTATCTGTCACAGCTTCTTTAACTGTTTTCTTTATTGTTGCTTGAGCAATACCTTCAGTAGAAGGTCCCACCAATTCATTATAAAATCCAAACTTGGTTGGTGGTTTTGGCAAGTTCATAATTCCACGTAACATTGTCCCTGCAGCACTGCCCTTGCCAATGCAACGCAAACCATACACTAGCCTAACATTTATATCATACACCTTCTTTCCACTATTACCACTACGAGGAATACTGTTAGAATTATGAAACGAAACTTCTGCACCACATTTTTTACACTTAAATAACATTTTACATGCCAAACTAATGTGCGAAATTATTTTCAATTCCAGTCCTCTTTCTTTGCAAACTTGGCGTAATATGTTATGTTTCAAAATCTTAGACAGCAAGGAAATTTTAATTTAAAAAAAATGTTCTAATACGTGTGAAATCTTATGGGACTTGACTGCTAAGCCTACACACTACTTAATCTAAATTATCCTAAAGACAAACACACACACCCATGCCCGAGGGAGGACTCGAACCTCCGTCGGGAACAGCCGCACAGTCCGTGACTGCAGCGCCTCAGAGCGCTCCGCTAATCCCGCGCGGCCGAAATGTTCATAATTATTTCGTTCACATCATTACTGTCACTTTCAAAGTTTTCAAATTTTTCTTTGCTGTCACAAAGTTTCTCGCTGGAAGAAGTTCTATCACATGCATTTGGAGTAGGCGGTGAAGCAGTCTGAGCAGCATCTCCCTTCGAAACGACAAAAGATTTCTTCTTCCACTCATTGTGCCTTTTCTTAAACACTCGATTGCTGAAACGGGGCATATTGGTATCCACAAACCAAATACGTAAAACAGGTACGATCAAAATTCGTCAAATACGCAAAATTGAACAGCTAAACAACACAAACTCCACAAGTCAAAACACTCGGTATAGTGTTTATGTTTACCGATATTAACAGTTACTTGTCACAGAGATAAAGCCACAAAACACTGTCTAATTCTGCAAAGATACCCTGCTTGCAGCCAGCGAGCGGCGCCGTCAGAGGTAACACACCAAGTCGCTACAACCGTTTACGCGGTGCGTCAACTTTGCAGCGATAAAAAACACACTTAGTATTCACTTAGAAGGGTGAAACTTGATTTTTTTTATTCAGAAAACTCCAAATAATTGTATAATGAAAAAAGACCAAAAAAGTTAATTTTGTCATTTTCATCGTTCCGGTTCCCCTTAACTGTAAGTGAAACATGTTAAGAAAAACTTCAATCGGGAAAGTGCATGCATCGGCAGTGAAGGCAAAGATCAGGGCTAACAGGCAAAGGAAAATTTTAAGAAAACTTAAAGCTAGAAAACACACGCGTCTTTTTTTGCAAAAAAAAAGAGAAAAAGAAAAAACGATAAAAAGTAAGCTCTTTTACACTAAAGTAGATGCTCAAATCAGGCACGTCCATGTTACTGGGTTGCTAGTCAACGTAAAGGACTTCTGCCAAACAAGGACTAGCGGTGCAAGCTAAATCAACATACGGGAAGAACATCAAACTAAATTCAGTAGCAAAGCTCAGGAAATAGCACGAATCGCGGCGGACATTTGACTACATGGAGCTCACCGTTCTTCCTCCATCGGACCCAGGTTAATCAAGGATGTCGTGTGTGGCCAAGTCCACCACCCAAAGCGGCAGGAAACAGGGCTAGCCGAATTCCAGAGTACAGCTCTGAACAGACTGAGGGAAGCGCCGACTCTCCAAAGTAAACACGCCCCAAGCAAATTCGGTGAGCGGACGTCCACCGCTAGCAAAACGAGGCGGCGATCCAGCACGGCCCCTTCCGAGTTACTCAGCCGCCAGCAGGCGGACGCTAGAGTGAGCTGCGCACACTCTCGAATGCCTCTAGAGACGCCGCAAAGGCGCTACCTCAAGAGACGCCAGAGAAACCGTAGCTAAGTAACGAAACCCAAAGAGGTTCCAGAAGCTTAGATGCCGATGTGAGAGTGTGCGCGGCTGAGATGCGTGGAAGGACGTAGCGGAACAGCACATGTAAATTATACTCCCGCGCCATATTGTAATCTGAAATACGTGGTTCAATAACATAGTGTTACATCCAATGTATTCCAAATAGCGCACAATTTTCTGTCAACGTTCTGATATTTCCAGTGCCTTAAAAGTATTATTATTTTCAATTCGAAATTACCAACAGTTATTTTTTCCTGTGAAATGTGGGGGCAGTGCTGTGCCCGTAAGATGTGCCCCATGTGAGGTATCGATGAAGCACCTCTGGCACTGTGCTGGAGTAAGCTGTCGCCGGCACACCAGTCTACAAAGATGAGCGAAGATCGATTAGTAGGCGTTGGATCAAGAGCGCCAATCACTATAGAGGCCACAGACACCACAAGCAACATGTCGGCCGGCCGCGGTGGTCTCGCGGTTCTAGGCGCGCAGTCCGGAACTGTGCGACTGCTACGGTCGCAGGTTCGAATCCTGCCTCGGGCATGGATGTGTTTGATGTCCTTAGGTTAGTTAGGTTTAAGTAGTTCTAAGTTCTAGGGGACTGATGACCACAGCAGTTGAGTCCCATAGTGCTCAGAGCCATTTGAACCAACATGTCGCAAACGCCCTTTCGGCAGCATACCTTTAGGACGCTGCCGCTGACCGGAGAGACTCACTCACTCAATCATCCAGTTAGGCGTCTTTCAGCATAACCGCAGAGCGGTATTAGTTCGTAACAGGCTACAACAGCACGTAGCGACCAGAATTGTGACGTTACAACAGTCTGCGAGAGGACTATTACTGATGAGATTTTACCATGGACACATTCAAGTTAAGTTAGTGTTCATGTAAATAAAGAACCATATTAATCCACGTGTGCATTTGTGTTGCAGCAAGAGGACGCCGGCCACCCATAACAACATCCTCTTCCTTGCTTCCTTCAAAAAATGGTTCAAGTGGCTCTGAGCACGAGGGGACTTAACTTCTGAGGTTATCAGTCCCCTAGAACTTAGAACTACTTAGACTTAACTAACCTAAGGACATCACACACATCCATGCCCGAGGCAGGATTCGAACCTGCGGATGTGGCTGCCAAAGATGCATGTTCCCTCCCTCACGTTGTTGCATGTGCCGTCCCCCTCCATGCTGTTACCTCCCTCCTGCGTTTTCGCGTTCTGCGTCAGTGGGAAGTCGGTGAAAATAAGCTGCGTCTGGTCAAGGCCATCACCCGGCCATGGCGTACGTCCTACCAGTCATGCAGGCGGGATGAGGTTCTCCTCACTCGCCTCCGCATCGGGCACAGTCCCTTAACGTATGGTCTTTTACTCCGGCGGGAGGACCCCCCAATCTGCAGTGCTTGTGGCGTCCAGATTACTGTCCGCCACATTTTACTTGACTGTCTTTTATTCTCTGACCAGAGGGCGGTGGTTTCTTTGCCACCGGATTTGCCCTCTATTTTACAAGATGACGCAACGACTGTAGTTAAGGTCTTACGGTTTTGTGCTCTGTCCAATTTGTTGCCTCGGATTTTAGGGAGTGGGTTTTAATGTGCTGCTGGGTGACTGGCTCACCCAGGTTTTAGGTAAGAGGTCTGCCAGTCACGATTACCTCCTTGTTTCCCCTCGGTTTCTGTTCTCTTTTCCTTGTTTCCCTTCTTTTTAGTGTGTTCCTTCTCCTCTTGTTTTGCCTCTGTATGTGAGGATTTGGAACTGCGTCAGGTCTGTGTCTTTTAGCCGCTCTCCTTGTTCGCTGTTCGTCTTAGTCCCTTCACTGCATGTGTTCCTGTTTTTTATGCGTTTGGGCGCTGATGACCACGCTGTTTAGCGCCCGTAAACCTCAAACACACACACACACACTCGAACTTGCGACCGTAGCGGTCGCGCGGTTCCAGACTGTAGCGCTTAGAACCGCTCGGCCACTCCGGCCTGCCTTGCTTCTTTGCGGTAGAAGACCCTTCAGTGGCGAACGGGAATAATTCAGTGGCGATTATTGAAAATAATCAACATGGGCGAAGATTATGCTTGCTTCTCTTGTTTTTTAGCTTGCAGTGGTGTTCCTATTCGGTGTTTCTATTTGCTAACTTGTTGTTGTGTTCTTGCATGTATTTCAGCAGGGTAGCCGCCGAACTAATCAAAATTTCTCTTTTGAGAAGCTTTGCTTGCTTTTTGATGTAACGTATTTGTGTACACCATGAATTATCGACCCCCTCCCTCCCCACACACTGACCCTGTGCCTCAGCTGCAGACGGCCTGTGTGATGGATGTAACACAAGTTTTTCAGTTTCAGAACCAGCAAATCGCAACCTTACTGAGGACGGTACAGTAACTACTGGCTGCAAAAGCAGTGTCGGCCGCACGACCACAACCGACAAATCCTACCAGCCCAACAAGTGCCGCCGACCATTATACAATCGTTCCGGCAATTTAAGGAAACAGAAGAGGAATGAATTGAATACCCGACTCAGTTCTAAGCACACTGCCAATTTCATCGTGTTCAATATACTGTAAATGTAAAATATTTCCTTTCGATTGCGGGGTCCCCAGTGTTCATGTTAATACAATAACTATTTCCAACCGCGTCTCCCGACGAACTCGTCTACCAAGCAATTGCTGCATTAACGCAATAGTATGACCAGCAAGTTCAATTAGCTGCGGCTGTGTATCAGTTCTTTCGCTTGCAGAAAAAGTCGGCATAGACCTACCGATAGTGATACACAGAATTAACGGGCATGACTAGGAAATGTAAATTTAAATGTAGTTGTGGCAATTTTTACAGTGATGCATTGTTCTAGATAGTAGAATACTGGAACAGATCATAAAATACTCCGACCCATCACTTCCCCAAGTATTGCAAATCTCAGAACAATGTCATAAGTTTGACCGGGTCCCGATTTGTCGGATCGAGTCGCCCCTTGCTAGCGACCGCCCCAAGCAGCCACAATAACGAGCGCGTATACGCGGAGACAGCTACGTAGACATGTAAACAGGCCTGTGAATGTAGTGAAATGTTGACTAGTTATTTTGCTCGTCATAAAAGACAGGACTGCCCACACGTGTTACTCGTGTGGAAAAAAGGGCTGTGTGCAAGTGGTTTGTTTGCAACGCACAAAAACGCCAATTTTCCCATTCCCAGAAAAAACAGGCTCATGCACATGCCATGAATGCTGTGTTTTCAAAACCTAGAACACGTTCTGACAAAATTAAGATGAGGGTTGTGCCTCCTTCTCTCCCTAGTGCTGTGCAACGACGTTCTAACAAACTATTTGTCTCCTTACGAATTGTCGGCCGTCATGTGAACTTTCAGTTAAACACAGGTACCTCAGTAAGTTTGTTTAATCGTGCCACGTACGAACAGTTAGGCTCACCACGCCTTTCTAAATCTAGCAAGCACCTCACTGCTTACAACGGATATGAAATTCCAATGCTTGAACAGTGTAGTTGGCCGGCCACTTACATATTGTACACTAGGACAGTGAGTTGTACTGTGATAAAGAGACAGTGAGAACATATTCTGTTTGGATGTCTTTGATTTGTTTGGACTTAGCATCCAAGACAATGTACTTTCGAACGAAAGGGCGCTGTAGCTAGCATGTTTAAAGAATATCCTGAACTATTGGATTGGGAAAATCTAATAACTTTGTAGAGCATGTTACATTGAAAGACAATACAGGGTCTACGTTTTTCCGTCCCCTGTTCCAATTGTTGTAAGAGACAAAGTAGCCAGTGAACTGAAAGAGTCGTAAGATAATGGTGTAATTGCTCCCATTCAAGCTATTCAACGGACAAATGCTCTCGTTTTGTTGTCTAAGCCTTCTGGTCGCTTCGCATTTGTGTTGACTTCATGTCTACAGTCAACCGACAGACAGTAGTTGACATTCATCCATTGCCTTGCCTTGAGGAACTCTTGGACAGGCTTGGTGTAGAACGTTACATCTCGAAGATAGACTTGCGTGATGCCTACTTCCAAATTCTGTTGGATGAAGAGTCACAGAATGTATTTGTTGTGAATACGCTCTCAGGACTGTGCAAGTATTTCCGTTTCCCTTCGGTAGTGCTTCTGCACTCGCCATTTTTCAACGTTATTAGGAACAAATGACTGCAAAAGTGCCATTTTGTTCAAATTACCTTGACGATATTATCGTCTCAGGTCCTACACCAGAGGAACACTATGCTGACTTGCTTACTCTGTTTCGAGTGTTATCGGAAGCAGGACTCAAGTATCGTCTTGAAAAGTGTGACATTTTTCAAATTGAACTGCAGTACTTAGGTCGTGTGATTAACAGTCAGGGTGTGCTTCCCCTCCAATCTCATTTGCTTGCAATCCGTGGCCTGCCTATTCCTCGCTATGTGTCTGAACTGCAGTCAGTACTGGGCAAGACGACACACTACGTTCGGTTCATACTGAATGCCGCTCAGATCGCGACTCCGTTGCATCGCTTGTGTCGAAAATATGTGCCTTCCATGTGGGCCAAAGAGTGTCACGATGCATTTCAGTAACTCAGAAATGCTTTGCTTAGTGACAGATGTAAAGTGCATTTTTACCCTGCCAAGCTAGTAGTTTTGCAAGTCGACGCTTCTTCCTACGGAATGGCCGCTGTGCTTTCGCACAGAACAGGTGCACAAGACTGACCCACTACTCTTGCCTCAATGTTGCTAACTCAAACTCAGTGCAATTATTCTCAAATAGAAAAAGAGGCTTATTGTGTATGGTGTGGCCAAATTCCATCACTATTTTTATAGTCGCAAGTTCTTTGTAGGGACGAACCACAAGACTTTTCAGTACTTGTTTCATTCGTCAAAGTCGGTTTATACACGCACTCCTCAAAACCGGGAATGATGGGCTTTGTTGCCTTCGCAGTATCAGTATGAAACTGATCACAGACCTACGGCAAAGCTTGACAATGCAGACGCTCTATCTCGCCTTCGGATTGATCAGACTCTGATTTTGATGCATCTGCCACGTCTTGATCCCATACAGATGCGCAGGACTCTGAATACTGGAATCTTTTCTCTTACACTACAGAAAAATGGCACAGGCCACGGAAGCAGACCCAGATCTCAAGATTTAGTTGCATTACATGCGCTCGTCTTAGCATCGTTCACTGATCAGTATCCAGAACGCAGTAGTGCGCCGATATTTTGTACGTCGGCACAACCTCTCAGTTGAACAGGGTGTGATTTTAGTTCAAAATGACAGTGGATAATCGCGTGTGCTTAATCCCACAGTGTTGCAGAAGGATATGTTGCGATTGCTCCACCAAAGACACTAGGGGATTGTTCGCATTAAACAGTAAATGCGCCGGCACTGTACTTATCAGTGATGGACGTCCACATTGACTAATAACGTCACAATGTCAAGCATGAGCGGATAAACAATCCGTTCCGTCACAGACATTCTCAGCTTGGCCTAAGACTGAATCCCCATGGCAATGAGTACACACAGACTTCGCAAGACCATTTTGGAACACTCGTTGGCTCATAGTGGCAGATATTTTTAGCAAGTTCTCCATGTAAGTTACATATGTTGTGAAAGCATAACACTCCAACGGGTTACTTCGGCAGTTAATTTTAAAGATTTATCTCCATTCATAATGAAATGCTGTGTTCTTTTTTGCTAGAAACTGTTAGTCCAAACACACAGCTGGTGTGATATTCCGTACTCTTCTGTTTTCTACATTAAATGGCACTTTACTGGTCTCTAGCAAAAGGACGACGAACTGTAAACTGCACCCCTGTCATTAAATATACATGAGTGTTCATGTAAAGTTATGAATACATTTTATGCGCTGAAATTTTCTCTCTGACTGGAATGTAAACCAGTGATAACGCGAGCTGATCTTTTTACTAATGATAGGAAAGAGCAGATTTACCCAAAGCTCAACAAAATTGTGGCAAGTTATTCAGAAATAATAGAACTGAATACTCCATACGTAGGTGATGAAACTGCAATCCACATACCACACAAACTTCAACGAAGATGAAGGCTTCTTAAGGTCTGGTTTCTGGAATTATATGTGTTTCTGTGGCCTATTACCTACTTTATCTAATAACCTGTGAACGTTTATTACACGTGGTGAATGTAGTGATTTTCAATTATGTAGTCTCACCAACAGGAAATCTTGGAGTTACTGCATAAGCGCCAGCGTACCTCGTTTGCTGAAAAACTCCTACAAAACAAGAAATTAAAACACGTAACGCATGAACAATGTAATACAGAATTTACTAAAACACAAATGCAGGAAACACTTCACCCAGACAAAATAAGTAAGACGTCTAATACTGAGGCAAATACAAGTGGCAAAAATTTGTATTTCCACGAAAAAGGTGTGCATTAATGGCTTCAGGGAAGAGAAATGTATCAGGCAAACAGTACGGCTGACGAGTAAACTATTCATACAACTTCGCCATGCTGGTGACGAATAAACATCTAGTGGCAATCTATATGCTGCATGTACATCACTTGAATGTACAGATACATATCACAGATATGGATACAGATCACCACTTGTTCTGTATCAACTGAATATATGAATAAAGCTCCTGCATTCATTCGTGTGACATCTGCACCATCTGCACAGATGTCAGGAGAAAACGACACGGCTTTACATAATGTGATTGCTATTATGAATCCAGTCTGATGAAAGGTATTGTAATACTTCCTGTCTCCGGCGGTATGTGGTGGAACAGAAATGCATACTGCCACCCAGCCTTCTCATTGATTGAAGCTGGTCTAACTTCCTAGCTCGTGGCAAGACTGGCATGCATCTGATAGTTTTCGCAAAGATACCTCGCTCTCACAGCAAGAGGCGATACGTGACTGAATGATTCAGACGAAACATTTCACTTATGACGAGCTTGGTGCAGTTCTAGGATGCATGAAAGGCGCTTGTTATAAAATGGCCGCTTTACAAGTAATAGCAGAAACGCACAGTAGATGTTTCAAAATAGGCCTGGAAACCAGTTAGAAGGTAATATATACAGGTTTTTTCCAGACTATTTTCAAAAATCGATAGATGTTTCAAAAAACTCATTGCCCTGAACTACATTAACTGGATTTTATTAGTGCTATCAAATGGTTCAAATGGCTCTGAGCACTATGGAACTTAACTTCTGAGGTCATCAGTCCCCTAGAACCTAGAACTACTTAAACCTAACTACCCTAAGGACATGACACACATCCATGCCCGGGGCAGGATTCGAACCTGCGACCGCAGCGGTCGCGCGGCTCCAGACTGTAGCGCCTAGAACCGCACGGCCACTCCGGCCGGCATTAGTGTTATCGGTTTCGACTCTGAGCCATCATCTGGTACCTAACAACACAACATTCCAGTTTGTATACAGCAGTAAAACAACATAAATTATGTATAGAAGAATCTGCACACAAATACAGAAATTTCAAGATTAAAATTCTACCTATACTAAAAATTGACAATCCACAAACGCATGTGAAAAGCATAGTATTGCCAATGTCAGTCCAATTTTATGCACATTCTTGATATTAATACAGGTAGACTATTTCAACTCACTGTAAGAATAACAATTTGTCACGTGGATAATCTGACTGGTGGTATGGAATTAAAATAGGATTTTCCTTTACTTTACATGTGGCAAGGGCCTTATCGACCATACGCCTGCTCTATGAGCCTCTTCCACTTCTGCCTGACCAATGTCCTGTTTGTCCAGTTGCTGCTGCTGTTCATCCTCATTGTGTCCTCCCGAATGTTATCCCGCCATCTGGTTCTGGGTTCCCTCTTCTTCTCGTTCCTTCTATTGTTTTGCTGAATGCCATTCTAGGTAGTTTATTATCTGTCATTCTTGCTATATGGCCGGCCCAATTCAACTTTCTCCTCTTGAGCACTTCGACGATGTTACGGTGTTTGTACAACCCTCTTAATTCTTCATTTCTTCTTATTTTCCATTCCATGTTATTTTCGTCGTATACAGGCCGAAAAATTTTCCTTAGTACTTTTCTTTCGAATATTAAGAGTTTTTCTTCATCTTTCTTTCTAAATATTGATGTTTCACATCCATATAACATCACAGGTTTAATGGTGGATTGATATAGGCGGATTTTGAAGTTACTGCTAAGTGATCTTTTTCTTAGAATTTTGATGAAACTAAAAAGTGTCTTGTTTGCTGTTGATAAACGGGCAATATTTGTATATCAATATTTATATATGTTCTGTCGTTATTACTAAAAATACTTCCTAGGTACTTGAAGTAGTCAACAGTCTTAAAATTGAATCCATCTACTCTACCTCTGACTAGAGGTGCATCTTATCTGGTTTTCTTACTTATGGGCAGGTATTCTGTCTTTTCTTCATTAACATGTAATCCAGTTTTCTCTGTAATTTTGTAGTAATTTTGCATCATTCTGATTAATTCTCTTCTGGAACTACTTATTAGTGCTACATCATCTGCACAGGCAAATCTTGTAATGTTCACATCCTGTAGCTGGATTTCTTATGGACTGGTTTTAGAAAATTCTCTATCAATCTTCTCAAGGACAAGGTTAAATAAAATAGGTGAAATGGCATCCCCTTGTCTCAGTCCAGTGTACACCTTAATATCTCCAGTTTCTCCTACCGGTGTCTTTATGCGACATAAAGTTTCATCGATACACATTTTAACTAATCTGATTAATTTTGATGGTATTTTAAATTTCTTCATTATATTTAGGAGTGTCTGTCGGTGTATGCTATCATAGGCCTTTTTAAAATCTACGAATAATATGTGGACATCTACATTGAATTCCCACGCCTTCTCAGTTACTTGTCTTAGGGTGAATAAATGATATAATGTGGATCTGTTTCTGCGGAAACCGCGTTGGTAGTCCCCAATTAGTTTTTCTGTTATTGGTATCAGCCTGTTCAATAGGCAGCTTGATAAGATTTTGTAGGTGACATCCAGTAAGGCAATTCCTCTGTAGTTATCACAAACTAGTGGATCATTCTTCTTAAATATGGGGCACACAATTGCAGTTTTCCAGTCTGCAGGACTGGTTTCCGTTTCCCGAATTATTTCATTTAACGCCTGTATTTCTAATTCCAGTTGTGGTCCTCCATTCTTTAATTACTCATCGAATGTCTTGTCCTCGCCACAGGCCTTGTTATTCTTTATTTTCTTTATTCCTTGCTGTATTTCATTTACTGATGGGGTAGTAACTGTATCAGCTGTATCAATTGCATCAGGTTCTTCCAATTTAAAGTAAGAGTGTGGGTCATTGCAGTTGAGAAGTGTGGGGTTTGCTAGTCCCCCATCGGGCGCCTCCCCAGGTGGCAGATAGGGGAATGCTCTCTAGATATACAGGGTACTGGGGAAATAAAATACCTGGGGTGGATCAAAACTAGCACAGGCAGGAGAGGCTCGCTCAGCCGCAGTGAAGAGAACCGTCCTAGGGGTTGAGTACCCCTAAATCAAGACTCCTGGTCCCCAGGTTGGGGGTTGTGCAGAGGGCTACCAACTCACTCATGTAAAAAAAAAAAAAAAAAAATACTCAATGCCAGCCTCGGAAACAGGACAGGATTTACTGGATCAAAAACTGGTAAAGCTACAAGGATTTCTCTTTTGGATCATGGAATATTAGAAGCCTGTATCGTCCTGGAACTGCCCAAATACTAGCAAACGAATTAAGAAAATATAGAGTGCAACTGGCAGTTCACCAAGAAGTAAGATGGCAGGGAACAGGTTCACTGAAAATAGCAGACGGGACAATAATATATGGAGGCGGCGGTCAGCTCCATAAATTTGCAACCGGTTTCTATATTCATAAATCAATAGATGACTCAGTAAGGGAGTTCAAACATGTTAATAGCCGTATATCATACGTAACTATTCAGATGCAGTGGTTAGACATTACATTTCTAAAGGCACGGGCACCCACAGAAGATAAGGATGACAACAACAAAAAAATGTTCAAATGTGTGGGAAATCTTATGGGACTTAACTGCTAAGGTAATCAGTCCCTAAGCTTACACACTACTTAACCTAAATTGTCCTAAGGACAAACACACACACCCATGCCCGAGGGAGGAGTCGAACCTCCGCCGGGACCAGCCGCACAGTCCATGACTGCAGCGCCATCAGACCGCTCGGCTAATCCGCGCGGTCTAAGGATGACAACATGAAAGAGGAATTCTACAGGAAACTGGAACAAACATACAACTTATTAAGTAGGCACAATGTGAAAATAGTGTTAGGAGATTTTAACGCCAAAATAGGAAAGGAAGAAATATACAAGCCAACCATCGGAAATTTTAGCTTACACGAGGAAAGTTCAGAAAATGGGATTCGACTTACAAACTTTCCAATGACAAATGGCCTCACGATAAGCAGCACAAAATTTCAACATAAACGCATTCATTTAGGAACATGGATATCACCGGATGGAAAGGTAGTCAATGAAATAGATCATGTAGCTATCCAGAAACGATTCCAAAACAGCATTAAAGATGTCAGAACCTTTAGGGGAGCGGATTGTGACACAGACCACATGTTAATAATATCAAAAATGAAAGTGAAACTGAAAAGGAAAGTAAATAGAGATAGAGAAGATATTACAAGACATAACATAGGAAACCTGGCGAAAGTAGTTATAAATGAAAATTTTACAAAAGAAATTAAAAGCAACCTAACAAAACCGAGACTGACCAATGCAGAAACACAGGATGTAGAAAGCAGATGGAGACAGCTGTACGGCTGTATTCAAGAAGCAGCTTCCAAAATCATAGGTGAAAGAAAACGACCTAATAAAATTTGGTTTAACACAAAGTGTCAAGAAAAAGTGCTCGAAAGAAGAAATGCGAGGAATGCATGGATTAAAGGAAGGGGCAATATGACATTGAAGGAAAGATACTATAAACTCCGCCAAGAAATGCAAAGAATCTTAAGACTTGAGAAAAGGGAATACTATAACATTATGATCAGAGAAGCAGAGGATGATTTCCAACATCGCAGAACAAGGCAGATGTATCAAAATATTAAAATAGGATACAGAAACAAAATTTTTTCTTACAATTTCTCTGTCTGAAATAAGATGCATGATATATATCTCAATGAGGGGAATTTTATGGTTAGTTGTCTAGTAAATTTTCATTGCTGCATTGCACCAGTAAAGGCATTGAAATGAATTTATTGTATGAGTCAGGACAATAGTTTCAGTATGTTAACAAACTGTAATCAATTGTGAGCTCAATTTCTTTTTAGGATGACCCTTATTCTCACTAGAAAATTGATAGCTCTGTGATACTTGGATCTGTGGTAAGATTTTTGCACTTTCAGTTTTGTTGGATTTTCTCCCACTTTACCTTTATCTAATATATCAAACTACATGTATATTAAGATATTGTGCCTGTATTCTATTTTAATTCTGCACCACTGGTCGGGTAATTCACCTGACAGATTGTTATCCTTGCAGTGAGTTGAATTAGTCAACTTGTATTAATATCCAGAACAGGCATAAAATTAGATTTACAGTGGTAAAGTTATGATTTTACATGAGTGTGTCGGTTGTCAATTTTATATGTAGGTAGAATTTTAATCTTGAAATTAACTGTGTTTGTGAGCAGATTTTTTATACATATTGATGTGACTCAATAGATTTTTACTATGTCCACACATCTTGAAGATAATCCAAATGGCAGATACAGTGAGTTACAATAGCTCACTCGTATTACATTTCTGAGTACAAACAAAATTGGTTTCAAATTGGTAAATTATTCTCCTTACATGAATGTATATGTTGTCATTTTTTATTATAGGTAGACTTTTATTCTTGGAATCTCCGTATTTGAGAGCAGATTGTTTCATAAGTAACCTACTGATAGGACTCAAATAGTTCCTATCAAGACAGATTTTTAAAATTTCAACATGCCTTGGAGATAAGTATTGTTTGATGATCTAATTACCAAGGATTCAATAATTCCAAGACCCTACTTCTTCACTCTTTGCACTTTTACTGTTCATTAACAGAATACAGAACCTTGTATATGTCATCTACATCGTCAGCATGCTATATAGAGGTTGAGAAACTTATGGACAGGATATGCAATAACTTGGATGAGCCATACAATTACAAGATCTCATCCTGTTACTAACTTGAAGTAGATGGTTTTTTGTTAGATCTCGTTTTTGTTTTAGTCTGTGCTATAATTTGAACAATACTGTAATACTGGAATTTATACAGCGTTACGTTCTCAGTCTTTACTTAGTGACCTAGTCAACTGAGACCTTGATGTAAGTTTTTCATTACGTCTTTTTCTGTGTGACAGGATGACATGACTGTATTCATAAATGTTCTGTACTATACGATGATAGTGAATATAAGATTTACTTTTTTTACGTTATTTATCACATTTTGTAACTGAATAATGTACATATGGATATATCTTCGTAGATATATCTTCAGCATAACGGACTCTTTGGGCTGTGATGTCATCTTACTTTGTATTCGTTGTTGTCATCTCATATGAATAGAACTATTGCTGCACTTTTAAAGGCTAAGAATGAGTTTTTTTTATTATGTTGCATGTGGATTAAAATATTCAATGCTTTGTGTTTCAATATTCATGAAAAATGAAATGTTTTAAGTGATTTCCGTAAGTATATTATTATGTGACTGCTAGACGCTAATGTTGTTCTACAACCTGGAGTGTTGTGTTGTTAGGTTTCTAGATGATGGGTTTCAGCCGGAATCGGTAGTACCAATAAAATACAGTTAATGCAGTTCAGTGTCAGGAATATTTAGGAGTAATATGATATACTAAGCATATATAATGG
The DNA here is from genome assembly GCF_021461395.2 of Schistocerca americana. Lineage (NCBI taxonomy): Eukaryota > Metazoa > Arthropoda > Insecta > Orthoptera > Acrididae > Schistocerca > Schistocerca americana. Next base: position 763,825,323 of record NC_060121.1, on the reverse strand, counting down.
GTCCATAGGAAAGATAATAATAAAAACTTGCAACGAAGTCAAACAAACACTACATGACGTTCTGTGTTTCGGCCATTCGATAGAACAAACATTAAGTTACAATTATATACAGTCTTAGGAGAAAGTTTTTAAAAAGAGTGAACCACCCTTTTACTATGTAGTATTATATAAAGTCAGATATAACTTAATAATGGTCCAGCAACTTTTCACATTGTACTTGGTAATGGCATGAAAGTCGAAATACGGATAGTACAAAAGATAAATGTAATAATAATCAGTCAAATGGCTGTTTGTTCTTGTAGAATTTATTTCCTGACTATGGCTCAACGGCATCAAAAACGTTTTAGGAGGAAGTAACTGACTGAATGCAAGCTGACTTTATTATTCCAGTATTACGCGTTCCGACATTACCATCCTCAGATATCAGGGAACATCACGTTGCAGATAGATAGAGAAGTTGCATGTTGTAAAGATCGTAAGCGGATCACAAGCACAGTTTGGTCATGATCGTCACAGCTATAAAAAGTAACTTTCGTATCTGTGTACAACATGATACTTCAGAATGTCTGATAATGTCATTGTCCGAAATTCTTAATATTGGAATAATAAAGTCAGCTTACTGTACGTCCGTTATATATTTTTCATGTGTAATGGATTCATAGGAAAGATATTTATACCAATTGGCAAAGAAGTCATTCAACCAGTTCGTGACGTTTTGTGTTTCGTGCAGCTGAATATCGACAGAATAAAAATTGAAGTACATTATGTACAGTCTTCGGAGAAATTAAAAGAGAAAGCGGCCAGTAAAATTGGTGTGGACAGTGTGATCCAAAAAGATTTCCGCCGCAACATACATAGACAGACGCAATTTGTTTGTGATTATTCGAAAGCGTGGACGTCTGTTTTAAAATACGTAATCGTAATTCCGTGACTGAATGGTTGTATGCTTTCCTGTAAGGTTAGTGTGAATGCTGCATGATTCGCTAATGCGTAGCACCTGACGACTGTAAATAAAAATATAGCCCCTCAGATTTCAGTTGAAATTTTGATAGAGTGTAAAATTTAAAGAAATTATTGACAAATAAAGGTGCACCCACGAGGTGTTGAGTGCATCGGTTGCTACTCGCATGGTGAATCAAGCTCTCGGTGTGAGACTCGAGCTCAGGTTGGACAAGACACGCGATATCAGCACAGCTGATGGCTGTTCACAGAAGTGAATCGTGTGCCGAGGTTGACGTGGGGGCAGTAAAATAGGAGAAGGCTTTCGGGACGGTGTACGTAGTTACTCACCTCTGACACGTTGCGGTGACGTCGAATAGTAATTCAGGTGATCCATCAAGTTTGTTAAATGGTTTCAAGCAATTGGTGGAGGTACATCCTCGTGTGGAACGTTTACAAGGGACAATTTGGGAAAATCGCACCTCACCGGCAGATGAAACCTACAATCTGAACAAATGTGTCTTTCATTTCTAGTATACAGGCCCCCTCCCACTTCTCACAAGTAATTTCAACTAGAATATGCTCTATCCAGTAGCTCATGGGCTGAGCAAATTTTGCCGAACATTTAGCTGTTGTTTTAAACACGTCAGTGTGAACGTCTTAACTCACTTCTGATAATCTTCTTGCAGTCGTTATGCTCAACTACCATTTGCGAACGGAACACAGTAGAGGTAAGTGGCAACGGTGTCAGAACTTCCCTCCATCCTACACCGTAGAGCAGCTTGAGGAGTAAATATCTAGATGTAGTTGGACAAAACTGGGAGTTGCATGATCGAAAGCAGACGTCCCCGATTTAATTTTTTTTGACGTGGAAACAAATTATTCCTTCATATTGCCTCCTTGTGTTTTGTCCCAGCTTCCTGGTGAGTGGTTGGAACATTGGAGTTGATATTTTAAATATTTACGGAGCAGGGTGGGTTCTGTTAGGTTTGTGTAACATATCTACTTGTTTTCTGCTAAATCTGCGACGAACTACTTGAAATTATGTTTTAGTGCCTAATATACGTAATTCTGCCATTTACTTCTGGTTAATTTTTTTATGGTGCCAGACTAAAGGTTATATAGTGCCAAGGTCATTTACGGTTTTAATTTGACTAGTCGTAAGTCACGGTCAAAACTGCGTCTTATGCAATTTCGTCCCATGAGTGGGGCTTAATGTATTCCTAGGGAGAAAATAATGGATAGCTCGAAGTAATTCACTTGACTTCCTGTCAGTGGTGTAACAGACAGCATGGTAAATCAAATAAGCTAGGTGGAATTGCTCGTTACTTTGCTTAAGAGACCAAATGCACATTTTGCAAGGGGAAAATGGAAATGTCCGTTATTTATTGATGGATGATAAAGATTTTGCAATTAATAACCAGGCTTTGATTTGTGTCACAGGCAAACGTCAAAAAGAGAAATAGATTCACAGCACTACCTGTTCCAAACGGCAATATGACGGGTCTACACTGATGCCTCCAGAAAGAGAGTGTATCGGAGATTTTCATCATTTAGTAACTGTCAGTATCTTTTTCCTTCAAGTGACTAAGATAAATTTTTTATCTAATAGTGTAAAAAATAATTTTTAAGAATCTGAAACTTAAATTAACTCTCCATTTCATAATTTTAATTCTAAGTATTAGGGAATCGAAATAAGAAACGCTGCATTAATGTTTTACCACCGTTTCCCTCCTTTTGTGAAACGAAATCCTAGTAAAATAAAATACATACATTAACAGTCGATATTCTGAAAAGCTGTAGAACATCATTTTCCATTTTCTCTGCAGGAATTCGTACCGTTAAGTTTTGTTAGGTTCGATTATTAAAACACGTCGACAGTGTGAATCACAATTCAGCAGCTTAAATGAACTCCAAGCAGAAACCGCTCATCGCTTGCTTCATTAGGTCAAGGTAAATGATAACTCTCTAACGATTTCCAATAGTCGATAGAGCTTTAAATACCGGAGTGGAAAGAGCGGTAAAAATAGACACACACACACACACACACACACACACATATAGACATAGAGACACAAAAATACACACAAGAGCACCCACGCACGTGCACACACACACACACACACACACGCACACACACTCGCAATCTCGGGATAGAGGTAGAGAGGTGTAGAGAGAGAGGGAGAGAGAGAGAGAGAGAGAGAGAGAGAGAGAGATGCAGAATGGGGAGAGGGTAAGCACGGCAAACTCGGGATAAGAGGGCCAGCAGTGTGTACCATCTTTTAGAATATGGAAACTTGAGAAAAATACGGTTATTAAAGACACCACAGAAAAGAATCTGAGAACAGAGTAAGCTTTCCAAGCGCCAGAACCAAACTTTCATGCTGCCTACAGGATGTATAACTAAAAAAACCGTCAGCACGTGTTAGGTTGTTCATTGTCCATGACGACAGGAAAAGATAAAAAATGGGCAATACGTCGAAAATATCACAAAGTCATTTCTCACTGTTATCTATGTTTCCCATCACGCCTGCATTAGTACTCGACAAGCCACTGTTGATGGCAGACCAGAAGACAGTGTGTATGATAAACAGACGCATCGTTTACTGCTTCCGATCAGAATTTCCCCGTATGTTAATTCAGATTCTTGTACAAAGAACCGGAAAGACAGCAGGAATGAAGCTTCTTCTTCTGTCAACAGTTTCACTGTAGCGACTATGGCCCAGCTCTACAACTGTCACGCACCAGAAAATTTCCAACAAACAGCACGTCTCTGAATGCCTTCTGCGCTTCATAAGCGAACTATATGCATGCGGACAAGGCATAAAAATGTCCCAAAAATGCAGTCTCATTTTAGGGACGTAGGGAGTCTTATTTGGTTGGAATGCTTTTCTGGATATTCTAGGATTTGTGATGTATGAGCCATCTTACGTTAGTGAGAAAGACAAGTTACGTAGAAAGAGCATCCATTTAACCTAATTGCGGAGTTTCATTGAAATCGTTGCGAGAATAGTGCAATTTCATCCGCCGAAACCTGTAGAACTCGCTAAGAGTAATGTTACAAAATCTAGTACGTAATTCTGTTTCGTTGGTCGTTCTTCATCAACCGTGCAAAATAATCCCTCATAATTTTCGGAATGTTTCTGTTTTGAGCAGGTCTTCGGTTAACGTGATGTTGTTCTGCTATCGTTGTTACTCTATGGCGATTCGTTTCATCTCCCAAACCCTATCTCTCTGTATGGAGATTTTCATGCTATGCAAAGCACCCAGTACGCCATACTCTAAGCATTCTTATTGTTGTAGAACAAGATTTTCGTATCATGAAAAGTAAACGGTACACCGTCCTCTAAGCATTCTTGTTGTGGTACTTGTTCTTGTTTTTGAGACGCAGCTTGGGTCGTATAACGTGGAGAAAACCCCTCGTAGACGTACTGTTCGATTATTCCAATTATTGAGTGATGTTATAAGCCGTTACTTCATAACATCATTCTACACAGGTGTACAGTTTTACGAATTGTTTGTATCTGTATTTACTGTTTATGCTTTTTTGTCCTTATTTGACAGAACCGAAAACTTTCTAATCGTCTTTTCCTTACTTCCTTTGCCTGCATCACTATTTCAAGTAAAATGTAGTTTAGCTTCTTATAATTTGGGATAACAGAGGTGTGGCATGATTCATGGTAAGCCATAATATATCTCTGTTGATACAGTATTTCCTCTGGCTCCGAAAACGTAAGCTTTTAAATACATAAATCATGTGGCTGATACCTACCTGAGGAATTTTTCCTGTGTGTTGTGCCCGCTTGACCTCCATTATATTGTTGCTATATTATTTTAAGATATTATGTTTTAGTGGCTTCCCATAAATTTATAAATGACAGTCATGTTGCTGGACGTCTTTCACTTCCGACAGGTTTTGTTGCTGTATGTGACTATTTCATTATGCTGAAGCATAATGAGATATTTCGTTCTGTTAAATGGTATATTTTAGATTGTATGTTATTCCCTGTGAAAGTCTGTTTGTTGGCCAATAGTTCTCCAGATGTCTCCTTTGTATCTGAGTGTAACTATTTCTACTTACCTATTTTGAGCTGTTGTTGTTTCAAAAATGATTCAAATGGCTCTGAGCACTAAGGGGCCCGCATCTCGTGGTCGTGCGGTAACGTTCTCGCTTCCCACGCCCGGGTTCCCGGGTTCGATTCCCGGCGGGGTCAGGGATTTTCTCTGCCTCGTGATGGCTGGGTGTTGTGTGCTGTCCTTTGGTTAGTTACGTTTAAGTAGTTCTAAGTTCTAGGGGACTGATGACCATAGATGTTAAGTCCCATAGTGCTCAGAGCCATTTGAACCATTTAGCACTAAGGGACTTAACTTCTTTGATCATCAGTCCCCTAGAACTTAGAACTACTTAAACCTGACTAACCTAAGGACATCACAGACATCCATAACCGAGGCAGGATTCGAACCTGCGACCGTAGTGGTCCCGCAGTTCCAAACTGTAGCGCCTAGAACCGCTCGGCCACTTCGGCCGCTGTTGTTGTTTCTTTAAGGTAGTTAATTCATTAGTCCTTTGAAATCTTTCTTAAAGTAGTAGTCCGCTTGCCTCCTTCCGATGTTTTATCTGACATTTAATACACAATTTCCTCACAATCGTCGCCTAGCATTGTTAATCACAGAAATGTATCGCAGAAGATCGAGATTATACACCCAACTTCTTTTAAAAAATTAAGTAATTTGTTTTATGGTACGTCATATCTCAAACAATACATTTCTGGGGAGACATGTGAGAAAATCTTATAAAATCCAAATTTATTGAGATACGTTCGCTCTACAGTTTTGATAGGTACAGTAATATGGTACTTAAAAGTTCGAAATTATATTTATAATATTATAAAACATCTTCTTTCCCTTAGCCTTTATCCCATACCTACACGGTTGTAGCGCGTCCATTCTCTTAGCTGAGTAGTCAGCGCGTCTGACTGGCATGGAGTGGGTACGGATTTCGATTCCTGGCCGGGTCGGAGATTCTCTCCACTCTGGAACTGGGTGTTGTCTTCTCCTAATCATTATTTCATCATCACTGAAACGCAAGTTGTCCAGTGTGGCGTCAGCTGGAAAGGCAATTCGGCGGCCGAACTTCACCATGTGACGACTCCCGACCACGAATGCCACACCATCATTTCATTTCACTTTTTATTTCATGAGTTTGGCGTGGTTGTTATTGGATTTGGCGCTATTAATGCCATTCCTGTCGCCACCCATTTGCTCCCGAACTAAATCTGTGTAGGCCAACTAGTTTTTATGGACTGTTATAATGCGAAAGCGCTAGAATGTTTTTTAAAGGGTTGTGAATTGTATAAGTCAGGCGGGTCATTGGTACTAACCCGGTATTCACTAAGCGGGTGTGAGAAACCCCCTAAAACTACACCCACGCTGGTCGGCACACCGTGCTGGTGTTAATCCTCTGGGCGGATTCAATTCGGAGCCGGTGCACCTCCCCGAATCCCGGAAGCGGCAATTTAGGAAACGAAGTTAGAAAATATTCATGTAACATATTTCAATTTATGCACCAATATTATTAGAGTAACAACGGAAGTAAGAATATGGAAACAATACATTGTAATAAGAGAGATAGTCCTGGCGAATTTCAAGGAAAGTGATCAGTCATAAAGTACCACTGAGCAGCACTTCTCCCAAACGGATAGGCAGAAATCAAATTTTAAAAATTCCTACTGAATCTTAACATCATATCCAAAGCGTTTAAGGACGACGGTTACGATCTATGTCATCACTTTTCCAACACCAAAATGAAAAATATCTGCACCGAAAACTGGCCAGAACTCTTTCAGTAGTGAGATATTATGGATGAATTATATCAGCACATACAAGAGACAATCCAGTGACTAAAGTATGTAATTAAAATTACATTTATCATCAGTAAATTTTGAAGGACGCTTTAATGACTTAAATGAAATTGGTAGCTATCTGTTGAAAGTTACATGTTGATATTTATTGCTGTGAAGTGCAATCCATGCACATAATTCACCTACAGGGCTATGGAAAAGATCTTAAAATTACACTTTAACTGATCAATAGCCTCAAAGTACAATTGTACTAAATAATGAGTCTATATTCTTCAGTGTCCACTACAATCACTATGCTACTTAAAACTGTCTGCAGCTGCAGCTCGCCACAGATCTACGCCATACACTAGTGTCAATATGGCAACACAACTGATGAGAAAACTAAAGACGATTGCTGTGCGATCCTAGAGTGCGATTTCTCTGGGTCTGTCAAACTTTGTTCAATCCTCTTTGTTTTCTTCCACGTGTCAATATCAGTCGAAATGTCCTTGTGCTGTACATTCTTGCCGGAGTGTAAAATAAATTGCTGTTTTTCACCTGGAGCCAAATGCTCGTCGCCTACGGGACTTTGAGCTACCTTAGCCGTGAGCGCTGCTGAATCTTGTGACCCGCACTGGCGGCCATTTCCCTGGAGATGCGGACTAACTCTGCCGAGAATAGTGGTTCTTCTAGTGCCGCCGAACAGAGAACCGAGGGCCATCAACCGGTATAACCTGCAATATTTGCCGAGAACTGTGTTTTAGCGATTAATTACTGAAGTGAGTGTGGATGTGGGAAGAAGTTAAGGATGCCGTAAATGAGGTGGCGAATGTAGTCATCAAGAAGCGGATCAGAGGCAAAAAGATTTGGTTTGAAGATGAATGCATTAAGGCATTAGCCAAGAGAAGAGAAGCCAAGGAGAGATGGTTACAAGGGGCCGATTTTTTACAAGGCGAAGCACAGTTCGAAGAAGTTTGGAGGACATCTCAAACAACCCTGAGAAGAGCAAAGACAATGTACCCTTAAAGGACTGATAGAGGAGGCTCAACAACATTTCTTTGGGAAAGAGGCGCGAAAGAGGTACCAGAGAGTAAAATTCTTCAAGAAGGGATACCAAATCCGCCAAAAATTCATCAAGGACAATAATGGGAGCGTACTCACCAGTGAGCTTGACATTGCTGAAAGGTGGAAACAATACTTCAGGGAACTCCTCAACTGTGATGAACCTAAAGATCTGTTTGGATTTCAGTTTCCTGACATCGCAGATTTAGACTATCCTCCATCCAAACTGGAGGAAATAGAGAATCAGATAACGAAGGTAAAGAAGAAGAAAAGCCCAGAAGAAGATGGTATCCAGGCAGAAATCATTCAAGTTGGAGGTGAGGGACTCTACAGGAAAATTCACCAATGAATTGAGGGGATCTGGATTTTGGAGGAGATCCTAGAAAATTGGAAGACAGCTATCATATGCCCTATACACAAGAAAGGTGACAAAATGAACTACACTAACAGAGGTATCGCCCTACTGAATGTCTCCTACAGGATCTTGTCCAACTGTATACTGGATAGAATACAGCCATTTGCCGAAAAAGCGATTGGTGAATATCAGGGGGGTTTCAGAAAAGGCAGTTCAACTGTCGACAACATCTTTGTGCTGCGACAACTCACCGAAAAGTTGTGGGAGTATGGCGAAGAACTTCATATGCTCATCATACCTTTTAAGAAGGCGTGTGCCTGCATCCATCGGGAGAGCCTGAAGGACTGTCTAGCGGAGTCTGGTATACCTAAGAAACTGGTCAGTTTAGTTGGAATTTGTCTCACTGAGTCAAAAGGTGAAGTAAAGCTCGGGAACCAACTCACGAAGAGCTTTAACGTAGTGTTGAGACAAAGAGATGGTGTGTCGCCGGTATTGTTCTGACACATGAAAAGATAATGAGAGAAGTAATCACACATCTCGCGTTTGCTGATGATGTGGCCCTGTTGTCCAGATCTAAGGATGAACTAATGCGGATGAAAAAGAGCGTGGAGGCGGAAGCAAGCAAAATTGGACTGCTTGTGAATGAATCAAAGACGGAATATCTGGTGATTAGCAGGACCCATGCTTATTCAAGAGACCCACTCCAGCCTTTGATTGTCGGAAACCGATCCTACAAAAGGGTTCGTGAATTTAAATATTTGTGGGTAATCTTTACAGAAGACGCAGCATGTGAAGCAGAAATCAAAGCGCGGATCCAAGCCACCAACCGATCGTACTTTGGTCTCAGTCAACTTCTTGCATCGCGTGGTCTCTCGAGGAATTTACAACTCCAGCTGCGTAAAACAATGATTCAACCCGTGGTACTGTATGGTTGTGAAACTTGGAGTGTCCGGAAAAACGAATGTTCATGTTCTTGTTCTCTTTAAGGAAGATCTTTGGCCCGGTACAAGATGAGATCACTGGACAATGGAGGATCAGACAAAACAGTGAACTTGACCTAATGTACAATACACCAAACATTGTGCCGGCCGCTGTGGTCGAGCGGTTCTAGGCGCTTCAGTCCGGAACCACTCCGCTGCTACGGTCGCAGGTTCGAATCCTGCCTGGGGCATGGATGTGTGTGATGTCCTTAGCTTAGTTAGGTTTAAGTAGTTCTAAGTCTAGGGGAGTGGTGACCTCAGATCTGTCTCGGATAGTGCTTAGAGCCATTTGAACATTGTAGGACTGATGAGAAACAAGCGCCTTGTATGAGCAGGACATGTCAGTCGGATGGATAATGCCGATGGCCTTTGACAGCTATGGATTATACTCTCTGTGGAAGACGCCCACCAGGAGGATCACAGAAGAGATGGAGGGATGGTATCCATGAGGTCTTGCTGCAGATTGTAATAGAGAATGATTGGCGCCAGGAGGCACAAAACAGAACCCGTTGTAGGAGAAACCTCGTAGCGGCGCGCGGTCCTCTGGGCCTCATCGAGTAAAGTAAAGTAAAGTACAGTAAGTAAGAGGGTGCAGTCAGTAGCGCCATTATGAAGCTGCAAATCAGGTTTGTTGTCAATATGTGGTGTAGCGCTAGTAAGCGCTAGTTATCTTTGAGATTGGACATGGAGAGTTGACGTTAGTCAAGAATGCTTTTAAGCGACAAAGACTCCATTATTAACACCTCACTGAGTTTCAACGAGGTCGTGTATTAATTAGTGCTGAGGGAAGCTGGATGTTCGTTCTGCAATACTGCAGAAAGACTTGGCAGGAATGTACCATAGCCACTGTACATGATTGCTGGCGGCGGCGGTAACGAGAATGTACGGTCGCATGAATACCGACCTCCGGACGTCCATGTGGCACTACCGAGACGGAAGACCGTCGTGCTCGTCGTGTAGCTACGGAACATCATAGCTACGGTCGCAGGTTCGAATCCTGCCTCGGGCATGGATGTTTGTGATGTCCTTAGGTTAGTTAGGTTTAACTAGTTCTAAGTTCTAGGGGACTAATGACCTCAGCAGTTGAGTCCCATAGTGCTCAGAGCCATTTTGTCGGAACATCATACTGTGTGTGCTAGAGCTCTGCATTTCGATGAAAACAACCGCTCGAGCATTTCCCATTTCGTGCCGCTGCTCGACGGCTGGGAAAGGCCCACGCTGCGATACGGCTGTGGCCGTCTAATGCCCCATGTGGCCGGTTGTCCTCCACATCTCGGTTATCGGTTGGACTGTCGAGCACTGCCGGGCGCTCGAGCGTACTCACAATCTCGGCCGGTGACGGTACAACCGCCGCGCGCTCTACAGTGCCACATCGCATTAGAAACCTTGTGTAAACGCATTTGACGACCTGGCTTTGAGCAGCGCATACAGCGTTATGGATAAACCAAGTATATGTCGTAAACGTTCCATTCGTGAAACGAAGAGAAGTATTATGGAGAGAACAAGAAGCGGCTCATTAGTCCTGGAGAAGAAAGACATGTCGGAAGAGGAGGCGAAAAGTGAAGCTTGGAAATCGTTTGCACTTTTAGTGGATCCTGTCACGCAGGCTTCCGCTGGTTTCGTGCATTGTGCCACATGTTATACCATACTTTCGTACCAGTCAAGCACAACAGGTATGATTCGGCACTGCAAATGTAAATGCGGAGGAGAAGTCCACCGGCCACTTGCAGTATCAAGTAGCATAAAGAAAGTTGTTGTTGATAGGTTGGTCGATATGAGTGGAATAGATTTGCTACCGTTAAATACTTGTAGTAAGATTGGCTTCAACAATTATTCGCAGGAGCTCATCAATGTTGGCGCCACTTAACGGCGAAGTCAGTATAGAAAATGTTCTTCCGCACCCTACCACTGTATCGCGGCATATTAAAGAAAAGGCAGACAAAATACGGGTGACAATGGTGACCAAGCTAATATGTGACTTAAAGAACAAAATGTGCGCTTTAGACGCTGATCTGTGGTCTGATAACTACAAGAAGAAAAATTTTTTGACTGTGACGTCGCATTATGTGAATGATGAGTGGCAGCTAGAAACGCTTGTTTTGGTAACAACCGAGTTTCCGGACGTACCTAAGACAGGAGAGAACATACGGCACGAAATCGAAGAGCGGATGCTTGAGTTAGGAATTAACATGGAAATTTTACTTTGTCACCGACCAAGGAGCTAATATGAAGAAGGCACTTGAATCTTACCACCGCTTGCCTTGCTTTTATCACTGCTTGATGACTGCGCTTCCTCACACATTTCAAGAGACGTTTTTAGAAGACAAAGCCCCTGAAATCCTGTCGTGTCTACTATCAGCAAGAGCTATAGTAGGCTATTTGAAGAGATCGGGTCACTCGTAGCGTCTGCGGCACTCTGTGAAATGGTTCAAATGGCTCTGAGCACAATGGGACTAAACTTCTGAGGTAATCAGTCCCCTAGAACTTAGAACTGCTTAAACCTAACAAACCTAAAGACATCACACACAACCATGCCCGAGGCAGGACTCGAACCTGCAACCGTAGCGGTCGCGCGGTTCCACACTGTAGCGCCTAGAACCGCTCGGCCACCCCGGCCGGCTAACCCCCTTTAAAGAAGCGAGTTTGGATTTGGAAACTGCAAAGATAACAACGCTGGAACGTGTGCTGCCGTGGTACAAGAGTCCGTTACATCATTGTGAACCAATAGACAGTGACAACGAGGTAAGAACACTTTCTATAGGTTACGATCCTTTACACATCTGTTGAATTATCAGAGTGCTGTTATGTATATTGGGTTTCCTTTTCAGCTTATGGCGAAAATAAAAAGAAGAGCAGCATACTTCATCACAGAGAAGTGCAAAATTGAGGCTATCCATTACGTTGCCACGGTTCTATGTCCATCACGGCGTCATTAGAAAAAACTCACAGCAGACGAAAAGCAAGCCGCGTATGCTGAAGTTCGACGATTGTACTCGGTACTGACCGTAAATGGTAAGGTTCATTCACTGAAACCAATTAGTAAACGAATATTTCTGTCTAATCTGCCGTCTTTCGTTAGATCAACGTTTATTACGTCTACAATGTGATATTTGGGAGGCCGGCTGAAGTGGCCGTGCGGTTAAAGGCGCTGCAGTCTGGAACCGCAAGACCGCTACGGTCGCAGGTTCGAATCCTGCCTCGGGCATGGATGTTTGTGATGTCCTTAGGTTAGTTAGGTTTAACTAGCTCTAAGTTCTAGGGGACTAATGACCTCTGCAGTTGAGTCCCATAGTGCTCAGAGCCATTTAAACCATTTGATATTTGGGAAAGGTTTCGCAGCTTAAACATTCCACAATGCGTTTTGATGTAATTTGTGCGATATATATAAAATGTCACCGTAAATATAGTCGTTTAGTAACCAGTAATTCTAACTACGGTGTATACATATTTGATGGTGACAGGAATATCTTACGGATGTTTTCATTCATGTTTAGAGTCCATTCAAGCAAACAGTGACCAAGTTCTTCCCATGAAAAAGTCCAGGATGGACTGGAGTTCGGATGAGGACGACGAAGATGGATACACAGTTACTACCAATGAACTCGACAGATACCTTTCGCTTTCCAAATCCGACTGTAGCTGTGCCGAAGGACAAATTTTGCAGTGGTGGAAAGCGTACGCGGGGTTATTTCCAAGTCTGTCGGTAGTAGCAAGAAGATTTCTCTGTCTTCCTGCCACTAGTGCTGCCAGCGAGAGAAATTTTAGCCAGGCCGGTCACCTGCTGTCCAGCAAACGATCGTGCCTGGAATCAGACAAGGCGGATGATTCTTATTGATCCTTCACAGTTACGTAAGTATTCACAACATACCACGTAATCACAAGGAAGGAAACATCCCTCAAACTCTATAAATGTATGACTCCACTTTCACTGACTTCACAGGAAGAAGTTCAAACCGCCAGCTGTAGTAATAGCTCCAGGAACATAAATGGCGGCCTGTGTATCAGGGAGCACCAATGACGAAAAACGAATTATATGGTCATGATTCACTCGTAACGTTATTTACAGGTCATAATTTGTTCCGAAATTAATGTTTATGCAACAAAATTTCTTGAGTATTACTTTTAACTCCGTCATTCCTTCCCGATCCTGCATTCAATATTAGTACAACGTATACGTGGCCGAGTTTGGAGATAGGCTACACATAGTCCATGATTAGACTACTGTGTTCCCGTTTGTCTACCGAACGGAACAAAATACTAAATACAGACATCACAGTTTTTAACGTTACAAGTACTGGAATACATGACAACCTCAAAGGCGTAACTCCAGTAGTCTGCAACATGTTAATAAACATCAAATGTAACATGTACAAGTGTATTATTTAGGTCATAGAACTGGTAGTAAGCAACGAAAGACATTTGTAAAAGAAATAAGTGAGTGGTTAATGTGAAGCGGTGGCCTCTGATCTCAAGGAGTGTGACGAAGCGCCGCTCGCTGGCACAGAGTCCACCGGTTACTGGCGACCGGTCGAGCGTTTGGCGGACTTGGCAGAGCGCTGGCGATCGGCTGCCGACAGCCTGGGGAAGAGGACGCTCGGCCGCATACTCCCGAGAGCCAGAGGGTCGAGCGGGACACGCCGGTAAAAATCGGAGATAATGCAGGCCTCTAGTGTGTGCAGCAGCACTTTGAGCAGCAGTTGCCACAACAGTGACAAATCGGTTACTTTATGGACGCTTCGAACCAGATGCCCAGTAATGAGCATTCCACTGAGCCCTAATCACTGCCGTATGTGACTTTAAAGCGAGAATTCGTGCAGGGGGTGGGGGTGGGGGAGGGAGTGAAGATCTGTTGTATCTTGCGATGAAAGCCGGTTATGGTTCGATGTCAGCGATGGCCATGTGTAGGTTAGAAGGAGACCACGTAGGTGCTTGCACCCAATCTGTTAGCAGCCTAGATACATTGGACCTATACCTCGAATTATGGTTTTCGGTGCGATTTCCTGTGACAGCGGGAGCTCTCTCGGATTTATCCCACGCACCCTCACTGCAAATTTGTACGTCAGTCTGGTGATCCGACCTCTTGTGCTGCCACTCATAAGCAACAGTAAGGGATTTTTTTCCAGCAGGATAACGCTCACTGACTTATCATTACTACTAGCCGGCCGCGGTGGCCGAGCGGTTCCAGGCGCTTCAGTCAGGAACCGCGCGAGTGCTATGGTCGCAGGTTCGAATCCTGCCTCAGGCATGGATGTGTGTGATGTCCTTAGGTTAGTTAGGTTTAAGTAGTTCTAAGTTCTATGGGGCTGATGACCTCCGATGTTAAGTCCCATAGTGCTCAGAGCCATTTGAACCATTTTTGTCATTACTTTAATCCAACGTGCTTTGCAGAGTGTTGAAATGTTGCCTTAGCCTGCTAGATCACCAGATCTGTCTCCAGTCGGCCGCATATGGGGGGCATCATTCGATTATAGCTCCAGCTTCATTCACAACCCAGCATTAACCGACTAAGTAAAATGGGGATGGAGCACCATTCCACAAACTGACACCTGGAATCTAAACGATGCAATGCATGCACGACAGCATGCTTGAATTCAACATTCTTGGTGTTATATTCCTTAATAATGTACCAGTATTTCATATTTGCAATGGCATATCTCGTGCTTACACTAACCTAAGAACTTCCAACATTAATCACTTTAATATGTTACCTACAGAAATGCATTCTCAAAATTTATTTACTCTACATTAATTATTTCTTGGAAATATATACGTGGAAAAATTACTATACCTGGAAACTGGATGTCTATTTTGATTCGATGACGGCGTATGCCACCTGGGGGATGGTGGAATCCTGATAACGGTTTCAACGTCTTCCGGCAACAGAAAGCGCAGTGGCATAGCCACTAGGGCTCCATTTGTGTCTATCCTTTAACAGTGAATGCTCACAGCCAGAAGGCTCAGTGTGAAGCTAAGGTGTGAAGCACACGTGCTTTCTACAGCGAACTGAGAGAATTTAAAAGGGGTCAAATTGTGGCATTCCGAGTGGCGGGATGGTCCTCTCGGAGAAGCGCCACTCAAGTCGGAAGTACTGCGTCAGTTTTGCAACAATGATGGTGGCCACATGAACAATCGCACAAGCGTAGATGTGGTCCTGGACCTCCACGAAGCACAAACGTCCGCCAGTATCGTCGTATTGTAAAGGCAGCAGTGGCAGACCGTACAACTACGACACCACAGATAAGAGGGCTTGTGAACCCAGTTGTGCTAACACGAACCGTTGCGAACCGCTTATTAGCAATGGGGCTACAGGCACGCAGACCTCTAGACCCTATTTAACTCATACCTCACCACTGAGGTGCCGTGCTCGACTGCTACCGTCAGAGGATTTGTTGGAATGGCGTGCAGTGGTCTTCAGTGATAAAAGCAGATTCTGCCTCCACGTAAGTGTTGGGCTGCTTACGACGTAGATGAACGATGTCTCGTAGAGTGCATTCGTCCAAGACACATTGGCCCCATCGCAAGCCTTATGGTTTGGAGTGCGACAGGCTGCAAATCTCGCTGAGTTTTGGCGATTCTGGAGGGGACGCTAATCAGCACTAGGTATTTGCAGAATGCTGTTAGACCCGTTCTAATGTCGCTCTTGTAACAGGAAGGTTTTGTGACGGCTCCCAAACCCAAGGTCCTCGGTGATACTTTTGGGGCAGCCACCACAAATTGTATAAAGCGTGGGTAGTGACCAGGATGTAGCTATGTATGTTGGCCGAAAAATAATTAATGACAAGAATTGCGCCAGCTAGAATGAAGAGATAAGTTATCTTTATTTCTGACGAAACGTGCACCAGCAATACAAGTCCAAGTAATATCCAAGAGTTATCCGTGTACTGAGCCTAGTCGAATACAATAGCAAATATCACACTGCAATGGCTCAGCTATAAACTTCACGAAACGCTAGCAATAGACAATAGACTGTCCGTCTCGGGGCCAGCGCTCCACCTTATATGCGGACCCGAGCTCAGTCATGGCGCGACCTCTTCCGTCGGCGGTAACGCCCTGAGGCGCCGACGGCCGCGACAGGAATTGTGGCGCGTGCGCGAGTTTGTTGGTTGGTTGGGTCCGTGGATACAACAGAAGGTGATGTATTGTTCCAAGAAGATAACGGTTGTCCACACAGTCGCATGAAACTCAACGTACTCTAGAAGACGTGAAGAAACCTACCTGGCCAGCACGATCTCCAGAACTGTCTCCAATGGAGCACGTGTGGGATATGATGGGACGAGAAGTGAGTCTGCGGCTCGTCAACGAACAACTCTTAGAGAACAACGTGAACAGTTCGAGCAGGCGTGGAATAACGTATTCCAGGACAGTACTCGCCCTCTTTACGGTCGACTGGATGCCAGAGTCAGCGCCTGCATTGCCGCCATTGTAGTCTACACCACTTACGAATATGAGTTAATATCGGCGTTTCAGCACGGGTCTATATTTGGTCTCTCAGAACCGCTTGTGCTTTTGATCTGTAGATGTAATAATCTCCTGTACTCGTTATGCACTACTTCAACAATAAATCGTAGTGATCTTGGGTGCCTTGTGGTGCATTGGCGGTTATTACCTATCATGATGCAGGCAAAGCGTCGCCACCTTGTGTCGAAGTTTCCTCTGCTTTAGGAACTCTCTGGCTGACCTCCATGCGAGATGTGCGTGATTACTTTTTCCACAGCACAGTGACATCATGGCCCGTAAAGTCGAGCATTACTTGGAGGTTTTATTCTCACAGTTAAGTGAGTTTGGAGTTACGGACAAGGGCATTTACTGTCGCATGCTAACCGCCTGGAAGCTAAATCGTTACCCGTGTTTGTTGGTTATAGTGCTTTTCTGCCACTGTTGACGCCGTTGAATTTTGGGCGTCGGCATTAGTTTTTTCTCGACTCCCTCTATTACGGTGATTGTGTGTTCTGTGCAGGCTCGGTGAAGAGGTATTCTGCACGTCGTACGGGAGAAAATCACAATGTAACTGGTTTTTGTTGTTTGTGGAGGTACTTAGCAATGCAGTGACTATAGTCACACCATCGTTAGCTAAAGAGCTGCCCCGTGAAGTGTGTCTCCGTCTGTTGTCTGGGCGAGGACAATCTTGAAAGCTAGTCTGAAGGGACGTGGAGTTTCTTGGATTCTGTGCTATGTAAGAGACAATTAACTGACACATTGATTTCTGTAGGAGGCGATAAGTAATTATCAATGTCGTTTTCTTCTTGTGGGAACACTTTACTAGTCAATATAGCGAATATTTGTACGGTCATATTAAACAGCCATCGACAGATCCGAAAAATATTTAAGAAGCAGGTTATTGGCCAGTATTCAACTTGTATTTACATATAAGGAAGCAGTCAAAAAATAAGCATATGAACGACATATATTCACAATAAACAAACCTCACAAGTAATAGCATATTAAGCTACATTCCATAGCATTAAATAATGCAACAAATGCAGTAAAATGGTGCAGGAAGCAGATATAAAAATACGTTTCGCCCAATACAGCGTCAGAAGCTGTTTCCCTGCTAAGGGCTAACGGCTAGAGGTGGACTGACAGATAAGGAATAAACAGATTTGTTGGTGCATCAGGCTAGCAGCAGGTGGAAGTTCAGATTTAGACGGAAAATTCTCAAAGGAACGCGCATATAAGCGTGCGTATGTCATAGTAATACACAGTGACACAGAAAAACTATTACAGTAAGTAATGGCACAGGATTTAATGCACAAAAATAAAAAAAAAATCATTGTTGGAGAGGGCTGCACGAATAGAACGACAAATAGCGCAAGAATTAAAATGTAGTCGACCTCTTTACGGGAAACCATAATTATTGTTTACCTGTTATCTATTTAATCTATTAATCTACACTTTCGTTTAATCTATTTATTGCGAATGATATTATGATTCCTTGTTCACAATGGATGACTATAATCGCTGTAGCTGTAAGATATCTTGTATTTATGGTTCTAATATGTGATTTATGTATATATTTTATTTTAGCATGTAGATATTCAGACCGTATGAGGTCTTTAACTACTTACTGTAAGCTAGCAGGAATCTATATATCCATCTACTTTCATCTATATCCACACTCCGCAAGCCACCCGACGGTGCATGGCGGAGGGTACCTTGAGTACCTCTATCGGTTCTCCCTTCTATTCCAGTCTCGTATTGTTCGTGGAAAGAAAGAGTGTCGGTATGCCTCTGTGTGGGCTCTAATCTCTCTGATTTTATCCTCGTGGTCTCTTCGCGACATACACGAAGGAGGGAGCAATATAATGCTTTACTCCTCAGTGAAGGTATGTTCTCGAAACTTCAACAAAAGCACGTACCGAGCTGCTGAGCATCTCTCTTGCAGAGTCTTCCACTGGAGTTTATCTATCATCTCCGTAACGCTTTCGCGATTACTAAATGATCCTGTAACGAATGGCGCTGCTCTCCGTTGGATCTTCTCTATCACTTCTATCAACCCCATCTGGTACGGATCCCAAATCGGTGAGCAGTATTCAAGCAGTGGGCGAACAAGTGTACTGTAACCTACTTCCTTCGTTTTCGGACTGCATTTCCTTAGGATTCTTCCAATGAATCTCTATCTGGCATCTGCTTTGCCGGCGATTAATATTATATGGTCATTCCATTTTAAATCACTCCTAATGCCTACTCCCAGATAATTTATGGAATTAACTGCTTCCAGTTGCTGACCTGCTATATTGTAGCTAAATGACAAAGGATCTTTCTTTCTATGTGTTCGCAGCACATTACACTTGTCTACATTGAGATTCAATTGCCATTCCCTGCACCAAGCGTCAATTCGTTGCAGATCCTCCTGCATTTCAGTACAGTTTTCCACTGTTACAACCTCTTATTGTAGTATTACACATTTCTCTGTGAAAAACATATCACAATTTGTATAGTATTGCACAGAACCACGTACAGCAAAACTATGTCAGACCATTTAAAATAAAATACGATATGAAACTCAGCGCACATTATATATGTTCAAACACTGTTACACTGACATAAGTACGTATTATATGTAGGTTCAGGGTTCTTCACCAGGTGGCCTTCAGGCGTGTGCAAACAGAACTAATTTCGGTAATGACGTCGAAGCTTATGCCCATAGCTACTATAATGCAACAAACTACCATAAGCAATGAACACATCCAATCTCACCGAATCCAAACACAGAAAATGGCCCTTGCGTTGGCTTTACAATCCAAAATGTGAACGGCTATGAACAGGAATATACGCAACATCATAAAGAGGCAGTAGGCCGATTTGGTGCACTTTATAATTTCATGTGAGATGCAGCTAGCATCACGGATGGTAATGCCTCATAACTACATGACAACAATTTGCAATAGTCGACTATGTGAGAAGCAATTGATGTTATTTGAGGGGATAAGTATAGTATGGGTATGGTAAATGGAGTAGAACGACGTCTATGTATTAATTAAATGTAGATGATATATGCAAAAATGACCCCTTACTTGTCGACTGTGGCTGTAAACCAGTCTCATAAAGTATACTAAAATAAATAAAATCTATGTATTAATTAAATGTAGATAATATATGCAAAAATGACCCCTTACTTTTCGACTGTGGCTGTAAACCAGTCTCATAAAGTATAATAAAATAAATAAAATTGAGTTAGAGGAAATTGCTGCAATAATAAACAGACTATTATAAGACATAAGACGGGGCATTACCATTCGTCTTTTGTCTGTTATTGCAGTCCTGAAAGTACAACAGCCATCTCCTCAACTGTTTGAACTGCGCTTTTGCAGCGGCGCTCATCTTTCCAAGTTGAAGGGTTATGATGAGGAAATCTGTAATGACACAAAACCTAGTGAAGAAAATTTTCATAACAGGTTTTACAAAAGATGAAAAGTTAATATTTGTACAATTTTTTTGTAGGAGTTATCTTTTTCTTGATTTTTTCCTTCTTGTTCTTCTTCACCTAATTCTGATTCCATAACAACTTGAACGATATTTGCCTTGAGCTTTTTTAGAACAATGTCGTCAAATAAAGCTAAAGCCACGGTTTCTGGAGCTAAATACCATAGGTGACTTCAAATTTTGTTTGCAGTAACCTTAGTGATTACTGGGTGAATATTTTGATAATTTTAAAGTTGGCTCACGAATAGGTAATCATGGTAAGATGCGTCAACTGCTTCTGTTGGCAGAAGCCTTACTCAGACGTACACGCGGACAAGAAAAATACATGTCCTTGCTAAGTGTTCTTGAATGCACATACGTTCATTGCCATCCACCTAGAACGATTACAGCTTCTGGGATGCGAAACTATATCCCATTCTTTGGAGGCGCCAGGGACGATCATAGTTAAATTCACCAGTTCTTAGTAATCATTTCGCTGTTTTTTCTATGTAGAACGTTCCTTTTCAAAACATCGAGGAGTAAGACCGTAAATCATCCGGTACCTCACTGATACCGGTTATGTAAGCGTTGTTGTCGAGTATAGACGAAGTTGCTCTAACGTTCTTGAAATGTTATGATGGTAGTTTTTCTGGATATGTACAGCAGCTATTTACTCAGCCTGCATTGCTTGCTGTCGAATCACAGAAAAGTGACTGAATTTTTTCAGCTATAATCTACTTCTCTACTGGCTGGCAAACAATCATGGCCTCATCTTCTCGAGATCACGTTGGCATTTTAGGGACTCTCAACAGCTGTTCCTTGCCTTGGAAGGTTACTAATACCTCCAGTCCATCTACCTTAAAAACTGGGAGCAACTTCCCATTCCGGCCGGCCGCGGTGGTCTCGCGGTTAAGGCGCTCAGTCCGGAACCGCGCGACTGCTACGGTCGCAGGTTCGAATCCTGCCTCGGGCATGGATGTGTGTGATGTCCTTAGGTTAGTTAGGTTTAAGTAGTTCTAAGTTCTAGGGGACTGATGACCACAGAAGTTAAGTCCCATAGTGCTCAGAGCCATTTGAACCATTTTTTTTTTAACTTCCCATTCCAGTCACCAAGCAGGTGATCTCACGGAATTGTCGTCACGACGCTCGCTGAGAAAACCACAGTAGTCTCTTTGTTTGGTTTTAAGTGTTTCCCGCTAGGGTGCAGCACTCTCCGATCAAGAGGAGAGTCTACTTTTACCTCCACCTGGCTACTACACTGTTAATGTTTCACTATTAATAAAATTGTGATATTTATTATACAGGCTGTCCCATTTATCTTGACCACCCTAAATAACTGTTTGTCCAGATTAAAATTACAAAATGTTTCAAACAAATGTTCTTTAGCCGTGAGGGGGACATCAATCAGCATGACAGCCTTCGTTGTAGCTTTGTTTTTTAAAAAGATATGAACAGCGGTATGACTTTTTTAAAATGGCATCCAGTGTTTTTTATTCGGTAATTTATTTCCTCTCCTAAAGACCTATTCAGATATGTATTACAGTGTCCCATTCCCTGAAACACAACGTTATTAATTACATAACACAACACTGACGTAGACGCTCCCAGCGCTTAGTGCAGGTACTCGGGGTAATGGAACACATCCAAGTGCTGACGTTGACGGAGGGCAAATGTAAACTTAAGCAGAATGCACACCTGTCATTAAGTCAATCATCGTCAGTTGAAGAGTTGTGTGAGTAGAACGTACACCAACGAAGAGAAGGTAGAAATATTTCTCATCTATGGGGAATGTAAATTAGCAGAACAGTAACTGCGATACTGTTTTCTGATGTATGGGTACATTCAGTACAGTAGTTTAGTCCTTTTAAATACTGTTGTGTAGAGTAGGCATACAGTAAAGGCTATCCTTCCGGCAAAAGTGCATCGAAATACCGTTTCTTTTATTGCTGTGGTTGTTGGTGTTGGAGGTAGGCGAAATGCTACGCAGGCAGCGAACTGTACAGAGAGCGATATCCTGACAAGAACCCACCTTCCCGACGGATGTTTTCTCGTCTTGTTGGGCCGCTTCAGGAAACAGGAAATTTCAACTCACGACAACGCAATTGTCGTAGAACTCGAACAGTCGAAGCTGCCGCGGTCACCGTTCTCACTTCCGTTGCTATGAATCCACATGTGAGCACACGACAGCTTAACAGGAGATTGGCATTCCTAAAACCAGTACACATCGTATTCTTACACGTCACCGATTCATCCTTACCTTGTAGACCTACATCAAGAATTGGATGGGAATGATTTCCAGAATCGTGTACAGTTCTGTCAGTGGGCACAACAGCAAATCCTCGCCAACCCGAACTTCTTCTCCAGTGTTCTATTTATCGATGACTGTTCCTTCTCAAACAGAGGATAGGTAAATACGAGTACAAGGAACATGCTTTATTGGTCCAGCGACAACCCACGCTGGCTTCGACAGGTGGAACATCAGCGTCAATGGAGGGTTAACGTCTGGTGTGCGATGCTTGCCATTAAAATTATAGGCTCTCATTTCATGAATTGTAGCCTAAATGGCACAGCGTAGGCCAACTTCCTCAGACGAATTCTTCCTTCTCTTCTGGATAAAGTGCCGCTAAGAATCAGAATGCTTATGTGGTATCAACACGATGGATATCCAGCAGATAATGCCTTGCGTGCACATCGTGTTCTGAACCGAAGGTATCCTGTCAGATGGATTAATCAACGAGGAACAGTTACTTAGCCTGCTAGGTTTTCGGATTTAAATTATCTGGGCTTTTCTCTTTGGGGATGCATTAAAGATGTTGTCTACCGCTATATTCCAACAACTCCAGAGGACATGCAGGAACGTATTGTGCTTGCTTATAATTCTCTTCAGCAGGCAACATTGGAAGCAGTTAATAACGAGTGCTTCAGTGTATCGGTGTCCAGGGTCACCACTTAGAGCACCTTTGAATGTTCTACTCCTGGGAAATATTACAGGAGAGTCAAAGTCAATTTTGTGTTATGTTTTTACTTAGTTTCCATTTGTTTTCTGACAACTTCAGCAAGTGGACCAGTTTGTGATCCGGGCTCAAAGTCAGTATTGTGTTACGTAATTAATAACATTGTGTTTCAGTAAGTACACTGTGATACATTTTTGAATAGGTGCTTAGGAGAGGAAATGAAATACCGAATAAAAAGCACGCGTTTACATTTGAAAAAGTCATACCGCTGTTCATATCTTTGTAAAAAACAAAGCTACAGCGAAGCAATCACGGTGATTGATGTCCGCCTGACGGCTAAAGAACATTTGCTTGAAACATTTTGTAATTTGAATCTGGACAAACAGTTATTTAAGTTGGTCAAGATAAATGGGACACCCTGTATATTAGAATTAAAGTCTTAAAAGAGAGTTAATAAAATGAATATGTCTAATAATAAAACTTTATGTAATAATAACAGTAATGAGAAAGTGCACAACAAAATTCACATAGAAAACTTCATGATCGACTAGCGTCGTTTTTTAATTGTCCGACTGAGCTATAGTTTTGCGCATAGTTTTTTTTATTGACTAGCACAAAATAGGAGGGTGAGAGCTGAAAGCTGAAAAATAAGGGCCGCCCTAGTGTGCAAGTAAAGCTTTATTGATGAAAAGTGCATGATAGTGTACAATACCCAGATATTAAAAATCTCGTAAAAAGATAATACTATTTCTTGAAGAAAATGTGACCGGTGCATCAGGTTTCTACTATGCTATCACCCTACATCCATTCGTACGACGTGTGAGACGCCGAAGGAAACCGCAATGACAAATCTGTATTCCTTGGAATACAATCGATGTGCCTTTTACGCATTAATCAGAGGGTATTTTGCAGTGATCAGTACATTTTGCTGTACAAGTCCACTTATTTTGATACTAATTGAACCACAGTGTTTCATGTAACTTTATTTGAATTAAAAAACCCACTTTCCATTGATAATGTTAAAATTAGTCCCTTTACAGAGTAATTGTGCGAACGAGAGAGAGCTGATCTCTCTCACAGTCGTATCGATTTCACTCGCTGAATATTTTGTACGAATACTTCCATAGACTCGTTCAGACTTGAACATCATGTACATGCAATTACTGCACATGATATTTTGCTTCGGTAAAGTTCATTCATACTCGTACAACCCATAAGCACAATTACAGCATTTGAAGTTACTGTTGGGAGAACCTTCACCTCGAAGGATGTAATGGCAGAAATGATTTAATATACACCTCATTCAGCTCAGTAATTTAATCGCACTCATACGGCATACACAGACACTTACAGCATTTGAAATTTAGTGTGGGAGAACCCTCACATCTAAGGACGTAGTGACGAAACTAAAATAATAGGTTCACAATCCTCCGGTTCCGACCAAGGTTTATGGAAGGCTTCTCTTTTCTGTAAAGCATTTGCCATAACAGGTAAGCCTTCCCGTTACATCCCCCCCCCCTCCCCTATTCATCTTCAGCTGTGATCCTCCATTGGCTCCATCCCAGCTTGTCTCATAATAAGCTGCATTGAATCGCGACTCCTTAATGGGCGTGGTCTCGAACAGTCTGCTTCACTCTAGAAGTGGAGAATGAATAGATTAAAAAGATTAGAAAAATATGTTGTAGCAGGATGCGAAACGAACTCGTTAGATACATAATGATAAGAAATTACTCTCATTATATGATATAATACATTACAATAGTTGCCCCGTTGTTTCCTCAAGTCGAGTAATCCCAGCAAGTTTGTATCTGCCTGCCTGCTGCTCCTTTTCTGACTTCCCCACTGTGAGGAGGTTCGGGTGGAAGTTTGTGGCCTGTTGGCCTTTACTCCCCTGGGTATCTTGAGGAATCTTCTTTCTTTACTTGTAGGTTTTTCTGGACTGGCAAGGAGTGCCGATGACCTATTTCGCTTGTATCTATGCATGGCCCAATGACCGTATCAAATACCTCACTAAGAAAGTAATTTTTTCGTCTATAATTACTTTACATTTTGGCCACTTTCATAACAAGCTATATCTATTACGTTTACAATTCTGATTAATCAGCGCTTCTTAACCAAGTTGTGTACCCACGTAATTGTCTGTGTTTGTCAGCTCCTTCATCTGTATTGTCTGTTTCCCTTACAGCAAGTGAACACGTTTTTAAAACTCTTCTTGAAACAGGGCATCAGTATAAAGTTGCTCTCCATTTCCATTTATATACTGATTACATCAGCTTACTGGCCGCTTACACCTCATTTCTTCACTGAACCGGTCTTGCTGGTAACATCATTTCCAATTTCCTTACGCCAGTCTACTGACCTGTTTACGTATTTCTGGCATGAGCATTATGTCCATTCCTTACGTCTTCTTCAAATAACAGCATAGCTTTCCATGGTACCCTGATAACAAACCAGTGCCTGTTACAATATACTCAACTAAACAAGAATGGTATGTAATTACTTCTCTTATGCCTATTGGTATCAATGCTTCATGCTTCACTTTGTGGGGCGGCGGGTGGAATAATAGAATAAATGTTTTGTATTCATTCTACACTCCTGGAAATGGAAAAAAGAACACATTGACACCGGTGTGTCAGACCCACCATACTTGCTCCGGACACTGCGAGAGGGCTGTACAAGCAATGATCACACGCACGGCACAGCGGACACACCAGGAACCGCGGTGTTG
The DNA here is from genome assembly GCF_021461395.2 of Schistocerca americana. Lineage (NCBI taxonomy): Eukaryota > Metazoa > Arthropoda > Insecta > Orthoptera > Acrididae > Schistocerca > Schistocerca americana. The sequence continues at coordinate 763,799,563 of NC_060121.1, read as the reverse complement.
GCCGTCGAATGGCGCTAGCTGCGCAGCATTTGTGCACCGCCGCCGTCAGTGTCAGCCAGTTTGCCGTGGCATACGGAGCTCCATCGCAGTCTTTAACACTGGTAGCATGCCGCGACAGCGTGGGCGTGAACCGTATGTGCAGTTGACGGACTTTGAGCGAGGGCGTATAGTGGGCATGCGGGAGGCCGGGTGGACGTACCGCCGAGTTGCTCAACACGTGGGGCGTGAGGTCTCCATAGTACATCGATGTTGTCGCCAGTGGTCGGCGGAAGGTGCACGTGCCCGTCGACCTGGGACCGGACCGCAGCGACGCGCGGATGCACGCCAAGACCGTAGGATCCTACGCAGTGCCGTAGGGGACCGCACCGCCACTTCCCAGCAAGTTAGGGACACTGTTGCTCCTGGGGTATCGGCGAGGACCATTCGCAACCGTCTCCATGAAGCTGGGCTACGGTCCCGCACACCGTTAGGCCGTCTTCCGCTCACGCCTCAACATCGTGCAGCCCGCCTCCAGTGGTGTCGCGACAGGCGTGAATGGAGGGACGAATGGAGACGTGTCGTCTTCAGCGATGAGAGTCGCTTCTGCCTTGGTGCCAATGATGATCGTATGCGTGTTTGGCGCCGTTCAGGTGAGCGCCACAATCAGGACTGCATACGACCGAGGCACACAGGGCCAACACCCGGCATCATGGTGTGGGGAGCGATCTCCTACACTGGCCGTACACCACTGGTGATCGTCGAGGGGACACTGAATAGTGCACGGTACATCCAAACCGTCATCGAACCCATCGTTCTACCATTCCTAGACCGGCAAGGGAACTTGCTGTTCCAACAGGACAATGCACGTCCGCATGTATCCCGTGCCACCCAACGTGCTCTAGAAGGTGTAAGTCAACTACCCTGGCCAGCAAGATCTCCGGATCTGTCCCCCATTGAGCATGTTTGGGACTGGATGAAGCGTCGTCTCACGCGGTCTGCACGTCCAGCACGAACGCTGGTCCAACTGAGGCGCCAGGTGGAAATGGCATGGCAAGCCGTTCCACAGGACTACATCCAGCATCTCTACGATCGTCTCCATGGGAGAATAGCAGCCTGCATTGCTGCGAAAGGTGGATATACACTGTACTAGTGCCGACATTGTGCATGCTCTGTTGCCTGTGTCTATGTGCCTGTGGTTCTGTCAGTGTGATCATGTGATGTATCTGACCCCAGGAATGTGTCAATAAAGTTTCCCCTTCCTGGGACAATGAATTCACGGTGTTCTTATTTCAATTTCCAGGAGTGTATTATTCCACCCGCCGCCCTACAACTTGCCTAGATATTTTCCCAGTAGCACCTACTATTCTTAAACCAGACATTCTCATTACAATTAACGTATTCTTGTTAGGAATAGAATCGAAAGAAGCTTGGTACAACACACTTACCTCATTGCCACTATTGTGCCTGAAATATTTAATTCTGTAATAAGGTGGATTATTCTACTTTGTACACCTGCCGCATGAACTTCGCCAAGCAAATACTTTTCAATCACTCTCCAGCTAAAACAATCTTTTTCAGTTACAGTTACCGTTACTCTTAGGTTAATGGAATAACCAACAATCACATATTCAGCTGCCTTTTCTAACCTATCTAACATCTTCAAATCAAAGTAGTTGACGACGTCCTCTACCTTTGAATGCTGTGTATTAGCTAAACGCTTTGAACAACTACGTTCCTTCGTATCATTGCTATATAGATTATAATCTGCTTCTCCTTCTTGCAACAAGTTATCACAGCTCATAGGTTCCTCAACCTTATTAACCTTCTGCCACCTTCATCTATTAACTCAACCTCTTTGAAACTTTGCAGTACTGAAGCTTCTTCCTCCAGGGGATTTTAGCGTGCTAATTGATGATTATCGCAGATACAGGCACCTACCTTATCTTCGTTAGCACCTGTTCCAAGGGAGTTAGGTTGTTTTTCCCTGTATTTGTGGTGCTTTCCTTTTCAAGGTCCAGAACGCTTTCTGTTAAATAGTCAGAATGTTAGAAGGAGTCATCAGTGTTGATAATTGCTACCGAATCATCGTCCCTGTCATCTGTTTGTGTGCAGTTGTTTATCAGTTACTGATTGTGTTAGTGTCTCCGCCTAGTGAGTACCAGTTTCCTCATACACCGAAAATAGTCTCCTTCACGCGGCCTTTTACCTTCATTAAGAGTATTTTCAGATGGAATACGTTCGATTCTCCTTTCTGGCCAAGCTGTACATTCTCTGCCTGTCTGTTTTCGTTGTAATTGTGAAAAAGAGGGAAAAAGAGGAGGCTGCCTTCCTCCTCTTCTTCTACCTCGTCTACGTATTTCGAACTTCTAAACTTTGCTCATTTACGTTACCATTCTGATCGTTCAGTCTTTTACATTTCTTTAATAGGGAGGAATGCATCTGCTCTCCATTAGCAGATACCCTCTCTAGGCTTTCTAAATATTCTGTGAGTCTATCAGCATTATTTGTAGGTGCAGAAATGATTCTTTTCTGACGATACCAACGCAATTTACATTATAACACCATAATTATCATTTCAGGTGTCATCTTTTCTGTCAGATGCGAGAGACGCTAAACGCATTTCCTAGAGATTTTCTGTAATAGACTCACCAGGAGTATGTTTTTTACCAGTTCCGTATTCCCTTAATACAGAGTTTTGTTTGTTTCAAGAAGGCAAATTTGAACTCAGTGTTTTATGCTGTATCATGACATCATCTGACCTACCCAAAGCACCTTCCAACAATTGGCTTCCAACAAAGGAAACTTTCTCGCATCAGACCACCCAATTTGCAACACATCTTCAACATCGATCCACAACCCTTAATGGATTTATTTGCTTGTCAAAACACAGAAATTGCCGATATCCGACAAAGCAGCGTTAATAGAAGCAGCATGTTGTACAGCAGCATTACACAAAGATTTTACTCTACTTCCAAATTTTTTAATGCATCCGCAACTTTCAAAATACTATGCAGTTTTGTTAACTGTTGCCCTACTGTGATCTTCAAATCATTGTGATTGGAATTAGTTTAAAAATGTAAGCTATCTGTGTCCGATTGCAACTCATCCCTCTGAGGATTATGACTGGGCTTCAACTCATGCATCACACTACTCTTTATTTCATTATTACCGAACTCTCTATTAGCAATAACTTATCCCAGTCCGACAACCTCTGCAGTTCCACTTTGCACTGCAACTGGTTTCAAAGAAATCTTTTGCGTTAAAGTACTTGTTTCAACCCACGAATCGTCAAATCCACTTTCGCTATCTGACCCTTCCACTGGCTTTCTTTTTTCTTTTGAAAAACCATAATTTTAAAATTCTGTCACTTCCACAATCTCTTCAGAGACAGACTGATTCTAGTTTAGTTTTAACTCCGCGCTCTACTGAGGATTTAATCTTTGAATTACTAAACATTTCTCTCCCTTCATGCTCAGAAAGTGGTTCTACTTTCATTTTTAAATCGATGTTTCCAGGAGGCTCAGTTTCTTAGACTTGGTTAGGAACAGTAAATATTTTAAGTACTCTTAACTTAAATGTCTGAATGCGCCATGCGATGCCGGAGTGGCGTACCAACAATAGTGTTGTGACACGTCACGACGAAATTCAGGGAGCAGCGGCAGTTGTGGGTATCGCCTACTGCGGTAACGCCATGGGGGAGGAGGAGGGAAAGGGGGGAGGGGGCAAAAGGGGGCCTAGCACCGTTGAATGCGCACAGCTACTAGGAGACCCATGCAGCTACGCGATGACACAACCCCATCTGTTCTCAGCACCAAAGGTGTCCGCAGGGAGCGCTATCTTCCTTCCTGCCGCCATACTTAAAATCGGCGTGGATAGCACTCACTGTCTAGGCTTCACACTCGCAAGTAAGCCAGTTCTCACTGGTTATTTCACTGAATCCGGCATCTGTATGTTCTGTTTCTGTATCGTACTTAGGCCTACCGAGTTCACTTTTCATATCAATTACTTCACTGTTCACTTACCCAGACCTAACCAATGATATGTGGAGCGGCACGTAGAAATATATGTTTTATTATTAATTTTGTAAATGCGGACGCCAAAGTACACACTCTCTCCAAAGTTGATTTCAGTGTCAATCGCTGTGCTCACACAGTACGCTTTTGGACACCGTCGTTAGCTGAAGATCTACTCTGATCCCAAATTTTTTCTTAGTACATCTGTGCTTTGCTTATATTGTGTCAATTTCTCAGCCCGATAACTTTTAAAGTTTAATTTCCACGATTTTTCAAGCGTGATAGAGGTTATATAGTGGCCTTTCTTTACTTATTTCTTTACCATTGTTGAATTACAGTATCATAGCGAAAGTTGGTACAGTTTCGTTATCATTTATGACAAATGTAGTGCTGTCATTTTAGCTTTGTAATTATAAAGTAAGATAATTTAATCTAACCTGTTTTTATAGTTTCCGGCACCAGAATTAGTATAGGCTTCATAATTCAAAAAGAAAAGAAAGCATTCTCATGGAAATTTCTACCACAATTTTTTATAATAGATTGAACCAAATTCCTAAAGTAGAACTCCCTAACTTCAACATTACCTGCTTTTAAAATTTCTAAAAAAGTGGAATCATTCAAAAAGTAAGAAGGGTAACTTCATGAAAACTGCTACAGAATGCATTTATAACTACCTGAACCTAATTACAAAAGTAAAACTTTCTAATTTTTTTTATTATGTGTTTCGAAAAACTTTATTTTTGAAGAAACTAATTATCAAACTACGCTGAGACCCGAAACCTTTGACAATGGCTTAGTTTTACATAATGTAGCCAAGTATTGTAACAATATTTAAACATTTAATTTCGCATAAGATTATTATGCAATCTGTTTGTTTGCCCTGTTCATGGCATGCATTAGGTGTGGCACTTTGCCCTTGACTGAGAGAGAAAACAACATTTGACTTGTCACACAAGACATATTGCTAAGTGCTTGCTTCCCCAGAATAATAGGGAGAAAAATGTGGGGGTTAAGTAAAGAAAATTTAAAATTTGAAGCAGCTTTGAATACTGCAGGAGATGATGAATAGAACCATTTAGTAAAAATCAAACATTCACCATGATGAAAGATTGTATACGTGAGGTAGCAGAGGATCTTTTGAGTGATACAAAATTCAAACATAGTTTTATTGAGGAGACTCTGCCTTTAAACAATTTTAATGGGCGAGAAGTACTATATGGGATATATAACTTGGCACCCTACCTCACCAGTTCCAATCACTAGCAGCCAGCAGCAGTCACAGATTTCCTGCAGAAGTAATTTGCTGATGTTGATTGTCAACTGCCGGTGCTGATTGGCGACTGCGCTGTTGTCTGCTGTGTCACAGATCTGTGATTTGTTGCACTGTTTATTTGTGGAAGCTCAAAACACAGGTTTGCGTTGCCTGGAATGCATACTTCAGTATGTGGAGGCAGAGCTCACTAACACCCACACCCCACCTTTCTCCACATCAAACCGAATCTGCTCTCCTGACACCACCTAAATCCTGCTTGTGAGATATCAAGTTATAATTCATGACTAGAATGTAAGACTGTTTTCATGAATACTGGGGACTCCATCTGCGGAATAGCAGAGAATTTTTGTGAACATATTAAGAATAAGAATACAGTCGAAACTTTAGTCACGAATAAAAACTGCTACTGGGATTTACCGTAAGCCTGTAAGCTAAGAAGTAGTTTTAGATGTAAACAGTGATTGAGAATTATTTAATCAAGCATTTCTTGTAGTACCAAATATGAGTATAAATGTGGCACTTGGCATAGATTTCGTAGTAAACTTTGGGCATATATTGATTGTAAAGACCAGGTGCTGGAGAGAAAAGCAAGAGAGTTAAATTCAAAAGTTTTAAGATTTGGTGGCAATCTCGCACATAGCTCTGTGTTTAACAGATGAGATTGAGGTTGAGAAAAAAATAATAAATAAATTGAGTAGCACAAAAGATTCTAATTCGAGTGAAAAAGCAGTACTATATCAACTGTTAAATGGGAATAAAGATGTGTTTCCAGAACAACCAGCGAAGGTAGCAGCTTCAGAATGTTCATTAAGGTAAACCAACATGAACCCAGTATGACAGATAGGAGAGCTGTTAGATCGGAAGGACAGCGTCTGTTAGACCGGAAAGTGATAGATGCAGAAGTGAGTATTCTAACACAATAACGTTCTCAAGAAAAAATACCAGTTTGCTGGTTTCATTTTACACGCTAGGAAGGAGATATACAACCCAGAAAACATGAACGAATTATTTCAGGGACTTGTAAAGTTAATGACAAGCATGGATGTCACTGCTGGGTTCTGGCAGTTGCCCCTGGCAGCAGAGAGCAAAACATATAACTCATTTCCATCTGGGGGTGGGACATATCAATACCCCAAGTGGTCCCGGTTGATTTGTGCGTTATCTATTGCAATAATTGTGAGGGCACTACGCTATGTTCTTGGAAACGAGCTAATGACAAAGATTAGCATTTACGTGGTTGATATACTGATCAATACATCTACCTCATAGGACATGTTTTGTCATCAAAGGTGCTTGTACGTAATGAAGATCAATAGAGAGCAATAGCAGAATGTGGTAAACCAAGGAATAGGAGGAAATTCAGTTCATTTCTCAAAATGGCGAGCTTTTCTCCTTAAATTCATTACTGATTGAAGTCTGAATTCACTGAATCCGTCACAGTTACTAAAGAAAGAAATATCGTGGATAGAGATAGCTGAATGCGATAGGGACTTGAAGAAAGTAAAAGGTAGGTTATTTAATACTAAGTTGTTGTATTATCTATACAAGACTCTCTCACTTTATCTTGCAAAATACTGCTCCAATTCTCCAATAGGTGGTGCTCAGTTTCAGAAGAATATAGTGGATGGGAAAGTAGAAGAGTGAAGTGTATCTATCACCAGTTGGGCGCTGTAAAAGCACGAGCTAGCCTATGGAACTTCAGTGAATGAACTTTCGGCCGTAATGTAGGACTTCATGGCATTTTCATTATATATGGAAGAACATGAAACCATAATGATGATGGACCATAAGGCTTTAAGTAAGGGAGTGGCCAAAGGACGCTAATAATGAGATGAATACACTGTCGAACTGTACCATGGTCTGATCGTTATAGTAGGCTGCCCACAGTCAAATGCATACAGAGTAGAGTACCACATGCTGGGGATACCTCAGGGACTCAGAAATGTGACTGAGCTGCAACTATACAGACAACCAGTGTAAATAAAATGTCGGTAATGGTATACTTCTGATTGCTTAAGTTATGGTGTTATCGTTGTTGGTCTGTGTGCTAGGTTAATGTCTTAGGTGTTAATATGTCTGGGCTAAAAATCTGGAAGTATGTGTGTGCTATGTCCAAGTGTGTACTTTGAGGATACATTTACTTTGAGTTGTTAGATGTAAGAAAGTTTAGATGGATAAACCATGTCCATCTTTTAATCGGGTGTGTTACATTTGAACCTAAAGATGACAAAGAGCGTAAAAGCGTTATTCAGCACTGCGCAGCATATATTACGTCCATATATTTTTAATTTAAATATGCAGATGGAATGGTTTGAAATAGATGGATGCAACTTTATCTACTGCTGTTGTATGAATGTTGATGTTGTTTGGCCATACACCAAACGCCTTTGATGCGTGGAGGTCCTACTGTTAACTGAGAATAGGTCATCTGATGATAAAACTGAATTCAAGTAGTATAAACTTAATAATATGATTAGGTTCTAGTACAGTGTTATGTTCAGTTTCAATTAATATGTTTTCAATTCATTGTCATTAAGCCTGAGTTAAAGTAATAAGATACAGCTGTAATTGTCGTTACTTCTAAAGGAAAATTAGTTTCTTTGCTAATTCTTGTCCAGAACACCAGTCACTCATTTAATATTCTGATTATTATTTACACCACATTTTGATTTCATTTTGGGTGGAGAAGCTTTGAATGTAGTACAGTTCTAATACTTCGAGCCACTCTGATCGCCAATGGAACAAGTTGTTGCTGCTGAAATGAAAAGTCAGTACCACACATTCCTTGTGAACAATACTATTTGTTTGTTTGTGTGAAATTCAACACTGAAATTTAGTTCAGATTGTGTTGAGTGTGGGTAGCAGAAGGGGTGGTTTTCGATCTGAACGGTCTTTGATATTTAGATACGTGTAAATAATAGGAGACTAATACTGTGATTTTTCTTTTTTGCCAGCATCCTGGCAAGTGGCTAGCAGGAGAGTTGAAAACAGCGTCAACGATCTGAGCTGCTTCGTTGTAACGAGCTTAGGACGCATGTAATGAAGACAGCAGAGGTTCTATGATTAGTGTTCGTTTGCATTACGGAAATATCCATAAAAAGCATTATGATGTGAATAGTCTAATTCATGTGTTAATACCAAACAGAAAGGACAAAATATATATAGAGGACCTGAAAGTCATTTCATGAAGGGTCTGTGACCACACAAGTCTAATTTTTTATTTTTATTTAGTTCATTATGTTTGCCAGAAAGATTGTACTCGCGTATACACAAAAAACACTTGAGTTTAGGATCACAAGCTTAATAGGATCAGTTTTGTTTTTATGTTTTTAATTACAGATGCGTACTGACCTTTTGGCACGCACAGGGGAACACATGTTCAGGGAAGATAGATTATACGTTTTTCTTTTATTTTTGTGGTTAAAGGTAAGGAAGCAAATTTTTGTAAGTATACCACAGCGTTTGGTGTTATTTGCGACAACATTCATTAAATGTATGGAAGTAGGAAATGCGGATACTGAGCTGGTACACCCCGGTAACTGTGACGACAGTCTTTGAAAACAGACATGGACATACACACGCGTCCTATTATGACAAACCGGCACTAGTGTTTCACAGCCAGGAGCGCGTGGAGGTTTTTTTTAATTTTTTATTGTGTAGTGTGCGCTGAAGAGAGATCATCGTTGATGACTTATTATTCTGAGATGGGACGTGAGGATAAAAGGAAAACTATTTATTACACATTTAGTTAGGCTTGGGTACTCAATGGGTCCTTTAGCTTGCTGTCTTTGGTGATGTATATCTCGTGTCGAGGGTGAGATGTGTCTCGGCCGTTATGTGTGACTGCTTCCTTGTGTTATGACAGATCGTCTACGGGAGGGGGGGGGGTTTGAAACATTATTGACTTCGGAACTCAATACTTGTGTCATCTTGCAGGGTTTACCGTTCCTACCGATTATAATTGTCGAACTTCGTCCCTAAGGGAATCGATTTTGTGAAAAACTCGTAGAGCCTTGTCATGGACCTCTTTTATAGTGATCTCGTTGAGTGCAGTGCGGATGTCGACGTTTCTTGTCCACCATGGGGCTCCTGTGATCCATCGGTAGCAAAATGTTTTGCAGGGCTTGGAGTTTGTTGTAGTTGGAGACTCTTCAGGAACGGAATCAATGACCTAGCTATCTTCTGGGTTGCCGTCTTGTTGTCGTCAATATGTTGCGTATAGAGCAAGTGGGATCGTACCCGTGGTCTAGAGGTAGCGTCTTTGATTCATAATCAAAAACGTCTTCGGTCCCAGGTTCGATCCCCGCCACTGCCTAAATTTTGATAAATAATCAGCATTGGCGGCCGAAGACTTCCGGCGTAAGAAGTCAGCCTCATTCTGCCAACGGCCTTGTCAAAGAGGACGGAGGAGCGGATAGTCTCTTGTCCTAGGGGTGGGAAATTGCCCCTAAAGGCGCAAGAATCAGCAATGATCAACGACATGAGGATGGAGAAGGCAATGGAAACCACTGCATTAAAGACAACGTGTATCCACAGGACATGTGGCCTGTAACTGAAGAAGTGTCATGGTGATCTCTCCATTGGCAAAAGATTCCGGAATAGTCCCCCATTCGGATCTCCGGGAGGGGACTGCCAAGGGGAGGTTACCATGAGAAAAAGATTGAATAATCAACGAAAGGATAACGTTCTACGAGTCGGGGCGTGGAATGTCAGAAGCTTGAACGTGGTAGGGAAACTAGAAAATCTGAAAAGGGAAATGCAAAGGCTCCATCTAGATATAGTAGGGGTCAGTGAATTGAAGTGGAAGGAAGGCAAGGATTTCTGGTCAGATAAGTATCGGGTAATATCAACAGCAGCAGAAAATGGTATAACAGGTGTAGGATTCGTTATGAAAAGGAAGGTAGGGCAGAGGGTGTGTTACTGTGAACAGTTCAGTGACCGGGTTGTTCTAATCAGAATCGACTGCAGACCAACACCGACAACGATAGTTCAGATATACATGCCGACGTCGTAAGCTGAAGATGAACAGATAGAGAAAGTGTATGAGGATATTGAAAGGGTAATGCAGAATGTAAACGGGGGCGAAAATCTAATGGTCATGGGCGACTGGAATGCAGTTGTAGGGGAAGGAGTAGAAGAAAGGGTTACAGGAGAATATGGGCTTGGTACAAGGAATGAAAGAGGAGAAAGACTAATTGAGTTCTGTAATAGGTTTCAGCTAGTAATAGCGAATACCCTGTTCAAGAATCACAAGAGGAGGAGATATACTTGGAAAAGGCCAGAAGATACGGGAAGATTTCAATTAGATTACATCATGGTCAGACAGAGATTCCGAAATCAGATACTGGATTGTAAGGCGTACCCAGGAGCAGATATAGACTCAGATCACAATATAGTAGTGATGAAAAGTAGGCTGAAGTTCAAGACATTAGTCAGGAAGAATCAATACGCAAAGAAGTGGGATACGGAAGTACTAAGGAATGACGAGATACGTTTGAAGTTCTCTAACGCTATAGAAACAGCAATAAGGAATAGCGCAGTAGGCAATACAGTTGAAGAGGAATGGACATCTCTAAAAAGGGCCATCACAGAAGTTGGGAAGGAAAACAGGAATACAGAGATACAAGTCGCTGAGGAATGAAATAAATAGGAAGTGCAGGGAAGCTAAGACGAAATGGCTGCAGGAAAAATGTGAAGACATCGAAAAAGATATGATTGTCGGAAGGACAGACTCAGCATACAGGAAAGTCAAAACAACATCTGGTGACATTAGAAGCAACGGTGGTAACATTAACAGTGCAACGGGAATTCCACTGTTAAATGCAGAGGAGAGAGCAGATAGATGGAAAGAATACATTGAAAGCCTCTATGAGGGTGAAGGTTTGTCTGATAGAAGAAGAAATAGGAGTCGATTTAGAAGAGATAGGGGATCCAGTATTAGAATCGGAATTTAAAAGAGCTTTGGAGGACTTACGGTCAAATAAGGCAGAAGGGATAGATAACATTCCATCAGAATTTCTAAAATCATTGGGGGGAAGTGGCAACAAAACGACTATTCACGTTGGTGTGTAGAATATATGAGTCTGGCGATATACCATCTGACTTTCGGAAAAGCATCATCCACACAATTCCGAAGACGGCAAGAGCTGACAAGTGCGAGAATTATCGCACAATCAGCTTAACAGCTCATGCATCGAAGGTACTTACAAGAATAATATACAGAAGAATGGAAATGAAAATTGAGAATGCGCTAGGTGACGATCAGTTTGGCTTTAGGAAAAGTAAAGGGACGAGAGAGGCAATTCTGACGTTACGGCTAATAATGGAAGCAAGGAGAAAGAAAAATCAAGACACTTTCATAGGATTTGTCGACCTGGAAAAAGCGTTCGACAATATAAAATGGTGCAAGCTGTTCGAGACTCTCAAAAAAGGAGGGGTAAGCTATAAGGAGAGACGAGTCATATACAATATGTGCAATAACCAAGAGGGAATAATAAGAGTGGACGATCAAGAACGAAGTGCTCGTATTACGAAGGGTGTAAGACAAGGCTGTAGCCTTTCGCCCCTACTCTTCAAACTGTACATGGAGGAAGCAATGATGGAAATAAAAGAAAGGTTCAGGAGTGGAATTAAAATACAAGGTGAAAGGGTATCAATGATCCGATTCGCTAATGACATTGCTATCCTGAGTGAAAGTGAAGAAGAATTAAATGATCTGCTGAATGGAATGAACAGTCTAATAAGTACACAGTATGGTTTGAGAGTAAATCGGAGAAAGACGAAGGTAATGAGAAGTAGTAGAAATGAGAACAGCGAGAAACTTAACATCAGGATTGATCGTCACGAAGTCAATGAAGTTAAGGAATTCTGCTACCTAGGCAGTAAAATAACCAATGACGGACGGAGCAAGGAGGACATCAAAAGCAGACTCGCTACGGCAAAAAAGGCATTTCTGGCCAAGAGAAGTCTACTAATATCAAATACCGGCCTTAATTTGAGGAAGAAATTTCTGAAGATGTACGTCTGGAATACAGCATTGTATGGTAGTGAAACATGGACTGTGGGAAAACCGGAGCAGAAGAGAATCGAAGCATTTGAGATGTGGTGCTATAGACGAATGTTGAAAATTAGGTGGACTGATAAGGTAAGGAATGAGGAGGTTCTACGCAGAATCGGAGAGGAAAGGAATATGTGGAAAACACTGATAAGGAGAAGGGACAGGATGATAGGACATCTGCTAAGACATGAGGGAATGACTTCCATGGTACTAGAGGGAGCTGCAGAGGCCAAAAACTGTAGAGGAAGACAGAGATTGGAATACGTCAAGCAAATAATTGAGGACGTAGGTTGCAAGTGCTACTCTGAGATGAAGAGGTTAGCACAGGAAATAAATTCGTGGCGGGCCTCATCAAACCCGTCAGTAGACTGATGACCAAAACAAATGCAGGCGGCACTGCCTTTCCACGATTCTGGGTACCGGATTGTGAAGGCACTCCCCGCGACGTAAAGATCTAAATGAACGCTTCCGGAAAACTATGCCGTCAAGTGATACCCCGCCCGTCCAAGTAAGATAGAATACACTGACGTCATGCAAGATTACTGCTTGCCACTGTGAGAGAACTCATTTTCGACTCATAATTATTATACAAGGCATAAAACGAAAAGCCTCGCAGTATTATATCATTCGTGCAAAACGATGAAAATACGCTAACATTTCACGTAAAACAAATTTATATAATACTAACTGCAATTTCAGTGACAACTTTCACCCCACCCCACTTCTAATGTTGAAATTAGAGTAATACTCACTCGAACACAGGCATATAATCTGTTATTATCACACAATTCACCCATGAATATAATAGGATGAAAACCTAACAGAAAAAAATTTATCCTTTTCTACCGAGCTGAGAGCGAATTAATGACCGTAGACGTAGATTGGCTTCGGGAAAACGGAAATGTAACATGAACAGTCGGCGAGTTATTGCAAGAATAGGAAAGTAGCTCATACAGGCGATATAATCCAGAACAATAGCTAGCGGCATTTAATCACCGCGACAGAGCGGTGGCCGAGATAAATCTCATTTAGTGGCGTTCGCAAAGAGCGTAAAATTTTATTAATGCGAAGCGTGTTCTGCTCCGTTCCACTTCATGAATGTTTAAACACCAAGCTTTATTAAAACCACTTCTGCATACATAAGTAGAGACATTTACTGACGGAATTATTTATTTGACGGTCTTTAAAGAAAAGTAACCACGAAAAGGCGAAGTAGTAAGAAAGTTTCGTGTCTCTTTTGAGGCGAAAGCCATTAAGCTCTGTCCATAGCCTCAGTTCATTTGCTGCAGTGCTTGCAGTAGCGAAGTTTCGTCAAAGTGTTTGGCTGAACTCCTCTTTCCGATGTTGTAGCCCAGTTTCGTATATCGCGGCTTAAATTTGTGTGCATCACCCACCCGTTTCATCGAGGAGTATGCGCATGAAATACGCACGTGAAAGACTCACTGGTAGAAAATATTAGTCACTTTTTTCCTTCAGAACTGTGAGATAGGTGACACCACTTTAAAATCATGAAATAGTCGCGAGTACCGTATGCACAAGCGTGGAAGATGGTGACGTAATGGCTATATAATGAAACTAACCCTATTATAAATTATCGTACATAAAAGATCGCATAACACTCCAACGATTGTGATAGATCAAACATCTTCTCTGTGTTTTACGAGGGCTATTCGGAAAGTAAGGTCCGATAGGTCGGGAAATGGAAACCACGGTAAAAATCTAAAATGTTTTATTTGCAACAGTTAGATACACCTTGCAGCTACTTATCTCCATAGTCGCCGATCCGACTTAGACGTGTATCGTAGCGTTGTACCAACTTTCCAATACCCTCGCTATAGAAGGCAGCCGCCAGTGCTTTCCGCCAATTCTCTACGCTGGCCTACGGCTCGTTGTCTTGTGCCAAAATGTTGTCTTCATAGCGAGAGGTTCATGTGAGCAGAGATGAAACTCAGAGGAAGACAATTACGGGCTGTATCGTGGGTAGTCAAACATTTCCAATTGAAAACGATGCAAGAGCATCTTCATTGCCCCTGCAGAATGCGGCGGAGAATGGTCTTGAAGAAGAAACAGCACGACAGTTATGTAATGTTAGCTGCATAGCTTCAGGCGAAATTTCTCACCAGGCCCTCGTACTTGGCAGCAGACACTATTTTCTAGACATCTTTACGCACTCACTGCGAGCTCAGAAATGGGAAGAGCGACGTGATGGTAACTGGGGTTATACTAGAGACACTACCCAACACATCTGTGCAAAGCTTTATCGGATTGTCATAGTCGTTTCCATTTCGCGACCGATCGGACCTTACTTTCCGAATAGCCCTCGTATATTAATTTTTATTCTATTAGATCCGATATAATTATCACCTCTTCTCCAGCATAAACAACTTACACTTAACATATGAAAATACATGTTTAATGTAATATACCTAAGAAATATAATATGGTTGTAATATTGCGGCTGCGAGTACCAACGATGATGCTCTCCGGAATGTGATATAACAACACACTTTGCTCTGACGACAACGTAGAGGCCAACATGTAATCGCGATTTCAAGAATAAAAATTGAATTTTTGAAAAAGGTAAAGATCGGTTATGATCTTTTATTCGATGTTGGATACCCGAACCTTCATAAAAACTGTTAGTGTGTTTGGCAATGCAGTGCATAACCTTTTCTACGTGAATTAGCAATACTGGGCGAATCTGCTACTATCATGGTCAGAACGACGCGCGTTATTTCGCCGTCACCTTGTGTGTTCAAGACGCTCCCTAAGCGACAAGTTTGCTAGTCAGAAGATACCACACTGCCATTGTTTGTTCTCATTTTGAAAGTGTTTTCCACAAAATCTTACGGCAACTGTGGGTACTTTTGTGGCCAAGAGAGAGACAGAGTCTACTTCAAGAGTTGTAGCAGTATTCTTCAACCTTGCCTGGCGTTCTCTGAGAAATGGAGGAACGGAAACCTCCGACTGCCAACTCGCCCTGTAGCTAACTCGTTCTCTCCTTACAGCTGCCACAACGAGAACAAGTTCATCTATAGTGAATTTTTTTCACAGTTTTTTTATCTTAGGTAAAAATTTTATAATGTGTGCATCTAGGCAAAAAATTCAAAAGAGAGTTTTTTTTAATGCAATGGCTGTCTTGTCTCGACAAAAAGTCAACTGTAGAAATTACAGGCTTGTATCTCTACCCATCGCTTTTATTTCTCATTGTATACCAATGGTAAATCTTACTCTTCCTAGTCCGCATTTGTCCCATAATGTAGCGTCGTCCGCTCTTTTGGCTGTCCCTACGTCATGATATTGTGCTTTCTGAGGGAAGGGCCCACTACCTTGAGATTTATATGGAGGGTATTTAGCTAACGTTGTGTCGGTCTCCCAGTAGGTGTTTTACCACCGACTTTCAACGGAAACCAACGTATTGCTATTGTATCTTGATCTGCAAGAAGTACGTGCCCAAATCACAGCAGATGGCTTTGCTTCATCTTCTCAACAATACATGCCACTTGTGACTGCCAGTGTATTTCATCTTTGGCCAAATGATCATGAAGTGTCATTCTACACATCCACTGTAGCAGTCTGGTTTCCATTATAACAAGTAGTTGCTCTGTGTCTTCTGCAGTGGGCCAACATTCTGCATCTTACAAGGCAACTAGACGGATTGAAGAACAGTGCATTTTCGACTGAAATCTGTCTGGGATCTTCTAATTGCAGTAACATCGATCATTGTTCGCCTTTTAAGCCTCGAATTGCTAACGCAGTATGTAATTACAGTAACAAGTATGCCATCGGCAGCGATTTTTGAGGCAAGGTTCTCATCTAGTTTGTCTTCAGCAGATTTGTAACTTCGATCTTGAGTCGTTTTCAGATGTTGACAAGTATTCAGTTTTCTTTGGATTGATCCGTAGTCCATTCTTCCAAGCTGAGACTTGCCACTGGAAGTCGTTCTTGTTTTTGAGTAGCAAGCAGAACATCATCAGCATACAGCAGGGTCCAAGGTGCTAATTTCTGGAGATCTCTGGTGTCCATTATCTTGATGAACAGATGGAAAGAAAGAGCGGATCCCTGATGAACACTCAAAGAAACAAGAACGTCGTCTGATAAAAGAAGGCATTCTACTTTAAGAACAGTGGTAAAGTAGGCAGACCCAGTCAGTTAACGCTTCGAATGCATCATGCTCTGGGAGGGCAAATCATATGAGATGCAGTAGTAACAGGCCAAAAGACTTTATTTAAGTCCAGAAAAGTGAAGCGAAGTTACCTGGAGCAGGTTTTGTTAATAAGCAAGCGAGCTGCGTGGATAGCATTGATGGCCCCACTGCCTTTCACAAAGCCACATTGATCGCCGACGGACTCCATTTGTGTTACCAGATTGGGACTATATTACTCATTGTCCACTCTGTTGGTATACTCTTCAATGATCTTTTTGGGGCAACCTGATAGTCTTAAAGCTGTCATCCAGTGCCTTGATCTCACGGTTAGCAGTTCTGCTGACAGATCATTTGCCCCATTGACGTTTTGAAGTATCGTCTTCCTGTGGCTTGTAGAATTTGGGGCTTGGTTATCGACACGACTGGCTTTCGGACGGGTGTGAACTGTTATACTGGGCAACGTGGAAATTCTTAATTCGTGACTGTTTCGCCAGCGCTCAGTTGCCTCCTTTCGGTCAACTGTAACTTTACTTAATCGTCACAACACCACAGAATTTCTTTGTTTCTGCCTTAGGACTATGCCGGACAGTCGACGGAAATCTTAATTTCCAGCTGGTTGGTGAAGCCTTTTATGTATGTCGCTATAATGGGCTGATTCCGCTGCTACAATTTCCTTCTTAGTATCACTTCTAGCATCACAGTAAACACTGCTGTTTCCAGGACTTTTCGAAACAAGGAACTTCTGTTAGAACTCATTCTTTCGCCCTTCACTTCGTTATTAATTCTCTATACACAACAATATTTGATGTTTTATTGTACGGAGTCCAGTTTTTACACAGGTAATAGTTTCTTTTAATACACTGTACGTTGTTTCAACGCCAGTAATAGATGGAACAAGGACTTTTGAAAAGATATCTTCCTATCTTCCTATCATTTTTTGAACCGCCACAATTTATCCGTGCTTGGCCGTTTCGTTCTTTCTGTAAGTAGGCTGCTTCTGTGTTGGCAGCGCTGTGTAGCGCTTTGCATTGTATCTCTGACTGCGCTTTCTTTGTAAGAGACTCTATGGTTGACTGGACTCGTTGTTTTAAGTTAATCGCCAGTAGTGTTGGGCAATTGGAAGCTAGTCACCAGCACTGATGGCTGTACTGTTGGGCAGTTGGAGGTGAACAGCCAGCAGTGATGGATGTTAAATGTAAGAATTTAGCATTGATGGAGGGTAGAGGTCTGAAGTGTTAGCGTAGGCTAACGATCTGGAAGTATCTGACTTGGAGACTGAAAATTGTTCATGATTGCACATCTTTTTACTGGATGCCAATAACGAATTATATTCGTGTTTGAACTGGATGTCACACTATTAAGGTAAAAAATACATTATTTGGTTTGCAATAAAATCTTTCCTTTGCTAACCAAATGCCTATTAGTAGTTAGTGGCTTTAGTAGTTAGAATCTTTTTATTTACCTGGCAGTTCTGACGCTCGCTGTATTGCAGTAGTTCGCGTAATGAAGATTTTTGTGAGGCAAGTGCTTAATGAAATGTAAAGGTTATTGTTAGAATTCCTTTTTAATCAGAGCCATTGAGCCATTCTTTTGAATTAATTATTTGAAGTCAGGTTTTTTTTTTTTTTTTTTTTTTTGAGCAATCCGATTGCGTTGCGCTAGAATATTGTGGGCCTCTGTCGTTCAGCGATTTAAGTACAGATTAACACATTCAAATAAAGAAGTGTCATTTCTTCTCTGAAGTCGTTATTTTGACGCTCATTCGTGCATGACGTGGGCACTGTTTAAGAGCGACTGTTTCGTAAGAGATGGCCTTCGCTTCTATAACTAGTTGTGATTATGTTTTCACACAAGTAGGAAGTCAGTCTCGCTCATATTGCTGCCACTGTAGTACGTTCAACGATGCAAGGATCGCTTCTTGAAAAACTTGTTTGTGATAACTAAATGGCGAACTTCAGCAAAATTTAATAGTATCTTACCATTTTCATTCATTACGTCTGCATCAACTTGTGCTGTGGCATCGATAACCATGTACTTCCGACCTAACAAAACCATTTAATAACCAGCGGTAATTATGGTATAAATCTGTGGCACTTCCTGGGTCTTTTCATGGAGCATCTTCCGTATATCGTAAGCTAATGCCTTCAGGCAACCCAGACATCATATTTTAACTTCTTTGGTTAACCTATTTGCGGAGAGAACCGTGAGAAAATAGAGCACTTCTGAGCACAACAGAGGCCAATGTGAGAGCTAAATGTTTCATTACTCACTTATTTTGTATGAAAGCTCTTAATGTGCTCTGTTGTATTGCATGTTGTATTGACTGGGACGTAATACTGAAATTTCTGATGTGATTGCCACACGTAAAGCACTTGATTCTGTGTAAACTGTGACACAAATATTGAACATGTACTTAGTATTTGATGACTTCAAATGCAGAGGAGTGATATTCACACAATTACTAGATCAGGAACTTCACAGCCAACCGTTAGATATGCTGGTCATGAATCTGAAGTATTTGATTTTGGAGAAATTTGTTGACCTTCATATATCTCAACTGCTATCCCGATTTATTTGTTCGGTAACATTTCCGAGAACATTTTAAGAAATCCAATGGAAGTTAAACTAAAATAGTATTTTATGTTTCGATCACAGTTACCAGACCTTGGCAGTACTCTTAGTGCATTGAGGGATGCCATTAGTAATGTCGTAAATGAGAAACTCGTGGAGCTAAATTTATTTTAGGAACTTACGATTTTTGGCCAGTTTCTACCATTTTATACCGACAGTTAGTAAACATTAGTATTCATAATGAATAAATCACAGGACAAATCATGTTAAAACATTAAAGTAGGCAAAACTAAATTATAGAAAGAAAGAGCAACTCAGTAATGTATGAACATGCAGACCTGTATTTTGAAAAATCCTATACTTGTGACAAATAATTTCATTTAAAACAAAATTTCATTACAAGAGAGTCAGGTGATCAGCATTCTTGCACAAAATCATAGTATATAAAAGTAAATGTATTATGACAAAGCCGGCCTGTGTGGCCAAGCGGTTAAAGGCGCTACAGTCTGGAAGCACGTGACCGCTGCGGTCGCAGGTTAGAATCCTGCCTCGGGCATGGATGTGTGTGATGTCCTTAGGTCAGTTAGATTTAAGTAGTTCTAAGTTCTAGGGGACTGATGACCTCAGAAGTTAAGTCCCATAGTGCTCAGAGCCATTTGAACCATTTTTTTTATTATGACAAATTAATTACCTATATTTTTAAACCTATACTGGAAAGTTACTTACTATGGAAAGAACTACCACTTGATTAAAGGGTGCCTGTCTCCTAACCTTACCAATTCATTCATTAGTAAAAATGTAGGTCTCAATTCTGGTATAAACATATATTATGGATAAAATTTATTTTATTATTATTCATCTACAAGCAAGTTAATGAATTCAAAGGGAGAAGTAAAAAATGGAAAGTAACTAAAAACACAAAAAATTTCTGAAGTAACTCAAATCATAGAAGTTTTATTTACTTTAATTTTTCTTTTCTCTCAAATGAAAAATTCTTAAATATGATGCATTAAAAACATTTTAGTAGGGTAGATAAATTTTATATTTAATTATTCTGAATCCTACACCCGTTACACCATTTTCTGCTGCTGTTGATATTACCCTTTACTCATCTGATCATAAACCCTTGTCTTCTTTCCATTTCACTTCACTGATCCCCACTATATCTAGACTGAGCGTTTGCATTGTCCCTTTAGACTTTGTAGCTTCTCTACCTCGTTCAAACTTCTGACATTCCATGCCCTGAATCATAGAACATTGATCTTTCGTTGTTTATTGAATCTTTTTCTCATGATTACCTCACCCTTTGCAGTCTCCTCGCAGAGATCCGAGTAGCGGACTGTTTCGCAATCTACATCTACACCTACGTGATTTCTCTGCAATTCACAATAAAGTGCCTGGCAGAGGGTTCAATGAACCACCTTCAAACAGTCTCTCTACCGTTCCACTCTCGAACGGCGTTCGGGAAAACGAGCACTTAAATTTTTCTGGGCGAGCACTGATCTCTCTTATTTTATCGTGATGATCATTCCTCTGTATGTAGGTGGGTGCTAACAGAATGTTTTCGCAATCGGAGGAGAAAACTGGTGATTGAAATTTCGTGAGAAGATCCCGTCGCAACGAAAAACGCCTTTGTTTTAATGAGTGCCACTCCATTTCAAGTATCATGTCTGTGGCACTATCTCCCCTATTTCGCGATAATACAAAACGAGCTGCCCTTCTTTGTACTTTTTCGATGTGATCGGTCAGTCTCACCCGATGTGGGTCCCACACCGCACAGCAATACTCCAGAATAGGGCGGACAAGCGTGGTGTAAGCAGTCTCTCTATTAGACCAGTAGCGGCTTCTAAGTGCACTGCCAATGAATCATAGATTCTGGTTTGCTCTACCGACGACATTATCTATGTGATCGTTCCAATTTAGGTTATTTTAACGGTAATCCATAAGTATTTAGTTGAATTTACAGCCCTAAAATTTTTGGGTCTAATGGCGTAATCGAAATTTAACGGATTTCTTTTAGTACTCATGTGAATAACTTCACACTTTTCTTTATTCAGGATCAATTGTCACTTTTCGATCCATACAAATATTTTATCTAATCATTTTGCAATTCGTTTTGGTCGTCTGATGATTTTACAAAACGGTAAATGACAGCATCATTCGCAAACAATGTAAGAGGGCTACTCAAATTGTCTCCTATGTAGTTAATATAGGTTATTAAGAATGGAGGGCCTATAACACTTCCTTGGGGAACGGCGGATATTACTTCTGCTTTACTCAACGACTTTCCGTTTCTTACTACGATCAATGACGTTTCTGAAAGGAAATTATGAATCCAGTCGCACAACTGAGGGGATACTCCATAAGCACGCAGTATGGTTAGAAAATGCTTGTGAGGAACGGTGTCGAAAGCCTTCTGGTAATCTAAAAATATGGAATCAACTTCACATTCCGTGTTGACAACTTTCATTACCTTTTGAGTATAAAGAGTTAGTAGTGTTTCGCAAGAACGATATTTCCTGAATCCGTGCTGACTACGTGTCAATGAATGGTTTTCTTCAAGGTACTTCATAATGTTGGAGCACAGTATATGTTCCAAAACATACTGCAAATCGACGTTTGTGATATTGACCTACAATTCAGAGGATTACTCCTACTTTCCATTTTGGGTATTTGTGTGACTTGGACAGTTTTCCAGTCTTTAGATACGGATCTTTCTGTGAGCGAGCGGTTGTATATAATTGTTAAATATGGAGCTATTGTATCAGCCTGACCGGTATATAGTCTAGACCGGGGGCCTTGGCTTTATTGATTTAAACTACTTTGTTACACCGAGGATATCTTCATCTATGTTTCTCATCTTGGAAGTTGTTCTTGTTTGGAATTCAGAAATATTTACTTCGTCTTCTTTAGTGAAGGAGTATCAGAAAACCGTGTTTAATAACTCTGCTTTAGTGGCACCGTGATCAGTGACTTCAACGTTGTTATAGCTCAATGAAGGTGTTGATTGCGTCTTGCCAGTGGTGCGCTTTATGTATGGCCAGACTCTCTTTGGGTTTTCTGCCAGATTTCGATACAAAATTTCGTTGTGGAAATTATTAAAATCATCTCGCACAGAAGTTCGCATGATTTTTTCGCTGTTTCTGTAACAGCCATCTGACCCATATTGTGTACCATGGGGGATCAGTACCATCACGTATTAATTTAGTGGTGTATATCTCTCAATTCCTGTCGATACTATCTCTTTGAAACTTTTCTACTCTTACATTATCAGATCGGAAGGAGATTGTCTGTTAAAAAGGCGTTAATAACATATTTATCAGCCATTTTAAGTAGATATACTTTACGTTTCATTTTGATGGTTGTAGGTGTTATGGTATTCAGCCTAGCAGCAAGTACCTTGTTGTCACTAATCCCTGTATTCGTCACGATACTCACTATTTTTCCAGAATTATTTGTTGCTGAGAGGTCATGCATGCTTTCATGACCCTTTACGATTCGAGTGGGCTCATGACATAATTGTTCAAAATAATTTTCTGAGAAAGCATTCAGTACAATTTCTGATAAGGTTTTATGCTTGCTGCCGGCTTTATACGTATGATTTTTTCAGTATATCGAGGGTACATTGAAGTCGCCACCGACTATAATTGTATGATTGGGGTACCTATTTGAAATGAGACTCAAGATGTCTTTGAAATGTTCAGCAACTACATCTTCTGAGTCGGGCGAGATTGGTAAAACGATCCAATTAATAGTGTAGTCCGATTGTCAGGTATAACCTCTACCCGTACTATTTCGCAGGAATTATCTACTTCAATTTCACTATAAGACAAACTCCTTCTCACTGCAATAAATATTCCGCAGTCAACTGTTTTAATTTATCCTTTCACAACTCTGTTAGATCGTTTGAGAAAATTTCGGCTGAACTTATTTCCAGCATTATCCAGTTTCCTGTACCTATAACTATTTGAGCTGCATTGCTTTCCATTGGGGCTTTGAGCTCAGGTTCTTTCCGAAAAGAGATACGACAATTTACAACTGAAATAGCGATCGTTTCTACAAGTGGCTTACTGTGTTTTACCTGCCTTCTTCAGACGGACGCCCTTCCTGTGGTTCCCTGAGACCCTCTAACCTAAAAAACCGCCCAATCCCTTCCACACAACCGCAACTACCCGTGTAGCGCCGTGCTCCTGTGTTTAGTGGACTGATGACCTAATAAGCGCAACCCACCCGATAGCGCAACTCAGGGTATCTGCAGTCTACACAGTCACAGAACTGCTTGAGCTTCTCATTCAGTCCCTCCACTCGGTTCTGTACCAAAGGACCAAAGTCGGTTCTATCGACGATGCTGCAGATGGGGAGCTCCATCTTATTCTCAGAAGCAAGACTGATTGTCCTTGCCATTTCCGCTAGCCGCCCAAAGCCAGGGAGAATCTCCTGTGATCCAAAGTGACATGTCATTGGTACCGACATGAGTCACCACCTACAGTTGGCTGCAGCCTCTAGTCTTCATGACATCCGGAAGAACCCTTTCCACATCCGAAATGACTTCCCCCGGTATGCACATGCAGTGCACACTCGCTTCCTTCCCCTCCTTGACAGCCATGTTTCTAAGGGGCCCCATTACGCGCCTAATGTTGGAGCTCCCACCTACCAGCAAATCTACGCTCTGTGAATGCCCAGACCTTGCAGGCCGAGAAGCTTCCTCTGGAACGGGGTGGACGACTGCTTCCGGCCTAGAGACATCGTCAGCCACAGATAAGGCCCGAAACCTATCTGTCAAACGAACTGGGGAGGCCCTACGATCGGCCCCTAGGAAGGCTTTTCGCTGCCTGCCAGACTTTGGAATGATCTCCCACTCGACCACGGGTGTGGGGTTAATGTCACTGCAGGCAGTGCCTGGGACAGCCACAGCATTGGACCGATTGGGGGACACGTGGGACGTACTAGACACCTGTTGCATCCCTGCGTTCGACCCCTCACAGTGATGCCCATTGGCAGCAGCCTCAAGCTTTGTGACAGAAGCCAACGCAGCCTGGAGCTGTGAGCGAAGCGTCGCTAACTCAGCTCGCATATATACACAGCAATTGCAGTTCCTATCAATTACTGCAGCCGCTCCTGTTGGATGCTCATAAAAATATGCAACAATCGAGTGGTGTACTCGTCTTATTAGCAGCAGGAACATGAGATGTTCTGTAACATATCCTGTCAATGTGCATTATGTGTCTTTAATGCAAAGGTTTCCACTGCCTCTTGAATATTCCTGCCGCTGATCAATGCTGATATTTATCTTGGAGACTTTTAAAGCTAATTCTTTACAGTTCACGAATGAGAATATAGAATATGCTAAGTATGACAAATCATCTTGTATGACAGTCGCTTTATCCAATTAATAAAATACTTACATTGCTGTGAACTAAATGGAGGTGTTGGTTAGTAGTTTTCATCACTTCACTCTATATAATGTAATGTCACACACTGTTTAATACATAGCCTACATTTATTCAAATAATATTGCAACATAAAAACATCTGCTCATAGATATGACTCATTGGTTCGTCTTGTTTATTGTAACTTCACTAATATCTTTAGATTTTTGATAATATTTGTCATATCCACTTAATATTCTGGAAAAAATTAGATGTGTATGTTACTTTAATTCTTCAGATATTTCTCAGATTTCCACATAATGGTACAAAACAGCTCCTTTCCTGACCAACAGACATTTGTTTCTACAATGAACTCTTCTGTATTTACCACCTTAGTTGATAAATTAATTTATTTAAAGGTGAAATCATAAATCTAACAAGTAAATAAGTTTGAGCCTCATATTCTTTATTTCCCTTTCGTTATTATTTTCAAACAAATATAAATTTGCATTATAAACATCCAAACTATTTTGCAAAATATGAAGCATGGAAACGAATAACGTCCCATAGAGTCTTTAA
The DNA here is from genome assembly GCF_021461395.2 of Schistocerca americana. Lineage (NCBI taxonomy): Eukaryota > Metazoa > Arthropoda > Insecta > Orthoptera > Acrididae > Schistocerca > Schistocerca americana. The sequence continues at coordinate 763,774,575 of NC_060121.1, read as the reverse complement.
AGTTATAGGTCAAGTCAACATGCTGTTCCTTCCTTGTTATTTTTGTTTGTTGTGAGTTTTAGTGGTTTTTCCATCATTTCACAATTTTTTGTTAGTTAGCTATTGTAAAACCTGCCTTACACTAGACTGTTATCAGTTGGAAAAGAGCCAGTAGAATCACCATTCCACTGACAACTGCACCTCCCTACAAACTGTTGCAGTCAAGAAGAACTGCAACATCGCGACTTTCTCAGCCACCTCTGTAGCTTGAATGTGATAGATTAGATTGGATTAGATTTACATTCATTCCAATTGATCCACAGTGAGGAGGTCCTCCAGGATGTTGAACATGTCAGAGAAACATTAATACATGACAAATATTTACAACCCAAACAAATAAGCTAATGTACCATTCCATGGGTCCCAAGTGGCATGGTCGTCATTTTATAATGAACGCTATATGAAAGAATCATTTTACAAATACTAATGCACTGAATTTAAAATAAAAAAGTTTATTTATTTATAATGTAATAAACGTGTAATGCAACTAATAAATATTTATTTTCAATGAACACATTACTGCACTGAATTGGTGCAGAAGTTAAATGGTTCAAATGGCTCTGAGCATTGTGGGAGTTAACTTCTGTGGTCATCAGTCTCCTAGAGCTTAGAACTACTTAAACCTAACTAACCTAAGGACATCACACACATCCATGCCCGAAGCAGGATTCGAACCTGCGACCGTATCAGTCGTACGGTTCTGGACTGAGTGCCTTAACCGCGAGACTACTGCGGCCAGCTGCAGAAGTTAGATTGTACTTGCACACACACACACACACACACACACACACACACACACTTATTTACAATGAACACATTACTGCACTGAAATTGTGCAGAAGTTATATTGTAATTATTTGTACTTACATATATCAGTTGGTTCTACTGAGAAATTCATCAACGGAGTAGAAGGAGTTGGCCACCAATAATTCCTTTAGGCTTCTCTTAAACTGAATTTCATTGGTTGTTAAGCTTTTTATGGCTGCTGGCAAGTTACTGGAAATGTGTGTTCCTGAATAATGCACACCTTTTTGTACGAGACTAAGTGACTTAAAATCCTTGTGAAGATTTTTTTTATTTTTGGTATTGATTCCATGAATTGAGCTGTTGGTTTGAAAAAGTGATATATTTTCAATGACAAAATTCATTAAGGAATAAATATATTAGGAAGCAGTAGTTAGTATCCCTAGTTCCCTAAACAGGCTTCTGCAAGATGATCTTGAGTTCACACCACGTATAACTCTTACTACACGTTTTTGTGCCTGGAAAACTTTAGCTTGGCTTGATGAATTGCCTCAAAAAATAATCCCATATAACATCATGGAATAAAAGTAAGCATAGTATGTCAGCTTTTTCATTTTTATATCCCTATGTCTGACACAATTCGCATTGCAAATGGAGATTTGTTAAGATGCTTCAGCAGTTCTGTGGTGTGATCCTCCCAGTTGAATTTACTGTCAGGCTGTAATCCCAACAATTTAACACTGTCCACTTCTTGTATCTGCTTCTCATCGTATGTTAGGCATATATGCGTGGGACACCCCTGACAAGTTCTGAACAGCTTGTAGTTGGTTTCTTCAAAGTTTAGTGACAAAGAATTGGCTAGGAACCAGTGTTTAATGTCCAAAAATATTTTATTAGCTGACTTTTCTAAGACTACTCTTGATTTGCTATTTATGCAGTGTTTGTATCATTGGCAAAGAAAACGATCTTGGCTTCTGGTAATGTTACTGATGAAAGGTCGTTGATATACACAAGAAAAAGTAAGGGCCCTAAAATGGAACCTTGTGGGGCCCCACATGTAATTAGTACCCAGTTGGATGACGCCAGAGGTAAAGTAGTACCCCATTCGAATCTCCAGGTAGGGACTACTCGAGAGGATGTTATTAGGAGAAAGAAAACTGGAATTCTAAAGATCGGAATGCGGAATTTGTCAGATCCCTTAATCGAGCAGGTAGGTTAGAAAATTTAATAAGCGAAATAGATAGGTTTAAGTTAGATATAGCGGGAACTAGTGAAGCTCGGTGGCAATAGGAACAAGACTTCTGGTCAGGTGAATACAGAGACATAAATACAAAATCAAATAGCAGTAATCCAGGAGTAGGTTCAATAATGAATAAAAAATAGAAGTGCGCGTAAGATACTACAAACAGCATAGTGAACTCATTATTGTAGAGAAGATACACACGAAGCACATGCCTATCACAGTAGTACAAGTTTATATGCCAACAAGCTCAGCAGTTGACGAAGAGGTTGATGAAATGTGTGATAAGAGAAATAGTGATGGGAGACGATAATATAATGGTCATGGGTGACTGGAATTCGATAGTAGGAAAAGAAAGAGAAGGAAACGTAGTAGGTGAATGTGGACTGGGGATAAGAAATGAAAGAGGAAGTCACATGGTAGAATTTTGCACAGAGCATAACTTAATCATAGCTAACACTTGGTTCAAGAATCATGAAAGAAGGTTGGATACATGGAAGAACCCTGGAGATACTTGAAGGTTTCACATAGATTGTATAATGGTAATATAAAGATTTAGGAACCAGGTTTTAAATTGTAAGAAATTTCCAGGGGGCAGATGTGGACTCTGACCACAATCTATTGGTTATGAACTTTAGATTAAAACTGAAGAAACTGCAGAAAGTTGGGAATTTAAGGAGATGGGACCTGGATAAACTGAATAAACCAGAGGTTGTACACAGTTTCAGGGAGAGCATAAAGCAACGACTGAAAAGAATGGGGGAAAGAAATACAGTAGTAGAGGAATGGGTAGCTTTGAGGGATGAAGTAGTGAAGGCAGCAGAGGAGCAAGTAGGTAAAAAGACGAGGGCTAGTAGAAATCCTTGGGTAACAGAAGAAATATTGACTTTAATTGACGAAAGAAGAAAATATAAAATTGCAGTAAATGAAACGTCTCAAAAATGAGATCGGCAGGAAGCACAAAATTGCTAAGCAGGGATGGCTAGAGGACAAATGTCAGGATGTAGAGGCATATCTCACTAGGGGCAGGATAGATACTGCATACAGGAAAATTAATGAAACCTTTGGAGAAAAGAGAACCAATTGTATGAATATCAAAAGCTCCGATGGAAACCCAGTTCTAAGCAAAAAAGGGAAAGCAGAAAGGTGGAGGAGTATATAGAGGGACTATAGAACGGCCATGTACTTGAGGACGATATTATAGAAATGGAAGAGGATGTAGATAAAGATGAAATGGGAGATGTGATACTGCGGGAAGAGTATAACAGAGCTCTGAAAGATGTAAGTCGAAACAAGGCCCTGGTAGTAGACAGCATTCCATTAGAGCTGCTGACAGTCTTGGCAGAGCCAATCCTGACAAAACTCTGCCATATGGTGAGCAAGATGTATGAGACTGGCGAAATACCCTCAGACTTCAAGAAGAATATAATAATTCCAATCCCATAGAAAGCAGGTGTTGACAGATGTGAAAATTGCCGAACTCTCAGTGACTTATTAGTCACGGCTGCAAAATACTATCGCGAACTCTTTCCAGACGAATGGAAAAACTGGTAGGAGCCTACCTCGGGGAAGATGGGTTTGGATTCCATAGATATATTGGAACACGTGAGGCAATACTGACCCTACGACTTATATTAGAAGATAGATCAAGGAAAGGCAAACCTACGATTCTAGAATTTGTAGACTTAGAGAAATCTTTTTACAGTGTTGAGTGGAATACTCTCTTTAAAATTCTGAAGGTGTCAGAGGTAAAATACAGGGAGCGAAAAGCTATTTACAATTTGTTCAGAAACCAGATGGCAGTTGTAAGAGCCGAGGGCATGAAAGAGAAGCAGTGGTTGGGAAGGGAGTGAGACAGGGTCGTAGCCTACCACCGATGTTATTCAATCTGTATATTGAGCATGCAGTAAAGGAAACAAAAGAAAAATTCGGAGTAGGTATTAAAATCCATGGAGAAATAATAAAACTTTGACGTTCGCCGATGACATTGTAATTCTGTCAGAGACAGCAAAGGACATGGAAGAGCAGTTGAACGGAATGGACAATGTCTTGAAAGGAGGATATGAGATGAACATCAACAAAAGCAAAACGAGGATAACGGAATGTAGTCGAATTAAGTCGTTTGATGCTGCCGGAATTAGATTAGGAAATGAGACACGTAAAGTACTAAAAAAGTTTCGCGATTTGGGAAGCAAAATAGCTGATGATGGTAGAAGTAGAGAGGATATAACACGCAGACTGGCAATGGCAAGGAATGCGTTTCTAAAGAAGAGAAATTTGTTAACATCGAGTACAGATTTAAGTGTCAGGAAGTCGTTTCTAAAAGCATTTGTATGGAGTGTAGCCATGTATGAAAGTGAAACGTGGACGATAAATAGCTTGGACAAGAAGAGAATAGAAGCTTTCAATATGTGGTGCTACAGAAGAATGCCGAAAATTAGATGAGTAGATCACATAACTAGTGAGGAGATACTGAATAGAATTGGGGAGAAGAGAAATTTGTGGCACAGCTTGATGAGAAGAACGAATCGGTTGGTAGGACATGCTCTGAGGCATCAAGGGATTACCAATTTAGTATTGGAGAGCAGCGTGGAGGGTAAAAATCGTAGAGGGAGATCAATAGATGAATACAGTAAGCAGATTCAGAAGGATGTAGGTTGCACTAGGTACTGGGAGATGAAGAAGCTTGCACAGGATAGAGTAGCAAGGAGAGCTGCATCAAACCAGTCTCTGGACTGAAGACCAGAACAACAAAAACAACATTTGCTAGAGTTGAGTTATGTACCCGCCTCATACCGTGCAGTTTAAATGACAATATATCCCAAATAGTGTGCCTAGCTTATTCATATAGCATTGCAACAGAACTTCCTGCTGGTTAATAGCAGATAATGTATATTCCCTCTATTGCTTCACTTGCTTTCTATATCTGCATACATCGGAATTAAATTGTAAATCATTTCTCAAATCAATTTAGTATATAATACCCACTTTCACAAAATAGTCTTCCACTATTTGTTTGAAGTCTGATTTGGTGGTCGCCTTATGTATCGCACATGCTTTAATAAACTTTGCAAGTACATCCAATACAACTAGACTATATGAACAATTGCCAAACGTTTCGGACAGCAGTCCCTATAGGTGCACTGCTAACAATTCTAGCATGTCATTCACACTAAAGGTTTGCACAGTACCACAACTGGCTTTATTTGTTACTTTAACCACAGGGCAAAGGTCATACAGCTTTATCCTTTCCATGACTTTCCTTCTCATTATACCATGCATCACTAGTTATGTGAGGTTTGCCTAAGATTTTCTCGGCTTACAGGACTGTAAGTAAATGGTAGTAACCAGTCAGTTCCAGTGTGTACTGACTACACGAACGTAACAAACACACTTCTTTATTCACACCTGTCCTCAAATATATTATTCCATTATAATTCATGTAATGGTTGCATAGCTTCCTTGCATCCTTGCTGTAATATTTAAAATTAACTTTCGCCTTTGTTAAGATAACGTCTCATACTTCTGCAAATGTCCCAAAATTTTCTCTGAGCATCTACAGGTTGTTCCTGTTGCGATCTTCAGTCCGAAAGGTGGTTTGATACAGTTCTCCGTACCACTCTATCCTGTGCGAGCCTCTTCATCTCCGAATAACCACTGCAACCTTGCTCTTTCTGAATCTGAGTACTGTATTAATCTCTTGGTTTCCCTCTACGATTTTTACCCCCCACACTTCCTTCCAGTATTTGTTGATCTTTCGATGACTTGGAATGTGTCCTGTTAACCGATCCCTTCTTTTGATCAAGTTTTGCCACCAATTTCTTGGGTCCTCAATTCTATTTAGTACTTCCTCATTACTTACACGATCGACCCATCCAATCTTCAGCATTCTCCTGTAGTACCACATTTCGAAATCCTTAATTCTCTTTTAATTTACATTGTTTGTCGTCCATATTTGTGTGGCTACACTCCATACAAATACTTTCAGTATAAACCCTAAAACTTAAATCTATATTAGATGTTAACAAATTTCTCTGCTTCAGAAATGCTTTTCTCGCCATTGCCAGTCTACATATTATATACTCTCTATTTCGGCCCTCATCAGTTGTTTTGCTGCCCAAACAGCAAAACTAATCTACTACCAGAAGTGTCTTGCTCATTGGACTTCAACGGAGCACACAATCTGCAGCACTGTCTCCTTAACTGACTGTGCCCCTCTGGTTCTGCGTCTGGTAAAAGGATTGACTGGAGAATACATTTCATTATCCTTGTTTTGCTTTAGTTGACGTTCATCTTATATTCTACTTTCATGACACTGTCCATTCTGTTCAACTGCTCATCCAAGTACTTTGATGTCTCTGACAGAGTTACAGCTTATGGCGAAAAATGATACTCCTTACGGAAATGGAAGCAAGGGACAATGAAGAACGCCAGGTGCACTCAGTGAGTGGACCAGCGAGCCTCAGTCAACATGCTGAATAGGCTATTCCGGCAGCCATTGATGGAAAAGTGTTCAACCAACTGCAGATTATAGCACACATGCAACAAACGATGCCCGACTTCTGGGCACATAGGTCATACTTGATATTCCAGCGGCTGGCAGACAAGCTTGCGACGAGCAGCTTTGCGCATGGGATTTCAACGGAGCTCACAGTATGCAGCATGTCACCAGAAGTGACACTGTCTCCCTGTTTCTAGGTCGAGAGGAACGACTGAGTCAGAGAGTTAAAAGCTTCCGTGACAAGCTAGGCTGCGACTCCCTGTACTTGTGCCTTAGGGGTGCGACACGTAGCAGCCCATGAAATGGGTCAGGTGTGCAGTACACAACAGAACTATCTACCAAGGTATCTGACTGTGTGTGGGGTGCAGACAAGTGTTTTTAAATTAGGTGACTCTCCATCCTGTCCAGATAACGACAGCTGTAAGAGACCTAGAGATATTATTGTAAGATCTGAAGGAATGCCTCCCACATGCGAGAGTATTAAAGTCCTAGCATTTAACTGCAGAAGAATTCGCAACAAAGTGCCACGCCTTCACGATCCGCTGAAAAGCAGTGCTCACTTAACACTAAGTACAGAAAATTGTTTCAACCTGAAGCTGATAGCACTAATTTTTTGGGGGAAGACTTTAGTTTACGTCGAAAATGCATGTTTTTATCACTCAAAGCCACCGAGATAAAAACTGAAACCATATATGAAACTTTTAAGCAATGTTGACTATCAGGAGTGGGCATGAAACTGCAATTCGATACTTCTATTTACCACCCAACGTTCCTCCTGATGTAACCGAAATCCGTTGACAAAACCTGCGTTTTGTTGTACGTACTTTCACCACTCATATCAAAACCACTGTTGGAGATATTAAGTGTCTAACAGTCAACTGGGTAAGTTACAGTTTAGTTAGAGATGGGCACGACAAGACATCTGATGAAACAAAACTAAAAGCTTTCTTGGAGAACTACTTAGAACACATAGTTGTGAACCCACTTATGATGAAGATATATTAGACCTAAAGGCCACAAATAGACCTGAGCTCAATGAAGATGTCTACATCGAAACTGGTATCAGTGACCATGATGTAGTTGTGACAACAGCGATTATCAGAGTGCAAACGGAAACTAAAACATCTATACTTGAGAGGAGCTTGTAGCGCAACTATGGTTCAAGCTTAATACAATAGATGGCCATGCCCCGGATAGAAATGTACCCAGTAGAACAGCTCATAATGAGAAGGGCCATCCATGGTATACATTTACTGTATAGAAACTTCTAAGGACTCAAAGGCTACTGCATAATAGGTGTAAAATAAAGTACAGGGCACAGATGGTGAATGACACACGTTTGGCTATCAAGAGAGCAGTGGTTGAAGTCTTCAGTGACTAACGTAACAGGATACTTTGAAACGATCTTTTACAAATCTCAAACCATTCTGGTCATATGCAAAGTTGTTAGTGGCACCAAAGATTATCAGGTCACTGGCGGGTGAGAAACTGAAACTGAGCTGGAATTAAGGGTAGCAAACCAAAAGCTGAATGCCCATCTCCGTTTTCCTAAGTTCCTATGGAAAGGAAAATCCAAGAGAATTGTCTCCATGTAGAGGATGAGTGAATGAAGCATTAGTGTTAGTGGTGTTGAGAAATAGCTGAAATAATTAAAACTGAACAAAGATCTAGGGCCTGGTGGAATCCCTATCAGATTCTGTATTGAATTTGATACTGACTTAGCTCATCTTTGAACTATAATCGGTGGTGAATCCCTAGAGCTGAAAACAATGGCCATAGGTGGAAGACCGAACGGGTCACACTCGTTTAAAAGAAGGGTGGCAGACGTGGTTCATAAAACTACAGTTCAGCATCCTTGATGTTGATTTGTTGTAGAATCTGAAAAAAATACAGTGAAGCATCTTGAAGATAATTACCCCCTCCATGCCATCCAGCACGGTCCCCGACGACATCGATCATGTGAAAACCAACTTACACTTTTCTCACATGACATAATGAAAGCTTTGCATCAAAGTAATCAAGTATATACAGTATTTCGTGACTTTCGAAAAGCATTCGACTCTATACTGCATCTATGCTTATCATCAAAAGAACCATCGTATGATGTTTCAAGTGAAATACGGTATTGGATTGAGACGTTTTTAGTAGGGAGGATGTATCAAGTTGTCTTGGATGCAGTGTTATTGACAGATGTAGAAGTAACTTCGAGTGTGCCCTAGGGAAGTGTGTTGGGACATTTGCTGTTCATGATACGTGTTAATGACCTTGCGGATTTATTAACAGTGTTGTTATTGTGGTCTTCAGTCCGAAGACTGGTTTGACGTCGCTCTCTATGCGACTCTTTCGTTTGCAAGCTTCTTCATCTCCGAATAATTACTGTAATCAATGTACTTCTGAATATGTCTGTGTCTTACTCCAGTACTAAACTGGTGATCCGTTGATATCTCAGAATGATCCGTATCAGCTGATTCCTGCTTTTAGTCAAGTGCCACAAATCTCCTGCCTTCTCAATTCTGTGTAGAACTCCCTCATTTGTTACGTGGTCTACCCATATAACCTGCAACATTCTTCAGTAGCTACACATTTCAAAAGCTTCTATTCTCTTCTTGTCTAGCCGCTTTATCGATCACGTTTCACGTCCATACGTGGCTACATTTCAAACAAATATGATCAGAAAAGATTTTGTATTACTTAATTCTCTACCTCAGAAGTGTTTTTATATAATTTAATTCTATTTTTTGAACGTGCTTTTCTTGCCATTGCCAGTCTACATTTTACATCCTATCTACTTCGGCCATCACCAGTTATTTTGGTGCCCAAGTAGCAGAAATTATCTACTACTTTAAGTGTCTCGTTTCCCAGTCTAATGTCCTCAGCATCATCAGATTTAATTCGAATACATTTCATTATCCTTGTCTTGTTTATGTTGATGTTCATCTCATATCCTACATCCATGACATTGTCCATTCCGTTTAACCACTCTTCCAAGTCCTTTGCTCTCTCTCACATTTTTAACATGTTATTGACAAAACCTTAAAGTTTTATTTTATTTAATTTTTTTTTGCTGAACTTTAAATCGACTCCAAATTTTTATCTGGTTTCCTTTACTGCTTGCTCATTGTATAGATTGAATAACAGATTGCAGCCCTTTCTCACTTGCTTTTCAACCACAGTTTCCCTTTGATGCCACTCGACTGTTATAACTGTCATCTGTTTTCTACACAAATTGTAAATAGAATTTCTCTACTTGTATTTTACCCATGTTACCTCCAGGATTTGAAGGAGAGTATTCCAGCCAAAATTGTCAAGAGATTTTTCTAATACTACAAATCCTATAAACGTAGGTTTTTCTTCCCTTAACATATCTCCTAAGGTACATCTAGGGTGAGTATTGCCTCGCGTGTTCCTACATTTCTCCGAAATCCAAACTGTTCTACTTCTACTACTTTTTCCGTTCTTCCTTGAGAAATATGTGTTAGTATTTTGCAACCATGACTTATTAAACTGGTAATTTTCACATCTGTCAGAAATTGCTTTCTTTAAAGTGGAATTAAGACATTTTTCTTGAGATCTGATGGTATTCCGCCTGTCTCATACATCTTGCACAGCAGGTGGAATAGTTACATCGTGACCGGCTCTCCCAAGGCTATCAGTAGTTCTGATGGAAACTCGGCAACTCCAAGGGCCTAGTTTCGACTTAGACCTTTCAGTGCTCTGGAAAAACCATCTCTCAGCATCACGTCTCCCATCTAAGTTTTCTCCCATTTCGATAAAATTACTTTCCAGTTTTATACACCTTCTATACGTACACTCCTTCCACCTTTAAGATTTATCTTCTTTGCTTAGTACTGGTTTCCATTGGAGGTCTTGATATTCATACAGCTGGTTGTCTTTTCTTCAAAAGCCCCTTTAATTTTCCTGTAGTAGGTGACAACTACTGAAATGTGCTTCTCAATCCTTCATTTGTTCTGTAGTCCTTCCTGCTAATTATTTTGCAGTTCCTGTCAGTCTCATTTGTATTCCCTTCTGACTATTTTATTTGCTGCATTTTTATATTTTCTCCTCTTAGCGATTAAATTCAGTATCTCTTGTGTTACCCAATTATTTCTACTACGCCTTGTCTTTTTACCTGTTTCATTCTCTGCTGCTTTCAGTATTTAACCCTCTGAAAGCAGTCCATTCCTCTTCCACCGTATCTCGTTCCCCTGTTCTAGTCATCGATAGCCAGATGTTTCCTCTGAAATTCTCAGCAACCACCGGTGCTTTAAATTTATTCAGATCTCATTTCCCTGATTTCCTACATTTTTCTAATTACTTCAGTTTTAATCTACGGTTCATAATGAATAAGTTCTGGTCAGAGCCCACATTCGACCCTGGAAGTGAGTTACAATTTAAAATCTGAGTCAAAATTTCTGACTTGGCATTATATAATGATATATGGATATATGTACTGACTGTTCTTTTGGACACACACACACACACACACACACACACACACATATATATATATATATATATATATATATATATATATATATATATATATATAATACAGGGTGGTCCATCGATAGCGACCGGGCCAAATATCTCACGAAATAAGCGTCAAACGAAAAAACTAAAAAACTACAAAGAACGAAACTTGTGTAGCTTGAAGGGGGAATCCAGATGGCGCTATGGTTGGCCAGCTAGATGGCGCTGAGATAGGTCAAACGGATATCAACTGGGTTTTTTGAAATAGGAACCCCAATTTTTTATTACATTATTCGTGTATTACGTAAATAAATATGAATGTTTTAGTTGGACCACTTCTTTCGCTATCTTGTAGATGGTGCTGTAATAGTCACAAACGCATATGCACTTGCTATCACCTAACATTCCTCCAGTGCGGACGGAATTTGCTTCGTGATACATTACCCGTGTTAAAATGGACCGTTTACCAATTACGGAAAAGATAGATATCATGTACGTCTATTGTGATCAAAATGCCTAACGGGCGCCTGCTATGTATGCTGCTCGGTATCCTGGACGACATCATCCATGTGTCCGGACCGTTCGCCGGGTAGTTACGTTATTTAAGGAAACAGGAAGTGTTCAGCCACATGTGAAACGTCAACCACGACCTGCAACAAATGATGATGCCCAAGTAGGTGTTTTAGGTGCTGTCGCGGCTAATCCGCGCATCAGTAGCAGACAAATTGCGCGACATTCGGGAATCTCAAAGAAGTCGGTGTTGAGAATGCTACATCAACATCGATTGCACCCGTACCATATTTCTATGCACCAGGAATTGCATGGCGATGACTTTGGACGTCGTGTTCAGCTCTGCCACTGGGCACAAGAGAAATTAAGGGACGGTGACAAATTTTTTGTACGCGTTCTATTTAGTGACGAAGCGTCATTCACCAACAGCGGTAACGTAAACCGACATAATATGCACTATTGGACAACGGAAAATCCACGATGGCTGCGACAAGTGGAACATCAGTGACTCTGGCAGGTTAATTTATGGTGCAGCATTGTGAGAGGAAGGATAATTGGCCCCCATTTTATCGATGGCAATCTAAATAGTGCAAAGTATGCTGATTTCCTACGTAATGTTCTACCGATGTTACTACAAGAAGTTTCACTGCATGACATAATCCCGATGTACTTCCAACATGATGGGTGTACGCCACATAGCTTTCGTGCGGTTGAAGCGGTATTGAATAGCATATTTCATGACAGGTGGATTGGTCATCGAAGCACCATACCATGGCCAGCACGTTCACCGGATCTGACGTCCCCGGATATCTTTCTGTGGGGAAAGTTGAAGAATATTTGCTATCGTGATCCACCGAGAACGCCTGACAACATGCGTCAGCGCATTGTCAATGCACGTGCTAACATTACGGAAGGCGAACTACTCGCTGTTCAAATGGGTCAGATGGCTCTGAGCACTATGGGACTTAACTACTGTGGTCATCAGTCCCCTAGAACTTAGAACTACTTAAACCTAACCTACCTAAGGACATCACACACATCCGTGCCCGAGGCAGGATTCGAACCTGCGAGCGTAGCAGTCGCGCGGTTCCGGACTGCGCGCCTAGAACCGCTAGACCACCGCGGCCGGCCTACTCGCTACTGAGAGGAATGTCTTTACACGTATTGCCAAATGCATTGAGGTTGACGGACATCATTTTGAGCATTTATTGCATTGATGTGGTATTTACAGATAATCACGCTGTAACAGCATGCTTTCTCAGAAATGATAAGTTCACAAAGGTACAGGAATCACATTGGAACAACCAAAAATAATGTTCAAACGTACCTACGTTCTGTATTTTAATTTGAATAACCTAATTGTTACCAACTGTTCGTCTAAATCTGTGAGCCATACGTTTGTGACTACTATAGCGCTTTCTATCACAAATCGAGAAAAGTGGTCCAACTGAAACATTCATATTTCTTTGCGTACTACACGAATATGTAGTAAAAATGGGGGTTCCTGTTAAAAAAAAAAAAAAAAACAAAAAAAAAACGCTGTTGATATCCGTTTGACCTATGGCAGCGCCATCTAGTGGGCCAACCATAGCGCCATCTGCTTTCCCCCATCAAGCTAGACAAGTTTCGTTCTTTGTAGGTTTTTGTTTGACACTTATTTCGTGAGGTATTTGGCCCGGTCGCGATCAATGGACCACACTATATATATGACGAAGGTGGGCAGTGATTTATACAGTGTAGATGCACGCCAGGCTCGAACTCTTACGGGGATCGGCGAAATGCGAAATACCGCGAGTACTGAATGAGGATAATGGCCAAGAGGCGCTACATTGGTAGCGTGTGGAGAAGATGATAGTATGGTTTGACGGAGGACATGCTAGAGTTTTTTGTGCAGCTGCGATGACCGCTGTTTTGCAGCGGTTAGCCCTTCTGCCTAATAAGCAGGATACTGGGGTTCCAATCGCGATCTAGCAAATATTTTCAGCATTTCCCTTCAATTGAAGCCATTCCCACTCGCAACCAATGTCTGTAATTCCTTCGTGCATTATATATTCAATCTGAAACGTTCTGGTGTCTCCAGGTCTCTTCCACAAATACAATCTTCTTTTGTGATTCTTAAACCGTGTTAGCGATGATTACCTTAAGCTCTGTGCTGTGTTCTACCATGCGGCTTTCTGTTTTATTCCTTTCCTCCAGTCTATAATCACCTATTTTTCCTCTCTTCCATTCCATTTTATCAAATTATAGTCTCCCGTCACAATTAAATTTTCATCTCCCTAAACTATCTGAATAATTTATTTTGTCTCATCATATACTTCTTCCATTTCCGTATCTATGCCGTGCTAGTTGCTAAATAACCCTGTACTACTGTGGCAGGTGTGGACTTCCTGTCTATCTTGGCTTTGTACTGCGTTCGCTGTGTTGTTCATAGTAGCTTACCTACATTCCTATTTTCTCATTCATTACTAAAAACCCACTACTGCATTACCCCTGTTTGATTTTACGTGGATAACCGTGTATTCACCTGAATGGAAGTCCTGTTCTTCTTGCCACCGAGTTTCCCTAATTGAGACTGCATCTAACTTTAACCCAATTATTTCCATTTTTAAATTTTCCAATCCACCTACCCGATTAAGGGATCTAACATCTCTTGCTCCGATCCGTAGCACGCCAGTTTTGTATCTCCTGATGACGACATCTTGCTGAGCATTCTCCACCCGGAGATCTGAGTGGGGAACTATTTTAATTCCGGAATATTATATTCAAGAAGACTCAGTCAACATTTAATCATACAGTAGAGCTGTATCCTCTCAGGGAAAATTAAGGCTGCAGGTTCCTCTTACTCTCAACCGTTCGCAGTATCAGCACAGCAAGGATGTTATGGTTGGTGTTACAAGGCCAGATCTGTCAATCATCCAGACTGTTACCCATGCAGTTACTGGAAATGCTGCTGCCCCTCTTCAGGAACCACACGTTTGTCTGTTCCCTCAAGAGATATCCCTACATTGTGGTTGCACCATATACGGTACGGGTCTTTGTACCACTGAGGCATGCAAGCCATCGCATCGAGTGCATTATCCATGGTTCAAGGGGACTCATCCTTTTTGCAGATGATGCAGGTATCTGTAATGTACCGCCTGATAGAAGCTACATAAATATTCGGTTAGATCGTAATAAGATTTCAGAGTATTACAAATATTGTATACCTGGCTTAAATCTTCAGAAATGTATAATTATGCTCTTAAAAAAAAACCTAGAAACATAGTAGCCTATCACTATAATTGCAACGAATCATAGTTGGAATTAATCTACTCATATAAATAACTGAGCGTAACACTTTGTAGAGATGTGAAATGGAATGATCAGATAGGCTGAGTCTTGGATAAAGCAAATGGTGCAATTCAGTTTATTGGTGGAATACTAGGGGGTATGGAAATAAGTCTATGAAAGAGAATGCTTACAGATCACTCAGTCTCAGGTGTGTGGTACCCATATCAAACTGGACTAACTGGAGATACTGAAAGTATGCAGACAAGGGCAGCACGAATGGTCATAGTTTTGTTTGATCTGTGAGACTGTGTCACAGAGATGCTGAAGAAATTGAACTGGCAGGCACTTGAAGATAGACAAACTAGTCCAGGTAGCCTATTTGCAAAGTATCACGAACTGGCATTAAATGATGACTCTATGAATATTTGCAGCCCTCGCCCCCATGTATTGCTCTCTCTTAGGGATGATGAGGACAAGATTAGACTAATTATGGCACGCACGGAGACACTCAATTATTCTTCCCGTACTCCACATGTGAACAGAGTTCGAGAAACTCTAATATCTGTTACAATGGAATGTACCCATTGCCACGCATTACATCGTGATTTGCAGTGTATAGACGTAGATGTAGATGTGGCTGCCTTACGTGACATAGCCCGTGAATGAACTGTAGATTCTGTTCCAGTCCTCCTACCAAGGAAAAATATTTGACAGTACCACGAATCGGACCAAAGTGCTGTGCATAGCAGCCAGGCCGACAATATGAACACTGCCTGCTAGTTAGTTAGATTTACTCATGAATTTTTCCAAGGAACGAAATTATTGATACATATTCAATAAATCTATTAAATTCATTCCATGTTTACGATACTCGGTCATCTCAATAGGAGTCTTTGAAGCAGGAAACTAGATCAGTTACGTTGTCTGTCGCAAACAAATAACACTGAAACAAAACACTATGTCATAGGAAAATTACTGTTTTCAAGAGAGTCACTGCGATTTACAATCATTGACCACTGTAAAAGACAGTCATACAGTTTCATGATGCTAGCACCGGTAAACGTCGTAATCTTCGAGAGAGTTTGGTCGGCAGCAACAAGGATCCAAAACTGCTCTGGGTGCTTAGTTTTTCGGTATCTCAATAATCTTGTGCAGTAGCATTAACTGTGATTAGAGTTTTCTTCTCTGTCCACTGTAAGTCATAAGGTGTCACGCTCGTAAGAAATCTCATGTTACTAAATCGCACCTCGCAAATGCACAACACTGTACATCATTTACGAGCCCAGTGTACGCATCCAAACTTTCCAAGTTTCAAAGTAAGCGTTAGGAAAACATACCTGTCATAATTTCCGCTATTCTCTTTGACTTAGGGTATCTCAGTGATTACAATAGCTCCATATCAACATTAAAAAGCATTTTATTTTTTATTAAGTGCAATTCATTCAGAATTCAGAGAAAATGATAAATCTACGTAATTTTATATCAGAGATGTAAAAAAGTTTATGCATTACTGATACTGTGCAAGCATAGAAATGGCTCAACGAGGAACTCAGTCTTCACAGCAGCAGCTAGGCACTACCCGACGCAGTTGCAACGCAATAATCAGCTTCTTCATCCTATGAGCAACAGCGTTGGAAACTACTGCTTTGATGGACAAAGACCTGTCACCACTGACTGACGATGATGTCCAACCTTACACAGGCAGTTGGTATGACCGGTAAAATAGCTCACAGTCTGAGCACGTTTAGGGACATCAGTAACTTATGACTACAGCGAAAATGAAATATAAGTAAAGGACGCTTGTAGCTATGGAAATTGGTAACATACAGACTCTGGAATTTCTTTCCTTGTTCCAGGAGCGATAAAACAGACGAAGAATATTACATGTCAGGAGGTGTGGTGATAAACTATAGCTATGGTTGCAGGTTCGAATCCTGCCTCGGGGATGGATGTGTGTGATGTCCTTAGGTTACTTAGGTTTAAGTAGTTCTAAGTCCTAGGGGACTGATGACCACAGATGTTAAGTCCCATAGTGCTCAGAACCATTCGAACCATTTGATAAACTATACAACATGCAGGAGTACACTGATTGCATGCAGCTGGGGAACTCAATAAGTTGAAAACTATAGTTGAGTCTCTTGGGTTGTCATGTAGCTAGTGGTGATAATAATGATGATCGTTTGAAGGATATGTACCAAATGTTTCGCGTAAACTTTCAAAATTTCCAAGAATTACAAAGGTCCCTTACTGTTAATTTTTAATTTGTGAACTCTACTTCTTCTCCTCCCTTAATTGACGCAGTCCTTACTGTTTTGTGAATTCTTATCTCAAAGGAAATATGATTAACACATGTTATAGTTGTACTTTGTAGCTATTTATAAGTACATCCACTTTGTCAAATTATAATCCAGCAGTAGTTACAATGTTCCTTTGTCCAAGATATAGAAAATTAAAGATGATGATTTCCCCCTTATCATTACTTCAAATATACTTTGGTTGGGTTAAATAAAGTAGTATTTTAAAATAACAAGCCAAGTGTGAACATTATCGTTCTTTAAATTTATCGAGGCTGTGATACCCACCCAGAAGAAGTGAAACTGAAGAAAGTACTAATGCTTCTCCTTTTTTGTGATGAGCAACGGATATTCACGGTAATTTCCCAAGAACGGAAGCGATTAATTTGTAATTCTAGTTTCGAACCAATTTTTAATATTAACCATAGCATACATTTCAAAGCTAGTGACATTCCTTTATATTGTGACATTGTGAGGGTTCCCACTGACGGGGAATAGAAAATATTTGTGATTATTTTAATTTACATTAACATAAACCATTTTTGTGTTTATTTTGTTTAGCAAAACAATGTATAATCACTCCCATGATAGATTCCACCTATTGATTGTCAATAATAATCTTGTTGTTGTATTAAACGTCCTATCGCTTTCTTGAAAAGGAAAATATTCTGTGTTCATTAAGAACTACGTTTGGCAGTCTTCCAAAGAATTTTAAATTTTTCATTTTTATATTAATATGTCACTCTAAATTACAAATAACATTTGTACTAGTGCTCAACAGAAATTGAAGTATCTGTTGATAATCAATTAGTTCACATATACAATTATTTTAATTCATAAAATCTGCGGGTCCTACGCTTCTTTTCAACTTTCAGTAGCTTATGTTTAATTTCTATATTTGAAGGTATTTACAACTGCACAAAATCTCCTCCTACTTTTCTTCTTCTTTTTTTGGCTGTCTGAGCACAACATTGACTAGGATCACCTTCATTTCTTCTGATTCTTAAGGTTTCCTAAATTCTTTCTCATACTTTGTAAGCTTCTTCATCTTTATGTTTATAATTTTTTGTCCTGTGACTAAATCTGTACAAGAAACCTGTGGAAGCTTGTTTGGAGTCGTCTTGAACCTACGTTTCGTGTATTCTTATTTGTTACAGATCGCTTTTTGTCTCCTGGATCAAACGTATTTTGGATCTCTTGTTCATAAAGAACTTTAATCACTATGAATATTCACACTGCAGCTGCGGTGGATCCTGAGTCGTACTTAAATAGCTCAGTTTGTAGATCACTTGCCCAGAAAGTCGTAGATTCCGGTTTCGAGTCCCAGTCCAGCGCACAGTTTCAGGCTCCCAGAAACATTCAACAAAATTCATTATGTGATGCGTGAACTTCCCGTTGTTTGGCATAACGATGTGTCCGAAGGACGTAGCCCTTTCTTTCCTGATAATGTCAGGGAGTCTTTGTACGTGGGAACGTAGTTCTTGGTTCACTGATCTATTACAGTGGCCGTCTCCTGTTCTTCCAAATCTCAATATCCTCCTGAGAATCCTTCACACCAAAAAGTTATAGTCTTTGAAATAATCGTATTGTTACGAGGTTCAGGCTTCCTGCTGCATATAAAGCTTCACTGAAGATTACTATCTTCATTTTGAACTGGCTGATGTTATTTTATGTGGTCGTAGTGAGTTTCCATGCTCAATAGTTCATCTTGTTTATTCTTGCTGCCTTACCATCTTCCTCTGTCATACCGGTGTCAATCCATTGTGCTCTGAATATTCCCATGTTATAATATCCACATAGGAGGTATCCTGACATTCGTCACATATTGTGTCTCCTCGGTAGCGATCTCAAAACGTGCATTAGCGGTAGGTTCTTGAAACTGGGTGCTTGATTATGCGCCTCTTCCAGTGAGATCGAGAATGTCTCATTATCGCCAGAAAATGCCAGGAATACAGTCTACACTGCCTGGAGAAAAAAACACGATGTATCTAAAAGAGGAGGAGGGAACGAAAAAAAACTTTTTCGGTTAAGAGGTTACGTGAAGTTATTTCGATGATCACAAAATCGTGTCAAATTTAGAAAGAACTTGGATGTATGAGCCCCTGAACCTCTGTGGTCAGGATTATTGCACTATTTCTTTTATTACTGGGGAGGGGGTGCGGGTGGGGTGGCGGGAATGGGACTATCATAAAGCCGTTGTGTCCTCTCCCGAGGCAAGCGGACCAACAACTGTTGTAACAGGTCCTTCATATCCTCAATGCTGGCACTGGCGCAGAGTTGACAAACAAGTTTTCCTCGCACATATCGGACACAGAGCTTGGATCTTGGTGGGAACTGGAGTATCGCAGCATAACGCAGGCAGTTCGTAGGCACACGTGCGATGTGCTGATGCGCACTTTGCAGTTGAAAAATCTTACCATGATATGAGCGGTAACATACGGTTGCGCAGGGAGTGCGTGAAGTAGCGTTGTGGCGTCAGTGTTCCGTCAATCAGTATCAACCGGGACCTGAAGCAGTACCTGATGGCTCCCCACACCATGAGGTCAGAAGGACCACCGCTGTGCCTCTCCAAAGCACTGGCAGAGTGGAACCTCTCTCCAGGTCGCCGCCATACTTCCCAGTGATGGTCATAATGGGTAGTCCAGAAGTGCGATGACCTTCATCAGCAGCCTGTGCTTCACAGTCACGCCATCAGCATTTGTGTTGCAGTGCTAACGGCAATCTACACATGAAACGGTGGTGGCTCACACAACATGTTGTGGGGTTCGATCACCCGTTCTCGGATGGCAGACAGAGATTTGAAAGGATTACGAATTGCTTGGTGCACAACATGGCGATCATCCATTGTGGTGGTCAGAGGTGGTCGACCAGAAGCTTGAGTATTCCTGCTCTCACATCTCCACTCAGTCTTGTCACTTCTGAATGCTCCAAAAACCTGGATGCTGCACGATCCGAGCAGCTGGCTAAATTGACACTATGAATGAGGCTCTTTGTAATCTCTTTCAGGTGCTTATAACGCTGTTGCACACGAGCACCAGGTATCTTCATGTCCTTCACAGTGGTCACTTAACATCTAGTGCTGTTAACGCGCCTTTTGCAACCTACTAGTCCAGGTGACACGAAACATGAACAACATTAACCCACTCCGGTAGCCGTTCAGAGAGTAACAGAGAAGTGCAGCTCTAATCACTTACGTACCAGCCGTCGGTGTGTACGTATACGAAGTTACGTTTACATCCGGTCGCGTCTTCTGGATGTTGCACTTCTTTTCGTCAAGTAGTGTACACTCCTTTTTTATTGTGTGCCAACTGTATGCTACCCATATCCAAATAAACTTATGAAGCACACAGTTTAAGAGTAAGCTAGAGAGTCCATTGCTTTGTCCAACTCTAGTTGTGATCACGAAAGACTCTGAAAACTTCCCTAATTTAACTCTTTGGATGTGATTTGGGTTAACATTTGTTTAATCAGTTCACTAGATTTTTATACAAATATGTTCCCTTCATTATCTGCGACAGTGTATCTACAGAATGTTAGGCTTTATTAAAGTCTGTATACTTTCCCTGTTTTCAATGTCTATTAATCTCGCCCCGTTAACGTATGTTTGGTCAAGATAAAGAAACATGTTACTTTCAATCTTCTAGCCAATCCTCATTTTGGTATGGAAAAAATGTGGACAAGATAACATTTATATTCAATGTCTGAATCTTATTCAATATGGGCATTGATTCTTGACTTCTTCTTTACACAAGTAGATAATTTACAAAACGGAATTTGTTATCTGGACACGAGGAGAAGGTAGTTGCAGCTCTGTTCTCAACAGCTAACAAGAGTTACAAAATAAACTCATATATTAATGATTAATTTCAATTAAATTCACACATTCCAAAAAAAAGAGAAATCTATTAGACACAACAAGTATATACTTTTTGACTGAAGTGAGGATGGCAACCCTCATTGAATTGTGTACCAAATACTCTGACGACATTTTTAGACCACACATTCTCACAGCGGGCCGAAACGACTCATTAATCTCGTAACCGTTTAATTAGCAGGGCCTTGTTCGTTCATTATACTACTGTGACAACGACACTGTCTTCTCTGAGGTGTACGGCACGTGGGAAAAAGGACAGGAGAAGCTGTGAATGTACACAGCTTTCCGTCCGAAATCCATCAAAGAAAATGCTTTAAATTGCCTCTGCAATGAAAATTCATTGGTGCTTATGTTCCAGAAAAAGATATAAAAGGAGTTTTTTTACCAGAATGATCGCTGACGTGCTTAAATAGAAGAGCATCTTAATTTAATTTCGATGGAGTTCGAAGAAACATTTTAATAAACTTTTATAATCTCATTTTCAACGGACGGAATTTAATTCTGTCATCGATTGCTATAAATAGCGAAGTAATTTCCCGTTACTGAAAAGAGTGGACTTGTGAGATGCTGCAAAAAGTGGTAGTGCTTGGATCTTCCGCCTCGAGTGTTTGTTGTCGTCTTTGTCATTAGAGCAGAATGGAAGAAAGTCAGTTACAGTTCAAAGGATTCTCCTTACAATGTTAACCCAATTATGAATTTATGACAAAGCTAAATTCGTCCTGCCTGATTTAACAGATATATACTGTTGCATTATCAGATTGATGTGTTCAAAAGATCAGTTAGTATACGAAAAATTAGACCATCACCTAAGAAAGCAGAATGATAAAACTAGCTTTTCCGATTAGCACAGAAATTCAACATACCAAAGGAAAACGTAGTGCACATAAAACATAAATCTCTCGGGTCAAGAAATTCATGCGATGGGGTAGTTTTACTCGCCTGAGGAGATTGAGGTGTAGCGCCATATATCGATCCTGCCTTGGAGGCGGGGGAGATGTGTCTCAGAGCTGGATAGTGACAGATCGTGACGCGAGACTGGACGCGCACGTAGTGTATGTATCATTTCTATTGAATGTCGCCATTTTCGCTCGTCCAGACAAGGACAGGGATGTGATTCGTTAGTATTCTAATTCAATGAACTATCCAAGGATTTTATTGAGGTTTGTAACGTCTTGTAAATACCCACAACCCAATATGAACCCATTTTTCTACTGATTTATAGTACATATTGATCATCTGGGGCACAGTGTGGTAGCAAAGTCAAGCATCTTGTGGATCATGAACTTATATTTGAAGAAAATGTACCTAAGGGAGACTGTAATAATGACCAAAATTTTAACCTGTTGCTGACTGTGGCAACTAATTCTTTTCACTGGAGAGAAATCTAATTGTGAACATTTTAGTACACAAATAATGAGTCATAAATGAATACAGTAGTGTATTATACCTGATGTTAACAATCTACGTCTGTGTCTCCATCTGTGCCCTGAAAATCATGATGTGTATGGAAGTGGGTATGTCCCCGTGTACCAGGCATCAAATTCTTTTCCGTTCCACTCACGTGTTGAACGCGTATACAACGATTCCTTAAATACAGTTTTTCATTTGATGGATCTACCATAGTTTACAGTTAAAGATGGAAAACTCAGCAGCAGATTCGCTATAGAATCTGATAGGAATTCCATCGGGTCCTGGAGCTTTATTCAGTTTTAACAATATCAGCTTTTCTCAATATCAGTGACATTAACGCTAATTTCACTCATGTTTTCAGTAGTACAGGATTAAGTTGGGTCAGTCCTTCTGGGTTGTGCTTTGTAAAGGAACATTTGAAAATGGGGTTAGGCATTTCAGCGTTCGGTTTGCTGCACCCGGTTCCAGTTTCTTTCTCATTCACGAGTGACTCGACACTAACTCTGATGTCACTAACAACCTTTGTACATGACTAGAATATCTTTTGGCAGTGGCCTGCTACGGTAGTCACTGAAGTCTACAAGCACTGCTCTCCTTAAAGCCAAACGTGTTTCATTCTGTCTATCTATAGCCCTACACTTTGTTTTGCACCTATTGTGTGGTACTCTTTGTGTCTTTAAAAGTTTCTTCACAGTGACTGAATACCACTGAGGGTCTCTCCCATTATGAAGTGTTCTACTGGCCACATATCCATAAAGTACATCGTCAAATATTGTTTTAATCTTGAGCTGTAGTTCCTGTACGTGCTCCTATCCTGAGCCAGGAGTTGCTCACTGAGATATGACAGTCCTTCTCTATCTAGTTTACTGAACGTATAAACCTTCGTAGTTTTTTTAATTTCTTTGCAGTTTATTAGTTACCGTTGCTACGACTGGATCATGGTCACTGACCCCAATTGCAATCCTGAAGGAGGGTAGGCATATTTGTTACCATTAGGTCCAATATATTTCCGTCATGAGTGGGTTTCCAGACTATCTGTTCTATGTAGTTTTCAGAGAAGGTATTTAGAAATTTTTCGCAGGATTTCTTGTTATGCCCACCTCTAAGAAAACTGTAATGATCCGAAATGGTAGTTGGATTATCAAAGCCTCTTCCAATGATTACGGTATGATTGAGAATCTGATTTTCTCTCTAGTATATGGTTACATTCGGAGGTGAGTCTAGCGTTCGATAGAAGTATCTAATTATAATTTTATACCAACCCCTGATTTAGTCTTGCCGAAACAATTTAAATTGCAGTTTTAATTTCTGTCACAGTGGATTTAAGTCTATTACGAATAATCCAACTCCTCTATTTGCATTTAGCCTGTCCTTTCGATGTACGCTTAAATTTTACCCATAACTTTCACTGCTTACAATTACGGATTTTAACTGGCTTTCTGTACGTAGTATTAATTGATCTAAACTTATTTTTAAGAGCACCTTCGACTATAGTACTTTCTTGCGATTGCTTTGGCAGTTACCCTCTATAAATCTAACATTCTCATCTGTCGGAAGCTTTTATTTGGATATGCTGCTTACGGATCTCTTACAACTATGATTATCTGGACTGGACGGAGAATCACTAACGTAGAAAATCCTCGTGTGGACCCTGAAACGTGCCTTCCATACATACTGAGGTGTTTCAATGAAACAACGATGCAAAATATTGCGAGTAATATGAGACTTCGCGTAAATTGTCACCATAAGTATGCACGTTCAAAAGATGATGGCAAGGAACGCCTTCCGCAGACGCACCGTGTGGTTCAAGCAAGGTGAAAATCCAGAAGTTAGAATTCATTAACTTTTTGGTATATCATCACCATGAAATTGGAAGGGGGACCTTATCAAGTTAGGTAACGTTTTTGTTATATGAACGGTATCCGATCAAATTAGAACAACTCTTGCGCAAAAAATACGCAAGATAAAGGAAAACATCGAACAGTTAATCTTTATGGAGGAGGCAGTTGTCTTCAGTAAACGTAGAATTGACTAGAGAACACGAACAGCGTTTGGTCGTTCCGTCATCGAACAATCCGCTTCCATCTTCCCGCATTCATTAACTGCAAAACACAAAAATATAATTACAATTACATTCATGACAAAGATTTAAGTTGGGTAGTTAGTTTTGAAATCTTACACAGTATTATGTGGAACTAATAGCTTAATCATTTCCAGCGAAAATTACTAAATGAGACATACGTCCAGTCTTTACAAGTTCAAATAGACGGAAGGTACAAATGTGATGATAAAATAACTGAAGATCAATCCGTCCATTTTTATTTGCGATATAACTTAAAAGTTCTATACAATTCCAGAAGCATCTTCTTTGACAGACATTTACTTCGGATATAAAGAGAAATAAGGTAGTTCTTTGGTTTTTTATTAACGCAGTTTCGAAGAAAAATGTATTAAAATCTATATACATGGAAATTCAGTATCCTTTTCTCACAGAGTTGATTAGAGGTCACATAAACGTATAGTACTTCAACCTCCGCAATACGTACAGGTAAGCGATCACGTTAGCTTATTTGCAGGTAAAGCAAAAGGCAGGGTTCGATTAACTGGAGGGAGACATGGAAACAGCTGTTCGGCTACCAAAGAGCTCGAGTACCAGTCATTTTCACGGCCGGTCTTGGAATAATCCTCGTTATGACAAATGACTTGTCACCTGGGTTTAGCAAAGGACATCAGGTACAGACGTATTTGGCCGCCGGAACAGAAACAACCTTCTTCAATTGTGCAGAAGAGTGTAAGAGAAATACTGAATAATCTTATTGATAGCCTCTTAAAGGAAGACTTATCTTCCATCAACTGAAATGGAAAAAGCCGGATTGTTTGGTCCGTCTACCAAACACATTTCAGTGACTCACTGAGTATAGATTAAGCATAGTTAACCACTGTGTTACGACTCTCATGAGACACAACTACACTTACTCAAATGGCGTCGGTTACGTATACATATGAAAAATGATGCAGTACTCATAGCCTGCCTCTGTTCACTTGAAATCACTCTCCTATGTTGTGAATTTTGTTGTTGTATAGGAAATTTTACTACTGATCAAGCGCTGAAACGTTCCTTGTTCTGTATGGTGCCTTTTGTGACGTTAAGTTTTTTTTTCTCAAGTCCCATCTTGTCTCTTACGGCAGTCCCGTGGTAATTTTTAATTGCGAAATGAAATTACGTATTTTCTAAGTTAGCCTACTGTCATTTATTGTATAAATAACTTTCATCTCCTGTTTCTTGTTGTGTCTGTGGTTGTTACTATGTTTTCTTCATTCCTTTGTGATTCTAAAAATTTTCTGAGTATTTTCCTTTCTAGTTCTTCTTGTTCACGTCTTTTATTCAGTGTTACGCTTTGAGATCTGCAAAATAGTTCCGGATTATTTACTGTTGCTCAGTGTTTAACCTTTGCCTGTAATGACTATGAGCTTTCATTACATTCGTTTTGGGCGAGTGTGAATACTAGTTCCATTTTCTTCTATCTTTATTTACTTGTGGTGTTGTCTTATCCATATGATTGTATCTATACTCAAATATACTTAAACTTATTTCAACTCTCTTGATGTTTCAGTGATGCATTTGTAAATATAATTCTCTTTCTGTTATGTTTATGTTAGATGTATTCCTTTTCTCACATGAGTTTTGTCATCGGCCACCCTGTATATATACTCCACTGGCCTTTAAATCGCTACACCACGAAGATGACGTGCTACAGACGCGAAATTAACCGACAGGAAGAAGATGCTGTGATATGCAAATAATTAGCTTTTCAGAGCATTCACACAAGGTTGGCGCCGGTGGCGACACCTACAACGTGTTGACATGAGGAAAGTTTCCAACCGATTTCTCATACACAAACAGCAGTTGACCGGCGTTCCCTTGTGAAACGTTGTTGAGATGCCTCGTGTAAGGAGGAGAAATGCGTACCATCATGTTTCCGACTTTGATAAAGGTCGGATTGTAGCCTATCGCGATTGTGGTTTATTGTATCGCGACATTGCTGCTCGCGTTAGTCGAGATCCAATGACTGTTATCACAATATGGAATCGGTGGATTCAGGAGGGTAATACGGAAAGCCGTGCTGGATCCCTACGGCCTCGTATCACTATCAGTCGAGATGACAGGCATCTTATCCGCATGGCTGTAACGGATCGTGCAGCCACGTCTCGATCCCTGAGTCAACAGGAAACGTTTACAAGGTGACAACCATCTGCACGAACAGTTCGACGACGTTTGCAGCAGCATGGGCTATCAGCTTGGAGACCATGGCTGCGGTTACCCTTGACTCTGCATCACAGGCAGGAGCGCCTGCCATGGTGTACTCAACGACGGACCTGGCTACACGAATAGCAAAACGTCATTTTTTCGGATGAATCCAGGTTCTGTTTACAGCATCATGATGGTCGCATCCGTGTTTGGCGACATCGCGGTGAACGCACATTGGAAGCGTGTATTCGTCATCGCCATACTGGCGTATCACCCGGCGTGATGGTATGGGTCACCTCTTGTTCGTATTGACGGCACTTTGAACAGTGGACGTTACAATTCAGATGTGTTTCGACCCGTGGCTCTACCCTTCATTCGATCCCTGCGAACCCTACATTTCAGCAGGATAATATACGACCGCATGTTCCAGGTCCTGTAGGGGCCTTTCTCGATAAAGAAAATGTTTGTTTGCTGCCCTGGCCAGCACATTCTCCAGATTTCTCTCCAATTGAAAACGTCTGGTCAATGGTGGCCGAGCATCTGGCTCGTCACAATACGCCAGTCACTACACTACTCTTGATGGACTGTGGTATCGCGTTGAAGCTGCATGGGCAGCTGTACCTGTACACGCCATCCAAGCTCTGTTGACTCAATGCCCAGGCGTATCAAGGCCGTTATTACGATCAGAGGTGGTTGTTCTGGGTACTGATTTCTATGGATCTATGCACCCAAATTGCGTGAAAATGTGATCACATGTCAGTTTTAGTATAATATATTTGCCCAATGACTACCCGTTTATCATCTGCATTTCCTCCTTGGTGTAGCAATATTAATGGCCAGTAGTGTGTATATACAGGGTGGTCCATTGATAGTGACCGGGCCAAATATCTCACGAAATAAGCATCAGAAGAAAAAACTACAGAGAACAAAACTCGTATTCGAGTATTTATACTTGAATACTTCTGGTATCTCAACTGTAGATTTTTCAGCGCTCATTTTACTTTGGGACTCTGTATCTCAGACTGAACAAAAATGGACTTGTACCCCAATTGAAATAAGCCCTTCATATACAAGTTGGAATATTTATTGTAAGCACAGGTCATTGCAGTGTAGAATTCCGAATGTGGAATAATGTGGTTGAATCTAAGCATCAAATATGGTTGAAAAATGCAATAATGCTTACTAGATGTCTTTACAGACCGGCTGCGTCAGGAGCAATAGTGGCAGATAGGTTCAGAGAGACTTAGCAGAATTAGGTGGATAACCTTCCTCATCAAACTTATTTATTTATCGCTTGGTTTTTAAGCCCAATAGTAATACAATATAATACATGTAATTTACAGACACATCAGTTATTTCATATAATCAATTACGTAGATTAGTGCCGTCAGGAAGCTGTCGAAAGTACCACGATAGTCCCTGTCGGGGCATTCTATGATTATGTTACGAACGGTTTATCTGGCTGCACCATAACCGCCATATGGAAATGGAGCCTTACCCCATCCATGAAGAGGGTCAATACTTCTGCCATAATTGGTGCGTATTCTGTTAAAAATTGTCCATGTTCTACGCGAATAGTCAAAAGCATGGGGTTTCTTACTTCTGCAGGGCAAATTTTGGCAACGTGGCGGGCAAGTCCAGTCTCGTTCCCTTGAGTCTGTCAGGATGAAGTGAGACGTATGCAGTCCCATGGCTGTTTTCATGGATGGTTTTCTAGATCGAACTCGGTTTATTCCTAGGTTAAACGCATCTTGATGGATAGGGAGTTGCAGGTTGCCTTTTATTGGTTTAAACTCACGGAGTAGAGCTATGTTTCGTTGAACACCAGCGGACGCGATGTGGCTCAGTGTGGACAGCCATTCAGCGGGGGTTTCTTTAGAGTGTTACTGATAATTGTCATTGTGATGTTCAGCTGTGCTTCGGGAGTTGGTGTGAGTGCTCTATTTAGCGACACAGTAGCATCATATTTCGCAGTAGAGTAGACTAGTCCAAATACTGAAGTGGGCAGATTTCCAGCAGAGAAGCCTCTTGTTGTTTCACACACCTTATGTAGGATGTTGTTACTAGCCAGCTTGCCAGCTACAGAATGCGGAGTCATGCGTTCAAAACTGGTGCCAGAAACAGGGATTTATATGACACTATTCTGAAGGTCTTGTCAGAAAATTACTTCTATGAAGAAATGAGAACTTTGCGTATCAGCTAACGTAAAGTAAATCAACAGTGATTATGTCTCGGATGCATCAGCAACTACCAGTGTAAATATAGGAAACTGGTCTCTCTTAGCAAGAGTGACGGACACTAATTGCTGAGTACTCATCATCAAATATCCAGTGCTTAGAGCAAAGGTGTGGAGCAGTAATGTATAAAATTCGAAAGCATCACCCAACTGAGTTGCACACGTGCCTTTAGAGAAAAGTTTTAAGGGATGGGAAAGGCCTAACAGCTGTGTTAGCATCATAAAAAAGAGCTCCATCATTAATTTAAGAGGAGTCAAAACCTAACTGACAAACTGAAGGTGAACGAAGCGAATATGAATGTAGAAAGAGGAATGAGAAAAGCGTTTACTGAGTGCTAAACTAAAATTTCGCAAACTGATCTGACCAATAATGTGTAAAATTAACAAACCGGTCAAAATCATTTATTGAATCACTCAGTGACTGAATGGAAGACAGCAGAGAAAAGGCTCAAATACTGAATTCGGTCCTCCCAAACTGATTCAATTACATCAATTATGACAAATTACTGGAAAGCCTATCAATAGTAAAGTATCTAGGAGGAAATATCCAGGGCAATCTTAAGTAGAATGATCACATAAGAATACTCCGTAGTAGTAGGAAAAGCAAGCGCCAGACTGAGGTTCATAGGAAGAACCTTAAGGAAATGTAAGACCACGAAATAAGTAATTTACAAAACACTTTGTGATCCTTAACGGGTTGGATTAACACAAAAGGACAAGATCAAACGGAGAGTGGTGTCTTTCGTCATGGGATCGTTTACTAAACGAGAGAGCTTTACGGAGATTCTGAACGAACGCCAAAGACGCCTAAAGAGAAAGGAAGGAAGATTGCGTTTAACGTCCCATCGATACTGAGATCGTTAGCGACGGAGCACAAGATCGGAGTTTATCAAGGGTGGAGAAGGAAATCGGCTGTGCCCTTTCAAAG
Organism: Schistocerca americana; assembly: GCF_021461395.2. Classification (NCBI taxonomy): domain Eukaryota; kingdom Metazoa; phylum Arthropoda; class Insecta; order Orthoptera; family Acrididae; genus Schistocerca; species Schistocerca americana. The sequence continues at coordinate 763,744,810 of NC_060121.1, read as the reverse complement.
GAACCATCGCGATATTTGCATGGAGTGATTTGGGAAAATCACGGAAAACTTAAATCTGGATGGCCCGTCGTGGGTTTGAGCCGTCGTCCTCCCGAATGCGAGTCCAGCTCGGTACGCTTCAAGAGACGCGATGAGCTTCACGGAGAGGTCTACTATCGAAATTCCGATACAGTATGTTCAGCGAAGATTTGATAATATTACTGCCCCGCCACAAGTCTCGCGAAATGACCATAACGAGAAATTACAGCTAATACGGATGTCTGGTTAATCATTCTTCCCACGCGATGTTCGCGACTGGAACACAGAAAGGGGATCAGATATTGGCAACAGAACTATCTTCCGCCACACATCGTCGGGTGGTAGCTCGCTGCGTATTGATGTAGACGTCGTTATCGCCGTCACCAACAATGCCTTTCAGGAATCACAGCACATAGAGAGGCGAGACGCGCTATGTCTGATGTCTAGAGTTTATGTAGTTTTATTTCAGTTGCAATAAATTCAGTGTAAACCGGTAACGAAATCGGCAGTACGAGACCATTTCCTCTCCATTGCAAATAGTAATGTGTGCACCTTTGGGTACATACACTGTTTCGGTTGGGAAGCATATCAAACAGCAGCTCCAGCCGAGGTACATTGGCCCATGTCTGTTATAAATGTATTTTTAAACCACATGGTAAGGAGGTAACAGCGATCTGTTGTTGATGATGACGTAGAAGGAACAGTCAAGATGGCAGTATTTGTTAAAACGACCGGTTTCGGCACATTTAAACGCCCATATTCAGTTTATGAGCTCCATTTGGCTGTAACTGGTGGCGTGGGGAACAGCCGCGTGTATTCACAGTTACCGCTGTGACCACACGCTGCTGTTCATGATGCCGCCAGTACCAGCCACATGGTGCTCATAATCTGAAGATGGACGTTTAGACGTGCCGAAACCTGTCATTCTAACAGATGCGGACTGCTTTTTCGAATTGAAGAGGTCAGAATGATCCAGCCTAAGCTTCACTGGCTCGAAGAATGAGACTTCACTAGGTACAGACTGAGTATACTAGGTGAATCTGTTAGTGAATTGGTTGGTTAATTTTTCAACAGATGTTGCACTAAGGTAAGCATACTTATTAACTTGATTTATATATTTTCCCAAATTTTTAGTTTGCACTTACATAAAATTTGTTTCTTGTCGCTTGGGTTTGAACCATTATTACCTCTTCAGTTGTTCTAACTGGCCCTGGCTACTGTTAATAGGACGGAGTTAATGAACGATCTGGCTCTAGACTATGACGAGTGGAGATCGAAGGGTTTTTCTGGCCAAGGCAATAAACGGAGCAAAATCCCGGATTGTATGAAGGGGATAGAGAAAATCGGCCATACCCTTCGCAGTACGGTGATCTTCCATTGGTGTGGTCAGATATGACGAGCAGAAACTCGACGACGCACGTGGTTTTCCTCATGCTCTTTATCACTCCATCATCCGACAACTGTCGTGTCCGAACACTTCACATGTCTGGTTATTAAACGAATCACGAATCGATAAGCCTACCGCATTTAGATCCACAATGATGTGCCTTTGGAGCTCCGTCACACGTTGATGACATAGTCTTATGCGAGCGCACACTATTCTCTATGCTGCCCCACAATGCTAACTATCTGATGCAGCCCACGTCCATTATACAGGGTGTAAAAGTACATCATCAGAGTTGATAGGGCTAAACGTAACAAGATAAAGAGTCTGAGATGTGAACGCTATTACCAAAGAGGGGCTTAAAGACGTTTGGTTGCAGCTATAAGTACTCATTGCATTGGCTCTCTATGAAAACTGCCATCAGAATATTCTGATTTCTTTCTGTTTCACAGTATGCTATGTAATTATTAGTCTGAACATTAGAAACTGAGCAGTCACTTGTGTGATATGGGCGGCATTATGCTGTAGTTTTTGTCAACCAAAGTCAGCACAGAACAATTACATTGTTTACTTTTCGGGACGCTAAAGAACCCCTGTCCCTAAGTTGGTGCACAAATTATAGGACCTGGTACTCAGTGATGTGATTCAGTCTAGAGTGTGCGGGCTCTCCAGCTGCTTACACTTGATAAACTGTTAACGCAGATCATCAGTACCGGTTTTCCAGTGGTAGGGTTTCATTGCACAGGAGATGCCGGCAAAAGACAAGGTACTGAATCATTCGCATTTAGACAGCGCAGTAGTAGTCCACACAAAATTTTTGTCATATGTGTAACTAATAACACATAAAATCCGCAACCAAATGTCTTTGGGCACCCTTTATGAACAAGTGTTAATATTTCAGAAAGTATCTTTAACCGGTTGTGTTAGTGATTTATTTTCCTTTATTATAGAAATACCACCTGTTAAAATGTTATATATTTTTAACACTCTGTACTGTGATGTCTGATAACATGGCCACATGCTAAGAACCTGCATTCAGTTTTCTGGCTGTTCTAGAAGTCAGTAACCACTGGAAATCAAAGATTTACGAGTAAGCATCTGTTGATAACATATAAATTTACGGATTAGTGTGTACGATGGACTATTCCTTATGGGTACTCAACTTTTTTTGTCTTCAAGTTGCTTCGTTTGACCAACAGATCCATTAACCTCGGCAACTGGGATGAATTCAATCGCACAGTAGAGTGGCCACCCCGTCTTCGGGAGTAAGCATCACCCTGCAGCAACGAAAAGCTGCCCCCTTCAAGCCAACGTCCCAAAGGCGTTCGGGCTCATATGCGGTTCCTCTTCTTCGAAATGTCTTGGCTCAAACTCGTTTACGGGTTGAACCGCACGTGTCGCATTACACGCCGTAAATTAGACACTTGTGACCCTTTGGTTAAATTGTCTGGCTGATGGCAAGTTTGCGAAATTGTATGAAGTTAGTGACATTGTTGTTGTGGTATTCAGTCCTGACACTGGTTTGATGCAGCTCTCCACGCTACTCTATCCTGTGCAAGCTTCTTCATCTCCCAGTACCTACTGCATCCTACATCCTTCTGAATCCGCTTAGTGTACTCATCTCTTGGTCTCCCTCTACAATTTTTACCCTCCACGCTGCCCTCCAATACTAAATTAGTGATCCCTCGATGTCACAGAACATGTCCTACCAACCGATCCCTTCTTCTTGTCAAGTTGTGCCACAAGTTCCTCTTCTCCCCAATGCTATTCAATACCTCCTCATTAGCTATGTGATCTACCCATCTAATTTTCATTATTCTTCTGTAGCACCACATTTCAAAAGCTTCTATTCTCTTCTTGTCTAAACTATTTATCGTGGACGTTTCACTTTCATACATGGCTACACCCCATAAAAATACTTTCAGAAACGACTTCATGACATTTAAATCTATACTCGATGTTAAAAAATTTTCTTCTTCTTAAACGCTTTCCTTGCCATTGCCAGTCTACAGTTTATATCCTCTCTACTTTGACCATCATCAGCTATTTTGCTCCCCAAATAGCAAAACTCTCATTTCCTAATCTAATTCCCTCAGCATCATTTCCTAATCAAATTCCCTCAGCATTCGACTACATTCCATTATCCTCGTTTTGCTTTTGTTGATGTTTATCTTATACCCTCCTTTCAAGACACTGTCCATTCCGTTCAAATGCTCTTCCAAGTCCTTTGCTGTCTCTGACAGAATTGCAATGTCATCGGCGAACCTCAAAGTTTTTATTTCTTCACCATGGATTTTAACATCTGCTCCGAACTTTTCTTTTGTTTCCTTTACTGCTTGCTCAATATAGAGATTCAATAGCATCGGGGATAGGCTGCAACCCTGTCTCACTCCCTTCCCAACCACTGCTTCCCTCGACTCTTATAACTGCCATCTGCTTTCTGTACAAATTGTAAATAGCCTTTCGCTTCCTGTATTTTACCCCTGCCACCTTCAGAATTTGAAAGAGAGTATTTCAATCAACAGTGTCAAAAGCTTTCTCTAAGTCTACAAATGCCAGAAACGTAGGTTTGCCTTTTCTTAATCTTTCTTCTAAGATAAGTCGTAGGGTCAGTATTGCCTCACGTGTTGCAATATTTCTACGGAATCCTAACTCATCTTCCCCGAGGTCGGCCTCTATCAGTTTTTCCAATCGCCTGTAAAGAATTCGCGTTAGTATTTTGCAGCTGTGACTTATTAAACTGATAGTTTGGTAATTTTCACATCTGTCAACACCTGCTTTCTTTGGGATTGGAAATCTTATATTTTTCTTGAAGTATGAGGGTATTTCGACTGTCTCATACATCTTGCTCACCAGATGGTAGAGTTTTGTCAGGACTGGCTCTCCCAAGGCTGTCAGTAGTTCTAATGGAATGTTGTCTACTCCGGGGGCCTTGTTTCGACTCAGTTCTTTCAGTGCTCTGTCAAACTCTTCACGCAGTTTCGTATCTCCCATTTCATCGTCATCTACATCCTCTTCCATTTCCTTAATATTGTCCTCAAGTACATCGCCCTTGTATAGAACCTCTATATACTCCTTCCACCTTTCTGCTTAAAAAAAAATGGTTCAAATGGCTCTGAGCACTATGGGACTTAACATCTATGGTAATCAGTCCACTAGAACTTAGAACCACTTAAGCCTGACTAACCTAAGGACATCACACAACACCCAGTAATCACGAGGCAGAGAAAATTGCTGACCCCACCGGGAATCGAACCCGGGAACACGGGTGCGGGAAGAGAGAACGCTACCGCACGACCACGAGCTGCGGACCCACCTTTCTGCTTTCCCTTCTTTGCATAGAACTGGGTTTCTATCAAAGACCTTGATATTCATGCAAGTGGTCCTCCTTTCTCCATAGGTTTCTTTAATTTTCCTGTAGGCAGTATCTATCTTACCTCTCGTGAGATAAGCCTCTACATCCTTACATTTGTCCTTTAGCCATCCCTGCTTAGCCACTTTGCACTTCCTATCGATATCATTGTTGAGACGTTTGTATTCCTTTTTGCCTGCTTCTTTTACTGCATTTTTATATTTTCTCCTTTCATCAATTAACGAATATTTCTTCTGTTACCTAAGGCTTTCTACTAGCCCTCGTATTTTTACCTATTTGATCCTCTGCTACCTCCACTATTTCATCTCTCAAAGCTACCCATTCTTCCTCTACTGTATTTCTTTCCCCTATTCCTGTCAATTGTTCCCTTATGCTCTCCCTGAAACTCTGTACAACCTCTGGTTGAGTCAGTTTATCCAGGTCCCATCTCCTCAAATTCCCACCATTTTGCAGTTTCTTCAGTTTTAATCTACAGTTCATAACCAATAGATTGTGGTCAGAATCCCCATCTGCCCCTGAAAATGTCTCACAATTTAAAACCTGGTTCCTAACCCCCTGTCTTACCATTGTATAATCTATCTGAGACCTTTTATTATCTCCAGGATTCTTCCATGTATACAACCTTCTTTCATGATTCTTGAACCAAGTATTAGCTGTGATTAAGTTATGCTCTGCGCAAAATTCTACCAGGCAGCTTCCTCTTTCATTTCTGAGCCCCAATCCACATTCACCTACTATGTTTCCTTCTCTCCCTTTTCCTACTCTCGAATTCCAGTCCCGATGGCTATTAAATTTTTGTCTCCCTTCACTACCTGAATAATTTCTTTTATCTCATCATACATTACATCAATTTCTTCGTCATCTGCAGAGCTAGTTGGCATATAAAATTGTACTGCTGTAGTAGGCGTTGGCTTCGTGTCTATCTTGGCCACAATAGTGCGTTCACTATGCTGTTTGTAGTAGCTTACCCGTACCCCTATTTTTTTATTCATTATTAAACCTACTCCTGCATTACCCCTATTTGATTTTGTATTTATAACCCTGTAATCACCTGACCGAAAGTCTTGTTCCTCCTGCCACCGAACTTCACTAATTCCCACAATATCTAACTTTAACCTATCCAATTCCCTTTTTAAATTTTCTAACCTATCTGTCCGATTAAGGGATCTGACATTCCACGCTCCGATCCGTAGAACGCCAGTTTTCTTTCTCCTGTTAGCAACGTCCTCCTGAGTAGTCCCCGCTCGGAGATCCGAATGGGGGACTACTTTACCTCCGAAATATTTTACCCAAGAGGACGCCATCATCATTTAACTATATAGTAAAGCTGCATGCCCTGGGGAAAAATTACGGCTGTAGTTTCCCCTTGCTTTCAGCCGTTCGCAGTACCAGAACAGCAAGGCCATTTTGGTTAGTGTTACGAGGGCTGATCAGTCAATCATCCAGACTGTGGCCCCTGCAGCTACTGAAAATGCTGCTGCCCCTCTTCAGGAACCACACGTTTGTCTGGCCTCTCAATAGATACCCCTCGGTTGTGGTTGCACCTACGGTACGGCTATCTGTATCGTTGAGGCACGCAAGCCTCCCCACCAACGGCAAGGTCCATGGTTCAGTAATAGGAATATTGGGAACTAAATTAATGATCCATAAATGACGTTGGCCACACAGTTGCGGTTTTGTTAGAGTAATGTTAATTGTAAAAGAGTACGTGCCGGGAAGAGGGGATGTAATTGTTACATCCCATTCCTAACACCAATTGTAAAAGAGTACGTGGTTTGGGGATGTGGAGAGAAACTTCCGACACCAATGTTAATGTATAAAATGGCAGAGGATGGGGAGGAAGTTTGTTGTATACGCCTCGTGGCGGCAGTGTGCAGGAGGTCGAGCGGTCAGGATTTGATAGTGGGCATCCAGGGCTGCCGTTAAATTACAAAACAGGTAATTAAGTACATAAAGAGGAAATTTTTCAATATACGAAGTACAAGCGGCGCATCTAGGGTCGGAAGTTAGCAGGTTTAGGCCAGTATAGGAGGTCGAAAAATTAAATGAAATGGGCAACGGTAGGGGAAGAGCTTCATGTTAACTTACATTTGGTGTCCGGTCGTGAAAAGCAGAGCCGGAGGCTCTGCCTTCGAAAAAGACGTCTGCTCTGCTCGAGGTCTGGATTACAAGAGAGAGAAGCAACTGTGTTTGGCAACTCAGTAGACTCCAGCTTCCACACACGTGATCGGTATCCCATGCACGCTATTAGCTAAAAACAATGGCGTGAATTCGTTAGCAGTTTCAGCAGAAGTCTCAGGGTGTGTCCTGCCAGCAGCTTTAACTGGACAGAACTGCCTCGGTTTTGAAAGGCAAGCGACTTGTATCACGTAGACATGGCGTGAATTATTCTGGGAGTAAACATGTAAGGATTCCACTGGCCCTTTGAAATATTTTTTTAAACAAATTCTCTAAAATATTCCTTGAGTGGCCATCCTGTACATTATTCACAAAGGAAACTAACTACGAAAGTAGTCTATTTAGAGTTACTGTTACACTCGAGCGCATATACATTTGACACAGTTCGATCATTCACAATCTAATCGCGAAACACAAGTTCGCTATTCCACCTCGTTAACTATGTGAAAAGTTTCAGATCATACCAGGAGCACGGCTGCTCACCGCTCGGAGACCAAGTCCCGTGATACCACACAACGCGAAATTTTCTGAGTCATTTCACTTCCTGGCTGCCTAAAGACCGACTGTCCGCTTTCGCGTCTCAATCCGAACTGTACCCTTTGGTGTCTCGATCAGAACTGCCCTCTGCCCGTACCCGGCCGCGTTTCCGCCGTGCCGAGCATTGTCGCTCTACGGACTAGTGTAGTACCCTTCCCTGAAGCCGTCCATCTGATTCGCTAAAGCTTATTCTACATTATTTTACACTTTAACATATTTAAGTAATCAAAGCTTGACTACCTTCATGTTCTAACAATAATATCCATAACATAATCTACGTGAAATTGTTTTTCTTAACACCAATACAATTTCCTTCTTAACTTTGAATGTCACGGCCAATAGCCTTGCACCAATATGCTTTCTGATAAATAAATGAAGAACAAAAGTGACTATTATGCACTAAACTTTACAACAAATATTCTATTACCTAATGATTCAATAAGGTGACATGCTGTGATCGTTCAATGTGTTATGTGTGGAAGAAATGAAGATCTAATGCTTAACTGAAAATACTGATAATTTAAATTTACTGTATCTTTTAAACAAAAAGTTACATAGTTGATATTTACAACATTTTTCATTTTAATGATGCACTTCTATATGAAGTGTCGATCGTTAAGATCGACTTAAGAATTCAGATTTTAGCATTCAGGTCCTTGTTACAAAACTTGTGAATTTCACTTTAACAGTAAATCCTAAACTATTATATATATGGTCAGTATTCAAGTTTTATTGGGATCACCATGAAAATTTATCGAGGTTGTCAGATTAAAATTATTGTGACTTCAGTCCCTGCATTACGACAGAATTAAATAGTTTCCGTAAATGTTCCACTTAATGGCCGATCTTAGGTCCGCCATATTTAACACTGTTACGTTTCCTCGACCACAAAAGACTTCTACTGGGTTTCCCTAGACGTAGGTTCTCGTCTGTCCCACTCGCACACTACAGCACTGAGGCCTCAATACACAATAGACGCCTGTGAGTTTCCCCATCTCGTGGTGAATCTGCACCCTTTGTGGCATCCGGTCCTGGACGACAGGGTTCGTTTCACAACTCCTGAATGCCATACACTCAAATGAGTGAGCAATTCTCGTTAACTCATACAAAAAATGAGTAGACGCAGCAGGCGATAACGTGAAGATTATGGTGTCCTGTTACAAATGGAGACGGGAAGACCGAAATGGGTGCAGAGGCAGGGTGTTGATTACTTTCTTACTGGTTATATTTGTCCTTGCCGAAGGTTAAGGAAAAGGTTTAGCTTACGTTTAGTGTATCGCCTTTAGCAGAGCTACCTCATTTATTCACTTTTTTACCATGCGCTGTTTACTTTATAATACATTCATCCTGACTTATATCTATATCTACAGCTAGATGCATAGTACACCGCAAACCACCGTACAGAGCATAGCGGGGTGTAACTTGTACCACAACTAGTCATTTCCTTTCCTATTGCGCTCGCAAACGGAGCGATAGAAAAGCGACTGCCTAAAAGCCTTAGTACGAGCGCTGGTTTCTCGCATCTTGTCTTCAGATTCCTTATGTGAAATGTACGGTGGCGGCAGCAGAATTGTTCTTCAGTCGGTCTCAACTGCCTGTTCTCTAATTTCGCACAATTATCGCTTACGGAAAGAGCATCGTCTCCCCTCCGGGGTGCACCATTTGAGTTCAGGATGCGTCTCCTAATACTTGCGAGCTGATGGGGAGTCTAAACACCCGAACAGTACTCAAGTATGGGCCGCACTAGCGTTCTACGTGCCGTCTCCACTGTGAATGACCCATATTTTCGCAAAATTCTCCCAATAAAACGAAGTCGAGCATTCGTCTTCCTCGCATACTCACATTTTTTCGCAAACACACTAGTCTTTATTGCTTGCATTGAGATTGTTGCTTACGTGAGATGAGATAATACTTATGCTTAGGTAGAAGATGTAGAAAAGCAAACTCTTGATATTTTTTAAATTCCTTGCAGATTTTGTTACCAAGGAAAATTTCAGCCATCTGATGTTCAATCTCAGCTAAAATGAACGATTTCCGATTAAACAGCTGGCACGAAGCCGCAGACATCACATACTCATGCCAACTTATTGTGTGCTCTACCTTCTCACACGAACACCGCTTTGGAGAGGTATATACTGAGCTCGTAAAATGCTACCGTGGTGCAGTTATCCTGTTGACTGTATGGAATTGATGACGCACAAAAGTCGTTGCGGGAGCAGTGAGGCAGCAAATAAACTCACGTTCCTGATCACTGGCTCTGTAATTCAATTATCTCGCTCTGAAGCCGCCGCGGCACCCATTGTGCGTCCTGCCGCTCTGGTTACTGTGAACAGGAAATCAGCTAGTGGGAACTACCCACACTATGGTTGCATTTAGATGTAAAAAAGACCTAGCCGTATAAGTGAGAGATGATCAGATCTGGGCCCTATGATTAGTATTGCCGATAAACTGCTATGACTGTAGCACATGGCAAGTGAACCGTGAAGCAATGTGCTCTACTTGTTGATCTTTCATCAGCCAGGGATGTCCCACGCGGCTGAAGGTGTTGTTCTGAATCATATCCGTAAACGTCATCAAAGTCAACGTGTAGTTTAATTTATATGGGTGCCTCAAGCTACAAGTGGACTGAAGAAACCAAAACAACCAGAAAATTCTATTTGATAGTCAATGTTATCATCTTCAGGTGATTACCGAAACCGGTTGTCCAGAGTAATGGTTATTATCAGCGATCTTGTCAAAGAAGTTTGTCTTCTCTAATATGAAATTCTTGAAGTTCCTCTGCGTGTCATGTGATGTGACCCCGCAAATCTGTTCTTTAACTGCAAAAGCATGTGCTCCAAAGCCGCCAGTCTTGTGTTTGACGGAAAGTAGTGACGTGGCCCACTCCCCTAGTTGCGATCGTGTCGTAAAGGTCGACATGCTGCCATTCACCTAACTTTGTTTTCGGCACTGGCCCATGTCATGCCGATGTGTTTTATGCTGAATACTCCCACGACCACCTTGAATACACCTGATCACTGGCTGCAGGCTATATTCTAAATTAACCACTTGGGAGATATGTTTTCCTTATCAAGACGATTCCTCTCATTGACAATAAAATTAGTTACTGCTGTAGACATGTTGATGCTATCGTGTTTTTCAGAGAGAACGAGAGTGAAAGTAAGACACTGAGGATTACGCGCCATAAGATACAGTTTATTGCGGGACAGGGGATTACCAAACAGAAAATCCTCTGCGTTTAAACTTAACCAAATTTAATGAAATGGTTCAAATGGCTCTGAGCACTATGGGACTCAACTGCGGAGGTCATTAGTCCCCTAGAACTTAGAACTAGTTAAACCTAACTAACCTAAGGACATCACAAACATCCATGCCCGAGGCAGGATTCGAACCTGCGACCGTAGCGGTCTTGCGGTTCCAGACTGCAGCGCCTTTAACCGCACGGCCACTTCGGCCGGCAAAATTTAATGAAAAGAAATATTTAAATCTAATGGAGATTTACTTGTACAGATGTAAATGAGTAATAATGCTACCCGTAAAAGCACAATAAGACTTATTTTCGTTTGCTATTTTATATATTTTAAGACGGCCATTGAATGACAATGCTATTAGAAAGTTATTTTGAAACAAGTGGCATCTGGCAAGACATATCATACAGCACTGTTAGGTAAATTATGTGAGAACCTGAAAGGGAAACACACCATAAAGGAAAGTACAAACAGCACATCCAATTCAAAAAAATTGAACGAAAATAATTATACTGTGCTGGAGTATAAAGTGACAGGTTTCTATGAGATCGCCCATGTTTCGGTAACACAAATGAAAAGATTAGTTTTCGGTCAACGCTCAGGGTCAGTAAGAGGAAAATGAACTAATTGACTTAGCTGCGTAAAAAATAGCATACGAAAAATGCGACATGCTTTACATAGGTGAGACAGGAGCTCGGAATATGAGATAAAGAGCATACCAATAATATGTAAAGAAATCACTTTTCGGTTCATCTGAGATTGATGGGTAAAGTAATCCATCTCCACCCCCCCCCCCCCCCCCTTTTCACGACACGATACCCCTTCTTTGCTTTTCTTATCATCAAGAAACATCCGTCATACTCCTTGAATTATATGCTCATGGAATGCCACGAACAATTAGTCAGTCAAACTGCTAATTATGTGGATTATATTACGGGAGCACTATTTGTGAAGTATGAACAGTAATCAAAGAGAAGTATAGTAGTCCTTCTCCAAACATCCGCCTTGTGAAAGTTTCAGTATGTGGCAATATAGCTTTGGTCGCAGATGTAATTCTATGAGCAGTGGGTTGCTTTATCTGGGTCTTACAAAGCTTTAAAGCACTGTGTCGTTACACTTCAACTCGCTTTGAGAGTGGGGGCTTTTTTCAGAGACATCCCGAACTACAACTTACCTTTAACGTCTTGAGAAACTCATAAAAGGACTTATATGTCCCACGACGGTCGTAAACTAAACAATAATTCGACACAGTTCGGCAGGAGATACGACCCCATCAATTTGAATGTGGCAAAATTGTCTCAATTTGCGATAAGCTTCTCACTACTATTTGACTGCAGTTTATATCGGTGAAGATGAATTGAGACACGCTAAACCTTCCTTACATCATAAAATTGGCGATTAATGACCTACTCACCCTTACGAGAGGAATTTTGGAGAAACTTTGGGGGCAGATTTGGATTAACAGATATGTCAACTTAGCAAGATATGGTTACTCATACGATACCAAAGTGAGAAAAGCTTTTAGTCATTCACTTCCCACTAGACCATTATTACACTTCGTTGCTATAAAAGCAAACTTGATCCCAACAATTTTTTTCTTTTGGATAGGGAGAAAATCTTGAATTTTATACGAAGAAAGCTGGCTTTGATGCATCGAACTATCGAGAACCAAATCCATCTGGAAGAGGTGCTCCAGCCAGATCAAATTTATTTACCAATCTTTGGAGGACAGAGGAGGATTATTTAGATTATAGCACCATTTTGCTCAGTAGAGTATCTCAATTAAGATAGCAGACCCCCACAATTTAGTAGTTTCTTTCTTTAGCTTAACAGACTTCCTGGTTATTTCAGCGAAGCGTTCCCACATAAGTAATACCCTTAATTGTGAGACTTTCTCTTAGGGTTTAAGTCTCAAATAAATTTTCTGTTAGTGGTGGTAGTTGGCTCCAACATTCGTATTACCACATCATTTGGGCTACTGCTTTGTGTATAAGGTTCATCGCCGGCCGAAGTGGCCGTGCGGTTAAAGGCGCTGCAGTCTGGAACCGCAAGACCGCTACGGTCGCAGGTTCGAATCCTGCCTCGGGCATGGATGTTTGTGATGTCCTTAGGTTAGTTAGGTTTAACTAGTTCTGAGCTCTAGGGGACTAATGACCTCAGCAGTTGAGTCCCATAGTGCTCAGAGCCATTTGAACCATTTTTATAAGGTTCATCGGGCTGCGAACCAACGGCACGTTTTTAAATTTACTGCAGACGAAGTTTTAGCGTCAACTAAAGCAAATGTTTTCAGCCCATACTTAGCGAGTTTACTAAGTATGAACAGTCGAAAATGACGTTACCCCTAAACGCTAACACTTTTCATCTACGGTAAGGTACAAACTTGGAAGGAAGTATTTCTGGAAATTATAAATTATTGTTTCAAACAATTTTCTTATGGGAGCTAACTTAAATCTTCCCTTTCTTACGCAAGTATCATAAAAGAAAACGGAATCCTTGTTCACTCATTGATAAGTAACATGTTTCTAGGACATTGCATTTGGTATTCTCCCGCATTTCATGATTGCTTTTGCTAGATGATCTCATTGTACCCGTAACATGCAGTAAAACGAGACACAAGATGTCACTGGACGAGAATCTGTGCAAAAGTTAGTTAATTAGGTAGCGTAGTTAAGAGCGGAAAATACATATGCAAACAACGAGCTGGATAGTGAAAAACGATGAGTTTGGATTATCACAGAGTCTAGGGTAAAAATGGTTCAAATGGCTCTGAGCACTATAGGACTTAACTTCTAAGGTCATCAGTCCCCTAGAACTTAGAACTACTTAAACCTAACTAACCTAAGGACATCACACACATACATGCCCGAGGCAGGAATCGAACCTGCGACCGTAGCGGCCGCGCGGTTCCAGACCGTAGCGCCTTTAACCGCTTGGCCACCGCGGCCTGCAGTCTAGGGTACATCTAACTGTTACGAACCTTGTTATTCCCTTTTCCGGTAGGTAATCCAAGGATGTATTACTATTTGTGGTGGAGCTCTTGTCATAGGCTGAGTTACAGGATTCGTCAAACAGACAGTTGTTGCAGATAGCGAGACTGCACCTTTCTGGAGAAGCGAAGTCCTTTGTACGATGCACAGAAGCATGGGCTCAGACAAGGATTAGTGCAAAGCTGTAAGAAGCAGAATTGTAAGAGGCCTGATGAGACCTTAGAGGATTTTGCAGACAGGATTAGGAAAATTAACGTATGTACGTAGGAATTAACGCAAAATGATGAGACGAGCAAGGTGTTGTTACTGGAGACCGATCAAAGGAACCTTAATGTTTTATCAGGTGTTCAGCACTCGAAATGTCTAAGTGCGTGTACTCTGGGGCACTAAGGGGTCTCCATGCTGCAGTGAGCAAAGGAATTTGAAGATAATGACATTGAAACAGAGGTAAGGGATACAAGAAGTGTGTTTGCAGCGAATATGAAATGCTTATTTTCTCCTCTAGAATTTACAGTAAATTCAGATATCCTGTATTTGCCAGTCATACACGGAAGATTTCAAAAGTCTGTAAGAAAATCTATAAGCTATAATTAATAAGGATTTTTCTACAAGATATCTGTATTCTAGGACAGCGGATGAAAACGACGTGAGTAAGCTAAATAGAACAATAAAAACCACGAGAGGGTTGGCAGAAGGGAATAGAGCAACTGACGACTGACATCCCATATGGATTGTGAGTTTGGAGAGCAGCGTGCTGAAAAACACATGAATGTTTTGACATCTAACTACAAAAATATTGGATTGTGCCAGAGCATCAGCTATAAATCTGAAGCGGGATTTAGTAGCACCTCAATCAGGAATAAAACTAATGGATGTGAGAATAACGCTAACAGGGCTTTTGCAATTTATAGGAAATAAAATCTTCGACACATTAGTCGAGTGAACGTGCAAAATGTCACTCGTCAGACCCTGCATGAGCATCTGAGAACAGTTCTGCTGTCAACTGCGCTATATCTGAAGTGATTGAGGCAGGTCCAGAAGGAACTACCACTACAATTACAGTTAGTAGCAGAGCCTAAAAGTCAGAACTCGCCTTTCTACTTTCGTGGAGCAATTGTGGAAGAGAGAACGGGTAATGCATGCTCGTACGTGTCAGTGGAGGGACCAGTGGTGGATAAGCAAGCATTGTTTAGGTCACACGCCCTACACACCTATCCAGAACGGTTAGAAACAGTGGAAGAGTTTGTGTGCATAGAAGACGACAGCGTGTTGCTGATAGCGAAAGATTGGTTTGCCATGTGGTAATGACCGAGGTAGAGATACAGCTGTGCTAAAGTGGGGTACGCACCATATATCCTAACCACAGAACCCAAACGGGAGGAAATGCAAGTGTCATACAATTCTTCAGATCCAGGACAGGGCAGAGGGTCTGCCACACTTTGAGAGGGTGATGGAACCGAAGCTGTACTACCAGAAAATGGATCTACATTGGGTGTACCCACCGTACAATGATGTAACAGTAGTGGCAAATTCTTACGAACAATGGAAGCTCATAGAAGGGAGTCGCTTAGAGTTAACAAGCAATGGATATTACAAAACGTTTCATCTTTAGACTACAGATTTCAGTCAGTAGTCAGCAGATCATTGTCGAAAATAAAATAATTTCATTCTACACTTACTTTTAATCCGCAACAACGTGGCAACTTGTGAGTGAAACGTAATGGAACCATGTCGGATACTACAAGGTCAATGTTTCTTTTACCATCTAAAATAACGTGAATTGCTCCTTCAAGTATAGCACAACAGCAATTTTATGAGTGGACAAAGTCTTGAGATGTTTGCTAAACAGAACCTCACCTCCATAAATGATACTTGGGTAACAAGTCTAGTTTATTCACTGAGGAAGATGATAGCTGCACGGAAAGGTGGCTCACTGCAGAACAACTAATGTAGCAGTAGCGGATTGTCCGCCCCTGGTAGCTGAGCGGTGAGCGCTACAGAATGTCATACCTAACGGCCCGGGTTCGATTCCCGGCTGGGTCGACGACTTTCTCCGGTCAGGAATTGGGTGTTGTGTTGTCCATATCATCATTTCAGCCCCATCGACACGCAAGTCGCCGAAGTGGTGTCAACTCGAAAGATTTGCACGAGGCGAACGGTCTACCCGACGGGAGACCCTAGCCACATAGCATTTCCATTTAGTAGCGGGATAGTAAATACCGGGTAACCGTGTCACGATTCATAGCTGCAGTGAAGCACCCCTGCCGTCTACGCTTGCCGCTTGAAGACTTCTCTCAGGGGGCAGGAGTTCATGTACTGTGCATGGCAGTCTTGCCTCGCCGCTCCAGAACACGCAAGCCAAGCCTGAGTCGTCAGGGCGCAGGCAGAGGGCAATTGCAGCATAAGAAGTATCTGAGGGGCCGCCAGCCATTGCCCAGCCTGACGTCACCAACGCAGCGTCACTTCGCGACTTCTGCCTGTGGGGTGGAAACCTGAACATTGCTGGCCCGCAGCGCAGGAGTCGGCTGTCTGTGCAGCACTCTGACAACGACGAAATGTCTCACTGGATTAATAAAGTCTTTTTGTCCACCAGCAGATTGTTGCTCTGTACCCCGCACCCTGACGCTCTGGCCCTACAGACGGAATGGGAACATTCATTTTGTTTCGCTGGGGAGTGAACTTACAAATTTGGTTACTACCCTTGTGAAGCATTGGCGCAGGTTGCCAAGGTGAGGGAAGCAGAGAAACAATAGACGGATCTGCCTTTCGAGCAAGCCGTGGAGTTATGGTGCAAATGTCTGACTTTTTCGGATGAGGCTACCGAGGTTTTGGGGTTAAGAAATTTGGCAACATCGATCTTACTGCGAATATTCCTATCAAGTATCCACCAGAGAGGCTTTCCCCTTCGAATATGAAACAGCTCAAGTTCGTTGTTGAAGAAATGCTTATGGATGAAATAAGTAGTCCTCCCCACTCTCTGTACACCACACCAGTATTTCTGATTCCAATATGAAGTAGGGGATTTCGGCCTGTTGTAAAATACAGTGCATTGGACATAGATACAATGCTATAGACCTTTCTGAAGCCCAAAATACATGCCTGTTTCACCAGGGTTTGTAATGATAAATTCGTCCTTCTCTGGCTCTCAACCAGGTACATTATCATATTACGTAGTCTCCAGGCTCTAAGCCAGTTACAGCCTTC
The DNA here is from genome assembly GCF_021461395.2 of Schistocerca americana. NCBI lineage: Eukaryota > Metazoa > Arthropoda > Insecta > Orthoptera > Acrididae > Schistocerca > Schistocerca americana. The sequence goes on along the minus strand of NC_060121.1, from coordinate 763,727,881 downwards.
GCAACTGATTAGAATCTCTATTATTTTAACCGTACCCCACTTGTACTCTCGAATAGAGGAAAGGTATTGCCCTGTATCCTGGCTAGTAATTTATTCAGATATGAAATTCAAATGTCTTAACACTACCTGAATGCTTTCATTACCTTAAGCGAGAGTTTCTCTAAATATGTTAAACATGTTGGATAACTCTTGCGCCGGTTAAGGGGTGAGAGGCTCACAATTAAAACTTCTAAGGTAAAATGTTCTCAGAGGTATTCTTTTCGAGACATTTTCCCCGGGTACGATCAGAGCCACACTGAGGCCATTCATAACTGTCCGCCGCTTAACTGTTCCAAGTATGTGCAAGTTTTATCACCGTCATAACTTTTTTTACGTCCACATCTAACATTGCCCAGTTCATTCGTTGAATGAACAGAGAAAGAAATAATGATCTGTGAATCACGTCCTTCCTAACAAATTGGCTTCGAGATGATAATTTTAAGAGCATTCATCCAGGTTTTAAATATTCTTATGTGACCACCAACTTGTGATTCGATGTAATATTTCCATATTAAGGGGCAGTAAATCAGAAGGTAAAACTACGTTGCTCCGTTTACTCCTCCGGGCTGGACAGCAGAAAACATTTGCGTTTCAAGTTTAAACGATACGACGTCACACTTCAGCCTGCCTTCGTCATCTCCTTAATTTCCTTTAAGCCAACGCTGCAGTCCTGGTATGTAGCAATGTCCTTAAACGTCCCTGGGAGACTGGTGGGTACAGCGCCAATGAATTCGCTTCATGCTGACTGTCCCTAGAAAGGTTCGCCCACTGGTGGTTTTCTGTTCTCGTCCCCGAACATACGACTACAGCCGTCAGCAATAACATTATACACTCCTCATATAAGAAGAACAGTAAACTGAAAAGTGGGGATTCGAACTGCCCATCTATTGATACTCTCCTTGCGCGGTTATCTTCCCAGCATCCAACTGAGGCCCTGGTTATCAGTATCTACGATGAATGGGTGGTGCTACAGAATTCGTCAAGGGCAAACATATTCGACAATTAAAGTTCGTGAACGCAATTTTAATTTCTTGACAAATGATAGTAGGAAGGGCTGACTCATGATACAGAAAAGTCAAAACCACTTTCGGTGAGATTAAAAGCACCGCCCTTAACATGTCCTCTATTATAAGCATATATTAGGAGAGCTTTCGGAGACTTAAGATCAAATTAGGCGGAAGGGATAGATAACGTTTCATTGGAATTTCTAAATTCGCTGCGAAAAGTGGCAACAAAACGATTATTCACGTTGTTGTGTATAATGTATAGACCGCCGATTTACAATCAGGCTTTCGGAAAAACATCGTCCACGCAATTCCGAAGACTCAGCCGATAAGCGCAAGAATAATCGCCCAACCAGCTTAACACTCGATGCATGCAGGTTCCTGACGAGGAAAGTTTACAGAAAATGGGAAAGAAGATTTGGAACCTGTTAGATGAAGATCACTTTGCCTGGGGATGTAAAGGCAGCAGAGAGGCAGTTCTGACGGCTCGGGTGATAATGGAAGCAAGACTGAAGAAAAATCAAGACATCTTCATAGGATTCGTCGACCTCGAAAAGTGTTCGACAGAGTAAAATGATTCAAGGTATTCGATACGCCGAGAAAATTAGGGGTAAGCTGTGGAGAAGTGCAAGTAATGTGCAATATGTACAAGAAACAAGAGGGAACAAAGAGACTGGAGGATCAAGAACGAAGTTCTCAGATTAAGAAGGGTGTAAGACAGGGATGAAGTCTTTCACTCCTACTGTTCAATCTGTACATCGAAAAACCGATAACGGAAATAAGAGAAAGGTTCAAGATTGAGATTAAAATTTTAAGGGAAAGAATATCAAGGATGAGATTCGCTGATCAGATTGCTGTCCTCATGAAAGTGAAGAAGAACAACAGTGAAAAAGAATGAAAAGTCTCACGAGTACGGAACATGGATCAAGAGTAAATCGAAGAAAGTCGAAAGTAATGAATGTTGCGGAAATGACAACAGCGAGAATCGTAACTTAGATCAGGAAATAAACGAAGTTAAGCAAGTCTGCCTCCCAGGCATCAAAATAATTCATGACAGACGACGGTGCATGGAGGACGTAGAAAGCAGACTAGCGCACAAAAAGGGAGCTCCCGCCCCAGATAAGTGTACTAAAATCAAAAATAGGTCTTAATTCGAAGAAGAAAATTCTGAGAATGTAAGTTTGGAACAGTGCATTTTGTGGAAGTGAGGCATAGACTGTCAGAAAACCGGATAAGAAGAGAATCAAAGAATTAGCGATGTGGTACTGCAGAAGAACGTTGAAAATTAGACTTACATGAAAGGGAATAAGGAGGTTCTCCGCAGAATCATCGAGGAAAGGAAATATGGAAAACACTGACGAGAAGAAGGGACTGGATGATAGGACATTTGTTAAGATATCAGGGAATAACTTCCATGCTACTGGACGGTCCTGTAGAGGGTGAATATTGTATAGAAAGGCACAGTTTGGAAAACGTTCAGCAAATACTTGAGAACGTGAGTTGTCAAAGGACAGGAATTCGTAGTGGGACGCATCTAACCAGTCAGATGACTGATGACTAAATAAAATAAATAAATATAAAGATTTTGACGAATGACGAGAGGCATACCATTTCTTTCTTCTTCCTGACGGGTTTTCTTGTAAAACACCAGCCGCCACACAAGACGTACAAGCATCCCATTGAACAATGAATTCCTTGGAAAAGTCATGTTCGCCAACACGGCGAAGTCCATAGAAGTCGAAAGGTGTAATACTCACATCGAACCGGGTGACACGTTCAAGTTGCAGAGCTTCCTGGCTGTGAGTGAAGATAAAGTAAAGTAATGGAAAAGTTGTTGCCCAGTTATATGTGGCCAGTACACATGCTTTTGTTTGTAAATCCTTCAAGAACATACAGGGAAGAAGAGTTTTTTGTGTTCACTTATTCCATATTAATATTAATGACAGAGGAATTTAATCAGCACACTAAGTATTTCATTCTGCAGTGGAGTGTGAGCTGATACGAAAGTTCCTTAGAGATTAAAAATGTATGCCAGGCCGTAACTCGAACCTAGGGCCTACGACTTTCGCAGGCAAGTGCTCAACTAAATTAGTTACCCAAACACGACACACGATCTATCTTAACAGTTTTTCTTCCGCCGATATCATACCTCCTAGCATCAAAGATTCACAGATGTTGTCCTGCGAAACTTGCTAGAGTAGTATCTCTGGAAGGAAGGATATTGCAGGGACATGGCTTAGCCGCAAACTAGGGGATGTTTCCAGAATAACTTTTTCACTCTGCAGCAGAATGAGCGGTGATATGGTACTTACTAGCAGATTAAAATGGTTTGCAGATAGGGACTCGATTCCATTACCTTTGCCTTTACGGCAAAGTGCTCTACCACACGCTGTCTGGGCGTCAAATAGGGGGCAACAACAGCGCTCTGCAGAGCAGCATGGCTCTGTGGACGGGAGGGCTTTTCGTATCGCGCTGAGATGGTCCACATTGCATAGGCGTCTTGCACTGATACCTGCAGGCAGTAATGGCTTAATCTCTGACTACATTTGGCAGTCGTACCTAGTGTTTAGAGGTCCTTTTGCGTGACACATCAAAAAGAGCCCTGAGGGTCCTGTCAGCAACCCAGAAGAAACCTGGAAGCTACATTTTCTTTATAAAACGGAAAACGGGTGCTGAATGCAACCTCCATGTTTGTAAATGTGATCATATAATTTTTAAAAATTTTGCTAACTGGAGGAAACTCATTATGTTCCTGGTTTTCTTATAGCGGCCACTGTGCATTTGCTGTTATGTTCAATTTGATTTGTAGTGAATAAACTGAAACAAATTTTTGTATTAAAATCACTGCGCTTGAGATTTAGTACTTAGTTTTTTTAATTGTAATAAAATTTGTTAAGACTAGCCAACACAGTCAAGCAACCCTTCCACTCTCCATTCTCTCTGGTACAATCTGGTTTCTTTTTTGAACGAATAGCTTTATTTATATTCCGCAAAGAGTTTTCATTTTGAGAAAAGTTATCTGCAGCAGCGCAGATAACCATTTTTTTCGGGAAATTCCTTGAAGAAAAATTTCGCTGAAAGCTACAGACCAGCGACGATGGAGTTTCTATGGTAAATACAAGATAGTGCTGGTGGAGGGGAGCCATAAACGCACATAGAAAGTATTTAGACTATTTGTGATAAACTAGATGTAGGGAATAGAGTACCGGTGTGCCATACATCATTATTAGTCACATCAATTGCATTGAAGTCAGCGATATTCTGAGTGTACTTCATTGATATTACGTTTCGTCATTCAACTTCTTCTCATAGATTCCGTCAATTTCGTGTCAATGAATTTAAATCGGTTGACACTAGTTCTTAGCCAGAATTCTAAGGTATTACCTGGTTTTGAAACCATTCACTTTATTTGTGAGCCCTACCAATTCATCAACACGTGCGTCTTCTCACGATGGGTGATCGCACAATGACACATGGATGCAGAAAGTCAGAAGCCAGAGAGTGAGGCCATAGTATGGCGTTCATGGATGCACTGGATGACAGTGAATCTCACCAATGGCTGCCGATAGATTGACATAACAAGTCATCAGGTATGGGGCATGGCAAATTTCTTCTGCCTTACATTTATTTCACTTTTGAACCAATATCCATGATCGGACCGTAGCACAAACAAGTAACGGGAGACGTAGTGTGCCACGATAGTCTACCACCTTGGTATGTGGACCGAGGGGTCGGCCGATGACGTTTGTAATGACAATTTCAAACAGGTATTAATTCAAAAACATACATTCGGTAACATGAAATAAATTTACTTTAAATTAATTTTATCTAGCCATGAGTCAGCACAGTTTTCTTCACAATTACAAAGAGTACAATACAACTAGTTAACAATGACTTTAAAAATGAAATGATAAACTTATTTTACAAGTGGTAAAATTAATTTAAGAATCAGCAACACTTCGGCAGTTTAAGAAATTACAGTTAGTTGATAAAATATTCTCAAGTCACGTGACTCAGCGCCCAGCGAAAGCAGTATAGCAAATTATACAGTATGAATCACAAAAAATTACACTGGGAACTACTTAGACTGCGTCCACAGGACAGGCAATTATAACAGATTATACATGACAACATCATCGGTTATTTGAAAGATAACAAATACTGGCAATCATCAAGGAACCATTACATTCGTTGTTGTGCCAATTTTAATCTGCGACTATCATATTATATCAGCCAAAACACTAACTACGTATAAAAATTAATTAGTATCTAAATTACAGAACGATATCTTCAATGCATGGTAGGTGATCATCCTGATTTTAGTTTTCTAAAAATTTTTTCTGAAAATTATGCTTATTGATTCTTACAAAATCTAGCTCGATGACCGCCTAACAACAATGACATCCATTTTGACTTGCTAGTATGTTGATAACATAGACTACCGATCACCTGCATGTGTCAAAGCTTCATGTACACTCTGAAGATTGAAGATGTATGTAGCAGACTGAAATAACGTTCGGAATACTGATCAACAACAGTTATCGAACCTCCTTATATACTGTAAGGGCACGTTTACGTTACAACCTCGCAGCTGGCAACTAGCTGCTCCTTCCTGGCGTATCGCATCTTGCCGCTCAACATTCTCCGGCTGTTCATATCGCTAGATGAGTCGAGAAACATATTGCTTCCTCCCACATGTCTCGCGAAGTGATCACAGTAACAAAATTCAAGAACCATGACTGAAGTCTGTATAGGTGGAAGAGACCTGGAGACACTGGAAAGTTTAGTATCAATATAATGGTAAGAGAGAAATTTCAGAACGAGATCACAAACTGGAAGACTTTCGCAAGGGCTGATGTCAACTCTGGCCATAATTTATTGCTGATGGCATGATGAACTATCGAAAAACTGAAGAAACTAAAAAAAAGGAAATTATGGAGTTGGGACCGGGATGAGTTGAAAAAACCGGAGGTTGTTGCCGGTTTCAGAAGGAGTACCAGGCAGCGATTGACTGAAACTGAAATTTAACTTATGAAATGAAAAAACTCTAAAAATGCAGCCAATCATTAGGCGAACGCGAATAGAAACGTCGAAAGAATGACGCTGACTGGAAGCGCAAAATGACTAAGCAGGAAGATGACCAGTCTAAGCACACAAAAACTTATATAACAATTGTAATGATACATGCTGTCAATAGGAAAGTTAATGAGAAGTTTGGAGAACAGAAAAACAGCTGTAAGAATATCAAGAGCTCAGATTGAAAACCTGTACTAAGCAAAGGAAGGAGAGCTAAAATGTGAAAGAACTATATAGAGGTGCTGACACGGAAAATGACTTTACAGGCAGTATTATAGAAAACCAAGAAGACTTGTATGAGGATGAGGTAGGAAACGTAACAATGCGAGAAAAAATTGAGAGGGCACTGAAAGACGTAAGTTGAAACTAGGTCCATGGAGGAGACGACATCCTCCCAGAAGTACTACTACTGGGAGTGCCAGCCATAGCAAAACCATTTCACCTTTTGTGCAAGGTGTATGAGACAGGCTAAATTTTCTCAGCCTACAAGAAGAATGTAATAATTCTGATTCCAAAGAAATTAGGTACTGACTGGTATGAATATTACCAGGTTATGAGTTTAATAAATTACTAAAATGAATTATTTACAGAACTACGACGAAACTGGTAGAAGCCGACTTCTGAAAAGTTCATTTTGGATTTTGGAGATATTTAGGAACACGTGGGGCGGTACCGATCCTGCGAATTATCTTAGAACATAGTTAAGGAATGGCAATCGTACGATTATACATTTTGTAGATTTGGAGAAAGTTTCTGACAATGTCGACTGGAACACAGTCTTTAAAATTCTGTAAGCAGCCAGGGTAAGAGATTGGGAGCCAAAGGCTACTTACTACTTGTTCAGAAACCGGACGGCAGTTATAAGAGTCGAGTGGCATTAAAAGGGAGGCAGTGGTTTAGGAGTTAGGCAGTATTTTAGCCTATCCCCGATGTTTTCCAATATGCACGTTGAGAAAGCAGTAAGAAAACGGTAGAAAAATATGGACAAGGAATTGAAGTTGGAGAAGGAAAATAAAAACGTTGAGATTTACCGATGACATTGTAACTCTATCAGAGGCAGCAAAGAATTTGGAAACGCAATTAAACTGGATAGACAGTGTCCTGAAAGAAGGACGGAATCAGGATGGAATGAGCTGCACACACATTCACTTCTCGATTCCCACTTGACTCACTGCCTCGGCCTTATATGTTGTGTCTATTCACTCTTGCCAATGGGATGTGATTCACCGATACGTTACAAGGTTTTGTAGTAGAATTTACAGCCTCTAATACGACTCCTGTTATCTCTTCCACAACATTAATGTCGTCGGAAATGGATTCACTGCCAGTAATACACTACTGGCCATTGAAATTGCTGCACCAAGAAGAAATGCAGGTGATAAACGGGTATTTATTGGACAAATATAGAATACTAGAACTGACATGTGATTACATTTTCACGCAATTTGGATCCATAGATCCTGAGAAATCAGTACTCAGAACAACCACCTCTGGCTGTAATAACGGCCTTGATACGCCTGGGCATTGAGTCAAACAGAGCTTGGATGGCGTGTACAGGTACAGCTGCCCATGCACCTTCAACACGATACCACAGTTCATCAAGAGTAGTGACTGGCGTATTGTGATGAGCCAGTTGCTCGTCCACCATTGACCAAACGTTTTCAATTGGTGAGAGATCTGGAGAATGTGCTGGTCAGGGCAGCAGTAGAACATTTTCTGTATCCAGAAAGGCCCGTACAGGACCTGCAACATGCGGTCGTGCATTATCCTGCTGAAATTTAGGGTTTCGCAGGGATCGAATGAAGGGTAGAGCCACGGGTCGTAACACATCTGAAATGTAACGTCCACTGTTCGATGCGCCGTCAATGCGAACAAGAGGTGACCGGGACGTGTAACCAATGGCACCCCATACCATCAAACTGGTGATACGCCAGTATCGCGATGACGAATACACACTTCCAATGTGCGTTCACCGCCATGTCGCCAAACACGGATGCGTCCATCATGATGCTGTAAACAGAACCTGGATTCATCCGAAAAAAAATGACGTTTTGCCATTCGTGCACTCAGGTTCGTCGTTGAGTATACCATCGCAGGCACACCCGTCTGTGATGCAGCGTCAAGGGTAACCGCAGCCATGGTATCCGAGCTGGTAGTCCATGCTGCTGCAAACGTCGTCGAACGTTTCGTGCAGATGGTTGTTGTCTTACAAACGTCCCCATCTGTTGACTCAGGGATCGAAACGTGGCTTCATGATCCGCTTCAGCCATGCGGATAAGATGTCTGTCATCTTGACTGCTAGTGATACGAGGCCTTTGGGATCCAGCACGGCGTTCCGTATTACCCTCCTGAACCCACCGATTCCATATTGTGCTAACAGTCATTGGATCTCGACCTACGCGAGTAGCAATGTCGCGATACGATAAACGGCAATCGCGATAGGCTACAATCCAACCTTTATCAAAGTCGAAAAGGCGATGGTACGCATTTCTCCTCCTTACACGAGGCATCACAACCAAAATTTCACCGGGCAACGCCGGTCAACTGCTGTTTGTGTATGAAAAATCGGTTGGAAACCTACCTCATGTCAGCACGTTGTAGGTGTCGCCACCGGCACCAATCTTGTGTGAATGCTCTGAAAAGCTAATCATTTGCATACCCCAGCATCTTCTTCCTGTCGGTTAAATTTCGCGTCTGTAGCACGTCATCTTCATGGTGTAGCAATTTTAGTGGTCAGTAGTGTAATACGCATATAGACAAACAAATTTCTTGGTAAATTTCTGTAACGAAACAGATGCGCACTAATTAGTGGAATATAATGATTTAGAACGACATTATTGTGTCGACTGTAGGCACACTGGAGCTGCGATGGGGAACTTTGCCCAGCGGCGGTGGCGCCACCTGCTGAAGCGGCGTACGGAAAGTCTGTGGGAACACAGAATGTTTTGAGCCGGGAGGCAGCACGGTTCGGCAAGTACCTGTAACGTGGCCCTGATTAGCACAGACGGCTACAGGAAGTGTGTTACGATTGTACTCGGCCTTGCAGCGGTACTGGGATTTGGTAACTGCGCAGCATTTGTATCAGAGTCGGCATTACCGGCCAGTATTGACTGAAGTGGAATCAACTACCACCCCGTGGTGGATTACATCGGCACAGCTAAACTTCCAGGAGGGAAGTTGTTTGCTCATTGAACCACGGCTGCATAAGGAATATGTAATATATCGGTACGTTTTCTCTGAAACTGGAAGTACTCCATATAGTTACTTGATAGCTTCCTCCACCAATCCGTGACTTCAGCAACCGCATTTGAACTTTCTTGTAGAATTCTAGCGTTCGGTTACACAAGTTATTGATACAGTGGTCATAGGCGGTGCCTCCGTTGTGGACTTGTATTTGTGAACGTCTTTTCACCGTATGTAGTTGGCATTAATGTGTAAGCCATGAAGTCTAGTAAGTCATTAGCTTACAGAAATTCAACTTTAATGTTTAGTGCATTCACTTAGGATTGTATTATTATATTTGTTTGTAGCTGTCACAGGTTGAATATTGTGATTTATTTTTATCGGGAATTATACCCTCACCAAAATCTAAGTGTGTTTTAGTTTATATAAGGGATGACCTTGACAAAATGGCTCTAAGCACTATGGGACTTAACTGAGGTCATCAGTCCCCTAGACTTAGAACTACTTAAACCTAACTAAACCAAGGACATCACACACAACCATGCCCGAGGCTGGATTCGAAGCTGCGACCTTAGCAGCCGCGTGGTTGCGGACTGAAGCGCCTAGAACCGCTCGGACACCGCAGCCAGCATGACTTCCACAGCTACCACTGCGTTGAAGGAAGTTGTTTCTAGGTCGACAATAGATATACACTCTCCCGAAAACATCTTTTAGATTCCTTGGCCGTATGATACACCACAATTTGATGTTGAAATAAGAGCACTTCTGTTAGGGTAACAAATAAGAAGACAAATATTTTGTACAAAAATCTTTGTTAATTATTTCTCATAAATTTATTCAGAGACTACTGAAATAATCCAGATATGACAGGCAAATAAAGGCATTTGCATTTACTGTAAATACTAGCGGAGAATGGTCACAAGTTGGTAGACATACAGAAAATTGAATAGGTTCGAGCGTATTAATTATATTAGGGACTATACAAACTATCTATTGATGAACTTGTATTATTATTTGGATTTTCTTAAGAAGGGTTGACTATATCGTATCAGCGTGTGGTGGACTGGATACTGGACATCTTGTTATCCCACAAGTCTTAAGAAAAGCGCCCATAAACTGGTACTAATCCCATAAATACCTTTATTCTACGGATCTTAAAAAAATAAGCAGTGTATCACATAATCTGAAACCAGGGTGTATTAAAGAAGTCACTAAATTAACTGTAGATAATGTGGAAAACCGGAAATGGAACACAAACTGACGACTGGGGTGTCTGGCGAAAACCAAAGACATGAGGGAAAGCTACAAACTGGTATTCTTTTTGCCAGTGAGCAAGCAATACTTAGAAATTACCTTGAACACAATATATAAAAAAAGATATCGATACGATGGGGTAATACAAGATACCTGCATGAACTGTAAATACTAATGGAGAGCGATCGCATGTATGTGAAGCTGATCCAGTTAGGAATGGAGGTTTAGAAACTGAGTTTTCCGCATATTCTCTAGTCTACTTCAAAAATACAGAAAACGACAAATGAAATTACAATCCTGAATGTTCTTGGCTACAGTCAGGCGTAGTGTATGGAATCTCTTTAGTACATTTGTCGCTTCTTGTATGCAGTGGTAATAAAACACAGCAATAGTTCCACTTACTGCAATACATACTAGTTTATTCTTTAGCTTTCTTGTAGTGACAGTAGATAATTACTGTTGCTGAGTCTCATTACTTTCATATGTGATTATTGACCTCCAAGTGGAGCCACAGACATACAAAACTTGCCTGTATGATGTACTTTATTACACGCTCTAGATTTCAGACTTCGGCCACTTTCGAGTGTTACAGCTGAAGTAAACGAACACATAATAAAAAAAACAAATAGCTGAAAAAAAGGGCAAAAGTACAATTTATGTATAGATTATATGATTTTTCCATTCTCTAATGTCAATAAGAACTCGTCTTAAAATGAGTAGGCTATCTACCGCTATATAAATCTGGTGTTTCGCAAGTAAAATAGAGAGAATTTCCGTGATATATTAAATGGAAGGGACTTGCATGACTTACTAACAGAGTAAGACTGTGAAATGAAACAGATGACCAAATTAAGGATTAACACTTCGTTTCACTGTGTCATCGTATCACTGTACAACTAGTGCAACAAGTCATCAGTATTTCTATGATTTGTAAATGCTGCGTTGAATTATGTAATGACTTAAAATCACTGTGTGTTAGATTTATATTTATGGAATTAATACATCAGAGTTGTACAAGAGGAGTATTCAGCAGTAATTCTATGATTTGTAACTTCTGGGGTGAATTGCATAAAACATCTAATTTCTGAAAAATTACAAAGTGGCACAATTAAAAACTTGACTGCCAGTGGAAAACCTGCTTTAGACAAGACCAAGCTACTGATTAAATAACGAAATAAAGTGACTAGCAAAAAGTTACAACTGTCAATCGCAGTGACATAGGTTTAAAAGCAGTCGTCGCAGCACTAAATTAATGAATACTAAGAAACTGTTAAAAGCGTTAATGAGAAACAAATTAAAAATGAGGCAATTTGCGTTAAAGCAGACCAACGCAATACCACCAGAATCACTAAAAAATAGAGTACGTAGCTAGAATAAATGCTTTCTTTGAGAAAAACAGTGTCAATGAGTTAAAAAAGGACCGCGCTTCCAACTTTTATCGGAAACTTAAAAAATTTAACTGTATTTTTACTGACCAGTAAATTAGAGAATGCATCAATATCAACCTGAGTACCACAACTCAGAGCTTAGCCTAAAATATACAAAGAATGTGTGACTATTAGACCAACTGTTACTTGCATAAAAGTCCCAGCTTATAAAATAAGCAAAAAGCTTGATAGGCAACTCAATGAATTCTATACACAGCCTGTAATTCACAAGAGGTAACACATGAGATGGAGGACCTCAAAACTGCTTATAACGCAATCTTTTTATTCTTTCTTCATTTGAGAGATTAATTAAATAATGTTCCTGTAACAGAAACTATTAACATGGCAGACAGAAAATTGATTTAGCATAAAAATCGGTGAATAGCTGAAATCACTAATACAATAAAACTTTTAGAGCTAGTAGCAGCTGAAAACTGTTTCATCTTTCAAGGTGAAATTTACACACAAGAGAGACTAGCAATGGGCAACTGTCTAGCAGGGACTCTCGCTGACATTTTTGTAAATAGCTTGGAATAAAAAATTTTGAAGAATGTAAACAGTTAACCAGCAAATTTTCTATCACAAGATGTACATAGATGATTCAGTTCTCTTGCTTGACAGCACTTTAAATGAGTTAAACACTTTTAACAACCATTTACATAGCCTCCCTCCTAAAATTAAATTCACAAAAGAGACTGAAGAACAAAACGTCATAAACGTCCTACATTTGAAAACTGCGAATAATATTTACAAATGTAACTTCAGTACTTACAGGAAGCCATCAACCATGGGTGGTATAACTAATAAACAGTCCTGTCATGCTACAGATTTGCAAAACAGCTTATTTTAATTTGGCTAGTGAGCTTCCCTTTGCACAAGGATGAAACTGAGAAGGAATTTCAGATCCGGCAACACATTGGAGTCACAATTGGATGTAGGTTACATATTCTTACAAAATGTATGGTAAGGGAACTAGAAGACGCAATGATCATGATGTAATTAAAATCACTTCACAGAAAGAAAAAGTAAAAAAGAAGAGATTGTCTTCCATCTCTTACATTGGCGCTGTTTCACACAAAATACCAGACTATTTGGCAGCTCTAACGTACCGATAGGTTTCTACACGAACCAGAGTTTGGGTAACAGCCTTAAAACTAGACCAGTGAGCAGACCTGTCCAGGAGCTAGCAGCGTTATCTGGCAAGGAATGACTGCTAGTCAGTCACATGCATGGTGCATGTAGTGTCAGTGAGTGTGCTGTCCATGTGTAGAATGAAAAAGCAGACGATCTATTTGAGTTTGACCGAGGACAGATTATTACGGAGGAAAATGCACGACTTGTTGGGTGTTTGAGGAGTGATTTGGTGTCTTAGACATGAGGTGAAACCAAGGTGAAAGCAAATACAGACGTTGTGTGGTTGGGCGGCCTCATCTCATTACAGACGTTGTACGTCGTAGGCTGGTAAAATTGGTAAAACAGGAGAGGTGGCGAACTGTGGCGGAACTAACATCAGACTTTAATGCTGGGCGGAGTACAAGTGTGTCTGAGCACATAGTACACCAAACACTCCTAACGATGGGCCTCCGCAACCGACAACCAGTGCATGTGCCAATGTTAACACCACAACATCGCCAACTATAACTGAAATGGACAAGTGATCATTGGCTCTGGTCGTTGGCGCAGTGATAGTGTTGCATGGTCTGACGAATTCCGATACCTTCTTCATCATGCTGATAGAAGGGCGTGAATCGCCGTCGTCCAGGGGAACAGCTCCTTGGGCTCAGACAAGCTGGCGGTGGATCCATTATCTCTGAGCAACATTTACGTGGACATCCATCAGTCCCGCGGAGCTCGTGTAAGGCACCATGACAGTAAAGAAGTATCGTATACTAGTTGTAGATCACGTACGTCCCTTCATAATCGTTATGTATCACGGCGACAGTGGCATTTTTCAACAAGGTAATGCAGCAGGTCAGCAGTGGTGGAGTAGTTCATGAAACGCAGTGGTGCGTTCCAATTAATGTGCTGGAACCTCAACTAGCCAGATCTGAAACCGATAGAACATGTCTGGGATGTAGGAGAACATGACGTCTGAGCTCATTGCTTTCCTCACCAGAGTTTACGGGATTGGATGACTTGTGTGTTGCAGATGAGGTGCCAGCTCCCTCCAGCAACCTGTTCAAAATGGTTCAAATGGCTCTGAGCACTATGCGACTTAAATTCTGAGGTCATCAGTCGCCTAGAACTTAGAACTAATTAAACACAACTGACCTAAGGACATCACGCACATCCATGCCCGAGGCAGGATTCGAACATGCGACCGTAGCGGTCGCTCGGTTCCAATCTGTAGCGCCTAGAACCGCCACGACCACTCCGGCCGGCCCCAGCAACCTGTCAAGGCGTCATTGCTTCCATGCCATGACACATCGCCGCCACTATCCGTGCCAAAGTGGACATACCAGATATTACATAGCTGTTCGTAATGTTATAGCTGATCAGTGTATATGGTGTATATATATTTTCTTCTTATAGCATTACAATAATTTATACTAATCAGTGGTGTCATAACAATGATTATTCAGATGCCTATTGGAATATGTAAGTATGTCACTCAATTATTGTCTTTGCCAGCTCCTCGTCCTTATGTACACCTAGGTTTTATAAGTATTCCCATCTTTCCCGCCCCACCATCCAAACTTCCCTCCAACCTGTCTATTTTCTTTCTTTAGTTCTTGTGGATCCCAATTTATCCTTCCCTCGCTCCCCCCCCAAATCCCACATCCACGTCGTCTCCTTTAAATTATTATACACATTTTTTTTTCTTATGGGCATCATTTAGCATCCATATGAATAGTCTGTGGTGTCCTCCTGTAACATTTGTGTCGTATATTACCACCCTAACGACAATAAGAATGATATTTCGTATTTATTCACTTATTTATATTCTTCAGAAATATGTGTGACCTCCAGCAATGTTATATATAAAATTTTTGTATGTTGTCACTTTCCATAATTATCTCTGGAATACTCTTTCCATATTTTCAACTAGTTATCCACAACAGTGGAAAGATTACTTCTATTTGAAAATTTATTTCAAATGATTATGGTACTTTAAATTTTATGAATTTTTTAAATAATGGATCAACTATAGTTTATACTTCATTAATATATTCGTAAATGGAGAATTGTGTCATTTATTTTATGTTACCATTGCTTAGTAAATTTACTATATATGTTAACCCTCATACAATAACAGGTCAACCTTTTGTCTTAAACACTTACTTAAATAATGTTGCAGTATTGCTTGTATATACAGGTAATACTGAGACCACTGTGTACATTGGTTTCCTCCTCTCTCCCCCCCCTCCCCCCCCCCCCCCAGACCTGCCACATCCCGCGATGACCTCTCTATTTCTTGTTTATGACTCATTTCTCATTACTGTTTAGTCTACACTTTATCATCGCCACCGTGCCCTGCCCCCCTTACAACCCACCACCTTCTTTCTCTATTGTCTTCTTAAATACTAGATCTTTTATAAGAACCCTTAAAGGTTTTGTGTAAAGGTGACTGTAACCTTTAACGATGTTTATAAGCATTTCAACATTTCCATGGTACGTGGCTACTCTGCAAATCCCACTTACGTGCCTGGAAGAACGTTCGTCAAACCACCTCCCAACAATAGTCAGTGATTCCACTCTCGAAAAGCGCGAGGAATAAATGAACACTCACATCTTTCCGCCTGAGCTCTGATTTGCCTTATTTTATTATGATGATAGTTTTTCCTTTGCGTCAACGAAGTATTTTCGCATTACAAGGAGAAAGTTGATGAATAAAATTTCGCGAGAAAATCCCACTGCTGCCCTTCTGTGAACTTTCTCGATGCAGTCCGTTAGTACTTTCTGCTACGGATCCTAGAGTGCGCAGCACAAAACAGAACGGACAAGCATAATGTAGTCAGCCTCTTTAGTAAATCTTTCACATCTTCTAAGTGTTCTACCACTGAAATGAAGTCTGTGGTTCGCCTTCCTCACGACATTTGCTGTGTTCTTTCCAGTTCATGATGTTCGGAATTGTAAATCCTAGGTATGTTTTAAAATTTACACCCTTTACATTTGACTGATTCATCGTGTAACCGAAGTTTAACGCTTTCCCTTTAGCGCACATGTGCATTACCTCACACTTCTCATTATTTAGCATCGGTTGAGAATTTTTTCACAATACAGATATTTTTCCTAAATCATACTGCAATTGGTTTCGATCTTCTGATGACTTTACTAGACGATTAATGATAGCATCATCTGCAGTCAACTTAAGAGGGCTGTTCAGGTTGTCTCCTAAATCGTTTATAAAGATAACGAACAACAGATGGCAGATAACACTACCTTGAGGAACGTCGGAAGTCACTTCTGTTTTACACGATGACTTTCCGTCAGTTGCTACGAACTGTGACCTTTCTAAGAGGAAATCACGAATACAGTCTCATATCCGAAACGATACTCCATAAGCACGCATTTTTATTATATTCCGCTTGTTAGGTACGGTGTCAAAAGCCTTCTGGAAATCCAAAAATACGGAATCAGTTTGAAATCCTTTGCCGACAGCACTCAGCATTTTGTGTGAGTAAAGAGCTAGTTGTGTTTCACAAAAATGATATTTCCTAAATATGTGTTGACTATATTTCAGTACACCGTTCTCTTCGAGGTAATTCGTAATATTCGAACCCCATATATATTCCAAAATCCTGCTGCGTATAGACATTAATGGCATGGACCTGTAATTTCTTGAATATGGTGTGACCTGCTCAAGTTTACAGTCTTTGGGTACGGATCTTTCTTCGAGCGAGCGCTTGTGTATGATTGTTAAGTATGGAGCTATTTTTGGATCAGCATACTCAAACTCTCTCGCCCCCCCCCCCCTCCACCACAATGAACCGTGGATCTTGCTGTAGGTGTGGAGACACGCATGTTTCAGCGATAGAGATAAACGTACCTTAGGTGCAATCGCAACGAAAGAGTACCTCTAAAGAAATCCGACAAACGTCTCATTCTGAAGAGGGCCAGCAGCTTTTTCAGTAGTTGCAGGGGCAGCAGTCTGGATGACTGACTGATCTGGCCTTGTAACGGCAACCAAAACGCTCTTACTATACTGTTGCTGCAAACGGCTGAAAGCAAGGGGAACTGATGCCGTAATCTTTCCCAAGAGCATACAGCTCAACTGTGTGGTTTAATGATGATGTAATCCTCTTGGTTAGAATCTTCCAGATGTGAAACAGTCCCCAATTCGGATTCCCGGTAGGGGCCTACAAGAGAAACTAAACTGGCGATCTACGGAACGGAGCTTGAAATGCCAGATCCCTTAATCGGACAGGTAGGTCAGAGAAATGAAAAAAGGGAAATTGATACGTTAAAGTTATATATAGAGGGAGTCAGTGAAGTTCGGTGGCAGGAGGTACAGGACTTGTAGTCAGATAGTATAAATACAAAATCAGATAGGTGTAGTGGGGTACTAGGTATAATAATGAATAAGAAAATTGGAACGCGAATAAACTACTATGTACAGCATAGTGAACGCATTATTGTAGCCAAGATAGACACGAATCCTACAAACCACCACAGTAGTACAAGTTTATACGCTAATTAGCTCGGCAGATATTGAAGAGACTGAAGAAACGTATTATGAGATGAAAGAAATTATTCAGATAGTGAGGGGAGATGAAAATTTGATAAGCATGGGGGACTGGAATCATACAGCACGAAAACGAAAAGAAGAAAAAATTATAGGTGAATATGGACTGGGGAAGTTACGAAACAGGAAGCTGCCTGATGGAATTTTGAACTGGTCATAATTTAGTCGCTTTGCTTAAGATTAATGAAAGAAGGTTGCATATGTGGAGGAGAAGTGCACACATTGGAAGGTTTCAGATTGATTATGTAGTTGTATGACAGAGATTTCTGTATCAGATTTTATATTATAAGACATTTCAAGGGGGCAGATTTGAATCTGACTACAGTTAACTGGTTATGATCTATAGATTAAGAAATTGCAAAGAGGTAGGAATTTAAGGGGATATTACCCAGATAAACTGAAAGAACCAGAGATTGTTGAGAGTTGCAGAGGGAGCATTAGGGAACAAGTGGGAATAATACGGTATAGGAATACAGTAGAAGAAGAACGGGTAGCTTTGAGAGAGGAAATAGTGAATGCAGCACAGGATCAACTAGGTAAAAAGACGAGGGCTAGTAGAAATCCGTGGCTAACAAAAGAGATACTGAATTTAAATGATGAAACTATAAAATATAAAAATGCAGTAAATGAAACAGGAGGAAGGGAATACAAACGTCTGAAAAATGAGATGGACAAGAATTGCAAAATGACTAAGCCGGAATAGCTAGAAGACAAATGTAAGGATATAGAATCTTATATCACTAGGGGAAAGACTGATACAACCTACAGGAAAATTAGAGAGAACTTTGGATAAAGGAGAACCTTCTGCATGAATATCAAGCTGGAAAACCAGTCCTAATTAAAGAAGGGAAAGCTGAAAGGTAGCAGGAATATATAGAGGATCTCTACAAGGGAGATACACTTCAGAGCTATTTTATAGAAATGGAAGAGGACATAGACGAAGATGAGGTAGGAGGTAAGATATTGTGTGAACAATCTGACAAGACCCCGACAGTATCCAACAATCCGTCAGAATTACTGACAGCCTTGGGAGAACCAGTCATGACAAAAATCTTTCAACTGGTGAGCAGGATGTATGAGACAGGCGAAATATCCTCAGACTTCGAAAAGAATCTAATAATCCCAAATCCAAAGAAAGCAGGTGCTGACAGATGTGAAAATTATCGAATTATCAGTTCAATAAGTGATGGCTGCTAAATAGTAAAACGAATTCTTTACAGATGAATGGAGAAACTGGTGGAAGCCGACCTCGACGAAGATCATTCTGCATTCCAGACAACGTAGGAACACGTGAGGCAGTAGCAGGTCTACGACTTCTCATACAAGAAAGGTTAAGGAAAGGCAAAAATACGTTTACAGCATTTGTCAACTTAAAGCTTTTAACAATGTTGACTGGAGTACTCTTTTTCATATTCTGAGGACAGCAGGGGTAAAATACAGGGAGCAAATGGATACTTACAACTTGTGCCGAAGCCAGATGGCAATTACAAGAGTCGAGAGGTATGAAGGGAATGCAGTGATTCAGAAGGGAGTTAGTCAGGGTTGTATCCTGTCCCCGATGTTAATCAATCTGTAGATTGAGCAAGCAGTAAAGCAAAGAAAAGGAAATAAATGTTTGTGGTAGGCATTAAACTCCCAGGAAAAGAAATAAAAAATTTCACGTTTGCTAGTGATTCTGTCAGAGGCAGCAAAGAACTAGGAAGAGCAGTTAAACGGACAGTGACTCGTAAGGAGGACTATCAACAAAAGCAAAACGATGATTATGGAATGTAACAGAATTCACACAGGAGATGCTGAGGTAACTAGATAAGTAAACAAGACACTGAAAATATTAGATGAGTTTCGCTTTTTGGGCAGCAAAGTAACTGTCATGGCCGAAGCACAGAAGATACAAGGAGCTCGATTCAAAACGGATTATGTCCCAAAAGGTAAATTTTTCAGGAGAAGCGAATAACGTATACCGCAAAAATTTCCATTAATTTTTACCAATTTTAAACCACATACTCAGGTAAGGAATTTAAGGAGATGGGACCTGGATAAACCGAAAGAACCAGAGGTTGTACAGAGATTCAGGGAGAGAATAAGCGAACAATTGACAGGAATTGGAGAAAGAAATACAGTAGAAGAAGAATGGGTAGCTTTGAGGAATGAAGTAGTTGAGGCAGCAGAGGATAAAGTAGGTAAAATGACGAGGGCTAGTAGAAATCCTAGGAGTAACCGAAGAGATACTGAATTAAATAGATGAAAGGAGAATATACAAAAATGCAGCAAGTGAAGCAGGCAAAAAGGAATACAAACGTCTCAAAAATGAGATCGACAGGAAGTGCAAAATGGCTAAGCAAGGGCGGCTAGAGGACAATTGTAAGGATGTAGAGGTTTATCTCATGAGGGGTAAGATATATACTGCCTACAGGAAAATTAAAGAGAGCTTTGGAGAAAAGAGAACCACTTGCATCAATATCAAGAGCTCTCATGGAAACGCAGTTCTAAGGGATAGCCGAAAGGTGGAAGGAGTATAAAGAGGGTCTACACAGGGGCGATGTTCTTGAGGACAATATTATGGAAATGGAAGAGGAGGTAGATGAAGATGAAATGGGAGATATGATACTGCGTGAATAGTTTGACAGAGGACTGAAAGATCTGTCGAAGCAAGGCCCCAGGAGGTGACAACATTCCATTAGAACTACTGACAGCCTTGGGAGAGCCAGTCCTGACAAAACTCTACCATCTGGTGAGCAAGATGTACGAGACAAGCGAAATACCCTCAGACTTCAAGAAGAGTATAATAATTCCAATCCCAAAGAGAGCAGGTGTTGACAGATGTAAAAATTACTGAACTATCAGCTTAATAAGTCACAGCTGCAAAAGACTAACGCGAATTATTTACAGACGAATGGAAAAACTGGTAGAAGCCGACCTCAGGGAAGATCAGTTTGGATTCCGTAGAAATGTTGGAACACGTGAAGCAATACTGACCCTACGACTTATCTTAGAAGAAAGATTAAGGAAAGGCGAAGATACGTTTCTAGCATTTATAGACTTAGAGAAAGTTTTTGACAATGTTGACTGGAATACTCTCTTTCTAATTCTGAAGGTGGCAGGGGTAAAATACAGGGAGCGAAAAGCTATTTACAATTTGTACAGAAACCAGATGGTAGTTATAAGAGTCGAGGGACATGAAAGGGAAGCAGTGGTTGGGATGGGAGTGAGACAGGGTTGTAGCCTCTCTCCGATGTTATTCAATCAGTATATTGAGCAAGCAGTAAAGGAGACGAAAGGAAAGTTCGGAGTAGGTATTAAAATCCATGGAGAAGAAATAAAAACTTTGAGATTCGCCGATGACATTGTAATTCTGTCAGAGACAGCGAAGGACTTGGAAAAGCAGTTGAACGGAATGGACAGTGTCTTGAATGGAGGATATAAGATGAACATCAACAAAAGCAAAACGAGGATAATGGAATGTAGTCGAATTAAGTAGGGTGATGCTGCGGGAATTAGATTAGGAAATGAGACACTTAAACTAGTAAAGGAGTTTTGCTATTTGGGGAGCAAAATAATTGATGATGGTCGAAGTAGAGAGGATACAAAATGTAGACTGGCAGTGGCAAGGAAAGTGTTTCTGAAGAAGATAAATTTGTTAACATCGGGTATTGATTTAAGTGTCAGGAAGGCGTTTCTGAAAGTATTTGTATGTAGTGTAGCCATGAATGGAAGTGAACATGGACGGTAAATAGTTTAGACAAGAAGAGAATAGAAGCTTTAGAAATGTGGTGCTCCAGAAGAATGCTGAAGATTAGATGGGTAGATCACATAACTAATGAGGAGGTATTGAATAGAATTGGGGAGAAGAGGAGTTTGTGGCACAACTTGACTAGAAGAAGTGATCGGTTGGTAGGACATGTTCTGAGTCATCAAGGGATCACCAATTTAGTGCTGGAGGGGAGCGTGGAGGGCAAATATCGTAGAGGGAGACCCAGAGATGAATACACCAAGCAGATTCAGAAGGATGTAGACTGCAGTAGGTACTGGGAGATGAAGAGGCTTGCACAGGATAGAGTAGCATGGAGAGCTGCAGCCTACCATTCTCAGGATTGAAGACCACAACAACAAACAACTCAGGTAAGGCTTTTGATCAAAATGTGTTTAATACAAGGAAATTGCTTTTCATACTTTCAAGCTAGGAGCACTTTAGTGACGGACAAAATGCGTTTTGTATGGTTCTGTTGGACACTCTGCATTTTGATGTAAGATGTTTTGGAAATAATGCATTTTGATTAGTTTTCAGTGACATGGAACTGGTACAAGTACTTTTTATTGTCTGAAAATACGTTTTTTGGCATTCAGTAAAACATTTTAACACCATAAGTAGGAAAAAAAACAAAAATGTGCTTCATTTAAAATAACGAAGTCCACAATATTTTTCCCTAAACAGGCTCCTCTTTTAAACAATAACAAACAATATCTTTGGCAATAAGTTCGTTACTTGGAAGGCAGATAGTCAGAGTGAAAAATTGAAGTAATTCATTTGCTCTCCAGTGGTTTCCATATCTGAGGCTTAGCAGTTTTTCCACATCGTCTTTCATTTCTTGTTTCAACCTCATCAGTAATGACACTTTGGAGATACTTCTTTCAAGCTGTATCCACGTTTACCTTATGGCAAAAAGAGCTTAGAAGGATTATTAGAATAGTAGGTGATGTGCGTTTTGATTTTCACATCAGCTACCCTGTCACCTCCCATATATTTCTCCAAATGTATCCTTTTCAGATCACTGATCCCATCTACAAGCCTCAAAATTGTACTTAGTTCCTTGAAATCAAATATTTCCCAGTCTTTCCCTAAAATCCTTGTTTTGGCCACTTCTGCATAAACATCCTGGTACGTGTTTGGACTCAATATTTCTGAAAGTTTACGAAGTTTCTTCTCTACTCGCCCAAATACTCTGTCAGGAGGTAAAAAGGAATGTCCTTGAACTGGAAAGCAGAGAAGTACATCAGTGATATGCACAGGATATTATTTGAATAGCCAGGAAGCAATTGCATGAATAACGTGCTGATTTTTGTTTTGGTCAGCACGTCCATCCACGAACAATCTAAGAAACGTGACAGATGTGTCACGTTCAATTTCTTTAAGAAATCGGTGATGGCTGCGTTTCATTCCAAATGTAGAAAGCAGGTTCTGTACCTGCTACAACCGTTACACAAAAGGAGTACAGAGATATCTGTCTTGCATAGTATGCCTCACCAATAGATAATTTTAGTAGAGGGTGTACCTGCTGCAAATCAAAGCTTTAGTCGCTACAGGCATACGTTTGCTTCATTAATTTGTGAAAAGCTCTAGCTCTTAATTTGCCCGAAGTTCAATCATTGGCCTAATTTTTGTGTTGATGCCTGTAGCAGTTTTCGTTTGGTGATATATTCTATGGCAGAAGCTACAGGTATCGCTTGCTGGAGTTCCAAAACATAGATTAAATTTTGAATTAAATATTTTTGTATAAAATGCTTTCTTCACTTTCAGATAAGATGTGACCAAATTGTTATACATGAGGGAAAGTTTGGTTATACTCTGGTTACTTGGTAGATTAAGGCGCTGGCTCTTACTTCTGGAGTAGTGATTCTCCTTTGCTTGTATATGTGAAATGAATTCAGTTAGCGTCTTCTTTTTGCAGCTTTATGGTCTTCTCCTCTCTTGTCAGGCTGTCCTTCGCCTGTTTTAAGGCCCTAAGCGATGGTATGCACTCTTTTTTGACCAATGCCAAAAAGCTTTCTGAAGAAAGCAGCACACACAGTAACCCTACCACCTTTTGAATAAAGATGAAAAGCATTACAGGTAGCAATTACAATATTATTCCTCTATCACGTTTTATCACGTTTTTCCAAGTAGTAAATCATAAATTTGGTGATTTTTTACTTACATTATACTGCACTGTTACAGCAGTTGGTTTATTTTTCGGACCATTCTGTATTCTCCAGCGGGTAGGACAGCTCACATTGAGAAGGAAGCATAACCTTTGATCTTGTTCCTTTTTGTCTGGTTTAGCAAACACTACCCTTTTAGTTGTTTGTAGACTGTTAACAGTAACTGAACAACAGCAAAAGCGTCCTACTTTATGCTGACAACGAGGTTCAAAGCTTATGAGATGAGGATCCTTATCCGGATATGTGACAATAAAAAATTAAAAGAGAAATAATTATACAGGTAAGTACAAAGAGATTAATTTGTATAGGTTTGCAATAACAGTAATTTTATTGCTCTTTACTTTTATTTTTGACTTGCTATTCATTCGTTTTCTCGATCTACGGTTCATATCCCCTCCAACAGTCACACACTCACTCGCTGTAATACTATCCATCTTAGCAGAACAACATTATTACGTCTAACAGACAGAATGATGAACATTTATACATAACGTTCGTCTAATGCTGAAAACGAATTTTAACTGTTGTTGGTCAGTTAAAGGGTTTTGCTTTAGTCCACCTGTTTTACGTTATAGGCAACATAGCTTAATAAAACAAAATAAAGGCAACTGTTGGACTTAAAGCAGTTGGATTCAGTCGTACTAGAGGACAAAATGCAGTTTGTTGCATCTAATACTTCTCAGCGCTCGTTTTGAAGGTGTTAAAATGTGTTTGGAAGCCATCTGATTGCAGGAGTGTGTAGAGTGATCAATAAAATACCGGAATTCATATCAAACTCAATTTTATCCACCAGTGGACATAATGCGTTTTGAAAAGTTACTCCCCATATAGAATGAAGATCGGTAATATCAAGTAAAGCTTTTCTGAAGAAGAGAAACAGCATAGATTTAAGTGTTCGAAGTATTTTCTGGAATTATTTGTATTGAGATTAGCCGTGCATGGGAGTGAAATTTCGATGATTAACAGATTAGAAAAAAAGAGTAGCTTTTGAAATGTGGTGCTACAGAAGTATGCTGAAAATTAGATGGGTAGATAACGTAACTTATGAGGAGGTACCGAATACAATTGGAGAGAAAAGAAGTTTGTCGCACAACGTGACTACAAGAAGGAATCGGTTCGTAGGACACATTCTGCGACATCAAGGGATCACCGATTTAGTACTGGAGGGGAGCGCGAGGAGAGGAAAACGGAAGGTAAAAATCGTAGAGGGAGGCCAAGAGATGAATACAGTAAGTATACTCAAAAGAGCAGAAGGATCTTGGTTACAGTTGTTACTCGGTGCTGGATGGGTTCCACATGGCAGAATAACATGGACAGCTGCTTCAAACCAGTCTTCGGACGGAAGACAACAGTTACAACTCTGATAGGAGCTTAATTGACATATAATTTGGACTGGAAGATTTGCTTTTATTAAGTGATATAAGTTGAGTCACTACTCCGAGGATATCTACTTCTCAGTTTCTTACCTTATGGACCATGTATCAAATATGCTCTTGTCTAAGGTGGAACGTAATCCTTAACGATGTACATAATTATTGATTTCTACAACGGACCACTCATCAAGGAGCACCGATATCAGAGAGTTGAACTTCTGTCTTTCTCTAATTACGATGGTGTATGTCGCGATCTTTACAGGCACGTGGTGAAACCGGTTCTCCATGTCACATGATGTAAGCACTGACTTCCTGTACATACTGCAAAGATAGCTTACCCAGCTGGTTATATCAACAATTCCACTACCTTGTTCCCTGACATATCATCGATTACATGGGGAACATTGTGGTGTCTCTGTGACGACCTCTGGCGATGTTTTTACTTATGGTTAAGTAAGTTGCTGCTTAGACACAGTGATAAGAATTGTAAACCTATGATGTGGCCACCCATTTCATGTCACAGCCTTGTCTTTTCAATATTTCACGTAAGTCGCAAGGTAGTTATCACATAACAGTTCTCATTTTACTTACGTAGTATCGGTTCATATAACCGAAGATAAATATTTTAATGATGCCTTACGTTCCACACAAGTCAGATAATTTTTACATGTCAGTAATAAAGCAAATCACATAATAGATCCATTAATTATATTTTTCTCCTACGTTCCTGCTATTTCTGTATTGTGCATTCATTTATTCCAGCTGTAACACCTGAAAGTGACCAAAGGCTGAAATCCAGATCGTGTGATAAAGCATATCATACAGTCAAATATCAGTTATAATACTCCATAACTTTCGTATCTGTTTCTGTGGTGTTTGGGTGGTAGGTTTCTTGTTAAACGTGTTACGATAGTACTCAGTGTCTGCTGCCCTGCTTCTATGTCCTTTTACACTATTTATACCTTTCTTCTAATGATCTGCTGGTCTTTCACCAGCGTAGAGCAGTATGCTACATTGTAGCTGGTAAATGCCAAATTCTTGATATATTCCAGTCCCATCTTCCTTCCTTAAACCCTTCTCAATAGGTTCTTTCAAGCATTGATATTTCACAAGCCTTAGGAAAAAGAACCGTTGTGTCAAATAGACTCTTTCTGTATTAAAGAAATTACTCCTTTCGGTGAAGTTAATGTATGCAAAAGAAAGCAGGAAATGGCAGAGAAACGAATTGTAGTATATGCCGAAAACAGTTGCAGCTGTGCAAGCAAAGTTGACATGTTGTTTCGAACAGCATATATGGGAAAATTTGGCTACGATTGGGGAATTGGGCATACAGAATATCAGCATTTACTGTAAGTACCAATAGAAAGGGGCCATATGTTGGAATACTCACAGGAATCAGTGTATCCTTGGAAGTTTATTATATTAAAGGGTATACGAAAAAACATTTATAAACCTTCATTTACATCTAAATTCGATTGAAAAGGATGGATCAATAGTATGTAAACATGGAGGACTGGCGATTGTGCACCTAAATGTAAAGAGCTCCATGTGGCTGGTCGCAAATAATGACGTTATCTATAATTAGAAGATATGAATGATAGAAGACTGTGGAGAATTACAGGGGACCGGCCACAGTAGCAGCGTCTCGCAGTTGAGGCTGCACACAATTAAAAGTAACGTATTGTATATACATAAGCGAAGAGACCCACTGTTGTTCTGTTACACTATTGGTAATAGATCACTGGTAGCAGTAACAACCACAAATTTCCCTAGGATTTACCCTGCGGAGTGATCAAAGTGTAATGACCACCCAAGACAAATAGTGGAAAAGTGGTTGCCAGAGGGAACGTAATCTTAGGGAAATGTAACCGATCCATGAAAGACCTGGTTCACAAACACATGTTCTGCCGAATTTCTTGAGTATTGTTCATTTGCCAAGGACTCTTACCATGTTGGACCAAGACAGACAAGATTCAACTAAGAGTGATATGCATTTGCATGTTTAGTAGGTGCGAGAACTTTACCGATATGCTAAGCGACGAACTGCAATTGGGAGCCACTACATGTGTGGTGTTGCATAGCACATGTGGACTTCCGAGAGTGCACTTTCTATAAAGAATCGGGCAACATGTTACTTCCTCCCATACCTGTCCCATCGAATAACCACAACGAGAAAATCCAAAAAATCTGAGCTAATGTCGATGTTTACCAACAATCAGTCTTTAGGTTCAGCCTGGAGATCCCAAGTACAGACCTGTACGCATGTTATTCGTTGACCGTAACGGTCGCAGGTTCGAATCCTTCTCAGGCATGGATGTGTGTGATGTCCTTAGGTTAGTTAGGTTTAAGTAGTTCTAAGTTCTAGGGGACTGGTAACCATGGATGTTAAGTTCCATAGTGCTCAGAGCCATTTGAACCATTTGTAGTTCGTTCTTCCGTGTAACATGGTCAAACGCTGCAGACCTCAGAGTGTAGAAATCCATTTTCATCCCGTTTATATGTACCTACAGTGCCTCCATAGGTACGTCATACACATTTAAACGATTTCTCTCCCTGTACCCTTATCGAGCACCAGAGGCACATGGTGTCCGTTCTTTTGGACATGTCTGAAATACAGACACTATTTTGATGCTGAAGCCACTGTGAGTCAAGGCACTTCCTTAGTAGTGTGTGGTGTAACTTGAGATTATGGGTCTGACGGGAGGCCTAATGAGGCAGTCCATGAGGTTGTGGTGACTACTGTGCCCAGATGGCATAGCGGTATTCGCATCTGCCTAGTTAGTAGGAGACCTGAGTTCGAATCCTGGTCCAGCATGTATTTTCAACTTTCCACGCTGTATATTGATATAAATCAATGCCCACTGGCATATAACGTCATTAATTCCTTTGTGCTGCAGGATCAAACGTGTGTGTCCAAAAGAACAAACACGACACATATAATTAAGGCGAAAGTGATCAATGTTCCCTTCAGTGCAGATTCACAACAAGCTCCACCTCCTATGGGAATCAGCGAGTAATGAGGCTAATGACCGCGAGCCCTTCAGTAACGTGTGGTATAAGTTGAGAATTTGGGTCTGACAGGAGGTATGCTAGGGTGTGAGTGCGGTAACCACTGTTTTCAGATGACGTAGTACTCACTGCATCTCCCAGTAAACAGGAAGCTTATGTTCCAATCCCTGTCCAGCACAAATATTCAACTTGCTCCATTGATATAAATCATTGCCCACTAAATGTAATGTTTTTAATTCCGTTGGATCTTAAGAATTGCTACTGTCTGCACATGATCTTGTCATACTCCTATGGCGTCAATGCGAGATATACAATGGCGGTGATTGAATGCACGTTCCCTAAACTTACCCATGATTGTTTCACGAGAACTACGTTGCCTTTCTTCCACGGAATCCCATTTCATGCAGTTATTAAAAATCAGTCCAAGGACTGTTTAATAAATACGAGTGCATACCTCTCTCATTTCTATTATACTACTACGCATGGCAGTTTGCAGTTATTTGAGAAACATGTAGGTTGCTCCAGTGGGCAGTTTTAACCTATTTTAAACTTCGGTCATGTTCTGACAAGTGTGCAAGTTACACCAGAGTGTTTCCCATCATTTATAATTTATGATAAATGGGTTTATTAAAATTTCCAGCCATTTGTAGAAGTCCTCTGGTCAGTTGCATGCTGTAGATGATGTTCGTTAAACATTTTCACGGGAAAGAAGGCGCACTGATAATGGAAGGACAAGTTTCTTACTGTGCCTAAATGTTTCTAAAGGTTGTACTAAGTCAGTATCTGTGCATTATCGCTGTTCTGTGGTGCCTCTAGCGTGTTTACCCAGTTCAAAGCCTTGACGACTGGTGGAAATAAGGCGATCGCAGGGCTATTGACACTGGAACAACTTTTATTTTCTTACGAGTAGTTGTGGGGGGAAATTTGTGGGTAACCTTGTTTGATTGTGACGACATATTGCGTCATAAACTACAGTAATTAAGATTAGGAAGTCTTGAAAAGGATCCAGTGCTATTTTGAGTCTTAAATTATGGCCATTAAGTCCAGTAACACCAACACATTTTCGTTAACGCAGATTACCTACCATAAAGAATTTCAATAAAAACAGTATTCATTAACTATTGTCAACTTTTATTAACAAAACATGTTCTTAAAGGGAAACTGTAGTGCTAGTAGTGTCCAAAACATTAAAATTATCTTTTAGCTCATTCTTAGCGTACCATTTGCTCACAATAAAAAAATTAAAAAGTAGTAAATTTCGTTATCTGTTGTTGACCATTATTCACAACCAACTTTTTCAAGGGATTTATGTCTAACAAAGGTCCTCAAGCCGAAAATATTGAATCGCTGGGGAGGTCAAAGGTACTATTGAGACGTAAATTTTAGGCTTAAGTGTAACGGACAAACTTAAATAATTCATGGAGCAAGGTAGGAGCATTTACTGAAAAAGTAAATATTTTTTTTAAATTTTAGACAATGAAGTAAATGAGAAGACTGCAATATTTTCAAAAATTGTGCATAAGGATTTCGCTTCTCTTCTTATCATAGATGCAGCCAAGTTTTGGTTGTGGTGGTCATTTTGAGTTACAAATTACAGTAATTAATTTAAAGTTGGCATAATACTGTGTCAGCTAGTTTGATAACTTTGGATCATAAGTTATGGTAATAAAGATATGGCTGATCCTACAGGTGAACGTTTTGAGTCATAAGTTATAATGGAGAAATAAAACAGCCAACTATTTGCTAATAATTCCTTAATACATTTACCTACGTTTCCACACATCTAAGGATGTCTTCTTTAGAAAGGTAATTTAGAAGTGCTGCAATATAATACACTGAAAAATAAGTTTGAGAGAAACATTAACGAAGATAAAAAATGTCATAGCATAGAAAGGTTACTTACGTAAACTTACATTGCGAGAAGTCAGTAGTCAAAGTTTAGAGCATACATGCTCAAGTCAAAAATTAAAAATTAAAGACATTCCAGCCTTTGGTATGTACACTTTTCACAGTGGCTTACATTGCTTCTACGAAACCAAGACACAAGTTGCGCCACCTTTCGGGCGCGGGCAGAGACTTACGTCCATTTGAGACATTATAACAGAAATAAAGGAATTAAACAATAGTTAATGACGAAACAACAAAATTCAAACAATGAGGGCCTAATCTATGTTTGAAAATACGAACTAGTCAGGTACACAGAGTACAACTAAGAGCCATCTATTAGGCTTTACTGAAATGGCCATTACGTAAAGTACAGAGTATTTACTCAAACAGCTGCGCGGCCCAAAGATATTTGTATGATGGAAACTTTAGTGCTACAGATCTATATGAGATGTTAAGAAAAAGAAACGTTTCGGAACTAGAGGTTGGAAAACATAGTAAAAATGAAAGGAATCTAAAGTCTGCGATTAGTTGATTAAAGCCATTGAAAAAGTTTTTTTTAAGTAATTATAACTGTTCCGCGAGGATGAAAACATCGGTTTTAGAAACACGCTTGAAAATCTCCAGCTCTTCAAATTCGTCGAAAGAAAACGGAAATTTCTTCAGAAGGTTTATGTCTGTTACCGGAAATTAAAATATGATCAAACAAAAGTGAACTTATGTACATTAGCGCCGCTTTTTCTCAATATGTTCCTTATAACTGACAGTGAAAAATCTTCCAGTTTGTCGTAGATAATAAACAGGGCACATATCACAAGTGCGTACGGAAGCAGCTGCGGACTTGACGTTGTGTATAAGATTTTTCTGTAAGTTATTGTTAGTAGAAAAGGAAACTTCATATCCATATTTTTTAACTAGAAGACGACGAGTTCTATAAGAAATAGGACCTAAAAATGGAATCAGAAATACTTTTTACACTCATTACTGTCAGTACAGCACTGATGACTCAATTAGTTACTTTTGTCTTAGCTTAAATTTGAAGATGTTTTCAACAACAAGGGATCATAACTATTATTAACTGTAATAATTTGTATGAACTTCATCTCATCATTACGCGTCTCTGGTGATAAAGGTCCAGAAATTGCACAATGAATGGCTGAATGGAAAAATGCTTTTTCATGGGAACGGGGATGTACTGAACTAGGGGGCACGCTCTGTCTGTATTAGTGGCTTTCTGAAAAGTACAGAAGGGAAGTCTGTCGTTGTCTTTGGCAATAGTAGGGTCCAAGTAATGTACCTGACGACAGCTCTGTCATACTGTTCACAGCTGGACGTATTGAATGTTTAATTTTATGTACCTTAAGCTGGGAACGTAATTTTCGGTCCTGTGGATCCATATTAATAAGTTATTCCTTATGACAAGGTTTAAGAAAATTGGTAGCGTTATTAATGCCACGTCTAATTTCTTTTTTTATCGTGGGGGTCGGATCCCCATCTAGCTCCGAAACACTGTTCTCTTCCCAAAATTGTAACGTTTTTGACGCATACTCGTTCTGAGTGGCAACAACATCATTACCTTTGTCAGATATCGTTATAAGGGCATTGTTTTCTTTTAGCTTGAGGGTAGTACTTTTACTCAATTTTTTCTCGCAATCATTTTCACAGGAGTTTTATCCGCATTTTCTCAAAAATATTACACACATCATTTGTTGAGAAGCGTCCATTTTTACGTTATTGAGACCTATTTTATTATTTATTATTTTTTATTTATTATACTTTCTACCACATTTCTGTCTGACAGGTCAAGTATTATACTGAATTTAAGACCTTTTTACAACATGGCAGTTTCTTCTGGGGTAAAAATCTATTTCAGTCTTATTCTGAATTATGTTAAAAAATTTATGCTGACACCTTTGAAAACTTCTAACAACAATATTTTTTGCAGGTAAAATTGTCTAAAGTTTAGCAAGTTTCTTCTCGTGTCGTTTAGCAAGACAAATCTTATAGTTGTCGCTCCTGTCATTACTAAAATCCCAAAGAGCATCAATTTGAAAATTCAAATGTATGTGAAAAATTGTAGTGAACTCAAGATAACAAACGTAGACTTCTTTATTTAATCTGTCCTTTTCTTGTATAAAGCTCTAATTTAATAGGAAATCATTTTTTGAATTAGACCCTGAAAAGTTTTTGTATCCTTCATGCGCTGTTTCATGTTAAGATTGGATTTAATGTGATGTGGCAAAAGTTCATTTTCTTTGCAATGGTTATTAAAATTAATAGCCATTCTTGTGTTTAACCATTTTCTCCTTACATCCTTACATTTTGGTACAGGCTTAGGTACCTGGTCTGGTAGAAATCTTACAGTTTTCAACATAGCCAACTTGTTAACGGTGTTATTTCTTTATTGAAACTTATAAACGGCTGCTGAAAGTCAGCGATATTCAGAACTGTTAGGAATTACAGTAATAACGATAAGGTAGAACAAGTACAGAGGCAACCTTATTTTGAAAGTGGGACGTAAATCAAAGCTATTAAGATAAGCAAGTCATAAATTAGACCTAAATAAATACACTCCTGGAAATTGAAATAAGAACACCGTGAATTCATTGTCCCAGGAAGGGGAAACTTTATTGACACATTCCTGGGGTCAGATACATCACATGATCACACTGACAGAACCACAGGCACATAGACACAGGCAACAGAGCATGCACAATGTCGGCACTAGTACAGTGTATATCCACCTTTCGCAGCAATGCAGGCTGCTGTTCTCCCATGGAGACGATCGTAGAGATGCTGGATGTAGTCCAGTGCAACGGCTTGCCATGCCATTTCCACCTGGCGCCTCAGTTGGACCAGCGTTCGTGCTGGACGTGCAGACCGTGTGAGACGACGCTTCATCCAGTCCCAAACATGCTCAATGGGGGACAGATCCGGAGATCTCGCTGGCCAGGGTAGTTGACTTACACCTTCTAGAGCACGTTGGGTGGCACGGGATACATGCGGACGAGCATTGTCCTGTTGGAACAGCAAGTTCCCTTGCCGGTCTAGGAATGGTAGAACGATGGGTTCGATGACGGTTTGGATGTACCGTGCACTATTCAGTGTCCCCTCGACGATCACCAGTGGTGTACGGCCAGTGTAGGAGATCGCTCCCCACACCATGATGCCGGGTGTTGGCCCTGTGTGCCTCGGTCGTATGCAGTCCTGATTGTGGCGCTCACCTGCACGGCGCCAAACACGCATACGACCATCATTGGCACCATGGCAGAAGCGACTCTCATCGCTGAAGACGACACGTCTCCATTCGTCCCTCCATTCACGCCTGTCGCGACACCACTGGAGGCGGGCTGCACGATGTTGGGGCGTGAGCGGAAGACGGCCTAACGGTGTGCGGGACCGTAGCCCAGCTTCATGGAGACGGTTGCGAATGGTCCTCGCCGATACCCCAGGAGCAACAGTGTCCCTAATTTGCTGGGAAGTGGCGGTGCGGTCCCCTACGGCACTGCGTAGGATCCTACGGTCTTGGCGTGCATCCGTGCGTCGCTGCGGTCCGGTCCCAGGTCGACGGGCACGTGCACCTTCCGCCGACCACTGGCGACAACATCGATGTACTGTGGAGACCTCACGCCCCACGTGTTGAGCAATTCGGCGGTACGTCCACCCGGCCTCCCGCATGCCCACTATACGCCCTCGCTCAAAGTCCGTCAACTACACATACGGTTCACGTCCACGCTGTCGCGGTATGCTACTTGTTAAAGACTGCGATGGAGCTCCGTATGCCACGGCAAACTGGCTGACACTGACGGCGGCGGTGCACAATTGCTGCGCAGCTAGCGCCATTCGACGGCCAACACCGCGGTTCCTGGTGTGTCCGCTGTTCCGTGCGTGTGATCATTGCTTGTACAGCCCTCTCGCAGTGTCCGGAGCAAGTATGGTGGGTCTGACACACCGGTGTCAATGTGTTCTTTTTTCCATTTCCAGGAGTGTATTTGATAAGATCACATTTGGGTTTCTGGGTGTGGGGAGGGGGAATGTGACAATGAATGTCGTTGGCGGTGTTTGGATCCATTGCCAGAAAATAAGTTACCCAACTACTCATTTGAGTCATGTATCTCGTATTATGACGGAAAATCATAAGTGCCTTATGAACACTTTTATTTTTGATTTTTGTGATTTTTAGAAATCATTTATTTGTTACGTTATGTAATATTTCAAAATGTAGGGTTCTTGTCTCTACAGACAGTTATGACCAAAGAAGGGATCAGTGAAATGAGCTAATTCTTGGTTGGGCTTTAATACTGTGCCTGTAATTGGCTATACGCACCTTCCACCTCAAAGTTCACTGTAATTTCCACATCACCTATCTTAAGACCATGCAATGTGCAGAACAGACTCCGTAGGGGTCCATGCAATACTGTTTATCTTCATTGACTGTGAAGCAGCGTCGCGGGAAACAGCCACGTAAGGAGGGACTGCCAAGGGGGAGGTTACCATGAGAAAAAGATTGAATAATCTACAAAAGGATAACGTTCTACGAGTCGGGGCGTGGAATGTCAGAAGCTTGAACGTGGTAGGGAAACTAGAAAATCTGAAAAGGGAAATGTAAAGGCTCAATCTAGATATAGTAGGGGTCAGTGAAGTGAAGTGGAAGGAAGACAAGGACTTCTGGTCAGATGAGTATCGGGTAATATCAACAGCAGCAGAAAATGGTATAATGGGTGTAGGATTCGTTATGAATAGGAAGGTAGGGCAGAGGGTGTGTTACTGTGAACAGTTCAGTGACCGGCTTGTTCTAATCAGAATCGACAGCAGACCAACACCGACAACGATACTTCAGGTATACATGCCGACGTCGCAAGCTGAAGATGAACAGATAGAGAAAGTGTATGAGGATATTAAAAGGGTAAAGCAGTGTGTAAAGGGGTACGAAAATCTAAGTCATGGGCGACTGGAATGCAGTTGTAGGGGAAGGAGTAGAAGAAAAGTTTACAGGAGAATATGGGCTTGGTACAAGGAATGAAAGAGGAGAAAGACTAATAGAGTTCTGTAACAAGTTTCAACTAGTAATAGCGAATACCCTGTTCAAGAATCACAAGAGGAGGAGGTATACTCGGAAAAGGCCGGGAGATACGGGAAGATTTCAATTAGATTACATCATGGTCAGACAGAGATTCCGAAATCAGATACTGGATTGTAAGGCGTACCCAGGAGCAGGTATAGACTCAGACCACAATATAGTAGTGATGAAGAGTAGGCTGTAGTTCAAGACATTAGTCAGGAAGAATCAATACGCAAAGAAGTGGGATACGGAAGTACTAAGGAAAGACGAGATACGTTTGAAGTTCTCTAACGCTATAGATACAGCAATAAGGAATAGCGCAGTAGGCAGTACAGTTGAAGAGGAATGGACATCTCTAAAAAGGGCCATCACAGAAGTTGGGAAGGGAAACATAGGTACAAAGAATGTAGCTGCGAAGAAACCATGGGTAACAGAAGAAATACTTCAGTTGATTGATGAAAACAGGAAGTACAAACATGTTCCGGGAAAATCAGGAATACAGAAGTACAAGTCGCTGAGGAATGAAATAAATAGGAAGTTCAGGGAAGCTACGACGAAATGGCTGCAGGAAAAATGTGAAGACATCGAAAAAGATATGATTGTCGGAAGGACAGAATCAGCATACAGGAAAGTCAAAACAACCTTTGGTGACATTAAAAGCAGCGGTGGCAACATTAAGAGTTCAACGGGAATTCCACTGTTAAATGCAGAGGAGAGAGCAGATAGGTGGAAAGAATACACTGAAAGGCTCAATGAGGGTGAAGATTTGTCTGAAGTGATAGAAGAAGAAACAGGAGTCGATTTAGAAGAGATATGGGATCCAGTATTAGAATCGGAATTTAAAAGAGCTTTGGAGGACTTACGGTCAAATAAGGCAGAAGGTATAAATAACATTCCATCAGAATTTCTAAAATCATTGGGGGAAGTGGCAACAAAACGACTATTCACGTTGGTGTGTAGAATATATGAGTCTGGCGATATACCATCTGACTTTCGGGAAAGCATCATCCACACAATTCCGAAGACGGTAAGGGCTGACAAGTGCGAGAATTATCGCACAATCAGCTTAACAGCTCATGCATCGAAGCTGCTTACAAGAACAATATACAGAAGAATGGAAAAGGAAATTGAGTATGCGCTAGGGGACGATCAGTTTGCCTTTAGGAAAAGTAAAGGGACGAGAGAGGCAATTCTGACGTTACGGCTAATAATGGAAGCAAGGCTAAAGAAAAATCAAGACACTTTCATAGGATCTGTCGACCTGGAAAAAGCGTTCGACAATATAAAATGGTGCAAGCTGTTCGAGTTTCAGAAAAAAGTAGAGGTAAGCTATAGGGAGAGACGGGTCATATACAATATGTACAACAACCAAGAGGGAATAATACGAGAGGACGATCAAGAACGAAGAGCTCGTATTAAGAAGGGTGTAAGACAAGGCCGTAGCCTTTCGCCCCTACTCTTCAATCTGTACATCGAGGAAGCAATGATGGAAATAAAAGAAAGGTTCAGGAGTGGAATTAAAATACAAGGTGAAAGGATATCAATGACACGATGCGTTGATGACATTGCTATCCTGAGTGAAAGTGAAGAAGAATTAAATGATCTGCTGAAGGGAATGAACAGTCTAATGAGTACATAGTATGGTTTGAGAGTAAATCGGAGAAGACGAAGATAATGAGAAGTAGTAGAAATGAGAACAGCGAGAAACTTAACATCAGGATTGATGGTCACGAAGTCAATGAAGTTAAGGAATTCTGCTACCTAGGCAGTAAAATAACCAATGACGGACGGAGCAAGGAGCACATCAAAAGCAGACTCGCTATGGCAAAAAAGGCATTTCTGGCCAAGAGAAGTCTACTAATATCAAATACCGGCCTTAATTTGAGGAAGAAATATCTGAGGATAGTATGGTAGTGAAACATGGACTGTGTGAAAAACGGAACAGAAGAGAATCGAAGCATTTGAGATGTGGTGCTATAGAAGAATGTTGAAAATTAGGTAGACAGATAAGGTATGGAATGAGGAGGTTATACGCAGAATCGGAGAGGAAAGGAATATGTGGAAAACACTGGTACGGAGAAGGGACAGGATGATAGGACATCTGCTAAGACATGAGGGAATGACTTCCATGGTACTAGAGGGAGCTGTAGAGGGCAAAAACTGTAGAGGAAGACAGATATTGGAATACGTCAAGCAAATAATTGAGGACGTAGGTTGCAAGTGCTACTCTGAGATGAAGAGGTTAGCACAGGAAAGGAATTCGTGGCGGGTCGCATCAAACCAGTCAGTAGACTGATGAGCCCCCCCCCCCCCCCAAAAAAAAGGAGAAATGCAGTACAGTTCCCCATTGCAGTCTACTGGCATTCTCTAACAGGGCGCCGAGGCGACACCCTTACTTCTACTGCAGGAAAGCGCTCAGTTCTCATGCGGTCTGAGATGCGAAACAGGTTATTACTGCAACGCTCGTACGACATCATGAATGCACTCTGAATCGTAACACCAGATCGCCCAAGAGGTAATGTTGTGGAACATTCAGAGGAAAGGACACTGCTAACACTTCTACTCCATTGTCAGCTGTTTCCAAGAGATAGCTTTTTGTAAGTAACGTGGTTTGCAGTCTCAGTACACACATTACGTACGAAGATACGTCCATAGTACTTACATGTATACACGAAGTATTCTTCAAATTCTGTCATATTTAAGCGGGAAGCAATGAAAAAGTTACTGGGCTAGTTCATGAAACATTGCAATGGATATACGGGGGATTCTCCTCTAGAACACCGATTTAGGCTCCTGAACGAAGCATACCACATAGATATTCGTCTTTTAGAGGGTGCAGTGCAATATGTGGGCTCTGCATCTAACGTTTGGACTGAAAAAAGGAAAGTTAATGCGCCAGGAAGTTCCAAGAAAATGTTTGCTTTCTGGTGCACACGTTATATCGGAACTGGTGAACCGATCAAACATTAATGGAGAGGACAACATCCTCAGTGTAGTTTGATACAATTCATCTAGTAGATGACGAAGAAATTCTACACATTTCAACAGCCCATACGCAGGAAAATCGTGCACAATAGATGAAGAGTTATCGTATTCGCATCACTACCATTATGGGCAATTTCCTGAGGTAAGCGATAATACAAGGGTGTAATAATTTCGTGAATAGATAATTGTTTATGACGAGCTGAACCCGCCGAATCTATTTACTAGTTCACTGCGTCATCAGGAGGTGGTGAGGCATAAATCGGTCTGCGGGGGAATGCCACAGGATTCCATGCCTACCGATTTAAGTCTTAAACGGGAGGAAGCAGTGACCAGAGCAGCCACTGTTAGAATATTTAAACGTGTAGCAGCAACAATCCTCCCATCCCCTTTCAAAACAAAATTTTAGGCCAATTTCTATAGCTGATCTATCGAGGATTACCGAGAGATATGTAACAGCATCACCCACCTTCCACTATGATTGATGAACTCTGGTATAGTGTAGAATTATCATGTAATGACGTGCCCATATCCGTCATTCAAGCACAGTTCGATTAACTATCCAACCAGAGCACACACGTTGTTATTATCAGAGGTGATGGCTGTTTAACTCTAAATCACTTTCAAAATTAATCCTATATCTCTCTGCTATGTGATTCATAGGTGTGGAACCATCCTTCTAAACCAAAAAAGAGGATAAATACAAATTCAAAGTCGAGTAATACGCAATGGCAGGTGTATGAAACCCGTGAGGCTATTTTAACATCATGGCGGCCATTTTGGAAGCCACGAACTTGGATGTAACTTCCAATTTTCAAACGGAAAATGGGCCTTGTGAGATGTCTATCACTTGAACAATCACAATAGAAAAATGATGGTGTCTTTCGTTTGAGCATTGCATTGTGAATTCACCAGCGTTGACAAATGCTCCTTCCTTACGCGAAAACTGATGGGGTTAACATACGCAAAACTCATTGACATCGTTCTTCTATCAGGAGGGAATAACACCCATGTCATCACAGAGGATCTTATGCAACGCCACCCATTGCTCACAGTGCTGTTGTGAAACATTTCATGTTCCTGTGATACAGCCCAGTGCTGGTTCAGCAGGTAGCCTGCATCTTAGGGGCATACAGGAGAGCTTTGGGCGTATAACCTCTCAAGATGACAAATTCGACGCTTCATCGAGAAAGTTACGCACCTCGATTCGCATTTTGGTTCAAATCTACATCCAGCAAATCCAAATAGAGCTATCCACGGTTTACGTTTATCGAGTAAGGAGAATGCTCCAGTGCTTCCTTCTGAAGGGGGAACAGGAGACTCATTTCCCCACATCTATGCATTCAGAGCTTTTTCTCCATTGACAGGATCTTAAGCCTTTATCTTCCTTGTTCCAGTATCAAGAAAAGCAGTTCAAATCAAATTTCAAACATGTTTTTTCTATTTTCATTGATAATACGCAACGTTCTGGTTTTATAAGATTTGGCTTGTGTATGTACATTTCATGGAACTAAACTGTATTTTTTTTTAGTTTTGAATTGCCACATGTACAAGAGATTAGATCTACAGAGAATTGTTATTTTTGTCATTATTCTTTGGTATCAACTGCGCAACGTTTATCATAAAGACTTTCTTCACCAAAATCTACTTTCTTATTTGGTTATCCGTAATAACATCTACTTGGCTACTCTTCAAATCACACGTAAGTGCCTGGCAGAGGGTGCATCGAACAAACCTTCACAATTATTCTCTATTACTCCAATCTTGAAGTGCGTGCGAAAAAAACGAACACCTATATCTTTTCGTGCGAGCTCTGATTTCCCTTATTCTTTTACAGTTATCGTTTCTCCCTATTTAGGGCGGTGTCAACAAAATATTTTGGCTTACGGAGGAGAATATTGGTGATTGAAATTTCGTGAGGATATTCGGCCGCATCGAAAAGCGGCTTTGTTTTCATGATGACCACCCCGAATCCTGTATCATGTCCGTTACACCCCCTCCCCTATTTCGGGATAATACAAAACGTGCTCCGCTTCTTTGAACTTTCTCGGTGTGCTCCGTTAATCCTATCTGGTAAGGATCCCAGATCGTGCAGCAGTTCTCCAAAAGGGAACGGACAAGCGTAGTGTAGGAAGTCTCTTTAGTAGATCTCTTACATCCTCTGAGTGTTCTGCCAATAAATCGTGTAGGAAGTCTCTTTAGTAGATCTCTTACATCCTCTGAGTGTTCTGCCAATAAATCGCAGTCTTTGGTTTTCCCTCTCCCACAATGTTTTGTAAGTGTTCGTTTCAGTTTAAGTTGTTTTAATTATATTTCCTAGATATTTAGTCGAATTTACGGCACGTAGATTAGACTGATTTACCTTGTAACCGAAGATTAACGGACTCATTTTAGCACTCATGTGGATGATCTCATACTAATATCTTCGGTCTGTGGCTGACTGCAAAATTATCATGTTTGTCGACTTCCCAATGACATTTTTTTTCCTGCCTCCTGTCTGTCTTACATAAAGTTATACCCTTAACAAGAAAATAAATTATTGTCGTCAGAAATACCTCCTCGTGTTTCTCTTTTGCAGCGCCATTACTTTACACTACATTAAAAACCACAAAATTTTATTTTATTAACTTTACGGCAAGTTAACTTACCAATAAAGAGACTCCTTAGCTGAGCTCACACTTTCATTACATCGTCCTTCATTTGTCATAATTTTTAAATAGTGTGTGAATTTTAATTTTTATACCGTTTTCTGTTTTTTTACATTCTTCCTATCTTCTGCAAGACCGAAGTTACTGAAGTCCTGTGCTGTATCCACGTGATTTTAGGCAACAGGGTAATGTCAGTTCCTGTCTAAAGAGTAGCAAGCCATAACTTTGCTAAATATCTGTATATGAAATATATCATCACTTGTGCGACATGTTTAGTGCTAAGTAGCTCGCTATCTACGTTCAAGCCATTGTATAAAAATTTACAGAAGGAGTATTACTAAAATATGAGACGTTACTACAGATCTGAAGATGATAACTTAGTTTTACCCAACACCTGTTATCAACAATAAAGTTTCTTTTATAGCGATCTCGGATAAGAAGGAATCACTACCGATCGCCCCTCAGAGCTCAACATAAGTCAACGTATACATTGAAGCTTGTTCGGCTTACTACGAATAACTTCTTTGTCTGATTGTATTCAGTACTAAGATTGGTCCCTATTGAATTTTGTTACCGAATCTAGAAATTGTGTCTGCAAGAGAAAGCTTAAGAAATTCCAAAAGCGCTTTACTCAATGAACTGAAACAAAATGACGACTAACTTCGCTTCCCCGCATATTCCTACACAGCTTCCTATACTGTACATTGCGATACAGTTTAGTGAAGAAAGCGTCTTCCTACCTGAAGGACTGATCGTTTTGTTTCACAGAACATATCCGTAACACTCCTGCGTCTTTGGGCTTACCGATAACAAATTTAGCAGCAAGCTTTCGAATTACTTCGATGTTATCTTTTAACATGACTGGTGACGATCCCAAAGACTCTAGCAGTGTATAAATACGGGTCGCACAAGTGTTCTGTACGACACGCTCATTTACATACGAGCTCCTTTGCCTAGAATTCCGCCAGTAAACCGAACTCTACAATTCACCTTCTCTACAATAGATCTTACGTGCTCGTTCCATATCACGTCACTTTGTAACGATACGCCCAGATATTTTAACGACATGACTGTTAAAGACATACATTGCCAATATTGTGTCCGGACATTATATTTTCTTCATTTTATCACGCCAAACTGAGATTTCTGACAAATTATCCTATATCCTCCTACGATAACTCATCGACGATGCTTTTCCATACACTACGGCATCGCCAGCAAACAGTCGCTGATTGCTGCTCATTCCAATCTTCAATTACTTGAAGTATATGGGGATTTAAAGGCTCCTACGACACTTGCATGCAGTACTCCTACTGATGGCCTTCTCTCTGATGAACAATCGCAGTGCAGGAAGTCGTATTGGGTTCCATTATCTGAAAGTTTTCTAGACACTATCTGAGAATCCATCCGATATGTGCAAAACTTCTGCAGTCTGTAGTGAGGCACAGTGTCGAACGCTTTCCGGATAACTGGGAATATGGAATCTTCCTGTTGTCCTTCATCCACGATTCACAGGATATCGAGTGAGAAAAGGGCACGCTGAGTTTAGAACTAGCGACGCTTCCTAAATCAGTATATATTTGTGGATATAATCTTTTCATAATATTCATTATATTCGACGTTGTTTCTCGAGAACTATGAATTGAACCGATGCTAAGCAGACGATAGTGTTTCTCAAACTATTGTTCGCCAGGAGCACTGTATTCTTTATGACGATAGCAGTCTTTCAGCAGGCACCTGTGTGCACGTAAATTCGCTGGTAGATTTTACTGTCACCGTAAAAGCCTAGTAAACACGGGATCGAATCGAAAATGCATAGCTTAAGAGCTACGAGCATTTGTTTACTATGCTACTGTGAAACACATGTCTTCCACTGAACAAGTGCTCATTTGTATGAATTTCGACCTAATTTTTTTCCTGTTTTGATCCATACTACAACGTCTGAAAGACTGTAGGTAGAGTTCTGGTCAAATAAGTATCTTCAGTTGCCGAATGTCGCGAGATACCTCCTAATATCGTATCGGACCTTCTTTTTCCCGGCGTAATAAAGCATCTCGACGTAGCATGGACTCAACAAGTCGCTGGAAGTCCCTGCAGATATACTGATCGATATTGCCTCTACAGCCGTCCGTAATTGCGAAAGTGTTGGCTGTGCATGATTTAGTACACGAACTAACCTCTCGATCATGTCCCTTAAATTAACGATGGGATTCATGGCTGGCGATATTGGTGATCCATCATTTGCTCGAATTGTCCAGAGTGTCATTCAAGCCAATCGCGAATGACTGTGGCCCGATGACGTGGTACATTGTCATCCATGAACATTCGTTCGTGGTTTGGGTACGTAAAGTGCATTACTGGCTGAAAATGTTATCCGAGTAGCCGAACATAACAGTTTCCGACCAATAATCGGTTCAGTTGCACCAGAGGACGCAGTCCATTCTATACAAACACAGCCCACAGCATTACTGAGACACCACCAGCTGGCACACGGCCTTCTTAACAACTTGGGTCCATGGCTTCGTGAGGTCTGCACGACACTCGAATACCAAAATGAGCTCTTATCAACTGAAATAGGGACTCATTTGACGACGCTACGGTTTTCCCGTCTCTAGGGTCCAACCGATAAGGTCACGAGTTCAGGAGAGGCTCGGCAGGAAATGGCGTGCTGCTGGCAAATACACTGGCGTCGGCCGTCTGTTTCCACAGACCTTTAACGCAAAATATTGCCAAATTATCCGAACGGGTACGTTCGATGCACGTCCCACAGTGATTTCTGCGATTATTTCACGCAGCGGCTCGAGTCCTTTAGCACTGACAACTATAAAGAAGCGCCGCTGCTTCCGATCGTTAATTGATAGCTGTCGGCCTCTGCGTCGTCCGTGGTGAGAGGTTAAGCATGAAATCGGGTATTTCCGGCACTCTTGACATTGTGGATGTCGGAATATTGAGTTCCCTGACGATTTCCGACAGCACCTGTGGTGCAGGGGTAGCTTCTTGGATAGTAATCAAATCTTCCTTGGTTCCAGATGAGAATTCCGCCATCACTTAAATTCTGAATAAAAATCATCATCTTTGGCTTCCGAAGACTTCCGGCACAATCAGTCGCTCTCATTCTGTCAATGGCCTTGTCGAAGAGGGAGTAGGTGTAGACAAAGGTTCAGGGCACTCACTTGCCACTGGGGTGGAAAACTGCAACAGAGGGTGGAATAATCAGCAACGACAACAGTACGAAGAAGCCACTGCACTGAAAACACGTAATGTGTATCCACAGGAATTGTGACCTGTAATTGTAAAAGTGTCATGCCGATCTGAGCATTAGCAAAACATTCCGGACTAGTCCCTCATTCGAGTTTCTGGGACTGGATTGCCAAGGGAGAGGTGATTATCGATAAGAGATTGAATAACAAACAAAGGATTACGCTCTACGAAATCTGTAAAGGGAAATGCAGAGACTCAATCTAGTGATAGGGGAAGGGGGGAGAGTTACAGTGATGTGAAATGGAAAGAGGACCAGAATTTCGGGTCAGGTAAGTATAGGGGAATATCAACAGCAGCAGAGAGTGATATAAAAGGAGTAGGATTCGTTATGAATAGCAAGATAGAGCAGAGTGTGTGTTACTGTGAACAGTTCAGTGATAGGGCTGTTTTTATCAGAATCGACAGCACACCAATACCGACATGACATTTTAGGTATAAATGCCGAAGTCGCAAGCAGAAGATCAAGAAAGTATGTGAGGATACTGAACGGGTAATTCAATACGTAAAGGGCGATGTAAACCTATTACTAATGGGGAACTGGA
The DNA here is from genome assembly GCF_021461395.2 of Schistocerca americana. Taxonomy (NCBI): domain Eukaryota; kingdom Metazoa; phylum Arthropoda; class Insecta; order Orthoptera; family Acrididae; genus Schistocerca; species Schistocerca americana. The sequence continues at coordinate 763,683,535 of NC_060121.1, read as the reverse complement.
CTGCAGCTGTAGGGAAGGAGTAGAAGAAGGGGTTACGGAAAAGACGGGGTGGTACTGGGAATGAGAGAGGAGTTCTGTAATAAATTTCAGCTAGTAACAACGAATACTCTGCTGAAGAATCTCAAGAGGAGGAGGTATATTAGGGAAAGGCTGAGAGATACGGGAAGATCTCAATTAGATTATATCATGGCCAGCCAGAGATTCCAAAATAAAATACTGGGCTGTAAGGCGTACTCAGAACAGATACCAGCTCAGATCACTGTTTAATAGTACTAAGAAATGAAGAGATACGCTTGAAGTCCTCCAAAACTGTAGATACTACGACATGTAATAGCTCAGTAGGCAGTTCTGTTGGTGAGGAATGGACGTCTCTAAAAGGGACAATCACAGATATTGGAAAGAAAAACATAGGTACAAAGAAGGTAGCTGCCAAGAAACCATGTGTAACAGAAGAAAAAACATCAGTTGTTGATGAAAGAAGGAAGTAGAAAAATGTTAAAGGAATTCAGGAATACAGACATATAGGTCGCTTAGAAATGAAGTAAACACGAAGTGTAGGGAAGCTAAGGCGAAGTGACAACATGAGAAATGTGAAGAAATCGAAAAAGAATTGACTGTCGAAAGGACTGACTCAAAAAAAGTGAAGGCAACATTCCGTGATATTAAAAGTGAGGGTGGTAACATTAAGAGAGGAATGGGAATTTCACTGTTAAATTCAGAGGAGACAGCGGAAGGTGGAAAGAGTCGACTGAAGGTCTCTATGAGGAGAAGACTTGTCTGATGGTGCGATAGAAGGAGAAGCAGGAACCGATAGAAGAGAAATGAGGGATCGAGTGTTAGTATTACAATTTAAAAGAATTCTGGAAACTTAAGATCAAATAAGGCAGAAACGGGGGATAACATTCCATTATTATTTCTGAAATCATTTGAAAGTGGCAACAAAATGACTATTTACGTTGGTGTGTAGAATACATGTGTCTGGCGATATACCATCTGACTTTCGGAAAAATGTCGTTCACACAATTCCGAATACTGCAAGATCTGAGAAGCCCAAGAACTGTCGCACAATCAGCTTAACAAATGGTTTAAATGGCTCTGAGCACTATGGGACTTAACTTCTGAGGTCATCACTCCCCTAGAACTTAGACCTACTCAAACTTAACTAACCTAAGGACATCACAAACATCCATGCCCGAGGCAGGATTCGAACCTGCGACCGTTGCGGTGTCGCGGTTCCAGACTGTAAAGCCTACAACCCCTCGGCTTACCCGGCCGGCTCTGCTTAACAACTCGCTTATCCAAGTGAGAAAAGAAATCTTGGAAACTCTTAAATAACGATCAGTTTCGCTTTGAGAAAGGTAAACGCACCAGAGAGGCAGTTCTGACGTTGCGGTTTATCGAAATTCTGAAGAATACAGGGGTTATCTGTAGGGATAATTTGGCAATATTGTATATGTACAAGAGCCAAGTGTGGAAGGCCAAGAGCGAAGTGTTCGAATTAAAAATGGTGTAAGACATTGATGCAGTCTTTCGCCCCTACTGTTCAGTCTGTAAATTGAAGGGACAATGATGGAAATAACAGAAAGGTTCAAGAATGGAATTTCAATTCGAGGTGAAAGGATCTCAGTGATAAGATCCGCTGATGATGTTGCTGCACCCAGTGAAAGGGATGGAGTGTTACAGAATCTGTTGATTGGGATGAACAGTCTAATGAGTAGAGATTATGGACTGAGATCAAATCGAAGAAAGAAGAAAGCAATGAGAAGTAGCAGAAATGCGTACAGCGAGAGATTTAGCGTCAGGACTGGTGATCACGAAGTCGATGAAGTTAATGAATTCTTCAACCTAGGCGGGTAACTTATGACGTACGGAGCAACGACGATATCAAATGCAGACTGGTACTGACGAAAAGGGGATTCCTGGCCAAGAGAAGGGTGCTAGTACCAAATATAGGCCTTAATTTTTGGAAGAAATTTATGAGACGGTACGTTTGGAGCACAGCAATGCATATTACTGAAACATGGAACAGCGGATCAGAAGAGAATCTAAGCATTTGAGATGTGCAGCAAACGAACGTTGAAAATTAGGCAACCGGCCAGGATGGCCGAGCGGTTCTACAGTCAGGAACTGCGTGAGCGTTACGGTCGCAGGTTAGAATCCTTCTCGGGCATGGACGTGTGTAATGTCCTTAGGTTGGTTATGTTTAAGTAGTTGTAAGTTCTAGGGGACTGATGACCTCAGAAGTTGAGTCCCATAGTGCTCAGAGCCATTTGAACCATTTTAAAATTAGGTGGGCTGATAAGGGAAGGTACGAGGGGGTCCAGCGCACAATCCGCGAGGAACACTGAAAAAGAGAAGGGACGGGATGTTAGGACACATCTGGGAATAGCTTCTATGGTACTAGAGAGAGCTGTAGAGGGTAAAAAATGTAAAGGAAGACAGAGATTGGAATTCATCCAGCAAATAATTGAGTGTGTAAGTTCCAAGTGCTGCTCTGAGGTGAAGAGGTTTCAGTTGGCACAGGACAGGAATTCATGGCGGTCACGTTGGAATACTTTTCACATGAATCAGCTAGGTAGAGGCGACAGTACGGCAACCGCACTGTCCTTTTATTCCTCGTGTGCGTGATCTGTATGTGTGCATATCTCTGCCCCATGACTTTCGTCGCTTCCGTGTGTATCATCGCCGACTGCGAGTCGCGCACACGTGCTGGATGGCTGTAGCACGGTCGGCGTCACACACGCCAGCCATCTGCTGTAAAGTGGTGGTGCGGCCTCGCTGCACGGCTCAACTGCAGCGTGGGCGTCGCCACGCAGTGTTGCGCCAGCTGACTGTCAGCAGAGAGTGCCGCGGCCGCCCGCCGCTAGGGAGCGCTCGTAGCGTCAGCAACGGCAGCGGCAGCGGCAGCGGAGGCCGCGCAGTGCGAGCGCGCGACACCGCCCACACAGCCGAGCCGCCCACATTCCGCCGCGTCGTGTCGCGTCGCGTCGCGTCTCGGCTTGTTGCGCCGCCTGCGACAGCTGGGCCTCCGCCGTCGCCCACGCGTCTCATCAGCTCAGATGACACCTGTGAGTAGCGACCGATGCATGCGCGCTCTCTCACGTCTATCCGTTTAGCTTACCACTGCTCGCCTCCGTAGCTGAGTGGCCAGCTCGGCAGAAAGCCGTACGAGGGAACCTAGTTCGCTTCCCCGCTGGGTCGAAGATTTTCCCGGGTCGGGAACTGTGTCGTTTGTTGTCTTCATCATCACTCCTTCCTCATCGACACCCTAGTCGTCCAAGTGGCGTCAACTAAAAAGATTTGCACCAGGCGATCAACCTACCTGACGGGAAGCACCTAGCCTGAGGCGCATTTAATGTATCTTCCAACTTCGAGTGATGTGCAACAACACACACTAAGCTGAAACCGTAACTCCAATGGTGCTGTTGCTGAGCACAAGTTTGAAGAGATTTAGCGTCTAATGCAGTGATTTCAAAGTTCTTTGCTCAAGCGCCAATACTGACACCGTGTGGTGGTACTTGGGGCTGCATATACACCGATCCGATTATTGGTAACCTATATGAATTAGTATGTTACCAACCTATAATAGAAAAGCTATAGTAAAGCCGCGGTACGTTGGCGACCCACCCGCAAAGTAAGGATAGTTAAAAGTCGCCAACATACGGAACAGTTCCTGCCGACTGTTCTCTGTTTCAGATTGCTGCCACTTTCAGTGACCCGAAATATATCACACTATAATAGACTGACGGAGTGCTGTTGTGTTGTCTGTACGAGTGGATGATTAATTGATTGTAACAGTACTTGTACTTAAATTTAAACACGTTGCACAATATGAAGCGCGATCAAAAAGTGTACTAAATCGTTTGAATGTACTTTTCTTCTGTTCACTGCATTGTGTTACAACAGCCTTAATTTAATTTCGTGTTCCTTGCTACAAACACATGCCGCGTTTGAAAGTGATCGTCACTATTATGTCCATTAACAAATACATGTTACTTCCGTGCTAAAATTTATACCTCAGCGGGTGATCGGTCTGAGCCGCGCACGCCCGTCCGTTGTCAGTACTGGAAGACAGAGAGTAAAACTTTCCCCTTGTCACATCCTCTAACCCTTTAGTGGCCGTGCTACTTAGCCTCTGCCCCTGAGGCAAGCCTCCAGCATTACTTATCTCATGACCGAGCTCACGTACATCAATCAAAATTGAGAACATCGTAAAGTATTACTGTCTCTGTTAGTATTTTTGTTTGTTACTGAGCGGGAAAAAAACACTCACGAGTGGTTCTTGACGCTAATTCACGTCTTAGGATTCGGCTCTTACTTGCCAGATGTATATTACTATATATTACGGCTGAGGACCGCAGGCCGTACAAAAACTTGATTTGGGTCGCATTCGGCCCGCGGGCTGCAAATTTGGTGATCCCTGGTCTATGGCCTCCAGTCTCTCACTCATCCTCCAGGACGGAATTCATTTACCCTATCTGCCTGTGTCAGAGTGCAAGTGTGAGAAAGTTTTCTAAATTTTTGCGTAGCGTGCATCTGAGGCGGTACCAGGATATCGACACGATATTCACGTACTGACATGTGAAAAATCGCGGTAGAACCGATTCAGCTTGACTGGCACATGGACCATGTGTAATCCTGGTCAGACTCTCCTTCCAGTGTCACGGAAGCGGAGCGTAAACGCGCTCCGGTATCCAGCCCGCTCCCCGCGAGAGTACCCTGAAACTTGAACCAGCAGTGATTTTCAATATCGTGATTCAGTAGTTAAAGGGTACTGCCATTTCCTTAATTGGTCTTAACCGGCGTGGTCCGTGTAGTTCCGTTCGTTAGATCCCATGGTTATGCTCAACTTTAATGTACTTTTATGGAAAGGCTCATGAAGTATACAACCCACAGATGTTACGCAAAATTTCAGACCACTATTTCATTTAATTAAGAAATCAACGGATAACACATGAATGACAAGCTACCAATGGAACACCACGTATATTTGCTGGAACAGGTACCCGTTTATTTTATTTTCATGAATTTATTCTTTGCTTCGCTACCCTCTTTTGCTGTTCATGTTAAAACAGCAATTATTATGGGGCTAAAGGGTTTTCTCTATGGGTCATTACTGAATGGGTTAATGTCAATGAAAGAGGAGATCTTTTAAAAGAATACCTATATATCTTTCAAATGGACAAGACAAGACAAGACAAGACAAGAAACTAAAGGTGGTAATAGCTTTCACTAAATTATTCTTGGTCTCCTAAGACATAAGGTATCGTAACACATGGCTTAAGAGTGAAACCAGGACGGGCTCTGATTCTTATATTCATCTTCCTGTAGACATAGCAGCTCACACCAATGACCAACTTAAGCAAAGTTATTATTCTCAGCACCCGTACAAGGTGGACAAAGCAAATGTTGACAAATTGTTTTGGTGGTCACAACTTCAAATAACCCACATGCCGTTGAACGACATGTAACTGAATGAATGTACATAATTTATCAATTAACGCTAGGTCATTCTTTAATCAGCAATGTACAGAATCTTGGATACAAGGATGCATGTCTAATGCTGCCACAGGGAGACTGGTGCGGGAATAGAACGCTGTGATAGCAACAAGAAGTTATTTTGAGGAATTATTTTGACTGAACATAAAATTTCCTTATAACATATAGGTCGTACAAGAAATATTTTTATTAACCACACTATCAGAACGAAGCAGATAGCTGCACATCAATGACGGAAACAAGTGGAATTACATCAATTACCAGGAATCACAATGCATAGGGTAAAATCCTTACGGGAAACAGAGGCAGATTAAGCCACAATTAAGCTAACTCTTAATGGATATAAACTCATTTAGACAGTCAATCAGGACTCTGTTAATCGGCAACACAGCAAAATGGTGGTTACTGGAGGGTGGACCCTGATTACAAAGAAATTATCGAAAAATTCAAATTCCCAGACAAAATTATTACAGCCTCACTGACTTAAAATAAGCGAACATTACAGTTATGAGGGATCACGCGAAAGGGCATTTTCGGACTATTTAACCATAGACTTAGTTAGTGGCGAGAACATGTGTTTGAAGACCATTCACAAAGAAGTCAGTATTAAATTCGTAAAATTCCCAGATAAGTTTGTTACCGCTTTAACAAACTTATACCACAAGAAAAACCACCCGAAACTATAATATATACGTAGTTTAACTGAAGTACCACAAATGTGAGGGGGGGGGGGGGGGGGAGGAGGAGACATCTCCAAGTTCCACACTCAAAGAAGTAGCCTTAATTTCCACGGCAGATGATTTTGTACTTGATTCTACAGGGAACACCCGCGCGCAAACTCATGGTTCATACTCTATCTGAATGGTCACGACTGTTCCCTCTTTATCACTTAATCTGCCAAAATAAAAACAATTAAGACATCCCTTACAGTTTTACGGATTGCAGTGGTGGTGTAAGTTAACTTATTAGCGTTTTCTTTCACTAACCAGGACATTCTAACAGCTTTCCTTGTACTCTTACCTGAGGATCCCCTACAGTACGTCCACACACTTCTCCACCCACCCCAACTACTTCAGTATGGCAAAACGACAGAGGCAGCGGTTCCTCGTTCAGATTCAATGGTGGGGTACGTTCTTTTGGGCTGTTGCCAACCTAACATCGCCTAACCTGGTGACTCCGTTTATCTCTGGTACAAACTTAACTTTGCTCAATTTACCCACGTAGGTTAGGTTGATAATATATCAGTCTACTCCCACTATCTATGGTTAGATCTAAGCTTTCCTATCTTTATATCACTCTCACCCTCTTACATTCAACAATAGGAAAGAAAATAGATGCAAGGAAAAGAAGTGTCACATATTAAATAAGCACGAATGGGTTCAACTTTCTGTCTATTAGGCGTAATGATGATGATGAAGTCCCATGCTTCTTTGCAGAGCGTAGGGGAACGATGCGGAAGACCCGCACCGCTTTACTAGGCAAGGTCCTAGTGGAGGTGGTTTGCCATTGCCTTCCTCCGACCGTGATAGATGATGATGATGAAGACGACACAACAACACCCAGTCATCTCGAGGCAGGAAAAATCCCTGACCCCGCCGGGAATCGAACCCGGGACCTTGTGCTCGGGAAGCGAGAACGCTACCGCGAGACCACGAGCAGCGGACTTGTTAACATAAAAAGGATATGATCATTTAGATATCATTTAACGATGTCAAATTGGGATCGAGTGAAGGCGGAAACTGGAGCTGAGCTGACAGTACCTCTTCAGTAGAGCTGACGAATACGAAGGTGCAGCAGTGTTCTCACCTGCGTCATGGCAGAGAGTGTTACGCCAATCTCAGTCAGTGAAGCCGCCAAGAGCGTTGCACGTTGCGTGGGTTATAACTGCAGTCTCTCGCTGTGATATGAAAGAAGTCTGTTTTGGAACTGTATCACACTTCATCAGCGAAAAATGCAGCAATCTGCTCACCATTTACGTGATTTGAAATGTATTTTTCCCCCTGACATGCAGCGATTTTCACTGAACGATACTGATTATTTGTCTCTCACATACATCGCACTATACTACTACATACTTAGAAAACTGGTCGCGGTGGCCGAGCGGTTCTAGGTGCTTCAGTCCAGAACCGCACAACTGCTACGGTCGCAGGTTTGAATCCTGCCTCGGGCATGGATGTGTGTGATGTCCTTAGGTTAGTTAGGTTTAAGTATTTCTACGTTCTAGGGCACTGATGACCTCAGATGTTAAGTCCAATAGTGCTCAGAGCCATTTGAACCACTTTTGACCATATTTAGAAGTTCTTTTAAGGAGTACAAATTGTTGGCTAATAGATATGCTTTAATTTGATGTCTGAAGTTAATTTATTTATCTATTTAAAGTTTTACATCATCACGAATGTGGTCAAGCATTTTTGTGGCTGATTAACTCACTCATTTCTGTGCCACAAAAAGTCTGAGTCAAATTAAAGCGTTTTAAAAAGTTTCTGTGAATTTTTTAACACTTTTAAAGTTTTTCTGTATATTGAATTGGTCACATTTGACATAAAAAATATTTACAACGTGACGATCAGTTCCGGTAGCTTAACTCTTCAGCTCGTATGTAGAATTATAAATACACTCGTAGTCTACAAGATCTTTGCGTCGTTTCTAACGTTCTTATTTTAAATCTCCAGGTAAAATGTGCTATAAACGGCCACAATATACATAGCACATTTTTACCTGTGGATTTGAAGAAAGAACGTTATGGACAATGCAACCGTCTTTTCCATTGCTACTGCATTTATAATAATACATGTGATCTGAAGATGGTAGTTAAGCTACCGCAACTGGTCATCATGCAGTAAATATTTTTTTATAACAAACGACAGTAAGATAACACATGGAAATATTTTCAAACTTTTAAAAAGTCTTAGATGAGGGTGAATAGCTTAACCCATTTCTGTTTCTAGTATTTTACTTATGAATGTTACTACGGTTTCCAGACTGACTGCTTACAAAAATCTGAAAAAGGATTTAATATATTGTGAGGCTGTTGCCAGTAGTCTCCCTGTTTAAATAGCTACCTGCAGGAGTTTGTAGAGTGGACGCCAAACACTATCCTTATTACACGCTTTTATGCAAAAAACACTTGTTTCCTCAATGACGAATTGTCCCAGAATGTGAGAATCATAGACATCAAAATGTTCAAATGTGTGTGAAATCTTATGGGACTTAACTGCTAAGGTCATCAGTCGCAAAGCTTACACACTACTTAAGTTAAATTATCCTAATGACAAACACACACACCCATGCCCGAGGGAGTACTCGAACCTCCTCCGGGACCAGCCGCACAGTCGATGACTGTAGCGCCATAGACCGATCGGCTAAGCCCACGCATCTGACATCATACAAGAGAATATGATAAGAGAGATTGCAGTATGTACTGAAGTAGGCAGACGAAAAAATTTACTTCACGCCTACGATAATGCAATAGTGTAGAAAACAGCTAGTTGTGGTACGAAGCGAACTCAGTCAAGTACCTCACAGTACCTTTCAGGTTATATGTGTTACATAGGTCTTGTAGTCTACAGAAAGTTAAACGTTATTTTCCTACCCCATTTTTTCAATTATTTCATCGTCGATGAAATGTGACGATGTTGTAATAACTGATAACATGAATCAAATAGTTGTTAAATTACACAACTTAGAACCAAAAAACCTATTGCTCAGTGTTGAAGAATAACAGACGCAGGAGTTACTAACCAACCAACTCACTTAAATAAAAAATGGCAGTATTACAATCTTCGAACGTCAAAGCAGACTTCAATTTTATTTAGGCGTTATCGAGCAGCCGGTTGTTAGAGGAAATGTTGAATGTAATAATCATCCTCAAACTTTATGTAACGCAGATATAGGCTCACTCCTCTGGAAATTAATCTCTAGATGCAAAATAAACAAGGCAGACAGGTAAAGTTATGTAGTTATTACACTTTGATTTTGTGTTCACGTAGCTGAAAGTGGTAAAAGCAATAACACAGTTCGTCTCTTGTAGCAAATTATCATCTCACTTCGACCATTCTGTTAATGTTATTCTTCCATCTCTCTGCTTGTATCTATTATGAATGTACCTGACTGTCCATCGTAGTATCTGGGACCTATGATTCTACCTATTCAATTTCCAGGCCCCTAGATTGTAGCATGTACTAATGATTTACTAAAAGGATTTTTTATGATTACCCTATAACTTTCCTTCCTTTGTGGTTGACGCAGTTATTCTGTTATCCTCTTCTATGATTATCATCACGAAATTCGTGTTTAAAAATAACTGAATTTAAGACTCTGAGTACAAGTTACACAAATTTATCGGAATGCTCTAAATATTCGAGTTAGTAAATTAAATATTACGTTCATTGATCCCTGTATTTCTGTTTATGTTTATCGTAAGCACTTCATTGGCTTAGTTTGTTCAAAAATTCGCGGTTATCATGTTAACAGAATGTAAAGGGACACACAGACGCACAGAGACACAAAGCTATGTATGCAACCACCAAAACGCAGAATCCATACATTTTGATCGTTCCATAGCCATGGGATTCAAAACCGTAGAAATTTTAACTGTGAAGATATAAAAGACGTTATCGTTTCGCGGTCCATCATATATATATAATTCCATCATGGGACTCTCTATTCGGTAAAACAGATGACATAATTTCGTGCTTAGTATCGTCGAATTACTTGTTACCCAGATGACTATAAATGGGTGTGTCTTCTACATTACTTGTTACCTAAATTCTACTTAACCTAGTAACATCTCCTCTCTATAGACCACAGAACAAGTTGACCCACTTACTGTAACCACTCTAGGGAGTTTTTTTCAAAAAGTCGCAAGAATATATTCATTAGCGCTGTGAACAGAATAGCCATGTTATGTTACAAGTTGCAACTTATCGGTTCTTGTCATGGTGTGCCGAGAAACATGTCATAAGATTTCCGGTACAGTCCTGCTCTAAAGTTGAAATCTAGCAAGAAATTGACAGATACAGTCTTAAACGGATCCCTTGGAAGATCTCCCATCAGGCACAACTTTATGCTGAATAATATGCAGTTTCTTGTTTACTTAAAACACCAGGAATCCTACATCTGCACCAAGACAATGTGCCACTTCATCGCGTCTTGTGTCACCACTGTGATTCCGTGTACATTCCAGGGGCGTGAGTCTTCTTGCTTGATCAATCTATACTTTTCACGGACAAATCTCAGTGGGTTTTGGGGTGTGATTTGAAAATATTGGCTCTTCATGAGCCTGGAACGATTTCGGTATCTTGTAATTTCCAAGTACTAACAATTAACCTCTATAGTCAAGACGTACAACGTGCTACTCCTTGCTGGGAAGGTGTTTGTTGCTACAGGGTGTTTCAAAAATGACCGGTATATTTGAAACGGCAGTAAAAACTAAACGAGCAGCGATAGAAATACACCGTTTGTTGCAATATGCTTGGGACAACAGTACATTTTCAGGCAGAAAAACTTTCGAAATTACAGTAGATACAATTTTCAACAACAGATGGCACTGCGGTCTGGGAAACTCTATAGTACGATATTTTCCACACATCCACCATGCGTAGCAATAATATGGCGTAGTCTCTGAATGAAATTACCCGAAACCTTTGACAACGTGTCTGGCTGAATGGCTTCACATGCAGATGAGATGTACTGCTTCAGCTGTTCAATTGTTTCTGGATTCTGGCGGTACACCTGGTCTTTCAAGTGTCCCCACAGAAAGAAGTCACAGGGGTTCATGTCTGGCGAATAGGGAGGCCAATCCACGCCGCCTCCTGTATGTTTAGGATAGCCCAAAGCAATCACACGATCATCGAAATATTCATTCAGGAAATTAAAGACGTCGGCCGTGCGATGTGGCCGGGCACCATCTTGCATAAACCACGAGGTGTTCGCAGTGTCGTCTAAGGCAGTTTGTACCACCACAAATTCACGAAGAATGTCCAGATAGCGTGATGCAGTAATCGTTTCGGATCTGAAAAATGGGCCAATGATTCCTTTGGAAGAAATGGCGGCCCAGACCAGTACTTTTTGAGGATGCAGGGACGATGGGACTGCAACATGGGGTTTTTCGGTTCCCCATATGCGCCAGTTCTGTGTATTGACGAAGCCGTCCAGGTAAAAATAAGCTTCGTCAGTAAACCAAATGCTCCCCACATGCATATCGCCGTCATCAATCCTGTGCACTATATCGTTAGCGAATGTCTCTCGTGCAACAATGGTAGTGGCGCTGAGGGGTTGCCGCGTTTGAATTTTGTATGGATAGAGGTGTAAACTCTGGCGCATGAGACGATACGTGGACGTTGGCGTCATTGGACCGCAGCTGCAACACGGCGAACGGAAACCCAAGGCCGCTGTTGGATCACCTGCTGCACTAGCTGCGCGTTGCCCTCTGTGTTTGCCGTACGCGGTCGCCCTACCTTTCCAGCACGTTCATCCATCACGTTCCCAGTCCGTTGAAATTTTTCAAACAGATCCTTTATTGTATCGCTTTTCGGTCCTTTGGTTACATTAAACCTCCGTTGAAAACTTCGTCTTGTTGCAACAACACTGTGTTCTAGGCGGTGGAATTCCAACACCAGAAAAATCCTCTGTTCTAAGGAATAAACCATGTTGTCTACAGCACACTTGCACGTTGTGAACAGCACACGCTTACAGCAGATAGACGACGTACAGAATGGCGCACCCACAGACTGCGTTGTCTTCTATATCTTTCACATCACTTGCAGCGCCATCTGTTGTTGAAAATTGTATCTACTGTAATTTCGAAAGTTTGTCCGCCTGAAAATGTACTGTTGTCCCAAGCATATTGCAACAAACGGTGTATTTCTATCGCTGCTCGTTTAGTTTTTATTGCCGTTTCAAATATACCGGTCATTTTTGAAACACCCTGTATAATGGCGATGACCCTTAACTTATGTTGGAAATACTATTTCATATTTTGCATTCTCTCTCTCAATTTTTCTCGTTTTCTATCCCTAATTTTTGCTAAAGAGAAAAGGGTGTAGAGAATACCTCAGAATACGCAAAACATTAATTCCAAAGAAGGACCATTATTATTTCGCAACCCTACATTAATTTCCTAAAGACTGGAAAGTTGCTCAGGTCACACCAATATTAAGAAAGGTAGTAGGAGTAATCCACTAAATTACAGGCCCATATCGTTAATGTCGATATGCAGCAGGATTTTGGAACATATAGTGTGTTGAAACTTTATGAATTACCTGGAAGAAAACTGTCTATTGACACACAATCACAATGGTTTGGAAAACATCGCTCCTGTGAATCACAACTAGCTCTTTATTCACATAAAGTGTTGATTGCTGTTGACAAGGGATTTCAGAGCGGTTCCGTATTTCTGGGTTTCCGGAAGGCTTTTGACACTGTACCGCACAAGCGGCTTGTAATGAAATTGCGTGCTTATGGAATATCGTCTCAGTTACGTGACTGGATTTGTGATTACCTGTCAGAGAAGTCACAGTACGTAGTAACTGACGGAAAGTCATCCAGTAAAACAGAAGTGATTTCTGGTGTTCCCAAATTTAGTGTTACAGGCCCTTTGTTGGTCCTTATCTATATAAACGATTTGGGAGACAATCTGAGCAGCAGTCTTCGGTTGTTTGCTGATGACGCTGTCGTTTATCGACTAATGAAATCACCAGAAGATCAAAACGAACTGCAAAATGATTTAGAAAAGATATCTGAATGGTGCGAAAAGTGGCAGTTGATCCTAAATAACGAAATGTGTTAGGTCATCCACATGAGCGCTAAAAGGAACTCGTTATCTTCGGTCACTCGATAAATCAGTCAAATATAAAGGCCGTAAATTCAACCAAATACCTAGGTATTACAATTATGAGCCATTTAAATTATTATTATTATTGTTATCGTATGCATCAGTTATAGAAACACACATTTAGCAAAACAAAGAAATATATATAAAAATGAACATGTAAAATCATATATAGTACACAAGTTTTAAAACGGCTCAGACTACACTCGGATGTTGATGGACTCGATCCAGCGGAGTGCCTCGTGGAATGCTTGATGGAGTTTCTCAATGCCACCAGGGAAGCGTCTGATTGGACAGTCATTCACAATGTGGCTCATTGGGTATCACCACAACAACACACACTGTCACTTGAAAAGCCCCACTTGTGTATTTTGTATTTGCACCTACCCTCTTCAGTCCGATATCTGTTTAACTGCACCCACACCTCCCTTGGTTAATGGAAGCCTGGAACTGGAACTGTTGGATTGTCTACAAGTTCGTGGTTTCGGGTTTTTGTAGCTTGCCACTCACGTTTCCACTCTGCGTCCTGGTCGAATCCTGTGGATAGCATTTGGACTTTCGTTTCATATGCTGGTGTTCTAGATTTGAGGCGTTTCCTGGGCAGTGACAGCAAATCGTCATAAAGAGGGATCGAGTTGTTTTCAGAAACTTGCTGACAGAGGTTGTAAAGAGCAGCCTTTCGACGGAGGTATGGTGGACAGATGTTTGAAAGCACTGGTAGTCAGCAAGTAGGTGTAGACCGGACTGAACCACTAATTACTCTCATAACTGAGCTCAGTTGGGCGTCTACTTTCACTACGTGGGCGCTTCGCAGCCAAACTGATGCACAGTATTCTGCAGCAGAGTATACCAGTGGAAGGAATGCTCCTCGGAGGACTGATGGGGTTGCTCCACATATACTGCCTGCCAGCTGTCTCACAAGTATCACTTGTGTTTGTATCATCTGGGCTAAGTTGGAAAGGTGTTTTTTGCATGTTAAAGTTCTGTCCAGAATGACTCCCAGGTATTTTGGGCTTTCGTTGTATCTGACTGTCCCAAGAGGCTCAAAAAATGGCTCTGAGCACTACGCGACTTAACTTCTGAGGTCATCAGTCGCCTAGAACTTAGAACTAATTAAACCTAACTAACCTCAGGACATCACACACATCCATGCCCGAGGCAGGATTCGAACCTGCGACCGTAGCGGTCACGCGGTTCCAGACTGAAGCGCCTTTAACCGCACGGCCACACCGGCCGGCGTCCCAAGAGGGCCGAACTGTGGACTGGAAGGAACACATAGAATATGTTGTGAGAAAGGGTAACCAAAGACTGCATTGTATTCGTAGGACAGATTGAAAATGTAACAGACCTGCTGAGGAGATTGGCTGCACTACTCTTGTCCGTTCAAATGGTTCAAATGGCTCTGAGCACTATGGGGCTTAACATCTATGGTCATCAGTCCCCTAGAACCTAGAACTACTTAAACCTAACTAACCTAAGGACATCACACACATCCATGCCCGAAGCAGGATTCGAACCTGCGACCGTAGCAGTCGCGTGGCTCCGGACTGAGCGCCTAGAACCGCTAGACCACCGCGGCCGGCACTCTTGTCCGTCCTCTTTCAGAATACTGCTGTTGGATCCTTACCAGACAAGGCTGACGAAGTACATCAAAGAAGTTCAAAGAAAGGCTGCATGTCTTGTATTATAGCGAAATATGGGAGAGAGTGTCACAGAAATGTTACAGGATCTGGGCTGGATAACATTAAATGAAAGGCGGTTTTCGTTGCGACGGAAACTTCTCAAGAAATTCCAATCACAAAATTTCTCCTCTGAATGCGAAAATATTTTGTTGACACCGACTTACATATGAAGGAACGATGGCCACGATAAAATAAAGGAAAACGGAGCTCGGACGGAAAGATATAGGTGTTCATTCTTTCCAGGCGCTATACGTGATTGGAAGAACAGAGAATTGTGAAGGTGTTTCGATGATCCCTCTGCCAGGTACTTCAATGTGATTTGCACAGTATCCATGTAGATGTAGATGTAAATAATATCATAAAATTCGTACACACATCAAAATGAGTTTTGCATCACCCCAGTTCCCAGGACTGTTGAAGGCAGACGTTGACTGTGGATATTGTACCACAGACATAGTCCTTTTCACCATTCAGTGATGTCACAAATCCGGCCCAGAGATGTAAACAACCATCCACGAGCAGCGCCTATTAGACGGAGGGGGTCCGACATCCGATCAGTTCCAGTGATTCCACTAGGAATGATGTACGTGTTGTCTGTAGTTCAGTCATGCCTAGACGGTCAAAACCGTGGTTCGATCGGTTCCGCATTGTTTCTGTGTGCCAGGAAGGTCTCTCAACAAGGGAAGTGTCCAGGCGTCTCGGAGTGAACCAAAGCGATGTCGTTCGGACATGTAGGAGATACTACGAGACAGGAACTGTAGATGACATGCCTCGCTCAGGCAGCCCAAGGTAATTACTTCAGTGGATGACTGCTGCCTACAGATTATGGCTCGGAGAAATCCTGGAAGCAACGCCAACTTTTCGGGCAGCCACAGAACGTCGCGTTACGACTCAGACTTTGCGCAATAGGCTGCATGATGCGCAACTTCACTCCCGACGTCCATGGCAAGGTCCATCTTTGAAACCACGACACCATGCAGGGCGGTACAGATGGGTCCAGCAACATGCCGAATAGACCGCTCAGAACTGGCATCGCGTTCCCTTCACCGACGGGTGTCGCATATGCCTTCAACCAGACAATCATCGGAGACGTGTTTTTGGAGGCAACCCGGTCCGGCTGAACGCCTTAGACACACGGTCCAGCGGGTGCAGCAGGTTGGAGTTTTCCTGCTGATTTGGGGCGGTGTTATGTGAGGCCAACGTACGCCGCTGGTGGTCATGGAAAGCGCCGTAACGGCTGCACGACACGTGAATGCCATCCTCTGGGCGATAGTGATACCATATGGGCAGAATATTGGCGAGGTATTCGTCTTCATGGACGACAATTCGCGCCCCCATTGTGAAGGTCTTGTGAATGACTTCCTTCAGGATAACGACATCGCTCGACTAGAGTAGCCAACATGTTCTCCAGACATGAGACCTACCAAGCATGCCTGGGATAGACTGAAATGGCTGTTTATGGACGACATGACCCACCAACCACTCTGAGGAATCCACGCCTATTCGCCATTGAGGTGTGGGACAGTCTAGACGAACAGAGCCTTGATGAACTTGTGGATAGTATGCCACGACGAATACAGGAATGCATCAATGCAAGAGTACGTGCTGCTGGGTATTAGAGGTATTGGTGCGTACAGCAATGTGGACCACCACCTCTGAAGGTCTCGCTTTATGGTGGTACAACGTGCAATGTGTGGTTTTCATGAGGAAAAAAAGGCGGATATGATGTTTTTGTTGATCTCTATAGCAATTTTCTGTAGAGGTTCCGGAACTGTCGGAACAGATGTGATGCAAAATTTGGTTTCATGTGTGTATTTTGTCATTCCCACCGTCGTAGTTTATCTATGCTTCTACACGTAATAAGGTATTTTAGTGGTTACTGCACCGTATCGAGTGTGTCAACTCGACGGTTTGGGATCAGTTACATTGATCATGTTTCGTACCAAGTGTAGAGTCGTGTTTAAATGTCGACGAAAAAAATAAAAAAAGGAGAGAGAGAAACGCTTGTTTTCGGTATGCAGTCAGTATGTCAGGATATTTGATGTGAATGTGCTTTCTTTATTATGAAACAAGTGTCCATTTACGTGTACAAATATTATGTCAAGTTAGTTCCGTGCTGTATTCCTTCAGGCCAGCATTGAAGGCAGCCAGTGTTACGCAAGTCCGAGCGCTGTCGGTAATCACCTTGGAAGCGCTCGCGGCCCCAGATTCGAGCTAGCGGGTGGAGCAACTGCACTTCTTTCGTCGCCTTCTATTTGTATTTCCCCTGTTCGTTCTTGTCATTATTGTATATTACCAGTTTTCCCTACAGTATACGTCCATACTTATGAGGATCTCGAACATTTTGTACTATTTCAAACTGTCGAACTCTTTACAGAAGATGACGTATCTGTCAAATGATCTTGATGGAAGGCACTGGTTGATAAAACCAACAAGCTCAGTGACCTACTGATGAACCGCTGTTTCGTCCTGTGGATGTATCTTCAATGGACGGATGTACTGGAGAGTATATCAGGCCTTAGAGATCGTAGCGGTCGTATCTTCATCGGATAATTGCTAAGTTGTTCCCAAGAGAGCAGGGGGTCTTCTTAAATACCAATCCCTGTTCGTTGTCCAATGGAGAGGAAACATAACCGAACGTCGGATTCCTGATTTCCTGTATACATTAACGTAAAACGTCCAGACGTTGACGTGTCAGTAGCTACCAGTGTTTCAGATCTGGAATGCACGACCTATCTGCAGTCTGCTGCGGTGATAACAACTAGTGTTTCCAACATTAATATCAAGAGCTTGAAGGAACGCGGCGTTTGAGGTGTGGAATACAGATCGACAACTAATTTTTGATGCGCAACTAGAAGTATCTGGGATGCTTAAGCTCTGACCGCACACACACACACACACAAACAAACACACACACACACACACACACAAACGCACAAACGGTAAGTGTCAGAACATGCCCATTCAAAAACAAAAGCCTGAAAATATTGTGTGTGTTCTCTCTAAGAATGTGAGGCAACTTGAAGGAAATACTAGACATAGCCCCCAAGCTAATTTTACTGGAGACTTCCATCATTACCCATGTGTCCCTGAGATCCATAAGAGGAGAAGCACATGGTAAAGAGAGACTGACGAATACTGCTCCGTCAGATATAAAAACTCGGTAGCACAGAGATGAGTAAGCTTTCATCAACGTGGATGAAGCAGCTGTTCATGTTAACTAATGCAACAAAACTGGGAAACAATGTTTACAAAATGTATTTCGAATGTAAAAGCACGTAAATAGATAATAATGAATGAATGACTCGAAAAAGACGGAAAGATAAAACTAGCGAAGTATATGAGAAGCATAGTAAGAGGGAAAATTATGATTTATTTGTTGGTGTGTAATGAGATAAATACTTTTTCGACATTATCTGGCGAAGTTGATGTTTTAGTGGGAAGTACGTCATCTTATTATGAGCCGTATTACAGTACTGAGTTATACATACTCTGTAGAATAGTTTCAGAGGCTGCGCGATGCAGTACAGAAAGATAAAATAAACTGGACCAAAATATCTTGTCAATATAGGAGTGGTTACGAATGGAGTGCTACACCTACTCGTGAACAATGGCAGTCGATGCGAGTAACCCCTTAGTATAAATCCCTACACTTGCATGAAGTGATGTAGCTAACGTACAGAAAGGGAGAAGAAATTAAAGACTCTGCTGAATGATACGAACAGTCTAATGAACACACATTACAGACCGAGAGTAAGCTGAAGAAAAACGAAAGTAGTGAGGAGTAATATAAGAGCGATTAGCGATAATATTAAGATCAGATTTGGGGACTACAAAATGGACGACTTCTGATAGATGGTAAGCGAAGTAAAACGTAACGAAGCAAATAAAGAGAGTTTAAAAAGTAGACTATGTGATATATCTCGTAGTCAAATAAATTATGGACTCAAGGTAGAACATTAGTTGCTCTACGACGTCATATATTGCGACAGCTGCAGTGTAAGAGGAAATGAATGAATAATTTTATAATTGGATATGTTTTGAACAAGACTCCCACTGTAGCTGATTCTACGTCTTTTTTGTTCCGATCAAATGAATGCGGGCGAAGAATTCACTATTGGAGAGCAATACGTTGTGCGATGTGCGAGCGTTCGAAATTGCAGTACAATGCGATGTAAAAAGGCGCAGTGGAGAGCTAGAAAAATCTGGTTTGGTACTGGAAACAAATCAGACTGTACGTTCGAGAGTAAATGAAGTAGTTCATCACATAATAGTACATCTACGCCGCATAATCGTCACATCACCGAACTCATGCTGCACAGGGGAAATAAGAAGCTGAAACATAGAATGCGATTAAGCAAATAATTATGGATAGAGGACTGGTATGTGTAATGAATATTGACTCATAGTATTTCTAAATTATGGTGATTATTGGCAATTGATTCAAGAGTAACAAAATGCAGAAGAGGAATAGATGAGTCTGAAGTACTCGAAGACTATTCATTTGTTTTTTCCAAAAGCAAAAAAACAGGCGACGAAATTAGCACGTTGATGTTAGTGCTTCTGTATCAGACATACGTCGGAAATATTTCATAATTGAATCAATGAAAATTAATATGTTACAACTACGACGGACCAAAAGGGCATTTCTTCGATCTACTAGGGTCAAGAATCAGCCTTAATTGGGCCGAGAGGTCTCTGAAGATGTACGTTTGAAGCACAGCATGACAGTGGGAAAATTTGAACAGACGAGAATCGAAACTTCTGAGATATAGTGCTAAAGAATAATGTTGAAAATTGGGTAGACTTATAAGATAGCAAATGAGGAGAATCTCCACCGTTTTGATGAGGAAAGGAATGTATGAAAAACACTGACAACGAGAAGAGACATAATGACAGGACATGTGGAGGGTAAAAGCCGTTAGGCAAAACACAAACTGGAATATCTCTAAGAATAATAGATGAGGGCTCTGGGTGCAACATGTAGGCTAAGATGAAGAGCTTAACACTGAAGAACAATTTCGTGGCTGGCACCGAAAATCAGTCAGAAGACTGATGGCCCAAAAAAGAATTGCAATTTGAATTAAGTGGGCTGAATAGACACTCCGATCTTACTTGGAAATGGAGTACTACATTCGAACAACTGTGTACACCAGGTTGGTGGTCTTGTATATAGGAGTAAGAAGTATATCAGATTGGTTGGATAGTGTATTGTAGTTTTGGTGCTATGGGAGGTATCTGATAACACGAGGCGAGGAAACAGAGGTAAGCGTAGAAAAGTAATGTAAGAGTGGCAGTGCGAAGTTATCACACGTCTCGTCCTGTGTTTTCCAGTCTAATTGAGCAACTCAGACAGTTATCAGAAGCCGTCAGCATTTTCCATTTCTCGTGTGTAATGAAATATTATCACTATAGCGAACATTGGACATGGAAACTGATTGTACATATCGATAATTAAACTCTGACTGGAGAGTACTCTGAAAGTCTCCTGTTTCAACATTTTTTTTTCAAACGTAAGGCAAATAGGGACAAAACGTTATGTTTGACATTCAGATGATGATGATGATGCCATGCAGATGATTTTGCAGTATTTATTGAGGTGATATGGGAGCATGCTTATAACAGCATAGACGCATTACTTTCCGGGAATGAAGGCTATTTGGCTTTGTATTAAATGCTGAAATTAGCTTGAATTGCTGTATACAGTTTTATGTAGAGCTTATGTCAGTGTAAGATAATGGCCAGGCTCGGTATCATAAGAACCGATGCAGGATTTACGTCCACAGGTTTGCACATAAAACAGTGACTGAATTTTGATATGAAATATTTACTGGTGGTCGGGAAAGACAAAATGAAATTCTCATACACGGACAGTAACGGAATTCAATCCCTAAACAATACGATTACTTGACGTCATACAAATTCCTCATATTTAAAAATTAATCGTTCTTTTGCTTTGCTGTAATAGGGAAGAGTTCGCCTAGTTGTTTGAACGTTGTTTTCATCATTTGTCGTAATTGGAAGTATTGGAAATCCCGAATTCGTTTGTATTAGGAGTATACAGATGATCAGTCACCAGCACCCGAAGGCTTTTTAATTCCATTGCCTGCCGGGCGGGCATTCGGCATGCTATTACTTCTTGTTCCGATATTTCGGGTGATAAACTTGCAAACATTCTCTAGGCGAGTAATTTTACGGAATATTGTGCAGTATTCACTCACGCATGCGCATGTACTCTACTGACTTTCAGACACCTCGTTGGAAGTGTTATCAGTAGAATTCAAGCCGTCATAACGGCGAAGAGTGGACACGCCCCACGTTAATATCCACTAAAAGGTGTAAGGGAACTTCTCACCTGATAGTGCACCTACATCTTGTTACATATAGTTAAAAGAAATTTTTGTCTGGGGTGGGATGGGCACAGTTGGTCCAGAAATTAAAATAGTTTCAGTCTTTCAATTCCAATCAAGAATTTTGGGAAAGTGTCCCCTACTTGTCAGGTGAATGGGAGAATTTCCTACTTAAACATTATGTGCAAAAACAGTAGAATCTTCTTCTTTGAGGAGAGGATGGGAAACATGATATCCTACGATCAAACTGCCCGCTTGGCAGCGGAATGTGTTTGCTGAATATGTCAAGCACGTCATCGACTTCAGTGTGTGTACTCTTATGCATACCATACACATTAAAAGTTTTTAATTACAACAAAAATAAATTAAAAGTAGTTTGCATTGTCCGCGTCCGATCAAGGTTTTCATTAGGTTTCCTTTGACTGTAAGACAAACGTTGGAAAAGGAAATCCCTTCGTAAATAATCGCAATTGAGACTCGCTGTACTCCTCTGGCAGCTCTTCTGGAACTTGTCTAAAAAGTTCATTACTCTTTTTGAGAAATAAAAGTAAAATGAAATGAAAAAAAGTTATTCACAACATCACCAAAAGAACCGAAACTGTACAAAGCGCTAGATTTTCGGCAGGCCGCTGAACCACACGGTACAGATATATATCGATTTTGGTTGGTAGCTGTATTATATTTAAAAGGAATTTTAGAACACGGAACGAGAGGTGATGTCATGATCGCATGGGTAGAAGTGACATGAAGAAGTTGATAGAATTGCGAAAAATTACGGAAAATACGTGTAATTGAGAAAGCACTTGGTGTCTTCTGGTTGGCGCAGAACAATTCTTGTACATGGGAGCAAGTATGCCACTGCAAGAGGAATCTGAGGAAACGTTGACATGGAAGGGAAGGGAACCAAGGAAACAGTCCCTTTTTTTTTTTTTCGAGGCAGCATTCTGCTGTATGTCTATTCAGATAACAGAGATACACGAGAGTTGACTAGTGTATTTGATGGTTTTCAGGAAAACAGAACTATCTGCCTCTAAACTTACATGTATCTGCCTTAAAGGACAACAGTGAGGCAGAAGATGGAGTGTTCGATTGAGATGGAGCTGTAACAAGGTAGGATTTAATGCCAGACTGATGATGCGTTCTAGAGAGGGAGATGTTCCGTCAGGATGCAACCGTCGCGTGAAATAGCCTGCATTTCACTCGTATACAACCACGTCCTGTATGTGACTTAGAGCACTGTCTACTCGCGATCGATAACAGGAAACCTCTAGGTCATCAGAGGACTTCCATCTCACGTTTGATGAAACCTGACCCTCCTGTTTCCACACACTGATCTCAACGAACGAAGATTTATGCGATGTACTCCAATTTCCTGTCGCATTGTGAATATAAATTCGAGACTTAAGTTTCATAACTAAGAGGATTCTAAGTTAGTGATAGGTGTTTGGGCAAAATCGTGTATATATCTGCTTGACAGATGCGCTGCTTACACCGTTAGTGGCGGCATGACGCATAATTTCACATGTCTGACGTCCCTGCTATGTGTTTATCTGTTTCCTTATAAGAGGTATTCTCCGTTACAAACGATCATATATATAGAACTGATTCGGGCATAGTATAATTCCTGAACCGTGATCGGATGTGGGCAGTGGACGCTATACATATCTGGAAAGCTATATTGCACATGTATCACGCAGAGCCGCTGTTTTAAGGAAGTAGTTTTTTTTTAAATTATACTGTTTGTTACCATAATTTATAGTTGAGAAACCTGCAGTAACAAAGTATGTCTGGAAATATACTTCTTGCAGTGTGATATTAACAGCGCTGCATTCCACACGACTGTTATGTCGGAAACTGAAGCGATCTAACATTATAGACTGTTTTAAGTGCGGAACCGTGTAGTTTTAGGAGTGTAGCTATAGGAGTGCGTGTGTTTATGGTCTCTCTTACCAATACCCTCCCAGTACTGATCCGAGACACTAGAACAATACTTTAAAATTGATTGCGTAGTTGATTCACGTAAAATGCTTCTAACACTATCTGTCTGGAACTCCATGATGCATAAGACTGGAAATTATTTCCCTAGAAATCCGAAGCCTTACGAAGTGGAGCGTGCTGTAAACCACTGAGGAACTAGAAACTTATCCCGTCTGCGAAGACCTTTACGTAAAGCTCAAAAAAAAAAAAAAAAAGGAGGAATCTGATATTTCCATCCGCAAATACCGATGTCAGTGATGTAACAGATTCCAAATCATCCCTATAATTTACAAAGTCATCTGAGGTGCTTCTCATGCCTAGAGAACCAGCAAACGTGTAGTCCACCTGTCTTTCACCTACTAGATGCACACCACAATCAATGTTCCCTCAACTAAATAAAGGTGCGAAATGTGCGGAATCAGTTAGCCACACAATTTACATGGGAGGGAATAACTGTCCTGCGCAAACACAAGTCCATATTGAATCTTCTCAAATTTCCAAGCGATCACGAAATTTATCCGAACATACCAAGTATTTATTTCGCTTTTCGGCCGTCTAGAGGACGACATGATTAAGTCAGCTACATTCCTGCACTACAACAGGCCTCTCCATTTGGACAGCTCCTACCGTTAGCCGGAAACGTGAATCATTGCCGTCACGGGACACTGGTGCTGCACGTCAAGGACGCATAGGCAGAATCATCCTAGATAACCGGCCACAGATATATTTTATCACTGAACTTATAATTAAACGTTACGATCGCAGTCTCAATTGGACAACATTCGACAGTGAGTGAAGTATCGGAAATACACCCTGCTGACAGCTGTGGCTCTGGAAATAGAAATGTCTGTACCATTCTTATGACTTGACATACTCTTCCCTTTGCTGTCACAGTATTCCATGTCAAATGCAGATCTTCCTTACGACTGGACATAGTCATTTCCTTTGCACATGTCGGAACACACACTTTATAAGCCTGATGCTCAAAGCGGATCTATCACGCATACCCTACTAATAAGTATAATACTTGGCCATGATTGCCGGCGATACTAAATAATACTGACCGAAAATCAGCGATGGGTGAACATGTCTCGTAAGTTTTCCGTGCGAGTGGACGACTGTGTCTTAGAAAGGTAGACTAAATCGTCTTAAAAACCGCCAGATGTTAAAAAACACGATCATATTACTGTCACAAGAAGCCTTGGTTCTACAGGTGCAGACAAGCATCCATTTTAAAGCTATAACGGCTTTATAAATCGAGGTATGACATTACCTACGAATGAAGTGGCTTTTCCAGGCAAATACCACAACAATGAATACAGGCGATGATCGCCGGAGTGTATATTATCAGTGCAACAGTGTGGTCACACGTAGCCTACAGTGCAACCTCGTAATAAAATTACCGAATTTGGAAAGTGATTCGGCTAAGGAACTTGGTATGAAACTGGTATTTGCAACTCCCTCCTCCCACTGCTAAATATTTCTCCAGTATTTTTAATGCATTCTGTCTCGATGGCATGTCAGATGTTGAATGAGAAGGATCACAAACAGTAGATGGTGTGCTGATTCGGGTTGTGAGAAATGTACACGGGCTTTTCAGATCTCTAGTCTTACGCTATCGACCGAGCGAGGTGGCGCAGTGGTTAGACACTGGACTCGCATTCGGGAGGACGACGGTCCAATCCCGCGTCCGGCCATCCTGATTTAGGTTTTCCGTGATTTCCCTAAATCGCTCCAGGCAAATGCCGGGATGTTTCCTTTCAATGGGCACGGCCGACTTCCTTCCCTGTCCTTCCCTAATCCGATGAGACCGATGAGCTCGCGGTCTGGTCTCCTTCCCCAAACAACCCAACCCCAACCCTCTTACGCTATCCGCTGGAAGTGCTGTCTGGGATTTGGAATCAAGTCTTTCCATTCAACCACATACCTGACTTGGATCCCACGGAGGAGTCCTTTAATGACTACAGGCACTAGTGAATCATATTTCTGCCACTCTCATATCTCGAAAAGAGGCAGCTTACTCAAACCTATCTGCTACAGTAAAATTCCATCGTCGTTTTAGGTAGTCCCTATGCCTCTTGCAACTTTGCGCAGGTGATCATTCCAGTTTAAGTCGGAACTGAGCAGAAGTCGGAGAGATCTGTATCCACCACCTTCTGCAACTTGTGTAGAAACGGAATGATTTGAGTAAGTGCAACAGGACAGTGTTTTAACCATTCGGCGGAAATGGTAAAAAGTTGTCATAGGTCCGTCAACAGTGTATGATATACAAGGTCAACGCCAAATGAAGCCTGCTCCTGCAACGCGAGGTAGTAGAAAAGACAGTACAGGAACTGGGAGAAGGACAAAGATTTTGCTACAGCATTGTGGTGCATCCCCAAAGTACATACAGATACTGCAGTCTGAAGTAGATTCGCGTCCCTCAGGGCCCATTCACCTCTACTAGTCCAACATACTATCATCGTTATTCTGTACAATCCAACAGAGAAAAACTACGAACTATGAAGGCACCACTAACTTCACCTGATACAAAACTCGATAAGATATTTACTGCATCTCTCTCTTCCCACATATCGAAAACAATTACCCTTTTTGTGCCAGCATCGAGCACATGTGACGATCTTATTAAAAATAAAGGTATCGATCCAGTGCACAGACCACAGATACTTATCCCGTCAACGAAGACTTTTACGTGAAAGCTCGAAAAAAATAGAGGAATCTGATACTCCCACCCGCGAATACCGATGTCAGTGATGTAACTGGATGGGGATGACCGTATCCCACAGACTATACTGTATGTCACAAGAGATGATCCCTGTCATCCTGCATTATTGTTTGAAACATTGCTGTTTTTTTTGCTGTAACACGGTTTGTACACTCCCATACATTTTGTTTATTTATCTGCCACGACTTCGAGATCTGTGTCAGGTTCTTAAATGACATTAACACGCTCTGATCCATTGCCTCTGACAGAAAACTAGACTTGCATGGTGTAAAACACGTTGTTACTGCTGCTACCATAGCACACGACAGACACTGGATGATTTTAAATAAGAGACAGTTACAACATAAGGAAACTGGAAGAGTTTGGCGGCTTTGCAGAGCGTTTCCAAACTGCAGACCGAAGGGGACTGATGACCTCTTCACTTAAACTCATCTGTCACAGTGACGGAATAGCTGATGACTCTGCATTCCATTTCCACTGATTCCTCATATTGCAGTCATGTATGTCATCAATGTTTCGGTGCTAGCCATTCCTAGAAGACATTGCCCCTCCACCAAAACTATTTCTCCACCTCATACAAACGATGTCAGTCAATCATTATGTGGTGACCAACAGCGTACCAGTGGATGGATGGGACGGAAAAGACACCGTTGAAGTAATGTAATAATAAGCGTCACACAAGATAGTGCGAACAATTTCAGCAATTTTACAGTAATTTCAATGCCGAACAATGATGTTTCCCAATTTCAGTATCATCGCTAAGCCGCCCATTCTCTACTTTGAGAGTATCATTGCAAATGTAGATGTATGAGTGTGCAGTGTGTCCGTTCACTGTTAATTCTGACATATACATCATCAAAGAATACTAGACAGCACTCTACATATTTCTAGCACCTCGAGCATAGTGCATAATTTGCGATCTATCTCTATGAGGATTGGAATCACAGAGAATTCTCGCCGTCTTAGGATCAAATTAGAGACTGTAAGACCCCTCGCATTGTCTTTGACCATCCCACCTGCAATACCATTACAGATTTAATCTGCAGCTGACCAGAAGTAGACCGCAACATTCCGCGTCTCATGAATGAATAGACCTTGTTGCCGAGACCTCGCCCATCCAAGTGCACAAGATTTCTCCAGATGTGTCCAAGTGGATGATGTTAGCACCCCTTATCAGAGTACAGTAACGGATTTGAAAGGTTTGTAATAGCACAGCATTAAGGAGAACAAAAGAAAGAACTAAGAGAAATAATTTCCAGTCTATATCTTCAGAATTAAGTTGCGCGAGCGATACTGCTATGCAAGCGATACTGCTATATGTTTGATATTGAGAAGTATCGCGGGAGTGGTATAATATTCTGGCTAACCATGTGAAAATACACGTGTTCTTGTAATCACAGAGTCTGGAGAATGGTGTAGAAAACAAGCAAGCAAGCAGGTCGGGACCAGAAACTACGATACCTTTGTGCCGAGGGTAACTGACCTAGCCTTTGTACAACGGTCTCCGCAGTAAGTGTTCGAGTGTCTCGCGAAAATGGCATGATATTCTGGCATACCATGTGGAATTTCATACGTTCTTGTAATCCCAGAGTTTGGAGATGTGTGTGAAAAGCAAGCAAGAAATCAGGTCAGGGCCAGATACTGTAATGGCTTTGTGCCAAGGGGAGCCAACCTCAACTTTGTACAGCAGTTCTGAGAGTGACTTCAGTCCACAGAGAGCGCTCTGGTCACCCCTTGGGGGTGGATGACAGCCCGACCACGTGGGAAATGTCTAGTGCAGCGAGGAGTATACCTACAGTGCATATGCTTATGCTGTCCGTCTTTGCGGTATATGTACGAGTGTCTGGCGGTCGATTGCTATATGCATGATGCTAAAGGGGCGATTTTCTATGACGCAGGATACGAATTGTATGTTTACTACATCGACAAGGTACGTTGTGATATAATTTCAGGCTGGAGATCAGCTTCAGTGGCAGTGCAGTGTAATTGAGTAAGAGTCTATCCATATTTGACGATCTGTAGGCCACTTTGTAGGGTTTAATTGTCAGTGCAATGTGGTGATCAGTACAAAACAGTTTTGCCACTGAAAGTCTCCTTTGCAGAAAGAAAAAAAAAGCAGACATTGCTTCCACACTAGCGACGTCACTAATTTGGTGCGTAAATTCAGTAAAAGCCAATGATAATGCCCAAGTCATTCACAAGATATTCTTTGCGCTGGGACATAGGAGCCTCTACACAGTGGTGAGAACGTTTGCGTTTCAGATATGTTTGTTTAAAGCAGGACTTAACGATTTCAAAGGAGGGTAACACGTGACGGATGGGGTACACGTTAGGACCATCAGAAGGAATGAATTCGGCGTTATTCTGCGCTATTTTCGTAAACAGGTTCTGTTAGGATAAGAATTTCCGAGCGGACAAGCTGAGACATCATGAAAGCTAGTGGAAAAGCGACCGTTAACTATTTCTGGGACACTATACAATTTTCGAGAGGACGATTTTGCTCTTATTTACCCAACCATGTGACATCTGTATAACACTGACAACCTTTAAGATGGGCTTGCAGTGGTGAGTAGCTACTGACCATTTTGCAGCAAAACGCCAGCCACGCTTGGCTGATAAACATGTGCATGGCTAGACACAGCTCACATGTCCCATTCCAGGGTTACTGTACTATTCTGGGAAGCATTGGAACAGATTTTTGCTGCATCTGCTAGGGGGAGTCGCTCGGCAATTAGGTCTTCGCTGGCCTACAGGTAGAGTGGCATCGCATGAGAAATGGTGAACACGTGAGTGTGCAGAGGGTGACTCGACTCTTATTTAAATAGACATATGGGGTCAGTATAACATTCGAAGAACTGTAGCTGTAAACATGACTTTCACATGCTGGCAGCCGTCGGCTGCAGTGCGAGAGGAATGGCTCACACCCCATGCGTTCGTCTATCCAGGGATGGCTCGCAGTGGCGTCGACAAGTGTGCACTTCAACTGTTCAGTGTATGTCGCGGTTGACGATAGTTTGAAAGCATTTTTGACATGCAATGAGTGTCTGTGCACGGCATTATTTTTGGATATTTAAGGGTTGTGAGCGTGTTTTCATGAATTATTTTTTGACAATTTACGAGTTTTTTTCGTGTCTGTTTCATTATTTTGTAAACAGGTGTGTAGGCCGTGCAATGCATGATTTCGACAGTTGACGATTAGCAAGCATGTTTTCAGAGCCTTTTACATGCATTATTTTGACAATTTAGGAGTTGTTTGCATCCCTGCATATCAGTGTACATCATTATTTCAATGATTTACGAGTTGATTGCAGGTCTGTAAGCTGTGTAGCATGACACCAAGCACGTGTTTTGTATCAGTGTAATAAATAAACCACATAAAATCCATCTGTAAATAAATTATTACTAAATAAATGAAGTACAGTCGTTCCTATTCAGCAGCCCAGAACAGGCTGAGTCCTTTTCCTGCGATTTATTCCCCTCCCCCCCCATACTGCCATCTTGGATTACACCACAGGAGGTACGGCAGTGCCCTCTGGTGGCAGTACGGTGTATTAGGTCAGTTGGACTGCAGACCTCATGGTGAACACACTGGATGGAGCTGCTGCCTCAAATTGTTTAAATAAACACTGCATGCAAAATAAAGACTTATGTCATCCTACCAGCACAGACTTAGTCCCTTTCCCTCCAATTCGTAGGAAGAGGTGGCACTCGGATGACTTAGGTCAGTGGAGGTAGCCCAAGTGACCTATTTTCCCGTCAATTTCTTAGATTAGTGGAGGTAGCTGTGGTGTGTTGCATTGTCCTGATGGAATTTGAACATCCCACCATTTTGTGGGAGAGGGGAGGGAAGAGGGTTAGGTTATTGGAGGTAGCCCAATTGACCTATCTTGCTGCCAAAATTTGAGTTTCCCGTCATGACGTCATTGCGACATTGCCATATCTATCGCCGCCATCTTGAATAAGTTTGAGAACAATGGAGGGTACAGTAACACGAACTTTGTTCTACTACTAACATTTCGTAAATGTTTTCACTAGATCAATTCCTGTTACTTTGGAAATCAGCAATCCTTGTACTTCGCCAAAAGTTTTGTTTACACATGTTATCCTTTTTCCATATTTCTCCAACACATGAGTCTGCAGTAAGTATGAGCCATAAATATGCACTGGAGTTTACAATCTGAACTTTCTGTGTCCCTAATGATAAATGTAGTCGACTGTTTATCTTCAATAATTTCATTATTCTTGTCCCGAAAATATGGATTTCAAATTTGGTTCCCGTTTTTTTTATTGCCTCCATAATTTTCTAAAAGTTTTCCCACTTTATGTTACGACAGATTTATTATTAGCAGAATCATCTACTTTCATTCTATGAACTTCCAGTAAGCTGGAGTAATTGTAAGTCAGCAACTTTTTTTAATCAGTACAACGAGAAACCAACTCATGTCATAAATTTCAATTTTTTTATCAAATCGAAACCAGTCGTCGAGTGAATAAAAAAAAAGTGGAATTTGAAACTTTGGTTGGTTTTTCCAATTACTGAATTTTCACTCTTTCTGCAATTACAGCTACTACTTTTATTCAGTCACTGTTCTTCACATCTTCATCTACAATTATGTCACCAAAAGTATTAAACTGGACTGGATACACTGGAACTATCTCGTCTCCGAACTCTATTAATATCCATTTGAATTTCCTCTTCCTACAATCTTATCACTAGTCTCTTTTTTATGTATTTTTAATAATTATATTATTAGAATTCTATCTCTCCGGTCTGTTCCTATTTCCTTCAATAATTTCATTGTTTTCTACATTACATAACCAAAAGCTATTGTCTTATCTATGACGCGCACTTACATTCGTTACGTCAATAGCCTCACACATCCTCGGTGTGAAAGAAATGGAATCTATTCCCATAAAACAACTAATACAGTGCGCTGATGTAGAAGGAAACTACGAAGGATAATTGTTTCATTTCTAAAACAAAAAACATTCTTCGCATATCGTGAGATTTTGTATTGGCGGTCCTACGTCCAGTTCCATGGGGCCACGTTTTGGATAAATGGAAAGAAGAAAGGCAAGTGTTGAACGTTCTGTCGTCGACGAAACGCACCACAGGCTAGGTTTCCAAAAGGACGCGAAAGTGTATCAAACACTTTTCTTTCAAAGGAAGCATCCTAGATGTCTATTTAGGTAAACCACGAAAGTCGTAAACCTAGATCTTTCAATGTTAATAAACTTCACCAACAGCCGTATACTTTACTATATATTATTTTATTCTGAAAGCAACCAGTTTCCGCTATTCATTTTGCCATCTTCAGGCCCATACCCATTTTATCCGAATAGAAATACTGGATATCGTAAATTTCTATACGATAAGTTCGTTCATTTGGATGAAAGCATATGGGGCCTGAAGAGGGTAAAATGAATGCGGAAACTGGTTGCTTTCGGAATAAAATAAAATATCTTAAAGTATACGGCTGTTGGTGAAGTTTATTGACATTGGAATATACTTACCAGCCTATGTTCCCTGGCCGTGATGGACCAACAGAGTAAACCTAGATGGCCGGACGAGAATCTGAATTCCGCTTCTCCCCACTGCGTTTCTGGTGCCTTTGTCTGAGTGTAAACCTCTCGGTTCGTATAGAAAACGAGAGTAGCTCCACAGTGAGCTGGCATAACAGCATGTATCAACTGGATTACTTTCGTTTAGCAAGAATATATTCCACTGTTCGGATGCAAGTTCCGGACAAACTGTACCCTGCGAGTATTGTGAACTACACTCTATAGTTCTGTGTCGAATACTGATCTTTGACTCTGACCATGAGAAACGCATTTTTTATCTGTCTGGGTGTTTGTTCTATTTTGAAAAATTTCGAATCGTCTTCGCTGTCGCAACACTTACCAAAATGGTGGGCTTATGTGCGACTTCTCTTCTCACTATGCTCATACTATGTCAAATATCATATGTATTGTGTAGATGCTTGACGTGAATTGTATCTTTGCTGCTTAGTACCGCGTTTAGTCGTACAGTGCCGCGGGTAGTGGCCGCGCGGTTAGAGGCGCCATGTCACGGACTGCGCGGCCCCTCCCGCCGGAGGTTCGAGTCCTCCCTCGGGCATGGGTGTGTGTGTTGTCATTAGTATAAGTTAGTTTAAGTAGCGTGTAAGTCTAGGGATCGATGACCGCAGCAGTTTGGTCCCTTAGAAATTCACACACATTTGAACACACTCGTACATTATTGCAAATTACCATGGGAGTTAAAGCAAGGGGGAGAGTCAAAACGGGGCCACACGTAGTCCGCCACTTCAGAACAGTTCAGAGGCAGTCGCCCAAATTGACGTACTGAACGATGTGGTGGTCGCCGTCTCCATACAAGAGGGAATAAGTTCAAATTGTGACGACCTTTGCAAGCTGTTACTTATAACAGTTTTTACATCATTAAATTAAGTGACTTTATATTATTTGTCTGCATACAGAGCGCAGAAAAGACTTCAGTATACCACGGAAGGGATCTTAAGATAGTAACATTGTTATACAAACTTTTGTATTCCTAATTTTAAATAAAGTAATGTTTAGCTCTAAAGTCCAGTTGATCTAAATACGCTAACATTTTTTTATACAAGGCAGAGTCCGTTGATATTGCCCTGTGCCGATATAAATGTGCAGTTGAGTTATCGAAGTAAAGCTTGTTTTAGAACTTGAATCGGGCACTTCTTTCGTAAGAAGATTGTCGTCTGCTACACGTCGATATAAATGCATGGTATTATACATCACACATAGGGAATATCATTTTCTAATAAGTCAAAACCATAAGACGTACGATCGTAAATATTAAAATGTCCGGGGTTTTAACAAAACACTCATTGCAACTTCCTCTGCCATACCTAGCCACATCTGGATGGTTAGTACGCCTTCCACCTCTAACAACCGAACTGTTCTCCTCTGGACCACGCACCAGGATGTATTAGCTGCCTTGGCATGTCTTCTCGTAACTTCTGTTACCCGCTGCTGTAATGTTTTCATGTGTTCAACAATAGTATCGAGCATACTCCGTGATAATTACTTTTCCAACACAGGGTAATGTACCACCGTGGAGTTTTAACTGGTCTTACTAGACGCGTACACGTGAATGCTGAAGACTGTGCGTAGTTCGTTGTTGTCACACGGGACTCGTATTCTGGAGCAGCAGCTTTTACATACTCACCGACAATCCGCAGTAAAATTTTCCCGAATGTGTTAACAATAATACCGAGATGATTGCTTTCAAACCTCCACTCATTGCCAATCCATCCTAAACTTCCTCTCTAATCACTTTCTTTTTCCCGACTGAGCGTTCAACTTTAACATTCTTTCCTTCCTTCGTTCTTGCTGAAACACACAAAACCACAGAGAAATTTGATATCGAAATAGTGCTTGGCATAAAACTGTTTCTAAGGCGCGAGACACTTACGCACCTCTCGACAGATGTGGACGTTGTAGCTGAGCATCTGAAGATAAACTACAGACTTGCAATCAAAATGCAACAACTAAGCGAGGAAGATGAAGTAACAGCAGAAATTGGTAGTGCTTGCATCACCTTGTCACTTAAGTATATATACATTAGTCACACACAATATGCATGCGCAGTGCACATCACGTAACAAAAGATGTTAGCTGTAATAGAACAGATAAAAATCTGCATACAACGTTGTAAGATCTGAAACAAGAACTAGGCCTACTTTTACTTAATGAAGACACCGTGTCGGTTATGTGCACAGAACTCCTATGCGAGAACGTACTTTCATGCGGCTCCATACATGGATAAATATGTCTCGGTTTTCTTGCCGCGACAGATTTTCTCGTAAACTCAAAATTTCTATGATTTACTCTATCGTCATTATCAAGAGTTAAATGCCGTAGTATTAATCTGTGACGTAATTTAGTATACCAAAGTGATGTTACGGAGTCACTGAGCTTCCACATACAAGCAGACATTATGGATGGGGAGCACTAACGATAGTAGTCCCTTCGAAAGCAGATAGCTGATATGTAGAGCTAAAATGTTTCTGACAAAGTGGGTATGTCCCGGAGGAGCGGTTGCTGTGCACGATATCTTAAGTTAGTCATCTATAAAATACGGAAACACGGAACTACGTCAAGTAAATAAGCAAAGCCCTTGGTGGACAAGATATTCAATATATTTACGATCACCGAAGAAAGCTAAAAAGGCACACAGCAGAAGACAGCCTTCGTCTCAGAGTTCCCTGGAAATTAAGACACTCTTTGTCAACCATGTAAATGTTGTATTGATCACTCTACAGCTCTCCATGCTACTCTATCCTGTGCAAGCATCTTCATCTCCCAGTACCTACTGCAACCTACATCCTTCTGAATCTGTTTAGTGTATTCATCTCTTGGTCTCCCTCTACGATTTTTACCCTCCACGCTGCCCTCCAATACCAAATTGGTGATCCCTTGATGCCTCAGAACATGTCCTACCAACCGATCCCTCCTTCTAGTCACGTTGTGCCACAAACTTCTCTTCTCCCCAATCCTATTCAATACTTCCTCGCCGGCCGCGGCGGTCTAGCGGTTCTAGGCGCTCAGTCCGGAGCCGCGTGACTGCTACGTCGTAGGTTCGAATCCTGCCTCGGGCATGGATGTGTGTGATGTCCTTAGGTTAGTTAGGTATAAGTAGTTCTAAGTTCTAGGGGACTGATGACCACAGATGTTAAGTCCCATAGTGCTCAGAGCCTTTTGAACCAATACTTCTTCATTAGTTACGTGATCTACCCATCCAATCTTCAGCATTCTTCTGTAGCACCACATTTCGAAAGCTTCTATTCTCTTCTTGTCCAAACTATTTATCGTCCATGTTTCACTTCCATTTTCAATTGTAATTATTATATTCTTCTTGAAGTCTGAGGAAATTTCGCCTGTCTCATACATCTTGCTTGTCAGGACTGGTTCTCCCAAGGCTGTCAGTAGTTCTAATGGAATGTTGTCTATTCCCGGGGCCTTGTTTCGACTCAGGTCTTTCAGTGCTGTGTCAAATTCGTCACGGAGTATCATATCTCCCATTTCATCTTCATCTACCTCCTCTTCCATTTCCATAATATTGTCCTCAAGTACATCACCCTTGTAAAGGCCCTCTATATACTCCTTCCACCTTTCTGCTTTCCCATCTTTGCTTAGAACTGGGTTTCCATCTGAGCTCTTGATATTCATACAAGTGGTTCTCTTATCTCCAAAGGTCTCTTTAATTTTCCTGTAGGTAGTATCTATCTTACCCCTAGTGAGATAAGCCTCAACATCCTTATATTTGTCCTCTAGCCATCCCTGCTTAACCATTTTGCACTTCCTGTCGATCTCATTTTTGAGACGTTTGTATTCCTTTTTGCTTGCTTCATTTACTGCATTTTTATATTTTCTCCTTTCATCTACTAAGTTCACTATTTCTTCTGTTACCCAAGGATTTCTAGCAGTCCTCGTCTCTTTACCTACTTTATTCTCTGCTGCATTCACTACTTCATCCCTCAAAGCTACCCATTCTTCTCCTACTATATTTCTTCCCCCCATTCTTGTCAATTGTTCCCTTATGCTCTCCCTGAAACTCTGTACAACGTCTGGTTTAGTCAGTTTATCCAGGTCCCATCTCCTTAAATTACCTCCTTTTTGTAGTTTCTTCAGTTTTAATCTACAGTTCATAACCAGTAGATTGTGGTCAGAGTCCACATCTGCCCCTGAAAATGTCTTACAATTAACAACTGGTTCCTAAATCTCTGTCTTACCATTAAATAATCTATCTGAAACCTGTCAGTATCTCCAGGCTTCTTCCATGTATACAACCTTCTTTCATGATTCTTTAACCAAGTGTTAGCTATGATTAAGTTACGCTCTGTGCAAAATTCTACCAGACGGCTTCCTCTTTCATTTTTTAGCCCCAATCCATATTCACCTACTACGTTTCCTTCTCTCCCTTTTCCTACTGACGAATTCCAGTCACCCATGACTATTACATTTTCGTCTCCCTTCACTATCTGAATAATTTCTTTTATTTCATCATACATTTCTTCAATTTCTTCGTCATCTGCAGAGCTAGTCGGCATATAAACTTGTACTACTGCGGTAGGCGTGGGCTTCGTATCTACGTGGCCACAATAATGCGTTCACTATGCTGTTTGTAGTATCTTACCCGCATTCCTATTTTCCTATTCATTATTAAACCCACTCCTGCATTACCCCTATTTGATTTTGTGTTTATAACCCTGTAGTCACCTGACCAGAAGCCTTGTTCCTCCTGCCACCGAACTTCACTAATTCCCACTATATCTAACTTTAACCTATCCATTTCCCATTTTAAATTTTCTAACCTACCTGCCCGATTAAGGGATCTGACATTCCACGCTCCGATCCGTAGAACGCCAGTTTTCTTTCTCCTGATAAAGACTTCCTCTTGAGTAGTCCCCGCCCAGAGATCCGAATGGGGGACTATTTTACCTCCGGAATATTTTACCCAAGAGGACACCATCATCATTTAACCATACAGTAAAGCTGCATGCCCTCGGGAAAAATTACGGCTGTAGTTTCCCCTTTCTTTCAGCCTTTCGCAGTACCAGCACAGCAAGGCCGTTTTGGTTAATGTTACAAGGCCAGATCAGTCAATCATCCAGACTGTTGCCCCTGAAACTACTGAAAAGGCTGCTGCCCCTCTTCAGGAACCACACTTTTGTCTGTCCTCTCAACAGATACCCCTCCGTTGTGGTTGCACCTACGGTACGGCTATCTGTATCGCTGAGACACGCAAACCTTCCCACCAACGGCAAGGTCCTTGGTTCATGGGGGGAGTTAGTAATAGTTACCTTTCTTTATTCTCATGTCCTGGTGATAACACGTAGTGCTGCGTAATTTTAAGTAAAATGGTGCTAAATAATGAAAGCAGATTCTGAGACAATACGATTTTCTCATTTACGATACCATGCATCCCAGCTCCTGTAGCTCTTGAAGATTATTATTATTTTAATTTTACATGGAGTATTTAGATGGAGGCAACGATATTCACGACGGCGCTACTCAACATTACAAGTACGTGAATGTGTTCATCTATTTCCCTTCGTGGCTGCCAATGCCAGTTTCAATATTTTGATCATATCTGTCACAACATTCAGAACTTGCAATCTTTCTTTTTACAAAATTACGAAGTCCAATTATTTTCTTTCTTAGCTCAATGAATGCATTTTAACCACAATTCTTTTTACCCAGGCCACGGAGAATGATAGTACTTAGAACGTACGTGTTTCTATCCCGATCATACGTTCGCATGCAACTGAGTGTGTACCGATGTAACTATACTTATGTTCGATTTCCTTTACAGTATTAATTCTTGTTTTGAACCACTCACTCGCCGATGTACGTTTTCTTTTTTGTGTAGTCGGTAGGGTGTATTCCTTAATAACGTTACTTTTAATATTCAGTAGATTAGTTTCCACAATCGACCTCTTCCTGTGCCGTAACGGCGCTTCATGCGAAATGTTTATTACACGACAGACATACTAACACTCATTTCAAAATTACGACACCGGCTGAATAAGTGTCTAAGTATTCAAGATGGAGGTTACAGACGTTATCTTCGATAGTATGTGGACGTTCCGTGACTTATTGCCGTCTCCATAGCATAATACGGCCAACAACGTGCAACAACGTCACACAACCTATTAGCACGTCACTTAACTCCTGGCACTGACGACGGAGGAAGTCTATCAAAGCTTGACTGTACAAAGAAATCTGACATGGCATGAAAACATAGAAAGTTTTGTCGTAGATCTATCACATGACGTACTGGTGTCGTTTGTAACAGGTGAAAGAGGTATTCCTCGGCTTCACCATAGAATACGAATGGTGAACAGCACAACAAGTGCTTGTAAATTAATCATATACTAATACCAATATTTTTATTCGTCACCATTAAGTTTGAATGTGATACTGAGGCAACCTAGGTTTATGTATGTATATGGTAATGTTAGGTGTGTGAGTATATTCTGCCATTCATGTGAACGAGAGAACGGACAGAGGATCGGCATGGGACACATTTGGCGTGTGATTGCGTGCAGGAGCGGTATTGCACAATGCTAACTTCTTGGTACAGGAAATGACCATGAGGTCGTTAACTTCAACTCAGCAAAGAAGACAGATATTGTCAGTCTCACATGCCGTGCAAAAACCGTTCTACCAGGATATTTAAGAAATAGGGAGGATCACGCCTATGGCACTAGTTGAGTTGTCAAGCTGGAATGAGCAATGACAACAGATTTTCTGAAGCCAGCCGCCGATGAGAGGCCAACAGTTTTTACGGAGGGTACAAGAGGTCACCTGTAGACAGGCGTGATGACAGAGCAGACATAACATGCGACCGTCTCCAAGAGGAATGAGCCTCTGTCCTTGCAACACTAAGGTCATTATCGCTGAGGCAAACCCCGTTGTATTATGAAGGTAAACCCATCCATGGTTAGCACTGGCGCAACTGCTCCAGTGTATATATATTCTGTTTTTTGCACGCTCAGCGGCTCTTTGTGCGTTTTTATCATTATAGTTTGAGCACTGAAATGCATTATGAACATATACACTTTAGACCAAGATTGCTGGGTTTATAAGTTCGTTTGCATAGCCAGTCAGCAGAATACTTTGTCGGATTCCACTCGCGTCCATTTCGCAGTTTTGAAAGTTTATAACGGTCACAGATATTGCAATCCAACCCAGCAAGTAGGAACGAACCGACGTCCTTTGACCCACGGAATATCTGTTTCATTGACGTCCATGTATGAATTGTCGAATAACGTTAATCTCATAACCATGTATCGTTCAATTACTTCATATGTCGATACAGACACAGTTGATGGAAGAAATCAGTGAGTGGTGGGACAGTTAAAAAACACCGGGTGGAGACAGGAGAGGATACTACCACAACCAGATCTCATTATGACCAAAGGACAGCAGTTCAGTAAATTTTCTAACAGAGCTCAGGAAGCAGTACAGTACATCAGTACAGATCCTACTTTATTAAACCAGCTGACCACCAGCAGGTGTCCACCAATAACACTCATTGTGTAAAGAGCTTATCAGCGGTCGTAGCAGCATGACTCCCACAATCTGCGAAACACCAATTAACACTTCAACTAGACATAGCAAAGGTAACGGTCCGATGACATAGTCAGCACTTATAAAGAAAATATCGTTGTTGTGAAACACACATAGCTCATCATTTGGACGAAGTAATGACGGATTTCCACATTGGATCTCGAACTGATTCCATTTTTATGGAGTTGTGGAAACACTTTGATAACGTTCTTCACAAGCGACTTCTAATCAAACTGAGTGCCTATGGAGTATCGCCTCAGTTGTGGCACTGAATTAGTGATCTCACATCAGAAAGTTTACAGAACGTAGTAATCTACGAAAAACAGAGAAGAACAGAAGCGAACTCCGTCGTTCCCCATGGAAGTGTTACATGCCTTCTGCTATTCCTAATCTATATAAGCGATTTAGGAAACAACCTCAGCAACTCTCTTTTACTGTTTGCAGATAATGCTGTCATTTACCAGCTACTAAAGTCATCAGAAGATAAAAACCAACTGTAAGATGATTGTGACATTACATGTGTATGGTGCGAAAAGTAGCAATTTTCTCTGAATAGAGAGGTTCTCCACATGAGCGTGAAAAAATATCCGTTAAATTTCGTGTACACGATAAGCCACACAAATTTAAAGGCTGTAAACTCAACCAATTACTTACAATTTAAACTGGAACAATCACATAGATAATGTTGTGGGGAACACAATCGAAAGACTGCATTTTATTGGCAGAACACTTACAAGATGCAACGGTTCTACTAAAGAGACTGCCTACACTGCTTTTGTCCGTCCTGTGATAGGCGTAAGATTCCCGCTATACGTTTCTGTATGAAATTTAGCCCAAATTTACCTCCCACACTATAAAAAAAAATCTACGTAGTATCAAAGCTATGTACCCGCACTTAAACTCTAATGCTAACTTACGACTTAGCAGAAGCTAATGTCAATTGAACTGTAACTGGCCTGAATACAACTTCTCTTTATATTAAATGCGCAACTGAAGTAAAACAGTTGTTTGGCCCTAATCAGAATTTCCACTTACCTCGCGTCTTGGCAACATTGTTGCATATTTCTCCAGAGCACGACAGAAACGGCAAGGCCTCTCGTGGGACAGCAGCCAATCTGTCGCTTGAAACATCGGGCAAAGAAGTGTCATGGGTGACTCTAATCGATTATGTCACGCTCACAGCTCAGAATTAGGGCATAAATGACTAAAAATAATAAACGTAGGACTACTCTAATTTTCTAATATTCTGCGTGGACGGAACCTGGCAGGCAGGTCTAACTAGCTGCTGCAGAACATGGCTTGGGACAAGGTTGGCGAAATGGTGCAATGTTTCGGCGGAGCACACGCGCGTCGTTTTCAGGCTTTAATTAAATGCCCTCAGATGTCGAGCAGATGCCCTTCGAGATACTGCGTAGCTTCAGCTGTACCATCCCACGCAACTCTCTAGTACTTCAGTAACATTTTAATATGATATGAAAAGTTTCAAAGAGCACATTAGTACTATTGTTACATAGTCGGAATCACATACATGGATTATATTAATGAAAGCACTGTGCTATTTCTTTAAAATTTTATACATACGTCATTTTAGTGTGATTCAAGTTCTTGGTACTTTCTTTTCTTTCGTGTGGTTAAAAATGACTTATAATTATCTGTTTACTACATATACGTCTCCCCAACACGGTTGGGAACAGTAATATCTGTATTATGTACTACGAAGATTAGATTTAGTTTTTCATATTTCGATGAACTTTTAATTTAATAAAGACCAAGATACTGAAATGTCCTTTGCTACTGAGATATTCATTCTTGACAGTAACTTAAAAATGGTTTTTGTATTTTAATACTTTTTTATTATTTATCTAAACATAGATAACATAATTACATTCCACATGAGTAGTAGACTTCAGTGATGTGTCTTTTGTCAGGTGATTATCAGCAGCCAATTACAGCCAACTGAACGTTAAACGAGCCTTGCTGATTTATATATGTATTTTAAGATTTGTTTCGTTATTTTCTGATGCCTGCTACCCTTCTGTGTTCCATCGTTTCCTGAAATATTTCGTATTGTGTACAATACTGTAAAAAAAAACATATTTCATACATTTTCTCTCAGTCCGTCTATATGTTGCACTTACCTTCTAGAGACAACTGGTATTATGAAACTTTTGACTACTTTCTCATCAATTTGCTCTTCTTTATACTCTTCCTCATTATTCTTGGAATTCACCTCTCTGTTTTGTAATATAGTCTCCAAATATACAGGGTGATTATAATTAAAGTTAAACATTCAAAACGCTGTAGCAATAACACCATCGGTCAGAATGACGTTAAACTCCAACGGAATATTATCGGAGAAGCGGTAAAATGCATGCCAGAAAAAAAAAAAAAATTGTGTGAAACTTGATCAATAGATGGCACTGCATGTGTCAGAATACGAAGATGGAAACACGTGTCATGCTCACGACACACTGACGTTGGTATAAATATGCCGGGTACACGGCTGTTTTTCTTTCACGTCTACGAAGTTCGTCATGACTGTCTCAATGCAGTATCGCGCTCTGCTTGTAAAGCTGTATTACAAGAATGATCACTGTGCACACGCCACTCTGCACAATTTCTGGACACTGAAGTGTTTGAAAAAAGGCGTCTCTACAATGACTGCCGTTGGTCTGGAGAAAATGATTCGGAAAATCGAGAAGACGGGTTCTTTTGGCGTGTAACCTGGTAGAGAAAGGAAAGGAATTGATTCGACGTCAG
This sequence comes from Schistocerca americana, assembly GCF_021461395.2. NCBI lineage: Eukaryota > Metazoa > Arthropoda > Insecta > Orthoptera > Acrididae > Schistocerca > Schistocerca americana. The sequence goes on along the minus strand of NC_060121.1, from coordinate 763,641,598 downwards.
TGGAAGCAGTGGCCACAGCAGTGCAGTACGATCGAGTGGTGGTGTGCAAACGTGTAGTGCCATGAGAATTGCTCGAACACTGGACATACCCGTAAGCACGGCATGTAAAATCCTACGAAACATCCTTCTTTGCTATCCATTCAAAATTACCCATGTGCACGAGTTGCTTCCTATTGACTAGCCAGCAAGAGAGATCTTTGCTTTAGAAGTTCTTTCTCGCATGGAAGTGGGACAATTATTGGCCGTGGAAGTTTCTGTGGGCAGACGAAGCTCACTTCCATCTCACAGGATATGTCAATACACAGAATTGTGGAGTATGGGTAACGGAAAATCAGCACGCAAATCAACCAGTACCACTTCATCCTGAAAAGGTCACTGTGTGGTGCAGGTTTGCGGCACCATTTATCATAGGGCCGTATTTTTTCGAAGAGACAGGTGCTTCAGGTCCTGTTGCCTGTACCGTCACTGGTAAGCGCTATGAGTGTCTTTTGCGCAACCACGTCATTCCAGCTCTCCCACCGCGTGGATGTGTGGCTGGGATCATTTTTATGCAAGATGGCGCACCTCCACACATTGCAAATCCAGTAAAGAAGCTGCTGAAGCGCCATTTCGGAAATGCTAAAATTATCAGCCGCCATTTCCCTACAGCCTGGCCTTCTCGATCACCTGATCTGAATCCTTGTGACTTCTGGCTGTAGGGCTATCTGAAAGATGTTGTGTTCAGTGTTGCGATTGCAAACTAAGCTGCACTGAAGGCACGGATTGTGCAACACATTCTGAACGTGGCCCCAGAAACACTTCGATCAGATGTGGAATATGCTGTATTTGGATTTCAACTTGTTGCAGAAAAGGTGGACAGCATATTGAACATGTTTTGCGCTAATCACACGGAAATTAATAATCCGATACGATTTTGATTGATGCCTTTTAAGCGGTTTTTGGCCTCGAGACACTTAAAAAATCTATGTGATTAATGCTTTTTATGCGGTTTTGGGCCTCAGGACAATTAAAAACTGATTTTTCCCATACGACGTGTTATGAGCTTGCCGTGGTGGATGGATCACACTTGTACACCCATGCACACTGAGAAGTACGATTTGTTTACGTCAAACGTACACCTTAGGCATTCTTGTATGGTTCATTTATCGTTTGTGGACGACCACTATTAAATTATAACGCTTACAGCACCATCTATTGCTACATTTTGGAACTATATTTTTCTTCTATCATACGTTTTCCCCCTTCTCCGATAATATTCCGTTGTAATGTGACATCATTCTGACCAATGACGTTATTTCTACAGCGGTTTGAAAGTTTAAGTTTAATTGTAATCACCTCGTATTTGTGTTCCGCTGCCATAGCTTAAAACAGCCTCCACATGTTGATTAGAGACTTGTTGTTCCAAACGCATCTATACGCCGATCAGTGATCAAAACCTTTTGGAAAGTTACCTTTATTTCCAGAAATACTAAATTCAGTGTATGTCCTACCATCTTCTGGAGTTTTCCGTAGTTAACAAATACCACGATCTTGATTTCAGCATAATGATTATGTTTCAGTTTAACGTCAATGAAAATAAATTTTAGCACTAATATCGTATGTTTCCGGTGACTTCAAACTATTTTCTCTGTTTTTATGAAACCGAAATAAATAAAGCAGCATCATACGGAATAGGAATAGTATCAGATACAGTACTTCAAGACATTTTGTTATGGTGGGTGCTTACAACAAAATGTCTTTTATAAAACCTGTGATGTATGATTTTAATAAAGCTTTACAATACATCAGTCTGACACATCTTCAGTAACTTGTAAATCTTTTTGAAGGAAGAACAAATACATTTTAGTACATTAGAGTCACGATGTCGCCTTTTTGAGATCTTTATTCTTAATTTTCTGCTCTCTTAATTTGATTTAACAGAAGCCGCACCCGTCGCCGTTGTTAAACCCGATGGTTATTTTCTATTAACGTGCTTCATACGACAGTGGCAACCGGTTTTTGAGTCTTCTACGAACTGCAGTGATACGCGTGGTAAAATTCAGTCCTTTTAGTGCTCTCAGGCTCAACTGTTTATTTGTCTTCTCGTCTTTCATTTGCTGTATATTGCTGGGCCATCAGCATCCACAAATAAGCTGTCCTCGGTTATACTAACTGACAGTTCGCAGCTGTAGTGTAGCTAGTGACTCATTATACTCGTGACTCTAGTCTGCCATTTGATGCTGACACTTGCATTTTCTTGTTAGAGAGCTGTGCAGTGACCCAGTACACAAATACATTTGGGCGACTTGCCGCTGTCCTAGCTTATGTTGGGCTTCCACTTCGTTCAACGCCTGTTCTCTTCTACCATTTTACGCTACTGATTTCTTCATTTCCTTTTCGGAGAAGGGAGAATATAATGTGACGAAAATGGAGGAAGACAAGTACACGAAGCAGATTCATCGATGCCGTCCTACTAGAAGCGCGGATACATCTGCTAATCAGTGGCTCAGGAGCCGCATACTAGCACGTGTTTACAGGGGTGTGCGTTGCTCACGAGCAGTTCGGGATCTGCTTATCGCGAGACACTTGCTATTGGCTTTTCCGGGGCTAATAAAGGGGCACTCTGTCTCAATAGGACCGGCACTGTTGTTTCTTCATAAGGGTATACGGGGTTCCCTAGTAATGTGACCCACATAATGCTGAGGCTATGCTCTCCACATCAGCTTTCTTCCAGTGCAGTATATGAAACTTTCGCGAGCACGTAGCCTGAAAGTGTTCACCACACACCATAATAACAAACTGCCGTCTCGTAGATACGCAATACAAATACCTAACTAGCTATCGTCTCTCTGCCACCCCCACCCCCACCCCTTCTCTCTCTATCTCTCTCTCTCTTTCTCTCTGTCTATATCTCTCTTGCTCTCTCCCCCTGTAACTCCCTTCCCCCTCTCCCCCTTACACGCCCTACTTGTGTATGTGTGCGTGTGCGTGTAAGGGGGGATGGATGGGGGACAGAGGGAGAGGAGGGGGAGGATGAGAGAGAGAGAGAGAGAGAGAGAGAGAGAGAGAGAGAGAGAGATGATTACAGAGCAGCGTACGCAGAAGGCAAGAAATCCATGAAGGTTTCAATACTTTCCAACTTTTCAGCTGAACGGCAAGGGAATATTTCCTGGAAGTGTTGTCTTGTGATTTCGGACTGATAAAAACTTCATACTCTGTGAGTTTCTATATATGTAGCCGAGTTATAATCTTACTAATATTTTTCGTTCCCTAAAACTCAAGGAAGGAACTGACCAACTTATCGACTATTTCAAATCTCAAAAGTGATATATAGGTTGGAGGATGAACCAGTGGACGTATAGTTTCTTGTCTCAATCTTTACAATTTCATCCTATAATGCTAGGAATAAGCCAGGAACGCTCTCAATTTAGCTTCCTTTGGTATCATAACTTCATTCGTATGCAGCATAATAAGTATAGGTTGTAATAAACAGTCACTTCCTGATCACGTTTAGTCAGTCTTTAGTAGTATCGATGTAGATTCTCTCAATTGCGTCACTGTGTACATGTATACAAAATAAACCTTGTAATTCATTTCCTGAAAGTCAAGAACTTATCAACACCTACACCCTCCATGATGTTCAAACTGTAGGCATGTGATTAAGCAGAACAATATTCTAAACCAATCTCACATATAAACACCAGTTACACATTTGACACAGCGAGAGAAAGCTACTTTCGAAACTGTATATCATTACAAGATGATTCTTCAGAACATGGCTGCTCTAAAAGATTTGATACTTAATTTTTTTAAATATTTTCATGTTTTATATGAAATGTTCCGTACTATGCTTAACAGATTAAAAATTTAATATGGCCGTACTATATTTTGGAGGAAACATGGCTCCATGAATTGTGTTACACAACATTTCAATGTGTCTCTCAGCAATAGAAAGGCTATACGGTGACATCTATATCGCTAATCACGAAAGTGACCGCAGGACGCTCACTAGCAGATTGCTGTGTGCACTACATACTGGAAGTCACGGAAGAAAATGTATTCTGTGTATAGAGAGTAAACGATACAAATATGATGGTCCCACAGACTTCTCAGTGAAACAGTTGGATAAAAACCTACACTAGTCTTAAAATTTAAATAAATTATGTTGCTATTGTGATTCAGAGAACTATTACCCATACAGTACGTGGATTAGCTCTGGCTTGTTCAAAACACTGTTAAAGAAGTGTGGTACGCAGTTGTACAGCTGTGTACAAAATACTGCCCACCGGCACTGACTAAGTTCGATTTAAGCGAAATACAGGACAAAGAAAAATTATTAGTTTGCGAACAAAATCGTTTTTATGTGCAGGAATGTCGATATTTGTTATTATTGTGCGAAAGACGTTTTCAGCATATTTCTTCTCAAGTCATAAATACAGAAATCACAAATTGATTGTCAAATCAGTAAATAGATTACATACTTAGACGGTGAAAACAAAATACGTGTGATGAATATATATCTTTATGTGATACGTGTTGGGAACTCTGCAGCGTCCAAGGCACTCGGGTTGGCATGAATATCGTCCTTGTAGGACGTTGGGGACAGAAGATACTGAAGCATTTGTCGCGTGGCTTGTTCTTGTTAGCATTCACATTGCGTATTATCAATATTAAAACCTCCAAGAAGATTTTAGTCCGTTGGAGAATCTTAACGGATGAAGCAATCGGGCGTTCCGTGAGCAACATAATAATTTCAGCTAAATCTTTAAGGACCACGACTGACTATCATCTCAGTAATATTTACGAACAACCACTGAAGACGAAAAGCGTTTAGTGATAATAAATATCAACATTACAGCAGGTAAAAGTCGAATTGTTATATAAACGATAATTTATATAGCTTCAGCATATTCATTATAGGAATAGAAAAGAATACAAAGAACAGATTGTGCCTGAAGCAAATAAAAAGTGATACCACACTAGAATTCAGCACACTTGGGAGACCGCTGGTCGCCTTGTCTCCTTAATGTTTTTATAACCTTGTAACACAGTTTTATTACTGCATTTAGATTCGTTGTTTCTCTTTTTCCTGTAACTGGTAGGTCGAAATCCAGTTTTGAAGTAGGAGTTGTTTAGCAATCATAGCAACTGTTAAGTTTTGGGAGAAAGAAATCGTATAGTACATTATTTATGTATTAGCATTCCACATCACTAATACTTGTGCTTTACAATTACTCGGATAAAACCAGTTTTTACTTCTTCTGACTTTCACTTTGGTCGTAAATATATTATTGTCACTTATTGACGTCGGGCTAGCGGTTATTATCTTTACTGCCCAATGCGATATGTCCAGAATTGTCTAATAAGGGTTTGTAGATTTGTAGCTTTTTGTTATTTCCTCAGATATCGCGACATGGTATTTTGCCATGGAACGAATCAGCCACTCAAAAGAATCTATATTTCGGGTTTGGCGTGGAGCCTGTCACTGATTATTTCCGAGGCCATGATGACGCTGTGGAAACACGAGGTGTACGAGTCCCTTCTTCCTGCACGGTCGAAAAGAAGTTCCTCCTGTTTCACGTACAGGAAAACGATCTGCAGTAGTGAAAATCTTTACTAAAGAAACTCCAGTAAGTTTATAACATTATCCTGAAGATCTAACCATTTATGTTTCAATGGTCCTCTTTCGTTGGAAAGCAATTATAACAAAACGTTTACTACATTTGAAAACAGAAGAATTACTTCAAGGACGGAAGGTATTTATGTCATGTCCTATTGACAACTAGAAGTATTAAGTACCGAACACAATCTCAAACTTGAGGAACTGCTTTATTAATCTGTACGAAATCTGCTTGTGTAATTTATGACATTGGCTATATTATGTGTGTTGTACAAATCAGTGTAAGATATCGTTGCATTTGGTATAGTAATGAGTCTTGTTTGAGAAGTACGCAATTTTGATCCAGCTGATGTGCTGCTTCTCTCCAGTGATGATGGTTGCAGAAACGGGAACCTGTAAAGAATAAATTTGATTGTGCACAGCTGATGGCTATACAAATGCTTCTCTTCAAATATATAACAGCTCTAGCAAGTTAGATACATAAATTAATAATCACACTTAAAACTTGAGAATATCTGTCGCTAAAATGTCGGAGCTCGCCTGTATTGAAGAATCCGAGCAAGACGAAGATGTCCACTGCTGTAATTCTAACCAGCTCTCACCCAAAGATCTTTTTGATCACCACTGTACAAGATTAGTTTAGAAACTGATTTTGTCAAAGTTATACTGAGGGAAGTTAATAAAACAGCAGGAAAATGAATTTTTCGCTCAGAAACGTTCCTTTGCGTCACGGCGCGTAATGTGACTGCATCTGGCAACACGCACCTTTCACAGAAAGTGTTTCTCTTCCTTAAGGCCTTGCGTGACACTACCTAACAGACGTGCGTTCCACATCTCTGAGAATGGTCTTAGTGCGTTTGCCTGCTACGACAGGGCATGTGGTGTGAGTCGTCCAATAGCTCCTCCCATTCATTGTCGATGTGGCCTTAGAGCTCATGGTTTGTCGATGGTGTCAGCATTTTCGTGATGCGCGTGAGAGTATGAAAGATGAACAGCTGTCTTGACAAGCAGACAGCAAAGACGAATATATGAATTTTACGTTTTAAAAAGACTCAAACGGGACTTCGATGGTAATAACGCCCTCAGGATCTATTTCGAATATCCGTTACGTTTAGTGGTTGTACATCAATAAACGGCACTGTTACGCTATTGCCTGGGTGCGAAATATGGGCTTCTGTAAGAAGGTATTTATTCCAGTGAGATGATAATAGCTGCTGTAGAGATGGATATTTGGGAGAGCCACAATCAGAAACCAAGGGTTGCCATCAAATGGTAAAACATTTGTCAACATATACTGATAGATCGAAAAATAAGTGGAGCTAATGTACGGATTCCTCACAAACGAAACTCAGTGGAATGCATCCAGCGTAACAACCCACGAGTTATAGGCTTCGTGGCTATAGTCATAAACAACAGAATAGCCAAAAGCAACAGAAAACTAACACATTTTCAGCAACAACATGGAAAACTGCATGTTCAACTTACTTCCAATATAAATATATCTTAAAACAACAATTCTGTTAAAACTTACTACGAGAAGGAAAATGCTGTGCTGTGCTCTGAAAATGCGTTAGACAAATTGTTTCTGACATATGTATTGTTTCTCCGTACATATAATTTCACACAGATATTGCATATGCAATGTGCTGTTCCTTTATCACATTCGATCTAACAGAAAATCTGTACATTAGGAAAGCTGCAATTTTTATTTAATCGGCCTAGCCTATAATTAGAATACTACCACTCTATCTGAATTCTCGAAAACTTTGTGATACTTCCCGATCTCACATTAAAATTACATGAAATAGTGTCATTAATGCAACTACTTCATACATTCAGCAGCAGTGCCGTATACGAAACATCCCAGCCCATTTATCAAATTTTTTTAAGTGACTGCATTTCCCAAACAAGATACCTATCTTTTGCATTAACAACAGAACAGGATCATGATCAGACATACAAATTCGTTGCAAGTGATTGACATTCAGAGTGTTTCTCGCATGGTCAGTTGTATGTTGCTAGTTTAAGAATTGGTAGTTCAGAAAACCAGTTCACATTCTTACCACACCGAATAAAATAAAAACAAAAACCTTTTATATCCAGAGTTCTTCAGTTTTAACGTGTACAAAAATTTTAAAAACATTGACTACAATAAAAACAAAAAACGCAAACAAAGGAGTCCTTTCTAGTCATATTCTATAAGATTTATTACAATTTAGAGTTAAATATCTTCAAAGTGAACGAATTCGCTACGAGGAGCCAAAATATGGGTCTTCATACAATTCCCAGTGATACCCCCGACTTGGACGTATATCCAGTTCCCATAAATATTTAGCAACTTAGAAACATTGCCTGGTTCGCTAGTTAGATATATATTTCAGTGGTCGGGCTGTAGATTTAAAGGTACTGTTTTTTCTCTAAGTCCATATACAGAAACATACAGTGATATGATCCTTTTAGGGTTTGTAGTTAATCTGTTTTCCAACAAGAAAAAGCAGTAATTTACTAAACCTGATAATAACTACCGATAAATTGCAGGTTAGAATCCATTATACTGCGTTTATATGTTAATTGAGGGGACACTTTTCTCTGTTGGCAGTCTTGGTGTCACATGTGACTATTTCACTCTTTCATGAGTCCGTTTGGAAAGTGAACAGTAACAACTGTTGCTAGGTTCAAATGGTTTGGAATTCAGTTGGAAAACAACATTGGTAAATGTTATTGAATCAAGTTCCTCCCAATTGTTTCAATACCTTGTTACACAGAAAACTATGAGCTTTCATCACAGAGCTAACTCTTCGTTTACAGTTATTTACCGAAAGTATTATTTCGATAGCTTGAAGGATAAATAATGTATCAAAGGGATGTACGTGATGTGTGATTCTGTGAAGAAAAGCATTGTAGCTACGGCTGCAGATGAGTTTTAGATATTAGCGTGACTTGGTCTACGCAATAAAATATCCACAAGAAACGCACATACTACCCTTAACTTATAATAATACCTCACACGCATCAGAACAAACTGAATTTACTATTGACCATTCCTTCCTGAACTCAAATGTTTTCTTGACGGATACATTCATTGTTATAATTGCACAAGAAAATTGGACGTTATTCACTCTTTGATGAAGAGTGTTGGAAGGCAACTGTCATTTAAGCACGAATTGCTAACATCTATCATCATTTCTATCAGCTGAACCACAGTGGTTCCCAGTCGATGAATACCAAAGGTGAGATAGATTTGCCAATTTACTGTCATGTTTCGAAACCTGAAATCAATACGACATAAATCTTCCGACAGAAGCAAGGACGATCAGATATTTCTGCATGTTCGCTAAACAGCTGTGGCCTCGATCTGACCGATTATTACCTCTCCGTATCCTTGACGAGCACTGCCTTCCGAAAGATCTTAATCGAAGAAGCGAATAGTAGTCAATTATCGCTACTATGATCATGTAACTTAATACCAATTTTTCCGCGATGGACTCAATCTCCTGCTGCTAAACAGTCTTGATTGCACCTAAAGAGTGAAAAAAGAGGTTAAGTGGCTGCTGCCGTATATTACTAAAATTGGGCTCAGTGTTAGTGAAGTCCCTCTCTAATGCCCATAAAAGAAACTATTGTAATAAGACAACAACATTTGAATTTATTTGATATTTGTATTTCCTTTATAGAACTATCATTGTCATAAGCGTTAGCTAGTTAATATACACCGCTGGACAAAGACTCCTTCAAATTTCGTTGTGTACTGCTTTATTCATCAACATGTATTCACGTTGCTCCAGCATATTTCCTCACTTCGTCTACCTGCCTTACATCAATTCGTCGCCTCTGTCTATCGCCCCTCTCTGATACTACCCAACGACTCATTCGTCCATTCGCCTTCCTATATGAGGCTCTCACTTCCATACCACTTTCATTTACATTATAGCTATGGCTGCTAATCCAATTTGTTTCATGAGTACATCTACATCTACATGGATACTCTGCATATCACATTTAATTGCCTGGCAGAGGGTTCTTCGAACCACCTTCACAATTCTCTATTATTCCAATCTCCTAAAGCGCGGAAAGAACGAACACTTATATCTTTCCGTACGAGCTCTGATTTCCCTTATTTTATCGTGGTGATCGTATCTCCCCATGTAGGTCGGTGTCAACAAAATATTCTCGCATTCGAAGGAGAAAGTTGGTGATTGGAATTTTGTGGAAAGATTCAATCGCAACGATAAACGACTTTCTTTTAATGATGTCCATCCCAAATCCTGTATCACTTCAGTGACACTCTCTCTCCCATATTTCACGATAATACAAAACGTGCTTCTATGAACTTTTAGGATGTACTCCGTCAGTGCTATGTGGTAAGGATCCCACACCACGGAGCAGTATTCTACAAGAGGTAGATGTGACAAAGCCAAACTCCGAGCAGGATTCTCTTACGTCTCGGTAGGCCACCTGGCGATCCAGAGTCCGCTGTTCTTCCGACCGGTACATCATCGTCACCACCGCTCCCAGGAATCATTCACAATGGCTTGCTATGACACCAGTGCCAGCAATCATATACAGTGACGACATTCCTGCGAGTCCTTTCTGCAGTACCGCTCTATTACACGATCTCTTTAAACTCAGTGAGATTTTGACAACAGCGTCTTCGTCATCTTACAGGCGTTCTTGACTCCCAGAAATGCGCCTACCAACTTTCGCTTATGTCGCACAACATTTTCTTCGTGTTGCGATTTTTTCCCGGCATGGTGAACCTTGAAGTATGTATCTCATACTAATTTCGCACATGAACTTCTTTATTGAGCAGCCCTGTGATTTTATGTAACGTTCTAATTAAAAGTCCATGTCTCACTTCAAAAGTCAGAGCTGATTGTACATACGTAAAGTAAATTTTCTGTTAGAGATACAACAGAAACTGCATTTGTTTCCAGTCTTCCGGTTTTAGCTTTCATTTCAGTCAATCGTTGTCCTCACCCCAAAATACGACAACTCAACAAAGATATCCATCACTTTATTGTGTAATAGTATTTCCTTTAAGATATGGTCATTATACATTATTGTATTCTTATTGTAACTAATTTCCGGGCGTATTTCAAAGTACATCTATTAACATCTTCAGTTACTTGTTTACATTCGTCTATAGTTGAAGCAATTAAACTTCTTCCTGTTTGGCGAAGCCCCATGTATTTGTGAGTGATGTTAACTACATCAAAACTAACCCCGATGCAGACACAGCCCTAATACCGAGTGCTGGAATAAACGTACCCAGCGGTATGAAAGATAGCGGCCCCAGTTGTGAATCTTATGTTGGGGACTATGCACTTTATCATTGAAAAATAATAAATATGACCAGATAGAGACTATCTACTCGAATCAAAGACATAATTTGAGTGAAATCAATAGTTTATTACAAAAGTATGGAGGAACAAGGGTCTACGTAAGTCAGGAAGTCAAAAAAATTACAGAAACAGGATATTAACTATGGGAAGTGGATAGAGGTAAGAGAACTATCGGTTGTCCAAGTGATGACCAGAGAAACCAAGAAGACCATGGAACTTAGAATATGCTGAAGAACTTAGGAAAATGAACCGGAACACCAGTCTCAATTTCTAGTTCGTGATGGTCTTAATGTATCGAAGCAGCAAGTTATACTCCCCATCATCGTTGATACGATACGAGCAAAACGGCGACGTCGTGTTTATCTGTCATCAAACACCGTTGCTACAACCACTCTCCCGAGGATTCAAAAACTGGCTCCTCTGTGCAAATGGAGTCCGCTGTTCCAGTTGAGAGTGAAGCCTGCGGAGCTCCGATACGTTCAGTGCCAGTTCAGAGATAAAGTATCTAATTTATGATCGGTAAGGAGGAGACTGCTCACTTATCCCCACCACGAATCTCGGCGACCAATACTCTTAAAGCTAAAAAGTTCTGCCAATGGTGTAATTCGTACCCTGTAACCAAAATCTCCCGCCAGAAGAGACGAAAGGTACTTTTCTGTTCCAGTAGGCCTGAAAGTAACTCGAACATGTCCGGATAACTCGGAACGCTGATTTACTCTAAGGACTAAGATCAATGTAATGACCACTAATTAAAGGCAGACAGTGGTATACAGAATACCCAAATTCAATTTCTGTGACAATGCATCAGTCGAAGAACAGGGGGTTTCGTGAATCATTATCATTGCTTCACTCAGACTTTACAAAAGGCGCTCTCTGTTTTCCTTCTAGGCCTGTCACATGATTCAAGTGGCTCTGAGCACTATGGGACTTAACTTCTGAGGTCATCAGTCCCCTAGAACTTAGAACTACTTAAACCTAACTAATCTAAGGACGTAACACACATCCATGCCCGAGGCAGGATTCGAATCTGCGACCGTAGCGGTCGTGCGGCTCCCGACTCTAGCGCCTAGAACCACTCGGCCACCCCGGCCGGCGATTTACTCCCCACTTTTCCTAAAATCTTTGTTCTGTGTGTTATGTCCTCCTGAGTTCACATCAATGTCAGCAGTTGCTGCCCACGGAAGAAGCAGCTAGCTCGCATCACAGGCCGTGGGGAAAGCTAAAAACTTTCCTCAACCCTTTACATCAACTCTGCGGTGTCTTCTGAACCCGTAATATGTTATGGCTGTTTTGCCGTCGTTTTTGGACAGCTGAGAGATGTTTATCATCTGGATGTTCAATTTTTAGCACTGCATGGACGCACACCTCTTGCCACGCAGAGTTCCGTCATGCAGAAGGAATGCTTTCAACTCGGCCGTCCAATGTGGATACGTGGAATAAACCGCACAATAGGATGGGCACCAGTGGAGATAACATCTTGGACCTACTGATAACAAACAGACCCGAACTTTTCGACTCTGTCTGTACAGAACAGGGAATCAGTGATCATAAGGCCGTTGCAGCATCCCTGAATATGGAAGTTAATAGGAATATAAATAAAGCGAGGAAGGTTTATCTGTTTAGCAAGAGTAATAGAAGGCAGATTTCAGACTACCTAACAGATCAAAACGAAAATTTCTGTTCCGACACTGACAATGTTGAGTGTTTATGGAAAATGTTCAAGGCAATCGTAAAATGCGTTTGAGACAGGTACGTGCCGAGTAAAACTGTGAGGGACGGGAAAAACCCACCGTGGTACAACAACAAAGTTAGGAAACTACTGCGAAAGCAAAGAGAGCTCCACTCCAAGTTTAAACGCAGCCAAAACCTCTCAGACAAACAGAAGCTAAACGATGTCAAAGTTAGCGTAAGGAGGGCTATGCGTGAAGCGTTCAGTGAATTCGAAAGCAAAATTTTATGTACCGACTTGACAGAAAATCCTAGGAAGTTCTGGTCTTACGTTAAATCAGTAAGTGGCTCGAAACAGCATATCCAGACACTACGGGATGATGATGGCATTGAAACAGAGGATGACACGCGTAAAGCTGAAATACTAAACACCTTTTTCCAAAGCTGTTTCACAGAGGAAGACCGCACTGCAGTTCCTTCTCTAAATCCTCGCACAAACGAAAAAATGGCTGGCATCGAAATAAGTGTCCAAGGAATAGAAAAGCAACTGGAATCACTCAATAGAGGAAAGTCCACTGGACCTGACGGGATACCAATTCGATTCTACACAGAGTACGCGAAAGAACTTGCCCCCCTTCTAACAGCCGTGTACCGCAAGTCTCTAAAGGAACGGAGGGTTCCAAATGATTGGAAAAGAGCACAGATAGTCCCAGTCTTCAAGAAGGGTCGTCGAGCAGATGCTCAAAACTATAGACCTATATCTCTGACATCGATCTGTTGTAGAATTTTAGAACATGTTTTTTGCTCGAGTATCATGTCGTTTTTGGAAACCCAGAATCTACTATGTAGGAATCAACATGGATTCCGGAAACGGCGATCGTGTGAGACCCAACTCGCTTTATTTGTTCATGAGACCCAGAAAATATTAGATACAGGCTCCCAGGTAGATGATATTTTTCTTGACTTCCGGAAGGCGTTCGATACAGTTCCGCACTGTCGCCTGATAAACAAAGTAAGAGCCTACGGAATATCAGACCAGCTGTGTGGCTGGATTGAAGAGCTTTTAGCAAACAGAAAACAGCATGTTGTTATCAATGGAGAGACGTCTACAGACGTTAAAGTAACCTCTGGCGTGCCGCAGGGGAGTGTTATGGGACCATTGCTTTTCACAATATATATAAATGACCTGGTAGATAGTGTCGGAAGTTCCATGCGGCTTTTCGCGGATGATGCTGTAGTATACAGAGAAGTTGCAGCATTAGAAAATTGTAGCGAAATGCAGGAAGATCTGCAGCGGATAGGCACTTGGTGCAGGGAGTGGCAACTGACCCTTAACATAGACAAATGTAATGTATTGCGAATACATAGAAAGAAGGATCCTTTATTGTATGATTATACGATAGCGGAACAAACACTGGTAGCAGTTACTTCTGTAAAATATCTGGGAGTATGCGTGCGGAACGATTTGAAGTGGAATGATCATATAAAATTAATTGTTTTTAAGGCGGGTACCAAGTTGAGATTCATTGGGAGAGTGCTTAGAAAATGTAGTCCATCAACAAAGGAGGTGGCTTACAAAACACTCGTTCGACCAATACTTGAGTATTGCTCATCAGTGTGGGATCCGTACCAGATCGGTTTGACGGAGGAGATAGAGAAGATCCAAAGAAGAGCGGCGCGTTTCGTCACAGGGTTATTTGGTAACCGTGATAGCGTTAAGGAGATGTTTAACGAACTCATGTGGCAGACTCTGCAAGAGAGGCGCTCCGCATCGCGGTGTAGCTTGCTCGCCAGGTTTCGAGAGGGTGCGTTTCTGGATGAGGTATCGAATATATTGCTTCCCCCTACTTATACCTCCCGAGGAGATCACGAGTGTAAAATTAGAGAGATTAGAGCGCGCACGGAGGCTTTCAGACAGTCGTTCTTCCCGCGAACCATACGCGACTGGAACAGGAAAGGGAGGTAATGACAGTGGCACGTAAAGTGCCCTCCGCCACACACCGTTGGGTGGCTTGCGGAGTATAAATGTAGATGTAGATGTAGATGTAGATGACGTTAGCCGAGACGACTTTCCTCAAGACAACACGAGGGTAGTTTCTACCTGTTGAACCCCCCGTTAGCAGTTCGGCGAAGTACGCGCTGCCCCGGGCCTCAGAAAATCGGTTTCGTTTGATGCTCACTCAGGAGGGCAACTGAAGTAGCCAGTATCCAGTCAAATTAAAGAATGTGAAAACTAGGATGTGAAATCAGTGTATAAAACCATTGTAATCACATTAATCCAAACGCAAATCTAAAGTATCAAACGCTTCCTAACTCAGCTCGTATATAGTCGCATTATTTATGAAATGTGAATGAAAAGGGACAATCTGAATAGTTTGTCCCTTTTTATTGTCATCTTTCATATGTGGTGTATGTTTACCTTTGCTAGAGGCACAGTGTTCAGTGTTATCAGCGAAATTATTGTCCACGTATTTTTCATGGACGCATATATCTATTTCTGTTTCTCATCATGGAATATTTATCTAAGGCTGCTGAAATTTCCTGGCCTGGTACTTTCAGTTTCAATATTCTCAATATCCTGATAAAGTTTAGTGAAGGGACTAAAGGTCTTGGTCTTCAGGACACTAACATTCACAGATGGGCCCAAAAATTAGAGCTAAATTCAGCCTAATGGTATTGCAGGCATATGGATCCATGAGAAAAGTATGCAATGGTCGCAGAAACGAGTGGGTAATCATTCCACCCATGATACGGGGCAGAAAGGGTGAAAGTCATCGACGTAGGGGACTTTGACAAAGGGAAGATTGTTATGGCTCGATGTCTGGGAACGAGTTTTTCGGAAATGATAGAGATGGTGATTGTTTGTGTGCTACAGTCGTGATCGTCTCTGGAACGTAAATAAAGAATGATGTAAGGATGACAAGGCGACCAAGTGTTCCGACCACGCATCACCACACAGTGTGCAGGATGGAGGCTTGCCTGCTCGGTAAAGCAAATAAGCGACGATCTGTTGTAAATCAGAGCACATTGTTGAACAATGGCCCAAGCCGCAGACGATCTCTACGTGTTCCCGTGCTGACCCGACATCGTCAGTTAAGGCTGCAGTGGATCAGGGTTATCGAGATGGACTATAAACCTATGAAACATGTCACCTGGTCTTATAATCCTTGTTTCCTGTTACGTCATATGGATGGTTGTGTCTGGATACACTATCATTTAGGATAACAGTTACTCCAAAGATGAACAACGTCACAGGTGCAGATTGGTGAGGCCAGATTTGTGCAATGGGGGACGTTTACCCTGGTATCCATGGGACCTGTGGTAGTAATCAAAGGCGCCATGACAGTAGTGGTCTACGGGATCATTATTGGGGACCAGTTGTACCCCTTCATGCTTGGTGTCTTCCCTGATAGCTATGGCGTATTCCAGCAGGATAACTGTCCATGTGACAATGTCAGAATTGTACTGCAGTTGTTTGAGGATTATGGTAGTGAACTCACAATGTGATGGCCACTACATTCTTCTGATCTTAACACAATGGGAGACATTTGGGACGCTATCTGGCACTAGCTCCGTCCCCACAAACTGCTGGGCCGTGATTTACAGGAACTGTGTGGCGTATACGTAGACATGCGGTGCCACAAATGTCGGAACACCAACGAAAGACTCGTAGAATCCTTGCAATGCAGAGTCGTAGCCACATTTCCTTCTAGAATTGGAGGGTGATCATGGTGTTTTAATTCATATCGTTTCTTCGTAAAAAGTCAAGATGGCAAAATGACAATGATAGAGACTGCTTGAATGCTATTGTGCATCGAAGAATGCGCGGAAGAAAATAAAAAGTAACCCAGGAACTAAAGCGTCACATGTCTATAGCAAACTGCAAAAGTCAGAAAGTCAAATGACTGTGTCAGTAATATAGCTATTAGAAAATGGCACACACACACACACACACACACACACACACACACACACATAAACACAAAGCAGGCCATTATATGAAACTAAAATTCTGTCTTAACGTGATTAACAAATAGACCTTGAAAAGGAAAGTGAAACTAGTGCTACTTTAGTTACGATTCTCATATAGGAGGACGAATGACCAATTCCAATTTGAAACCAAGCAGGGCGAATAAGTAGTATTCCGACATCGTAAACAACCATTAAAAAAGCCTTGAGGCAAAGAAAACGACGTATAAGAATCATTTGGTCTCCCATTGGCTGAAGGACTAACTGCCTTCCTCATACTTTTGAGAGAGCTCCTGACTGTGTCATCCTCTGCAAGAAATTCGTCTGTATCCTGCTACAGCTCTGGTGAGGTGCACTGGCGGGTAGCTGCTAATATTCTGTTGCCAGACTGTATAGTAGCATGGATCTCAGTTACTCGCTCTAATTGTGCCTGCTTTCCCCAAAATCAATGTAACCGCGTGATTGCTGTGAAGTATTGTATTAGCCTATGTCAGTCATATCGTTATGTAAGCCACGTACCTGTGTGGTATTTGAGTTTAGAAACATTTTAAAAGCCTTTTCATTCAAGTCAATAGTTGCAGTCTACAGTGTGTAAAATTGTTATAGCCAGGTATTATATGTTTATTTGGAATGTAACTGTACGTAATTGAGTGGCAAAATCGCATATCATGGTAAATAATACTGGAATTTTTAACAAATTATTACACTAACAAAACTACGTAAAAATGTAATTACTGGAGTTCTAAGTGAATTAGCACACTAGCGAAACTGAGTAACAGACCAACATGACACATTCTAAACGCACTAATGTTAGTTTTGAGATAGGTGAAATCTAGATCCACAATAAAACATAATTGACACGTGACTGATTGCTGTAAGTACCTACCTTGTTTTCCAGATCATGTTTCTGATATTAGGTACTCTCCTTGGTGGTAAAATTTATAGTCTGTCCGCTTAACAACGTCTTTGTCAATGTCGTTTAGTTTAGTAAAAGGTCTCTGCTGTTTAAAATTTTTCCTGAGAGAATCGAACGTTGGGGATTTTTCACCATCACACACCCGCCAGATAGATCTTAAATCAAGGCCCCAAGGTGCTGCACAAATAGCCTCTAAGTTAGGAAGTTTTTCTTGTTACAATGTATGTTGTTTTCGGGATGATATCACTGTATTTCTTGATATCATGGCTATCGATTGTGTCTAAGTCCCTCAAATCTTTCCCAGCGGGAGTGCATGTAAATGCCAACACCTCACTGTCATTATGTGAAAGATGTTTTAAATATTTATACACATCGTGGATTATAGATTTGCTTTGCCACCGAAACTTAGTTATCTTTTTATAGTCGGATTCTTCCTATTGTCAAAGTGCGTCTTGTCGGAGTTGTTTGTAAACCCGGCTCACGTACCATAGGGGTAATCTCTCTTTGTTGCAGCTTTTCAGTTTTCATCTTAAACAATCTTTTCCACTTATTAAATAAATTGCACAAATAATACCACAAAATACACTTTTTTACTTCGAGCCGAACTGACAAAACTAATAACTTAATAACTGCAATGGAAAATAAGAAATGCTCGAATATGTGCACACCACTCGCTACTGACGCTCTACTGGCCCTCGAACTAGACAAGTGCCAAGGCTCAGCGGTGCTATTTGTGGATGATAGAGGGAGGGAGGAGTTACGAGACACTAGACACAAATGCGGCGTCATCTTGCTTGCCAGCACCCGCCAATATGCAGGGCCAGAGCTATAGCTGCTGGAAGACACAGTCTCTCTTCTCACACCCTGAGAGAGTACGTTATACCTCAGTGAGTCTGACGTCACAGATTACCCGATGAACCTTCATGATAAACTCTGCGAGTGCAAACAAAAACAAAAAGACAGAGCGTAAGATATGCTAAACAGGAATAATCTAAGATCATAGCGGTACCGAAAATAATACTACGTTCACAGATGAAATTTGCATTCGTAATTGCTACAGGAAAGGAAGAATAAATGCCTAAAATGTAGTCAGCTTAAAGTAGATAGGTTTAAATGTTATTAAGAAAAAGGAGAGAGTTGAATTCGTTTCCAGCACATAGACTACGCCTCCCAAAAGGCTCCGAGTGCACCGCAGGGCTTAATTTCTCCATCCGTTGGACGAATCACCGCCAACAGTAGCGGCCAAAAAGCCGGATAGCTTAATGAATACTCAGTAACAATGATGTCATCCTCATTTCCGTACTGGGACGAAAGCTTTCTACCTTGACCTAGTACCACAGAATACAACTTGAGGCTTTGTTTTCACTGTCCGCCCCGATAGCCGTGGTGAGCGCAGCGGTCTGTCACTCGAAGGGGCACGGGTTCGATTCCCGGCTAGGTATGAGATTTTCACCGCTCATGGACTGGGTGTTGTGTACTCCTCATTATCATTTCATCATCATCAGTAGAAGGCAACGGGAGGCCTCCAGGGGAATCACTTCCCTAGATGCTCATGCGGTTGACCTCTCTGACGAGGCTTCCCCCATGACAAGACCTCCCGTAAGGCAGAACACAAGGTATTTAGCTCTTTCCATTTTTCCGCCAGAATCAATTAGAGGAATTTAGGTAATGCGAGATTTCTTAACGGCCGTTTCACTGAGGAAAATGTTTCGTAGAGGCACAAAAGTCTTAAAACTATTTCTTTTAAAAGTATCGTATTTTCACGGATAGTTTCATATCGTGCTTCGAGAATTGATAATAAAGAATGTAAAACGATTCTAGAGGCTATGGCTTGCATATGTCGAAAGGCCCATAAGAAAAATGTGAGAGACATTAGAACACCTCGGAGTAAATTAAGTTTTGCCGCGTTTCGTTTGATAGAACACTGCGCATAGAACAGACAAACAAGGGCCAGAACGTTGAGCGATCGCAGCATAGTAGTAATCAGTAACACATAAAAGCAAGTACTGAGGCGTCCAGAAACGTTAGACACCATGCAGCTGCGACTGGTAAGCTGATAGACTCGACATACCCAAAGAAATGTAAGGTTTTCTCGCAAGATTTATTTGTCTCAACTATATTCAAACAACAATGACAAATAGGACGATCCAAAACAGACATTATAAGAGACACCGCAAAATAAATCGCACTAAGAAAATGACACTTCAAATTATTCCTTTAAATACTTAAAACAAATTTTAAAATTGGGCCCATAAACAGTGAGAGAACGAAAATCAACAAAACTTAAACAATAGAAACATTAACGGTAATAAAGCACCATTCAAGGAGCTGATAACCAACACATTTCTTTTATAAGGGGACGAGATTGACTTAAGTCCAGGCATCGGTCAGTCACTTCTTTCAGCTCTGAGTAAGTATTCTAAAAAAAAAAAAAAAACACACAAGATAAAGTTGAAAACACCACAGTCATAAGTTAATAATAACAGAAATATATAGTGCAGATCATACGACGACACATGTCGTAACACCCTTTCGGCTTGAACTAATATGTCGACTTCTTTATCCAGAAATACACTGACAGAAAAAATCTCAGCACCAAAATTTTCACTGCACCGGAGTGTGCACTGATGTTAAACTTCTTGGCAGATTAAGGCTGTGTGTCGGACAGAGACTCAAACTCGGGCCATTTACCTTTCAAGGCCAAGTGCTCTAGCGACCTATTTTTTTTTTATAGGATCGGTGTTAATCGTACTTGGTTTCAGCCACACAAAAATTAATCATTTCCAGTCGTTGAGCGCAACAATTTTTCGTTTACTTTATTTTTATTAATTAAAAAATAGAAACAAGACAAACAGTCGCACAATGATGAAATAAATTACGTATCAATACTCCTGAAAGCTGACTATGATGAGAACACCACAAACCGACTGAACTGCCCAAGCTTGGTAGCTAAGTCGGTAGAGCGGTTGCGCATGAAAGGCAGAGGTCCCGCACACAGTTTTAATCTGCCAGGAAGTTTCACCAAAAAATAATTGATGTAGAGTAATGAAACTTCGAGAAGAAACTTGTCTAGGTAACACACTTAAGAGATTAACATTGCAAGCTCATACATTAATGTAAGCGTGAGATAATCCATGGCAAATGTGAAATGATGGCACATTATAGTCGATGCAAGCGCCGTAATGTTGAATGCAAGCATGCAAACGAACATTCATTGTGTTTTAAAGGTGTCGGATGTCACTTTGTGGTACGGAGTTCCATATCTGGAGCACTTGGTCGGTCAATACGGTGACGGTTAATGCTGTTTCTGGACGACGCTGGATATGAGGATGTACTCAATTGGGGACGGATCTGGTGATCGAGCAGGTCAACGCAACATTATGACACTTTCTAAGCACGTTAGGTTGCAAAGCGGTATGTGGGCGAGCGTTATAATGTAGGAAAACACCTCTGGAATGCTGTTCATAAATGACAGCAAAACACATCGAATCACCAGACTGACGTACAGATTTGCAGTGAGGATGCGTGGGATAACCACAAGAGTGCTCCTGCTGTCATACGAAATTTCACCCCAGATCACAACTACAGATGTACGTCCAACGTGTCTAACACGCAAATGGGTTGACTGCAGGCCCTCAGTTGCCCTCCTTCTAATCAACGCAGGGCTATCACTATCACCGCGGCAGAACCAGTTTTCATCAGAAAACACAACAGATCTCCATCCTGCTCCACAATCAACTCTCGCTTGATACCACTGAACTCGCAAGAGATGGTGGTTTGGGGTCAACAGAATACGTACTACACGACGACTGACTTGAAACTGTCCTTGAAGTAACCGATTTGTAACAATTCACTGTGTCACTGTGGTGTCATCTGCTGCTCAAACTGCTGCTGAGCATGCACTACGATGCACCAGAGCCGTACGTCGTACACGAGGGTCTTCCCTCTCGGTAGTTCGGAGGCCGGTCTCCTTGCGACCTGGCATTCCCGTGACCACCGCTGCCAGTAGCCATGCGCAGTGGTTACCTTTATGCCAAGTCTTTCTATAGTATCACAGCAGGAGTATCATGCTTCTCGTATCGCAGTTACAAAACCTCCTTCAAATTCAGTGACTTGTTGATAATGGCGTCTTTGTCCCCTTTATTCTAGACTAAGATCAAATCACCACGTCAGATCTCAAAGGTAGCTAACGCTCAGAACGGTTATAGCGTGTACTTAAAGCAAACCAGACTTTTATGCTCGTAGTGGCGCTACTGTTATGCGACTGGTGCGAAATTTGAATAGTCAATGTTATTGTAAGAATTTAAGACGTGTGTGCTTAAAGAGAAGAAACACTTTAAAAGGTTGACCTTTCATAACTTTTATACTACATGGACTTTGAAAGAAAACGCACACTTTAAAAAAAGGATATGGTTTTAATGCCTTGTTGTCATTACTAGGTACTGCTCTGTTCCAGTAGGTCTAAAAGAATCTCGAACATGTCCGGATAACTCGGAACGCTGATTTACTCGAGGACTAAGATCAATATAATGATCACTTATCAAAGGCAGACAGTGGTATACAGGAAACCGAAGTTCAATATCTGTGAAAAAGCATCAGTCGAAGAACAGGAGGTTTCGTGAACCACTATCGGTGCTTCAGTCAGACCTTACAAAAGGCGCTTTCTGTTTTCCTTCTAGCCCTGTCAAATGGTTCAAATGGCTCTGAGCACTATTGGACTTAACTTCTGAGGTCATCGGTCCCCTAGAGCTTAGAACTACTTAAAGCTAATGTGGTGTCACTGCCAGACACCACACTTGCTAGGTGGTAGCCTTTAAATCGGCCGCGGTTCGTTAGTAAACGTTGGACCCGCGTGTCGCCACTGTCAGTGATTGCAGACCGAGCGCCGCCACACGGCAGGTCTAGAGAGACTTCCTAGCACTCGCCCCAGTTGTACAGCCGACTTTGCTAGCGATGGTTCACTGACAAATTACGCTCTCATTTGCCGAGACGATAGTTAGCATAGCCTTCAGCTACGTCATTTGCTACGACCTAGCAAGGCGCCATTATCATTTTCTATTTATCTTGTGATGCATGTACCATCAGACCGATGTTCACCAATTATGGATTAAAGTTAAGTATTCCAACAGATACGTACTAATTTTGCTAGTCTCATATCCCTGACCTGTTCCAGACCTCACGCCATCCTGCGTGAGCTTAAACGCGTGCCTTTCGGCTTCCCGTCATTGTGGATTGGCTGTCTTGCCAGTCCACAACAGCTAACTAACCTAAGGACATCACACACATCCATGACCGAGGCAGGATTCGAACCTGAGACTGTAGTGGTCGCGCGGGTCCAGACTGTAGCGCCTAGAACCTCTCGGCCACCCCGGCCGACTCTAGTCCTGTCCTTGAGGTATAGTAAACACTGGCTGCTCAGCATTCACGAAGCAAAGCAGTAGGAATGAAAATGTGCTGACTCTGACCACGCATATCAGTGACCACGAAGGCACGGGGAGGCAGTAATTCTTCAGGTGTAGTAGACAGATCCTTCAGAGTACTATAATGACAGCTGGAACGGGTGTGTGTGTGTGTGTGTGTGTGTGTGTGTGTGTGTGTGTACACATCTGTTGAGAGTACAAACTCTCGCTTTCGCTCTAAGCGTGTCCTTGAGTAGAGTTAGCAGGAGGGTAGCGGAAGAGTAAGAGGTAGATGGGAACGCGGCGCCTCGGTTGTGGCTGTGCGTGTGTGAGTTGGAGCAGAAACTCGCGAACAATGGCGTAGCGGCGGAGAAGAGTCCCGACAGAGAGACGTTGGGGAGGAGTGGCTTTCAGATTCTTTTTGTAGCCGAGATAAGAAGATAATGGCGACGGCGACGGCTGCGAGTGACGAGTGACCGGTGGCGCGCCAGATGTAAACAAAGCGCTCGACTCCAATCACTACTGCCGGGCTGCCGTAGCTACGAGCTCTTCTGTCACGCTGGAAGGTAATCGGATAATGGCCGCACGTCATCAGGCCCTGTGACTGTGATAGGGTTGCCATCAAAATCACGGTATATAGTAAATCAAAGCCAACATTAGTTCGTGTTGACATGTCGACGTCACAAGCAAAAGATGAAGAATTACACTGTAGGAAATACTACTACCAGCCACATTTTCTTAAAATGATTTTATTATGCCGTTACTAGTTTCGGACCGGAGCCCACGTCGATGGTGGTGTGGTCTTCTTGCAAGCCTTACGTGTGTTTCTTAAATTGTAACAATAATTTTTGTGATGCATAGTTTACAAAGAATTTTAAGTTTTCGTCATAAAATTTATCATGTTCTTGTGATTACGGACTTTTACACTCATATATCCTCTACACATTGCACTTTCTTTCTGAAAAGCACTCCTTTATGTATTATAGGACAGAGGTTCGATTTTATTTTGCAGTTGATGCTGATCAATGCAACTTAACCAAAAACAAGATGGTGGATACATTTGTTCATATCGTCTGCTGATTTGATGTGCAAAATAATGTAATATGTGTACAGATGCGTAACACTTCTGGAGTTACATCAAAGATACAAAGTACAGATGGTTTTATACATTCGACATATAATACTTTAGGTTCGAAATATGCTGGTAGTGGTCAATGAAGAAATTTCTCTCTGTCAATTAATTGTTTCTAACGTTTCAAATTATAATAGTTATATGATAATTTGCGGATACATGTGGTTCTTGAATTCTAGTTGATCAATCAGTATACAATGAGGTATATCGTGAAACTGATGGCATATTACTCATTTCTCCAACAAACTCATCTGTACAACTTTTTCGGCAAAATTTAATATTTCTAAAACTCTTCAATGCTTACAGGGTGTTACAAAAGGGTACGGCCAAACTTTCAGGAAACATTCTTCACACACGAAGAAAGAAACTATGTTATGTGGACATGTGTCCGGAAACGCTTACTTTCCATGTTAGAGCTCATTTTATTACTTCTCTTCAAATCACATTAGTCATGGAATGGAAACACACAGCAACAGAACGTACCAGCGTGACTTCATACACTTTGTTACAGGAAATGTTCAAAATGTCCTCTGTTAGCGAGCATACATGCATCCACCCTCCGCCGCATGGAATCCCTGATGCGCTGATGCAGCCCTGGAGAATGGCGTATTGTATCACAGCCGTCCACAATACGAGCACGAAGAGTCTCTACGTACATTTGGTACCGGGGTTGCGTAGACAAAAGCTTTCAAATGACCCCATAAATGAAAGTCAAGAGGGCTGAGGTTAGGAGAACGTGGAGGCAATGGAATTGGTCCACCTCTACCAATCCATCGGTCACCGAATCTGTTGTTGAGAAGCGTACGAACACTTCGACTGAAATGTGCAGGAGCTCCATCGTGCACAAACCACATGTTGTGTCGTACTTGTAAAGGCACATGTTCTAGCAGCACAGGTAGAGTATCCCGTATGAAATCATGATAACGTGCTCCATTGAGCGTGGGTGGAAGAACATGGGGCCCAATCAAGACATCACCAACAATACCAGCCCAAACGTTCACAGAAATCTGTGTTGATGACGTGATTGCACAGTTGCGTGCGATTTCTCGTCAGCCCACTTCTGCTGATTGTGAAAATTTACAATTTGATCACGTTGGAATGAAGCCTCATGCGTAAAGCGAACATTTGCACTGAAGTGAGGATTGACACATTGTTGGATGAACCATTCGCAGAAGTGTATTCGTGGAGGCCAATCAGCTGCTGATATTGCCTGCACACGCTGCACATGGTAAGGAAACAACTGGTTCTCCCGTAGCACTCTCCATACAGTGACGTGGTCAACGTTACCTTGTACAGCAGCAACTTCTCTGACGTTGACATTAGGGTTATCGTCAACTGCACAAAGAATTGCCTCGTCCATTGCAGGTGTTCTTGTCGTTCTAGGTCTTCCCCAGTCACGAGTCATAGGCTGGAATGTTCCGTGCTCCCTAAGACGCCAATCAATTGCTTCGAACGTCTTCCTGTCGGGACACCTTCGTTCTGGAAATCTGTCTCGATACAAACGTACCGCGCCATGGCTATTGCCCCGTGCTAATCCATACATCAAATGGGCATCTGCCAACTCCGCATTTGTAAACATTGCACTGACTGCAAAACCACGTTCGTGATGAACACTAACTTGTTGATGCTACGTACTGATATGCTTGATGCTAGTACTGTAGAGCAATGAGTAGTATGTCATCACAAGCAGCGAAGTCAATATTACCTTCCTTCAATTGGGCCAACTGGCGGTGAACCGAGGAAGTGCAGTACATACTGCCGAAACTAAAATGAGCTCTAACATGGAAATTAGTTGTTTCCGGACACATGTCCACATAACATCTTTTCTTTATCTGTGTGTGAGGAATGTTTCCTGAAAGTTTAGCCGGCCTTTTTGTAACACCCTGTATATCTGTGTTTGTGTTGGGCCAAGTGAGCAGCAAAGGTCGATTTCTGTGAGTTGTTGAACCTGAGAGCTTTGTCCCTGGAACGGCACACTTAAACTCCTACCAAGTCGGCCAATATTAAACTTAGGACACATAGAACAATTTAGTTTATAAATGCCAGACCTGTGATTTACTTCAGTTTTTAAATCTAAGATGTGAAAATACTGTGTTTCATTTTATTGTTTGTGGAAAATCTAATTTTGTGCTAAAGTGCTGTTTTTTAGCTATCTTTGTTGCGGTATTTGTTTTTAATTCTAGTGAGAAGAACTCAAGTGAATAAAGCACTTTTAGTTACAACAGACAAAGGAAATTCTGCAGTGATAATGTATGGAGACGATTACGTAAATAAGACACTAATGTTATCCAGAAACAACAACGTACAGGAAACGAAATACGATCCCATCTCAAAATTACAAGCTAAACTCAAAAAAGTCCTCAAAGAGTGAAACTTCCTCCTAACCTCATCTGAAAAATCAGTACGAACAATAACGAGCCATTCGTCCCCCAAACATGGATGGCAACCAAATATTCACAAAGAACATTGTCCTATATGTCCGATTGTGAACTCTCAAAGGAGCCCTTTCTACAAAATCAGTGAAAAACTTAGAGATATCCTAACCAAGGCCTTTACACCAAAATATAATTTTCGTGTAAAAAATAGCAATTACCTCTCAGAAAAGCTTAAGGAGATTCCCATTCGTTTGTACCCTTCGATATATTTAACGTATTTACAAACACATCAGTAAAAGATACAATCTCAGTAATTAAAAATAATTTGCTTCAATGTAAAAAGTTCAGTCAACATGAAATTTACGAGCTAGTTGAACCCTAGTGCTGTTACATAACTGCTTCAACTTCAATACCAAATTTTATGAACAGGAGAATGGGCAGTTGCCTAACTACCCTGCTAGCCAACATTTACATGCATCATTTAGAAACATCTTTTTTAAGTCCCAATTTGACAACAAAGGAAAGAATAATATAGTACATACGCTATGTACATGACGTATATTTCTAATCTGATGGGACAGTTAAAGAAATTGTTGAGTTCGCATAAGATCTTAACAAACTCCATCAAAACACAAAATTTAATATTGAATACGAAACAGATAATGGCATACATTTCGTGGACCTAAAAATTAGTAAATGCAATGGTAAATACAAATTTAAAATGTACAGAAAACCCACTACAACAGAAGCCTGAATCAGCAGCCATGTCGGACGCAGTATTGTGTCGTGGTAGGATCGTTCCATACCTCATCCTAATCAGTTAATTAGTTAGATAACGCGTCTACGAACCTCTACACTTTACTGTCCTCGTGTAGAAAACAGCCAGAAACACTGAGTAACTGGTGTGACAGGAAATACTACGAACAGTGAATATTACCTTTGAACTTTTCGAAACATCCATTAAATAGTATACAACAGCAAATACACCGTTGAAAAGTCGCAAGAGGAGGAGGTATGCTTCGAGAAGGGACGGAGACTTAAAGCTGTATAACATCATGGTCAGACAGCAATTCTGATATGAGACATTGGATATTGTAAGGCCTCCGTATGAGCAAATATTCGCATCGCAACTTGGTAATGATGAAAAGTATATTGAAGTTTAAGAGAATCGCAACCAAGAATCATTACGGAAAGAGATGGGATAATGATATTCACTTAAAATATCCGAAGGCTATAGAAACCGCTATAATGTACAGATGGCAGTTCCGTTGAAGAGGAAGGGCATCGATACATAGGAGAATCGTAGAAGCTGAACTGACAAACAGGAATACAACAATATATGTCACTTTTGAAGAAAGCAAATAGACAGTGCAAGGAAAACAAGACAAAACGACAAAAAAAATAAAACAGAAGATTTCGATAAAGACGTGATCTTCAGAATGACTGATTCAACATATCGATAAATTAAAATAATCTTCGGTGAAATAGAAAGCAACAACTCCAACATTAAGAGAGAAATGGTAATCCCATAGTTAAACGCAGAGCAAAGATCAGGTAGGCCGAAACTGTACATGGAAGGGTTCTACGAAGGAGTGGACGTCTCTGGTGACGTAATAGGAGAAGAAATGATAGTCGAAAGTGAAGACATAGAAGACCCACTATTAAAAGCAGGGTTTAACTGAACTCTGAAAGACTTGTGATCAAGCAAGTCAGAAGGCATAGATAACTTCCCTTGGTAGATTCTGAAATCGTCGACGGGAGTGGCAACCAGACGAGTATTCAAGTTGGTATGTACAATCCATGAGACTGTAGGCGTACCATCTGAGTTTGGGAGAAACATCTACCACACAAAGACAGCAAGAACAGATTAATACGACGACTGTCGTATAATCAGCTTAACAGGTCATGTATCCAAGTTACTGATTAGAATAATAAAAGAGGCCCACTGTGCGCAAATAATTATGGGGGCTGAATAAACCCTAAGTATATCAACAGCTTTGATAGCAACAGATGATCCTTATTCCACATTACTCCTTGATCACCGACTGCGGTATTATTTTAACGTTAGGTTTGTGCTATCAGACTTAACTACTACCATTCCGTTTCACCACAGTAAGTGGATTATGATTTAGTGCCACTTTGTGAAATAATACCATTATCTGTTAGTAAGAAGGAAAGTTAGTCTTTATGTGCTTCCTTTAGTATGGAAACGTCGCCCACCGCATGAGCAAGAGTTGTATCAAATCTTGAAATAATGAGAAATTTATGCGCTAGTATATGATCTTCTAGGAATAAAAGAAACCTCATGGGAAGAGAATATGACCCGGCATGACTATGAGGTTTTGTTTTCCTATTCCTCTGAATGCAAGGCGTTTTTCATACAACACATTATTCGTCATTTGGAGTTCAGTTCAAATGGCAAGTTAATTCTAATAGAACCAATCATTTATTTTACGAAACTCACTCAACACACAAGAAAATAACATCAGTACTACGAATATAATTCTAACTAGCTGTGGTTCCGTAAACATACGGACAATGAGTTTAGTAAAACGAAAGAACCAGCACGTGTGCCTCTCAGTAGAACATGAGATAAAATATGTTACACCAGAAGACAGAAAATAAAAACTCGAGCATGTCCTTTAGGAATTAGCTATATTGGCACGGTTATATGGAGCAAGATATAACATAAATCCCTAATATGTGGGACATGCAGTTAGTTGGGTACCATGAACTGATAACAAAAGGAGTAGCATCTCGTGGTGCATAGCACATTAAATCAGACATTATTCATAATAAGATTCTCAGGTTCCCAATGTCGGTATTTGTTTTGATCTATCTAATAAAACAGTTCGTTAATCGATGAAGGCAAGTTGATCGCCATGGAGTGTTCAACACCACACAAAGCGAAACGTTTCGTTACAGAAAAAATTAACTTGCCGGCTACGGTAGAATTACAACGATACAGCTTGCTGGAGGCGATGCAGATAAAGATTTATGAGTGGAAACCAGGTTTACTAAGGTAGCCATGAAAGCTTTCAAGTTTACTCTGCCATTAAGCTTCCCTTCAATCAAGTTTTTCATTCAGACTATACCCCGATAAGTGAAAGATGCAATACGTGAAAGATATCACAGCAAACACGATATCACCACACTGATAACTACTGTTAACGGACAAAGCGAGAACACACGACCTAAGGCTATTCGTGGGTTCATTATTATTCACACAAAAATATTAACAAGAGAAAGTAATTAACTAGTAACAGAACATGAAAGAGCTGATACTTTGAAATCTAACAATGACCTAGCTCACTAAACGCACTACGACTTATGCTAACGTCATGTTCCCCTGGAAAGTATGACAGACAAATCAAGGAGGATATAAAAAGTTATGAAAGAAGAAGAGAGCATTCTTGGCTGAAGCACCTCTACTACGATCTAAAACAGGAGTTAGTTTGAGAAACGAAATATCTCAGAAGGTACGTTTGGTGCATAGCATTATACGATAGTGCATCATGGAAGCTGAAAAAATTGGAAAATAAGAGAAACGAAGCGCATGAGACGTGCTATCGAAGGATGTAGAAACTCAAGTGGACTGAAGTAAGGAAAGAGGAGGTTCTCTGTAGAATCGGTGAAAAAAAGGAACATATGGTAAAGAAGGGACTGCATAGTAGCACATGTTTTAAACTGTCAGGGAATAGCTACCATGGTAGCAGAGGGAGCTCTAGAGGATAAAAATTGTACGGCAAGGCAGAGGTATGATTACCCTTTGTACACAAACCAAAATTGTCACCTAGTAAAAAGTCACAGAACAAGCGCTGATGTCTCTTACATCGTTGTTAAGATACTTACATCTACATCTACATGACCACTCTGCAATTCACAAGAAGCTCCTGGCAGAAGGTTCATCAAACCACCTTCCGTCTATTTCCTACCGTTCCACTCTCTAACAGCGCACGGGGAAAGATGTGAAACATACGACAGAGAGAGTAAAACTACTTAAAACCTGCTTAGCCTTTTGGTTCAAATGGCTCTGAGCACTATGGGACTTAACATCTACGGTCATCAGTCCCCTAGAACTTAGAACTACTTAAACCTAACTAACCTGAGGACATTACACAACACCCAGTCATCACGAGGCAGAGAAAATCCCTGACCCCGCCGGGAATCGAACCCGGGAACCCGGGCGCGGGAAGCGAGAACGCTATCGCACGACCACGAGCTGCGGATTTAGCCTTTTGGTTCATTAACATACCCTCAGTCTTTAACATTTGAGTAGCCGCATGTGTGACATACGTCACCCAGCTGTTTTCGTCTTCTTATGTTGTCACCCGTTCGGGTTGTTCACGGATGTGAATTAGTATATTCTGGAGTTACACTTCAAAGGTTAGTGTTTCACCATTGTTGTTTGGATGAGGCTTCTGTTAGGAAGCGTAAGTTAGAAACTATAAGTTAATCCACACTGTTACTCTGGTTGACAATTGTCACTCAAGCGACTATTTGTGCTACCATTTGGTTTGTATGTTACTGGGTTTATACTAAATATTGTATAATATGCTTGGAACCTATGTTGCTTCGCAGTCTGATGGACCTTATAAACGAAGCAATACCCACATGATGTAGTAATAAGAATGGAGGAGCCAATTGCTAACAGAAATATAACAGCTGATCACTGGTTCTCGACGTATTGTCTTACTAAAAGTCTCAGTGATAAAGGACTTAGTTCTGTGGGAACACTTCGCCGAAATAAACTCAAAGTACCTTTGGAGTTTCTTCCAAAGAATCAAAGAACAGACAAATCATTAATTTTGAGCTTATCAAAGGACAAGACTACTGCGTCTTACCAACCTTAACAATAATAAAGCAGTTTTGTAATTTCTACAGTGCACCATAACGATGTTATCGACAGCGGTACAGTGGATGTGAAAGTGTCTGAGACCACAACATTTTACAACATGACAAAGTTGCATTGGACTTTATTGACCAGCTATCTCAAAATATGATGTGGCTCGAAATACAAGGCACTGGCCTATCGTAGTGATGTACAATTACTATATTTAGCTACAAAAAATGCATTTGCATTTCTAAATTAAGAAAAGAAAGAAAAAACACTGAACAAAATTACTTTTCTAACCAAACTTGCATGGGAACTTATAAAGCCCCAAATGGAGAAGAGATGTCAAGCACCTAAGGAGATCAGGAGGCGTGTGGACTATCACTGTTTGTAATGCAAGAGGCTGTATGCAGGCCGCAAGAGAAAACAAAGGGAAAATGAGGAAGATGTTAGGAGAGTGATAGATAACGGCACAAACCAACCAGGAATTTGTGTGTTAGGTGTGATAAGTGGAACTCCCATGATCATTTGATGGAAGTTTGTATAAAACATTTGGACAGAGAGGACTGAAATAATACATGTGTCAGAAGGTTATTTTGGAAATACTGATTTAATTGTTTAGTTAGGCTCATGTCCAGGTATTGCAATGTATGGTTCACAATATACACTTATTATTAATTTTTATTGCAATAGAAGTTGACTTTCGTTTGTTTTCATTAAAATAGATTTTGTGTGGATATTACAAAAAAAATGTAGCGCATTCATATGTTGAGCTAAGACCCTTACTGAATCTTGTACCATTATGCAAGGCAAAGGCGTGAGTTCCAGTTTGTGCAGGACAGTTACATGTAGCGAAAATGTTTGCAGCGATACTAAAAAGCAACTTTTACGCACAAAGGACTGACCCCCCTGAATATGTCAGGTCATAAAGTAGCCACTAGATATTTTCATGAGAACTCACCGCCAGATATCACATTTCTGCTGATGTCGTAGTCATTGGCACATTCAGAAGGGTCAACTACCGTCTAAGAACAGTTCCAGCCAGAGCAGAAACTGCATCTTCTTAACCAACTTCAGCAAGAAATAGAATTTCTACAACACCAACTGTCCACCAGCAACAGTTACAGCTAATGCAGATGCAACATCACCAGTAAGTCAGCCAGCAAGTTAGCAAACAACATGAAAGTGATGGCGTAGCACTTAATGAATAAATTGTGCCGATTCCAGTCTGTATGGTAGTGTTTCGCTCACAAAATTTGCCGTCCTATGTTACTATTCTGGGAACAAGCTATACCCGCGAGCCTTACGTCGCCTCACTAATTCATTACAGGAATTCTTGACGTTTTCATCTAAGGGCGAACCAGTGCAGAACGACACCGCTTCGGGAGATGCAGCGCAAAGTACCCACCGCATACGTTCACGGCACCAGTTTCAACCTGCAAACATTGTTCGGTTCGGCACACAGTCACACATATATCTGTGCAGTATTTGTACAACAATAGGAGCTCCAACGTACATCGGCTTCCGCTACATCTGGGAGGCTGCTACAAATTCTGTTCCACAGAAGAGGATGTTTGTAGATGCAAGTTGACAACCAATTCTTTGACGGAATCAAGGGTATTTTCCTTGGATACCCAAAAGAGGGTAAGCATGTGGTCGACATAAGCAGCATATAACATGAGAACATTACATCGTTTATCGAATGTTAAATGCAAACACCAAAGGCTTTCTCGAGACCTTTAAGAGAGAACAATGGATAAAGTTTCACGAAAAATTATCAGAAAACTCCCCCCCTCGTTTCTAAAGCAATTGAATCCTCACGAAAAGGAAAACGGTGCCTCCCTAAGCTGTTGCGGAAGTGGATTGAACCACAGATCCGACCACAGCAATGCGCAGCGGCTGGACAAAAATATGGAGACACCAAAATCACCTCTCACTACTATGCTTAGTACGGTATCGGTAAAGTGCTGACATTCAAAACACTTCCGGTCATCTCGGAATGGATAAATATAGGTCCTGGGTGGCTTTCATGCGAATTTTATACCGTTCTTCCTGAGCAGTGGGGAATCAGGTATCGTTGATGGAAGTGGATAGCGATAACGCACTCTACTCGCCAAAGGAGAACGCGAAGTCTATATATTACTGCGAATTGGTGATTGTTTTGGCGACTGGAGAAGCAACGCTTCATCCTCGCGCTAAAAAAAACCAGTCGTGGAAGATGCGATCTCTCTTAACAAGCGCCCTATCTTCTCGGAACTTGAGGAACTTGAGGAACAAATAGTATACCATGGGATAGAGTGGCCAAGCGGTTCTAGGGGCTTCAGACCGGAACCGCGCAACCGCTACGGTCACAGGTTCGAATCCTGCCTCGGGCATGGATGTGTGTGATATTCTTGGGTTAGTTAGGTTCAAGTAGTTCTAAGTTCTAGGGGACTGCTGACCTCACGTGTTAAGTCCCATAGTGCTCAGAGCCATGGGATGAACCTAAACAACCAAAATGGTCACAAAATACTTGCTGAATAACGGCCTCGGGCATGGATGTGTGTGATATACCTAGGTTAGTTAGGTTTAAGTAGTTCTAAGTTCTAGGGGACTGCTGACCTCAGGTGTTAAGTCCCATAGTGCTCAGAGCCATGGGATGGACCTAAACAACCAAAATGGTCGCAAAATGCTTGCTGAATAACCATTTAGCCCATGGAATACCACGACATGGCAAATCAGATCATCGCCAAAGATGCGCCACTTTTTGCTCTTAAACTTGACCAGAAGTGAAAAAGAGTGTGAAAGAAAACTCATCCAATCAAATGAGATTTTTCCATGTGCCATAGTCCATGTTTTAAGGTTTTGGCACCATATTTTCGAGTCATGAGCATTTGTACCAGCTATGTGGTTTTGGATTACTAGCTTACCCTGAAATAGCCCGACTGTGTTGTTTTGATGCTGACAACGTTCACAAGTGAGATATTCAGCTCTGAAGTGATATTCGCAGCTGCCGTCCTCTTATTTTTCGTCGCGATTCTCTTCATTGACCGTGTGTCACTATCACTTAGCACACACTTTCGTCGGCGTTGTGACACAACGGATGATATTCTCCCACTTTGCCTATATCTACGGTACAATGCCCTTTGAAACTCCAATCAATTTGACTCCCTTGGTTGCAGGTACACCCACCACATGAGCATCAACAATATGGCCACGTTAGAATTCTCTTACAGGGGTTAACTCCGTCATAATATATTCACAACTGTACAGAATACTGTTCTGAGCAAGGACGACACTTGCAACGTATTGCGGACATTCCACAGGTTCCGTTAGTGGTCAGATACAACCAAGCAACTAGCAGGATTGGTTGTCATATGTATTTATGTTCAAGAATTCATTTCTCGCTGTGGTTCCACATCTTTTTCCAAACCCTGTACACCCATTCGTTATATTTTTCGGTGAGAAAGTTATCGCGACACGATGCACGTTAGGCGCTCACCAAATGGGAATTCGGCAATGGACTTCCTATCTCCAGTGAAATCTGTAATGGAGATATTCACGAGGAAAAGGCGTAATCACTTCTCAAGGGAAGTGCAGCTTGACCTCTACAACTGGAATTTATTTCGAAAACTAAATGGGAATCGTCATATTGAGTACCTGAACAACAAGGTCGAAAAAAAGTACGAATACATCAAGAGCAGTTGCTAGGTCCTGGTGAGGAGGGGACACGACGATATTTTTGATTCTATATGAGGTCTTCAAGTATGGAAGCACAGTATACAGCAACGCACCAAAATCTGTTTTGCACAAACTAGACGTTCTCTGTTACAGGGTGATCTGCCTAACCCTTGGAACCAAGAAATTATGTCTAACCAATGCACTGTTAGCAGACGCTTCCGAAACTCCACCAGAGATAGGAATACAGATGCTGTCAGACAAATTAACTCTTGAATCGTTTATCAATTTCCGATCCATGAACTTGGTGATTAAATTATGGGGTAACACAGGGCCGGCCAGAAATTCTGCACGCGTGCGGTGCCTCTGCACATGTGCAACTTCCGGGTCACAGCGTGCACGCCGCAGCCGTCAGTGTTCACGTAGTGTATGTTTGTACGCACAGATGTCGCTTTATCCACTTGCTGATATTCTCTGTACCGGCGCATTCTAGTGCTTTTTCCACAGCTTGCAAGTCAACCATGGGAAGGTATTTCGCGTATTAAACATTTAAAATACTGTCACAGTCTACTCATTTAGACGTTTAACCCAATAAGACAAGTAATACAGTTAACAACCGTGGGTTTTTATTAAGTCGGCTTGACTGACGGCACGTAAATACGCGTAATGTTTTTGATCTAGTATTTAAGAAAGAGAGCACTTAGCGACTTCCAACGAACCTTAGTCATGATTTCAAATAACATTAAACCAATGCAAGGTTTCCTATAAATAATTCTCGGTGCCCTCAGTTACACCCACATCAAATCTGTCTCACTGACCTCTGAACAGAATGGTAACCGCAGACCTCTTGATGATCATCTGTTATACCATTATTGCTATATCTTTCATCAGTTCCGTCTGAAATCTGCATAATAACCGACAATTAGATGAATGTTATGTTTTATCGGCTGCTGCTGAGCGTAGCCCTTCCCACATTAAAAAAAAACCCTAAATGTAAGTATACAACAATCGGTTTAAGACCAATTTTCCTGATAATAATGTAACATGGAGCAGAATGAGGCAATAATGCACAGTTAGTAAACACTAAGTTTTAATTATGAAAGAAATAAATCCAAACACGTTCATCACTGGTCATGCGAAATGATATAGTTAATATCGGGCACAAAAGCACGGCTCATTGACAAACGCAAGCAATTGCGGGAGATTTTCATCACTGATGCTTGATCGAAACGACCGAGAACATAAATCTGCCGATCTTTGCTTTTTCACAGTACCTGCCATTTCTCAGTACTTCTCTATCAAGGTTACGGTCACCAGGGGGTAAACGAGACTGGGTATGTTGCGCTCTTCCTTGTACCACATAAACAGGGAAGAAGAGCCGCCGCCGTTCATTTAGGACACATGTCTAATAACAGATGTCGCTGTCGCTCGCTGTCGCACACGTGCGCTCATGTGCAGCACTTCCGCACGTCTGCACACTGTGCAGCGTTTGGCCGGCCCTGGGGTAACACAATCACCGTACAGGAAAATCACAGGAGAAAGAAGCTACGAGAAATGGTGAAGGCTACAGAATACAAAATCGTCTTTGTTGTATCCGTTCGACACCCTCTTCAATACAGGACCAGTGTCATACTTGCCACTCGATTTAAAAATGGGAATTACATTTGTCTGAAACGGGAGGAATGTCCTGAACAGCACTGCCTACAACACACTCGTATGTATAGAGTTGGCTCTGAAACAGGAGAGGGAATGTAATACGGTTTCTCCATATCCTCTAATGCCACCTGTCAATTGATAACAGTTCCAACTGAAACTTATAATCGTAAAAAGGAGGAACTGACTATAAGAGATGCCATGTATTATAGTATACAGACATTTAAGCTTATATGCTCACGTACTCTCAATGCGTTATGCAGGTATTATAAATACAAATTTCGATAAGCAGACTAACATATATATTTCGGCTATTTGAAGACCATCACAAAATCAGGGAAAAATGACACAGACATTCACTTGCTGTGGATAAAAGACCATTATGGTATTTTACATGATGAAATAGTCGACTACCTAGCAAAGAGGAGGATTTCTAAACGGCATTTCCGTCTAACACCAAGATATCATACTTATTTCAAATATACGATTAACAAAGCCGCTTACCATGACTGGAACTGTGAATGGCACGTATCTCAGCAAAATAACCCCAGTCACCTTGAGACCATACAACCGGACATATCTCCTCGGTCTTGGTTGGTCTACGAGAAGCTAAGTGAAAGTCATGAACCGCCCTACATCTCTATCAGGCTGAGAAACGCATGTTTACTGATACGTGCTCTTTTTCGATACTTAATCGAGAAAGCAATGTGACATCCATGCCTGTTGCTGAGCAACGGCTTGCTTCACGTATCTGCAGAGGGCATCTACAGAGTCCGCTGGCTTAACGGAGGCCCATATCAGCCAGGTCTCAGTCGTTTACCACCGATAGATGGAAGATGGCCATCCAAGTGCAAGTGCTGCCAGTCTTGCGGAAAGTGAACGCTTTGAGCAACTGTCGGGATTGAATATTATCTTGAGAGAGCGGGTGCACTATTCTGCTAACCAACTTACACGACCGAGAAACACGTCATTAGATTTAGTGAATGAAAGACCTGGTACTTATTCTGCTACATATGGCTACACAATTCACGGGGAAGGTGGACTCAGTGAATCATAGTTACTGGCTCCTGTTAGACTTTAAAAACATTTAGGGCTTTCCGCAGTGATCCTCATATGTTTTGCAGTTGAGTAAATTACAGAATGTGGTGCCACGTGACATGGCACTACATAAAACTGGCGCTAATAACATATGCACATAGCGAACACACACGACACAGATCAGTAAGTCCACGGTATTGGTGATAAGTTGAGAAAACCATCCCAAAACACATGTGCTACAAAACGCCACTGTTTCCTGCGCATGTACCCCGACATCAATATGGGATATTATCACCATGCACAGGTACACAGGTCGCACAATGGGTTGGGATACTCTGGATCAGGTGGTCAAGCAGCTGCTGGGGTATGGCCTCCCATTCTTGCAAAAGTGCCTGTAGGAGTTCCTGAAGTGTCCTAGGGGTTTGAAGACGTCCAGCGGTACGTCAACCGAGAGCATCCCAGACGTCCTCGATGGGGTTTAGGTCTGGAGAACAGGCAGGCCACTCCATTCGCCTAATATCTTCTGTTTCAAGGTACTCCTCCACGATGGCAGCTCGATGGGGCCGTGCGTTATCATCCATCAGGAGGAAGGTAGGACCCACTGCACCCCTGAAAAGCCGGACATACTGGTGTAAGATGACGTCACCATACATCTGACCTGTTACAGTTCCTCTGTCAAAGACATGAAGGAGATTACGTACATCAATCACAAAATCCCACCCCACACCATCAAACCACGATCTCCATACAGGTCCCTTTCAAGGACGTTAAGGAGCTGGTATGTGGTTTAGGGTTCACGCCAGATGAAAACCCGGCGAGAATCACTGTTCAGACTGTGCCTGGACTCGTCCGTGAACCTGGGACCACTGTTCCAATGACCATGTACTGTGTTCTTGACACCAGGCTTTACGGGCTCTCCTGTGACCAGGGGTCAGTGGAATGCACCGTGCAGGTCTCCGGGCGAATAAACCATGTCTGTTCAGTCGTCATTAAACTGTGTGACTGGAGACAACTGTTTCAGTGGCTGCGGTAAGGTCCCGAGCAAGGCTACTTGCAGTACTCCGTGGTTGTCTGCGGGCACTGATGCTGAGATATCGGTCTTCTTGTGGTGTTGTACACTGTGGACGACCCGTATTGTAGCGCCTGGACACGTTTCCTGTCTGCTGGAATCGTTGCCATAATCTTGAGATCAAACTTTGTGGCACATGGAGCGCCCGTGCTACGACCTGCTGTGTTTGACCAGCCTCCAGTCGCCCTAGTATTCTACTCCTCATAACGTCATCAATATGCGTTCTTTGAGCCATTTTCAACACACAATCACCATTAGCACATCTGAAAACGTGTGCACACTTACTCGCTGCACCGTACTGTGACATGCACCAACACACCTCTGCGTACGTGGACTGCTTCAAGAGCCACCGTGCGACGAGCGCAGGTCAAATGCACCCCATGGTCATACTCCGAGGGGATTTAAACCCGCAAACCGCCCACGAGAGCGTTGTTTCACCATGCATCATCATTATCCTTAATTTATGAGCATGAGTGTAGATTTTATATTTTATTGGTGGCTAACTTAGGTTGCTAAAGAGTTGTTCATCCTACAGACATCTTAGTTTAGCGGGTTTGATCCCATTGTCACAAAGTCGGATGCTTTCGTTCCAAAAAAATTCATTTATCCAGCTAAATGTGTCGCCAGCACCACAGTACTCGGCGCGAAAACGCTGACTAATTGCAGAGACACTGCTCCAGGTTGGCACCAAACTCATTTCCGTTAATGTGCGTTTTGTACGGAAAGAGTGGGATGTTGTCAATGCCCACTAGTCTTTTGGAAGATACAAATTCGATGAGGGAGAACCAAGATTCATGGCTATTTGTTTCCCGACCGTCGCCTAGTGCTGATCGGCGCATGCTTTGCAGATTTTGGGGTAATGTAAGTGACGCAACCCGCAATAGGTCTATCCATATTCTGACCTGCTGACTACTCACTTGTTGGGGTACGAAACTTAAGTTAACGATTTCCGCTTGACTTCA
Source organism: Schistocerca americana (assembly GCF_021461395.2). Classification (NCBI taxonomy): domain Eukaryota; kingdom Metazoa; phylum Arthropoda; class Insecta; order Orthoptera; family Acrididae; genus Schistocerca; species Schistocerca americana. The sequence continues at coordinate 763,601,985 of NC_060121.1, read as the reverse complement.
CTAGCTGGCCTGATAAGAATTTATTGTTTTCTTAATACACAAGACATCATGATCATCAGTGTTGTGCCAAAAGGCAGGTTTTCACATGGTAGTTCTCCAGGCTGTCCGGTCTTCTGCCATCCTCTTCAAGTCTGCATAATTTCCTCTTCCCTTTATGTCGTCTATCATCTTGTATCTCCTTCTTCCTCCCAGTCTTCTCCCACAAACCACTCCTTCCAAAGCATCTACTAGCAAGCACTCCCTTCTCAATGAATGTCCCAACCAGTTCTTTTTCCTTTCTCTCACAACCTTCAGCAGACATCTTCTCTCACCAACCCTTTACAATACTCTTTCATTAATCACTCTTTACATCCAGCTTATTCTCTCCTTTCCTCTCCACATCCACTTTTTTTGTAAAAAAAACGCACAAGACAATTAAAAAAAGAAAAAAACGACATTAAGCAATTATCCGAATGGGACGGATATCGGTAGATGTGGTGTACATGTACAGACAAACAAATGATCACAAAAAATGCTTCATATGGTTCTGAGCGCTATGGGACTTAACATCTGAGGTCATAAGTCCACTAGACTTGGAACTACTTAAGCCTAACCAACCTTAGGACGGCACACCATCCATGCACGAGGCAGGATTCGAACCTGCGACCATAGCAGCAGCGCGGTTCCGGACTGAAGCGCCTAGAACCGCTCGGCCACAACGGCAAATGATCACAATTTCAGAAAAAGTAGGTGATTGTTTTTCGTTTGTCTTTGCTTTAGAGTTTAATTTGGTATCTCCCCACATTGTTAGCGTCAGATTGTGTAAATTCGTTAGAGATTTTGAAGAAATTTGCTTCCTGTCTACTTTTTGTGGATTATGATCATCAGTTACAGCAAATAAAATTCTATGTACATAGGCTGAATCGGCGAACGGAAATGTGTACCAAGGCCGGGAATCGAACCCGGGTCTCCTGCTTACTAGGCGCGTGCATTAGACACTAAGCCGCCTTGGTACAGCGCTTCACACAACTGCGCGGCTTATCCCGTAACGCCTCCCTCCTCGATCCAAATTCCCTGTTACACACGAACAGAATTGGTGAATGTTGGAAATGCAAGAGGACGGCATCGATTATCTTTAGTCAGAAAGATTCCCAACAATTAGTAAGAAAATGATATTTATTACATAGGAACTAATAGTCAAACTATGCTTCTTCTTGTGAAATTTTCAGCACAATTCGACGTAGGAACTTATTACAAGTCCTCTAAACTATTAAAGTCCAGCCAATGTGCCTCTGAGTGGTATCTACGTAGAGTCCAGAGCTGGCCTACGATGCCTACGGAGTCTAAGTCCCGGAGACGACGGACGAAACTGCAGCTTGTAGACTCGGCGGTAACTGGAGACAGAACACGACTCGGTGCACTATGGAGAAATGTCCACCGTAGCTCGGTGATCCGGTATTTAATGAGGCAACCGCTTTCCATGCATGTGATGCCCATGGGTTGACAGCTGCGGCCCCTGGCGGACCTATGTAGAGTTCGTACTGCTAACCCATACGGCTACGGAGCTACGAGTGTTTCAAGCGCGATTTACCGATTGTGGGCGGTACTCTCTTGGGTCGTGAGCACCGTCACTACGCCGAGGCTCTCCATGTTCTGGAATAGCACGTCAGCATCGAACGCAAATGAAGGATCCAGCCTGAAAGCCAAGTGCCGGTAATTATACAAATGAAATGACACAACTTCAGACACTTTTCTGGTCTCATACAGATATGATTACGTGTATATAGGCTGAATCGGCGACTGTATGAGACAGTTAAGTCCCCGCAGTTATTTCATTCCATTTGTATAAGTACCTGCAGCTGAGTTTCCGGCTCGATCCCTCATTTACGTTCGAAGCTGAGGTGTTATTCCAGAACATAGGTGAGAATTTAGATCGAGGAGGGAGCCGTGCTAGAGTAACCCGTGCACTTGTGTGAACCGCTGTGTCAAGGTGGTTTAGTAGCTAATGCACCTGCCTAGTAAGCAAGAGACCTGGCCTTGGCACCAATTACCACTCGACGACTCAATCTCTCTCTCTCTCTCTCTCTCTCTCTCTCTCTCTCTATATATATATATATATATATATATATATATATATATATAAAGCATACCTATGTGAGACCAGTAAAGTCTCTGAAGTTGTGTAATTTCATTTAAATAAAATGTACTCAAATTTCAGTATCCTCTAACCGTCCTAAAACTTTTTCGTGGTTAGGTGACCGACAAATAACAAGTATAATATGCTGTACATCTAAGTTGCTTGTTCTAACGTTGACATTGTCATCATTATGCACAGTGGTCAAACTCAAAGAACAGTTACTTATTAATCAGTGAAGGTAATAAGCATTGTACTCGCTCGTCTTCAGTGATTATAGTTTTGTTTACTGAGTAAGTAGAGTTGTGTCGCTCTCTCCAAGGAATATTACGTTCCTGTGTATTGCTTTATAATAATTTGGCTGACCACCTTGTAGTATTAAGATTTATAAGCAACAACACTTTTACAGCAACGTCACATCATAAGGCAGGTCAAGGAGAGCACACTGACCTCCCGATCAGAGAGGTCAAACATGCAAGTATCATAAAATGTTTAGTGTGGCAAGTGGGAAGGCGGCAGCGAATTTGCACACCGTTTTCATTAATTTTGATATTGGTTTAGTAATGTAGAGAATAAGAATGGATAAAGTTATTGGGTGATTGCAATGGGAATATTTGTCAAAAAGATCTTGGACCACAGCGACTGATAGTACGGTACCCTATGTAATTTCCCCTCCTTAACATGGCTAAGGACTCTTTGGTTTTTCAATGCCGTTGCGTGCATGGAGAGACACAGTGCTGGAGCTGAGATGTGGCAAGGAGAAATGTTAGTGAGAAACGGCACTTTGTGCGGTGGTCAGAAGGCCCAGGAAATGAGTTTGTGGAACTGGACTGTAGAGGCGTTCCAGTGGGCTGCTAAGCTATCTTCTAGTCCTGCTAGAGGCGGAGAGGCGCCATCATTTGCGGGAGAGGGAGGTCTGAGACCAGCTTTGTAGATAACCATCAGCCATTTTCGAAAACACGAGGTGGACAAGCTGAAGGGCTAGCCTCGCAAGCAGTATGTCCTAATGTCTGTGACCCTCCGACGTGAGGCTAGCAGCTAGGCGAGAAGACTCGGGGTTGGTTTGTTAAAGTTTGACGTCACGAGTACAGAGTTGGCATAGACGTTTCTTTAGTAGTTGGAGAGAGTTTTAGTCAGTTAGTTCCACTGATAAATTTCATGGTAAACCTTATGATGTGGAACCTGTCAATTGCATAAGAAATGATCACATGAATCGAGCTTTTCCTTCCTCATTTTCTTTTTAATTTAAGCTTAAAATTTTTTATTAACTATCGCATTCCCTTAAATGGCACAAAATGCACAGATTAATTCTAGTTGAAGAATTCATCTATGGTATAGAAGGAGTTGTTACGGAGATATGATTTCAATTTATTTTTGAAACTATTAGGCTACTGTGGTGTCAGACATTTTATTTCATCTGGTAATTTGTCGAAAAGTTGTACAGCAGCAAATTTTACCCCTTTCTGTGCCAAAGAAAGCTTAAGTAGAGGGCAGTGTAAGTCTTTCCTTCTTCTGGTATTATAGTAATGAAGGTCACTTTTGTTTTTAACTGGCCCATGCGGTTGAGAACAAATTTCATGACTGAGTAAATGTACTGTGAGACTGTTATAAGAATTCCTAACCTTTTAAACAGTTGCCTACAAGATGTGCGACTATGGGCCTCACGTATTATTCTAACCCCTTTCTTTCGAGCAGTGAATACTTTTTGCCTAAGTGTATAGTTACCCTAAAATATTATTCCGTACGACATCAGAGAGTGTAGAATGTAAAGTATGTTAGCTTACTAATTTCTATATCCTCAAAATTGGCATTTATTCTGGTTGCAAAATTTTCTGAATCTAGTGGCTTTAGGAGATCCAAAACATGGATTTTCCAATTAAGATTCTCATCTATATGTACACCCAAAAACTTAGTATGCTCTGCCCTGGCTATTGACTTTTATTCATGTGTTATATTTATTGAAGGAACTTCCCTCTTTACAGCAGGAAATTGAATGTACTGTGAATTTTCAAAGTTCAGATCAAGCCGATGCGAAGAAAAATAAATTAGTAACTCTTCTAAAGACATTATTTGTAACATTTTCTACTAGAGTTTCTATTACTGGATTAATAATGATGCTTGTAGCATCCGCAAACAGTTTCAGTTTAGCTTCTTGTTACAGATAAGACGGGAGGTCATTCACATACATAAAGAACAGAAGGGGACACATGATCGAACCCTGTGGAATACCTAATGTAATTTCACCCCAGTTAGATGGAGTGGCAAAGTTCCTTAAATCACTTGAAGCATATAAGGAAACTTCTTACTTCCTGAAACCACTCATATGCCGACCCAATTATAACACAGAATTATAATTTCTGTAATGTAATGTCATAGTTCACAAATGCTTTGGAGAAGTCACAGAAAATTCCTGTCGGTGACATTTTACGATTTAAGGACTGTATTATGTGGGCAATGAAATTGTGTATTGCTGCTTCAGTGGAACAGCATTGTTGAAATCCGAACTGAGATTCACTAAGTATCGCATTACTGTTGAGATGGGTGACCACTCCTGAACACTTCACTTTCTCGACAGTTTTTGAAAATGCTGTAAACAAAGGTACTGGCCTGTAATTGTTGACATCTGTGGTGTCCCCTTTTCTTGTAGAGAGGCCTGACAGTGGGACATTTTAACCGGTCTGGGAAACTACCTTGAGTTAGTTATGCATTACGTATGTGCCTCAGAACATCAGGTGCAACTGCTGTACATTGTTTAATGTCTTGTTAGATATGTCATCTACTCCAACAGAAAATTTTTTTTTCGTACTTTCAATGAACTTCCTTATTTCACAAGAGGTTGTTAGGTGAAAATTAATCTGATAAAGATTTCTCGAAACTGACTCATCCATGTACTGCTTGGCTTTTCCTTTTGAACTAGGATTGGGGTCAGTAAGCGATTCGCTCTGTTGATGGGACACTGCGTTCTGGAGGAAAATCTAACTATTGGGCTGCAATGTTGTCTAATTTTGCTATTGGCAGCAAAAATAGCTCAGGAGGGTAAAGTAAAGACAAAGTCAATAGATTCGGTCCGGGAACCCAGTCGACAGCAGCCTTGATTAGATTTCGGTTGCAGACCTCAGTCGAGAGCTGAGAGCAGCGCATCTTTAGCGACGACTAGGGAATGGTGTCCCTGACATGACGACTTGCCCTCGTCTTCTCTGAACAGCCATCTCCACTCCGGCGGTGTTCATCTCGGCGCACGAGGAATTTTTACGGTGAGCGTTTAAAGCGGCGTTGGCGAGTCAGGTAATTTTGTTCCGTGCTTGAGGAGTTTCATATGTTTTACGGTCTGAGGTTCAAAATACGAGTTCATATGTCGAATGTATGATCTGATTAACCCCGTCGCCAGGCATGTAGTCACTGTTTTGCCATTTAGAATTTTGTGAGATTATATGATAGTCCCAGATCGTGATTTGATTGAACGAGGTGCGACTTTTGTAAGATAACCCAGTAACTCTGCTATCCATAATAATGAAAACTAGTAGTTCACACTGACAAAATCTGTCATTTGCATTATTTGTGGTCATGAGTGACCACAATCAAAGTTTTAATATAATACGCTGAGGTGACAAAGTCACGGTATAGCTATATGTATAGGTGGATGTACTATAACGTAAACAAGGCGTAAAAGGGCAGTGCATTGGCCGAGCCGCGATTAACACTCAGCTGATTCATGTGAAAAGGTTTCGAACGTGAGTACTGTTCCACGTCGGGAATTTACAGACTCTGAACGCGGAATGGTAGTTGGAGCTAGACACATGGGACATTCCTTTTCGAAAATTGTTAGGCAATTCAATATTCTGAGATACACTGTGTCAAGACTGTGCCGAGAATACCAAATTTCAGGCATTAGCTGTCACCATGGAAAATGCAGCGACAGACGTCCTGCACTTAACGACGGAGAGCAACGGCGTATGCCTAGAGTTGTCACTGCCAACAGACAAACAACACTGCATGAAGTTACTGCACAAACCTATGTGGGTTGTACGGCGAATATACCCGGTAGGAGAGTGCGGCGAAGTTTGGCGTTAATGGGCTATGGAGCAGACGAGCGACACGAATGCCTTTGCTAACACCACGTCATCGCCTGTAGCGCCTGTCCTTGGATCGTGATGGTATCAGTTGGGCCCTAGAGGGTTAGAAAATTGTGGCCTGGTCAGATGAGTCCCGATTTCAGATGCTAAGAGCTGACGGTGGAGTTCCAGTGTAGCGCAGACCCCACGAACCCATGAGCCCATTTTTTCAACAAGGCACTGTGCAAACCGGTGGTGGCCCATAATGGTATGAGTTGTGTTTACATGGAGTGAGTTAAGTCCTCTGGGCCAGCTGAACGGTTCATTGATTGGAAGTGGTTATTTTAGGCTAACTGGAGACCATTTGCAGACATTCATCGACTTCATGTTCCCACACATGTCACCTGGCCACAATAGTTGTTGCTTTGTTTGAAGAACGTTCTGGACATTTCGGGAGAAGTATTTGTCCACCCACATCGGCCAACATGAATCCCCTCGAACATTTATGGGACACGATCGACATATGATTTCTTGCACAATATCATGCACCGTCAGCAATTTGGCAATTATTGACTGCTATAGTGCAAGCGGTAAAGGAAACAAAAGAAAACTTCGGAGTAGGAATTAAAATCCATAGAGAATAAATAAAAACTTTGAGGTTCGCCGATGACATTGTAATTCTGTCAGAGACAGCAAAGGACTTGGAAGAGCAGTTGAATGGAATGGACAGTGTCTTGAAAGGAGAATATAAGATGAACATCACTAAAAGCAAAACGAGGATAATGGAATGTAGTCGAATTAAGTCGGGTGATGCTGAGGGAATTAGATTAGGAAAGGAGACACTTAAAGTAGTATAGGAGTTTTGCTATTTGAGGAGCAATATAACTGATGATGGTCGAAGTAAAGAGGATATTAAATGTAGACTGGCAATGGCAAGGAAAGTGTTTCTAAAAAAGAGAAATTTGTTAACAACGAGTATGGATTTAAGTGTCAGGAAGTCGATTCTGAAAGTATTTGTGTGAGTGTAGCCATGTACGGGAGTGAAACGTGGACGATAAATAGTGGACTTTCAACGACATGTTGAATCTATGCCATTGCTGCACTACTCCGAGAAAAAGGAGGGTCGACACTGTATTGGGAGGTATCCCACAGTTTTTGTCGCCTCAGTGTAAACTGGATAACGACAGACTGTTTATATCACGTACCTTCCAGATACAAGCTACTTACTATCGTAATCTACACTTAGGGCCAATAATCACTTTATCCACCTCAAATCGCACCCATGTAAATTCACTATTTAGGTCTGAGAGAAGTGACCTGCCCACAATTAATTTTCTGGGTTGGGAGATAAAAACCACGAAGAAATGATTTCGTGGATGCCTGAACCTGGAAGACTTCACTGTGAGTCAGCTTGACGGCAAATCTTAGACACAGTCATCGGTTGCTAAGATAGCATTGTATCTGTATTCTAGCTTGGAGTACAACATGGTGCGAGTTAGCAGCACGCGCGGCGTGTGAGTGACAAGGCACTGACATCGAATCTATCCAGCTGTGAGGCATGCGTTCGTCTTGGCAGATTTTCTGCTCGCCCAGCAGACATCATCTTCCGAGGCTGCCACGTGCGGAACACGTTAGAGCCAAGTAATGAAGCTCCACTACTAACCCGCTACTGCGAAACCGCCGGCGCGTGCTAATGAGCCGTTTCGTCGTAAAGAGAGGCACCTGTCGCAAGCGCGGCCGTCACATCACTTGTGCGCAGGCGCCTGACACGCCACATCACAGGAGGCCGGCACTCGTGTCAGGCAGACGTCGCAACTTCCCGCAGCGGAACGCTCGCCTGCAGCCGCAACACAGCCACGTGCCGGCGGCTGATGAAGCGTCACAGGCCACGCTGCAGCTAAAATTAATGTTTGCAGACTTCCAAGCAAATCACTGCAGTCAGTTCTCCAACCTGCTCGACGTATGTTCAGTGTTTCATTAATAACAGTGCTTCAGGGTACAAATGGTTGTTTGAAGTTTCACCCGATTTTTCTACTCGTTATACCATCGTCAGCCGGAAAAGGAATTCGTTGGGCACAGGAATTAAAAAATTAGTGTAGATGTTTCGATTCGAGCGAGGTGGCACAGCTGCAGCACACTGAACGCACTGTCGGGAGGACGCCGGTTCACATCTCCGTCCACCCGCCCAGGTTTTGGTTTTCCACGCCTTCCATAAATCGCTTTAGACAGATGTCAAGATGGTTCCTTCAAAAGAGATCGCTGCTTTCCTGCCCAGTCTTACCCCACTAACGGATTGTGCCCCGTCTCTACAGACCTCGTAGTCGACCGGACGTCAATCCTTAATATATCGTGTAATAAAGGTCTGTTAAAAATTCACATCGTTTAATTCATCTCTGACACTACGGCAGTAATGTAGCTGAGGGTGTTGACGATAATCGCAAGTAAACATAAGATCAACATCAGCTTCAGGAAAAAACTGAACTTCACAGGAAACGTAGCATTAAGAACTGTTTGATTTTTGTTACCAAATTTCCAGGTGTTAAGATACCAAGAAATGCCAAATTAGTCTCTTTTGATGTACAGAGCTTTATCTCAAGCATTGCTGTCAAAGATGTTATAGATAATGTACCACAACTATCTATCTGTATCGCTGAGGCACGCAGATAGCCGTACCGTAGGTGCAACCACAACGGACAGGTATCTGTAGAGAGGCAAGACAAACGTGTGATTCCTGAAGAGGGGCAGCAGCCTTTTCATTAGTTGCAGGTGCAACAGTCTGGATGATTGACTGATCTGTCCCTGTAACACTAACTTCCTGTGCTGGTACTGCGAACAGCTGAAAGCAAGGGGAAACTACAGCCGTAGTTTCTTCCCGAGGGCATGCAGCTTTACTGTATGGATAAATGATGATGGCGTCCTCTTGGGTAAAGTATTCCGGAGGTAAAATAGTCTCCCATTCGGATCTCCGGCGGGAACTACTCAGGAGGACGTTGTCATCAGGAAATAGGAAACTGGTGTTCGACGGATCGGAGCGTGGAATGTCATATCCCTTAATCGGACAGTTAGGTTAGAAAATTTAAAAAGGGAAATGGATAGGTTAAAGTTAGATATAGTGGGAATTAGCGAAGTTCGGTGGCAGGAGGAACAAGACTTTTGGTCAGGTCAATACAGGGTTACAAACATAAACTCAAATAGGGGTAATGCTGGAGTAGGTTTAATAATGAATAGGAAAATAGGAATGCGGGTAAGACGCTACAAACAACACAGTGAACGCATTATTCTGACCAAGATAGATATGAAGCCCACACCTACCACAATAGTACAAGTTTACATGCCAACTAGCTCCGCAGAAGACGAAGAGACTGATGAAATGTATGATGAGATAAAATGAATTATTCAGATAGTGAAGGCGGACAAAAATTTAGTAGTCATGGGTGACTGGAACTCGACAGTAGGAAAAGGAGGAGAAGGAAACGTAGTAGGTGAATATGTAATGGGGGTAAGGAATGAAAGAGGAACCCGCCTGATAGAATTTTGCACACAGCATAACTTAATCATAGCTAACACGTGGTTCAAGAATCATAAAATAATGTTGTATACATGGAAGAAGCCTGGAGACACTGGAAGGTATCAGATGGATTATATATAAGACAGAGATTTAGGAACCAGGTTTAAAATAGTAAGACATTTCCAGGTGCAGATGTGGACTATGACCACAATCTATTGGTTATGAGGAGGTATTGAATAGAATTGGAGAGAAGAGAAATTTGTGGCATAACTTGACTAGAAGAAGGGATCGGTTGGTAGGGCATATTCTGGGGCATCAACGGATCACCAATTTAGTATTGGAGGGCAGCGTGGAGGGTAAAAATCTTAGAGGGATACCAAGGGATGAATACACTAAACAGATTTAGAAGGATGTAGGTTGCAGTAGGTACTGGGAAATGAAGAAACTTGCACAGGATAGAGTAGCAATGAGAGCTGCATCAAACCAGTAGCAGCAGCGCGGTTCCGGACTGAAGCGCCTAGAACCGCACGCCCACATCAGCCGGCGCTTAGTGATCAATATGGAGCATCAGCTTAAAGTCAGAGAACAGCAACCATAAATTTAAAATTTACAGAAGAGCCTCCACTACTGACACGTTCATCACAACTTCCTCTCAACATGCTACCGCCTACAAACATCCAGTATTACTCCATATGATACACCGACTCCTTCCTTTACCCATGTCTCAAAGAGACTATGACAGGGAATCAATAGCATAAAATTGTGCAGTTCACCTTTTACACGTAAAACATAAAACAGGATAAATATCATTTTATATGGAAAGAGCTTCTCAATGCTTTTTTGTGCCCCACGAGCAGAATTTAACTCTTTTTAATTTAGAATGTAAATAACCAGACATCACGAAAGGTGAGGTTGATGACATTATGTGCCGAGAGTGTTTGCATTGCTACATTGGACAGATTGGAAAGTCAGTCTGCACTAGGCTCATAGAAGTCCGTAGAGGCTGGTGGTCAGAGCAGTTAGATTCATCCTTAAGTCAAGAACCAATATCTTAGAAAGTTGAAATATTTATTTTCGCTGTATTCTCATTTTTGGGATCAGGTAGGTACTAGGAAATGTGCTCAAAACCTGAAACCTAGGTCATAAAGTAATAATAAAATGTGCGATAGAAGTCTATAAAAGAGTCCCGTTTAGTTAATCCAAAATATGAAAGTAGTATGGGATGCGCGGGGGAGGGGGGATTCGCGGGGGTTGTTTGGGCAGTGTGACCCAAAGTGTGCAATAGGTACATATCATGTTACAACTGATTCGGAAGTTTTGACGAACTGTTAATATTACAAATAAAACATAAACCTTTCAGATATTTTAATACAGAAATATGTGAATTTGGTAACGCAGCTAAATAGTAAGCAATTTAGAGTGTATTCAATATCTTTATGAATAAATACAAAATGAGGAGGATGAGAGCACATGAAAAGTATAGAGAACTGACACACTTAGGCTAAGTTCAAACTGATCTTCATTCTTAAGAATTCCACGTGTCAAATGTTTGTTGATCTGAGTGCCATCGCTAACAGTCACTTATCGCCCTTTGTTTTAGGAAAGGAGGATATCTAAATGCGACTGCTTTAACGTTCACTCTGTAAATCTTCAGCAAATGTAGACGCAGATTCTTAAATCCGTCATCAACATTCTTATGCAGGTAATCAGTTTGCTATGGGTGTGGTAAATTAACCAGTACGAAAGTGACAACACCCGGTACACGATATTTTATGTACTGCACTGTTATCTGTCAGTTTACTTCTGTCTTCTGATACAAACTGGAATGCGGAGATTTAAAATCATGATCTTGTGTAGCTGCAGTATTGTAAACTTTGGCCGGCGTCCTGGTCTACTAGTCCGAAGTATGGTGTGATCTGGGACTTTCTATAAACAGTGGAAGCAACTGGCTGTTGGGAGTGGTGGTGTTGGTGGTGGGGGGGAGTGACAGTGCAGATTATTTTTTTCTCAAGCGTCTAATTGCAAGCTTTGCTGTAAAAAATGAATTATGTCTAATCCCGTTCGAAAATCTACTTTGGACGTTGTATTTACAGCAAGATTGCATCAATACACCTCATGATATTTTTAAACATTGCGTTTTTGTGAGTCTATCAATGGTTAGATAAAAGATGATACTGAATTTGTGTTCTTCTAGGTGATCGTAATATTTTGGACAAGAGTGTTCAAAGACGACTTCAATCGTGTTGTACCTGCTGCCCACATATCCAGTTCTTCGTATGCATATCACAATCAGAAAGTTTGCAGTCTGAGCTTAAGTCTTTTTAAAAAGTTGCTCAGAGTGATTTTAGTCAGCTTTTCTAAACACTGACTGATACGAGTTTACACAGGAAAGTCATTTCATAATTTATTCAGGGTTACCTGGAACCGAATGTTATTTCACAATCTTGAAGTTAAGTACAGTTTAATATTATATGTGGAACGAGATTCGAGAGGGAAAATTTTAATGAACAAAAAAATATCTACTTCATAATCACTTATTACGTAAAAATATTTCATATCACCTATTGGGACTGTAGTCAAGTAAGCTTCTTTTGGTGCCAAAATCGGATGTAGGTGCTAGGTCACGAACATCACCATTATTCACGACTATGAAACTTCCTGGCAGATTAAAACTATGTGCCGGGCGAGACTCGAACTCGGGACCTTTGCCTTTCGCGGGAAAGTGCTCTACCATCTGAGCTACCCAGTTCTGCAAGGTTCGCGGGAGAGCTTACGTAAAGTTTCGAAGGTAGGAGACGAGGTACTGGCAGAAGTAGAGCTGTGAGGACGGGGCGTGAATCGTGCTTGGGTAGCTCATATGGTAGAGCACTTGCTCGCGAAGGGCAAAGGTCCCGAGTTCGAGTCTCGGCCCGGGATATAGTTTTAATCTGCCAGGAAGTTTCTTATCAGCGCACACTCCGCTGCAGAGTTAAAATCTCATTCTGATTCACGACTTGTTCTTACGCCTGCTAGTGTGAACTGCACTAATAGGCGTAAGAACAAGTTTTCGTTGGCTCCAGCCTTCGCCTCAGACATCAAAACCCACTCTCCTGTGGGAAACGGAGAATGCCTGACACACTTGAGGGTGCGTACCTAGCGGGGTACACAGTGATCAGCACAGTGGACTCGCATTCGGGGGGACGATGGTTCAAACCCGCGTCCCGCCATCCTGATTTAGGCTTTCCGTGATTTCCTTAAATCGCTTAAGGCAAATTCCGCTATTTTTCCTTCGAAAGGGCAAGGGCGCTTTCCTTCCCTCACCCGAGATTGTGCTCCGTTATAATGACCTCGTTGTCGACGGACGTAAAACACTAATCTCATGCTCCTCCCTCCTCGTAGGGTCCGCGCTTCGCATCCCAAGTGCAGTTTCGAGCCTGGCCATAAAACTGAGCAGTGCCGGCTGGGCCGTCACAGCGTTCGGTCGTGCTTGTAGTCCATGCGGCAGCTGCCTAAACTTTGCCCTTGCACCGCTTTGATATCACAGTGTAGTCCACTAGGAAGCGTTCTTTGAAATTTTCGTTCGTGTATGGACGTACGCCATGATTGTTTACGAAATTAATAGTGAAGTGTTCGGATTATATTATGACTTTCGAGCGAATGCTGTTTGCACTACACTCAGCAACTACAAATTATGTGAACGACTAATGAAGACAACATGCACAATGCGGAGTTTCGTTACTCTATAGGTGACGTTAATAATGTCTCTGCATACTTTGCTCATCTTCGTTTGCTTTTGTATAGATGTACGATCTTCTATTCGAGATAACTGTTGACATTACCAAAAGTACTTTATAATAATATTGTCTCCTTTTACTTGTCGCCGGTGAAAAATGCTAAAGGAGTGTTAGATTCAAGGGTAATAACGGCTATCCAAAATCCGAATTTACCCGAAGCAATATTTCTCAACCAATGTAACGATACACGACTTCAAAGCACTCTTCATTGATGAAAATTACCCTAGGACGCGCGCTTTTTATAACACATCAGATCATTTGTGTGCCGAAGACCCCTGTTTTAAGCGCGATCGAGTGTTGTCTAAAGAACCAGAAAACCGAACTTAACCTAACATCCGGGCAAAGGTCGCGGCTTTCCTTCTTCTCAGTAGTATTGAAACTTTGGAGAGTCCTTGAAAACTGATAGAGGTTTTGTCTGTGGAGGATCCCACTGGAAATAGATAGCCCGAGGAATGGTTTCATACGGACTGCAGTGCAACGCGTGATGCACCGCCTGCATACATAGATGCCATAAAATATGGAAAACAAAAATGAATTGGTAGTAAACCACGCAAGACAGCCGAATAAATGCAATCATATATTTATTTATTTATCGCGTTGAATAGATTAAAAGTTCGAATCACATAAATAGCTATACACACAATGAATACTAAACTACTACATACCAATACTTCAGCACAGGTCCTCAGCATAATACAATACAAATGACACCAGCTGTTGGTAAATATCAACGTTTTCTATACGGGGTGAATCACCTAAAACTTGAACCGCAAATATTGCGGAAATGAAAGGTGTCACTGACGAGAGGTTTTCACAGAACGCAGTTTGAATGAAAATGCTATGAGACGATGCGGCCATCTGGATGCACTTTTAATAACTTTACTTATGTCTTGGCCACACTTTTACTTTTCATCAATCTTACGCATTTCGACTTCCCGTCATTTTCAAAGGCATTGCAAACTGGAGTTCACACCTGTCTCGTGCTCGAAAATGTTGACGTGATACTATGTATCTAATGTTTTTGTATGACTGATATAGCAGTGCCTTTGACAATGATGTAAGGTCGAAACACGTAAGATCGATAGAAAATAAAAGTGTGGTCAAGACATAAGTAAAGTTTCACAGAACGGATCAGTAGTTAGGGGCTCGTGTTGTTAGCCAATAAATAGATTGTGCCGCGCGGGGTAGCCGCGCGGTCTTGGGCTTCTTACCACGGTCCTCGCGGCTGCTACCTTCGGAGGTTCGAGTCCTCTCTCAGGCATGGTCGTGTGTGTCGTCCTTAGCGTAAGTTAGTTTAAGTTAGATTAAGTAGTGTGTAAGCTTAGGGACCGATGACCTCAGCAGTTTGGCAACATAAGACCTTACCATAAATGTCCAAATTTTCCAAGTAGATTGTAATAATATCAAAAGTGTATTTTCTGTGCAAACATACACCTTTCTATATGGGAAAATGCATATTGACATCACCAAACTAAAATTAAGGTAAATCAGAATGTCATTGGTGTTTTATGCAGGACCCTAATGCGAATGGTTTACGTGATATAGTATCTTGAAAAGTTTCCACGCCGAGACTTGTATCTGCCATTTAACCTGCTTAGTTCCCTGATGCGATGTTGTTATGTTTGCTTACAGAGCGCTTGTACGCTCCTTGAGTGCACTGCGACTTGCTAGTCAGTTCGTGTGTGACTGTCCAAGTATTAGATCTTGAGTAGACGATGAGACTACTAATGCAGAAAAAGCCGACATGCTCATGGTATATGGAGAGTGCATGACAAATGTAGTTCGTTCTTGTGCCGTGTCCCAATAGACGTCGACCATCTTGGTAGTTATTTACCAGCCTCTTCAACCAGATACGTGAAAGTGGTAATGTTTACCAGGACAGCGTAGAAGAAGGGATCAAGTGACGACAGAACAGGGGGAAATTAATGTTCTTGGTACTGTTACAGCTGATCCACACGTTAGTTCCCATGCAATCGCACGAGGAAGTGACATGAGTCAGGGAAGTGTCCAAAGCATTGTCTGACGAGAGAGGTTCCATCCCAGTCACATCTCTCTCCATAAAGAGATGCAGGAAAACCACAGTGAGAAGCGTCTTAACTTATGTACGTAGGCATTAAGACAGGATACACCAGATGTATCATCTACATTGTTTAGTAATAAAGACACATTTACCAATCATGGTCAGGAAAACCGACGAAACATGCACTAGTGGCCTACTGACAGTCCCCATCGGCATCGTCAAGTTGAACGGCAGCATCCATGGGGTGTAAACGTGTGATGTGTAATTGTGAACCATCAGCTGACAGGCCCGTTTCCATTTATGGAAAACTAAACGCACACAAGTATCGCAGCCTCCTAACAGACCATCGTCTACAGATTAGGAGGAACCTGTGGCACGAAAATGATGGCTCTGCATCCCATACTACAAGAAATAATACAGTATATCTTCACAAATTCTTTCCAAATCGTTGGACTGGATGCAGAGGATCTGTACCTTGGCCGGCCCGTTCCCCTGATTTGACGCCTATAGATATTTTGATTTGTTTTTCAGTGCTGAAAGCTTAAAGACACCATTTAGAAGGACATACTGACTACACCCTACGATATTCAACGACGTATTGCTGCAGCCTGCTCGGACATCTCCGCTGAAGTGCTAGCACGTGTGAATCCGTCATTCCATAGACTGGACGTGTATACTGCTACGGTCGGTGGTCAGTTTTAGCACAACCTGTGATGTTACTAGTCAGCATCCACATAACTATTTTACGCACTTGTATTGTTCTTTAGTGCGTGCTACCTCCGGTATTGTACAGGTGTCGGTGTGGGAAAATTTCAGAATACTGTGTCTCGTGACTGTGTCGCACTAGAATCATTCAACAAACACCACTGTCACTCTAATTTTGCACTACTTTTAGTTTGTTAAAGTAAATAGGCATTGTTCCATTTAAAAAGGGTGTGTCTGCACAAGGAGCACACTTCCTAAGTAACATTCCAATATTGGCTGACAATACGAGCCCCTGACCACCAGTCCATTCTGTGAAAACCGCACCTGAGTAGCATTTCCCATATCCGCAGAATTTCTGGTGTAAGTTTAGGAGATTTGTCCTGTAGAATGTATCACACCATTCGTCACTGTTAGGAAATCTTGGAGACGACCCCTGTAGGTACGAGGGGAATTTGTTCATACATCATTTTATTTACTTATTTATTGTTCTGTGGGACCAAATTAAGGAGAAGTCTCCATGGTCATGGAACAAGTCAATACATGGAATTATAACACGATAGTAGAAACAGATAAAATGAAATATAAAAAAACATATTCAGGCGATAAGTCTTAAGTTTAAATAAAGAAAATCAACAATGTAACATAGGAACCTGCTTAACTTTTTAGCTTTTCCAGGAGCTCTTCGACAGAATAGAAGGAGTGAGCCATGAGGAATCTCTTCAGTTTAGACTTAAAAGAGTTTGGGCTACTGCTAAGATTTTTGAGTTCTTGTGGTAGCTTATTGAAAATGGATGCAGCAGAATACTGCACTCCATTCTGCACAAGAAGCAAGGAAGTGCATTCCACATGCAGATTTGATTTCTGCCTAGTACTAACTGAGTGAAAGCTGCTAACTCTTGGGAATAGGCTAATATTGCTAACAGCAAACGACATTAAAGAAAATATATACTGTGAGAGCAATGTCAGAATTCCCAGACTATTGAATAGGGGTCGACAAGAGGTTCTCGAACTTACACCACATATAGCTCGAACAGCCCGTTTTTGAGCCAAAAATACCCTTTTTGAATCAGACGAATTACCCCAAAAAATAATACCATACGACATAAGTGTATGAAAATATCCTGGACGTTGGCTTTCCACAACAGCTTACTATCTATCCGAACGCCTAGGAACTTGAACTGTTCCGTCTCGCTTATAATATGCCCATTCTGTCTGATCAAAATATCGGTTCTTGTTGAATTGTGAGTTAGAAACTGTAAAAACTGAGTCTTACTGTGATTTAGCTTCAAATTATTATCCACAAGCCACGAACTTATTTCATGAACTACAATACTTGATTCTATTTCAATATTACACACAAGATCCTTCAGTACCAAGCTGGTGTCATCAGCAAACAGAAATCATTTTGAATCACCTATAATACTAGAAGGCATATCATTTATATAAATAAGAAACAGCAGTGGACCCAGCAACGACCCTTGGGGAATGCCCCACTTAACAGTGCGCCATTGGGACTGAACATCACTACCACTCTCAATATTACGGAGAATTACCTTCTGCTTTCTGTTCTTAAAGTAAGAGGCGAACCAATTGTAAGCTACTCCCCTTACTCCTTAATGGTCCAACTTCTGCAGTAATATTTTGTGGTCAACACAGTCAAAAGCCTTCGTTAAATCAAAGAAAACACCTAGCGTTTGCAACCTTTTATTTAATCCATCCAAAACCTTACGGAGAAAAGAGACTATAACATTTTCAGTTGTTAAACAGTTTCTAAAACCAAACTGTACTTTTGACAGCAAATTATGTGAATTAAATGCTCCAGTAACCTTGTATATACAACCTTCTCGATAACTTTAGCAAACACCGATGGCATAGAAATAGGTCTAAAATTGTCAACATTATCCCTGTCTCCCTTTTTATATAGTGGCTTCACTACTGAGTACTTTAATCGGTCAGGAAACCGACCACTCTTAAAGGAAAAGTTACAGATATGGCTGAGAACCGGGGTAACATACATAGAACAATACTTCAGTATTCTGCTATATACCCCGTCATATCCATGAGAGTTCTTGGTCTTTAGCGATTTAATTATTAACTCAATATCCCTCTTGTCAGTATCGTGGAGGAGCATTTCAGGTAACAGTCTCGGAACACTTTTTTCTAAGAGCGCTATGTGATTCCCTGTTGGGACTTGGTTTCTATTTAGTTCACCTGCTATATTCAGAAAGTGATTATTAAATATTGTACATATACGCGACTTATCAGTAATAAGGACATCCCCACTACGCAGTGATTCTGCATCCTCGACCTGTCTCTGCAGACCAGGCACTTCCTTTACGAGTGAGCATATGGTTTCAATTTTATCCTGAGACTTAGCTACTCTATCTGCATACCACATACTTTTTGCCTTCCTAATAACATTTTAAAGCACCTTACAATACTGTTTGTAATGGGCTGCTGCATTTAGATGTTGCCTGTTTCTAACGTTTTGATATAACCGCCACTTTGTTCTACAAGATATTCCTATCCCTCTAGTCAGCCACTCAGGCTGCCTGTTTGTGCTAGTACCCTGTTTTGAATGTTCTAACGGAAAGCAGCTTTCAAAGAGCACGAGAAAAGCCTTGAGAAAAGCATTATATTTATCATATACTGTATCAGCGCTATAAACATCTTGCCACTCTTGTTCCTTGATAAGGTTTACAAAGGTCTCTACAGCAACTGGATCAGCTTTTCTAAACAGTTGATAACTATATTTAACATGTGTTGCAGCACAAAAATCTTTTAGAGTTAAAATTTGTGCATCATGATCTGAAAGGCCATTCACCTTTTTGCTAACAGAATGCCCTTCTAGTATTGAGGAATGAACAAAAATGTTGTCCATGGTTGTTCTACTGTTTCCTTGCACTCTCGTTGGAAATAATACGGTTTGCATAAGCTTATATGAATTAAGGAGGTCTACGAGCATCCTTTTCCTTGCACAATCACTTATACAATTAATGTTGAAGTCACCACATATAATTAACTTTTTGTATTTCCTATAAAGTGAACCAAGAACCTCCTCTAGCTTTAGCAAAAATGTTGTGAAGTCGGAGTCTGGGGATCTATAAATAACAACAGTTAGAAGTTTAGCTCCATCAAATTAAACCACACCTGCACAACATTCTTACACCTTTTCAGTGCAGTACTTTGAAACATCAATTGACTCAAATGGGATGCCGTTTTTCACATACATAGCTACTCCCGCACACCGCAAAGAGCTCCTAGAAAAGCAGCCAGCCAACCTGTATCCTGGTAAAGGAAACTTCTGAATTATCTCCTTATTTAAGAAGTGTTCAGATATACCAATAATTTCAGAGTCAACATCTGTAAGAAGTTCACTAACTTTATCTTTAATACCTCGTATATTTTGATGAAATATACTAATTCCCTCATTACTCGGATACCTAAGCTTTGTCAAAAGTGATTCATTTGTTAGAGAGACTTCCCTTAAGCAGGAATACCTATCAGCTGACTTCAATCTTAAAAAGGTGCAGCTCTAACACCCACTACTGCAGGAATTTTCCCATGAGTGATCCCACCAACCCCATCTATGCTGTCACCTATAAGCTTTGCCAACCTCCCCTTCCCATACCTGTTGAGGTGCAGGCCATGTCTAGTGAAACCTGTCCTGCTGATAGACTCCACCGACATCACTGAAATGTGACTCATGCTTTCTGTCATCAGCGCACCCCCAACTCTCGTGTTATTACACCTGACGGCTGTATTAAGATGAGGCCGATCGTGACGCTGAAACAGTTCCACGAAATGCACATTCGTGTTGCCAGTCTGAGTGTCTATCTTTTCCAGGTCACCATCTATGTCATACTCCCCATCCCTATCAATACTATTACCAGCCCCACCCACAATCACTACCTGATTCTCTTTAGTAAAATCTCTACATAGCCCCCCTATGTTAACAGTCACCTGAGCCAATCCTGCATTAGGCTTCACAATGCTGGTGACCTGGTACTCACTCCCCAATACTTCTTGCAACTGCTGGCCGACACCTCAACCATGAGAACTACCTACCAGCAGAACCTTCTTCTTTCTCTTCGACTCTGCAACTGTCCTAGCCACCGTAACTGCTGAGGTCTGCTGCATACTTCCTACATCTACAGCTACTAGAGACTCCTCTCCACTAGACTCTGATAGTTCGTCATATCTATTGCAAACACCAATAGTAAAACTATCTGAAAATCTTCTTCTCCTAGCAGATCTCTTGCCAACAGCCCATTCCCCAACCCCCTTCTCCCTCCTCATTCTACCTAGCTCCTCCTGTGCGTTTCTCAACTGCACCTGAAGGGAACAGATCTTACGCTCCTGCTCCTCTATCAACTTACTCTTGCTACATAATCTGCAGTTCCAGGAGAGGATCTCACCAGAATGCCCACTGGCTTCCCTACTGCATTCCCCCCCGTGAAAATACTTCGAACAAGTCTCACACCGCAATCCACTACTCACGAACCTACGGCAAAGCCCACACTTCTCACTCATGGTAAAATTTACGCTTATTGAAACAAGAAAACTACTTATCTATGTTCCGCTACTGCAATAAGAAGATGTTAAAAACCTGATTACAATAATCACAGACTTGCTCTACAAGGGAAGTAACTACTATTATTAACAGTATTAATCAACAACAAATGAGAATATAACAAAAGGCTAATACAGAAAGAGAATCAAACGTCTAATGACACAGTAACGAAACTGAAAACAGTTCCCAAAAGGTTCTTCTGAAATTATTTCACCAGAAAACACCAAGAACACTGGTTGAAGACTACTAAAGTTCCTAAATAAAACCACTATACACACACATTTAATTAGTACTTAGCTTTCGATGCGCCGCTACAGCTGCAACTGGTCAGCGCGGAATGTAAACACAGGTAAGAGGTTAAGTTGCTCGATACGAAACACAAATATCAGGTCACAACACAAAAAAGGCAGAGGTGAATGAAGACACCACTAATAAGTCACTTATATAGTAAATAATATCACAAAAACAGTTAAAGTATGTATCTGAAACCTAAAAATACATAAAAACTTAGAGAGCGATGTCACACGCAGTCACTCGCTTATGATGTCACACCAAAGAGTTTCATACATCTGTCGTTCAGCACCACAGTCACAAGTTGGTGAACAAGACTGGCCACACTTGTAAAGAGTGTGGTCCCATCTTCCATGGCCCATTTGGACGTGCCTGAGAGTAGTCCAAATTGCCCGAGGTTGATCAAATCCAGGTTTCACCTCCTGGATACATGATGGTTTCAGACATTGTGGAGGACAGTTACGTTGTCAATAGTCTTTCCATACATAGATGGCATGAATACTTTCAGCAAGAATGTTGCTCTGATAAGAGTAGGATGTCTTGATCTTGACCGTTTTCACTTCATGGGGAGAACATCATTCACTATTGGAAGATGGAATTTAACAATAATCTTCAGGTATTCACATAGTAGTGCACTCTTCCACCTGACATCAGAACGTGAAATTTTGACTGAAGGTAGGTATCCAGTATCTGGGAGTGGATCGTGTTGATCCACTGACAATGCGCATGGATGGCATCGTAACTAATACATCTATCTTTTTCGCAAATGGCTGTTAAGCGAGACAGGCGTACTGTACTCTGCTGTTGAGTATGGAGAGTGCAGATACTAGAAAAGTGTCCGCTGAAGATCCCGAGGTAGTGCCACAGAGCATCTGTAGGATGTTATCTCTGCTTCTGAGTTTAGCAAAAGTTCATGTCAAGTGCTCGCTAAAACAAAGTCTCCGGTGTAATGTGATCCAAATGTATATTATATGCATGTAGTAAATACGTTCGTCTCCCTCAAAACAGACATCGAGGTCCCTGGGTGCCAATCCATTCGACAGCTCAAAACATGTAACTTTTATTTTATTTGCATTAGGTTGTTACTCCCATTTATGGAAGTATTGGTTTCAGATTCGTAGATCAGAAGTTAGAATTTCATCATCTGCTGTTATTTTAATAACAGTGTAGTGTAACATACAGCCGTTGTTATCGACCCTTATACTGAACTCTGACCTTACAGTCTTTTGTTTTTTTGTTTTGTTTGTGTAGCTCAGTGTTGTTTAGACTGTTAGTGAGAGAGCACTTCGAATTCCTGCTGCTAATAAGCCGAATATACCGATCGTTTGTTGTATATTTCTATGAGCTTCAAACGGGAGCGAATGCAGTAATGGATAGGAACTGTGATTACTGCGTACCGATGCGAGCTGAGTTGGCTACCATTCGTTCACAGCTTCAGGCTGCGTTGGCTTCCGTCACACAGCTTGAGGCTGCTGCGAAGGAGCATCACTGTTAGGGGCTGGACGCGGGGATGCGAGAGACGTCGAACACATCCCACGTATCCCCCGTTCAGTCCACTGCTGTGGTCGCCCCGCGTACTTCCTGCGCTGAGGTTGACCTCTCACCTGTAGTCGGGTGGGAGATCATTCCGAAGTCTGGCAGGCATCGAAAAACTTATCGATGTGTCGATCGTAGGGCCTCCCCAGTTCATTTTATTAACAGTGTTCGGGCATTATCTGTGGCTGACGATGTCTCTGAGCTGGATGCAGTCATCTACCCCGTTCCAGAGGAAGCTTCTCGACCCGCAAGGTCTGGGCGTTCACAGAGGGTGGGTATCCTGGTAGTTGGGAGCTCCAACATCAGGCGAGTAATGGAGCCCCTTAGGAACATGGCTGCCAAAGAGGGGAAGGAAGCCAGAGTGCATACCGGGGGGAGTCATTCTGGATGTGGAAGGGATGCTCCTGGATGCCATGAACAGTACAAGGTGCAGCCAACTGCAGGTGTTGGCTCATGTACGGTACCAATAAGGTATGTCGCTTTGGATCAGAGGAGATTGTCTCTGGTTTTGGGTGGCTAGAGGAAATGGTAAAGACAGCCAGTCTTGCTTCCGAGATTAAAAAGGTGTTTACCATCTGCAGAATCGTCGGTAGAACCGACTGTGGTCCTTTGGCGCAGAGCCAAGTGGAGGGTCTGAATCAGAGGCTCGTGGTTCTGTGACCATGTAGGCTGCAGATTCCTTGACTCGCGAAATGGGTTTCCAGGGTCCGGTATAGGTCAGGAGTCCACTACACACATGAAGCGGCTACATGGGTAGCAGGGGCGTGAGGAAGGGACTGGGTGGTTTATTAGTTTAGAGGGCCTGAGGTAACCACAGAAACGGCATCCGTCTAAAAGGAGGCAGGTAAAACACAGTAAGTTAGTCGTAGAAACGATCGCTTTTGTAGCAGTAAATTGTCGTAGCTATGTTGGGAAAGAACTAGAGCTCCAAGCCCTAATAGAAATCACTGAAAAATGGTTCAAATGGCTCTGAGCACTATGGGACTCAACTGCTGAGGTCATTAGTCCCCTAGAACTTAGAACTAGTGAAACCTAACTAACCTAAGGACATCACAAACATCCATGCCCGAGGCAGGATTCGAACCTGCGACCGTAGCGGTCTTGCGGTTCCAGACTGCAGCGCCTTTAACCGCACGGCCACTTCGGCCGGCAGAAATCACTGAAGCTCAAATAGTTACAGGTACAGAAAGCTGGATAAAGCTGGAAATAAGCTCAGCAGCAATTTTTTTTAATGATCTAACTGTGCTCAGGAAAGATAGTTTAGATACAATTGGTGGTGGAGTATTTATTGCTGTCAAAAATAGTTTGTCTTGTAGTAAAATTGAAGTAGGTAGTTCCTGCGAAATAGCATGGGCGGAGGTTATACTTGACAGTTGGACTAAATTATTAACTGGGTCGTTTTATAGACGCCTCTCTTCAGAAGATATAGTTGCTGAACAGTTCAAAGAAAACTTGAATCTTATTTCAAATATACAATTATAATCGGTGGTGACTTTAATCTACCTTCGATATGCTGGAAAAACTATACGTTTAAAGCCGGCGGCAGGCTTAAAAAAGGGCTTCGCAACATACGTGCTCGCGGAGCAAGCTGTGAGCTGCAAGGCGGGAGCACGGAGCAGCGCTACCCCCACTACTGGACCAGAGCGGAAAGTGGGGAGAGTCACGTGGGGCACACAACAGCTGCCGCCAGTCAATGTAAATCCCCGGCCACCTGCGGGGATATCACTCACGAATTATTACTGCGACAAATGAAACAAATAAAGGAGAATGTCCACGTGCCACATAATGTTATTAGCTTAGGGTATGCCTCGACATTCGTATTAATTTGTGAACTGTTACACAATAAAAGGTGTCACTGAAGTGTGGGATTCTCGGTTATCTTGTACTATTTGTCCTTTACAATTGCGTTTATGTTCGGAGTAATTGTTATTGTGCATTGTGGGCGCAGCGTGCAGTTTAAATTTCGATCAGACAATGCATTTCTCAGGCGCGTCTTGTTACATTTCATTGCGGAGAACAGTTGTTCACAAACATACGTGGAACCGAACATTGATATTATTGTAGCCGCCAGTTTGTGCAAATGGGGAAAACTATCTGAGGGAAGTGTCTGTAGAATTCCAAAATGTTTTTCTTGTTCTGAAATTTGTCTCTGTATTGTCTGTCACACTGCAGGTCAATAATTTCTAGTTGCAGCTCAGGAAGAATCTTTTCAATATTTGCTGGATATGGAGAGGCGAACAGATCAAAATCTCTGTCCAGTGCTGTCAGATCTTGAAAGTGTTGATCAAATTCTTCCTTAAAGGCTACTAAACTATGTGAATGACGTTCACAGTCTTTGTGAACATCATTCATGGATGATAATTTAGGAAAATGAGCTAGATTTCCTGTTTCCAGCTGACTCACACAAAGTGTCAATTTCATTTTAAAAACTCGTATTCGATCTATGAAATGAGTAATTAGCAGATCTTTACCTTGTAGTGAAATGTTCAAAGCATTCAGATGGCTAGTTAAATCTACTAAGAACGAGAGATCACTTTACCATGAGGGCTCTTTCAATTCAGGAACACACATGTTATTTATTTCCATCAACACATTTATCTCACCTAATAGGCAAAAAAATCGATTTAATAATTCGCCACGACTAAGCCAGCAGACCTCGCTGTAATAAGGCAGGCTACCATAATGGCTTTCTGCACTCTCAAGAAAGCTTTTAAATTGCCTGTGTTGTAGTCCATGCTTCCTTATATAATTGATTGTACGAACAACAACAACCATCACATTTTTTTGGAGTGATACTCTTTGCACATAAGTTTTCCTAGTGGGTCACACAGTGAACGCCCCTTATTTCATTCAGCACGGTCAGTTTTTGCATTTTATCCTTCAACAGCGCAACGAAACCTGATTTTTTCCCTGCATTCGGCATGGTCAGTTTTTGCATTTTCTCCTTCAACAGCGCAACGAAACCTGATATTTTCTCTGTCATCGCTGGTACACCGTCTGTACACACTGAAACTAAAGAATCCCACGACAGTCCTATATTTTCAACACTTTCTTCAACACTACATAAAATATAACCTCCGGTTGTAGTGTTCTTCATGGCTCCCACATCGAGGAGCTCCACCCTCACCTAAAGATCTCTATTAACACCTCTAATAAATATGGCAAGCTGCGCTGTTCCAGTGATAACAACACTTTCGTCCATAGCTAGAGAATACGCCATAAAATCTTTACAGATATTTGCAAGCTGGCTCTGGACGTCGTCTGCCATGTCCTGTATGCGACGCATAATGGTCATGTTAGATAATGGCACAATCCGAAACTGTTAAACTTGAGATGGACACATATGTTCCGCTGCAACTACCAAACATTCTTTTATTAAATCGCCATCAGTGAAGGGGCGCAGGGATTTTGCTAAAAGCAAAGCAATTTTGTAACTCACTCTGAGAGCTGCTTCAGTTAATTTTTCTTCGTCATCCAGATCTTCTTCGGGTAGCTTCCTTTTAAGTTTAATAACTTCCTGTGCACGATCTGGTCCATCACATTTTCCATTTCCGTAGTCTTTCGCGTGGTACGACATATAATGTCGCTGCAAATTAAATTTCCTGAAAGAATTCAGCGTTTTGTGACATACTAAACATTTTGCAACACCATCTTTTTCTGTGAACAGATACAATTCCTCCCAATGGAGGTTGAACTGCGAAAGCATGGTTGGGGTTACACAACGGCGACTTGACATGATTCTTAACCACCGCAATAACTGCTAGAGCTGATTGTAGTGCTTTAAACGTTACACAGTCGGCGCGAATTCAATAGGCACGCTGCGGCCCTATTCAAACGTGCGCGCGCATTTCCCCTCCCTCCCCTCTCCCCCTACTCCGCGACCTTGCACCTGCTCGCGAGCACGTGCCTGAGCAGACGCAAGTACTCGCGCTCAAAACCGGCCAGTTGTTAAGCCCTGGCATAAAACGTCATCCGAAATTGTACTGAATGCTTTCTCAGAAAATTATTTTGAACAGTTAGTTCATGAGCCCACTCGAAGCGTAAATGGTTGCGATAGCATACTTGAAGTCTTGGCGACAACTAATCCTGGACAAATAGTGAGCATTGTGACGAACACTGTGATTAGCGACCACAAGACAGTTGCTGCTAGGCTGAATACCGTAACACCTACACCTATCAAAAAGGAACGCCAGGTATATTTATTTTAAAAAAAGCTGATAAAAATGCTCTTAACACCGTTTTTAGAGACAGTCTGCACTCCTTCCGATCTGATCATGTAAGCGTAGAAAAGTTGTGGAGTAATTTCGGAGAGATAATGTCGACAGCAATTGAGAAATATATACCACATAAATTAATAAGTGATGGTAGTGATCTCCCATGGTACACAAAACTGGTCAGATCGCTGTTGCAGAAACAGCTAAAAAAAACGTGCCAAGATTGGCAAAGTTTTGCAAAAGTTCTAAATATTGTGCGTACTTCAATGCGAAATGCTTTCAATAATTTCCACAACGAAGCACTGTCTCGAAAACTGGCAGAAAACCCAAAGAGATTCCAGTGGTAATGAAATGTCGTGTGGCTAGGGCCTCCCGTCGGGTAGACCGTTCGCCTGGTGCAGGTCTTTCGATTTGACGCCACTTCGGCGACCTGCGCGTCGATGTGGATGAAATGATGATGACTACGACAACACAATACCCAGTCCCTGAGTGGAGAAAAATCTCCGACCCAGCTGGGAGTCGAACCCGGGCCCTTAGGATTGACAGGCTGTCATGCTGACCACTCAGCTACCGGGGGCGGTGGTAAGACGGAATCAATACCGTCACTGCGCGTTTACAGCGGTTAAGGTACTGAGGACAGTGACTAAAGCAGAGTTATTAAACACGATTTTCCGACACTCCGTCGCCAAAGAAGACGAAGTAAATATTCCTGAGTTCCAGTCGAAACAACTGTCAAGATGAGAAACAGAGATAGATATCCACGTTGTCGTAAAGCAGCTTCAGTCACTTAATAAAAGCAATGCTTCCGGTCCAGATTGTATACCAGGCTCCTTTCAGAGTATACTGATAGAGTACCTCCATATTTAGCAATTATATACAACCACTATCTCACAGAAAGATCCGTACCTATAGACTGGAAAATTACTCAAGTCACACAAATACCCGAAAATGGAAGTAGGAGTAATCTGTTGAATTACATGCCCATATCACTAACGTCGATTTGTAGTAGGGATTTGGAACATATACTGTATTCGAACATTATGAAGTACCTCAAAGAAAACAATTTATTGACACATAGTCAGCACGGATTCAGAAAATATCGTTCTTGCGAAACACAACTAGCTCCGTATTCTTATGAAGTAATAAGTGCTATCGTCAGGGGATGTCAAATTGATACCATATTTTTAGGTTTCCAGAGGGCTTTCGACATCGTTGCTCACAAGAGTCTTCTAACCAAACTGCTTGCCTATGGAATATCGTCTCATTTGTGTGAGTGGATTCGTGATTTCCTGTCAGAAGGGTCACAGTTCGTAGTAATAGACAGAAAGTCATCGAGTAAAATAGAAGTAATATCCGGCATTCCCCAAAGAAGTGTTAAAAGGCCTGTATTGTTCCTGATCTATAAAAACGACGTAGGAGACAATCTCACTGGCCGTCTTATACTGTTTGCGCATGATTCTGTCATTTACCGTCTTGTAAAGTCATAAGATGACCAAAACGATAAGATATCTGTAAGGTGCGAAAAGTGGCAATTGACCCTGAGTAGAGAAAAGTGTGAAGTTATCCACATGAGTACTAAAAGAAATCCGCTAAATTTCGTTTACGGGATGAGTCACACAAATCTGAAGGCTGTAAATTCAACTAGATACATAGGGATACCCTGAATTTGAACGATCACATAGATAAATTTGTGGGTAGAGTCAACCAAAGACACCGATTCATTGGCAGAACACTTAGAAGGTGGAACAGGTCTACTAAAGAGACTGCTTACACCACGCTTGTCCGCCCTATTCTGGAGTGCTGATGTGCAGTGTGGGATCCGCATCAGATGGGACCGATGGATGACATCGAAAAATTACAAAGAAGGGCAGCTCGTTTTGTACTATGGCGAAGTAGGGGAGATAGTGCCACAAACATGATACGTGAATTTGAATGACAATCATTAAAAAAAAGGCGTTTTTCGTTGCGACGGGAACTTCTCATGAATTTTCTATCACCAGTTTTCTTCTCCGATTGCAAAAACATTCTGTTGGCACCCACCTACATAGGGAGAAATGATCATCAGATAAAATAAGAGGAATCAAAGCTCCCATAGAAAAATTTAGGTGCTCGTTTTTCTGCGTGCCGTTCGAGAGTGGAAAGGTAGAGAGACGGCTTGAAAGTGGTTCATTGAACACTCTGTCAGGCACTTTATTGTGAATAGCAGAGTAATGACGTAGATGCAGATGTAGATGTAGACGTAGAAAGCTCTGATTTGCGTAGCTATTGCCCAGTCATCGGCACAGCCTAACTTTCGGAACTGTTGGAGAAGTATCAGATGTATTCTTGCATAAACCAAACAAGCGAGAAGCGGGGACGGATCCATTCAGTAAGCCACTATTCATTTCTTTTGGAAAAATAGTGTATTTTCCTTTCATTGCGGCCCATTTCCTTCTAGTTAACATGTTGTCTATTAATTTTTTTGTCCATCTCCACGGAATGGGTTTTAATATTTTATAAGAGAAAATATTTTGTATAGGAACCCATACTTCCAAACCGTATCATAAGATGCACTTTGAACAACGAAGAAATCGATGTTTTCTGCTTCATTTCTTATATTGCTTCTATAAATGTTTTTAATGATAAGACTTGATCAGCGTAGCTCCGTCCTGGTCGGAATACAGCTGGCTGAGTAGGAAATTTCTGACAGATCATTGGACTAATCCTATAGAATTCTTTCTACGAACTCGTAAATATACTCAGTAGTGTAATAGTTCTTTGGTTCGTCCGATGACTTGCTTGGTTTGTGTTTCATTTTGATTTTTGACTACTTCATTTCTTGTGAGCCCATACCAGATAGTATAACGTCAGCGTAGAAATTCGTCATCTGTCTGTTTACATACTTCCCAAAATGCAGAAGAAATTCTGCATGGATGTCATCACTTCCCGGTGTCCTTTCTGGTTCAAGAGATTCAAGTTCAACAGAAACTTCTGATTCAGATAAAGTTCTTGGGAGATCAAATTGTTCATTAGCGTCCTTTTTTTTAACAATGTAAGTTTGCGTATGATGTATCTTACCTGAGGTCTTTTGGCGCACTTAATTATGACAGTAAGTGTGACGCAGTCATTTTAGCTGATATATGAGTGACTTCCATTACATTTATATTGTCTCCGCCAAGGTTCCTTAGCGATGAACATGCTTCATTAATTAATGTCTGAGCTGTTAGCTGTTAAAAAACGCGGCTGTAGTATAATTATAAGCTTTATAATTGAAGAAGCAACCAGCCACAAGTATGGTTTAAAAAAGTGTACTTAATTCAAACCAGTACAGGTCTCGCTTTTATTACAAATCCGTCTTCCGATGAGTCTCATCAGCTTTTCTATCTTTCCCGCTCGGGCCTCATTTCGTATTCGTTACTGGTGTGGTGGTTGTTCCTGTACGACGACTTTGTGTTTTCTATAACGCTAAATAAAGCAAGTCGATGTTTGACGGTGTTACCAATAATCTACAAAAGTTCTAGTCCAATTTTTTTCAGATTTTTACGTTATACTGTAGTAAACGTTCATACAAAGAAAGCCTACATATTTTAAATATGTTGGTATATAAATATACATGTATATATACAACGTAAAGGGCCAACGTTTTTAGTGAAAATCTCGAAAAATTCTTCACCAATTTACGTCAGCGTTTTACACGACACTCGAATAAAAGCTCGAACAGACATAAGCTACACATAAGGGAGGACGATATTAGCCGGCCGGAGTGGCCGTGCGGTTCTAGTCGCTACAGTCTGGAGCCGCGTGACCGCTACGGTCGCAGGTTCGAATCCTGCCTCGGGCATGGATGTGTGTGTTTCCTTAGGTTAGTTAGGTTTAAGTAGTTCTAAGTTCTAGGGGACTGACGACCTCAGAAGTTAAGTCCCATAGTGCTCAGAGCCATTTGAACCATTTTTAGACGATATTAGGAAAAATAATTTCTGGACCGATTTACTTATTTACTTCAACGATACTCTGATAAACGTCCGGTCAGGCAAAGCTGTAATTTTTTTATAATAATGTATAAGTTTTCAGTTCAAACCGACCTAAAAAAATTGCTTTGTTCTGCTGTGCTGTTAAAATGTGTGTTTTCGTTTTCTTTTTCGCAATCTTAACTACTGTAGCAGGGCACTGATAGCATTTGAGAAATTGTTTCTCCCAGACATATTCTTTCTTTTCACATCGGTGGTAGGCGGTGAACTCATTTTTGTTAAATTTTACAGAAGAATCAAAAGCGGTTACTTAAAAAGTATATTAAGTTATACAGATAATGCTGCTACATGTTTAACTATACTGTAGGAGCCTAGATATTGACTGATTAGCGAAATCCATGCACTTGCAAACCTCTATTTCGCCACGGGTACTGGAGTTACGAGCTTTTCACAGACAGATGAAGTTACGTGGTTTTCATTCTCTACCACCGACGTTTCAGAATAAAAATGATTACATACACAGAAAAGTGTTGTTTTTTTTTCCCTGTAGTTCATTTTAACAGATAATAGGAACGTTGCGTGTATGGATTACAATACTACTGCAAAATCTGAATCGTGCGAACCTGTTTTTAGATTAAAACTACTGGCATTGAAGCTCTCAAGGTCTAGCAGCTGCAGAGGTCCTTCTTATACCAGTGATCCTAATCGATTTACCCATTCATTTTAAGCCACTTCTGTTCCCAGCACAGGTTTCTTTTATAATAACAATAAAAAAGGCTCAATATCAGGGTGAGGGGTGGGTGTGGTCATACAGAGTGGGAATAGGTGATGGGGAGAGAAAGAGAGAGGTGGTCAGGGACAAGTGGAGTTACGTGATGCACAGAGAGACAACGGAGGAGCAGATGGACATTGCGGAAGGAAGAAGAAAATAATGACATATATTGAATATCTACACAAATTTAGCAATTGTGAAGAATTTCCGGGTTCGATAGTGCATTATAAAGCGAATTTTGCTTATGCACCAAGTGCTCTTTCATTCTCTGTAAACAACTGTAAGATACCATATTATGGCAGTGTACATGCTTAACATGTATAAAAAGTGGACTAACTTCACAGGAATACCAAAAGCAACATTGTTTCTGCTAATGTCTGATCCATAAAGAAATAAAAACCATAGCGAAAGACAAATGAAGTTTTGCTCGGATATGTTGCGCAGTGTCTCTAGAACGGCTGTCGATCGCGTCGCGTTGCACTTTTCATTTCGGAGTGCACAATGAGCACGTAAAGATGTCTACAGTAATTAATTGTCTCCCACCAAGGGTGAAGTGAAGGTCGACAGATTTCTTCATGCTGTGGTATTCCGCCTTATTTCATGCATATAACATAACGGAACTGTCATGTATGGTAACAAAGTGTGACCAGGAGGCAGGAAGTTTGTAGCAAGACGTGCAGACGTTCATGGTGTAGGAGGTCAGGGAAAGAAGTGATTGTCAACCGATGTTCTCGTTCGGCGAATAAATCAGGCGATTCGAGACAACCGTCTACGAAGGACAGTTCAGAGCAAGCGAAGAGGAATGTTCTCATCAGGCATTGTCCTTCTTCATAACAACGCTGTTCTGTCCACTGTAGCTGCAACAAAGACCTTCCTGCAGCGTTATTGATAGGACCTGTTTGATCACCCATCATGGCTTAGAGAACAGTATTTTGGCGCGTACTGTGAGCTGCATACCAGCGTGGGGAATTGGCGGAAAGCACAGACGGCTGGTATCAGTAAGAAGAGTATTAGAAACTTGGTAAGACGCCACGACAAATCTTTACGTCGGAGCGGCTATTATGTAGAGAAATAGCTGGAAGGTGTAGCCAAACGCTGAAGGTAAACGTTCTTGATTTTTAGAGTGTCTTCCATTTCGCCGCCGCTCGGATCTCTAAAAGAAATAGCCCTCGTAATTTGGGCGGCGGGGTGGTGGGCGGGGGGGGGGGGGGAGGGGGGGAAGAGTGGGGGAGGGGTCCTTAAAAAGAACCGTATGAGTCCACGTCTTGTGCCAAATTCATTTCAGTAAAAAGATTTTAGGGTTATCTGGCTGACTCTGCCTATCGGCTTTACACATTGGTCCCTAATTATAGTAACAAGAGTAAATCATAAACATAACTTGAGAAGATGCTAAACCACGTCAACAAGGCCAGCGAAGTCACAGACTGTGCAATATAAACAGTGGCAAAGAAGATAGCGCTAGAAAGCGAAAATGCGCAGAAACATTCAGAAAAATTGAAACGAAAGCTTTAGGGAACGAAAAATAGGCTGAAAACTATTTTGAATCCTAGAGCCGTCGTGAAATCCATGTTGGAAAGAATTACTAACGGTATTCTCACAGAAGTAAACAATCGTCTGGGTGTAGAACAGAGTGTCAAGGGTTTTAAAGATCCTATTGACAACAATTTGGAAGTAACTATACCAATAGCGGCAGGAAACCTTGATGTGAAGAAATGGAAACGGATAAACCGGCACTTACAAAATGGTTCAAATGGCTCTGAGCACTATGGGACTTAAATTCTGAGGTCATCAGTCCCCTAGAACTTAGAACTACTTAAACCTAACTAATCTAAGGACATCACATACATCCATGCACGAGGTAGGATTCGTAGCGGATCGTAGCGGTCGCGCGGTTCCGGACTGTAGCGCCTAGAATCGCTCGGCCACTCCGGCCGGCCCGGCACTTACACGTTGGAGTGAAAGTCACAGAGTGAAGATAAAAACTTGTGAGACTGAAGAGGTCAAACAAGTTGATTCTTAGCAGCAAAGATGTAGATGTGGAATAAAAACTAGCAAGGACGAATCTCGGCAGAGCTCTGCACTCATATACTAAAGATATGGTGAATATAAGCTTATATGAAGTGCTACATATGAATGCTGAAAATTACATCGAAAATTAGATCGACTCACTAATGAGGAAATATTGAATACAAAGGGGAAAAGAAGAAAATTACAAAACAAATTCACTAAGGGAAAGGATCGCTTTGAAGAACATGCTCTGGGCCATCAAGTTATGGTGCTGAAAGTTTTGTGATGGGTAAGATGGGCACAGTGTGACTAAGGCATGAACGAGGCTAGCTCATTCAAAAGGATGTAGGCTGTAATGGTCATTCAGAGATGAAGCATCAGAGCAATCTTCGTTCGCCCCGATAGCTGAGTGGTCAGCGTGACGGATTGCCGTCCTACGGGTCCGGGTTCAATTCCTGGCTGGGTCGGTTATTTTCCCCGCTTAGGGAATAGGTGTTGCGTTATCTTCATCATAATTTCATTCCCATCCGGCGCGCACGTCGCCCAATGTGGCGTCGAATGTAATAAGATCTGCACCAAGGCGTCCGGACCTGCCCTGTAAGGAGCCTCCCGGCCAATGACGCCAATCGCTCATTTCCATTTCCAAAGCAATCTTCGGCGTGAAGACAACTACAACAACAACTACAAATATAACAACGGTGAATTATTAGTTCAACTAAAATGGAACATCTACAGGTCTGTGCACAAGGTCGACAAGTTAAAATTGGCCCACAAAGTGTTTCATGTACCTTAACACAACCAACGCAACTTATGTTATCGTCACCCAAGGCATATTATGTATCATTGCTTTTTTAAGGCGCCATTTTTATTTTTATCCGCACTATATACACGCAGATGGTATAGAATTATACTGTATTAGGTATTTGCTGATAGTTCCTTTTTTTCAGCGAGCTCTTAGTGTAACATAGGAGATTGCCAACTGGGAACAAATGGGAAGGGCTTACCAGTTCCGATACGTACCAGACAACTAAGGAAAACCTTCCGAAAACCTTGATCGCAACTGGGGGATTGGAATTATTTTACTTTATTGTTAGAACAATATCATTGATTGTTCCAGACAAAAAAAGAATACCTGTATATTTTGTGCATGTAACAGTGTATGTGCGTATTTGTTTCTGCACAGAATTGTGAATTTTGTTGACATTGTAGAAAAAGTAAATTTAAACTGTGCGCCTCTCTGGGGGACACCACCTCGATGAAGCACGGTCCGTGCGGCTGGAGAGGCTTGCGTATCTGTTTGAAGCTTAGGGCTATGCCAAATGTAGTGGACTTACTGCTTGCAAGGCTTTGGCTAATGGATCAGACTAAGTGTCCCACAACGTCCTGTCTTCCTTGTCCACTCCTAGTCCTTACCCAGTTCCCTTCCCAACCCAAGGTGTGATGCGATCCGTGCCGAGGGGCGCAAGGCACGTGGGAATATGTGTCGCAAACGGAGCCTCAGGGATACCAGGTGACCTCCCTGAGTAAGTAACCTTACACTGCGTGTGGTTTTCCTGGTGTGGACCGTGTAGATCCCCAAATGTTGTGGGACCAAGATGGACACGACAAAATAAAATAAATTTAAACAAATTGAGGGGCAAACTGAGTCTTCAGACACCCAAATATCGGGGTCAGGGCCGATGGGATGCACTCCTGAATCAGAGTCTAGACCTGAACTGGAAGTGGGAGCTGTAACTGAGAAGTTGGACCAGCTCAAGATTAAAGCATTGTCTGTGGCCCAGAGGAGGAAACTACTCAGGGAACAGATACAAAATAAAGGGAAAGAATCTCTTCCCAAACAAAAGTGGATGGAATTAAAAGGGCTTGAGCCCAGAACCCCAAGAAAAACTGCCTCAGGTTGAAGGGGATACACAGACCCCCACAACATTAAAGACAGATAACAAGATGATAAGGGGGGAATCTAAGACTCTCCTCCCTGGATAAGCGAACCCAGAGAAACCAAGACAAGAAATTGGGAAACAGACCTATAGTACTGCAGTCTCGGTTTTTGAGATGGTAGTTATCCAGGAGGGCTAACCACTGGTAGCCATCACCTCACAGCAGGAGGAACTCATGCAGATGGCCCTCTTTGAATCTACTGGGGGGGGGGGGGCGCATCTTCCCGATGCTGGTCCAGGACCCAACTTCAGGAGGGTCAATCTAGATAGTGGTGCCCTCAGTTTTGGTTTGTCTGTGAGGGAGTGGACATGGTGGAATGGCTGAAGGTGCCCATTATTTCCCTTGGGAGGATGTAAAGCTGCTAGTCGAGACAGCAGCTAAGCTTCTTAAGATCGCGAAGACATCATTATGGGAACCAAAGATCCTTAAGTATGTCTCTCCAAAGACTCCATTTGAGGAAATACGGGTTCAGAACCCAAAAGTCTCGACAGAGGACTGGAGAGTAACCAACCAGAAGACTGTACCAGAAGGACGAACCCTGGTGGTGGAGGTCAGAGAGAAAGCCCTGAAGGCCTTTAAGGTCATCCCAGGTCACCGTCAGGGTAATCAAAGACCTCAAAGTCAATTATGGCAACAAGAAGGAGACTGGAGATGCTGCAGATTAATGTACGACCAGTGAAGGGACCACTGCTGCGCTGATCCACTGCCTGGGGAGACAGGAAGTGGACGTGGCCCTGATACAAGAACCATAATTATATATAGGGGGCGTATCGGACCTTGGTGGCACTGGAGGTAAGCTGATTTATGCTAGAAATCTATGCAAGAAATGCAATTTCTTTTATGTCAAAGATGGATTTCTGCTCCAAGGACCTAGTGACCATCAGGATGTAGCAACGTGAGGAAGGTATCACAAGGGAAATTGTTTTGGCCTCAGTGTACCTTCCTTAGGAAGTTAGCTCTCCTCCTCCTTTGGAGGTGAGGAGACTGAAAGAAGCTTACCATCAGCAAGGTGACTAACTGTTGGTAGGATGTGACACCAATGTCCACAACCTAGTGTGAGGCAGCAAGGACACCAACAGCAGAGGTGAGTACCTTCTGGAATTTCTCTTGTCTAACAACTTGGAGGTCCTGAGTAGGGGCAGTGAACCTACATTCAGGAATAGTAGAGGAGACGAAGTAATTGACGTAACCTTTTTTTCTATGATCATAGACAACTATGTCAAACAATGGGATCTGACGTTAGAGCCATCCTGATTGGAGCAGCATGAAAGGGAAGCAGACAGACCACAGCCTATAGGAATCCCTGGAAAACAGACTGCGAGACACATAGGAGGGGTCTTGACTTAAGCTTATGGGAAATTAAAACCTCGATAAGGAATCCAGTAGAGTTTGAGGAAGTAGCAGAGACTGTTACTTCTGCCATAATGATCTTATACGAGGACAATTGCTCAATCTCCAAGAAGTGCACAAACAGGACTGTGCCTTGGTGGAAGAACAACTTGGAAACGCAAAGAGAACAGGTACAAAGACTGTTTAACCTTGCAAGACGTAAAGGACAATGGGCAAAATATCGTGAGGCCCTTGTCAACTACAACCTTGCTATTAGACAAGCAAAGTAGGCATCCTGGAAGGCATTCTGTGAGGAAGTAGGGGGCATGGCTGCTGAAGCCAGACTTCACTGAATCCTCACTAGAGTACCAACTAATCCAGGAGGTGTGTTGAGGAAGGAGGATGGAAAATATACAAAGACAGCACACGAGACACTGGATCTGCTCCCTCAAAACTCACTTTCCTCAATATGCTCTGGCGGATAAAACAGATCAGAATGTGATCCCGGAGTGACAATGATTCTCAGTCACTCAAAGAGAGGCCTGGGAGTCGGCCAAGAGTGGGTCAAATTCAATAAAATCCAGTGGGCGGTGGGAACATTCCAACCTGGCCCAATTGGAATCTTTCCAGCTCTCTTGCAACAGGCAGGAGAGTATCTCATAAGCATTCTGAGCGGGTTATTCAGGGTTAGTCTAGCAGTAGGAATCATTCTCTGTGCCTGGAGGCAAGTGAAGGTTGTCTCCGTTCCAAAGCCAGTGACAACTGATCATACCAAGGCCAAGGATATGAGACTAAGCAGTCTGTCCTCCTTCATTCTTAAACCCTTGGAGATACTGGTTAATGTACAAGTTCGGGAGAGGAGGCTAATTAGGGCCCCTCCACATTCAAACCAACAAGCATATCAACCAGGTAAGTCATGTGAGACAGCTCTCTGTCAGCTCGTTGGGAGGGAGGAGAAAGCACTTCAATTTCAAGAAATACCATCTACATCTTCCTGGACATCGAGGGGTCTTCAGTAAAACAACCTTCGATTCCATGGATAGGGTAGCAGAGTGTGTGACCTATGGACCACTATATGTAAGTGGACTAGGGCCATGCTTAATGGATGGAAGGTAGAGGCTGTCATGATGAATGAAAAGATAGTAATTAACACCACTAGAGATTGTCCACAAGGAGGAGTTTTGTCCCATATATTGTGGAATCTAGTGGTGAACGAACTCGTTGAGGAACTAAATTTGCCGGCCTGGGTGGCCGAGCGCTTCTAGGCGCTACAGTCTGGAACCGCGCTACCGCTACGGTCGCAGGTTCGAATCCTGCCTAGGGCATGGATGTGTGTGATGTCCTGAGGTAAGTTAGGTTTAAGTAGTTCTAAGTTCTAGGGGACTGATGACCTTAGAGGTTAAGTCCCATAGTACTCAGAGCCATTTGAACCATTTTTGAACTAAATATCAGACAATGTTTTTGACAAGGACGCGCAGAAGACTTTGGCATAGTAATAGTTGGCAAATTTACTGACACAGTTAGAAATATGGCACAAGGTGAATTGGACATCGTGCAAGACTGGTGCATTAAACGTGATCTAAGGATTAATCCTAAGAAGACTGTTATGTGGGTGCTCTAGCGAATACCAAAAGGGATTATCGCCCCAGAGGTATGCACAAGATATACACCACAATGGTAAGATCTAGAATTTCCTATGGGGCAATAGGGTGGTGGAAGAAGGTAGGTTCAAAATGGCTCTGAGCACTATGGAACTTAACATCTGAGGTCATCAGTCCCCTAGAACTTAGACCTACTTAAACCTAACCAACCTAAGGACATCACACACATCCATGCCCGCGGCAGGATTCGAACTTGCGACCGTAGCAGTCGTGCAGTTCTGGACTGAAGCGCCTGAAACCGCTCGGCCACACCGGCCGGCGAAGAAGGTAGAACAGGAGGTTGCAGCTAAGGAGCTTGCTAAGGTGCAAAGACTGGCCTGCTTAGCCATAACAGGCGGAATTAGCAGCACACCAACCACTGGGATGGAAGCCATGCTGGACATGCCTCCACTACACCTTTGGGTCAAGATAGAAGCAGCAGCTGGTACATACAGACCAAAAACCGGTGAAAAATGGATCTCTTTGGGAAATCCAGAATCACACATTAAAATAGTGAGTGAGTTAAATATAGGTTTGGCTGGGGAAATACCAGCCGACCATAAAATAACTCCGAATTACTTCAACAAGCTTTACAATATAATAACTGGAAGCAGGGAGCAGTGTGAAAAAACAGTTCGACACTGTACGGGGGACATTGTCTGGTTCACTGATAGGTCGAAATCAGACCAAGGAGCTGGGTCCAGGGTGTACGGGGTTCAGCAAAGACTGGAGGGCATCATCTCTCTAGGAAAACCGGCCTCGGTATTCAAAGCTGAAATTACTGCCATCAGGACATGTGTGGAGGAGTCTATGTGTAGGTGCTACATATATTCAGACATCTAGGCAGTCCTGAAGTCATTGGCAGCTCCTGCAACAAGATCTAAGATTGTTGCATAGTGCCACAAGGCTCTGGAAGAGTTAGGTGGAAGCAATAGGGTAAACCTAGTATGGGTCAATGAACACTCAGGGATCGGTGACACTGAACAGGCCGAAAGATTGACCACGATGGGGCAAAGACTCCATTCATTGGACCAGAACGTGCCCTGACAATCACCAAGGCTATGATCTAACTACACTACTGGCCATTAAAATTGCTACACCAAGAAGAAATGCAGATGATAAACGGGTATTCATTAGACAAATATACTACAACTGACATGTGATTACATTCTCACGCAATTTGGTGCATAGATCCTGTGAAATCAGTACCCGGAACTACCACCTCTGGCCGTAATAACGGCCTTGATACGCCTGGGCATTGAGTCAAACGGAGATTGGATGGCATGTACAGGTAAAGATGCCCATGCAGCTTCAACACGATACCACAGTTCATCAAGAGTAGTGACTGGCGTATTGTGACGTGCCAGTTACTCGGCCGCCATTGACCAGACGTTTCCAATTGGTGAGAGATCTCGAGAATTTGCTGGCCAGGGCAACAGTCGAACATTTTCTGTATCCAGAAAGGCCCGTACAGGACCCGCAAAATGCGGTCGTGCATTTCCTGATGAAATGTAGGGTTTCGCAGGGATCGAATGAAGGGTACAGCCACGGGTCGTAACACATCTGAAATATAACGTCCACTGTTCAAAGTGCCGTCAACGCGAACTAGAGCAGACCGAGACGTGTAACCAATGGCACCCCATACCATCACACCGGGTGATACGCCAGTATGGCGATGACGAATACACGCCTCCAATTTGCGTTCACCGCGATGTAACCAAACACGGATGCGACCATCATGACGCTGTAAACAGAAACTGGATTCATCCGAAGAAATGACGTTTTGCCATTCGTGCACCCCGGTTCGTCGTTGAGTACACCATCACAGGCGCTCCTGTCTCTGATGCAGCGTCGAGGGTAACAGCAGCCATGGTCTCCGAGCTGATAGTCCATGCTGCTGCAAACGTCGTCTAACTGTTCGTGCAGATGGTTGTTGCCTTGCAAACGTCGACATCTGTTAACTCAAGGATCGAGACTTGGCTGCACGATCAGTTACAGCCATGCGGATAAGATGCCTGTCATCTCGACTGCTGGTGATACGAGGCCGTTGGGATCCAGCACGGCGTTCCATATTACACTCCTGAACCCATCGATTCCATATTCTACTAACAGTCGTTGGATCTCGACTAACGTGAGCACCAATGTCGCGATACGTTAAACCGCAATCGCGATAGGCTGCAATCCGATCTTTACCAAAGCCGGAAACGTGATGGTACGGATTGCTCATCCTTACACGAGGCATCACAACAACGTTTCACTAGGCAACGCTGGTCAATTGCTGTTTGTGTATGGGAAATCAGTTGGCAACTTTGCTCATGTCAGCACGTTGTAGGTGTCGCCACCGGCGCCAAAACTGTGTGAATGCTCTGAAAAGCTAGTCATTTGCATATCACAGCATCTTCTTCCTGTCGGTTAAATTTCGCGTCTGTAGCCCGTCATCTTCGTGGTGTAGCAATTTTAATGCCGAGTAGTGTAGAACTACGGAACTGGCTTACGAAACAGCAAGTAGAATAGTATACCAAGGTCTATAAACAAAAACAGAGAAAGTATAATGAATCTTAAGCCACGTTTTAAAAGAAGCTCGGTAATACTGGGATTGGACAGGAAAGAGATTAAACTCGTGGCTGGATTGATAACCGGGCATGGTAATTTAAAAAACCACCTACATACAATGGGTATAACGGAAGAAGACACTAAATGTAGGATCTGTGAA
The DNA here is from genome assembly GCF_021461395.2 of Schistocerca americana. NCBI lineage: Eukaryota > Metazoa > Arthropoda > Insecta > Orthoptera > Acrididae > Schistocerca > Schistocerca americana. The sequence continues at coordinate 763,560,854 of NC_060121.1, read as the reverse complement.
GAGAGTGAGAAAACTGCATCACTCCTAATCTTCGAATGCACGGCATTGGAGAGCAAGAGATGCAGAATTTTCGGGACAACTAGACCTGAAGAAATTGTGTCTAACAAAACACTGGTAAAGGGACTCCTTGCACTATTTAAGGGTATTGGTTGGCTTTACCAGACATACAGGGAGCGATACCGCACAATAAAGTCGGCTTCGGAACGGGCAGTGTCGGGTTAGACCAAAGTCGTTTTAGCTTCCCTATCAAAATCAATCAATCAAACTGCGCGACTGAGAGCGGCACTTTCACATTACTGAAAGAAGGCACTAAACACTTTTGAGAAATTTTGTTAAAAACGGTTTGAATTTAACATGTATAAAAAATCTACTATAAATATTGCTATAACGTTGTTTTTATATTCTTAGAGTTTGTAACAGTCGAGATGCTCGCATACATTACTGGTAATGTAAAATGACGCACCCTATAAAATGTCTGCAGTCCAGCGATACGTAGACACACTCGGTGCGTTGCTGCGATGTTGATCGAGCTGTGCAGAGTTCCATCTCGGGCAGCTCCTGCTCGAAGGGTCGCAGCAGACACGTCACGCGGTTTATCTCTACAGGAGACGAAATACCAGTCCCAGGGGGCGGATCGGCAGGTTGTGCCTCGTCACTAACGCCTTCATTACGCTGATTGTCGAATAAAACTGGTACTTCGTCTTCTGGGCGTGGTCTATGATTTGAAATTCTGAATGTTCGTCGGCTGCGAATTCATTCGCGTTATATGCGGGCGTAAATATCGTTCTGTATGTCACTTTTGGTCATCGACTTAGTGTCCGTTTAGGTTTTCACATGTTACGTGATCGCGATTGTCATCCTCGTAATTTGTATCAGACAACTATCTTCTCTCACAGTGGAACGTCATTGGAAAGAATTTCTCATAAACTTGCTGCTGTTCTTGACACAGCTACTGTTCTGAAATACATAGCGATCAAGAAACACTTTGTTAATTACTTTTCCTAACCAATATGCTGCAATGGTTTGTCTTCATTCCTTTTCCTAAAGAAAACAAAACAAAACATGTTACAATGAGAATTGTGCTTATTGCCTTTTAGTAACGTAACTCAAGACTGGTAGTGAAGATACAGCCAATAAAAAAATATGTAGTTCATACCAGACACACCAGTTACAAAGCATACTATTTATACTCCCTAAAAGAGAATACGTGTACCCAGTACATTGCGTGCTTGACAGTGTAGATTTTTAGGAATCTGAAGTCGCACAGTGAAAGGATGCCAAATGCTCATACTTTACATTGTGATTATAAAATTTCTACAGATATTATCAGCGAGATATGTAGGATTACGCTACTGTCTCCTATTAACCTCTTTCAAGACCCGAAAGATAAAAGTAATTACGACTACCGTCAGAAAATGAGCCGTTACTCTATGTAGACTCCACGGAGTATGTTAACGTAACTGTATTTTTAATGACCGCTAATGCACACCACTGTATTGTTGTTCTATCTCGAGGTGGTGATTACAGTTCCTGATGGAGGAGGAAATGTTATTCACCGTTGTAATTTTCTTAACACTGTTATCTTCTTCTTGAACACTAGTAAGGGTTTGATGTGTTTTCATACATGAACCCACTGGATAACTGCCTCCTTGTAATGAAATGCCTGAGGAAAGCTCTAACGTCGCCATCTAGGCTCGTCTGTAATACGTAGTTGTTACTGCTCCTGTTGAACAAAACTCTCTTGTCAGGTGCTCCTGGTCGCTGTTTAAGTTCACAGAATCTTGTAACCGTGATCGCGCTATACAATCGACTAACAGCTACAAGACATCACGACTGGATTTAGATAGTGTGGAATGTAAATAATGTCACTTACTAATGGGTTTCGGCACTAGAAAATACGCACTTCATTTCTACTTGAAAACTGTGACTCAGATTATGTGCGAAGGTGATGCAGAACTATAAACATAATTACCAAGTAACTATACCACTCACAGACGCACAATAGATGTGTACGATAGCCATTACTATTCTACACCTACCCTTCGCATCAAAAGTAGCGTCTTTAATTCCACATGCAGCCATTAAGTTTCCCACTCCGACCTCATGGCCCATCGAGCGTTAAGAAAAAATCATTGGTCTAACAACATCAGTTAAGATTCATCCCATTCTGCCATGCAATTAGTGTCTGTCGTACAGGAATATACCTGTGTACAAATACTGAAATGATATGATCATACAGCATTATTGGCCAGGACGTCCATTTGGTATTGCTGGCCAACCTAGTGCTTGTCTTCGTACTTGACGTCACTTTGGCGACTTCCGCGTCGATGTTGATGACGTGATGTTGAGGACTACACAACATCCTGTCACCGAGCCAATAAATCTCCGACCTCGACGGAAATCGACCCCGCACCCCATGCATGGCAGTCAGCCAAGCTGACCAATCAGCTACGCAGGAGGACTCGACAGATAGTAAATCAGATTTATAATGTCTCAACGCCATAAATGAAACATATGTTACAAATCTGAGGTGCTTATAAAGTATCTTATACTAGAATCAACCACTCAGAAATTATCTACTTCTTTGGACATAATAACAAATGAAGAATTAAATTCGATATGAGTGGAAAGTACATTATTAACTTACTTACTATAGAATGCGTTTCTGGAGAAATTATAAACATTTTGGGGGTGATGTTGTGGCCTATTTAAACATAAAAAGTTGTCCAGTTTTCACTAACGGCATCAGTATCGGGAGGTACTAGTAGGAATACTAGGGCATTGCCTGTATTATATACCAAAAGTATTCCAGAACACAGTCAGTACCCCATCGTTATATCCTTGCAGGGATACACATGGTCAGCTAAATTTGAGCAGTACTACGTACTCTACACACACTTTTCAGAATAGTGTGCCTGTGTCGGCAGCTAGCCGCTCCGCATTCGTGACGCTATGTGCGCTGCAGTGCGCATCTAGAGCCACCTGCTTTTGGTTGGTTGGCGTTTGGAGAACTGACAACAGCATATCGGTTCAGTAGAACCATGCGGTATCACTTCTGAAATGCTTACAGAATAACGTGGGAGGTCTTTCGGAGACCGCGCCTACCGATCGGCATAGGAAACGAAAGATACAGTATAAGGGTCGGTAGCTGGGCCCAACGTCATGAGGCTTCCTACGACGCGTAGCCAGCCGCTGTGGACGAGTGGTTCTAGGCGCTTCAGTCCGGAACCACGCTGCTGCTAAGGTCGCAGTGTCGAATCCTGCCTCGGGCATGGATGTATGTTATGGCCTTGAGTCGGTTAGGTTGAAGTAGTTCTAAGTGTAGGGGACTGATGACCTCAGAAGTTAAGTCCCACAGTGCTTGAGCCATTTGAACCTAGCTGCCTGGGGACACGTGCCACATTTTCTGCTTCCTCTCTCCTGGCTTGTCGTAGGAACACGTTGGTCCCCTCTCCACGTACCCTGCACCCTGGCCAATAACATCTTAAACAGTCGACGGTGGTAGTGGTTATCTTAAGGAGAATAAAATAACCTATTTTGTTGTACCACTGTAGTTCTGGAATTAGTTTGATGAAGGAATGTGCGTGGGAAAAGTTAAAGAAGAGAAATGTGCCCTGCGCCATGTAGAGGAACCGTAGTACATTGAGCATGCAACCTTGTGAATTTAATGTACGAGCACTTATTCTAGCATTCAATTATTAGTGATGGAGTGGTAATAGCACTTGACTCACTGTCATCCTGTGAAAATAACTACTAAATGAGCAAAAGTAATTATTATTACAGAATTTTCTTTTGTATTTTTTTTCTGGTGCCATTTGTTGCTCGCCACCTACTGAAGAATACATGGTTAAACAAGATAAAAATATGTGGAGATAACACATTCAGAAGGCAAGACACAAGTCCAAGCACGTAAGTCTTTTCTTCTGAATGGGCGTTGTCCACTCTAGTGTTTGATGACCAGTCAATGGAGAAGGCTCACTGCAGGCTCGTACAGATCTCTGCAGGGTGCAGGAATACAACTCCGTAGTTGGCTTTCCCATCTTGTGACACAAGATGCGTATCTGAAACTTTTTCAAGTGGCATTAGAAACTGTGGAACTGCTGATACGTCACACATCATTTAGGTCAAACATCAATGCATGTGCATGCGCTATTACTCAATAATTTGCTTCGTACTGGTTAATGTCGCGGGGAAGGATCTCGCATAAGTTGGTTAGTAAGTGCCGATATTGTGTTCAGTGGTCACTTATGTGGCGAATTTACTACGCCCCTTGAAGACAACACTATATCCCAGCAGCAACTAAGGCGTGGATGAGAGACGCAAGTGCAGAAAGGGGGCAGAGCGAAGCTCTCCCTGTAACGGCAAGGCCACATGTGCTAATGCCTCTAAACTGTTGCGTATCGCAACTAGGGCATATTTCTGTCATGAGGACCGTTACGTCATTGGTAAGGCCACATTGACACAACCCAGAAATATCGAGTTTTTAGCGCCATTTTCCCTCTGCCTTTTGCGTAAACGGGTACAGAGACAACGCCGCAGCTCATTAACAGCATAATTCGGTACAGCTATCTCTTCCAAAACCTTCCCAACATTTTTCCATATCGGAGTCCTCACTCCATCGCCTGATCCCCTGACAAAGCGCACTTGAAAACGTGAACATTACTTCGTAAGATCTAAAAGTGGTTAACAACATTTTATCTTAAAAATGACGCAATTATTGTTCGATTAATGAATAGTACCAGTGGCAACTCTCTCAGTTAAAGTGAAGTGCTCAACAACGTGTTCAAACATGTGCTGACGAGAGCAACTCGAACGACACCAAAATAACTTTCGAATACTTATGCTCTGGAAAAATCCAGAAGAGATAAAAAAATGAGAAATCTTAATAGTAGTGTAATTAGGACACTAGATAAGGAAAACCAGGAACCTAATCTAATACTGCGATACCACTGGGTCTAGCGACAGCCAGTTTGAACTCACATCCCAAAAGCATGAGCCCGAGATACGAACAAAACCTTTAGCCTAATACACCAGGCGATCAAAAGGTCAGTATAAATTTCAAAACTGTATAAATCACGGAATAATGTAGATACAGAGGTACAAATTGACACACATGCTTGGAAGGACATGGGGTTTTATTAGAACCGAAAAAATACAAAAGTTCAAAAAATGTCCGAGAGATAGCGCTTCATCTGATCAGAATGGCAATAATTAGCAAATGTCCACCACCATTCCTCAACAATACCTGTAGTCGAGGAATAATGTTGTGAACAGCACTGTAAAGCATGTCTGGAGTTATGCTGAGGCATTGGCGTCAGATGTCGTCTTTCAGCATCCCTAGAGATGTCGGTCGATCACGATACACTTGCGACTTCAGGTAACCCCTAAGCCAATAATCACACGGACTGAGGTCTGGCGACCTGGGAGGCCAAGCATGACGGAAGTGGCGACTGAGCACACGATCATCAATGGCTCTGAGCACTATGGCTCTGAGCACTATGGGACTTAACATCTATGGTCATCAGTCCACTAGAACTTAGAACTACTTAAACTTAACTAACCCAAGGACATTACACCAGTCATCACGAGGCGGAGAAAATCCCTGACCCCGCCGACACGATCATCACTAAACGACGCGCGCAATAGGTCTTTCACGCGTCTAACAATATGGGGTGGAGCGCCATCCTGCATAAACATCGTACGTTCCAGCAGGTGTTTATCAGCCAGGCTGGGGATGATGCGATTCTGTAACATATCGGCGTACCTCTCACCCGTCACGGTAGCAGTTACAAAACCAGAATCACGCATTTCCTCGAAGAAGAAAGGCTCGATAACGGTAGTTGTGGTAAATCCAACCCATACCGTGATTTTCTCGTCGAGCAATGGAGTTTCCACGACAGTTCTAGGATTTTCAGTAGCCCAAATTCTGCAGTTGTGGGAGTTGACAGACCCTCGGAGCGTGAAATTAGCTTCGTCGGTCCACAACACGTTACTCAACCAATCGTCATCTTCCGCCATCTTTTGAAAAGGTCACATCGCAAATGCCCGCCGTTTCACTAAATCGCCAGGTAACAGTTCATGATACCGATGTATTTTGTACGGATAGCATCGGATAGTATGCCTAAGTTCCAACCAAACAGTAGTGTATGGAATACCGATGCGACGTGCGACTGCACGAGCGCTGACTTCCCCGTGCATAGACGAACTTGCTACATTCTACATTTCTTCCTGAACTGTCTCAGCAGCATTATGCCTTGTGCTCGGTCGGCCACTAAGGGGTCGATCGTCTAAACAACCCGTGGCTTCGAACTTCGAAATCATTCTCGCCACAGCTGCATTTGTCAACGGACCTTTACCCGTTCGAATCCACTTCCTATAGCGATAGGATCGTAACGCTGAACTAGTTCATTCCCCATTCTGATAATACAGCTTCCCTAAAAGCGCCTTTTCAGGTAACGTCAACATGCTGCGACTGCTGGCGCATCTGATTCTCTCTTTTTTTTTTTTTTTTACTTTATTGTTATTTTAAAACCTGTACAACTCAGGTAGGCTGGCAGCGACACACTACGCCGCTCTTCAGCCATAGCGTTTTACAAGAGTATAAAACATGGTGAATGACAATGAACAAAGTGACGGGCAAAAGAGAGAGGTCACAGAGACATAAAAAACACGGAGTCGTTCACATGTGACGATAACAACACTGAAAACACGTCGGGACGGCGCACAAAGCACTGATGAGTCCGACGGCACAAGTGAACGTAGGAGTGGGACGGCGGACACCAAAAACACCATACGACGTCACACACACGAGACACAAAAGGCGACGATCTCCGGCGCGCGAATGTTCACTATACGTGTGCGAGTCCGGGGACCTGCCAAGAGAGGAGGAGGAGGAAGGGGAGTGGGAGAGCGAGAGGGGAGAGCAGAGATGCCACGGGCAGGGGAGATAGGGGGGAGGGAGGAAGGGGGAGAGGAAGCCCGGGGGAAGAGGGGGAAGGGAGGGGACAGGGAGACGGAAAAAGAAGGGAAGAGAAGAGAAGGGAGGGAGGGTGCCGAAAGGAAAGGTCACGGGAAGTGGGGGGGCGGGGCAGGGTCAAAGTTGATAGGAGGGGTAGATGGAGGGGACGAGGACATCATCAGGGAGAGGGAGTTGGCGGAAGCCACCTTGGGAGAGGGAATGGAGGGTGGAGAGATGGAGACCGGGTGGGACGTGAGAATACAGGTGCGGCAGCGGGCGGGGGTGGGAGAGGATCGGGGAAATGAGCGGGTGAGGAGGATCAAGTTTACGTGAGGTGTACAGGATACGTATCCTTTCAAGGAAAAGGAGGAGGTGGGGGAAGGGGATAAGGTCATACAGGATCCGCGTGGGGGAGGGGAGACGGATGCGATAGGCAAGGCGGAGAGCATGGCGTTCAAGGATTTGGAGGGATTTATAGAAGGTAGGGGGGGCGGAGATCCAGGCTGGATGGCGTAACAAAGAATAGGGCGGATGAGGGATTTATAGGTGTGGAGGATTGTGGAGGGGTCCAGACCCCACGTGCGGCCGGAAAGGAGCTTGAGGAGACGGAGTCGGGAACGTGCCTTGGCTTGGATTGTCTGGAGATGGGGAGTCCAGGAGAGGCGACGGTCGAGGGTGACGCCAAGGTACTTAAGGGTGGGAGTGAGGGCGATAGGACGGCCATAGACGGTGAGATAGAAATCAAGGAGGCGGAAGGAAGGGGTGGTTTTGCCTACAATGATCGCCTGGGTTTTGGAGGGATTGACCTTGAGCAACCACTGGTTGCACCAAGCGGTGAACCGGTCAAGATGGGATTGGAGAAGGCGTTGGGAGCGTTGCAGGGTGGGGGCAAGGGCGAGGAAGGCGGTGTCATCGGCAAACTGGAGGAGGTGGACGGGGGGCGACGGCGGCGGCATGTCCGCCGTGTACAAAAGGTACAGAAGGGGGGAGAGGACGGAGCCTTGGGGCACACCGGCGGAGGGGAAAAAGGTGTAGGAATCGGTGTTATGGATGGTGACATAGGAAGGACGGCGGGAGAGAAAGGAACCGATCAGACGGACGTAGTTAATGGGAAGGGCAAAGGTTTGGAGCTTGAAGAGGAGACCGGAATGCCAGACGCGGTCATAAGCGCGTTCGAGGTCACGTGAGAGGAAGATGGCGGAGCGACGGGAATTAAGCTGTTCGGAAAGGAGATGAGTGAGGTGAAGGAGAAGATCGTCGGAAGAGAAGGATGGCCGAAAGCCACACTGGGTGACGGGAAGGAGGCGGTGCTGGCGGAGATGCTGGTGGATGCGGCAGGTGAGGATAGATTCTAGGACCTTGCTGAAGACCGAGGTAAGGCTGATGGGACGGTAGGAGGAGACAGCGGACGGCGGTTTGCCAGGTTTAAGAAACATGAGGATATGGGAGGTTTTCCACAGGTCGGGGTAGTAACCGGTGGACAGGACTACATTGTAGAGCCTGGCCAGGGTGGAGAGGAAAGAGACAGGAGCTTCACGAAGGTGACGGTAGGTGGCACGATCGTGACCAGGAGCGGTGTTGCATTTTGTGCGGAGTGTAGCAATGAGATCCTGTGTAGTGATAGGGGCATTGAGTTCCGTGTGTGTAATGTTGTCCAAGTACTGGAAGCCAGGAGCAAGGGGAGGGGAAGAGGTGTCAGTTCGATCGCGGATATCTGGGAAGAGGGAGTAATCGAACTGGGGATCATCGGGGACGGAAAATACATCGGAGAGGCAGGAGGCAAAGTGATTGGCCTTACTAAGGGAGTCAGGGAAAGGGTGATCATCATGGAGAAGAGGATAATAGGGGGAGGGTTTAGTTCCGGTAAGGCGACGGAAGGCCGACCAGAACTTGGACGAGTTGATTGGTAGGGTTGCATTTAAACGGGTGCATGTCTGTCGCCAGTCCCGGCGTTTCTTAGCCGCGAGCAAATTACGAACGTGTCGCTGGAGTTGCCGGTGGCGTCGTAGTGTGTCCGGGTCACGTGTGCGGAGGAAGGCATGGTAGAGACGACGGGATTCACGGAGGAGGAGAATGGCCTGTGGGGGTAAGGTAGGACGGTGGGGGTGGATGGCGACAGTAGGAACGTGGGCCTCCACGGCCTCAGACAAGGTCCGCTGGAGAAAGGAGGCGGCATGGGTGACATCGTCAGGGTGGTGGTAGGTGAGAGGGTGGCTATCGACCTGGGTGGAAAGGGTATCCCGGTAGGCATTCCAGTCGGCTCGGGAATAGTCGTGGACATACTTAGGGGGAGGGTCAGTACGAGGGTCGGGGCGAGGGCGACGACCGTCTGAAACGGTGAGGAGGACAGGTAGATGGTCGCTACCAATAGGCTCCAGGACATCCACCGTTATGCGGCCAAGGAGGTTGGGGGAGGAGAGGATAACATCAGGAGTGGAGTTGGATTCAGGACGGGTATGCCGGGGGATGGGGACGAGGTCACCTTGAAGGGTGGAGAGGAACCGATGCCATCGCTGTAACTGGGCAGCGGAACGACTATGGATGTTGAGGTCGGCGGCGATCACGTAGGAGGAAAAGGTACGATCAACGTGGGAGAGGAAGTCGAAGGGAATAGGAGCGTTGGGGCGGACATAGATGGTGGCGCAGGTAACGGTAAGGCCGGGGAAGAAGAGACTAAGGATCAGGTGTTCGGTGGGTCGGGAAGGAGAGGTTGGAGCCGAACGGGGATCTGGCGGTGGTGACCAATGGCAACTCCGCCACGCGCAATCGGGAGGGGATTATCGGAGCGGTGGAGGAGGTAGGGCGATGTGTGGACTGTGTGGTGGGGTTGCAGGAAGGTTTCATTGAGGAGGAAGGCATCCACGCGGTGGGTGGCAAGGGTGTGCAGGAACAGGTTTTTGTTGGCGGGAAGGGAGCGGATGTTGTTGAAAAGGATACGTTGCTGTCGCGCCATGACTGGGATTTAAACGAGTGTGTCAAGACGGGAGAAGGTGAAATGGGCCTGGTTGTTGGAGTAGGTGGCGTACATCTTGAGTTGGAAGATGGAACGGGCAGCAAGGGAGATCTGCTGGAGGGTGTGAGGGCGCTGAAAGGTATGAACATTCTGGAGGACGATGGTGAGGAACCTGATGATGTCCTCAGCGGTGGGTGGGGGACGAAGGGAATTGCCAGGAGGGGTGGGGGCGTCCAGAGGACGGACAGGTACGGTGAGTTCAGGAGTGGTTGGAGGGGGTCGGGCTTTACACTTTTGGGAGTAGGTGGGATGAGGGAGATTGCAGGTATTACAGGAGGGAGGGGATTGGAGGTTAGGGCACTGCCGGAGGAAGTGCGCCTGCCGACAATGCGGGCAGGTGGGGGCCTCGCGGCACTCAGCTGTGGGGTGCGCATTATAGCGCAGACACCTCTGGCAGCGCAGGGATTGAGGAGGGGAACGGGAAGGGTCGACCTTGTACCGCTGGTGGAAGAGGAGGGCACCCTCCTTCAGGAGACGGTCAATGGAGGGGGCGTCCTCAGAGAAAACCCGCATAAGGCGGGTGGGGCCGGCCGAGTTGAAAATGCGGCGGACCGCCCGCACCTCCAGCGTGGGATGGGCCTGGAGCTCCGCCAACACCTCCTCCTCCGTGATCGACGGACTGAGCCGCGTGATCACGGCGGTGAGGGTCGGCGGGCGACGCGGGGGTTGGGGTTGGCGGGTAGGAGATGGAGAAGGAGCAGGGGTAAGGGAGGCGTTGGGACCAAAACGGGTGATGGGGAGACGGGAGAGGATGTCAGTATGGAGGGTTGGGCTGGGGGAGGAGATGATAACAGAATCTCGGCGAGGAGTGAGGAGGGAGATGGGGGCACCAGGACAATGCTGGCGAAGGAAGAGGGTGAGGTGCCGGGCTTCAAGGAGAGAGGGATCAGGACGGGAGAGGAGGTAGCGGTAGGAGGAAGGGGGAGAGGAGGAGGATGAGGGGGCAAGGACAGGCGGGGAGACTTCCATGGCATCATGGGTGGGGGAAGGAGGATGAGGCGCAGCCTTTTTGGAAGCAGAGGAAGCAGGGGTGCCACCGGGGCGCTTGACGGCGGTGGAGGAGGTGTGGGGGATGGGAACAACGGGAATGTGGCGGGGAGGGGCAGGTCCCGGGGCCGGAGTCGGCGCCGGAGATGGTGACGGTGACGGTGAAGGCGACGGCGACGATGACGATGACGGTGGCAGTGGCGGCGGTGATGGCGAAGGTGACGGGGAGAGCTGGGCGTGGGCAGTGGCCCGACGGGCCACCACCCGAGCTGGAGCTGCAGTGACAGGCTGGGGGAGTGGGGGGAAGGGATCAGAACGAGAGGAGCGGGAGGAAGAAGCGGGAGAGGGGGCGACAAAGATAGAGGGTGAAGCGAGAGTGAGGAGAGGTGGAATGGAAGGAGGGGGGTGGGACTGGGCACACCAAGTTATAGTGGTGGAGGCGGCGGAAGGGGAGGTATAGACAATGGCGGTGGTGGTAGTAGTGACAGTGGTGGTGGGGGCGGACATGACGGGAGAGAGAAACAAGAACGAACAGAACGAAGAGGAGAGGACAGAAACTGGGGACAGACAAAGACGAAGACGGATGAAGACGAAGACGAAGACGGCCGTAGACCAGGGTCAGGACGGCGGCACCGGATGGCGGCGGCGGGCACCGGACGGCGGCGGCGGCGGCGGCGGCGGGCACCGGCGGCGGCGGCGGCGGCGAGCCCCGGCAGGCGGCGGCGGCGGCGGCGGCGGCGGCGGCGAGCACCGGCAGGCGGCGACCAGGCGGGGGCGGCGAGCCCCGGCAGGCGGCGACGGCGGCGGCGGCTGCAAGGACCGGAAGGCGGCGACCAAGCGGCGGCGGCGGTGACGGCAAGCAGACGACACGGCAGGGATCTTTCACGTCGAAGGCGCACCCTGAGAGTAGCCCAGGCAGTGAAACTCTTCGATGAAGAAGAGAGGGAATCCAACCCTCGAATGCGCTGATTCTCTCTCGCATTACAGTCCTTTTATACACGATTGTCATGCGTAGTCACTGACGTTTTGCTGTCCAGCGCTATCTGTCGGACATTTTGTGAACTATTTTTTGGTTCTAGTACAACCGCATGTCATTCCAAGTATGTGTGTCAATTTTTACCTCTGTATCTGCATTATTCCGTGATTTATTAAGTTTTAAAATTTATACTGACTTTTAAATGGCTCTGAGCACTATGGGGCTAAACATCTGTGGTCATCAGTCCCCCTTTTTTTAATTTTTTAATAAGAGGTGGATCCCCTCCACGCCCACACCGGCATGATGGCCAACACAAAAGGTCTACTGCCATCTCTGCATAAGGGTTAGTATTCACTAAAGTGAGGTATCGCAGGATGTGGGTACTGCGATGTTTGCGTACGTCTGGTTAGGATTAACCATTAATACGTGCTCATCTGGAGATAGATTGGTCGAAATCTGACGAAGGGTAGCGGTTTGAAGGGCAAAGGAAAAAATGTGCCAAGGCAAGGGCCAAGGGAAAAAAAACCTCTGCGAAAGTTAGGTCGGGCGGCAAGAGCAGTAGCGGTTGTTTTGCTACCTGCGATAGGTTGTGTAAGGATAGGCTTTGTTAGTAGAGGGTATCATGCATGTCGATACCTTGACGTTGTGCGTTTGTGCTGCTCGGCGGCTGGCGCTGGGTGCTGGTACAGGGTTCTCGTTCAGCGTCAGCAACCTGCAACAGTTAGGTTTGTTATCGATCTTGTGTCCGATAGGTCATATACCGGAGGCACAGTGTGAGGGAATGTTGGCAGATTGTTTGTGCGTCTGTGGGCGAGCTCGTCGGTGTCCCTGCTGTGGCCTGTTGGTCGGCACTAATAGCAGCTGGTAGTTGCCAGTCAGTGTTGCTGATATGCAGGGGCTTGCCGACGTTTGTCGCTGTTTGCGTATGTTAGTTAACCATAGGTGGCTATGCCCTAGCTAGCAGTGTCTTTGGCCGCTTGTGTGGTTGTGATCGTAGTTTCCCAGAGTGAGGATGAAAGGATTGTTCGAGTGTCTCGAGTTCCTGTATAGTCGTGTGGCGTGTTTTTTGAATACTTCCTTGAGGGTATCAAGGCGGTATTCATGGTGAAGATCCACGGTGCGTGTGTTGCGTGGAGCATTGCTAATGATTCGTAGCACCTTGTTCTGTATGATCTGCAGGCGGCGCAGTCGTGTGGGAGCTGCATATCCCCAGACGGGAGGTCTAATCAGTGTCATGTATAAGGACCTCGACACCCTCTTATTCAGTGTGCTTTCCCTGTTGAGCATTGGGTAGAGCTGTTTGAGCCTCGCGTGCGCTCGGTTGGCAACGTATTCGATGTGGTCCCCCCATGTAAGTTTCCGGTCCAGCCAGACACCAAGGTACCTGACTTTCTCTCGGAAACGTATTGGGCGTGTATGTAGTGTTATTGGTCTACAGTGTTGGTGTTTGCGCAGTAGTTTCGGTCTGCGTGTGAACAGAACTGCTTCGCACTTGTCGATGTTTACTTTAATACGCCATCGCTCCAACCAAGGCTCAGCTGTTCTGAGTGCTGTCTGTATTCGTGAATTGATGTTCGACGGTTTCCAGTCTTGCGCGAGGATGGCTGTGTCATCCGCGTAGACGGCTAACGTCGTGTTTTGTGTCGCTGGGAAGTCATTAATGTACAGTTTAAACAAGATGGGCCCTAGGATGCTCCCTTGGGGTACTCCAGCTTGGATACCGTGTTGTGTTGATTGTTTATCCTGCACGTTAGTGTTGAAACATCTGTTCGTGAGATATGAGTGTATGAGACGTACGAGTCCGTCTGGGAAACCAGCTTCGCTTAGTTTGTGTATGAGTCCGTTGTGCCAGAGACGATCGAAAGCCTTTTCGATGTCTAGGAACACGGCCCCTGTGGTTTTGTCCATGTTGTAGCCGTGTGTTATATGTTCGACTACGCGGAGGAGTTGTTGTGTTGTCGAGTGGTGATTCCTAAAGCCGAATTGCTCCGGTCTTAGGGTGTCGTTGGTGATGCAATGCCTAGTGATACGTTTCAGTATTACCTTCTCAACAATCTTGCTGAGCGAACACAGCAGACTGATGGGTCGGTAATTTTGTGGGAGGGCGTGGTCTTTCCCTGGCTTCCTGAACATCATGACCTTGGCCGCCTTCCAAAAGTCAGGGAAGTGTTGGTGTGTCAGGATGGCATTCGTTAAGTGTGTGAGGTATTCTACGGCTTTATCCGTGAACTCCTGGAGGACACGGTTTTGAATGCCATCAGGCCCAGGGGCTTTTCTAGCGTTGGTGTGCTTGATAGTCCATGGGATTTCATTTGTGCTAGTACGTCTTATTTCTTTGCGCGAGGGCTGGGCTACAAGTCGTGTAACCTCCTGGTCCGTTTCAAGTGTGAATGCTGGGTCTGAAGGAACCAGATTCGGCATGTAGGACGCTGCAAGTGTTGTGGCCATAAGCTCTGCCTTTTCCGTCGCGGAGTAGGCCGGGCCGTCTGGTCCTTGTAACGTGGGAATGTAATGTTTCTTCCTGGTGAAGTGTCTGGCCAGCTGCCACACGCCAGGACGTGTGGTATCCAGCCCAGCGAGTTTCTGTCCCCATTGCTCGTTTCTGAATGTTTGTATTTTATTCCGTATTATGCCCTGGAGTCTGTTGACGTGCAGTTTATAGAACGGGCGCCTGGTACGCTGCCAGTATCTCCTGAGGCGGTTCCTCATTGAGATAAGGCCCAGGATTTCCTGGGGCAGGGCCGTCGAGAGTTGTCTTGCTGTTGTAAATGGAATGGCGACAGTCATTGCGTCTTGGACGGCAGTTGTGAGAGCCTCCACAGCCTCATCGATTTGCTGTGTGTTGTTAATTTCGTGATTGTCAGGAATGCGACTATCAGGTGTTTCCTTGAACAGTGTCCAATTCGCACGCTTGTAGTTAAGCATCCTGCGTGGTTCGATGTCCTGCAGTGCCTCTTCCATGTGCAGTATTACAGGCATGTGGTCCGAGTCCAGATCGTTTTCAACCGTTAGGTTGAATGTGCATATGATGCCCTTTATGAGGGCTATGTCTAACACGTCTGGCCTATGTCGAGCCTGTGTAGGCACGAACGTGGGAACGTCCGGCCCAAGTATAATGTAGTTTCGGCCTAGTGCGTGTTCGTACAGTTTCTTGCCGTTGGAGGTTCGTATTCGTGAGTTCCAATCAGGGTGTTTTGCGTTTAGGTCTCCAGCGGCGATTACCCGCGGTGCTATGTTGAGTACTGTGCTGATATCGCGTGTTACTATGTTTTTAGGAGGATTGTATATCGATACCAGTGTGGTGTTGTGGTGTTGGCTCCGTTGAACTTGACCCTGACGGCCGTGGCCTCTAGTCTTTCAAGCGCTGGGAGCTCGATGTTCGTGTGTTCTATGTCTCTGTGTATGATGATTGCCGTGCCACCTCCCGCCCTGCCATCCGCTCGGTCGGTGCGATAGACACAATACCCTGGGAAGTTTAGTTGTTTGTGAGGCGTAAGCAGTGTTTCGTTCACAAGAGCGATTCGGATACCCTTTCGCTCCATGAACGCGGCCATCTCGGCTTTTTTGCTTGCGATGCCGTTGGCATTCCAAAACAGGATCTGTGAGATTGTGTTTAAGTCTGCGTTTCGGGGCTGGTGTGGTGTATTATCCATGTAGTAGTGTAAAAAGCGGTGTGATAGTGGCTTGGAAGCTAGTCCAGTTGAGCGTACCCGACATGAACTGTATGAAGAGTTGTGAGACACACCTCATAATCTTCGTGACTATTTCGGTGGTCGTGCGTCCGGGGAATAATGTTTCCATTATTCTCTGGAATGTTGTCGTAATGTTGGTCATGTCGGCCTGCGAGTTATTGGTCGTGTTAGCGGCCGCTTGTTCCAGTGTTGGCGTTTGGTGAGGGCTGGCCTGAGAGTCGGCTGTTCCTGTGGCAGTTGTGGGCGCCTGTGTATTCTCTGTGGTGAGTGGGTGTGTTATGTGGGTTGTTGAGTTGGTGTCCGGGTTGTATTCGTGAGTGTTGGTGTCCTGTTGTCTGTGTATTTGTTGTGGTGTGGTTGTGTTTCTCGTGCTGCGGCTGTTTCTCCTTCTCCTCCTCCTCTGGCGCTGTGGTTGTCCCTGTGTAGGTGCGTTTTCTGTAGCCTGTGGTGGGCTGCAGTTCGCGATCTCAGGGGGTAGGGTGGTGTTGTTGCTGGTTTCGTGTTGTGTGCCCGGTGCGGGTTTGGTGTCAGGTGTAGTGTTTGTCTGTTGTGTGTCTGTTGCTGGGGGTGTTTGCCGAGCGTGTTCTGAGATCTGGGGCTCCTCTGACCGTCCCGCGCTGCTGGGGCTGCCAGCGACCACTCCAGCGAAGGATATTCCACTTCTTACTGGGCCCGGGGGCGGTTTTGGAACTGTGATGGCGGTAGGTTACGCATGTTTCGCAATTTTGCGCCTCAGAGCTGCTTTGTAAGCAATGCACCCTCTGTAGTTTGCCGGATGGGCAGCACCACAGTTGGCGCACTTGCGAGGTGCTGTATGGGGGAGTTTGCAGCGTTGGGTCGTGTGACCGCCAGCGCAAATGCGGCAGCGGGGTGCGAGACCGCATCTGATACCCGCATGCGCAAAGCGCTGGCAGTTGATCAGTCCCCCTTTTTGATTACCTGGTATATAAGAAAGACGTGTTGTGAGGACTAGCAATGGATGTTGCCGTTGTTACTGGAACTCGAGCATCGGGTAGGGCCACGCAATTCCACTCTCTCGCGTTGCCAGTTATTGCCATTGATAGATTTTTGACGTTGTCCCTGGTCCCGCCAATTAGGCTGGATTCTGTCGCCATTGTGATTATCGAGGTCTTCATTGCCTTTATTGTGTCTACCGTTGTTTTGGTAGTTACTGACTAACCTGTTTTGGTTATTACGCCACCCGTTGTTTCTGCGCGGCTAGTAATTGGTTCGTACGTTTGCCCTGTGATTTTCATATTTTTGCGCCTTTCTACGACCATCGCGACTTGCTTTAGTAGATGTCTGAAAGCGTTCGCATTTGCATCGCACCGACCGACCAAGGCTTGGTGGTACTTGAGAGATAGTTTAGAGTAACAGATTCGCGCAATATCCTCTTACAAATATGGGTTTATTTAGAAAACGATGTTTTTTTATGAAGCTTTCCAGCAGTCTTGCTGGATTTTTGTACTGTGAAGCTTCTAGATCTTGACACATGGTGATTTCGCGTTTGATATGAGATTGTTCTGCTCATGACCAGTAAATCGATCTGAATTTTTATACAAACAACTCGTAAGTGTCGCAACGCGCGTTAGCGCGTCGCATTTTATCTGCCGCATTGCCGTCCATGTGCGTATATAAGAATTCAACTTTTGCCTATAATGACCAAGACGCAGGAAACGCCTTCTGACATTGTGCGTACCAGACAACGAGGTGAACGCTGAAAATTTCCTAATCGACAGATAACGTTAGAAGTCAAACACAAAATTTGCCGATATATTCGGATATTGTTTGGTTTGTGCAAATTGTGCCTGTTAGACGTAACAGGTCGTAGTGAGAGACTCGAGAGTCCTCACGGGATTAGTGTTAGTTCTAAAATTCATTGGCGTGGGAGCTCGCGTACGCGCAGCGTGAGGCACTGACGGCACTCTGGACGATGGTCGTCGACGTGTTTGCGTCCGCCTGTGTGGTACCACAGGGGATAAGCGGGTGTTGGACGGCAGGTAAACCCTTGTGCAATGGTATCGTGTTGTCGGAACGTGCATTTCCCGTTGCGATCACATGCTCTGTGGCTTTGACCCTTCGAGCAACTGTTTAGAATTTATTTGCATTTTCTTCACGAAAACTGGAGAATTAGGGGAAGGCGGGACAAGATGGGGAAGCTAACTTTTAACCCTTACAAAAGGGACAAAAATAAACAAATTCAAGAAGGTTTGATTCTGTAGTTGAACAGGGAAAGTAATCACTTTCTTGAAACACATTTATGTTCACAGTCCAAATGCCCGTTTCCCGAAACCCATTCACTGGTGTGGACAAATGGTTCAAATGGCTCTGAGCACTATGGGACTTAACAGCTGTGGTCATCAGTCCCCTAGAACTTAGAATTACTTAAACCTAACTAACCTAAGGACATCACACACATCTATGTCCGAGGCAGGATTCGAACCTGCGACCGTAGCAGTCGCACGGTTCCGGACTGCGCGCCTAGAACAGCGAGACCACCGCGGCCGGCTGGTGTGGACATTGTAGCTGAATGAATGAAGGCTTTGCCGAATAAACGTGCGATCAGATGCAGCGTAACAACTTTTCCAGGATGGGTACGAAGCCACGATCTTACTTCATCTTCGTAAAATATACTGAGAGGTTTCATAAATGCCACATCCAATGGTTGAAGACTCTCTGAGCAGTGTGGTGGCAAACACAGCAAGGCAATCCCATTTTAGCAGGCCACATCTATCAGTTCTAAATTCTTGATGTCCGTTTTGTGGTCGTCCAATATGAGAAGTATTGGTCTTTCCTTTGACGCTCCAGTAAATGCAATAAACAATTTAAACCAAGTCAAAAATAGTTCTTTCGTCATCCAACCAGTTTCTTGGACTTCTGCCCGGGTACCAGGGGGCAGGCCAGTCTCAAACGCTTATTGCATTCGTTTTCGAGGAGAAATTAACATGGGTGGTACGTAGCACCCGACGCTGAAACACAGATTTCTGCAGTCACAGTCTGGCCTCTTTCTGCTGAAGTAACTGTTCCCACCTGTCTGCGCCCTTTCAAAGCAACCACCTCTGTGTGACCTTTTGGAATGACTGTTAAACCAGTCTCATCGCAATTGAAAATTCGGTCTCCCGTAAACCTGAATGTGTCTAATTGACTTTCTAACACATCGAGAAACCGATCTACAGCAACTCGATTAAACCCCATTGCTCGTTCGATTGATGTGGCTTTCGTGTTGTTAAGGTAAGATTTGGTGCAATCTCTTCCAGCAGATGAGACGATAAGAACGTAATGGTTGGACAAATAGTAGCGGAAAGATGGAGAAACTCCCCATCTTGCCCCACCCCGTCTTGCTCCATACCATGCTGTCAGGTTGTTACGCCTACATGAACACTATTTAGTAAACATTGACTACTGAAAAAAAAAAAGGTTCAAATGGTTCTGAGCACAATGGGACTCAACTGCTGTGGTCATTAGTCCCCTAGAACTTAGAACTACTTAAACCTACCTAACCTAAGGACATCACACACACCCATGTCCGAGGCAGGATTCGAACCTGCGACCGTAGCAGCAGCGCGGCTCCGGACTGGAGCGCCTAGAACCGCACGGCCACCACGGCCGGCTGTTGACTACTGACACAGTAGTTTACTGCTAATAAGGCGTACTATTCAGTGCTATATGTACAGTCTGGAAAAATGTTCACGAAACACATGTTTTAGGACCTCGAAAGGTGCAAAACATTGCAAATCAGTGTAACAATTGTACGTACCTTGCAAAGCTCACAGAAACCGCTGCGAAACTAATGTTCAGCAATGTCAGCACACTGGGACCTGTGTATTGATGATGTTGACGTAGCTATCCACAGATGGCAGCACTCTGACTGTAGCTTGTAGCCCTTCCCCGTCTTACCCCACCTCCCCGTCTTGCCACGCCTTCCCCTATAATTTTTTTCAGCCATAATAGCTATGTTTGTGAACCGTGACTGTGTGAGATGATTATTTATTTCCAGTTTCTACTACCAGTCAATTTTTATTTTATGCTTAAGCTAACATAATGCAACGCGTTTCGAACATGTTCTGTTCATCGTCAGGCGTTTATACATACATACATACACAGAGAAATGTTACTTAAAAATAAGCATTCTTAAAATAGATTAATCTATAACACTTTATCCATTGTTTTTTACTGTAGCTGCTAGTGTGACATTTGGGGGAAAGGAAGGGGGCCAGTGTATGGCTGGAAACCGAAATCAGTGATGTCTGATGTCTTCTGCTGGTTTTCTTCTTTGTGGTTGACTATGAATATCACAGCCTGTATAGGATGCAGACAGATTTGCATCAGTTATGTGTTACGAAAATAGTGTGAAACGCTTTTATATGACAGTTGATCACTTACAATTTCATCATCTTGCTGCTTCACTTGCATCACTGGTGTAATGGCGGAGCTATTGATTGACATTACACTATTGTACATTATATTTTGTCACTGACTGCCAACGTAATTCACTGCACAAATTGCTTCGATGTTATAAACACAACACAAGATGGTGGACTTAGAGCACAACCAAAAGTCCATAAAACCAACACACCTATCAGGCCTATTGTGAACTGAGTTAATAGCCCAGCCTACAAATTATTGAGAGAACTAAATGACGTAAAAAAATACACATCTGAAAAATCATATTCCATAATGAACAGCTATGAACTTATTAACAGTTTGAAAGATTTGACAGTACCATCTCAAGCCAAGCTTCTATCCCTAGATATTGTTAACCTTTACATCAGTATACCTGTAGATGAAACAGTTGAGATAATAGGAATGAACCTATTGAGAAACAAGATAATGAGCAAACCAGAAATCATAGAACTTGTAGATGTACTTAATCTAGTGCTCTGTCATAATTACTTCTCTTTTAACAACAAAATTTACAAGCAGGGCCGAGGACCAACATTGGGAAGCCCTCTCAGTGGCCTATTAGCTGAAATATTTATCAACCATACAGAAAATAAAATTCTAACACTAAATTACAACATCACAAGCAAAGTTAAATTCTATAAGAGGTATGTAGATTGGCACCCTCATTCTATTTGATGACACAGAGGATGAAGTGAGAAACCTTTTTAACAATTTCAAGAGTCTACATAAAAATATTCCATTCACCTTTGAACAGGAAGAAGACAACACCATACCTTTTCTTGACGTACGAATATCAAAACAGAACCAAAAGGTAGCTTTCAATGTTTACAGAAAACCTACCGGCACTGACACCACTATACCAAACTCCTCAATACATCCCTCCTGCCACAAAAAAGCTGGTTATAGATCAATGTTGTGCAGAGCACACAAATTTCCACTTCAACATACAGACTCCAACAAGAAATGGAAACCATAACATATACTGCAATAAACAATGGATATGACACTTCTCTAATTAATACCATGTCACAACAGATAAAAAATAAACTGAACAAACAACATCAAACTACACTCACAACTGACGAATTAAGATGAACAGAACATGTTCGAAAAGCGTTGCATTATATTAGATTAAGCATAAAACGAGTAGTGACTGGTAGCAGAAACTTGAAATAAATAAGTGGACAATTGTTCAGAAGCCATTTCTAATTCTTCATGCACTTTTTGTAGTTGGGTGGAGTTTCATTCAAATATTTGTTTATCTGCTTTAAACCAGTTCGTAACTGCCTGCGATGCTTTTGTGGCAGTCCAAACAGCACGTTTTGCTCGTTTATTGCTACTAATGAAACTTTCTTATAACTGCAGTTTCCAATCTTGCCAAACTGGCGTCTCTCTTGGCAGATACAGTTCTTTGTTTGACATCAGAATGGTCTGTGTGCAGTTAATCTATCTCCGTAGTTACAGCTACACGGTTATCATCGTTTTGTTGACGTAACTCCTCGTAAATCTTACTCAATCGAGCTTTAAGTTTTTCGTCCGACCCTTTACGTTCGACCAATCCTGCTTCGCGTTGCTGTCGTTTTTCGTGTGCCGCTGTATGTTCGGCTGATTCGGCTTCCCATTGCTGTTCTCGTTTTTCGTCTGCCACTTTATATTCGGCTGATTCTGCTTCCTGTTCCTGTTCTTGTTTTTCCTTTAACTGTTTCATAAATGCAATGAAGTCGTATCTCTCTGTGTCGCGTCACCCATTCACCAAGGATGGCGAGTTGACCCGTGACTCCGGTGTATTTGAGGCAGGACACCTGCTTTGGGAACGTATCTGTGCAAGATCTTGTCTGTAATTGTCAGTGATTCGATTTACGACTTGCGTCCAGTTATGATTTTCACCCGGACTGTCTCGTTGTTGAATGTCTTCGCGTAAGTTTGCAGAATCTCGTGCCCATGTAAGTCTTCACGAGAAACTGTGATCTCATTACCCTGAGTCACGCGGCTGCCTGACTGTTCCGAGAGTATATTCATACTCGGTAATCCAGATAACTCCTCATTCGTAAATTCGATATCGTCGCTTACGAATTTTTCACCCCGTCTGTATCTGCCATATTTGCTTGAATCCTCTGTCTGAGTATAGCACTATTCCGCGTCAGCATTCACAACTGGCTGGTATTACCAGATATGAGCCGCGCGTAGCACTGGGACAGATTGTATTTCCTACGGCAATAAGTTAAAGAACCTAAACATCTACTCCCAAATCTACTAAAACTTAGATTTTAACGGTGCAACGCTGAGATGCCAGAGCACATTGTCATTGACTTGCCACAGAAGCCACGAGAACAGAACTATTACCACAGATAGTAACACCTGTTGGAAAGTAAACCCATCAAATAAGGAAATTATCTCAACAGTTAGGGTAACGCGACTCTCAGATCAGACGTGAAAGTATCTGTATGCTGAGTGACAGAGTGTGAGAAAAAAAATCTGTTTTAAAATACTGGAAAATGAACACATCTGAATACCTCGTTTTGCTATCAGAAGTTTTCAGGGTACGTATTTAAAAGCAGGGTCGCCAATTATGAAAGCCGAGTTCCAAGTTCTCCTTTGCTACCTTGAGGTGATACGCAAATTAAGTATTTACTGAACTCGGAAGTCTATTATAAACGTGAAATAAACGTGCTTAATGACGTTTTACTATGTAATCCATGCCTCTGTTGAAGAGTTGTATTGGATGAGGTCGCTTGCCTCATAGCAAGTAGTTATGGTTATAAATTACGAGTATTAGCATCAAGTTAACCCCACGAGAACTTTTGACTTGGTTTAAGGATAGGGCTGGTGTGTAAGTATATGTAATCTGAAATATCAGGAAAGATAATCAGATTTATTCCAACTGTAAAATCTAGCAACGCAGAGTGGCACTTCCCTTAACTAAATGAGAGCACAAGATTCTACCTCACGTCCATTCCACAACTATCTAATCACAGAAATAAATACCAGCTTTTGTTGCTATGATTATGGGCCAATGGCCATCTGTTTAACTTCTACAATCTGCAAGGCTGATCGTACTACAGCTGCATATTACACCTACTTTGCTCTTTTACTCAACGAGAGGGTCCCCAGACGGCTGTTCTCGTCGTGTTGTTATGCGGACCAGGTGTGGTGTTGCTGCCACCACCCCGGCGCGCCTACACGAGACAATTCCGCGGTATTGTCGGGAGATCTGGGTAAGGAACGCGACTACTCCGCAATACACAGTATCGCCTGGTACAGAATATTGCGCCCGGGTGTTGAAACGCGAGTGTCTCATTTCTAGGAAAATCTACTGCGGCTTGCTGGTCCGCTGCTGCGGCTGTCGAATCGCAACATTTTAACAAATTTTTTACCAATGAGCACTACTCCCGCCCGAATGTGAGTGCGGGGGAAGCACTGTTTACGTCACATCGATCTGGCCAATCGCTCTCGCCTGTGAGAGGCGGTACTCGTCCGAAAAACTTTCCAGACGCTTCCTTGGCGCCAGCGTGTAAACCGACACATGCCAGTCCTCTATCCTGCGCTCAAAAATATGGAGTCGAGGATTTGCAGAGGTATATTCCTTGCTGGAAATGTCGCCCATGAAGCTTTTGTAAGCCCAGAGTGACATGGCCGAGGGGAAACAGTGTCCTCCTGCGTTATTGACTTTGGGGAGACGTTCTGCTTGTCCTGCACGTGTTCTGCTGGAAATGCCTGATGCCCGTTCGGCCGCATCAAAGCCCTGCCGTTGGAGATCGACGTGGCGGGACCCGCACCTCCTGCGGTGCTGCATTTTGTAAAAATCGAACTTAAAGCTAATTCGTTGCTGGCTTGAGGGCACTGAGTCACTGAGTGACTGTATGAACATACAAGACGACTTAGACAAAATTTCTAGTTAGTGTGATGAATGGCAGCTCTAAATGCAGAAAAATGTAAGTTAACTCTGATCAATAGAAAATACATGACCGTAATGTTTGGATACAGCATTAGTAGGACTCAGCTTGAAACAATCACATCGTTTAAATATCTGAACTTAACGTTAAGTACTCCTGGAGTATTTGGGATGCGTATCAGGTCGGCTTAAACGAAGACATCGAAGCAATTCTGAGGTGAGTTGCTAAATTTGTTCCTAGTAGGTTTGGACAACACATAATGTTGCGGCCATGCTTCGGTAACTGAAATGAGAATCCCTGGAGGGAAGATGACATCCTTATCGAGGAACGCTATTGAGAAAATTTAGAGAACAGTAATTTGAAGCTCACTGCAGAACAATTATAGTGCCTGCAAAATACATTGCGCGCAAGAACCACGGAGATGAGGTACGTGAAACTAGGGCTCATACGGAGGCATATAGACAGTCTTTTCCCCTCGCTCTATCAGCGAGTGGACGAGGAAAGGATATGACTAGCAGTGGTATGGGATGCTCTCCGCCATGGGGAGTATCTGTATAGATGTAGATGCCGATGCAGATGTAAAAACACATGCAGTGGAAACATTTTTGAAAGACTTGGGGAAGTCCCCCCTAATGCGGGGATGCTTTCTAGTGAGCTTTACGTGATGCATTTGGATTTCTGTTTTCCTTTTGCGCGCAAGCTATGTCTTTCAGAGTTAATGCTGGTAGACGTCTGCCTCAGTTCAGCTCGGAATCTGCTGGACAAGTGTCATGCTCCCTCGTCAGCAACATTATATCTTTGTATCGCCTAGTAACGAAGTGCACTAATGCAGCAAAGTGAACGTCTGTGTCCCGATGGCCTGTTTGTCTCACAATCTTAAATAACATCTAGTAAAGTGACTGTTACGTAATTGTAAGAAATTAATATTTTATATTTAATCGTAGTGCATATAATGCAGTATATTGCTCCAGAATAAATACTGTTAAAGAGTAACTGAAATCAGTTTATTGTAGTCTAAAATTTACATTAATTAAGCTGGAGCGCAAGCCTTTTATTTGATAATGATTCAAAACGCCTTGAAAGTGCGTTTTATGTATTTCTCTTGTCTCCATTACCACGTGCAGCGAGCCCTTGCCTTCCATAAGGCGGAAAAAATCGTCGTTTAATAGATTCCTATCACGCCTGATCCACACATAAAATTAAAGCTGTGGACTCCTGTGGAGCTAGTGTTCCGTTTCTGGAGCCGTTGACAGAATCGTAGTCTTCCACTTTGGCCTTAAGGCCTGGGAGTTTGCACAGATACGGAAAAAGTAGTTCTTTGTGAATAATTGAAGAAAAAGCTGGATTTGCCCTTCAGATGTTGCAGTTCTGCGAGCACATGTTTCAGTATCAGCCTTTACTCCTTGTAACACTTGCTGCTCCACACGAAACGTGTGAGCTGTGCTTGGTCTATACAAAACACTTGCCGCTGTTGACGGTGACCCGACGTCTGAAAGTAACAAGGAATACCTAATGAACTTTTTTTCCAATTGAAATACACTGTTGAGAGTCTTTTGTCGTACCTGTCCATTAAATCACAACAGCAGGACATGAGATTAATGTCGCCGAATGCTTTGCATTCCGTAAGTCACACCTGCATTCCGGATCGTGCCAAATGTTGAGCACCTCAGGCTGCCCAGTCTTCGTCGGCTGCTACAGGTCTGCAGTGCTTGTGATTCCTGAGCTGGGGACTGGAAACCACTGCGAATATTCTGTATGCCTACGCTCGGCACCAGGTTTCAGCGAGCTACGTGCCAGAGTGGGGCAGATCGGTGTGTCTCAGGAAACAGGGATCTTGGCATAACCCACCCCGATCGGGAGGGTGATATAAATCACTGCAAACTAAACACACACACGCGCACACACAAATTGATAATAGACACACATCCTGATTCCTGGTCTTATGGTCATGCGGGTAAACGAATGAGCTTTTCCCGAAACTCATCTTTCGGAGTTCTGCTGTTATGACACTAATTACCTTTATCGGGTGTTCGAACATTAACTTTCTTCCATTGAAATGGATTGGTTAACATTTTGGAGACTCACCCTGTGTTTTGTGGCGCATAGTCCGTTTACTTGTCTGGTAGTGGTCAGATTCACCGTGCAAGTCCGCCTCTCGCCCCGGAGCTCTTAAAAGCGCCGATTCCCTGTCCGGCTTACCACTGGCCATTCCGTTTGAAGCCCTGCCGGCTCTGCGAGTGACAGCCACCTGTTGATAGGCGGCGTCCTCGTCGTGGCTACTTGCGGATGCATAAAGGGAATATACTATCAGCAGCTGCAGCAGATGAATTATTTAGCCTAGGATTTAATGTCCATCCGTCACTTGCGAGGCCTACGTCAAACTGGGCCAGAAAGCAGCAAACGTCATGACGTCACTTTTCTGGAAAGTATTCTCACACTTACACGTAACTGAATCCGTGATGTTGTCTGGGTGTGTAAATTTATGCAGAAAACATGGCGACACCATCAAGACAGCGTGTAACCAACATAAAATGGCCACGAAACGTACCACATGTAAATAGGTAAATTATTAACATTTCAGCGTTACTGTAAAAGGTACGTAGGAGTAACATTAACTACGTTATGTATACAGAGTGTTACAAAAAGGTACGGCCAAACTTTCAGGAAACATTCCACACACACAAATAAAGAAAAGATGTTATGTGGACATGTGTCCGGAAACGCTTAATTTCCATGTTACAGCTCATTTTAGTTTCGTCAGTATGTACTGTACTTCCTCGATTCACCGCCAGTTGGCCCAATTGAAGGAAGGTAATTTGACTTCGGTGCTTGTGTTGACATGCGACTCATTGCTCTACAGTAGTAGCATCAAGCACATCAGTACGTAGCATCAACAGGTTAGTGTTCATCACGAACGTGGTTTTGCAGTCAGTGCAATGTTTACAAATACGGAGTTGGCAGATGCCCATTTGATGTATGGATTAGCACGGGGAAATAGCCGTGGCGCGGTACGTTTGTATCGAGACGGATTTCCAGAACGAAGGTGTCCCGACAGTAAGACGTTCGAAGCAATTGATCGGCGTCTTAGGGAGCACGGAACATTCCAGCGTATGACTCGCGACTGAGGAAGACCTAGAACGACGAGGACACTTGCAATGGATGAGGCAGTTCTTCGTGCAGTTGACGATAACCCTAATGTCAGCGTCAGATAAGTTGTTGCTGTACAAGGTAACGTTGACCACGTCACTGTATGGAGAGTGCTACGGGAGAACCAGTTGTTTCCGTACCATGTACAGCGTGTGCAGGCACTATCAGCAGCTGATTGGCCTCCACGGTTACACTTCTGTGAATGGTTCATCCAACAATGTGTCAATCCTCATTTCAGTGCAAATGTTCTCTTTACGGATGAGGCTTCATTCCAGCGTGATCAAATTGTAAATTTTCACAATCAATATGTGTGGGCTGACGGGAATCCGCACGCAATTGTGCAATCACGTCATCAACACAGATTTTCTGTGAACGTTTGGGCAGGCATTGCTGATGATGTCTTGATTTGGCCCCATATTCTTCCACCTACGCTCAATGGAGCACGTTATCATGATTTCATACGGGATACTCTACCTGTGCTGCTAGAACATGTGCCTTTACAAGTACGACACAACATGTCTTTCATGCACGATGGAGTTCCTGCACATTTCAGTCGAAGTGTTCATACGCTTCTCAACAACAGATTCGGTGACCGATGGATTGATAGAGGCGGGCCAATTCCAAGGCCTCCACGCTCTCCTGACCTCAACCCTCTTGACTTCCATTTATGGGGGATTTGAAAGCTTTTGTCTACGTAGCCCCGGTACCAAATGTACGTAGAGACTCTTCGTGCTCGTATTGTGGACGGCTGTGATACAATACGCCATTCTCCAGGGCTGCATCAGCGCATCAGGGATTCCGTGCGACTGAGGGTGGATGCATGTATTGTCGCTAACGAAGGACAATTTGAACATTTCCTGTAACAAAGTGTTTGAAGTCACGCTGGTACGTTCTGTTGCTGTGTGTTTCCATTCCATGACTAATGTGATCTGAAGAGAAGTAATAAAATGAGCTCTAACGTGAAAAGTAAGCGTTCCCGGACACATGCCTACATAACATATTTTCTTTCTTTGTGTGTGAGGAATGTTTCCTGAAAGTTTGGCCGCACCTTTTTGTAACACACTGTATAAGATGAGATTATGCAGTGGGTAACTGATTCAATGATGGAATCTGAATTTTGTTTGCCTGTGAGAAGCTCACGGGAGGAACTTCTACCGGCAGGTGTCAGAATTCCACAGCACCTGTGCTGTGGCCAATCAAGTCTGCAGTTCATCGTCCTTCAGTACTGCTGTTCAGTTGGGAACCCACGATAATCACGATAAAGTGATCCCAATAAGTTCAAGAGAACCATCCCCAACGCCATGCAGAATCCACACAATCCTGAATAGTAAGCACTGTAACGATGAACACTTTCTTCACGAGACTGTGCAGTATCAAACATCCGCACAACATTGCTTGAGTCAGGAACTGGGCTTTTTACCAGCAAGACAAGTACGCACATGGACAGTGGAATGGCATATGAAGCTGCGTGAACTGTTAGTAAAGCGACCATTCGGTGCCTTTCCTTGGTTGTCGTAAGACACTCCCTATTACAAGCATGCCTTTGATTTGAAATTTGTAGTTGCAGTCTCAACCTTGTTGACTGATTTCCAAAGTCTGGAGGAGACCCACTAGTGTTACCGTAGGTTAATGTATTTGGTCTAGCAGGTTATTGTAGAGTAGAACGGAAATTCAAAGTAATTGACTGGTAGGATGTGAATTTCACGTACAAGTATATGGTAAGATAATAAGCCACGTGATATTCTGCATCACTCGAAAATAATGTATAAAAAGGACGGAACGGATGGACAACATAGTTACGCGGGGACTTCAGAATGTCGACCACGGTAAGACCGTTCCGAAACAAGAATGTCGCCCAAGAAGAGAGTACGCGTTCCGAGTTTCCTGGAGACAGTGTTATCAGGTGCATCACGGTTAGTGAGTGAAACGGCACGACAACTGGAAACGTACTCCAAAGCTGAAGTCCGCGAGATAGTACGATTCTTGGATGGATCATGCCGATCGGCAAGTTCAGATCTTGCACCCTGTGATGTCCATCTTTTCCGTAAACTGGAAGGACGGTTGGTGGAAAGAGATTTTCCAACGATGATAACGTTATCACAGTAGTTTTCGAAAGGAGCGGATTTCTGTCGTCGAGGAAACCGCACAAGTCGCCGAGGAGGCGTCAGATAGAAAGATTTGCAACAGACGCGCCCAAGATGGTGTCTCCTGGCCAGTAATGCCATACAATCTTTCGTATATAAAAATTTCGGCGTATGACAAATGAACCAGCAGTCGTAAGCTGTAGCGATAAAATATTACCAAATTTGGCATTAAGACAGCAATCATTCGTAGCTAGAATGTTATACAGAATACATGAATACATTTTGATAAGAAAAGGAAACCTTCTGACAATTCTGCTGCGCTCTACATTAAATACGAGGCCGTGCTGCAATGTAAGCATTCTCTATCTCTTTTAATCACCTCTACATATTTACTTCTCAACCTAATCATTATGGCGGGGAACACATTTCTCCAAAGAAGAGACCACATCGTTGCTACCACCACTTTGAAATGTGTGACTGTTCACGGAGGCATAGTATCACCTCTGCTTGGACTGCTGCATCATTATCAAAGGGAAGTCCTCCAAGGTGTTCATTAAGATTCTAAAACAGACGAAAATGGAGCCATGTAGGGACTGCATGGAGGATGATCGCTTACAGTGAACCCAAGGCGTCGCTCTGTTGCAGATGTCGCAGCACGCAGCATTCGTGTGTGATCAGGCATGGTGTTGCTGAAGGACAGGGTGCTCCATATGCGGGCGAACCCTTCGAATTCTAGACTCGCTGACAGCACACTGTTCTCACGCACCGACACTGTTACGAGTATGTTACATACCGCGATGTTACACGATACAATTCGGAGCACTGTAGCGGCAGAGGGCTGCATTACGTAGACACGAAGAATAAAGATGTAGAATTTTAATAATGTTTGTTTTACTTGAGCCACTAGTTATCAGCATGCCCTCAGCAAAGCCTCTTGAACACCATAATGACTTACGCCTTAGCTAAGGAAAATGGGCTAAAGGAGTTATGTTAAGATTTCATACACGAATTTACTGTCATAAACACTGACTCAGGACACGTGAAAGGAAAACTAAGCTCCAGGGAATTTACAATCAAAGGCTCAACATTAAGGTTGTAAAACAAATACCACTGCTGAAGGCAGAGAGGAGAGCGGATAGGTGGAACGAATACATCTAGAGTCTCTGTGGGAAGCAGTA
The DNA here is from genome assembly GCF_021461395.2 of Schistocerca americana. NCBI lineage: Eukaryota > Metazoa > Arthropoda > Insecta > Orthoptera > Acrididae > Schistocerca > Schistocerca americana. The sequence continues at coordinate 763,530,522 of NC_060121.1, read as the reverse complement.
AGTGTCTGATAACGTGACGGAAGAAGAAATCTGAAATAAGAAGATGATTATAGTTTAACGACCCCTCAACACTAAAGGTATTAAATGCAGCACAAGTTCGAGTGAGATGAAGGATGGGGAGAGAAATCAGACAAGCGACTTTCAAATGGACAGTCCTGCGATTTACTTCAAGTGATTCTAGGGAAACAACGAAAACCTGAACCTGGATGGCCGGACAGGGTTTTTAACTTCTGACCTGCGTTATGTGTATCCAGAGTGGTACACAGTGCTTCGCCTGGCTAGCTATGAGGAAGTGTGTGTCGCAAATAAACAATTTTTTCAGCCTTCAGTTGAAAGGTAATTTTACTCGTTTACCTAGGTTTCGATTCCAGTAATGGAATCTTCTTCAGAACCTATAAATTAAACCACATACAGACACATATTATTCACTAAAATGCATTATCTGTCTAATGATTGAATATTAAAGAAATTGTGATACAAAAAATTAAATTATGTTGTGAGCCAAACACTGGCCATGTCACAGATTAAAAATTGAAAACAATAAAGACGCATAATCATAAGATTAAGTCAGTCAAAATTAAAACCATTAAGGCGACCGTAGACGGACCTACGCCGGCCAGAAATCAGGACCACACGTAAGCGGCTCGAAAACTAGGCGTTGTGAGCAGTTACGAGGCGAGGCTCGGCCGCGGCCAAGAGCCATAATGGTTTTAATTCCGACTGACATAATCTTATGGTTATGCGTCTTTATTGTCTTCAATTTTTAATCTGTGACATGGCCAGTGTTTGGCTCACAAAATAATTTAATTTTTTGTAAGTATTACAATTTCTTTAATATTCAATCATTAGACAAATAATGTATTTTAGTGAATAATATATGTCTCTATGTGGTTTAATTTATAGGTTCTGAAGAAGATTCCATTACTGGAATCGAAACCTAGGTAAACGAGTAAAATTACCTTGCAACTGAAGGCTGAAAAAATTGTTTATTTGCTGTACATTTCACAGTTGCTGACACGCTGCAATATGTTAAAGATTTGTATATAAGTGTGTGTCGATTTCAAGGACATATAGATACAGCACTAAAATCAGTGTTTGGCTGAGCTCTAGAAAACGTCCGAAGATACAACGCAAAAGCGGAAGATGGAATTCCAAGTTAATGCGTAAAAACTATGAGAGTGGAGGCACACTAGACATTTTTCGGGTAGCTATCGGTCACACGATAGTAAAGGCAGCAGGGGCAGGAGTGTAGAGTTATTGCATCAAACCTGCCAAGGAGGATAATAAACGAAAGAATTGAAAAGAAATTAGGGATACCTTAAATAACGATTACTTTGTCTCTGGAAACCGAGCGACAGCTCTGGTGATACTCCTGCGAGCAAGACTTAAGAAAAATTGAGGGTCTCTCACATAAATTGTCGAACTAGAAAAATGTAAAGTTACTAACAGTGTTTGATATCTTCTTAAAATAGTTATAGATCCTAGAAAAAGATGGATAAAGAACATACGTAGAAGGACCAACAGAATAGTAAGAATGGGAGAGCACGGCAAAAATGTTATAAGGGCGTAAGACGAATGCAATCTTTCTCCTCAACTGCTCTATCTGTAGGTCAAGAAAACTTTCACAGAAACACAATGGTTCAGAAGTGACGTTAAAGTATATGTGAAATTACATAGGTGATAAGATCGGCTGATAATATTTCTGTCCGCTTTGTAAGTGGGGGAGACTTACGAACTATGTCGCATGACAGTCAGTTGAGCACTAACATGGATTTGGGTTAAATCAACAAAATACGAAAGTAGCGGCAATAAGATAATCGGCAAGACAGAAAATATTTGTGCTACGCCATACACGAAGAACGTTTTCTACATTGGAATCGATATAAAGCATAGGCCTATAGTATGAATTAGGGAAGCCGCAAGAAGCAGAGTAACAAATAAAACAAAATATTCTAGTATTAGACTGAAATTAGAGCATCAAATTTATGAGAATATAGGGGTCGAGCATAAAATCGTATAACAGGCATTAGGAATTTGGGGATACCGCAAAATAAAAGAGTCGAAGCGTCATACATTGAAGCGCCAAAGAAACTGGTATAGGCCTGTCATTCAAGTACGGAGCTACGTATGTAAACGGGAAGAATACAGCGCTGCGCTCGGTAACGCATATGTAAGGCAACAAGTTTCTGGCGCAGTTGTTAGATCAGTTTCTGCAGCTACAATGGCAGTTTATCAAGATTTAAATAACTTTGAATGTGGTGTGGCCATGTTTCTATACCTGCTGGAGTGCCACATACATGTGGCACTGTATAATAATATACTAATTATAGTCGGCGCACGAGCGTTGGAACACAGCATCTCTGACGTAGAGGTGAAGTGGGGATATTCCGCACGAATATCTCACGAGTGACTACCAGGAATCCGCTAAAATATCATGTTTCCGACGCAGCTGCGACCGGAAAAGGATTCTGCAAGAACGGGACCAACGACGACTGAAGAAATCGTTCACCGTGACAGAACTACAACCTTTCCACAAACTGCTGCAGATTTCAGTGACGGGCCGTCAACACTTGTACGCTGTCAGCGTGCGAACCATTCAACGAAGCATCATTGATATGGGCTTTCGAAGCCGAAGTCCGACTCGTGAACCACTGATGACTGCATGACACAAAGCTTTACCCCTCGCCTGGGCCCATCAACACGGGCATTGAACTGTCGATGACTGTAAACAGTCATCGACGAGTCTCGTTTAAAATTGTATCGAGTGCATGGACGTGTACGGGTATGGAGACAACCTCATGAATCCATGGATCTTGCATGTCATCAGGAGACTGTCTAAGATGGTGGAGGCTCTGTAATGCTGTGGGTCGTGCGCAGTTTGAGTGATGAGGGACCCCTGACACGACTCTGACAGATAACACGTACGTAAGCAGCCTGTCTGATCACCTGCATCCATTCATGTCCACTGTACATTCCGACGGAATTGGGCAATTCCAGGAGGACAATGCGATACCCCATACGTCAAGAATTGCAAGCGAGTGACTCCAGGAACATCATTCTGAGTTTAAACACTTCCGCTGGCCACCAAACTCTCCAGACATGAGCATTATTGAGCATGTGTTCAACTGTTCAAATGTGTGTGAATTCCTAAGGGACCCAACTGCTGAGGTCATCGGCCCATAGACTTACACACTACTTAAACTAACTTATTCTAAGAAAATCATACACACCCATGGCCGAGGGAGGACTCGAACCTCCGGTGAGAGGGGCCGCGCAGTCCGTGACATGGCGTCTCTAACCGCGCGGCCACTCCGCGCGGCTATTGAGCATATCTGGGATGCCTTGCTACGAGCTGTTCAGAAGACGTCTCCACACCCTTGTACTCCTACGGATTTATCGACAGCCGTGCAGGATTCATGGTATCAGTTCCCTGTAGCATCACTTCAGACGTTAGTCGAGTCCATGCCACGTCGTGTTGTGGCACTTTAGCGTGCTCGCGGGGGCCCTACACGATACTAGGGAGGTGTACCAGTTTCTTTTGCTCTTCAGTGTAGATGTAATGTGACAGAAAGATGTTGAAAGTTAGATAGACAATTAAGAAATGAGGCAGTTCATTAGAAGCAGGGATGAAGTTTCGGGGTAAACGTTAAGTTAGCAGAGAATGACCTCATGATACAAAGGGATTTATAGAGCAGAAAAATTTTAGGGAAAGAAAAATGATGAAATATACTTTCACGTTAAGAAAAAACAGAACACTGAACGAATAGCGATTCGACATTCATTTTCACAGACACCTGTTGAGTTTATTTTCCGTTTTGCATTATCTTAGAACGTATTGGGTAATCTTTTTTAAGAGCCATAACTTTGACCTGTTATTATCAAGTTAGAGAGTTTGCCTATTAAGTCTAACCGATGTAGGGCACATTATAAATCGTTCTCCATGTTTTGCCAAATTATGTGATCATCAGCAGGATTCGGTATTTAAATGTGTGTTTCTAGGTATTAATTTTAATCCAAAATTAGCTTCTTGCTTTCATTGCTGTAAGCGTGCGATGTCGTTAATATGTACAGTGCATGAGGACTTACACATTTGTCGTATGCCTCTGTTAACTGCTAATGGTCCTTATCTCTCTTTCTATGTATTTATTAAAAGTACATTATTGAAGTACAAACTTTTCGTCAGTCATGTCAAATATTTAGGATAGCCTCTGTAGGGAAGCCGCCTACTCACGCCGTAGTAAATTCACATCCGTCTTTCCATTGTGTGCCAGCCAGTCCGCTGTAACTAGCTCTGACGTCATAAATGTTGCGCAATACTTTAAAAATCAAGTAAATAACCTGAAACGGTTCTAGCATGTCAGGAGTAATACTAAATTAACATGTGTTGAATGTGTTGAATGTCAGTTCAATAACTTTAACCATTTTCGAAATTTGGATATTTTTCTGTAAAAATCATTGGCGCAACAGAAAAGAGCTAGAGATTTAAAAATTTATATTTAGATTCCTTTTTCATAATTATTTAATAGAAACAGTCTTCTGGATCTCACAAATGAAGATTTTATTTGAAATTCATAATTTTCTGGTTTTTGTCTTAAAAATTAAGGAAGCAAGATGGATTAAGTAGGCTAATAAATGAGGCTAGGATGTTTATATTTAAGTAGAATGGAGATCCGCTATAACCATAAAGATGTGAGAAGTTTCATTTGAATAAGTATAAAACTAAAGCGATAGCGTATCTCCAAAGGGCAAGTTCAGAGCTCGTCTACTGCGTGTAGTGTAATTAAATTAATTCTCCCGCCCAGAATATTTTACTTAGCCACGTCAGACTTTTATTATGATTACTTACCTGTGTGTTGAATGCACATTTAAATTGAGAGCTTCATTTGCCATCAGCAAAAGAAGCTATGATTTATTCAATAACTTAATGTGGTGCATTACTAGCCCAGCGGCTAGTCGGGAGAGCCGATTTGATCAGGCATTCCCTTAGCCGTCCGCACCGCGGCTTTGTATATAAGAACGCTGCGCGAGGAAAAAAGGCCCCAGTTCTCTCCAGACGCTGAATAGCACACCATCTGTGTCGGGAGTCGCGTCGCGTCGGTATCATTGCTATAAACAGCCTCGGATGCCGTATTAAGTTACTCGGGATATGTGTAACCATCAAATCATTTTCTAGTGAAGTGTTAATTCTGGGATGATTTTAATTATCTATCTTCAGTTTGCGTATGTCGTATTTTCACGTGCCGCCGCGGGACAGACATTCTACCATTATTTAGCGTAGCGTTTGATGAACATTGTCATCAAATTATGGCAAGCATTCATTTAAATATTTAATTTGGACAGTTATAGTCGCATCAGCGCATTAGACTCCGAACTGCTCTGGCAGTTGGATTGTGTGGATTCCTTTTTTTTCATCTGTGACTTTCATAATACAGAGACCGTATTTTCACGATCGTTTTGATTATGAATCCCAGACAATGTCCTAATTCCTCAGAGCTATAAGCTGCAGCTATAAGTGTGTTTCTCAGATGAAGTGGGCACTAGGAATTCTAATTACAGGCTTCACGTTTTGCTGGTCACTTTCTGGTTGCCAATATTGTAGTTAGAGAGCCGGTGTTGAGAATGGCAAAACAACAGCATAAATAATAGGAACTGGTTTTACATTCTACAAACCAAACATTTATATAAACAACATAAAATTGATTAAATTCCCCCCGCCGCCCCACATATGGTGCAACGGCCAGGAAACAAACTGAGTAAAAGTGAAAGTGATTTTTAAATATTCGGATTCGCGAGTGAAATGCGACACGCAACTGAGTAATAGAACAATGAAAGTGTTATGTGTGCATGTGGACGACGCAATTGGATTAACAACGCATCTGGATTGACGGAGCTGGCACTGAGTCTAGCGGCGCTGCCGGCATCCCAAGAAGCTAGGTTTGTCTCATCACAGTCGTCCGCCGGAGCAACCGGAGCCGCGCCTGCAGTTGCGGGCCACGCAAACACACAACAGCCATCGGAGTGCCGCCTGCAACTCAGTGCTCTGCGTCGCATCAGTAATCCGGGTACGCCGCGCCAGCAACGCCATACGTCGTGCAGAAGGAACTAAGTGAAAAGCTGTTAAAAATTTTCTAATCTGCACTAAAACACTGTCGGCGATGGAACCGCCAAAAGAAACTGAAGTTAAACTGAAATCAGAACCTATGTCTGTTGAGGGAACTGTAACTCCAGACAACGGTTGAAGTGTAAATATGCATGAAAGTAGTAATGTTAAAGTGAAATCTGATGTATTGTCTCCTGACAGCAGTGTGGGAAGGGGCAATGATTCATTAATAGAGACTTCTGTAGTAAAACAGAAATCAGAAATTGTTAATTTATTGGATGATAGTTTCTCTGGTGAATTAAAAGTGAAACAGTCATCAGAGGTGGTAGAGTTTAAAAAGGATAAGTTAGATATGACTAATCAATCAGAAGTATCATTTAGTTTTGATGATTCTGGTGTTGGAGCTAGTTTTTCATCACCTAAGTGTGATAAAAAGCCAGCTAGTGAGCAACCCAAAGATACTGGGGCTATTGATTTAAATTTTAATATTACAAGCAATAGCTGCCAGTAATGCTAAAATGACAGCTGAATTAAAGTCTGAAATAACTGAGGTCAAAAGCAGTAATGCTGAATTAACATATGAGATTGTGGCCAGCCAAACTAATTTTAATAAACGTTTGGAGGTAATGGACAATACCTTCAAGGCTGGTTGCAATAAGTTGAAAGAGGATCTGGACAGTTTGAATTATAAAATTGATTACAACCATGAGGATATTAAGAAAAAGGTTGCTCAACAGTTTTCTGAGATGTATAGAACAGTAAAATCCGAAGTTGCTTAGGTTCGCAGAGACTTCCAAATGGAAGATGCGAAGCTGGAGCACAAGTTAACAGAAAAGATCGAGGCGGAATCTGAACTGTGCTCAGATAGGTTTAAAGATGTTAATATAAAAGTAAACATATGTCAAGCAGAAGTAGACGCAATCAAAACTGATACTACTCATATTGTGCAAAGAGTAGATAATGTTGAAATGAAAGTAGAAAATGTTAGTACTAACATTGCTAACATTGACAATAAAGTAGCTTCAGTAACTTCTGGTAATGGTAGTATACAACAAGTTGTAGCTGCAAACGCCGCTTTTATCGGGTGTCGGCCGTTCTTGCGGTTCGATCCAGATAAAAATATCCACCCACTAGATTTATGGAACGATTTTGAAGATGTGATTCCACCAACTTGGTCTGAACGAGAGAAAATCTCATTTATTAGAAGCCGTTTAGCAGGTGACGCCATGCGTTGGTCAGCTGATGTTATGATGAAGTGTAAAACATTAGCGGAGTTTAAAACAGCTTTCATTAATGAGTATTGGTATAGCAGAAGCAAAATGAAGTGTTGAGAGAATTTTGAAGTGGAAAACGCTTCAATGCAGGCAAGGAATCTATTAAAGAGTTTGCCAGGTCATGGATCTCACGTTTGTCACATTTTGCCGAAAAGCTGAACCTGAAAAGATTATACTAGGTCTTGAAGCCAAACTGCCATGGTATTGGCAAACTAGAATTATATCTGGCCCTAGAGACAATCTGGATCGTTTCATTGAACATTTGGAACGAGTAGAACGTGTTGCTGCCAATGAGGAGCAAGCATGTAATAACAGAAATGCTAATAACAATAGTAGTAATTTTAAGAACGAGCAGAATGGCAATGTAAACATCAGAACAGTAGGTGTTCGCCACCCTAAGAGAGGTAGGAATTGGAGAAATAATTATCAGAACCAACAATGGCGTCCAAATGACAGTAATTTTGTTCCCGACAAAATAATGCAGGTAAGCAACAGTGCGGAAAGCAATGCTGTGCCAGTTAACTATAATGGAAATAAAGGAAACAGCAGTATGCCGAGGCAAGAAAACTAGTTCCCATCTATGAGGACACAGGCGCTCACCAGGCGGCTACTTTTCCTAAGCCAGTAGTTACGAGAATTGGTAAGACAGATCAGAATACTCAGACTGAACATGTGGATGAAGTGTCGGTAGCATCTAAGGATACAGCAGAAATATTAGATCACTCACAGTATTTGATAGATACCGTGTTAGAGACGCTTTCTAAGTGGGAAGAGATAGAGAAGGCGCAGCAATGTAATGGTAGGGAAGAGCTACAAAATACTGAATTGTCAGTTGAAGAAGCAGAAGAAATTCATTCTTATATTTATGATGAGGATGATGTGCTCTTATCTAAAGTGCCTGTGCAGGATGTTGATACTGTACTAATAGATTTAGGACAGGAGGTAAGTGAGAATGTAGAGGGTAGCGTGTTGGGGGTCGATGAACCCAGTAGCTGTGACCAGTTGTCATTTGAGAAGGAACCTGACGATAATAGTGAAAGTGGTTTAGCTGTAACTAGTGTTATGCCCGGTCTGGAGGCGCAGAATCGCTCAGACTACAGTAATTTGGGTCATGTCAGCAAACTAAATGTAATGAAGTCGTGCGGTGTTTCGATTTGAAATTAATAGACCGACTGGAAAAGGCAGCTGAAAATGTAATTCAGGAAACCCCTACACACTTTGACCTAAATGTAATGAAGACAGATGTCGATCACTTTAGTTGGAGACAAATCCAAAAGGAACTATTGGATGAATTTGAGGAACCACCTGTACAAACTAGAATAAGCCACCCTAAAATAATAGTGAATATGTTGGGTATCAATGTACGTTGTCTCTTAGACAGTGCAACACTCTTAGAGAGTGCGATATCTCAGTCCTTCTTTGATGCATTACCTAGAAAAAACAAGCTTACAGTAATGAGGGTATCAGGACTAAGAATAATTGGTGCTACTGGCAAGGTGTCAAAAGCGGTAAAACAAGAAGCTTTGCTGCCCTTTAACATTAATGGTAATTTAAATGATCATCCTTGCTTCATTGTAAACAATCTCAGTATTGAGGTTTTAACTGGCGTAGATTTCTTGTCGAAATATTAGAGTGTTGTTGACTTTGAAAGAAGCCAGTTAAAAATGGTCTTGCCAATAACCGGAGTAATTACAGTACCTTTTAGTGATAAACATGTAGTAACTAATGATGTAACTTGGGAGCTGCCTATACGAGTTCCGAAAAACAAGAGATATTGGGACGAAGGTGTTAATCTTAGTACAAGTAAGCTAAACACAGAAGAAGAAGAAGCAATTATTTTGGACAAAATAGAAGCTAAATTGCAGGAAATCGATGAAATTTCAGCTAATCAGAAGGAAGAACTGAGACAGGTTCTAAAAAGGCATCATAAGGTATTTTCAGATCGACGTGGCGTGGTCAAAGGTTATGAATGAACTATGTAGGGAGGAGGTTGTTCTGTAACCTCTACACAGTGTGGCAGCTGTGCAGTCCCAGCTGTGTGAGATCTTCTTTCCACTTCAGGTCTCACTCATTCTTAATCTTTTCTATCCACATAAAATAACGACCTCTTCTTTCCAACGCATTAAATTTTCCGTTATGCTTATCAAGCCAATAATAAGCTAATGAATCTGTAGAGAGGAGGTTGTTCTGTAACCTCTACACAGTGTGGCAGCTGTGCAGTCCCAGCTGTGTGAAATCTTCTTTCCATTTCGGGTCTCACTCACTCTTCATCTTTCTATCCACCTAAAATTTCGACCTCTTCTTTGCAATACAAAAATTTTCCGTCATGGCTATCAAGCCATGAGTTCTGTAATAATTCTATCCACCGATTAATGAAAAAAAAATACCTAATGTGACAAACCTAACAGTGACATAAACAATAGAGAAGTATGACGTAATTAAGATACAAATGTATTTGAGTAACAATTATGTATAGAACCCTGGTAATATAGTAAGTACAAAGTGTTGCTTTATTTGAAATGGTCCCACAATAATATTTTAAAAAGATGTACAAATTCGTGTTCAAGCAGGATCTGAAGTGGCAGTGAAACCTATTGTATGCTGTAGAGCTAACTAATTAATAGTAAAAGAGATTGCTTAGTGTTATGAAAAACATGCAGATACGTTGTAAGATAAACTCTTGTGTAGCAAGGAATGGCAGTGTAATAGAATTGAGTAGTGTTTGTGGTTGCGACGTGAAGGACACGTCCCTGAAGTATTTATAAGGTTGGAGTTGTCCGTTATTTGGTGTAGTGTGTGACAGGACACACCTACATGCATTGAGGTTATGAGTTGGAGGCGTGAATGCGATCATAGGTACCCTTACGTTAGATGAGACAGAGCAGCTCATGGTGTCCTATAGGTTTAAGGAATTTAGCATTACGCTTGGCCATAATTTCCTAATGCACTTTAGTGGTAGGTCGAGAGAGACTACCTGTAGTTTCAGCGTCCGATCGAGTGGAAATGCATTGCCTCGTGAGCAAACTGATCAACTGCAATACACTATAGATATGGAAACAAATGTGATATCCTATGCTTTAAATGTTAATAGAGTGAGTGTTAAATAAGTACATACACTAGCAACATAATTGAGTAACCTAATGCCAGACGTGAAACATTATTTATAGCACAGCATACATACACTTCGATGAAGTAAGTACATAATTGCAGATGTGGAACTGACACAGTAGCAGAGGACCAATAAGTGGATTTAGTAGTCAACTAAACGTAGTGTGTTTTGAACACTCAGAACTATACTATTACCACAAGTTACTCACATATACAAAGAAGCTGAGAAACAATTACTAATCAAATATTCTCATACTATCTCTAAGTATAAGGTAATCGAAGATGAATCAGCTAAGTGAATAAAATGCAAATGTATCAGGAATGTACCGAGCATTGGTTCAGTGTTCCGCCCCAGAAATAATAAATCGAAATTATATAGGATTCATGATTGTATGCCTTGAGCATAAATTTTCTCTAGTACGTGACTAACGGCGTTTTGAGCCATCTGTTTATCGATTTTATGACAATTAAGTGACCATGAGAGTAAAATTAAAAAAGTTCTGTTAACTTTGTTCCAGCAAAATATTGAAGGATAAAATGTATATATGCCCATTTCATTGTGACCCACCCTTAGATATTAAGTGAACAGAGTCTGAGGCACTCTTTTTGTTCGTTCTACAGGACAAACCAGATAATGGCAGCCTGGTAGCTGCGTGAAAGCGTGGAGTGACTTGGACACAACTCACAGTGACCCCTCCCCTTTCCCCATGTAATTTAGAGTGAACGTGAAGGACGCACACCATAGCAACTTCCCCTCCTCTACCCTTGTGAATGGAAGTGTAGAACGCCAGCCAAAGCGGCTACAACCACGTGTATAAAAATGATTTGTGAAATTTTCTTTCAGGTTTAGAAAAGAATGCTAAGATATAATCATATGATTGTGTATCATGAATAATTGTGTTTTTTTTTTTTTTTTTTGAATTTGTGTATGTAAAAATGTATTTAATGGATTTAGGATTTCATAATTGTTCATATATTAAGTGTTTGTTTGTCTAAGGCAATATGTATGCCAAAGTGTTTCATTGATGTTGCTTAAATTTTGAGGGATAATATTGCTTAAGAGGCAGTGAACATGCCAACAATTTAAATAATTGAAGTAGGTAATCAGTTTTCTTTTAATATTTCTATATGTTTACATTTCAATTTTAATTTTTCATAGGGAGTTAAGCTGTACTATTGCTTCCCTTTGTGTAATTAAATTTTTTTTCATTCACCAACATTAAAAAAAAGTTAAGTAGAGGGTAATGTAGGGAAGCAGCCTACTCACGCCACAGTAAATTCACATCAGTCTTTCCATTGTGTGCCAGCCAGTCCGCTGTAACTAGCTCTGACGTCATAAATGTTGCGCAATACTTTAAAAATCAAGTAAATAACCTGAAACGGTTCCAGCATGTCAGGAGTAATACTAAATTAACATGTGTTGAATGTGTTGAATGTCAGTTCAATAACTTTAACCATTTTCGAAATTTGGATGTTTTTCTGTAAAAATCATTGGCGCAACAGAAAAGAGCTAGAGATTTAAAAATTTATATTTAGATTCCTTTTTCACAATTATTTAATAGAAACAGTCATCTGGATCTCACAAATTAAGACTTTAGTTGAAATTCATAATTTTCTGGTTTTTGTCTTAAAAATTAAGGAAGCAAGATAGATTCAGTAGGCTAATAAATGAGGCTAGGATGTTTATATTTAAGTAGAATGGAGATCCGCTATAACCATAAAGATGTGAGAAGTTTCATTTGAATAACTATAAAACTATAGCGATAGCGTATCTCCAAAGGGCAAGTTCAGAGCTCGTCTACTGCGTGCAATGTAATTAAATTAATTCTCTCGCCCAGAATATTTTCCTCAGCCACGTCAGACTTTTATTATGATTACTTACCTGTGTGTTGAATGCACATTTAAATTGAGAGCTTCATTTGCCATCAGCAAAAGAAGCTATGATTTATTCAGTAACTTAATGTGGTGCATTACTAGCCCAGCGGCTAGTCGGGAGAGCCGATTTGATCAGGCGTTCCCTTAGCCGTCCGCACCGCGGCTTTATATATAAGAACGCTGCGCGAGGAAAAAAGGCCCCAGTTCTCTCCAGACGCTGAATAGCACACCATCTGTGTCGGGAGTCGCATCGCGTCGGTATCATTGCTATAAACAGCCTCGGATGCCGTATTAAGTTACTCGGGATATGTGTAACCATCAAATCATTTTCGAGTGAAGTGTTAATTCTGGGATGATTTTAATTATCTATCTTCAGTTTGCGTATGTCGTATTTTCACGTGCCGCCGCGGGACAGACATTCTACCATTATTTAGCGTGGCGTTTGATGAACATTGTCATCAAATTATGGCGAGCATTCATTTAAATATTTAATTTGGACAGTTATAGTCGCATCAGCGCATTAGACTCCGAACTGCTCTGGCAGTTGGGTTGTGTGGATTCCTTTTTTTTCATCTGTGACCTTCATAATACAGAGAACGTATTTTCACGATCGTTTTGATTATGAATCCCAGACAATGTCCTAATTCCTCAGAGCTATAAGCTGCAGCTATAAGTGTGTTTCTCAGATGAAGTGGGCACTAGGAATTCTAATTACAGGCTTCACGTCTTGCTGGTCACTTTCTGGTTGCCAATATTGTAGTTAGAGAGCCGGTGTTGAGAACGGCAAAACAACAGCATAAATAATAGGAACATTTATATAAACAATTAATTTCACCCGCCGTCCCACATATGGTTAAAATGGCCGGGAACACTGCAATAATTTCTACATTACAAAACATTCTGCATTATATATTAACAAAATAAATTCCAGCAGCCGCCCCACACCTCGTCTTTCCATTATATCGTACAGCGTATACCTATTCACCCTGGAGAAGGCTTTTTCATAGTCTACAAAAGCAATGTCGGTGTCCGGATTGCGTTCTCGTCTGTTTTCAGTTGAATACTGCACTATAGCAATATTGTCACTGCATCAACGTTCCTTTCCAAAACCATTTTGTTCCTCAGTCTACATTCAGTTATTGTTGCACATAGTTTATAGATAGTGTTGTAAGTAGGCTGTTTATGTTTTCTCTATGTAAGTAGGCTGTTTATGTTTTCTCTATGTAAGTAGGCTGTTTATGTTTTCTCTATGTAAGTAGGCTGTTTAGGTTTTCTCTATGTAAGTAGGCTGTTTAGGTTTTTTATTGGTAACGCCACCTCTGTATGACAATCACTGGCTGTGCTGTGGGCAGTCTGTGTCTGCTTTGCATTGTTGTAATACTCGCCATTGTAGTGTTAGGCAGCTGGCTGTGAACAGCGCGTAGCGTTGCGCAGTTGGAGGTGAGCCGCCAGCAGTGGTGGATGTGGGGAGAGAGATGGCGGAGGTTTGCAATTTGTCATGAACTGATATATATATTATGACTTGTGATGATATTAAGGTAAATACATTGTTTGTTCTCTATTAATATCTTTCATTTGCTAACTATCCCTATCAGCAGTTAGTGCCTTTAGTAGTTTGAATCTTTTATTTAGCCGGCAGTAGTGGCGCTTGCTGTATTGCAGTAGCTTGAGCAGCGAAGATTTTTGTGAGGTAAGTGATTTGTGAAAGGTATAGTTTAATGTTAGTCAGGGCCATTCTTTTGTAGGGAATTTTGAAAGTCAGATTGCGTTGCGCTAACAAAGTATTGTGTGTCAGGTTAAGGACAGTCGTGTATAATTGTTCGAAGGGGACGTTTCATATGTCGACCCTTAGCCGAGGATACCTCACTGGAATCTTCTGATTTTTTCTTGTAGTTTGTGTATTTAGTGTAGCTTTTGTTTATTGCTAGCGCGTAATTGTAGAGAGAATCTCCTTTGTAGTTGTAGTTTTCATTGTTGTAGAGTAAAACAGTTGTGGCATGCATGTAGATTTGCACCAAGTATTTCGCAGCTGCAATTAACTAGACATTATTTCCATTGCTACGTTATTTTATTTTGCTCTTCAAATTGTGTTTTTCTGTGTTGTCGTGTGAAATACTGTGACAATAATGGCGTGTGAAAAACGTAATACTAGGCTCCAAAGTAAACTGAGAAATGACAGTGAAGACGAAGGCAGTGTGTTAGCGCCGCAGAGTAATGAATTAACTGATGTTCAAAGTAGTAATTTGGTAATCGTGCATAGGGAAATGGAGCGGGCGGCAAACAATGGCACGGACAGTGAAACAATTAGTGAAGAGGGAAGCATCATCGATCGATCGGTCGGCAACAGCTCGTCTCAGGAATCCGAAATGACAGGACACAATTTCGCAAATACTGTAGATTCAGGTTTTGGGTTATCACCGTTTTCTCAAATAAGTCAAGACGCATTTTCTGCTTGTCAAAATGTGAATGTTGCCGGTGCAAATGCACTGCCGAAAAGCGTAGAGAAACAGATTCCAGACACTAATACATTATTATTGCAATTAATGCAACAAATGGAACAAAATCAGAGACAAATGGGACAAAATCTTAAAAAGTTAGACACAGTGGAACAAAATCTCAAAAAGTTAGACACAATGGAACAAAATCAGAGACAAACACAGCAAAAGCTTCAAAAGTTAGACACAATGGAACAAAATCTTAAAAAGTTAGACTCATTGGAGCAAACTCTTGAACGAACACGTGAGGATTTAACTGCTGAATTACATCACATTGAATCGAAATGTCAAAAAGTCTGTAATGACGTAAAAACACAAATTTGTGAACATTTCCAACCTATTTTTTCGCGTCATGAAAATGCACTACAGAATCACGAAGCAGCTATAAAAGAACTGCAAACTATTGTTCATGAAAATCATGAGACCTTGCAAGCAAAATTTGACTCAGTTGCATCTACCGATACGGTTATGCAACTTGCAAAAACTCAGGAAAACTTAAAGGTCACAGTAGACACGATTGCAACACAAATGGACACTCTGAAACTTGGTTCAGAAAAACATAGAGAGGAAATGATTTCACTATCGGATAAAGTAGCCGAACTTTCAGATCAGTTCACTAACTTATCTACAAAGGTAGATGATGATCTGAATGACACAACACCTGTAGCTTTCATGGACACTGAAGAGTATGAACAAATTAGAAAATTCCAACAAAATCAAAATCAAATCAATACACAGTACAAAAGAGAAATCCGGGAAGTGCAAGATCAGTTGGCACAAGTAGTACAAGAATTACGTATTTCAGAGGACACTCGCGCCCCAATACGGGAAGAGGGACATACAAATACGGAACAGACACAAAATAATAACACAGGGCATTTCGGAAGTTATGAAAGAAATTGGCAATGTGCACCGAATTTTGAGATGGAACGGCCGACACGACATAACAATGACCGATATGCGACTCGCCGACATGATGATTTTGACTATAAGCTGTTCATTACTACACGTAAATTCAAAACATTTAAGAATTCTGGCAACGACATTCATCCACAAGCATGGCTCCATCAATTCTCGCATTGTTTTCCTCCCAACTGGTCGTTAGAACACAGATTAGAATTTATGTGTGGCTACTTAGAGAATGAACCAGCTGTAAGAATGCGATCGGTCATTCACGATTGCCACAGTGAAGGAGAATTTTACCATGCCTTCCTCTCAGCGTATTGGTCTCAAGCCACACAAGACCGCGTAAAACATGGTATCATAATGATGAAACATTTCGAACAATCTGAATTTTCCAGTCTTGTGAAATATTTTGAAGACATGTTGCACAAGAATCAATACCTGTCAAACCCATACAGCCCCTCAGAACTCATCCGCATTTGCTTAATCAAACTGCCTAAACATTTACGACATATTATTTTAGCAGGACGTTGCAAAGACGACATTGAAGCTTTTCAGGGACTGTTACAAGAATTAGAAATTGACACTGACAATCGCGGAACGCGAAACCAGGAACACAACAATTACAGGTCACATCCGTCGCAAATCCGCGATGAAAGAAGTAATAACTGGACACGACAAGGCTATTCTCACAACACAAATCGTGACCAAAATAGACACCACCCGTATGACAACCGTTGCCAGAGTAGTAATAACTACAGGGAAAGATCACCTCTCCGTGGTAATGACTATCACAGAGACAATCAGAGAAACAGACAATATGGGAACCAAAATAACTATTATCAAGGGAGACAGAATAACTTTAGACGCAACGGTCCAGCGCGCAGTTACGATTCAGGGAGAAATTCTCCACCACGTGACCGACAAGAAAGAAACTATCGAATCTACCGACATGACAACAGACGATATGATCGTAACGACAGACCTGAACTGCATCAGAACTGGCGAGATTTAAACAGAGCAGGGCCCTCTCGTCACGGTGAATTTGTAGAAGTTAGGTCTCCAAATCCCAATAACGACGCGCGCCAACAAAGAGACAATAGGCAATGACTCACACTGCTGGCAGCCACAATACGTACTTATGAAACTGACGACGCAGCTGCCGTAGCTAGTAATTACGTAAAAATGGAAGACATTAGGGACATCTTACTACAGGAACACGACGTAAAACATAACAACATTGCATATCCTGTGATTCACATTACTGTAAATGACGTAAAATTTACGGCAGTACTTGACTCTGGCAGTCCCATTTCAGTAATTAGTGAAACAGCCTTTAGCAAATGCAACAAATCGAACGATTGTCCCACACTTCCGTTACGTAAGATTAAATTACAAGGTGCAATCTTTGGAAAAAGTGTAGATGTACGCCAACAAACCAACTTAGAATTCTTTTGTCAAAGCCACAGCTTCTCTATGAGCTTTCTTATTGTTCCATTATTGTCGACGGAAATTATACTGGGAGTAGACTTTTTGAATGAATACAAAGCAATCTTAAGCTTTCACGATGCTGAAATAAGTTTAGAAAAAGAAGGTAAGTCAATAGCTTTGAAATTTGAAGATTGGCTCTCAAACCATGACGAGGAAATTAATCGGCTTTACCTCCTGTTAGACAACAGTTCGGAATTTTCAACGGAACTTGACACTAACAATCACTCTGCAAGTACTGACAGGGATGGTATCGACGACATATTTGATACTAATGATTTAATTCAAAATAAAATTCAAACAATTGAGAACTGTAATGACATTGATAGGCAGGACCTTTTTGAGATTTTACAGGCACATTCCACAGTTTTTACTCACAAAACAGGAACAATCAAGGGATTTCAATACCAATTTCGTGTTCGTGAGCATACTAAATTTTGTGTTAGACCATACGTAATTCCGGCGCATTATAGGGACCGTGTTAGAACAGAAATACAATCTATGCTTAATGAGGGCATTATTGAGCCTGCAGTAAGCTCATACAACAACCCATTACATGTTGTTGAGAAGAAAAATGGATCGATCAGGCTTGTCTTAGATTCGAGACAAATCAATACGATCATTATTCCTGAAACAGACAGGCCGCAAACGTTGGAAGAACTTCTTCAAAATTTTAATGGTGTAAAAGTGTTGTCTTCCATTGATCTCAGATCCAGCTTTTATCAGATCGAACTTCATCCAGAATGCAGAAAATACACAGCTTTCCTTTGTTTCGGCGTTTGTTATCAGTTTCGGAAACTTCCCTTTGGTTTGAACATTTCTTCGGCAGCATTCATTCGTGGGTTAAATTCCATATTACCTGAGTTCTTAAAACGTCACATCACCTTATATGTGGACGATATTCTGATAGCAGAAGCTTCATGGGAACAACATAATCGCATCCTCAACAGTCTGTTACGTATTTTTGCAGAATCTGGAATTACAGTTAACTTGGAAAAGTCTGAATTCGGTAGGTCAAAGGTGAGGTTTTTGGGACATATTATTTCTTCTGAAGGCATTCAGCCGGATCCTGAAAAGTTAGAAGCAATCAGAGCCATTCCAGTTCCATCCACAAAAAGACAAGTCCGCAGTTTTCTAGGTCTCGTAAATTTTTACCGTCGTTTTCTGAATATGCAAATTCTTGTTACACCAAAACTTTGTTCTCTCACTGGAAAAAATACTATTTGGAACTGGGACGAACAAGCACAGTTGGAATTCAATTCTTTGAAAGAAGCGCTACTTCACGCGCCAATCTTAGCTCATCCAGATCTGTCACAAGATTTCTGCCTTAGCACGGATTCTTCTAAAGTCGGTCTTGGTGCCCATTTATTTCAAGAAGCCATAGAAAATGACACTACCGTTCAGAAAACCATTGCTTTTGCTAGCCGAGTGCTAACAAAATCTGAAAAAAATTATTCCGTTACTGAATTAGAAGCTTTAGCTATCGTTTGGGCATTTAACAAATTCCGTTTCTTTCTTTCTGGTAAGCACGTAAAAGTATACAGTGATCATCGTGCATTACAATTTCTTATGTCTTCAAAATTAAATCATGACAGGTTAAAACGTTGGGCATTGTTTCTACAAGAATTCCGCTTCACAATAGTCTACATTCCCGGCAAGGAGAACATTGTTGCGGATGCACTGTCACGCGCACCGGCTGGGCTTGAGAAAAGTAACACAGAAGGCAACCTCGAGAAAAATTTCAGTATTCTTTACATTCAGAAAGTTGCCTTTGAAAACTTCATCACCACATCATTAAAGGACATTGCTCATGAACAAGATAAAGATCCGATTTGGAAGGACATCAAGAGCAAATGGCATGAAAAGACACACACACAGATTCGGCATTATTACCTGGTTAGAAACAACATACTCTTCAAACGCTGCACTGTTGATGACAAGCTATGGGTACTTTGCATTCCAGACGATTTTGTTAATAAGCTCATTTGGTACATTCATTTCAGCTACGCACATTTTGGTCCACGAAAATGTTATCATATTCTTCGAACGACTTGTTATTTTAACAATATGGAAAAAAGAATTCGAAGAGTCTTGTCTATTTGTAAACTTTGTCAAAAGGCGAAACCATCTACTGTCTCACATCGTGCTCCGTTGTTTCCTATTATTCCTTCTAAATTAAAAGAATTTGCGGCTGTTGATCTTTTGGGACCGCTTGTCAGAACATCCAATGGATTTTCGTACGTTCTAGTCGCTGTTGAACTTACTTCAAAATTTGTTTCTTTCACACCGTTACGTAAAGCCACTGGACGGTCTGTATCCAACGCCTTTGTTAAAAATTTCTTACGTGAAGTTGGACACGTTAGTAAAGTCATTTCAGATAACGGACCGCAATTCAGATCTGCTGTTTGGTCACGCATGCTTCGCAACCATAAAATCAAACCTGTTTTTATTTCATTGTACTCACCACATTGCAACCCGTCTGAACGGATTATGAAAGAAATCAATAAGCTTTGCAGACTTTATTGTCACAGAAAGCATCAGCATTGGGACAGATATTTACACTTATTTCAAAACGTGCTGAATGAAATGCCTCACGACTCCACTGCTTTACCACCTACTCTTGTACTGAAGAATGAAGAACCACCGAACAGAATCAGAGAGCTTGTACCTTTCCCGAATACACGTAAACTTCGACACAAAGACATAATTGATTTGGCTCTTAAAAATATAAAATCTGCAGCAGACAAAAGGAGAAAACTACACGGTAAAGCAAATGCAAAGAAATTGTATATTGGTCAGAAAGTTCTCATTAAAGCTCATTCATTGTCACATAAGAAGAAACACTTGAGTCACAAATTCTTTCTAGTTTACAACGGACCTTACAGAATCCGACGTATACCACATGATAATTGCGTTGAAGTTGAAACTCTGCGTACTAGGAAGAGTAAAGGTTTACACCACATTTCTCATGTAAAACCATTTATTGACAGATAATCTGCCTTTTAACTTTGTCTTTGCCATAAAACGTTTCACTTCACGTTACTAGTATGCTTTAGAAACTGTTACCATGCAACAATGTTTGAAGTTAAATATCCAATCAAGAACCTAGAGAACTTATTTAAACAGAAATGACGAATGCATTGTTATAGTAAACAGACGTCACAGTGTTATTGTGTGTGTACATTCTTGCTTGTTTGTTGCACGATTACGTAACGACTATAAGGCTCACATACTTAGAACATTTACCAGTACTGCTAATGAGATTTTAATGCAACATTTTGGTTTATTTGAAAATACATTCTGAATTTAAAGTGCTTTCTGAGAGATACCAGATGACACAGAGGTTAGTTTATGTGACAGCTACACGATTTTTATCACGACGCTACTAATGAGTGACAATTTACAATGTTGCTTTTGCGGTGTATCTGTTTTATATCTGCACAGTTTTCTGAATTCTTCTGGAAATCAAAACATGTTTTATTAGTAACTTTTGTGGTATAGCTACAAGGAGACAGCCTTTTCCATAGCACAACAATACGTTACAGCACAGTACTTTGATCATCACAACAATAAGCGTAATAACTAAGATATCTCTACGCAAAGCATTTCACTTTTGTTTATCATGAGGTAAGTACATTGGCTTCTGCAGAACTTAGCTTTTGGAGGAAAATAACTACGACACTTTCACAGAGATTATCTTACAACAATATGCACATTTAGCGCTACAGGACACGCATTTCAGTGATTAATTTTGTACTTAAAACATTTATTTTTAAAGATTTTTGAATTACAAAGAAAGTTTTCAGTGATACATTTCATTTCATTGCTGTAATCTGTAACACCTGAGGGTATAATTACATTAATCCTCAGGGGGGTACACGCTTGCTTTGTGTACCATGTGTTTGGCAAGCACAAGGAGCCCTAGCTAATATGGTATTTGCTTATACAACTTTACACATCGGTACCATATTTCTCTAACACAGAATTACACAGCTATCTGATTATTTGACAGAGAAACAAACATTCTTTTTACTATGTCAGTGACACATGTTTACGCAATTACACAGTTGGATAACTTCACACTTATGAAATTGTATTTTGTCTGTACTTTGTGAAATGCTCATATTTTTTCGGAACCATTGTGATACTATGAGAGCTTTGAATGATGTATTTGGTATGGATTCATGATTTTTAAAGTACGTTTGAGGCAGATGACACTTTTGACATGAGCAGAGAATTTTTTAATTCTTGGAGGAAGCTACGACGATTTTGAGATTTGACTGAGGTGTTATGGTGTTATTTTTTTACGACGACGATGTGTATTATGCTGCTGAGGTATGTTTATGATTAATAAGCTGGTGCTATATGAGGAATTTGGTTATGCTATGTATTTATTATGATGAAATATTGAAGTGTCGTCGCAAGGTTGACGTGTCGACGAATATAAATATGTGTAATAAGGTAAGGAGTAATGAATAGTGATTAGGGACTCTGACTTATGGAAAAGGATGTTGGAAACCAAGAATCGTACTTTAGAATTATGAAATGTGTGTACATGTGTGAATCATGTGTGAATGCATCACAATGCCACTGAAAATTTTTTTGGACACTGTTATATTCATAGGATTTTGTTTCTACACATTTGCAAAGTAAATTCTCGACCTGTGAAATTTTGTATATATGACTGTCACTGTAGCGGAAACTGCTGTCGTAAAAATTTCCGTACGAAAGTTAAGTGACCACCTGCACATAATGCGTCGTGGGCACCCAGGTGTGTCAGACGCCTGGAGAACAAGCCATTAGTGTGAGTGCCTCGTCAGAAGCACAGGTAGAAAAAAAAAGAAAGGGAAGGCCATTGTCCGCGCTACTGACATCTCCTTGTTGAAAGCATACTGTGGAGCTCGTAATTTATGATATTTACTGAAATGCCTAATGAAACGATGAGAAACATTTCACAGCTATTGCCTTGCCAGTTAAGAAAAATGCCATATGGATTGCTTTATGTATTTATTTACACATTTTGTTTAATATCAAGTTTCTAGCTGCACTGCAGCATTGGTTAAAATAAAATTTTATAGATGTACTAATATAAATATTTTCTGTCTACAGATCGAGTATATAATAATTTTTTTCAAAAAAATGAGGGAGCACAAAGCGACATTTACCTTCACAGGAACTGCATTCATAATTTTCTTTTCAAGTACTTGGTAATTTCTTTTGTAGAATAAATTGTGATGCATCACTCTAATGTTAAGATGTGACATAGGTATTAGACATGGCCATTTTAGTGTAATATTTTTTCTGCTTGCGCTATGTCATGTTTAGGTATAAGTTGCTGCTGTTTGCCAGGCATAGGGTTATTGAATTTGACTTTTGCTAATTTATACTGTAGCTTGCTTTGCAAGTTTCCATTTTTTTCATTGCTGTTTATAATAATTGTTTTACGTGCTGCTGCATTGCCTCATCCCTTAGTTTAGCATCTGAGCTCAGTAGATTTAAGTTAGCTTAAGAGGGGGTAGACTATATGAGAAACTGACTATGGAGAATAGGTAAAGAATGCATTGCGAAGTTATATAAAAAGGATTTGGGCCCAAATGAGTATTGTACAATCAGAAATAATTATTTTGAAAGAAATATGAACAGAATACAGAAAGCATGCTTGGATAAGATTTTTTTGGTGGAAGCAAAGGTTGAAATAAGACGAAAGATCTATAGAATGAAGTTTTGGGTTGGACTGCAGTACCAACTGTTACACTGAAAACGAACCCTGTCCTTTCCTATTGGTATTATCCCACTATGTGTTTGTGTACCCTTGTGTATTTGTTTTCTTCCTGTCTCTGTGTACAGTTTCATAGAATTTTTTTCTCTTTTAATATTAAGCTACATTCACTATGATGAGGAATACTGTTATCCTCAAATATAATTGGCATTAATAATATGTTATTTACTTTGTAAAGATGTTAGACATTATTCATTCTGTTTAAATGCTCATGTGTGAAGTTGATGTTTCGCAAGTTATTCTGATCTTTTATGTATGTACTCATGTCATAATTCCTGTAACACTGACGTATATGTCTATTTCTATTCTTTTGTAAAGCCGGTGTTACTGCAATTGTTATCTATATTGCTATGTTTTTAATGATGTATTTTGTACCTTTGTAATTGTATTCTTATGTTATAAAATTGTAATTGTCACCAGTTCATGATATTATTAACTTGTTAGTTACATTTCACTGCACACGTTTCTGTTGGTCATAGTATATGGACAATATGTGAGAAGTAGGGACTGATAGTGTTTGCACGTGTGTTGGTAATTCAGCAAGGGACTGGATAACAGCATTGCTGGTTCTAAGGACAATTCCAAAAACGTTGTGAGTGCCCAAGTGGTGCTTTATGGACTTGCTATATTCTCTGCAAGACTCTTTGATGGTGAATGTGCACCTGCACAATCGCAACAGATGGCTGCTGGCCATCTCTACAAGGACTACAGTGGGTCTGCATCTCTGGTGGCCCACCAATACCATTACCTCTACAAGGACTACAGTGGGTCTGCACCTCTGGTGGCCCACCAATACCATTATCTCTGCAAGGACTACAGTGGGTCTGCATCTATGATGACCCACCAACGCCATTATTTCTACAAGGACTGCAGTGGGTCTGCACCTCTGGTGGCCCACCAATACCACAATCTCTACCAGGACTCCAGTGGGTCTGCTCTGTGATGACCTACCTACCAATATTCTTCCAAACTTCGAATGACTCTGCTGTGGGCTTGCTCTGTTGTGGCCCATTACCTGTCTGCATGTCGAGAGTCAGCATTGTCTTTCCGTTGGAAGGTCAACACTACTTCTTCAAGACTGCATGGAAATCCACTACTTCTATGTGCATTTTCTTTTACTGCTTGGACTTTGAGAAAAACTCTGCATTTTTACTGTGATGAACAATGTGGACTGTCTTTATGGACTGTGAGAAATTTTGATCTTTTGACCAACATAATATTAATAAGTGTGTGCATTTTATATCTTTGTTACTGTAATTGTGAAAAATTTTTGTCAAATCTGTATTGGCCAGTGCCCAACACCATTTGTAAAAATTTTTGTGGGGAGCATGGGGGCTATGTAAGTAGGCTGTTTATGTTTTCTCTATGTAAGTAGGCTGTTTATGTTTTCTCTATGTAAGTAGGCTGTTTATGTTTTCTCTATGTAAGTAGGCTGTTTAGGTTTTCTCTATGTAAGTAGGCTGTTTAGGTTTTTTATTGGTAACGCCACCTCTGTATGACAATCACTGGCTGTGCTGTGGGCAGTCTGTGTCTGCTTTGCATTGTTGTAATACTCGCCATTGTAGTGTTAGGCAGCTGGCTGTGAACAGCGCGTAGCGTTGCGCAGTTGGAGGTGAGCCGCCAGCAGTGGTGGATGTGGGGAGAGAGATGGCGGAGGTTTGCAATTTGTCATGAACTGATATATATATTATGACTTGTGATGATATTAAGGTAAATACATTGTTTGTTCTCTATTAATATCTTTCATTTGCTAACTATCCCTATCAGCAGTTAGTGCCTTTAGTAGTTTGAATCTTTTATTTAGCCGGCAGTAGTGGCGCTTGCTGTATTGCAGTAGCTTGAGCAGCGAAGATTTTTGTGAGGTAAGTGATTTGTGAAAGGTATAGTTTAATGTTAGTCAGGGCCATTCTTTTGTAGGGAATTTTGAAAGTCAGATTGCGTTGCGCTAACAAAGTATTGTGTGTCAGGTTAAGGACAGTCGTGTATAATTGTTCGAAGGGGACGTTTCAGTGTAATTTTCATGAGCATTTTTGCTGCTTGTTTTATAGGGTGATATTACTGCCGCCACTCTCCAAAAGCAGGGTACAGTCCACCGTTTGCAGCATACATTTAGTAATTGCAACAGTCTGAGCCCTAACATTAATTCTTCACATTTGGTAAGTTCTGCGTCAACATTAACGTGCCCTGCTGTTTTTCTGCTATTCATCTGTTTAAATACTTCTCGTACATCCTCCTGTGTAACATTATCTCCTTGGTATATTTCATCATCTTGTTCTTTGTCATGGCCTGCTGTGTTAGTTCAACTTGGATATCTTTTAAAAAGTTTAAAATATCACAATAATTTTTCCCTCTAACTGAATTGTGAGTATGGTCCCACTAAATGACATGCTGTGATTTTTGTAGCTACATTATTAACATAGTTCCGGTGTCAACTTCGCTTTTTCATGTGAAACTACACGCTCGTACCACATGACGATGTCACTAGTTTCTTCCACCTCGCAGACTGTTCGCTTTTAAGTTTACAGACAGACTACACCACCCGATCATTTTCTTTCCAGTTCACTTATGCAAGCAGACAATATTAGTTCTCTAAGATCATGTTTATTTAGTGAAGTTGTTTTTAATTAAATAGTTGAATACTTACTTGCTATTCTTAAGGGAGCTTTTATGTAAAATACGTTTATATAAAAAATGGCTGTGAAGTGGTTAATTTTAAGTGTAGTGTTCTGACTTATGTAGTGTTGGTGCGAAAGGGATTGGGTTGTTAAATGTGGCGTCTGGATGCTGTCTGTAGTTGACAGCATATTACGGAGCTACGTAACCATGTTGTAATCTCTTGGTGGTGAATTAATGAATGTCCAAAAATTTACTGCACTTCTCACACCATTAACTAAGTTGCCGGTTGACTGGAATTGCTGGCGCTTGTAGAGTGGGCTCAGCTCTGTGGACCCACTTACAACAAATCCCAAGACGGCTGGCTTACTGTTCTGTATGTAAACATGATCAGTCATGACATCTTGGGTTGTCGGGTGTTCTGCCGGATATCAGCGTCGTACTTGCACGATATTTCGGTCACGTAGCTCGTAACCTTCATCAGGTGCGACCTGAGACTGCTCCTCGAGTGGACCAGGTACCAGCTAAGCAGAGCCTGGGATCCGGCTCTGGAATTGTTAAAGGAGCAACGGGGCCAGCTGCAATACTACACAAGCAGAAGAACCAGAGACCTGGAGATGGAAAACGAGCCCCTGACGGACTGCCAGGCGCACCAGACTGAAGATGGAACACCCAGAAGTAGGACTGGTGGGTGCGGACCGCAGAGGGAACATCCAGAGCCGCAGCGGACGAAAAACGGAGCGGCAACGCTCCAACAGGTCGTGGTGAGCGGGAGCGGACCGCAGGGGGAACGCTTGGTACCCCAGACCGTAGATAAAACCCCCAGAAGCGGGTTTGGTGGGCGCGGACCGCAGAGGGAACACTTAGAACCGCAGCGGACGGAAAACGGAGCAGCAACGCTCCAGCAGGTCGCAGGGAATGGACGCGGACCACAGAGGAAGTGCCTGCAGCCGTTGGTGGAGGGGGAAGGCCATAGGCATAAATACTGTACCAGGTCGACTCGAGGAGCAGTCTCAGGTCGCACCTGATGAAGGTTACAAGCTACGTGACCGAAATATCGTGCAAGTACGACCTTGATTTCCGGCAGAACACCCGACAACCCAAGATGTCATTAGATCGCCGGGAAAGCCTGAAGAGTTACATGATCAGTCATGTTCCATAGGACTAATCATGTTTAAATTTGGAACAGTAAACTGCTGTAATCCATTGCTTGAATTGTGTTGAAATATGTGAAGTTCCGTAAAACATAGATAATCTCCTGGGTGTCCATAGTTAAAGTTCCACTTTCAAAACGCTATAGAAAGCGAGCCACTAATTAGAATGACCTCACGTCTACTGTACTTAGACGTGCTTCAAACATTTAATATTGATTCTTCACTCAAGTTATTTAACAATATAGATTAATTTTATTCCCTGAGTATGGTATTTTTAACAATCTGCGATTTTTCCATTTCTTGCAAGGCGGATACTATTAGTCCCACATAAGAAATGATTGGTAGTTTTTGGTACGAAATTTAACGCAGTTTAATTTTGTAGTGAGAATGTGGTGTCACCGCCAGACACCACACTTGCTAGGTGGTTGCCTTTAAATCGGCCGCGGTTCGTTAGTATACGTCGGACCCGCGTGTCGCCACTATCAGTGATTGCAGACCGAGCGCCGCCACACGGCAGGTCTAGAGAGACTTCCTAGCACTCGCCCCAGTTATACAACCGACTTTGCTAGCGATGGTTCACTGACAAGATACGCTCTCATTTGCCGAGACGATAGTTAGCATAGCCTTCAGCTACATCATTTGCAACGACCTAGCAAAGCGCAATTACCAGTTACTATTGATACTGTGAGTAATGCACCGTCAAGAGCGACGTTCAGCATTAATGGATTAAAGTTAAGCATTCCACCAGCTACGTCCGTTTTCTCTATATTCTAATTTCCTTGTCCTGTTCCAGACCTCACGCCAGCCTGCGTGAGCTAAAACGCGTGCCTTTCGGCTTCCTCTAGTAACACGGTGTTGCCTCTCCTGCCAACCCACAACAGAGAAACATTATCAGATGGTTCAAATGGCTCTGAGCACTATGGGACTTAACTTCTGAGGTCATCAGTCCCATAGAACTTAGTACTACTTAAACCTAACTAACCTAAGGACATCACATACATCCATGCCCGAGGCAGGATTCGAATCTCCGACCGTAGCTGTCGCGCGGTTCCAGACTGAAGCGCCTAGAACCGCTCGGCCACTACGGCCGGCGAAACATTATCCATTATCGCTAGGTGCCGTGGTATTCAAGATATTCAAGAAAAACATGAAAACGTTATCTTTAAAAGTCTTCTCCCTCCCTTCTCCCACCCGACTACCACCCACGCTCAGACCCCACCAGTCAGCTATGTTGTTCCTAATACTCTCTCCTACCACTGTGCAAAAATTTGTGACTATACGGATTTTTCCCTAATTTTCCTTCGTTGCCTGGACTGTATACTCTTCGTTGCGCCATGAGTACTGTACCTGCCTCGGAACCTATCAATCAGGTCTAACCCAGATCGTGTTAATATTCTTTCTTGGATAAAAATTTTGCTTAAAATGGGGTTGTTTTCAAAGTATTTTGACTGAAGTCGTAACAGTTACGTATTCAGTTCCTTAGAAAGAGAAGTAGAAGCTGTTTAGTGATGCTCTTCTATGGGTCAAAGAAACCCGTGACCATTCGTGCTGAACTCCTTTCTGTGTGGTTCAAATTGTTCAAATCGCTCTGAGCACTATGGGACTTAACATCTGTGGTCATCAGTCCCCTAGAACTTAGAACTACTTGAACCTAACTAACCTAAGGCCATCACTCACATCCGTGCCCGAGGCAGGATTCGAACCTGCGACCGTAGTGTGTTCGGTACTGAATGTTATTCGACATTGGTAAGGGTGAGAGTGTGAGAGAGTGCTTTGTACACAGTCATCTTCATAAACTGAATGCCCTATTCTAACATTACAGAGTGAGGTGGTGCAGTCGTTAGCAAAATTGATTCGCATTCGGGAGGACGACTGTTCAACTCCCCAGCCAACCCTCGACATTTCAGTTCTCCGTGATTTTCTCAAATGGCCCCAGGCAAATGCCGGGATGGTTGCTTTGTAGGGCACATTCAGGTTCTTTCCCAGTTCTTTTGTAATCCGTCTCGAGCAACCTCCCTGTCAACGGAAAGTAGGTTACAGTACGCTTGTTCGCCCACTGCTTGAATACTGCTCAGCAGTGTGGGACCCGTACCAGATAGGGTTGATAGAAGAGATAGAGAATATCCAACGGAGAGCAGCGCGCTTCGTTACAGGATCATTTAGTAATCGCGAAAGCGTTACGGAAATGATAGATAAACTCCAGTGGAAGACTCTGCAGGAGAGACGCTCAGTAGCTCGGTACGGGCTTTTGTTAAAGTTTCGAGAACATACCTTCATCTAAGAGTCAAGCAGTATATTGCTCCCTCCTACATATATCTCGCGAAGAGACCATGAGGATAAAATCAGAGAGATTAGAGCCCACACAGAAGCACACCGACAATCCTCCTTTCCACGAACAATACGAGACTGGAATAGAAGGGAGAACCGATAGAGGTACTCAAGGTACCCTCCGCCAAACACCGCCAGGTGGCTTGCGGAGTATGGATGTAGATGTAGATGTACATGTAGACGTTCAACTCTAATCTTCCTTTCTTCTTCCTACTGTTCTTAGTGTTCTATCAACGAACTGAACTCTCCTACGTAGCCTTAAAAATTACTACAGCAGGTATTTATGCGAGTTCACTGATGCCGACTGACATTGATGTAGTAGAGTATTCCATTTTCTTGTTTTGTGATGTGCAAGGCAGTACCCTCCGCCATACACTAATGTAGCCTAATGTAACCAGTTCGCGCCGCTGACGCCGCAGGGAGACGTGGAGCGGGCCCGCACAGTAGTTGGTGCTGCGCGGCAGGTCACCCGATATTTCTCCATTAGCGGCAGTTTTTCGGCCGCTGACGTGACGTCACGCTGCCGTCCATTGCAGTGCGCCCTCCCACGGGCCGTTTACAGCTGCGGCCATGGGCGGGAGGACGGCAGCGGACGCTGTGCAGCTGACGGCGGGCGGCGGACCTCCAGTTCCCCAGTAAGGACATACACGGGCTGACTGGTTGGGCGCCTCCATTCGTCCTAATATCGTAATGTAGTAGGCTCTCGCAGAAGGAGTTCGTTTGCAAAAAAGGGTGGCAGACTGCAGCAAATAGTTCTGTATCACTGAAATAGAGCGAAGCGCATTCCAGTGTGTAACATGTATAATACATGAGATCCACAGAATTACTGAGCCATAGCTCTCACGTCCGTCTGTTGGAGGATCGTAGAGCATATAGCAAGATCATACATTATGATAGGTGATTTGTTTATACACAACATCTTGCAAACATTACACCGAGACGACAAAGCTCATGAGATACCTCCTAATACTGTGACGGAACTCCTTTCAACGGCATAGTGCGATATTATCCACTCGTGGTCTGGGGTTAGAGTCTCCGAATAACAATCAAAACTTTATCAGTTCCGGGTTCGAAAACCGCCGCTGTTTAAATTTTGCCGACCGAAGACTTCCGGCATAAGAAGTCACTCTCAATCTTCCAAAGGACTTATTAAAGAGGACGGTGGAGCGGACAGATGTTCACGGCACTCTTGTCCTTGGGGTCGAAAATTTCCTCTGAAAACGGAATAATATGCAATGATCAACAGAATGTGAATGCAGAAGGCATCTAACGTGTATTAACAGGACATGGGGCCTGAAATGGAAAAAAGTGTCACAATGATCTCTACATCGGCTTAGAACTACTTAAATCTAACTAACCTAAGGACATCACACACATCCATGCCCGAGGCAGGATTCGAACTTGCGACCGTAGCGGTAGCGCGATTCCAGACAGAAGCGCCTAGAAACGCTCAGCCATTCCGGCGGGCCGGCTCCCCAATTCCGATCTGCAAGAGGACTACCAAGGGCCACGTGACTATGAGGAAAAGATTGAGAAACCTACGAAAGGATGATGTTCTATGAGTGGGGGCGTGGAATGTAAGAAGCCTGAACGTGGTACGGACGCTAGAAGATCTGAAAAGGGAAATGTAGAGGCTCGGTCTAGAGACAGAATGGGCCAGTGAAGTGAAATGGAAAGAAAACAAGGATTTCTGTCCAGATGAATATGGGTTAATATCAATAGCAGCATAAAATTGTGTAATGGGAGTAGGATTCGTTATGAATGAGAATGTGTTAATGTCAACAGTTTAGTGATACAGTTGTTCTTATCTGGATCGACGGCAAACCAACTTCGACAACGATGGTTCACCTATACATGCCAACGAAGGAAGCTGAAGATGAAGAGATAGAGAGAAACTACACTCCTGGAAATGGAAAAAAGAACACATTGACACCGGTGTGTCAGACCCACCATACTTGCTCCGGACACTGCGAGAGGGCTGTACAAGCAATTATCACACGCACGGCACAGCAGACACACCAGGAACCGCGGTGTTGGCCGTCGAATGGCGCTAGCTGCGCAGCATTTGTGCACCGCCGCCGTTAGTGTCAGCCAGTTTGCCGTGGCATACGGAGCTCCATCGCAGTCTTTAACACTGGTAGCATGCCGCGACAGCGTGGACGTGAACCGTATGTGCAGTTGACGGACTTTGAGCGATGGCGTATAGTGAGCATGCGGGAGGCCGGGTGGACGTACCGCCGAATTGCTCAACACGTGGGGCGTGAGGTCTCCACAGTACATCGATGTTGTCGCCAGTGGTCGGCGGAAGGTGCACGTGCCCGTCGACCTGGGACCGGACTGCAGCGACGCACGGATGCACGCCAAGACCGTAGGATCCTACGCAGTGCCGTAGGGGACCGCACCGCCACTTCCCAGCAAATTAGGGACACTGTTGCTCCTGGGGTATCGGCGAGGACCATTCGCAACCGTCTCCATGAAGCTGGGCTACGGTCCCGTACACCGTTAGGCCGTCTTCCGCTCACGCCCCAACATCGTGCAGCCCGCCTCCTGTGGTGTCGCGACAGGCGTGAATGGAGGGACGAATGGAGACGTGTCGTCTTCAGCGATGAGAGTCGCTTGCCTTGGTGCCAATGATGGTCGTATGCGTGTTTGGCGCCGTGCAGGTGAGCGCCACAATCAGGACTGCATAG
This sequence comes from Schistocerca americana, assembly GCF_021461395.2. Classification (NCBI taxonomy): domain Eukaryota; kingdom Metazoa; phylum Arthropoda; class Insecta; order Orthoptera; family Acrididae; genus Schistocerca; species Schistocerca americana. The sequence goes on along the minus strand of NC_060121.1, from coordinate 763,498,715 downwards.
GACCGAGGCACACAGGGCCAACACCCGGCATCATGGTGTGGGGAGCGATCTCCTACACTGACCGTACACCACTGGTGATCGTCGAGGGGACACTGAATAGTGCACGGTACATCCAAACCGTCGTCGAACCCATCGTTCTACCATTCCTAGACCGGCAAGGGAACTTGCTGTTCCAACAGGACAATGCACGTCCGCATGTATCCCGTGCCACCCAACGTGCTCTAGAAGGTGTAAGTCAACTACCCTGGCCAGCAAGATCTCCGGATCTGTACCCCATTGAGCATGTTTGGGACTGGATGAAGCGTCGTCTCACGCGGTCTGCACGTCCAGCACGAACGCTGGTCCAACTGAGGCGCAAGGTGGAAATGGCATGGCAAGCCGTTCCACAGGACTACATCCAGCATCTCTACGATCGTCTCCATGGGAGAATAGCAGCCTGCATTGCTGCGAAAGGTGGATATACACTGTACTAGTGCCGACATTGTGCATGCTCTGTTGCCTGTGTCTATGTGCCTGTGGGTCTGTCAGTGTGATCATGTGATGTATCTGACCCCAGGAATGTGTCAATAAAGTTTCCCCTTCCTGGGACAATGAATTCACGGTGTTCTTATTTCAATTTCCAGGAGTGTATATGAGGATAATGAAGGGGTAATACAGTATGTAAAGGGAGATGAAAATCTAATAATCATCTCTGGCTGGAATTCAGTTGTAGGGAAAGAGTAGCAGAAAAGGTTACAGGAGAATATGAGTTCCAAACAAGGACTGAGAGAGGAGAATGATTAATGGCGCTCTGCAACAAATTTCAGCTATGAATAGCGAATATTCAAGAATCACTTGCAAAAGACCAGGTGACATGTGAAGATTTTAGCTAGATTACATCATGGTCAGGCAGAGATTTCCAAATGAGACAATTGATTGTAAGGAGTACACAGGAACAGATAAAGACTCAGGTCAAAACATAGTAGTGATGAAGGGTAGGCTGAAGCTTAAAAGATTAGTCAGGAAGAATCAATACGGAAAGAAGTGGGATAAGGAAGTACCGAGGAATGACGAGATACGCCTGAAATTCTCTAAGACTATAGATAAAGCAGTATGGAATAGCTGTATAGGCAGTACACTTGAAGAGGAATTGACATTTCTAAAAAGGGCAGTCACAGAAGTTGGAAAGAAAAGCGTAGGTACAAAGAAGCATACTGCAAAGACATACTTGCAAAAGGCTAGGTGATACGTGAGTATTCTAATTAGATTACATCATGGTCGGGCAGAGACTCCCAAATCAGATAACTGATTTAAGAAGAACAGAATAAATACTTGATTTGATGAATTAAGGAGGAAGTACAAAAATGTTCAGGGAAATTCAGGCATAAAGAAATACAGGCTGCCTGGGGTGGCCGAGCGGTTCTAGGCGCTACGGTCTGGAACCGTGCGACGATACGGTCGCAGGTTCGAATCCTGCCTCGGGCATGGATGTGTGTGCTGTCCTTAGGTTAGTTAGGTTTAAGTAGTTCTAAGACCTCAGCAGGTAAGTCCCATAGTGCTCAGAGCCATTTGAACCAATAAAGAAATACAAGTCGCTCAGGAACGAAATAAATGGGAAGTGCAGGAAAGCTAAGACGAAATGGGCGCGTGAAAAATATAAGGAAATCGAAAAAGAAATGATTATAGGAAAGACTGACTCAGCATATAGGAAAGTCAAAACCACTTTCAGCGAAATTAAAAGCAAGGTGGTAACATTATGAGTCCAATGGAAATTCCACAGTTAAATGCAGAGCAGAGAGCGCATAGGCGGATAGGGTACATTCAAGGTCTCTATGATGGGAAAGATTTTTCTGATATGATAGAAAATATTTACAAAAGATAGGGGATGCACTATCAGAATCAAACTTTAAGAGAGCTTAGAAAGACTTACGATCAAATAAGGACGAAGGGATAGATATCATTCCATAAGAATTTCTAAAATCATAGAGGGAAGTGGCAACTAAACAGCTATTCACTTCGGTGTGTCGGATGTGTTAGTCTGGCGATATACCATCATCCACACAATTCCAATCACTCCAAGAGCTGACAAGTGGGAGGACTGTGGCTCAATCAGCTTCACATCTCACGCATCCAAGTTGCTAATGGTAATAATATACAGAAGAATGGGAAAAAAATTGCAGATTTGTTAGATGACGATCAGTTTGGCTTTGAGGAAGGTAATGGCGGTCGAGAGACAGCTCTGACGTTGCGGTTGATAGTGGAAGCAAGACTAAAAAGAATCAAAACACGTTTATAGGATTTGACAACCTGGAGAAAACACTCAACCATGTAAAGTGATGCAATATGTCCGAAATAGCGTGAAAAATAATGGGAAAGCTGTAGGAATAGACGGATAACATCAAACGTTTACAAGAGCTAAGAGGGAATAATAAGGGTGAAAGACCAAGAACGAAATGCTCGAATTAAAAAGGATGTAAGACAGGAGTATAGACTTTTGCCCCTACTATTCAATCTGTGCATCAAAGAAACAATGATGGAAATAAAAGAAAGGTACAACAATGGAATCAAAATACAAAGTGGAAGGATATTAATGATAAGATTCGCTGATGACACTGCTATCCTCAGTGATAATGAAGATTAATGAGTGGATATGCTGAGTGGACGGGTCTGATGTGTACAGCATATGGGTTGAGAATAAATCGAAGAAAAACGAAACTAAGGACAAGAGGCAGAAATGAGACCACCGAGAATCTTAACACCAGGATTGATGATCACAAAGTAGATGAAGTTAAGGAATTCTGCTACTTAGGCGGTTAAGTAATGAATGACAGACGGAGCAAGAAGGACATCAAAAACAGACTAGCATCGGCAAAAAGGACATTCCTGGCCAAGAGAAGTCTACTAGTTCAAACATAGGCCTTAATTTGAGGAAGACATTTCTGACAATGAACGTTTGAAGCACAGCAATGTATGGTACTGATACAAGGACTGTGGGAAAACCGGAACAGAATCGAAGCATCTGAGGAGTGATGCTCAAACGAAAGTTTAAAATTACACGTGCCAACAAGGTTAGGACTGAGGAGGTTCTGCACAGAAGAGGAGAGGAAAGGGGTAGATTGAAAATGTTGATATGGAGAAGGGACGAGATAATAGGACATCTGTTAAAATATGAGGAATCTGTAGATGGCAAAATTTGTAGAAGGCAGAGATAGGAATACATTCAGCAAATAATTGAGAATGTAGGTTTCAAGTGCTACTCAGAGACGAAGAGGTTGGCACAGGAGAAGAATTTGCGGCGGGTCCCATCAAACCAATCAGAAGACCGATGACTCAAAAAAATGGTGGCTTCTCGACGTGGCATGGACTCAACATGTCGTTGAAAATTTCCTGTAGAAATACGGAGTCTTACCGTCTCTACAGCTATCCATAAATACAAGAGTGTTGTTGTTCACTATTTTGTACACGAACTGAGCCCTCGTTTATGTCCCACATGCTTTCGATGGGATTCATGTCAGGCGATCTGGGTGGCCAAATCATTCGCTCGAATTATCCAATATGTTCTTCAAACCTATTGTGAACAATTGTGGCCTGGTGACATGGCATATTGTTGTTTGGGAACATGAAGTCCATGAATGGCTGAAAATGGCCTGCAAGTAGCCGTACACAATCAGTTCCAGTCAATGATCGGTTTCACTACCACCAGAGGACACGGTCCATTCCATAGAAACAGAGCCCACAACATTATGGAGCCACCACCAGATTGTACAGTGCATTGTTGGCAACTAGGGCTCATGGCTTCGTGGAGTCTGCACAACACTGGAACTCTACCATCAGCTCGTACCAACTGAAATCGGGACTGATCTGACCAGGCCACGAGTTTTCAGTCGTCTAGGGTGACCGACATGGTCACGAGACCAACAGGTTCGCTGCAGACGATGCCGTGCTATTAGCAAAGGCACTCGCTTCGATCATCAGCTACCGTAGCCCATTAACAAAATATTTCGCCTCCTTGTCCTAACGGATAAGTTCATCGTAAATCCCACATCGATTTCCGCGGCTATTTAAAGCAGTGGTGCTTGTTATCCAGCGATGTTCGCTCTACACAAACGCCATTTGTTATTGTCGGCACACTCTTGACACTATGGATTTCGGAATATTGAATTTCCTAGCAATTTCTGAAATGGAATGTCCCACGTTGGAAACTAATCGCATGTGTGCTATCGTGGGACCCTTGACTGATATACAAGTTAGGATGCTGAATCCTGACGTTTTGCAAATCATACCCAAGTGAATTTGTATTGAATCTGCACAAGGTGTGTAATGCTATCTTATAATGGCTCTGATATATATCCTACATGGGGCGGCTAGCCTCTCGTATAATTTATCGAAATTACCCTCCAAAACTCATGATGGGAAAGGGGTCTGGTGAGTGTGACCATTTAACAGATAAATAGTAGTAGGGTGAAAGGAGTATAAACGTACTTTTGATATCAAATATGCAAATTAATTACTTGATCAATTAATTCCCCACGCCTCCTGATAACACCACGTGTTTTTCCCGGCCAGCACATGCGCCCATCTCCACCCTTCTGGTAAATACACACGCCTTGCCTACCTTTTAACCCTCCTCCTGCCCTCACCTGATGTCCCCCACCTAGGCAAATTTCGGGAATTCAAGTTTATTGGCGGAAATATCAAATTTTGTGTGTTCACTTTGAGGTTCGGAGACCAACTGACCTTGTTCACAACACCACTAGTAGAGGATGCTGTTGGCCCTCCACGTTTCTCTCTCCCCCACCCCCCTCTCTCCCACCACTTGTGGTGGGGCTACAGTCTGTGCTGAGCTGCTGGACCGGACAGACATACGTCTTTATTTTCTATGATGTGTTCAATGGACGAGATATCTGTGTGGGACAAGAAACACTTTAACAGCTGTATTAGCGTAATCATGTAGCTGAGGACTGTGGAAGGGTTGGAAGATTAAAGACTCGGTATCAGCACTCAGTTGTGGAAACAACCACTACTGCAGCATATCGAGATAAGAGGTAGTCGTCACAGTCAACACAGCCCCTACAGCTCCGTCTGTGAGACTGCACAGAAAACGTTAACCATACGCAAGTCTCATTCATGCACCACGGTTTCATTAGAATGTTCACTGTTTCACATTCTAACATTGTGGCGATTAACATTTCGAGATAAATGGAAGGTTGCTTTGTCACTGAATATCAGCTTGGAGGCGAAATCTTCATCCTCAAGTAGTTCCTGAATTGTGACGAAAAAATCAAAATTCCGACAGTAATCTTCCGGTTTTGATTATTGCGTAAGCTGGAAACAGCACGGTTTGAAATGTAACTGGTATTCCAAAATTTTCCACACAGTTCGCTGCAGAATTCCAAGTACGTGGCTTGTAAGGCTGGCACAAGTGATCAGTACTTTCCTGTTTACACAGACAACCAGTGTCCCTAAATTGTCCACACTAACGCACAGTGCTCTGTTTACATGGCAGTTCTTTCCCAAAATTCATTCTGAATGCACGCTGCAGTGTTATACCAGATAAACATCTCGCATACTCCTAAGAAACTTCACTCGTAAAAGCAACTGGTGGGCACAATGGAATCTCGGTTCTATTCATGCATCGGGCCTATTTGTACATGTAACACTTTCGAAAACACAGAACTCTGAAAACGAACGAATCATTTATAATAGCACTGCACACTAAAAAATTATCAGTCAGGATCAGGTAACGACTCTGTTATCCAAAGGAAACTATCTGAGTTAGATGGTTGTAAGGAAATGCAGAAAGGCTTCCAAGAAATTTCCGATGGGTCTAATGAATCTCAGCTCTTTTCAATTGGGATAAACGTAGGGTACGGTCTCAGGTTCGAATCCTGCCTCGGGCATGGATGTGTGTGATGTCTTCAGGTTAGTTAGGTTCAAGTAGTTCTAAATTCTAGGGAACTGATGACCTCAGGAGTTAAGACCCATAGTGTTCAGAGCCATTTGACCAAATGTAGGGTAACGCCTGTAAAAAAATCCCTAAGCATCTCATTGTAATATTAGTGGTAAACATCTTCAGTGAGCCACATAGTATTAGTATTTAGAAGCAATAAATGATAACAAGCGATATGAAATGGAACGATGCCCTAAAATCAGTGTTACCGAATGGGACTGGAGGTCATGGATTTATAGGAACATACCTATCAAAATACTCTGCATCTATATAGTATAATGTGCCTCTTCAATGCCGTATTATCAATGACGTTAGCCATCATTTTCAAGTGAGCTGCATCGAAGACACATCTACATATGAAAATATGGTGTTTAATCTAGCTTCTTATCTTCAAGTTGGCTTCATTGTCTTCTTTGCAGGCATGTTAACGTCCGCTGGTTTTCGTCTAGTGTGGAGGAAATTAACTAATGAAAATGAATCTCTCGATATACTCAGTGCAGTACAGTGTCTAAAGTGTTTAACGCTTTTGTTCTGCAGCATTTCTCATAATAGGGCAGCTCAATGTTACAATCAAACAAATAACACTTGTGAGTTCTGCAGCATCACACAAGGACTCTAATCTAATTTACGCCCAATTCTCGGCAAATCTGTACATAAAGAAGAAGAACAGAGATACTATACAAGTCATAGAGTTTTCATCTTTGTCAGAGAAAATCGCTGGGACGTATTTACCTCAATTAAGGAAGCTAAATTTACAAAATTTTGAATTAAAACAACATTTTTTAAATACATGAAATATAATATATTTGGGATGAACCAACTGATTCTATGGACACAGATTTTTAAATGAATTTTGCATCATGTAAATGAGAATATCGATACCCGATTGCGGACATGGTTTGTTGGAGAAGGCGAGTATGGTGTTGGTGTTTCAAATGCGTTCATGCACAATTTGTGTTGTTTGGCCTACATATGATTTGCTTCATTCACAAGAAATCTTGTAAACACCTGATTTACGCAGACCCAGGTCGTCTTTAATGGATCCCACCAGAGATGAAATTTTGGAAGGATGGCGAAAGATGACTATCACTTGATACTTTCCCAATATTCTGCCTATCTGTGAAGAAATATTCCCAATAAACAGTAGATAAGCTGTCGACCTAAAGGTCGAGCATTGTATTTCCACAGAATTCGTGAATCCATGAATCCATGAATTACAACGACACAAAAATTTTGGCCCATACATCAAACTTTTGGAGCTCGATTATCAATGAATTGGTGGAAATAAGACTGTATGACAAGGAGACTCCCATCAATCGAGATAGCGGTTGTCAGCCAAACTCTGCTTGGAATACTTTTATAGGGAAACTTCGTAGTCGACGTAGTTATCTGCATAACGATGAAAATAGACCTGATATCGATTGATTGTATGACAACGAGACTCTCATCAATCGAGATAGCGGTGGTCAGCTGAACTCTGCTTGGAATCCTGTTATAGAGAAACTTCGTAGTCGATGTAGTTATCTGCATAATGATGAAAATCGACCTGATATCGATTGATTGTATGACAACGAGACTCTCATCAATCGAGATAGCAGTTATCAGCTAAACTGTGCTTGGAATCCTGTTATAGAGAAACTTCGTAGTCGACGTAGTTATCTACATAAAGATGAAAATCGACCTGATATCAATACGGCAAGCTTCCACCGTGGAGGGCGCGAGGCGCAGCGCACGGAGTTGTTATGAACGCGTACGCTGAGCAGCGCATGCGCAATGTCAACTCAGTATGGCTTTAAATAGCAGAGCTCAGTTCGTACTCGCGGCAGCCATCCCACCCCGCATTACCCCATCCTCCATGATGATTGACCCTTTTCTGACAACTTCAGTAAGGCTAATCACTTTGCTTCCGACCTCTCTGAGATCTTCTCCATTCATGACGATCCCCATTTTGATTACTCCCTCTTCCCCACCGTCCTTGACCGCACTGACACCTCTGCCCCCCGCTCGCCCCTAGCTTCCAGTACTTGGATCGGTTACCCGCCTCAGACATCAACACTCCCATCACTGCACAAGACATCACACTCGCCCTCTGCTCCAAACGCAACACCGCCCCTGGTCATGATGGCGTCACCTACTGCCACCTCAAGGAATTCCCCCCTCCCCCATCCTTCCTGTGTGTCCTTGCTATCCTGTACTATGTCCTCCTCTCCACTGGATTTTACCCCTACCTGTGGAAGACTTCCCATGTCCTGCTATTCCCTAAACCTAACAAACCCCCCTCTAAAACCTCTTCCTATCGTCCCATCTGCCTCACCTCCATGTTCAGTAAGCTCTTCGAGGCCATCCTCTCTCACCGTATTCACCGCCACCTTAACTGGCACCACCTCCTTCCCCTTACCCAATGTGGCTTCCGGCCTTCCTTCTCCGCCGACGACCAGCTCCTTAACCTTACCGATTTTTTTCCCACCCAACTTAACTCCCGTAGCTCCAGTACCTTTGCTTCCCTTGATCTCCAGAACGTCTATGACTGTGTCTGGCATCCCGGGCTCCTCTTCAAACTCCAGACCTATGCTCTCCCCATCAACTTCGTCCGTGTCGTTGCTTCCTTCCTCTCCCATCGTCCCTCCTATGTGACTATCCACAATTCCAACTCCCGTAGTTTCTATCCCTCTGCCAGCGTGCCCCAAGGTTCTGTCCTTTCCCCTCTATCTCCTGTACACTGCTGGTATGCCCAAACCTCCCCCACCTGTTCATCTTCTCCAGTTTGCTGATGACACCGCCTTCCTAGCCCTTTATCCTACACTTCAACCGTCCAAACGTACCGTCCAAACCCACCTTGACCATTTCACCACTTGGTGCAACCAGTGGTTCCTTCGTATCAATCCCCCCAAGACCTAGGCGATCATCATAGGCCGCACCACCTGCTCCTTCCGCCTCCATGATTTCTACCTCACCATTTATGGCCGTCCTATCCACCTCACTCCTACCTTCAAATAACTTGGCCTCACACTCGACCACCGCCTCACCTGGATTCCCCATCTCCTCACCATCCAAAACAATGTTCACAACCACCTCCGCCTCCTGAAATTCCTGTCTGGCTGGACGTGGGGTCTGCATCCTTCCACCATCCTTCACACCTACAAATCCTTGATCCGCCCCATCCTCTGTTATGCCAGCATAGCCTGGATTTCCGCCCCTCCCCAGTTCTATAAACCCCTCCAAATCCTTGAATGCCATGCGCTCTGCCTTGCCTTTCGCATCTGCCTTCCGTCCCCCACGCGCATCCTCTACGACCTCATCCCCTTCCCCCACCTTCTCCTTTTCCTTGAATGCATCCACACACTATATATTATCTGCCCCCTGGTGTCTCCCACCTTCTAAACCCACAACAAGCTGCCGCGCCTTTATCATTGTGTCCCACCCTCTCTCCATCTCCACACCCTCCTACTCCTTTTGCAACACAACTTCCACCATCTACCCCTCCCGGATGATGAACTTCGCCCTACATCTACCCTTCCTACCAACTCTAACCCTATCTTGCTGCCCCCTCCTCAGGGCTCCCTCTCCTCCCCCTCCCTCCTCATGAGCGGCTTCTCCCTCCTACTCCCCCTCCCTCTCTTGTGCCCCGTTTCAGTGTCTCTGCACTCCCTCCTGCCTTGTCTTCCCTCTTCATCTCCCACCCCACGTGTCTCCTGCCTCTTCGTGTACCTGCTGACGCCCCTCCGCTCTTCATCCCGCCGCTTCCCCTGCTGCACCTTGCTCTCTCCTCCTTTTTCATCCTGTCTGACCTTACCCTCGGCAGGTCCCACCTGGCAGTTTTATTCTTCATCATGTGTGCTCAAAGTGGGTTTTAAATGTGTTATTCTGGAGTGTTTTTAATACTGTGGCCGACTTTTAACCTGTGCATGTCCATTCAGTGTCTTCTCTGTGTTTTAAGAATCGCTAACTGTGTTTTTTTTTTTACTTTCTGGTGACTTTTTTAACTGTCCTCCATGAACGTCTCCATGCCAGTCTATTTTTACCTCCATTTTCTCCATTATTCTGTTTTAAGTTCCCCTTTTTTATCGCCTTATGTGTGTAACATTTTATTCTTATTTTAAGTTGTCACGTCACTCAGCTGAAGAGCGGCGGATTGTGCCGCCGACAGCCCTCCCCTGCCCATATTGGGCATGGGAATGAAATCACAACAAAGGAAAAAAAACTCGTACTCACCAGTACTACTACAGTGGCACTCACCTGAAGATGGCCAGAAGACTCTGTGCCAAAATATAATGGCAGGACGTTAGTGACATCCTGCAATTCTCCCATGTTTTTATGGAACTATAGCTACTGTTCCTCCCCACACCAAATGTGATAGTGAAACCATACAGGTTGCATCAGTGAGTTATGCAGTTTTAACGTTAGGATTGTTGCTCAATAGTTTTGACAGCCCACAGACTGCCTGTCATTTTAAACTAAGGGGGGGGGGGGGGGGGTTAAGGGGATTTTTCTCACCAGCTTCAAATTGCGGTAACTGGAGTAGAAGGGGGCTTGTGTAAACTGTAATGTCTTAAAGGGGGGAGGGTTGTGTAAGCACAGCTCAACTTGGGTTAAATGTGGGCCTCAGAGGAAAGAGGAGAACAATTTAGTTAACAACAGGCAGAATGGAATTCTTCATATAGAATCAGTGACATGACTGCTATAAATAGCCCTACAGGTCTCTATAGGACTAGGAGTTTTCTAGCAGGCTCATTAGTTCCATTTGTCCTAGCAGCTTGGACTAAGGCATCACAGATCTGTACTAGTGTTCAGCGTCAGTCATCTCGGATTCTATAATTAGCATAAGTGATGTATATGCGCCAGCATGACTTGCACCATTTTGGATTGTTTAATTTCTCACTTTTTCGCACTTAGGACAACAGCCCTCCTTCCACAGTGACGTCACAGGAGTGGGGGGGAAAACGGACCAAAATTTGACTTTCCCACCAAAATTTGAATACACCTCCATTTTATACATGGCGTAACTAGCCTTCGTCAGTGGCATGGAGGAAGGGGGGCGGGAATATGATAACTCATCGATGATGTCATATGTATGCTACTTTGTCTTGGAATTGTCTGTCTGTCTCTATACTATAAAAGTCTACCTGTCTTCCCTAGACATTTCCTCGATAAAAAAAATAAGTTTCCAATGTGCCCCAGCATTTTGAACTTCTTTGTGTAGCAAAACCCAGTGTTTGTTCTGGAATTTTTCAGTCTCAAAACACTACATAACAGTAGACACACATGTCGTGTCTCATCGAAAAACTATTCCATCTTCTAATGGAAAGCTTACTTAGATTTATTTAATCTTAAAATATTTTCCAATAACTCTACATATTAATCACCGTTCCATAAACGTTCTAGGAGACCTTAGGGTATAAGTCTGGTGACGTTAGTCGTTAGCCACAGTCGAGTTCTTGCTTGGTTCGCACATTTTGTGGCACTACAAACGTGAATGAATTACGTAATTGCATCGAGGAGACACTCATATCAGATAGTTAAAGCAATTAAAAAAAGTTGTTGAAGATTCTGAGTTTCAGTATGCTACATTATCAACGTTGGTTACTTACGTAGAGTACTTGTGTACAATAGCAAGTGGGAGTGGAGAATTTCTGGATGTTGTAGAGAGTGTTGAATTTGCTGCGAAGTAGCCTAACTGTAAAGCCCATCCGCTATAAGAACTTTTACATTTCATGTTTTATGCCGTAAATCGAGTAAAGCTGTGCTCAAACCGAATGTTGGATTGAACACTCCAGCGCTGTTCCAGGCATGGTGGTGTGCCCATAGCCTGCTCCCCCCTCTTGACAGATTTAGACAGCCAGTTAGATCAGGAGCTACATTTCATCATATAGTCTCAAATGTCGTACCACTCGACTTGTCATTTCTTCATTGTTATAGCTGAAAGGTGCCGTTAGTAATAAATAATATTGTATGACCGATCACGGATCGAACCCCAAACCTTTTTTTGTGTAGTCTGGAACGTAAATCCCTGAGCCACGAAACAATTTTGCAAAAATTATATTTATAAGTTATTTATCAAGTACAAAGTTCACGGAGTCAAAGGAACAAATACTAGCTATAGAATCCTCTACAAGAACTGAACAAAGGAAATATAGTGGCACTGTATATTATTTGTTATTTAAGTTACAAATAATTTATTGGTGAGTAATTTTGTTGGAATGATTTACTTATTCGAATAACTACCCAGACAGGAATTTATTCGAATAATGTCATGTCTGCTTATCATTGCTCTGTGTACTTACTTCCATATTGTGGTCATTGCAGTTAATATTACAAACTGTAGCTAGTCCTATTACTTTCTTTAGCTGCATGGGATTAGCCGAGCAGTCTCAGGCGCTACAGTCATGGACTGTGCGGCTGGTCCCGGCGGAGGTTCGAGTCCTCCCTCAGGCATGGGTGTGTGCTTGTGCTTAGGATAATTTAGGTTAAGTAGTGTGTAAGTTTAGGGACTGATGACCTTAGCAGTTAAGTCCCATAAGATTTCACACACATTTTGAACATTACTTTATTTGCTCAGTTTGCTCGCAAGAGCCTACAGTGTACCTGGATTGAAATGTTATCTATAAACAAAGTAAACAATTATTCGCCGGCCGCGCTGGTCTAGCGGTTCTAGGTGCTCAGTCCGGAACCGCGCGACTGCTACGGTCGGAGGTTCGAATCCTGCCTCTGGCATGGATGTGTGTGATGTCCTTAGGTTAGTTAGGTTTAAGTAGTTCTCAGTTCTAGGGGACTGATGACCACAGATGTTAAGTCCCATAGAAAAAAAAACAATTATTCAGTTGTTATGTCCATCAACATAAACCTGTTTAAGTTGTTCTGTCCAAAATATATCTCAACGTCAGTGTGGTTTTACTGGATACTGAATACAAGCATGATTTCATTCACAAAAATTTTGACTTCACTGCTAAGTCAATGATCTTCAGGAATATACAGTATTTGTTCATCATTAGATTTCGTTGTACATAATCATACTCAGGCACTGAATATCAGGTATAGAACATTCACTTTCTCCATAGGAAACATGGAAAATCGACAGCTAAAGAGCAGTTCTAACCTTTAATTTTTTCCAGTGCTTGCCAGAGGTGCTGTGTTGTGACGAAGCTGTATAGAGCCCACGATTCTGAGTCGTGTGTCAGGGCCGCGCGGCTGGTGCCCAGCACTCGGTGAGTGAGCGCCGCGTGGTACCGCGTGAAGCCGCGTTGCGCCTGCGAAGCTGATGATGGGCAGCGAGCACTGCTCATGTGCTTTCATCACGCAGTTGCAGTTCTCTCTTAGTAGACAGCAGCCGATTCCTGTAACGGAATTCAGCGCTGTGCATAGGATTCACAACGTCTCCACTGTAGTGTTTGCCACTGCTGCGAAACTGTGACGAAACGTGTTGCTGTTCTTGCTATCTTACCTGCTTCCTCTGTCATTCCTGTCTCATGTGAGTCCCACACTGAAAACTAATAATGAAGTACCAGTCGACCAAGTGTTTTTTTAAGATACTTCCTCCGTTGGTGGTATACACTTCCTGAGAATACTTCCAATAAATCTCTTCGATATCTTTCCTATTAAGAGTTCTGTATGGTCGCTCCACTTCAAATTGCGATCTCTTAGATATGTAATGGGTGCCACAATTTATTGTAATCGTCTGACAGTCGTGTACTGCAACAGTAACCATTCTTTACGTCTACTTACGCGGAATATGCTACGTTGACTTATGTTAAAGATCAATTGCTAATTGCATCACCAAGCATAGATCCTCTGCGTATCTTACTGTATTTCACTACAATTTTCTAGCTGTGTGATTTATCTGTATAGGATAGTTTCATCTGTAAACAGCCATATCGAGATTCCGACATTATGAAATTAGTAATTTCTATACACACTACTGGAAAGTTTAGGGGAACATGACTTTGGGAGTCTGCCATATTGCATTCAGCAATAACTGAGGACCGAGTATGTTGCCAAATTACACCTTAACCTTTCACAATTTAAGTACAAAGTACAAAACCATTACATTCTCGATCCTGTACATAAAAATAACCGAAATGTTCGACAGGTGTAGAAAACAAAGGGAAACAATCATTCATCCCGTCATGCTGGGCGGTTTTTATTGGAATCTGAGAGCTTCAATAACAAGTATGTCCGCTGTGAGTGTTTATCACCACCTGACAAATATGAGGCATGCTTCGTGAAAGTCTGCGGACGTACCTCTGTGGTATCCGTTCCCATTCTTTAATGAGAGAGCCCATGAGAGCTCTCGGAGAGTCTGTGATGGAACAGGAAGACTACGAACATATCTCTTGATTATTTGTCACATGTGCACGAGGGGACTTACGTCGTCTCACCATCGGTCATTCCATTACTTCGATGTCCCGGCTTCGTAAGAAATTCCTGCTGTTGCCCGCCACATACTCCCTGGCATTGTAGGAATTCAGGGCCACCACAGTACGCAACAGCCACCATATGTTCCAACAGGATATGTTCGAAGTACTGCGTGACGGTAAGGCGACCATTGACAATGACAAGATCAATATGGCTGACAACAATGAAGCCTTCCCAGAACATCACAAGACCTTGGAAATCTGTCGATTTACCGGACCACATTTGGCAGGTACTGTGCGAGGTGCCGGGATGAGAAGAGATTGTACGTCTTTAATTCAGACGAATTTTGCATGGAGAGTGAGACATGCACTCGACCCCCTCCTTATCTACCAGCTAATTAATTATGCGCACAACGGTAACGGAAGGAAATGATGGTGGACCCTGCTAGTTGGTAAAATAAGGAGTGCACACTCACAATAATTTAATAAAAATCCTAATATACTCAAAAAAGAGAACTTTATCATAACAAACAACACGAAACGCGATTCTGCCTACATCTACGAAATGATATGCGGATTAAATATTACAATGAGATTTATTATATATCAGAACATAAGTGCAGATGATTTTCGACACACACAGTAGGTTAAAGGATGAGGTATACTGAAATATTATGAGAATAAGAGTTGGTTCGAGAACAAGGGGCTCCTACTCTCTATGACGCAATAGATTGACGATAATGATTGGAGGTCCAAATAAATCAAATATTACTCTCCCGACTATATTGCAGTATCATGATTAGTAGTGAGAGCTCAAATGAGATCACATGGAGAAAGAAGTAAGATGGGGTTGCAGCAAAGTGAGCTCGCGTGCTGCTGAGGGGTTCAGTATAAAAATGATAGGTCCTACAATGCCGGAACCGCAAAATACTGTACCCGACCTGAAATCTACAGCACGTCGTCGGTAGGCAGCGTTCTGATGATGTAGGCGCCGACTTCTGCTATCCAGCAACTCTGTGTCAACCCATGACCTCGAAGGCTGTCAGAGAATTCTAAGTTCTGTCGAAAAAGTGCGACTAAGTCGCAAGACCGTCCGCCTCTGACGAAGATCAGATGATCAGATCCCGGATGCTACTGCCCGCGCAACGCAAGAGCGAAGCCAACATTGCTCAACTCTCTACTCTCCTCGAAAACTGCGAATCAGCATTCAGTGCTGATTCCAAAATTCCCCCACACTGTCTCAGAACATCACTCGCGCCAACAGTGACCGTTACCTCCAATTTCGAGCAGGGCTTTATGACGTCAACTAGCCTCAGCTTAAGTTGACCAGTCATGCCTCTGCTATTCAGCTGAGGGCACTGAACCTGCCGTTTGACCGGCTACGAAAGCAACATGCCTAGACCACTGGCCATCCGACGCCAGACAGTCGCACCCAGCAGGGCACGGTCCACAAATATTCTGAGAATCAAGAGGACAACGCTGTAAGTCAGTGCCAGGAGTCTTCGTTCCGGACGCACCAGAACGGTAAACACATAAACTGCAGCGACACTCAGACGTCTCACAGGTCGTTTCGCCCTGCATACAACAGGCGAAACTCGACGAACGTCAGTCGATCCGCCAGGCGCTTAAGCCCATTGTACGAACCCCTCAGAATTCGGGGAAGTCCAGCCCCCAACCGGAAATGCAGTGTGCCGCGTCCTCCGATGCTCGCCGCGCACAGGCCACCCAGGAAAGTAACCGAACATGCATAGGAATCAAGTGAAAAGTACTTTTTGAGCTCTCACTACAAATACTCCCATTACTATAACCTTGTTCGGTCTGTTACCACCGTGCAATGACATAGAACATCAATAAAATTGATGAACATGAGAGACTACATGCAAAAGAGCGCATGGAACCTCTCGCCTGCTCTCCATAGTTCTCCACACATGAACTCTCACCATGCATCAGAGGAAATCCGAACTCATGTGTGACTAAGACGTTTCGCCAGTTACGAAGCTGTCCGTCGACATGGTAATGGCAGAACTCAAGGCAAGCTGCATGATGTTGCCGTGTCAAGTAGGTTACTCGAACAGGACGTCTGAGTCGTAACGCGTTTCTAGTAACCTGTTCCTTATAGTCTCATGGCACGCACCGCCTCCAGTGACACTTCTGAGATCGTCTTGCAGTGCTCTGGCGATTTCCCTGCGACGCTGCAACATAGAGATGGTCAGATATCGGTCTTCACGTGCGGTTGAAATGCGTCCGGGACCTAGTCCAACAAGCCCTGTGTACTGACCTGTCACCCTGTAGTGTCCACAACGTGTGGGCGACACACGGAGAGGAATTGGCATCTGCATCAACACGACAGAAAGTCCATCTTTTTTGGATCAAACACACCGCCCTTACAACGTGCGCTCCATTAAGATGTCGCGTTGCACGTGCTTGTTTGAATACAACGTCCACAAATTACTCTGACGTCTGTGTGCCTCACTAGGAAACACTAGCAAACGATACTCACTTCTTCTGAGTGGTCTCCTGAATCTGTACTACGTTACACAGTCAGTAGTAGGCTGAATTTAAAATGTAGCCCATGCTTAAGCGATGATCTCCAGCCATACAATAAGACCACGGGTACCGCCTGTATCAAAACAGATTTAACATACCGGACGTTGATACACTAGTTCACCTACTTCTTTTGAAAAATGTGTTATTAACAATAATGATCCTATAACATTCCCTTGGTGTTTGCCAAAAGTTGTGATGAAATCTGAAGATACCTCTTCATTATGAATGATATGCTGTTTTGTTAGGAACTCTTCAGCAGAACTGGAAATCTTGTCAGATATTCGTACGTTCGTATATCAGGCCGGTAGCCAAAATTCAGCAAGGTAATTTATGAAAAGATGACCGCTAGTTACATGACAGGACTACATGAACACGCAGCGCTCTCTGAAGGGATCACCTGCTTTCATTCTGTACTCGGTGCACAGAGTACTGTAGAACCACGAAGGGAGAGCTGAGCGACCCACTTTCTGTTTGAGTGGTCGGCTCTTTGCGCTACTAACAGAAACGTAAACAAACGCCTGGCGGTAGGGAGCGTCCGTGGATCTTGTTACTGACTGGCGAACAACGGAGACAAAAGCGTTGCCTGCCGTCTATCCCTCACGCTGCGCGACTAGTGCTCTCTCCAGCCCACGCACCTGCAGTAATGGCTGATAGCTAATGCACCTCTCCATCTCTCTCTCTCTCTCTCTCTCTCTTTCTCCCTCTCTCTGCCTGTCTGTCTCTGCGAGTGCTGCGAGTGCTGGTGAGGGACAGTAGCGAGTGCTGTGGCCAGAGATACAGTAGCTATTCAGTTAACACACAGGAGCGTTCGTCAAGGGAACAAAAAGTAGGTAATGTGTGTAGCATTAGGCTCCTGATGGGGAATGATTAAGGTTATTAAGACGACTAAAATTAATATATGACGATGGCTCTTCACCTCACTGATTTAATAATGACATGGTACAGACATTAACATAATGGAGAACAATCCGTTAGTATAACTCAATGGGCACTCAAGTAGTTTCCCAGGCAGCGAAGCGAGCCAGAATCGAATCGAAACCTCGCGGTCAATTAACGAGAGTTGGTCTGGTATACCGGCCTCCCTGAGTACGGTTTTCAGGTGGTCTTCGAAGCTCCATTGGAAAATGCTGGGCTCATCCCCAATCTCAGTCTCATGAAATATGATGCACAAACAGCTAAAATAACGTAACACGTAGAAGGAAGTGTATATGAATCACAGACAGATGGTAAACACGACTTCCCCTTTAGGTTAACTGACGACCGTATTGACAGGTTGTGTTTGATGAGACTATGTCAGACTGAAATTAATGAATAGATACCTACAAAAGACAGGCACCAACACGAAGAAGAACTCTGAGGCAACATAATATGCTACTTTTCCATTAGGACATCCTTCCCATGCATAACCACTTTCACCACATATCAAAATATTTCAGACTACTTTTGTTCTCTCCACTAATTTGCGCCCTTTATCAGCTAACTCTATCAAAAAGTAATATTAGACTGAAACCATTACTACCATATGTTACCCGACAGTTTTTTGCAAAACTGCTCTGTAACAATTAATAACCCACTATACAAATTTCACTACCCGAATTAACTCACCTTACTTGTACCACATGAAAGTGTGCATATAACTTAATCGAACACCAGTCACTGGGAATCTAATAGCTACTACTCATTTTGTTTCGTTTCTTTGCTGAAGGAGATGTGCTACTTTTCCTATAATCAGTATCTGCTGGCTGACTGTGGGATTCGAAGGCTGCAGGGCTACATTAGCAAAGTCGTAAAACTGTTCCTAACTAAGAGGCTGAGACCCGAGCCAGGTTCGATGAACAGATGTTCAGATAAGAGCAACGCTGAGGACTAAATAGTGCATTCGGCGGGTTGTAAACTTCCGTTATGTGAAGCAGCGTACAGAATACTTTCGAAACAAATACAGATCCGCAAGAGAATGAGAAACATGGCACACTCAGAACGAGAAGTATCTGATGAACTCAAAGAAGGTCAGCAGCAGCTGATGTTTAAATTTTTCAAGAGAGTACGGTGTTGGTTTGTTACAATGTACAGGAAGACTCGTGAGTGTGTACATGCGGCCATTATCATCCACTGGAATCTGATACCACTCTCATGGAGGGAAAAAAATTCTGCTTTCCGCCCCACTCTAAGAGAGAAATGTGTATTACTCATTAATCACAGCAGATTCCTTGGGAGAAGGGAGACTGTTGGCAGTGTTACAAGTTTTTCATTGGTCAGAACTCCGACGGTGTAACACAGTCGGCCAATGAGAATCCCGTGTTGGCAGAATCAACATGACTGTTGAGAGGGAGAGCAGAAGCTCACTTCTCCTTAGGTCTCTAGGGATGAAGTCTTTCATTCTGGTTTTCCAGAGGGGGAACTTCATAGCCTTGGATGATGCCGGAGCTCAATTTATAGCTCTCAGCTATCAGTACAGCCATTCTCGGCCTCTGCGTTTTAGAACGATGGAAGCATGACCTATACTTGCAAAGATGTGGCAGGGAGGGGGTTCAAATTAGGGCTTTACTTTTCCAAATTAATCAGCTAGTTAAATTCAACATGGGCGTAGGCCAGGGAACTCTTACCTAAATTTACTTTTTGTTGTGTTGGCAGAAGAGCCAACATCGTGTTACTAGAGGAGGCCGAAATGCACGCGTTTTAGCTCACGCAGTCGGGCATGAGGAGCGAAGAACTATACTGACGTGAGGTCTGGAACATGACAAGGAATTAGAATTCAGAAAACGGACATAATTAAACTGATACTTAACTTTAATCCATTAATGATGAACGTCGCTCTTGACAGTACATTATTCTCAATATTATCTGTTCAGAATACATTCTTGAAGAATATGGCGCCTTGCTAGGTCGTAGCAAATGACACAGCTGAAGGCTATGCTAAACTGTCGTCTCTGCGAAAGAGAGCGTATGTAGACAGTGAACCATTGCTAGTGCTAGGGAGTCTCTCTAGACTAGACCCGCCGTGTGGCGGCGCTCTGTCTGCAATCACTGATAGTGGCGACACGCGGGTCCGACGTATACCAACGGACCGCGGCCGATTTAAAGGCTACCACCTAGCAAGTGTGGTGTCTGGCGGTGACACCACACTTTTCTGGGTCTGTTCTTTAATTTATTGACTGATTCAACAATCATTGGCCGTTTATGTGCAGATAATTGTATAATTTCCTTTTCAATTCCATCCACCTGTGCCAAGGGGTTATCGGAAGTCTTTTGTAATTAATTTCAACTTTGTGCATTTTATAATTATTTATTTTGCCCAATCAGTGATTTGAATCAAGCTAATGCACTTTAGTAATAAACAAGATTTTATTTCGAGCTTTGGTTTCCATCCTTCCTATGTGAGCTGTGGCACCCATATTTTATGTGTAATTGCTGCACATCTGTTTGAAATCAAATGTCCTGTGCTTCCTGCTACGTGAACGTGTCGTAGTTGTTCGAATGACCTTATAGGGAGCAGTCCGTTCACTGTATAAGTGATCTTGCAAGCATCTCAGGAGTATGCTAATTTCTAAACTGCAGTCTCACGCATGAGGATTACTTTCTTTCTCCGACCTCCACAATCCATAAAATCTTAATTTGTCCCTCTCTCACTTGAGTTTCGGAACCTTCAGTACTCTATAAATTGAACCCACTCATCCTCTCCAGGCTGTAAGAAACTTCCTTGTCTTCACCCATTGATTACTCCATAACTTACCCGTATGGCACGAACAACTGATAAATTATCCCGCTGACTTCTAATACTGTTACTCTGTGTTTCTACACCAGGATATACACCCAAGACTTCACCTGAACGCCCAACTATCCCAGCTAGAACATGAAATTTTCCATTTTCTATTTTTTCCATTTTACGCTTCTAGTTCTGTAGGACAAAATTGAGGACCCAATTCCACGGTCATGGAAGGAATCCGTACAGGAAATAAACACCAGGAAAGTTAATAATAGGCAAAAAATATTTACACAATCCTATGCAGACAACAAGCTGCTGAGTGTATATTACCATAATCAAGTATGTAAGACAGGGCAGCTTAATTTTTTCCAAGAGCTTCCCGACGGAATAGAAGGAATGAACCATGAGAAAATTCTTCAGCATAAACTTGAAAGTGCGAGAATTACTGCAAAGACATCTTATACTCTTCAGTTAGCATACTGAAATTGGATGCATCAGAATACTACACCCCTTTGTCCAGAAGACTGTGGGAGATTTCTGCCTAGTACTAACCGTATGAAAGCTCATAGTTCTTGGGATTGAGCTCCTATTGTTAACAAACAACCATACCATCAGACCTGACAGATCCTTATTTTCCCCTCTCTATCAGGGCCTCTCTCATCCACATTTCTTAGAGTATTAATTTAAGAACCAAAGAAATGCCGCTGGCAGACGAGACTATTAAAATCCTAGTGATCAAAGGTTGAAGCATTGGCAACAAAGTACTACGGTTTTAAGTTTTCTTAAAAGGCCAATGAGCTCACACAGTACCATAAAGAGAAAGCTGCTTAAAATTCCCAACATCAGAAGGACAATGGGAAAATGCAGTACGTTAGCAAAGATCCTAGAATATTGTTCGAGTATGTGAGACCACACCAACAATACCAAGAGAGGATACTGAACGTACGCAGAGAAGTACGAATGGTCATAGGTTCGTTTGGTTCACGAGTGAGCCTTACGGATGTACTTGAAAATCTGACCTGGCAGACACTTGAGGAAAGTTGCCACCTAACCCACGAAATCATTCCAACACCTTAGTGGCAATGGGCCCCCTAGAATTATCTTCAGTGACGTCAGTTTCCTGCACTAACTGCTGTTGTTGGAATTAAACCAGCCCTTTCTTTTATATTGTTCACAAAGTACTTTCGGCTGTGTAGTCAATCTATAATATGAAAGGTATACAGGGTGAAGAAAAATTTGCTCACTCAGACTTCCCAGCGCCATTCCTCACATACTGGCAATAGAAAATGCTTTTCATAAAATTTCGTTCTGTGCATATTTCGGGTAGTAAATTGTCATTAAAGATAGAAAATCTGGCAACACCGTATTAACGTGTACAGTAACTACCTTGCATTCGGTGCAGTGGATAGCGTTTTCGGTTAGCATGCAGGAGGTAGCCGGTTACTTATCAGGTCGAGACTTATTTGTCTTTATTTGCTGAAAGTAGTCTACATGGTACGGTACCTAGCGCCTTAATCGTCATACAGAGATTACGGTGGGTTTTCCACAAAACACTTGCAGTTACGTACTACGAACACAGAAATGGAACTACAATCATATTCATTGGTGAACTTTTAAAGAATCCTTTCACAAGTCATGGACGCGAATTGTTTCGCGCCACTGCACCACTGCATTTACTAGATTCCGAATCTATTTTCTGTGTACCCCCCCCCCCTCCCCCGTTCCATCAAAATTATTTTCAAAGCACGTTGCTAACCTTAATGGTGACGTAAGGCTCTAACAAAATGTAGTGGATTTGAACGTGGCAAGAATACTAGTTGGTATTAATCGATAGGACCACTGGGTGAGGGTACACACAACACAAGCGTGGTATCTAGTAGATACAGCGGCGCGAAACAATTCGCGTCCACGACATGTGAAAAGCTTCTCTAAAAACTGACCAGTGAAAACAATTTTACCCCATTTTTGTGTTCGTAGTACATAACTGCAAGCTTTTTGTAGAAGACCCACTGTAATCTCTGTATGACGATTAAGACGCCAAATACCGTACCACGCAGACTACTTTTATCAAATAAAAACAAATAAGTCTCGACCAAGAATCGAACTCTCGACCTCCTGTAAGCTAATCCAAAACGTAATCCACTAAGATAGCTACTGTACACGCGATTACAGTGTTGCCAGATTTTCCTATCTTTAACGTCCGTTTATTGCCGGAAATACGCCCTGGACGAAACTTCGTGAGAGACAATTTTGTACTGTCGGTATATACGAAATCACGCTGGGAATTTCGAGTGCGCGAATTTTTCTTCATCCGGTATAATATCAAACGTATATAATCCATTAAACACAAACGGTTGTGTTATATTCAGCGTACCTGTTTACATCACACAATTGTGCAAGCAAAACGTGGCTATAGGCATGATGTGAGGTGTTACGAAATTATGAAAATAGCACAATCACTTGTGTGTGACACCTGATGTCATGCCTACAACTCTAACCGGGAAAATGGCGCAATGTTTCTACAGTTGTGTGGCGTAGGGAAGAATGTTGATAGTAACAGAAATATCTGAGAATATAACTGGTTGTACTTAAGACTTGGGAAAGGCTACGCAGTCGTAACTAGGTAGCAGTGAACAATATAACATAAAAAATAGTTTTATACCAAGGGTATCATCCAGTGGGGCTAGTTGACATCATCCACGGATTCCTACTTGCCCGTCCAGTGTTTCAAAATCTGTATTGAAAGATGTAGAAATATACTACGTTTCCCTACACTGCGCAGAGACTACATACAACATGCTTAGATGCATGTAAATAACCATTGTTCCCCGCGTTCCATAAATTAATGAAGCTGGAGCTTAATAAATGGTTCAGTGAGAAGTGTCGTCGAGCATGCACATCAGAGAGATTTGCGGAGTGTAGATCCAGACGTAGTAAAACCTGAATAACAGTAACGAGGAGTAGCCTACGTGTCACCGAAACAACCTCGTCGCGGCTGTATCACTGTTGTAAATCACTGAACTCAACACTTAATGCTGTAGATCCCAAAACTTTTTGTGAGACGCTCATTGAAAACAGATGTGTTTGTTTAACATAAACAGTATGTCTGAATGCCTACTTCATTTACTGGAGATTTACGGTTTTCCGTTACTTACTTTACTACTTTACGTCATCAATTCCCATGGACCGCGCTCTGCTTTGAGAGTGTGCCTCCACTTCAGCCTGTCTTCAGTTCCTTTCTGCCATGGTTTCAGCAGTCCCACTCTCTGTAGGTCTTTGGGTACGCAGACACTCCATCGAGTTCTAGGTCTTCCTACGGGCCTTCTGCCTTTTGGCTTGGTGTTGAGTACAGTTTTCGGCCGTCGGTTGTCCTGCATCCGAGCAACATGCCCTGCCCACTAGAGTCGTCGTGTTTCATCATAGCCACCATGTTCGGCTCTCTGTAAATGTCATTCAACTCAGCTTTGAGATGAATCTTCCATTTGTCACTCTCATTATCTTAAACCGGTCCAAAAATCTTTCGAAGGACTTTCCTTTCAAATACGATCAGTCTGTTCAGATTGCACTCCAGGTGGGACATCCGTATAGTACTACTGGTTGCAGGAGTGTTTTGTAGATGTTCATTTTGAAATGTGGTGACAAATTTCTGGTTTTGAGGAGAGTATTAAGGCTGTGGTAACAGCGATTACCTGCCTGTAGTATTGCTTGTATTTCCATTTTACTAGATGGTTCATCTCTGAATACTGCGCCCAGGTATTTGAACACCTTAACTTAACGATGAGAACCTTCAGTTGTCTGTAAGGATGGAGGTGGTTCTTAAGTTTAATTATGTATTCCGTCTTGTCACGATTGACTTGAAGTCCAATTTTCCTCGCTGTTGTTTCCAAAATGTCAGCCATTTCCGCTAATTCTTCTTGCGACCCAGATTGTAGCACTATATCATCGACATATCCGAGGTACTTAATGTTCACAACCCGGTCCGGACTCCTCTGAGTTCATTAGATGACATCTCTCACGTTACCTTCCCTAACGCGAGATTGAAAGTAACAGGTGACAGTCCATCGCCTTGCCGTAGCCCAATTTCTATTTTGAATGCTTCAGTCACCTTATTTCCAATTTTTACCTTTGCTATAGTATCCATCAGACAGGCCTTCTTGAGGCTTACTAGTTTCTTGGCAAAGTCGAACTCTTCCAGACACCTCAGCATACTTTCCCGATGAATGCAGTCATATCCTTTTCTGAAGTCGACGAACAGCATGTGCAGTTCTTTGCCAAACTCCCACCTTTCTCCTACGTTCTGGCATAGAACAAAGATTTGGTTGATAGTAGATCTCCCGTGACGAAATCCTCCTTGATATTCTCGTATAATGGTGACTTCCAACGGTTGTATTCCATCTAGAAGACAGTTTGAGAGATCTTATAACAAATATTGAGCAGAGTGATACCAGGGTAGTTTTCACGTGCCATTCGGTCATTCTTCTTATTCTGGAATGTTTTCAGTGTTCCAAATGGTCCCTCTTAATTTGTGAATTCTTCCGACAAAGTACTCTCCCCCTTCCTGAATTATTTCAGCATGGATGCTACCTTCTCCTGGGCCTCTGTCCTTTTTAAGCCGTTTTGTCTACTTCCTGATCTTTTGTACAGTTGGCAATAGATACTCAGGGTCTGCTGTCGGTGGTAGCGGGAGGTTAGAGAGTGTCGTTGTGTCTTCACAATTTAACAAGTCACTGAAATATTCTTCCCATCTCTCTGCAATTCGATATTCATTTGTCAGCATTTCTCCTTTGCCATTTTTAATGAATTTCTCGGATAGTTTATCTTTCTGTACATATTCTTCATCCTCCTGCCATGGAAGTCTTTTTCTGTTTCTGTAATAACCCCACTCACGAACTTCCTCTTTTCTCGCTGCAATATCGCTTCTGTCTATCTTCGGACTCTGTCAAATTCTGCCTTACTGCTCTGATTAGTTGTTAACTGTAACCACGTGTCACGGGCTTCTTTTCTGCTGTTGACCACCTCTTCACAGACTTCACTGAACTATTTCTTCTTCCTCGCCACTATTTTTCCAATGACTGCTCCTGTAGCCTTTGTAACCTCATTTATAATTTCTTCCCACTGCTGATTTACATCGGAGTCCTCTGTTTCTGGCAGTACTGTGAAACGATTCCTGATCTCAACTTGAAGTTCATTGCTGGTTTCTTCCTGTACTACTTCTTCTACTTTTAAACGTGTCACTTTCTTTACTTTACTTCTTTGGTTTGGTTTTAGGGTGACTGAGTTGACTTTTAACCAAGAAATAGTCGGAACCACACACAGCCTCTCCTATCCGTTATTCTTAGCGGTGTTCTCCATACGTCCCTTTCTTCTCTGATTCTACGGAGAACCTCCTCATTCCTTACCTTGTCAGTCCAAATTACTTTCAACTTTCTTCTATACCACCACATCTCAAATGCTTCAATTGTCATCTGTTCCGGTTTTTCAACAGTGCATGATTCGCCACCATATAATGCTGTGTTCCAAAAGGACATTCTCAGATATTTCTTCCTCAACTGAAGCCCAATGTTTGAAGCCCATAGACTTCTCTTGGCCAGGCACGCCCTCTGCCTATACTAGTCTACTTTTGATGTCCTTCTTACTCTGTCCGTCATGGGTTACTTTGCTTCCAAGGTAGCAGAATTCCTTCAGTTCGTCTACTTCGCGATCGCCAATACTGATGTTAAGTTCAACGCTGTTCCCTTTTCTGCCACTTCTCATTACTTTCGCGTGTCTTCGTTTTACTCTGACAATGAATCCATATTCTGTACTCATTAGACTGTCCATTCCATCTACCAGACCGAGTAATTCCTCTTAGCTCTCCCTAAAGATAGCAATTTCTTCAGCAAATGCTATCATTGATTTCCATTCACTCTGATTTATAAACGTACTCTAAAACTTTTTTTTTTAATTTCAGTCATTCATTCTTCGATGTACTGATGTAACAGTAGAGGCGAAATAATGCATCCTGGTCTTACATCCTTTTTACTGAGAGCGCTTCGTATTTGGTCTTCCAGACTTACTTAAAAAAATGGCTCTAAGCACTATGGGACTTAACAGCTGAGGTCATCAGTCCCCTAGAACTTAGAACTACTTAAACCTAACTAGCCTATGGACATCACACACACCCATTCCCGGGGCAGGATTAGAAACTGCGACCGTAGCAGCAGCGCGGCTCCGGAATGGAGCGCCTAGAACCGCACGACCACCGTGGCCGGCTTCCAGACTTACTGTTTCTTCTCAGTTCTTCTACATATTGTGTATTACCGGTCTTTCCCTGTAGTGTTTTACTCAGAATTTCGAACATCTTGCACCATTTTACACTGCAGAACACTTTTTGCACCTCGACGTCGGGACATGTCTTGAACTCTCTTCAATCTTGCTTCGATTATCGAGTGCAACGTTACGACTGCCTCTCATGTGCCTTTACTTTTCCTAAAGGAAACTGATCATCTAACAGAACCTCAGTCTAGATATGAAAGAATTTTATTGCATTGTGTACTGCATACTGAAGGCTCAAATGGCTCTGAGCACTATGCGACTTAACTTCTGAGGTCATCAGTCGCCTAGAACTTAGAACTAATTAAACCTAACTAACCTAAGGACATCACACACATCCATGCCCGAGGCAGGATTCGAACCTGCGACCGTAGCGGTCGCTCGGCTCCAGACTGTAGCGCCCAGAACCGCACGGCCACTCCGACCGGCCCATACTGAAGGGGATCAGATCGGATACCTTGATTGTATCAGCAAGACAATGCACCCTGCCATATAGCACCATCTGTGACAATGATTTGTGGATAGTAACATTCGTGAAATAGACAAGGCTGCCCAGAAACCTCCCCTTAACTCCATGGAGCACCTTTGGGATGAGTGAAGGATGTCAGTTTTGCTCCAGACCCCAGTGTCTGACATCGCTACCATGACTAGTTTCGGCTGCTGAGGAGACATCTCCTTTAAAGCGTTCAAGCTGTCTTCAAGGCGAAATGTGGACACACATTATATTAATGTTAATTGATAGCTGTCCAGATAATTTTGATCAGATAGTGAATTACAGCATCTTTTCCGAAACTCAGTGACTTTCCTCAGAATTATTTTCTACCAGATTTACCGTCTTTGGAAGTAATATATGTCGGGCTTTTCCGACAATGGCCTATTGAAATGGTGGATCGGTAGTAGTCACGCCTGCCAGCATTTGCTTACTTTCGAACTGGATTTATTACGTTCTTCGTGCAGTATGAGAGTATATATTCTGAACATATAATTTTCCGTCTCTAATTCTCCCAATCTCTCAGTAATTCTGAGGATATTCGCCTACTCCAAAGGCGCCGTTTCTACTTAGGTATTTAACTACGCTATCAAATTTATCTCGATCTATCTCATTTTCATCGACCTCCTCTTCCATGTGAATAATACTGTCTTCAAGTTTGTTTGCCTTGTGTAGGGCTTCCATTTAATTCTTCCACCCGTCACCGTTCTGTTGTTTGCTTACTAGTCGCTGGCCACCTAGGATTCATATCTGTATAGGTGCATTTTTCGTCTCCAAAGGCTTCTGTAATTTTTATATAAGCGTCATCTATCTTTCCGTCAATCTGTATTTCCACGAAGTCTCCTAAAAGTCTCCTACATATGCTCAGGTGCCATCGTCTCCAGAGACTTGCTCATGAATAAAGACTTTATTTGTTCTATTAATGACATCTGTCTTTTCAGTTGCCACGCATACTTCAGCAACTTCGTATCTCTGCTCTAGGCGTTCCTGCCTTACCATTTTGCACATTCTATGAATCTTAGTCTTTCCTCATTTGTGTTCCCTTTTGTCTCTTTCACATGCTGCATTCTTTTACATTTTCTCTTTTCGTCAGTTTTTATTCTAGGATTTCTACTGAGCGTTGTCTTTTGATAAATGAACACACAACATCTTTATAACACTTTCTTTTATTAACAACTACCGGTTTCCATCTAGCATGTAAATCATTTTCAGGTATAAGATAGTAAATAAAACCAAGGCGACAAAATACAAATTCCAAAAATGTTACATTACAAACCGTTTTAGAAAGGTATCACAAATAACATCTAAAGATTCTGAATATGCATGTAATACGGCAAAATGAACGCAAAGACACAGGCAGTATTATGGGGAAAATATTGGATAGTCAGACGCGCGACGTGTGATGCAGTCACTGACTAGCACAGTGATTCAGCGCACAGAAGATTCTTGCATAACAAAATAAAAATAACTGATAGAATTAAGAACACGTTAATCTAATGTATTTCAGGTGGTATTAAGTGATCGAAAGTAAGTGATATCACATAAATGCAGGCTATATCCTTACTGTAAATTGTAGATCGTATATTTTCGTTCTTGTTTAGTCTATATATTTCTTACGCCAATGCTAAAGTATGAAATGCATCTAACTGCATTATTTGAGTTCTCCGTCTATTAAAACTTTTTTTTGCCTGTTTGATTCTTTGATCCTTTACTGCTTACACTATTTGAGTCTGTCCAAGTCACCCGCTAAATTGTAATTGTATTCCTTTCCACCGCGCCAGTCAGCCGTTGAACATCTCAGTAGCAGTTGGTTCTTTCAATTTATTCAGGCTACATCTCCTTATTTTTCTACTTTCGCACATTCCATTAGTTTTAATCCACGGCTAAAATTTAATAATTAATGTTTAAAATCTGGTTTCAAATCTTCGTCTTACCATTATGTAACTTATCTGAATTCTTCCGGTGTCCCCAGGTCTTCTCTATGTGTACAACATCCTTGTGTGATTCTTGAAACAAAGGTTTACAGTCACTAAGTTGTGCTGTCTGCAAAATTCTGCTCTTTTATTTTTGTCCATTAATCCATGTTCTCCTCAGTTTTCCTTCTTTTCCTCTTGCTACTATCGAGTGCGAGTCCCCCATCATAATTAAATTTTCTTCTCCTGTAACTATCTGAATGATTTATTTTATTCGGTCTTGCATTCTTTCCTTCCCCTCATCCTACACGACGGTACGGGGCATATAAACTTGTGTAATTATGCGTGATGGATTTTTATCTAACCTGAATAAGATAATGCGGCCATGATGACGTTCGCAGCAAATTCCTATTTTCAAAGTAAATTCCTTTTTTTTCAGTTCGTTATCATATCTTATCCTGCATTAAACAATTTAATTTTTTAATCACAACTCTGTAATCAGCGGTCTAGAAGTCCAGTTGTTCCTGCCATCGCATTTCGCTATATTCCATTAGGTCGAACTTTTATTTCACTGTATTCCATTATATGGAAGTTTATCCTATTCATTTCCGCTTTTAAATTCTCTAACCTACCTACCCGATTAAGAACTCTACACTGCATCCTTCGACTCGCAGAGCATCAATCTTGTTTTTCCTGGTGACAACACCCTCCTGAGTAAGAATCTTTCACTGTAAAGCTCGTTCCACAATATATCAAACAAACTTGCGGATGTCAGGAAGTACCTAAAATTACTATGAGCTTTCCTATTTCAGAAACTGCTGGCACATCAGTGATGTAGTCGAATGTTGCTGTGCACACTTTACTTAAGAGCACGCGCTTCTGCTGTAAGTCTATGTGTTGCTCTGAGTGTTCCGTGAGGTTGGAAGTGAGCCCTTTCGATACCAGATCGATTATCTTCAATCACAGAACGACGACAGCTAAGCAGAGCATGGCGTTTCGGAATGATCAGATGCTATACAGTGCCCAACTGGTAACTATTTCTGTGATTCGTAAGATACACACGTAGCCTTATTTCCTCTGATTCCTTAATGAAAGAGTTCCAAAAATTCGAAGTGGGGTGACAATTCATTACAAATACAATACCACCAGAACAAATACGGAGTTCGGTAGTAGCTGATTTGCTGGCTTGGAAGAGATGCGTATGCCAGTGGCTCTCCCCAGTGTGCTCGTCAAGAGTGCCCTGCACTCTCAAATGGTTCAAATGGCTCTGAGCACTATGGGACTCAACTGCTGAGGTCATTAGTCCCCTAGAACTTAGAACTAGTTAAACCTAACTAACCTAAGGACACCACAAACATCCATGCCCGAGGCAGGATTCGAAGCTGCGACCGTAGCGGTCTTGCGGTTCCAGACTGCAGCGCCTTTAACCGCACGGCCACTTCGACCGGCTGCCCTGCACTCTCACGGAATCCTATAGGCCCTCACCTTTCGCAGCTCTGAGACAAATCCAGAAGTGCCGATATTTTTTTCTCGAGGACGAAGGCCACTCTAGCTTTTTTTTATCAGCATTCTTCCTATTTTCTTGAAGCACTGCCAATATGTAGCAGATAAGCTGTCGCCTTGAAGACCTCATTCCCGTCCCTGTTCTGCGGTTTATGTGTATACAGCACATTCTGAAACTGCTGATAAAACTGTAAATTTTCTATGAACACAGTTTGAAGGTGCTCAACTCCCACTGGCATCTGACATTTGGGCTCTATGATCAAGATCTTGAGAACGGGTACTGCCTGTGCCGGATGGTGGCAGTATGTATGTGTGAGCTTTAGGTACAACAAATGCTCGAGTGTGCTACCGCTCTTACGTCACTTTAAGACGTTTAAAAAGTCGAACAATCTCCTTTCCCCACGTCTAACGTAAATTGTGTTTTAATATACACTCCTGGAAATGGAGAGGGCTGTACAAGCAATGATCACACGCACGGCACAGCGGACACACCAGGAACCGCGGTGTTGGCCGTCGAATGGCGCTAGCTGCGCAGCATTTGTGCACCGCCGCCGTCAGTGTCAGCCAGTTTGCCGTGGCATACGGAGCTCCATCGCAGTCTTTAACACTGGTAGCATGCCGCGACAGCGTGGACGTGAACCGTATGTGCAGTTGACGGACTTTGAGCGAGGGCGTATAGTGGGCATGCGGGAGCCCGGGTGGACGTACCGCCGAATTGCTCAACACGTGGGGCGTGAGGTCTCCACAGTACATCGATGTTGTCGCCAGTGGTCGGCGGAAGGTGCACGTGCCCGTCGACCTGGGACCGGACCGCAGCGACGCACGGATGCACGCCAAGACCGTAGGATCCTACGCAGTGCCGTAGGGGACCGCACCGCCACTTCCCAGCAAATTAGGGACACTGTTGCTCCTGGGGTATCGGCGAGGACCATTCGCAACCGTCTCCATGAAGCTGGGCTACGGTCCCGCACACCGTTAGGCCGTCTTCCGCTCACGCCCCAACATCGTGCAGCCCGCCTCCAGTGGTGTCGCGACAGGCGTGAATGGAGGGACGAATGGAGACGTGTCGTCTTCACCGATGAGAGTCGCTTCTGCCTTGGTGCCAATGATGGTCGTATGCGTGTTTGGCGCCGTGCAGGTGAGCGCCACAATCAGGACTGCATACGACCGAGGCACACAGGGCCAACACCCGGCATCATGGTGTGGGGAGCGATCTCCTACACTGGCCGTACACCACTGGTGATCGTCGAGGGGACACTGAATAGTGCACGGTACATCCAAACCGTCATCGAACCCATCGTTCTACCATTCCTAGACCGGCAAGGGAACTTGCTGTTCCAACAGGACAATGCATGTCCGCATGTATCCCGTGCCACCCAACGTGCTCTAGAAGGTGTAAGTCAACCACCCTGGCCAGCAAGATCTCCGGATCTGTCCCCCATTGAGCATGTTTGGGACTGGATGAAGCGTCGTCTCACGCGGTCTGCACGTCCAGCACGAACGCTGGTCCAACTGAGGCGCCAGGTGGAAATGGCATGGCAAGCCGTTCCACAGGACTACATCCAGCATCTCTACGATCGTCTCCATGGGAGAATAGCAGCCTGCATTGCTGCGAAAGGTGGATATACACTGTACTAGTGCCGACATTGTGCATGCTCTGTTGCCTGTGTCTACGTGCCTGTGGTTCTGTCAGTGTGATCATGTGATGTATCTGACCCCAGGAATGTGTCAATAAAGTTTCCCCTTCCTGGGGCAATGAATTCACGGTGTTCTTATTTCAATTTCCAGGAGTGTATGAAGTTAAGATGTTTAAGAAACCCCTGGGGACTGTCCATACCATACTGTCAAATCTTTTATGTATCCTCAAAATTCCGTCAAAATACAGCTGAGTCCTGGCATTGCTTCCACTTACTTATGCCAGGTTCCTCACTCTTATCTTTCCTATCTGGCCACCCTCGGCCAGCTCTTGTTCTTTTCCGACCCTGACGCTATTAGATTTCGAGGGCAAGGGGTCTTTCATTTTCCAACCTATACTTCTCATGCAGCGTCTGACCCGGAGCGGGCGGCTGCAAAAGGCGTCTGTATCCCATGTTAGGGGCGGCCTCCAGAACTGCGGAAGTCAACGGAATACCACCGCAGATTATCTTCCCTGCATAATGCAGTCTCCATTTTATGCACAAAAAATAGCTTCCTCTCATGTTAAATCAGTGTCCGGAGGTAAAATAGTCCCCCATTCGGATCTCCGGGGGGGGGGGGGGGGACAACTTGAAAGGAGGCAAAAAATCAAGACGAGAGTTGGTACCTGGAATGTCAGAACTCTGCTACGAGCAGGAAAACTAGAAAACTTCAAAAGAGAGATGGAAAAGAATCATATGGACCTCGCAGGAGTTGCTGAGGTAAGATGGAATGGACATGGAGAGTTGCAGTCAGATGAATATGTATTCTACTACTCAGGAGAAGAATTAAAAGGAATTAATTGAGTAGGAATGATTATGACAAAGGAATTGGCTAAATGTGTGGAATATGTAGACTATGCAAATGACCGGGTTATTGGTGTAAGGCTGAAAGGAGCACAAAAAGATTTACTGATTGTCCAGGTGTATATGCCAACTTCAGAACATGATGACCAAATTGTAGAGGAAACGTACAATGTAATAGAGAGAATAATGGACGAAAATAAAAAATGCTGCAAAATAGTAATGGGAGACTGGAACGCCATTGTGGGAGAAGGGAAAGAGGGAAACATAGTAGGCAGTCATGGTCTTGGAAAGAGAAATGACAGAGGTGGATGGTTAATTGACTTCTGCAGGGAAAGGCAGCTGATAGTGGCAAACACATGGTTCAAGAACCATAAGAGGAGGCTCTACACTTGGAAAACACCAGGGGATAAATATAGAAACCAAATCGATTTTATACTGGTAGAAGAAAGATACAGGAATGGAATCAAGAAGGTGCACACATTACCAGGTGCAGATATTAATAGTGACCACAACTTACTTATGGCAGAAATAGAAATAAGAATGAAAAAACTGAAAAAGGCGACAATGGTGAAGAAATGGGATCTAGAGAAGATAAGGTCCAACAAAGAACAAATTACAGAAATGCTGTCTCGGGACTTTCTAAACACATTACGAGACAAAGAAACACCTGATAATGCCAACAAGTACTGGAATATGCTGAAAGAAGGAATCATTAAAGAAGGACAGCAAAATATAGGATATGTAAAAGGGAAAAGGTCAAAAAAACCATGGGTCACACAAGAAATGATTTCCAAGATGGAGGAGAGAAGAAAATTGAAAAACAAGAACACTGAAGATGCAAGAAAGATATACCGAAGGTTAAATAACGAACTGCGAAGAGAAACAGAGCAGGCTAAGAAAAAATGGCTAAAAGGGGAATGTGATGAAATTGAAGAACTGGACAGGAAGGGAAGATACGACTTACTATACAACAGAGTAAAGACTATGACATGGGAACAAAACAGAGCAGGAAGTGCTACTGTGGAAATTTTGAGTAAAGACGAAGAGGTAGTGTATAAAGATCGTGACGATGTCCTCCAGAGATGGGAAGAATATATAAAAGAGCTATATGACACAAATAGCAAACCAGAAACTCTGGAACTTGAATCACACAACAGTGTAAGTGATGAAGAGAAAGGACCGACCATCATAATGGAAGAAGTAAAGCCTGCCATTGCTGCAATGAAAAATGGCAAAGCTGTAGGTACAGATACAATACCGGGAGAAATACTAAAATGCTTGAACCACAATGGAATAAGAGAAATATTGAGGTTATGTAATAAAATATATGACAGTGGTGAATGGCCTGAGGACTTTTTGACAACAGTAATGATTCCATTACCGAAAAAACAAGGAACCAAGAAATGCAGCGAGCACAGGACAGTCAGCCTCATTTCACATGCAGCCAAAGTGATGTTAAGAATAATTAATAAAAGACTGAAAAAGTAATAGAGGAGAATCTCGGCGAGGAGCAGTTTGGCTTTAGACGGAATACGGGCACCAGAGATGCAATAGGGCTCCTACGAATCTTGGGAGAAAGGTGTATTGAAAAAGGAAGAGATTTATATATGTGCTTCATCGATTTAGAAAAGGCATTTGACAATGTGGTTTGGGACAAGCTGGCGACTATTATGAGGGAAAAGAGAGTGGACTGGAAAACCAGAAGACTTATAAACTCATTGTACCTTAATCAAAAAGTTTAGTTAAAGTGAGAGGAGAAAGTACAAACTGGATCAGACTAGGGAAAGGAGTAAGACAAGGATGCTGTTTATCACCTACTCTTTTCAACCTGTACTTGGAAAATATGATTGACCACTGCTCATTAGATGACAAAGGAGTAGAAATTGGAGGAAGAAGAGTAGGGTGCTTGATATTTGCTGATGACATGGTCCTTCTAGCCACAGGGAAAAAAGAATTACAGGATTTGGTGGACACCATTGCAACTAACGGAAAAAAATATGGAATGAAAATTAACACAAATAAAACAAAAGTATTGGCAATAGGAGGAAATAAGGAAATAAAAATTGTGATGAATGGAGAAACACTAGAACAGTTGCAAAATTTTAAGTATCTTGGAAGCAGGATAGACACCGACTGGAAGTGCACCACAGAAATTAAAACAAGGATAGCAATGGCAAAAGAGGCGTTTTATAAGAAAAGGAGCATCTTCTGCAGCGGTATGGACAGAGAACTCGGAAAGAGACTCCTAAAACGTCTTGTATGGAGTGTTCTTCTATATGGCGCTGAAACATGGACTATGAGGAAAAAAGACAGAGAAAGGCTGGAGGCTTTTGAGATCTGGACATGGCGGAAGATGGAAAGAATAAGTTGGATGGACAGAGTAAAAAATGAAGAGTTACTGAGAAGAGTGGGAGAGAAAAGGCAGTTACTAGATGTAATAAAGAGAAGAAAAAGAAATTGGATTGGGCATATATTAAGAAAGAATGACGGACTGATAAAAACAGTTTTAGAAGGTTATGTAGAAGGGAAAAGGAAGCGAGGAAGGAAGAGATTCCAGATACTGGATGACATGATGGACGGTACAACATACAGCAGCCTTAAGAAGGAAGCAATGGATGGCAGAAAATGGAGAGGCAAAGGACCTGCTAATATAGTAGATAATTGATGATGATGATGACAGTTGACTTGAAAACTGTTGAGTCCATTGCTCGCTCTGTAGCGCAGTCCACAAAAAGACTGGCCTCACTAGGAGACAAAGTTGTCCCAATGGCGATACTATCAAATAGTTCAAAAAAACTCGTTGTTAAACAAGAAGATCGAGGAGAGTGTGGAGCCAATCAACAATGTTACGTTAGCACCAAATCTGTTGGCCTCAAATGTCTCACCAACATTAGGGCTGCATGTCCTCCGGATATATTATACAACGGCTGTAGGTTCCCCTTGCTTTCAGCCGTTGGCAGTGCCGAGCAATGATGGCTATTATCATCAGTGCAGAACTGTCAGTTATCAGGATTGTTGGCCCTGCAGCTACAGAAAAGTTTGGTTAGCCATCCAACCGCAGCAAGTTCCATGGTTGATGTGGTTGGGAAGATTCTACATGTAATCACATGCGGTGACCATTTTCGTTTCAGTTGTCTTTGAAAATACCAACCATTACCTTATTTTGCAACCAGAAAACACATGAAAATGAAGTACAACACTAGTCATAACTAAAACAGTAGGTGTACCGGTAACGACGACTCCCAATTATGTCTCTCGATATGAAATAAATGTACACAGAGACCTCTGTGCAAATATGTACGTAGTTCGTTTCAGTTTCATATTGTAGTCACACCTAGTACTGTAACCATGAACGTGTCTCTGGTGAGATGTAGCCATCTGTGCCTAAACGATTTGGTACTAGAACGAGTCATAGAAAGTACATAAAAACTACAATACATGGAAACAACTAATGCAATATTACGCTGCTGCACACAGGGAACATAGCTGGATGTCAATGTACTACTGTACACATACAAAACATCGGCAGGTGTGACTCGTAAATAATTAGAATTGCTATCCTATGTAACAAGTTGAAGGACCACAAGGGTGCTTTAGAATCGTTTGTATTCAGTTTTGTTACAAGTCCTGGTAGTGTATATATTGTATGTGATCAGTGTCAGATGTTGAGTAATAACTCTGACAGACATGGAGCTGCCACGTCAGCTTGTGAGACAACGTTTTTAGGATAAGAAAAGAATTTCAAAGGGGCCTTATTGTGCGTCTTTCTTTGGCTAGCTAATCGAATCGTGCATAATCCAGATTCATGGGACAGATGTTGGGGGCCGGCCGGTTTGGCCTAGCGGTTCTAGGCGCTTCAGTCTGGAACCGCGCGACTGCTACGGTCGCAGCTTCGAATCCTGCCTCAAGCATGGATGTGTGTGATGTCCTTAGGTTAGTTAGGTTTAAGTAGTTCTAAGTTCTACGGGACTAATGACCTCAGATGTTAAGTCCCATAGTGCTTAGTGCCATAGATGTTGGGGCAGATGTTGGGTCAGATATTCTACTGCAGTGGAAAAGAGTCTGTTTGGGAAAAATGATTTATGACACATATTTAAACAATAACACCGGTCACTTTCAAGGTCACCACTCATATCTCCCCCTCCCCCCTTTCACCCAAACTAGAGGAAACTGGATGAGTTATGATCAGTGGTGAATTCAAAGGGGAGGTATCCCAATTTTCAGATACAATAGGCTACCTGCATCGGCTGTAATTTATATTCTTCCTTACCTATTCCATAGCTATTATTTATGGCTCAAAATGCCCGCTGGATGCTTCTGAAAGATATCTTAATTGCTATAATTTACGGCATCACACTCAAATATGTGTCCCTCAACATGGATCACGCCCTTATCCCAATCACTATAATTTGTAATACACTGTGCGTACCACAATTGAAATAAAACTGTCTGTTATTTAGATCACCTTCATCTTAATTATGACTCAAAACTGGGGCTAGATGTTTTCCCCAGTTATCCAAATTTGTGTCAGTTAACGTGCTTAAGGATTGGAGAGGTGGGTTTTATTGACTCAGGCGGCTGAGCTGAATACTCTTTTTTGTTGTTAACTTTAATAACAAGCAATTGCACCAATGTCTTTGAGACGTCGGCTTCCTGCTTCCCAGTCGCTGGAAGCAGGTGAAGGTGCCAAGCAGAGCTGTGAGAAGCAACCAGTCACGAGAGACAGTTTACTGAGAAATAGAACACTGTAACAATAATATGACCATTCTAATTGGCAAACTACTTACGGGAAGTTTACAACTTTGGCAGGTGACAACATTTAACATACTAAGTGAGCAGATAAAGCAGGAAAGTACATGAATTAAGCGTTTTCTTAAGACTTAAGAAAATTTTCAAAAAATCGAATGGTTCCAAGCACTAAGGGACTTAACATCTGAGGTCATCAGTCCCCTAGACTTAGAACTACTTGAACTTAACTAACCCAAGAACATCAAATACACCCATGCCCGAGGCAGGGTTCGAACCTGTGACCGTAGCAGCAGCGCTGTTCCGGACTGAAGCACCTAGAACCTCTTGGCCCCAATGGCCGGCAAGCAAATTTTGCAGTATCCTTTAAACACCACCAAGTTCCTAGAACTCTAGTAAAAACAGTCTCCGATAACTTTTACAGCGTTTTTACTTTCTAATCTTTCATTATTTTGTCGTTCGGCACGCACCTCCGCACACGAGAGCACACCGAATTCGAGACAACACAAACAGGTAATCACCACATATCATCACTGGACAAGATCAAGTGTCTACTGGTAAACAGGTTGTTTGGCTCACACGCAATACATACACTACACTTCAGTAATGAAAGCTACTTTTCATATGATCCAGACAACAACTTTTGCTACGGCATGTTGCAAATAGTGCTTATTCTATAGCGTGCTTAAGACATTTCTTAGCTTAATACTAAATATCGCTAAGTAAAGGGCACTACCGCTTAATACTAACATTTTACTTAGACTGTCGGGGATTAACCCGTTTATTCTATTGTTGCACTAGCCTTCGATGCTAATTTTACTTTCGTTATCATAGGGGAATATCTCCTCTCTTTCCACAAAGATATTAGTGTAGGTCAAATAATTCTTAAAATATAAACTCCGTTGCACCTAGACAGCAGTGAGTGTACTAACGCAATTCGTCAATGGTGAACCATTTGCGCTACAGCTCATGTTTCTTAAGATCCAATAGAAACTAACCACCTCATGTATACAGCAATAATTTATACAGGGTGTTACAAAAAGGTACGGCCAAACTGTCAGGAAACATTCCTCACACACAAAGAAAGAAAATATGTTATGTGGACATGCGTCTGGAAACGCTTACTTTCCATGTTAGAGCTCATTTTATTACTTCTCTTCAAATCACATTAACCATGGAATGGAAACACACAGCAACAGAACGTACCAGCGTGACTTCAAACGCTTTGTTACAGGAAATGTTCAAAATTTCCTCCGTTCGCGAGAATACATGCATCCAACCTCCATCGCATGGAATCCCTGATGCGCTGATGCAACCCTGGGAATGGCGTATTGTATCACAGCCGTCCACAATACGAGCACGAAGAGTCTCTACATTTGGTACCGGGGTTGCGTAGACAAGAGCTTTCAAATGACCCTATCAATGAAAGTCAAGAGGGTGAGGTCAGGAGAGCGTGGTGGCCATGGAATTGTCCCGCCTCTACCAATCCATCGGTCACCGAATCTGTTGTTGAGAAGCGTACGAACACTTCGACTGAAATGTGCAGGAGCTCCATCGTGCATGAACCACATGTTGTGTCGTATTTGTAAAGGCACGTGTTCTAGCAGCACAGGTAGAGTATCCCGCATGGAATCGTGATAACGTGCTCCATAGAGCGTAGGTGAAAGAGCATGGGGCCCAATCACGACATCACCAACAATGCCTGCCCAAACGTTCACAGAAAATCTGTGTTGATGACGTGATTGCACAATTGCGTGCGGATTCTCGTCAGCCCACATCCGTTGATTGTGAAAACTTACAATTTGATCACGTTGGAATGAAGCCTCATCCGTAAAGAGAACATGTGCACTGAAATGAGGATTGACACATTGTTGGATGAACCATTCGCAGAAGTTTACCCGTGGAGGCCAATCAGCTGCTGTTTGGCCTGCACACGCTCTACATGGTACGGAAACAACTGGTTCTCCCGTAGCACTCTCCATACAGTGACGTGGTCAACGTTACCTTGTACAGCAGCAACTTCTCTGACGCTGACGTTAGGGTTATCGTCAACTGCACGAAGAATTGCCTCGTCCATTGCAGGTGTCCTCGTCGTTCTAGGTCATCCCCAGCCGCGAGTCATAGGCTGGAATGTTCCGTGCACCCTAAGACGCCGATCAATTGCTTCGAATGTCTTACTGTCGGGACACCTTCGTTCTGGAAATCTGTCTCGATACAAACGTACCGCGCCACGGCTATTGCCCCGTGCTAATCCATACATCAAATGGGCATCTGCCAAGTCCGCATTTGTAAACATTGCACAGACTGCAAAACTACGTTCGTGATGAACACTAACCTGTTGATGTTACGTACTGATGTGCTTGATGCTAGTACTGTAGAGCAATGAGTCACATGTCAACACAAGCACCGAAGTCAACATTACCTTCCTTCAATTGGGCCAACTGGCGGTGAGTCGAGGAAGTACAGTACATACTCACGAAACTAAAATGAGCTCTAACATGGAAAGTAAGCGTTTCCGGACACAAGTCCACATAACATATTTTCTTTCTTTGTGTGTGAGGAATGTTTCCTGAAAGTTTGGCCGTACCTTTTTGTAACACCCTGTATATGCCGTGCCTCGCAACCAACCAACACAGACTGACAAAATTTCCGCCAAGGGTGGACTGACTACAGTAAACCAAGCAGTGGCATCCACACAACGACAACAAATTTTCTTACAGCCTTAGGTGAACAAACAATCTGTCTTAAAATTTCTCACGATAAATTATATAATATAAAACAAAACAATGGTTCGAATTGCTCTGAGCACTATGGGTCTTAACTTCTGAGCTCATCAGTCCCCTAGAACTTAGAACTACTTAAACGTAACTGACCTAAGGACATCACACACATCTCTTTCCGAAGCAGGATTCGAACCTGCGACCGTAGCGGTCGCGCGGTTCCGCATTGTAGTGCCTAGAACCACTCGGCCATTCCGCCGGCTAAGATAAAACTCATCGAGGCTACCAACCAAGATGCATAAAACTGAATCCACAAAACATTGCGTCCCTGACACGTAGCACTCACAATGCGCCTCATATGCGCCTCGCCCAGACACCAGCCAAAAGCACACCTGCCCTGAACAGCTGTTTAGCCAACTATGGTGTGGCAACAAATCACCAAGTTCCTAGTTCCTCAAAACAGCAAAGACGATCATGAAGTTCCCCTTGCGTAATGTGCATGACACCTCTTCATCAACGACAGTCTGCACAGAGCGCACCACGACTGCAGTGGAGGAATACGTTCAAGCTCTAATGCCAATGTACGTAATACAACGTCGTCAATAAACAGCGGAGAGAGCGCACGAACCGACAAATACAACTACAATCTAAAATGGTCGGCAGACTGCATGCTGTACTGGAAGTACATACTGTATTCGAAACGCAACTCAAGGCAGTTGCGGGAATACCATCATCAAATAACTGGATTTCCCAAGACATGCTATCATTGTCCTTTAGGATACGCTTTTACGCACACATCGACCTTGATGCGACCATAAGGTACACACCCGAAACAACAAACTCAAGTCATAGTGGAAATCGCAGCATCGAATAAACCCTATTCCCCAAACGTGAAGAGAAAGCGCTCCCGGAAAGTGTGCTCACGGCAGAATTAACTGCCTTCGTAAGGACAGGTAGTCTGTTGCTAAGGTACGAGTAAGCTATAAACAAGGCGACCGACTTTGAATGATGCACACAATTCACATCATCTGCAACCACCACCGAATCCCTAGGTTCACACGCGCCCTTGCCCTTGTCGTACTATATCTGGAAGTGCACTCTGCTATTTCCCAGGAAAACCAATCAGCCCAAGGTGTGCATATATGTCTCGAATGAGGTCATAGGTTAGTTGCAAACTACACTACTTCCAGCGTCCCCCATTGACTTAAGTTACATACTAATGTGGAATGTTAATTTCTCTAACGACCGTGTCTGTCAATCTCACAAAAGAAGAAAAGGAGTAAACGATATCGTGAAGTAGCTGTTCGACAGTAAAACTACTGATCGCTCTGTATACTGGACAACGCTTGCACTATACCAGACTTTAAACTATACATAAATAAATAGTTACTGTACACTGAAACCAGAATATACCTGACTAACTTTATACGAGCTGCCTCTGAGGTTAACGCTTTATGTGCATCAATGTCTAATGAGCTTAGCTACATACACTCACGCACAAATACTGCTTTGAATGTCGGAAACTTTATAGGCAATAACCGTAGAAATAATATATTAACTGCGATACAAAGCATAGAAGATGCTTAGCTTACTGTGGCTGATTTAGTAACTGTAAAATAATGATTACTTGTTTCATACTAACATTCAAATTACTTACATCACTTCTCAACATCCAAGAAGAAGTTACTCTCTGTATTTGGATTATCCCTTGAGACCATCTCTGAAAAAAGTGTAGTATTATTTCATTATAGGCAGACTAATAAAGAATTTTCGCAATGTACAATCCGCCAAATACTTTTAACAACACCAATAAAAGTTTTATATTACCTCGCGATGCAATCTTCTTAAGGTCAGCATCAGTAACACGTAATATTTATAAGAGGGTTTAGATGATTCATAATTTACGTGTGAGCTTTATTTAAGTAAATGGCAAATATTTATATTCATATTTATAACAGATTTTAGCATTGAAAAACATAACATGTTTATCAAACAGTCTCAAAGGACAGTAGGATCATTCCTATCCACATAAATAACAACACTAGAAAAGCATTTGCTTTAAGCATAACTCAAATAACTACTAGCTAACTTGAAAATCGGAATGTAGCATGGCTTTCACAACTCAAACGTAGCTTCCTTGTATGAATAACGAATTACTCAAAAGCACATGCAAAAAACACTTGTGTTGTGAGCTATACCCAAGCCTCCGTCGAAAATGCTACCACTGAATGCATTTTGC
This sequence comes from Schistocerca americana, assembly GCF_021461395.2. Lineage (NCBI taxonomy): Eukaryota > Metazoa > Arthropoda > Insecta > Orthoptera > Acrididae > Schistocerca > Schistocerca americana. The sequence continues at coordinate 763,455,785 of NC_060121.1, read as the reverse complement.
AGTGTACACTTTTATGGTTCTGAATAATACTGCTCCCCTTTTGTAGTTATAGCTAGACTATCTATCTCGAAGTATTGCAAGTCTCATGACTCCACAACATATCTGGCATATATTTTGTAATACATCACAGACCATTTCTTCTGAGATAATTACGCGTATTTGTTTAGCTGGTCTTATTGTAGAAATGTAACATTCTACAGTTGTCTTCCGAGGGTCTCATTGAAAATTAGCTTAATTAACATGACGCACACACACACACACACACACACACTATGACACAAAGGTGTTACTGACACTGACTGCAAGCGTGCATTGATTGAAATCGATAGGGAAAGTTGAACATTTGTGCGAAAGTGGGTATCTAACGTGGGTCTCCTGTTTATTAGGCACACGTTCTGACCAATTTTCTTTCTTATTTTTTTGTTTGTCTCATTTTGTTCTATAGCGCTCGTTGGATTTGTTCGGGGCGGACGTCCGATGACACCCGTTTAGGTTCTTAGTTGATCCATCCACTCAGTTTTTTATTACAGAGTGTAGCTAACTCTCTGGCCAAACACGCTGAGGTACTATGCCTGCCACCACTAGCCTTATCCACACACAGTGCCCAGTACAACTGCATAGACTACTCTAGCACGCCTCCCTTCGGACTCAAATTCTAAAATTATGCACACACACTAATGTAGTGTCGATTCTAGTATGAGTTATATCCCGGTGTGCATTTTCACTGAAGAGATCACTGGTCGTCTCACTTTTTGTATATATCACACGCACACCAAGCTCGAACTCTTACAAGAATCTGCGAAATGTCGAGAGTAGTGAGGCAGGGAGCACTATGTTAATAGTGTATGGAAAAGTTGGGTCTGACAGGATGCATGCTAGGGCAGTCCACGCAGTGGCAATGATCACTGTGTCTGGATGTCAGTGCTGGCTGGCCTAGCCGCTGCCGCTGCCGCGTGCGGAGCTCGCCGCGAGTGGGGCACGCCGTCGGCCGAGTGTTGCTGTAGCTTCTGAATACAACATAGCCATCCATTTATTGAAGCTCAGATTACGAAGTGTACGTTGAAATTTTGGTTGCCGTTCGCATATGATAGACCAACAGTTTATGAAATCGACCACTGGTTGTTCGAAAAGAAAGTTATACAAGATGTTGACGTTCAAGGTTTGTCATATGATTTCCATGGTAATGCAGTGTATAGCGATTTGTTGAAACAGGTACCCGGATTATAACAAAACAGGCGGTTTGGTGAACTTCCTTCATTCCAATGGTGAATCCAGTTCGATTTCTATCAGATACGCTGGTTCAGGGCTGCGATCTGTGCGCATATTCTACCTCCCGTTTGAACTGAAGGTCAGTCTCATCAAACAAGCGTTAACTCCTATGGAACGGTTTTGCAGGTTACTGGTGAGAAATGGATGGGCAACAAGCATTTCAATGTTGACAGTGGCTTGTGAAATGTTAGTATTGATCTTCATAAGCATATCCCGCCGTATATTATGGTTCAAGTCTTCAAAGCCTAAGTTCTTTATGATGGCCAACCAGGGACCTGAGTCGTATGTGGATCTACGGATCATCTTAAGGAAACCTGTCCCTGTGTCAAATCTTTACGGAGGGAAAACCAGGCACTCACCTCTGCGGGTGATGTGAGATATCTGTCGTATATGAAGACGTTGTCAGCCCCATTACAGGAAACTAGGATTGGGGGGGGCCCTGACATAACACTCCAGGGAACAAATAAAGGAAATCAGGATTAAACTGCTCTTAGCGTATTGACAAATGGACAGATTTCGTCGGTTACTCTGACAAAATGTTCGAATCAGGATCTCCAGGAGAGACTAATCCCAGACCTTAGACGGTAGCAAGACACCTGGAAAAGAAATTACTGTACCACCTAAACATCCCGAGGTACCACTAAGTTGTATTCCTGATGATGTTGCAGTGTCGTCAGTAGGTTGACGAGAACACAAACCCAAACAACCCAACAGTCAGCGACTGGCCTGATCACGCAGTACCATGTAAGGACAACTCAAAAAAGTCGTCTAAAGAAACGAAACAGCCCATAGAATACAAAGTAAGGAAGAGACACAGGAATTAGGAAGAAAAATAACACGCACAAGAGAAATCCTTAAGAAATATCAGACAGGGGAAACAGCGGGGGCTGATGCAATGAGAGTAATGGCTCCCATTCGGAATGAGGGCCTTCTGATGGAGTTAGACGACCACGTGAATACGACCGCGTTATCATCCTCCGGGTCTCTTCCAGTTGCGAGCACGCTTTGGTCGGAAGATACTGAGTAGTAGTAAACAGTTATATGCAGATTTACAAGCTGGCTGCAGTTAATGTTTCTCGGGTAAGCTGGGCAGTAAAGTTACAATGTTTGAAAGATTATCTTTATACTGCTGACGTACATGTCGCCACGTTACAAGAGGTTGTAACAGCTATCGAAATGCTCATACCAGGTTATGAAGCCATCGTCAACATTGGAAATGAAAGAGGAATGGCGTCCTTTTTTTAAAGAGGGTATCGCTTGTGGAGCTCAAGCTGTTTTAGAGACTGGTCGGGGTGTAACTGTCCAACTTAATGACTTCATTTTAATTAATGAATTTGCGCCGTCTAGGACTTATGAAAGACGGAACAAAAGTAACTTTTATCGGAACGGCATAGTTGAACTGTTAAATAACGTTGGGCCGCCTCCATCCTTGCCGAAGATTTTAACTGTATGTTGCGCAGTGAAGACCAGACGCCGAATTTTAACACATTTCAGGAGCTCCAAACACTGATGACTGAATTAGAACTGCAAGACACCTGGACTTCCTTGAATCCCCATCATACCGGATATACATACGTCAGTAGCACGTCAGCAAGCAGGTTAGATAGAATCTATTTTACTAAAAAATTCATGTGCAGTGTTGATGATTATGAGATATGGCCTGTAAACTTCTCCGACTATTGTACATTGCATACTCCATTTAGGTATATCCGACAAAAAACTTTCCGTGGGCGTGGGGTATGGCAACTTACCGTCTCACTATTGCAGGATACTGAACTTAGGCACAAATGCTTACGCTCCCAAACGAGACATCGGGAGCGGATCAGTTGGTGGACCGAGTATGTAAAACCTGTACTTCGTAAATGTATTATACAGTATGCAAAAGCCCAAGCATATTGCCGTAAACAAACGGCGGAATATCACTTCTCCTGTTTACGAGACCTTTATCAACAATCAGATAGTCTTTCGGGTAACATAATCAAACGGAAACGCTTTAAACCGAAAATAACTACCCTAGACCGGCAGCATCTGGACGGGAAGCATACGCGAGCCCGAGGCAAGGACGATCTTATGCATGGAAAGAACGTCGTTATACCATGCAATAAGGGAGACACGTAGAGAGAAACACAGAATAATAACCGCGCTGGCGGACGATGGCGGAGGAGAGTACAGTACGCAGACCGTCATAAAACAATATGTGGCGAAGTATTATAGGGATCTCTACGCTGGAACGGAAGCAGATAGACTGGACGGTGAAGAACTTTTAGCAAACGTTACGACTGGAATACGTGAGGAGGATAATGCCAGTCTAATCGAACACATAACCTAGGACGAAGTAAAAACCATAATTAACGACGCTCCGAGGAACAAGTCAGCTAGTCCCGATGGGCTCCAGGTCGAATTGCATGTACCAATATGGGACATAACAGGACATGATCTCACAGATATGTTCAACGAGTTATTAACTAACCAGGCGGTCCATCCTACATTTACGGAGGGAATGATTTCACACAGTCCGAAGAAACAAAGCAGCAAGAGATTTCACGTTTTACGACCACTTACCTTACTCAACGTTGATTTTAAACTTCTCACTCACATTCTGAATAGAAGGATGAAGCCACTCCCGCAAATTGTCGTAGGCCCTTACCAAACGAGTGCAATAACGGGAAAGTCAATTATAAGGACGTATAAAGTAAGTATAAGGACGTCATAACCCTCATTTGGATAAGTGACAATAGCATTTATTTATTGTTTTTAGATTTTGATAAAGCGTTTCATAGAATCAATCATGGCTGCATATTCAGCAACACGCAGAAAACGGGTTTCAGCGACGATTTTATAACTGTCATACGTAAATGTATCAATGCGGTTTTTTCAAGGATCAAATCCAGTGCTGAAACATTTCCAGTGCAACAATCAGCAAGTCAAAGATTTCCACTTACTGTGACCTTACATGCGATCGCGGACAACCTTTACTTTCGACAATGCAACAGAGATTGAGGGGACTACAGATCTTCAATATTAAGACCGTTTGTCACGTTTATGTTGACCACATAAGCATTACTGTAAATTCGAATAGTGAGGTCATGCGACGTTTGGTGCATCAGTATTCACGATCCTCTGGCGAAAAACTGAATATTCAAAAATCCAAAATAATGCATTTCGGTTCTTACAATAGTGCAGTAGGAGCGCACTGGTTAGATGTAACTGAAGAGAGACTCCCACTCGGATGTAGTTAAAGGCGAATCCCAAGCTCATGGCTACGAAAAATTGGGAGTGGAAACTTAATATCGTCAGAGACTTCCTGAAGGACCATAACACGCGATCGTTGGACCGATTGCAGAAAGTTCAGTTTATAAATATATACATACTTAGCAAAATATATCATGTTGCAGCAGTCTTACCAATAACGCACGTCACCGCACAAAAAATACTAGCGGCTGCGTGTTGGTACGTGTGGAAACAAAATATCTTCAAAGTATCCTTTCACACGGCGATTTTGAGAGGCACAACGGGTGACTTAGAATTAAAGACGTCAAACCTAGATGTCAAACACTGTTTCTGTCTCGTGCTTCTAAACTATTACATGCCGCTAAAACAGGCATTACCAAACATCTATTCCTCTCGTTAGATCCTGGAGACACGCATGCTCATGTTAATGTAGCACATGTAGATGCCAGTCTGGATAACGTCCGAAAGTACTATGTCGATGGGAGCTATACGGGGTGGTCCACTGATAGTGACAGGGCGAAATATCTCACGAAATAAGCGTCAAACTAAAAAAGTACAAAAACGAAACTTGCCTAGCTTGAAGGGTGAACCAGATGGCGATATGGGTAGCCCGCTAGATGGCGCTGCCATAGCTCAAACGGATATCAACTGCGTTTTTTAAAACAGGAACCCCCCAATATTTTGTTACATATTCGTGTACAACGTAAAGAAATATGAGAATAAAAGCTTCCGAAATGTGGTGCTACAGAAGAATGCTGAAGATTAGATGGGTAGATCACATAACTAATAAGGAGGTATTGAATAGAATCGGGGAGAAGAGGAGCTTGTGGCACAACTTGACTAGAAGAAGGGATCGGTTGGTAGGACATGTTCTGAGACATCGACGGATCACCAATTTAGTATTGAAGGGCAGCGTGGAGGGTAAAAATCGTAGAGGGAGACCAAGAGATAAATACACTTAGCAGATTCAGAAGGATGTAGGTTGCAGTAGGTACTGGGAGATGAAGAAGCTTGCACAGGATAGAGTAGCATGGAGAGCTGCATCAGACCAGTCTCAGGACTGAAGACCACAACAACAACAACGTAAAGAAATATGAATGTTTTAGTTGGACCACTTTTTTCGCTTTGTTACAGATGGTGCTGTAATAGTCACAAACGTATAAGTACGTGGTATCACGTAACATTCCGCCAGTGCGGACGGTATTTTCTTCGTGATAAATTACCCGTGTACTTGAGGACAATATTATGGAAATGGAAGAGGATGTAGATGAGGATGAAATGGGAGATACGATACTGCGTGAAGAGTTTGACAGAGCACTCAAAGACCTGAGTCGAAACAAGGCCCCGGGAGTAGACAACATTCCATTAGAACTACTGACGGCCTTGGGAGAGCCAGTCCTGACAAAACTCTACCATCTGGTGAGCAAGACGTACGAGACAGGCGAAATACCCTCAGACTTCAAGAAGAATATAATAATTCCAATCCCAAAGAAAGTAGGTGTTGACAGATGTGAAAATTACCGAACTATCAGTTTAATAAGTCACAGCTGCAAAATACTAACACGAATTATATACAGACGAATGGAAAAACTGGTAGAAGCCGACCTCGGGGAAGATCAGTTTGGATTCCGTAGAAATGTTGGAACACGTGAGGCAATACTGACCTTACGACTTATCTTAGAAGAAAGATTAAGGGAAGCCAAACCTACGATTCTAGCATTTGTAGACTTAGAGAAAGCTTTTGACAATGTTGACTGGAATACTCTCTTTCAAATTCTGAAGGTGGCAGGGGTAAAATACAGGGAGCGAAAGGCTATTTACAATTTGTACAGAAACCAGATGGCAGTTATAAGAGTCGAGGGGCATGAAAGGGAAGCAGTGGTTTGGAAGGGAGTGAGACAGGGTTGTAGCCTCTCCCCGATGTTATTCAATCTGTATATTGAGCAAGCAGTAAAGGAAACAAAAGAAAAATTTGGAGTAGGTATTAAAATCTAGGGAGAAGAAATAAAAACTCTGAGGTTCGCCGATGACATTGTAATTCTGTCAGAGACAGCAAAGGACTTGGAAGAGCAGTTGAATGGCATGGACAGTGTCTTGAAAGGAGGATATAAGATGAACATCAATAAAAGCAAAACAAGGATAATGGAGGGTAGTCGAATTGAGTCGGGTGATGCTGAGGGAATTAGATTAGGAAATGAGACACTTAAATTAGTAAAGGAGTTTTGCTATTTGGGGAGCAAAATAACTGATGATGGTCGAAGTAGAGAGGATATAAAATGTAGACTGGCAATGGCAAGGAAAGCGTTTCTGAAGAAGAGAAATCTGTTAACATCGAGTATAGATTTAAGTGTCAGGAAGTCGTTTCTGAAAGTATTTGTATGGAGTGTATCCATGTATGGAAGTGAAACATGGACAATAAATAGTTTGGACAAGAAGAGAATAGAAGCTTCCGAAATGTGGTGCTACAGAAGATTGTTGAAGATTAGGTGGGTAGATCACGTAACTAATGAGGAGGTATTGAATAGGATTGGGGAGAAAAGAAGTTTGTGGCACAACTTGACTAGAAGAAGGGATCGGTTGGTAAGACATGTCCTGAGGCATCAAGGGATCACAAATTTAGCATTGGAGGGCAGCGTGAAGGGTAAAAATCGCAGAGTGAGACCAAGAGATGAATACACTAAGCAGATTCAGAAGGATGTAGTTTGCGGTACGTACTGGGAGATGAAGGAGCTTTCACAGGATAGATTAGCATGGAGAGCTGCATCAAACCAGTCTCAGGACTGAAGACCACAACAACAACAACATTACCCGTGTTAAAATGGACCGTTTACCAATTACGGAAAAGGTCAGTATGGTGTTGATGTATGGCTATTGTGATCATAATTCCCAACGTGCGTGTGCTATGTATGCTGCTCGGTACCATGGATGAACGTTATTTAAGGAAACAGGAAGTATTCAGCCTCATTTGAAACGTCAACCACGACCTGCAACAAATGATGATGCCCAAGTAGGTGTTTTAGCTGCTGTCGCGGCTAATCCACACATCAGTAGCAGACAAACTGCGCGACAATCGGGAATCTAAAAAACATCGATGTTGAAAATGCTATATCAACATCGATTGAACCCATACCATATTTCTATGCACCAGGAATTGCATGGCGACGACTTTGAACGTCGTGTACAGTTCTGCCACTGGGCGCATTAGAAATTACGGTACGATGACAGATTTTTTGCACGCGGTCTATTTAGCGACGAAGCGTCATTCATAAACAGCGGTAACGTAAACCCGCATAATATGAACTACTGGGCAACGGAAAATCCATGATGGCTGCGACAAGTGGAACATCAGCGACCTTGGCGGGTTAATGTTTGGTGCGGAATTCTGGGAGGAAGGATAATTGACCCCCATTTTATCGATGGCCATCTAAATGGTGCAATGTATGGTTATTTCCTACGTAATGTTCTACCGATGCTACTACAAAAGTTTTCACTGCATGACAGAATGGCGATGTACTTCCAACATGATGGATGTCCGGCACATAGCTCGCGTGCGGTTGAAGCGGTATTGAATATCATATTTCATGACAAGTGGATTGGTCGTCGAAGTACCATTCCATGGCTCGCGCGTTCACCGGATCTGGTGTCCCAGGATTTCTTTCTGTGGGGAAAGTTGAAGGATATTTGCTATCGTGATCCACCGAGTACTCCTGACAACATGCGTAAGCGCATCGTCAATGCATGTGCGAACATTACGGAAGGGGAACTACTCGCTGTTGAGAGGAATGTCGTTACACATATTGAGGTTGACGGACATCATTTTGAGCATTTATTGTACTAATGTGGTATTTCCAGGTAATCACGCTGTAACAGCATGCGTTCTCAGAAATGATAAGTTCACAAGGGTACGTGGATCACATTGGAACAACCGAAATAAAATGTTGAAACGTACCTACGTTCTGCATTTTAATTTAAAAAGCCTGCCTATTACCAACTGTTCCTCTACAATTTTGAGCCACATGTTTGTGACTATTACAGCGCGAGCTATCAAAAAGCGAAAAAAGTGGTCCAACTGAAACTTTCATATTTCATTACGTACTACACGAATATGTAATTAAAGATGGGGGTTCCTATTTAAAAAAACCCAGTTGATATCCGTTTGACCTGTGGCAGCGCCATCTAGCAGGCGAACCATAGCGCCGTCTGGTTTCCCTCTTCAAGCTAGAGAAGTTTCGTTCTTTGTAGTTTTTTCCATTGACGCTTATTTCGTGAGATATTTGGCCCGGTCACGATCAATGGACCACCCTGTATAAGACTTCAACCAGTACAAACCAAAACACAAGAACCGTCTATGATTATATTACCAGAAATCGTCTCCATAACCCAATTCAGGTAAAATATCCTGCTAAAAACTGGACGAACGTTTGGAAACATATCTACAATAAAGTTCTACTAATTAGAGTCAGTGCCATATGGTATGACGTCGTAAAGGAAACAATACCCACACCGGGACGATTATTGAAAATCAAATTGAGACCATCTCCATACTGCGACAAATGTCAGCTTGTAAAATCTGTTGCGCACATGTTCTTATGTGAAAATAAAATTTGAATTTGGAACTGGACCGGTAAGAAATTAGCACTCATCAACAGAACCACAGAACGCCATATACCAATAACTGAAGCTTGGCGACCGTGTGGAGATGTTTCCCGTCCGCAAAGAATAACAGTTATTCGTGGCTTTTGGGACAGTTTGTGTTTTACTTATTATTGAACAAAACTTCGATCTTAGAAGAGTACATTGTTTATATTGCAGAAGAACATTTTAAGTTGAAGAAGAATAACAAATACAAGGAATGGTTTCAAAGTTTTTTATCTATTCCTTTATGTGGGCTAACAGTAGGAGGGCAGTTTCTTGATTAGAAGCAGAACACTTATTCTTTCTATTATTCCTGGAATATTTTTCATGTTGGTTCTAAAATGAGACCTATTCTAATTTGGCAAAACTCCACTCCGAATTTTGTTCCATTTGTTGAAAATTATAGGCTTCTTTAGAGACATCAGATGCATCCAGTACATAATAACTTAAATTGTCAAAACGTTTTTGAATGAAAGTTTGTTATGGATTTCTTTGTAACCTTTTCGACTGTAAAGTTATGTCCGACAAAGGCCTCACGCCATTGCAAGAGGCAATCTGTTATTTATTTCACCTCAATTACTACTTCAGTTATGTTCCACAATTTAAGGCGTATATGGGAACAAACATGGAAATACATGGGAATAATGGAGAAACTCAGAGTAGGTATGGGGGAGGTACTGTGACCAGGCCTCGGATCTTCGACCCCTGCCATTTTGTCCCCTCCTGCCAGTGGCTGAAAGTCTTCTCAAAAATAACTGAAAAAAGTTACACAAAATGTGAGTGGGTGACAGATATAGGGGCGGCATCGTGGCCAGGCCTCAGAATTCTTGAGCACTGTCCTCTTTGCCAACACCTGCCCGGAACTCACTCGGAAAAAAATGGCGTAGCGGATAGAGTAAAATAATGGCGCAAGTGGTTAACACTGATGTTTATGTTGATATCCAGTTTTCTGCACAGGTTCCGGAACTCCCGGAAGACCTTTTTTTGATGTATATACTACAGATAATATCGATAATTGTATTACACATGCCCTATGTTTCAGCGATGTTTCCTGCTAGAAAATTTTTATGTATTTCAGCAAAATGAAACAACGTTATTTACTATAAGCATATAGTTTCTCACTTCGTCTTCATTATTTCAGGCAGTCCACTCCAACATCTTCATTTAAAGATCTTGTTTTACCTTCGGAACCTCTGGCTGCCAACTAAAATTTTTGGCAGACCTTTAGAAACACTTTTATCTTCTCTGTTCGCTTAGCAAGGAATTACGCTGCCTGTTTCACATATTGGCAGTCCATTTTATCAAGTTGCAACTGATTATGCAGTACAGCCTTTTAGGATGTCATTTCACTGATTTGGAATGTCCTTTTCATTTTATACAGTGTGACATCGTTAAGAAACTGAAACTTATGTAACAGCACTACTTCACAACATTAACACAGCTGTACTAAAACATGGTTTGTAAGACGACATATTATGATATAGTACATATTTTTCAAGACATATTTTCGATCAGTGCTCCTTTTTGATTCTTTCTGTGGACATAAGGTTACGGGTCCACTGTATTACTGTATTACTAAGGGCTTCTTTGATTTTGTGAATACCAGATAGTATGCATTAGTGTAAGGAGTTCCTTGCACTTCAAACTGGCCGTTGTAAATATATTTAAATTTAGAAATTTCATGACGTTATTTTGAAGTCATCCTGCCCCACGCCATCTAATTATGTTGGCAGTGTATAATACTGTACACAGAATAATTGCATTTCTATGATATTACCATAACAAAACTTACGAGGTCTAACAACATCTGAAGGAATTCTTTCTACATTTACTTCACCTTTATCTATGGTTCTTTGGTTACGAAATGTCAAAGTCTTTCGCGACCTGAATCCATTCTCGATAGAATATGGTATCAACTCGCGGTTTTTTTCTTGGTTCTGTGTTTACCTCCGGTTCCTGGTTTGAAATGGCTTCGTCAGGTGGTACAAAACAACCTTTCGTCACGTGTTCCTCGATTTCTGTTACTACAATTTTTTCTTCGTTGGAACTATCTTCTATACGTGATCATTCTGGGTCACTATTCGATTTTGACTGAAACGCCTTACTTAGACACATGTTAATTTTGCTCATCCGCCCTTTCGTCGGTACTTAATTACTCTGGATCACGGTTTCCTCCTAATGTTATTAGTTCTTTTTCATTCACAGCAGACCCTTCTTCTAAACAGTCACTTTTATCAGCTCTAAATACATCTACCTTTACTTTGCAATTCTTCATGACCTTCAGTAATACGTAAACACTCGTACCTGTCTACTTCTTCTGACCTACTGACAACAGTGTATTCTGCTTGCGATTTGTTAGAGCGGAAAGCTTCGATGGCTACGCTGAGTATTTGATCTTCTCCCATTCCTTTCATCGTGACGATATTTCTCTTCTTCCTATTAATATCAGTATCATTGGAAGCACGTGTACTTTGTGCAGTGCCGTTTCCTCACCACTTGCCACGTCTTTACTAATTGCTGCTAGCGACTTTGCGCGATGCTAAATACATTGTGTATCAGAAAGAATAATCCGATTTGGCACGTCTATATTTCTGAGACTAATAAACATATACTATGAATTTTATTTCTTTATAAGCGGGGAACTCGATAAGTTTTTTTCGTAACTTTTCATAGGTGTTCAATATGCCGCCCTTGAGATGCACGGCATCTGTTAATGCGGTATTCAAATTGTTACCACATTGCAACGATCATATCTTGAGTTACAGCTTCCACAGATCCTGTTATGCGATGTCTCAGTTCATTCGTTGTTGTTGGTAACGGAGGCACATAAGCAGAGTCTTTTATTAGGGCGTTGATAAATAAACGAGCTGGAGGCATAATTACAGAAACTAGTACCAGCATGTCAGAAGTACTGAGCCTGACTGCTGAGGCACTTGTCCCTCTGTGCCACAAGGCTGTGAATGGCTGTCTCATAAAATTCCAGGGGCTGCGATGTTAACCATTTCCGCACGTGCAGCTGGACGTCGTCGTCTGAGGTGAATCGTTTGCCCCTCAGAGCCTTTTTAAGTTGACCAAAAATGACGTAATCACAGGGAGAGAAGTCCAGACTGTATGGAGGGTGGCCAAGAATTTCCCATTTGAATTTCTGTGGGAGTGCAGCGACTGTGTTCGCCGTATGAGGCTTTGCATTGTGGTGGAGCGGAATGAACCCACGGGTGAGACTGTCTAGTCATTTTGATGTGACCGCTTGGCGAGGAAGGATGGTCAAGGTTTGCGAGTAACGCTGGGCATTTACTGTAGCCCCGTACTGCAGGAAGTGAGTCAGAAGAGGGCCATCTTGGTCTAAGAAGAATGTCAGCATAACCTTTCCTGCACTCGTCTGGATTGCCTTGGCTTTTTTTGGTGGTGGTGATCCTGGATGCTTCCACTGGAGACTTTGTCGTTTTGATTCAGGTTCGAAGTGACTACACCACGACTCATCTCTAGCCACCACTCGTGTCAGGTACGCATTCCCTTCCCGAGCATTGCGCTGCAGTTGAGCAAGGAAGTGGGCCATTCTACACTCTTCCTGGTGTGGTTGAAGACTGTGGGGCACACACTTTGTGCATGTGCAGTCGTTCCTCATGATGGTTTGAAAGCTTCCGACGCTCAATCCGACCACGGCGGCTATGGCTTTCACTGTGACTCGGCGGCCCTGGGTAATGAGTGCATCCACCAGCTGCACGACGTCATAGGAAATGCAGTGTGGTGCTCCAGACCGTGCATCACCGGCTAATGACACCCGTCATTCCCTGAAGCGCTTATGCAATGTTCACCCTACACTTGTGACATTCGTTGATGAATGTCCATTCCTCCTACTCCTTCCACTGTCAGAAAACGAACAACACCTCTTTGCTCGTCTTTTGACGCCTCCATGTCACAGTTTGCAATGCGACTGGCAGCGTTGGACGATTTGCGCATGGAGCTGCTTGCTCGCATGCCCTCTAGCGACGGGTTGTGAGCTACCACGCTATGGTCAGAACCACACCTCGTTACACTCCACGATATCACTCTCCTGTCAACGGTTTGCGCATTTCAGACTCCAGCTCTTTTCTCTTTGAACGCCCCCTGTATAAACTCCCACAAGGACTAATCACATACAGTCACGTCCTGTGACCTTGGAGGCCAGCAACGCTGATGAATCATTTGCTCCAGTACGACAGATACATCGTTCTGTAATTATTTGACTTAAAAATTCCCGCACTTTCATATGCCACTGTGGCGGTGCCCCATCCTCTTGGTAAATGAATTCGTGCGAATTAGCCTCCAAATGTGGGAAAGCATATCGACATATGTGCTTCGTGTAACAGTGCAAAATGGAACATACACCTTTTCCCGTGAAAGTACACAAAAAACATTAAATTTTGGAGAGTCCCTTTCATGTTGTATAGCTTCATGTTGTGATTCCGTACCCACATTCTCACATTATGACAGTCACCTTTCCACTTAAATGGATTGTTGCCTCGTCACTAAACATTAAACGTGGAAGAAAACTGTCATCCTCCATTTTGCCAAGTACGAAGTTACACAATTCCACAGGTTGTTGTTTGTCAACGTCAACAAGAACTTGCAATAGCTGAATTGTGTATGGCGTCATGTGTAAACGTTGACGCAACACACGCCAGAGAGACATTGCGGGCGTGCTGAGCTGTCGATATGCACTGCACGGCGTATGGACTTCTACGGACTCCTTGTAAATCCATGGCGGATGCGTTCGACGTCTGTCAGACACTCGTGGACGGCCTGCCGATTTGCCTGTAAACAAACTACCTGTCTCTCGGAATTCTTCATGCCGTCGTCTAATGATCTGTGCTGTAGGAGGATCCACGCCACACCTAGTATGAAAGTCACCCTGAACAGTTGTTACTGACCCGCACTGCACAAAACGTAGAACCCGGCACCATTAATTTTATACTAGAACTGAGGTGGGCCCACACTGCTGCTACCTAGCGAGAAAGATGTGAAACTGCAGAGTTTGCTCTTTCGAACTGTACGTTGTTCACACACATATCTCAAATGACATAATATTGATGATTTTGTTTATTATAAATCGGACGATTTTTCTTTTATACATCTTGTATTTCAATTTCTTCCTTGCTTTCCGACTCTGGACTTTCCCTCTCATTACTACAAGGTGCATTCAAGTTCTAAGGCCTCCGATTGTTTTTCTCCAGACTGTAAAGAGATAGAAACATGTGCATTGTTTTAAAATGAGGCCGCGTTCATTGTCAATACATCCCAGAGATAGCAGCACCGTGTCGCAGTTGGAATTTTACCGCCAGCGGCGAGAATGAGAACTGTTTTAAATACTTAAAATGGCTACGTTTTCCTTACTGGAAAAGTGTGCAATCATTCGTTTTCTGAATTTGCATGGTGTGAAACCAATTGAAATTCAACGACAGTTGAAGGAGACATGTGGTGATGGAGTTATGTATGTGTCGAAAGTGCGTTCGTGGGTGTGACAGTTTAATGAAGACAGAACATCGTGTGACAACAAACCGAAACAACCTCGGGCTCGCACAAGCCGGTCTGACGACATGATCGAAAAAGTGGAGGAAATTGTTTTGTGGGATCGCCGAATGACTGTTGAACAGATCGCCTCCAGAGTTGGCATTTCTGTGGGTTCTGTGCACACAATCCTGCGTGATGACCTGAAAATGCGAAAAGTGTCACCCAGTGGGTGCCACGAATGCTGATGGACGACCACATGGTTGCCCATGTGGCATGTTGCCAAGCACTGTTGATGCACAACGACAGCATGAATGGGACTTTCTTATCGTCGGTTGTGACAATGGATGAGACGTGGATGCCATTTTTCAATCCAGAAACAAAGCGCTAGTCAGCTCAATGGAAGCACACAGATTCACTGCCACCAAAAAAATTTCGGGTAACCGCCAGTGCTGAAAAAATGATGGTGTCAATGTTCTGGAACAGCGAGGGCGTAATCCTTACCCATTGCGTTCCAAAGGGCACTACGGTAACAGGTGCATGCTATGAAAATGTTTTGAAGAGCAAATTCCTTCCTGCAGTGCAACAAAAACGTCCAGGAAGGGCTGTGCGTGTGCTGTTTCACAAAGACAAAGCACCCGCACATCGAGCTAACGTTACGCAACAGTTTCTTCGTGATAACAACTTTGAAGTGATTCCTCATGCTCCCTACTCACCTGATCTGCCTCCTAGTGACTTTTGGCTTTTTCCAACAATTAAAGACACTCTCTGTGGCCGCACATTCACCAGCCGTGCTGCTATTGCCTCAGCGATTTTCCAGTGGTCAGAACTGTTGTGGCTTAGCAAGACAGCCAAGCCACTATGAGGAAGCCGAAAGGCACGCATTTAAGCTCACGCAGGCTAGTGTGAGGTCTGGAACAGGACAAGGTAATTAATACAGCCAATAACGTACGTAGCTGCTGGAATACTTAACTTTAATCCATAATTGGTGAACATCGCTCTTGACGGTACATGTTTTACAGCATCAATAGTAACTGGTAATGGCGCCTCGCTAGGTCGGTGCAAATGATGTAGCTGAAGGCTATGCTAACTATCGTCTAGGCAAATGAGAGCTTAATTTGTCAGTGAACCATCGCTAGCAAAGTCGGCTGTACAACTGGGGCGAGTGCTAGGAAGTCTCTCTAGACATGCCGTGTGGCGGCGCTCGGTCTGCAATCACTGATAGTGGCGGCACGCGGGTCCGACGTATACTAACGGACCGCGGCCGATTTAAAGGCTACCACCTAGCAAGTGTGGTGTCTGGTGGTGACACCACAAAAACAGACTCCTGAAGAAGCCTTCGCCGCTGCCCTGGAGTCATGGCGTCAGCGTTGTGAAAAATGTGTACGTCTGCAGGGCGATTACGTCGAGAAGTAACGCCAGTTTCATCGATTTCAGGTGAGTAGTTAATTAGAAAAAAAGTCGGAGGCCTTAGAACCTGAATGCACCTCGTACCTAACATGTTGGTGGCATACTCCCATTTCAAATCCTCCCACTCGTACTGCTTTAAACATTGATACAGATCATCATTTTATCGTTATTGAAACTGTCGTCAGTGCTTTCCTACTCGCCTCCGAACATGTTCACATTTACTCTCGCCCCAGTGTCGTTACCCGCCGAAGCAGGTTCATTGCACTCTACTTCCAAATCCTTATTTTGCTCTATTGCCGAAACCAAAACCTCCATTCAAACAGCTGATCGGTCTGATGTAATCGTCGCTGGCTGGCTTCTGCCTGACCTGACGGATTCCTGAGCGCAACTGTCGCCTTGCTTGCAGCGACCTGAGGTACTTCGCAGTCGCTCTCTCGAGCATTAGATTCATTACGTCCGCGCCGGTAATTTTTATTACGTTTGAACCGTGAAAATTTGTATGCATTAGTTCGTCTCGCAACATACTCGGTCCTTAGTTTCCTGCCTGGTTGTTGTCGTGATAATGTCACCCTGCAAATCTTCTTTCGTGAACGCCTGTGCCCATGTCTCGTTGAACAATATTAACTCGATACCTATCGCTGTCAATCCGTTCATTGTGTCTGTGATTAACAGTATTGTTATTACTCTGGTGTTCGTCGCGATTACTTCGCCAATAGCCTTTATCCTCGACTTTTTCTAGAAAAGCAGAAAAGCTTTTAGGATTGCTTCCTACGTCTCTCTTGGAACCCTCTGGCAGCTTTCCCCACAGGTCTCATTTAATCTTGGATTCGGATCGTCTACTTTTTAAGTGATTCAATTTTCGGTACCAGGGCACAGGAATGTTTCATAGATTTTCTGCCCCTATTGTCGTATAGTCTAGCCGTTATGAATTTTCGCCATAAACCATCTTGTTTCTGTTCTGACTAGTATTCCTCGGTAAACTTTTGTTTGAATTCGTTCAACGTCATCTAATCAGTGTTCTGATTTAGTCCCCACTGTTTAACGTCACCTGTTAATGAACTAATGACTTCGTTAATGTTTTCCTGATCTGTCAAATATTCAGGAAAAATGCTTTCGAAAGTTTTCAGAAAGTTCTGTGGGTAGCATTAAGTACGTCTTTGGCAGTGTAAAAGAGTTCCTCACCCTCTAGTAGTTTGTTATTAGGTAGCCTATCATGGACATAACTGGACTTCTGTCTTATTTTCGTTTCAATGTCCCAGATCTTGTCTTAAATATGTAAAGTGTTTTGGCTATACTTATGTTCACCAATACTTACTTGTTTACTTACTTCTATTTCAGAGTTAACCACTGTCTCCCTCAACTGTACATTCGTCATCAAATTCGGTTTTCGGATCGAAAACTTTTCCGGACGGAAAAGTTTTCGATCCGAAAACCGAATTTGATGACGAACTAAAGGTTCTATCGTCTTTTCGACGTTTATGATTTCTAAATCGAGCCTTTCGTTGATATCATTGATCTGCCCCTGCATAGTGGGCACATAAGTATTTATAGCATTTATTTCAAGTTTCATGTCTTCGATCGCAGTACTCAAAACGTCTACATTTTCATCTACCTTTTCGATCTGTTTCCTGATTTTGATGCTCTGTGTTTTCCTGACATCAGCTAGCGTTTTCAGATGATTATTAAGGTTACTAATACCAGTTGATTGTGTTTTGCGTTTATTCCAAAGACTAATAACTCGTTTTGAGCTGCTTCTGAAGCCCACTAACTTGTGCCTTAATTTGACTATTAATGCTTCCACCTTGTACTTTAATTTGTGTAGCTAAAATTTTTAACATCTCATTCATGTTGACAGATTTTTCACTGTCTTGCTCTACTGTATCTTCATGTTCTGATTCTACCTTATGTTTCTCGATCGATTCTTTCACTGCTTGTCGCAGACTGACCATATCAACCGATGCATTCTCGTAACCACCGTCTTCCACGTAATCTTTCTCATTTGTTCCATCATTTGGTTTCGTTTACTTTGTGATGGGCTCATTATCTGAATCTGATAATTTGCGTACCCGTGGCATACTGCGTAGGCTAATGGGCGTTCTGTGACGCTACCTGTGTACACGTTTTGGTAACTGCTATCATGCTCCATAATGTTTCTCCGTACGCCCTGTACTGTTTCGTTCTGTTCGCTTTGATCAATCAGTGTTTTTGTATCCACGTAACACTGAAATTGAATTAGAGTTTACTGTCTAATCTCCTGTAACATTTGCTATTATTATTCGTTTTAATGTATTTATTGCAAGTTGGTGCCGCTGGACATTAAGTGCTTATAATATGTCCGTTTTGCGATTAGTACATATGCTATGGTCGGTATTTAACTGTGTAACAATCTAACGAATGTCGTATCACGTGGCGCCATATATGCCATTACCGGTTTCTGTTAAATTACGAGTAGCACCATGCTGATAATGTTACAAGCGTGAAAGGATTTTTTGTGTCCGTGTCTGTGCTTAATGGAAATGTATTGACTACTTTTCAGTTACTGAGAGATTCTTATTTTAAGAAAGACTAGCAAAACAAGGGAAATAGAACCGAGGTTCTATGTACAATCCAGAAAACTGTAATTATGTAGCAAAAAATGGTCACCAATCTCATTAGACAAACTTGCACCCAGTACTAGTATGATTCATAAAGAAAGTTAACTACGTGGGTTGACTTTACTTGATACTTAACTTACGTTTTGCTGATAATATACGGGACAGTAGTACAGATTAGAAAGTAATGTTCCAATGAATTTATTTGGAGAAGTATTAATGTGTTCAGGCAACAACTAGCTCTCAGTAACACTTACATTACAGTAGGAAAGTTATGATAATTATAGGGAAATGATTACTAATGATTGAGCACTATTGACATGGACAATAAGTTCTTTATTACTATTGAAATAGTTACGGATTAATAGACTCTTTTGAACTAATTGTTCTTTGCAGTCTCAAGGAATATTCATTAACTTACATTATTTAGCTCAAATGGAAAATGTGGCACCTGGATCTGGTATAGTTTGAATAATCGTAGCTAGTTGCTTATTTTTCGTGGCTGTTGCTGTACTATGACATTTGAATATGGCTCAACAACCAGCATGGGAATCCAGAAACTAATTTATCGCTAGCTTCAGATCGTGGCTGAAATTTTTAGTTCGAACACAAAATGGGAAACACTTTTAACTGCATTACATATGAGATTGTAATCCCTATTATTTCAGTTATAAGAATGTTTAAAATGAGTGCTTTAACTGTTCATTAAAACTACATGGAGTATTTCAAAACTTATGCTCACTGAATAACTATGTACTTTACAACTCCACAGAGTTTGTTAACTTTTTGTTAAGGAAAATACTTGCTCTTCAGTTCAGTAAAACAGGATACTCGGATTCATCGTTAATCACTAAGTATCAGATACTATGGCTGACACATAGTTTACAGAACACAAATTTATTACTGAAAACGAAACTACACAACTGATCCATGCAACTATACAGTACTCAATTGCTAATGGTAGATGAAGGCAGTGGCAGCGTCGACCCATTGTGCTACTCAAAAAAGGGCGTCAAAATTATGGACAGCTCTTCCTGTGTGACGAACTCCGAAAATTCTCTTCTTAGCGTCAGATTTTCGTAGCACAGAGCTAATCAAGGAATGCCATGAATAATAATCCGCATTACTTGCGCATCCGAGGCTGTATTTTATAATCTTGCAGTTATTCTCGCCTCTTTCTGCACCCAAGATACGCACCCATTGGCTGCTAGCAACCGACTGACTCATGCCACACAAGGGGCCTTGCAGTTCGACCACCAGATTCACCTTTTCTATTCCCGCCTATCCAGTTCCGTTACGAAAGGATTTCCTTGCAAGTTTTACATGATTACAAACCTACTGTTCCTACGGATGAAACAGTATTAGAGTTAAATCTTCAGCTTGCACATTCTTTTAAAGCACATTACTTTCGAAATTGTATTAATTTATATAATTACAATTACATAAATTATAAACGATGAATAAAACATTTACATCGAAAATTACTTAGAACACAGTTATACAGAAGTCGAATTAAGCAAAAATTGAAACATTATTTATGTAAGACCACTGTAGGTAATATCGATAGTTGTGTTACAACCACTTTATGTGATGTAAGCGCACACAGTAGGGTATACAGGATGAGTCGCGGAAGACGTAACACCCCCATTAATCCGGGGCGATTGCACGTATCGGCAAGCGGTGATCTGCGAATCATAGCCGACTATGGGGCACATACTTTGGTACATGCACAATAATCACAACGTTTATGGCCGGCCGTGGAACGCTATACTTTTTTGCCACCATTCGAACGCTCTAGAAAATACGCGTATAGTGATGTAGCGCATGTTGCTATTGTGATTCAAACTTCGCTTAAAAGACGCCGGGAAATAATGTACAATTGAAGGTCGAGGCGGTCGGAAGCGGCTGCAGACTGTAAACACGCCTCTCGCGACCCGCGGGCCGTGTTGCCGTGCTCTATGCAGCATGCACTGCCTACGCTACATAGGTAAATCCTCATCCACCCTCTTTTAAGCAAAGTTTGAATCACAAAAGCAACATGCGTTACATCACTATACGCATTTTTTCCAGAGCGTTCGAATGATGGTAAAAAAAGTATAGCGTCCCATATAAAAAACATATACTTGCCTAATTATCTCAGACAATAGAAACGTTGTGATTATTGCGCATGTACCAACGTATGTACCCCATAGTCTGCTATGATTCGCCGGAAACCGCATGCCGATACGTGCAATCCCCCTCGGAATAAAGGGGGTGTTACGTCTTAAGCGACTCACCCTGTGTAAGTAGGCGATGTGGGCGAGTTATCAAATTTCTATTACTTTGATACTTCCTGGCATATTACAATTGTGCACCCGTCTGGGATTTGAATCCAGGATGTTTACCTGTCACAGACATGTGCTCATCAATTGAACCTACTACGAAGCCTCGTGACCAAGAGCTTTACTTCAGCCAGTACATCTACTACATTCCAAACTTCACGGAAG
Organism: Schistocerca americana; assembly: GCF_021461395.2. Taxonomy (NCBI): domain Eukaryota; kingdom Metazoa; phylum Arthropoda; class Insecta; order Orthoptera; family Acrididae; genus Schistocerca; species Schistocerca americana. The sequence continues at coordinate 763,434,676 of NC_060121.1, read as the reverse complement.
TTCCCCTGCAAAAATTTTGAGGCTGGCACTCGCGGAAGAAAGGATAATCAGGAGACATGGCTTAGCCATAGCTTGGGGAACTGTTTCGAGAATTAAATTTCACTCTGCAGGTAGTTTCCGCTGATATGAAACTTCCTGGCAGATTAAAACTGTGTGCCAGATTGGGACTCGAACCCAGGACCTTTGCCTTTCGTAGTGGTGCTCATTATGTGAGCTACTTGAGAATGACTCATGATCCATTCCCACCAGTAACTAATCTGAGATGAGGAATGGATGACTTACATTTCTTAACATTCTTCTTATAAGCCTCAGGCTGGTATCTGCTTTTCGTACATTCTGTTTTATGTAGGACACTCCGTATGCCCACTCCAAGGTATTCTGTGGTAGTTGCTGTTTCCAACAATAGTGAAATAAGAAAGTAACGCATTTCTTCTGCTACGCATGTGCCGTGCATCATATCTGTTTACATCTAGCCTCCGCACCAATCTACGATTGTCTGCAACTCGCTACAGTCTACCAGCACTGCTATCTTCTTCTTATAGACAACTACATCATCTGCGACAGTCCATAGCATATTCTAATAATTAACTTGCGTATGTTTTGTACATATACCGCTAGTCTCGACCCAAAACACCCACCAAGACTGTAAATTAAATGGTTTATATGTACTGTATTAAAGTGAAACTTTACTGTAGATTAACAGCTATATTGCATGACTGCGCAGTAAAATGATACAAACTGCAAAACCTTAAGGTATCTGTAACGTTTTTTATTTTTGTGAGGCGAAACACGAATAACTGAGTGACTGGCAATCTGTTTTGATAGCAGCTTGAAGAGGCACACTACTATCTAATTCAGTCTTGCACTCCTTATACTAATTACAATAAACAACATTGTACTAATTCTCCATAAAGCTCTTCCCAGACAGTTCTGCCTTGGACTGTACCTACAATCAGTTGTTTGATATCAGCATGCCACATTACATGCAATAGAAACTATTTTCACGATTAATCCATATCATACTTGCTTATTATGAAAAGCGACGAGCGTCCACCAACCTCATGTCGATAGGAACGCTTTTACAACATCCACTGGCCCACATACGGAAAGTTTCATTGTATCTGCTTTGAGAGTGATTTCTGTCATAAGCTGCAAGCCTACAGAGAAACACTGCCACTAGCACGACAGCTGATTCTACACCCCACACAAGGTGAAGTGCACACCGTATGTGCATTCCAATACCGTAACAGCCATTCCATGAAAGAAGAAAAAAGGTACACTTGACAGCAAAAAAAGTCGGTCACTGCCAAATACAACCAACATAACGTAGCTGTGCTGCAGGAACTCTAAACACCAAAAACCCGTGGGGTACAGTCGTTTGACTACACACACAATGGGTACCGCAAGAGACTAATAGAGACGACAGGTCTTTATGCCAGTCAGTCTAAGCCCTCAACTAGTATCGTCATACAAAACATATTAGAAAACACGTTCTTAGCGATGAGAGACCCCATAACACTCATAAACTAACCTTAATTACAACAAGTGACATTCCAAAAGTTGTGAGAAAACGGATTATTTTACATATATCGTACAGTAATCCTTAGTCAAAATTAAATACTTGAGACAATATAGTGGAGTTACAAAGCTGTATGGCAATTGAAAAGAATGTTTTTCGCTCTCAAAATGGTTTTCCATCCACGTGCTGAACGTCGCTCAACGGCGAGTGGCTCTGGAAACTGGATATTGGAGGAACCAGTAAAAAAAAAAAACGCGATTAACGGCAACAAGCACGCTACGGATATCTCAACATTAACAGCGAATCACCAGTAATATCACTGTTCTCGTAACACATCAACAGCTACGTGTACACAGATTTGAACTTTAAATGACATGACCAACGTCGTCGTTCTGGACCTGGATTCAAACCCAGCACTTGTAGCCATTGCTAACTAAGCTAAGCTTTGTTTGTGCCTTATTGAGATCCGGTCACTAGGCATAAAGAGACGTGAAGTATAGAAGTTTGCACCAGTATCAGTTATCAATTCAGATCCTGAAAATAAATGACGAAAATGTTTGTACTGAACTGGGAATCCTGTCATAACAGTCACCTTCCTGGAAACTACGCCCAACGACGTTTAATATGTTGCCATTCACAAGGAACAAGGTATGCTCATGTTTGAAATTGAAATGCCATCATATAAAGCTTGTGACAGGGATGTGAACCCAGCACCTAATCAGATTGTTAACGAAGTATGTAAAATCAGAAGTTAAATATCAAATGTTTTCACCAATAGCGATACATTGGAACCTTAAATGACGATATAATTGTTTTTTCCTGACTGGGATTAGAACCCAGCAACTAGCGCCGTCGTTTTCTAGCCAGGGACCGACGATAAATAGCTATTGTTGGTTCACCAGTAGCGAGATGTGCGCATGTTTAGCTAGACATCAGGCGACGAGAAGCTCTGTGCTGAATGGAATTCAAACCTCATACACGTGGTCAGGAAACACTTTAACTATCAAATTCTTATCCAATAATAACTAGGAGTGGCATGTTTGTACTTTCGGTGATGTGATGGAAAATACTCTGCTGGCTAGAAGTTGAATCCACAACATATCATCGTTGGTGATCACAACGAACACAACATCAAACCCAAATCCGTTTTCGCCAGTAGGATGGAGAGAAACGTTTGAACTTGAAAAGATGTAAGGAAACGTTTGATCTTGTAATATCATAAAAAGCTCATCATGTGGCTGTGAGTTGAAACGAACACGTTACAGCTGACAACGCACGAAGAGGCGTTGAAAATGCAACTATTTTTCACTAGTAGTCGGAGTGCATATGCTAGGTCTTGCAACGAAATAATGAATATTTTGTGCTGATCAGCATTCGAAACCAGATAGGTGGCTCTCGAGGAGGCCTAGAAGAGTTGGCAATCTTGGGGAACACAGTGAAATCGAATTCGAATCCCAGTCCGGCACCACAATTTTCAACGTCTCAAATATGGTTCAAATGGCTCTGAGCACTATGGGACATAACATCTGTGGTCATCAGTCCCCTAGAACTTAGAACTACTTAAACCTAACTAACCTAAGGACATCACACACATCCATGTCCGAGGCAGGATTCGAACCTGCGACGAATGGGTTGTAGGGAACGGGAGATCAAAGAATACGGTTTCATAGGTGTTGAAAAGAATGATAGAGAGTATAGACAGCAGCAATTAAAAGAGAAAATGTTGCGTCAATGGAAACCGCTAGATTTGTTTATAAAGTTTTGAGGGAATGGAATAGAAGGGCACTTGCGGCGATAGTGTCAAAGAGAGAGAGAGTGTGAGAGAGAATAGAGGAAATATTAACAGCGAGTAAACATAATATGAAATCGTTTGCGTATTGTGTGGAGGACGGAGGGTGTATTCATGGATGGAGGGGAAGAGGGAGATGTATTTGAAGTAACAAAGCTACTGTGACAGAGTCCATCTACACCTAGTAGTTTGCAAGTATTCAAAAGAAACCCACTTGAATTAAAAAGGCAACTCAAAGGAAAACTATCCCATATCGTATCTTTTCTGTTGCCACGCGATCTTTCACTAGCTCCGATTGAGGAAAAATGACGAAAAAGAAGACATAACAAAACATTTTAAGGACTCTAATATGTTATCCAGAATCCTTCATTATTTTGTACTTCTATCATGCGTCTTGGCATAGAATGTATAAGCCGTCGGACGTAACAGCCTGAAGAAGCAACTTCCTCCTAGGCTTCCAGGACGCAGTCCCAAAGAGCGTCCGCAGTAATTGGTTGGTTTCGTGGCCAGTTCTCTGTTAAAGATCTGGCGACCTCAGCCGACATGTTTTCCATGGAGTTCATATCAACTGCCCGTGGCGGCCAGTCCATGACGTTGACGCCAATCGTGGAGAGCCGCTGCTGAACAAATGCAGACTTGTGAATGGGAGAGTGGTTCTCTTGTAATGTGACGTCCCCTTCTGCGTACAACATTCGCACTGACGGAAGCACCACATTTTCCAATATGTGGGCATACTGCACCCTGCCCGGAGTTCCTTCTGTCCTGTGAAGAATTCCCGCCCCTTTCGCAGACATCCAACCCCAGCAGGTAAGAGATAGCCGGCCACTTCTTCTCGTCGTGTTTAAATTTTATACTAACCAAAGTACACCCAATACTGTTTCAAATCCTTTTCAACCATGTAGACGGGGGTACATTCTATTGCCGGTTCTATTTAAACATCTATGGAGAATTAGTTCTGAGATCATCTTCACTCCTGGACTGATGGGATCCGATTTGAAAAACGAAGAATAAGTAATTTAAGATTTGCTGATGATATCGCTCTGTGCACAGAATCACAAGGGGAAATGAAGGGACTGCTGGAGAGATTTAAGAGAGATGATAGAGTTAGATTGTAAGTGGAAAATGAAAGTGCCGTGTGACGAGGGCCTCCCGTCGGGTAGGCCGTTCGCCTGGTGCACGTCTTTCGAGTTGACGCCACTTCGGCGATTTGGGTGTCGATTGGGATGAAACGATGATAATAAGGACAACACAACACCCAGTCCCTGAGAGGAGAACATCTCTGACTTAGCCGGGAATCGAACCCGGGCCGTTAGGCATGGCATTCCGTCGCGCTGACTGCTCAGCTATCATGGGCAGACAGATTGTCAATTAATACGAAAAAGACAATCATGATAATTGACATAGGTGAGTCACTGCCAGCTACTATCAGAATACGGAGAAATTGTGTCTACCTGGGCTCTTTGGTCCAAATAGCGGGTGGCACTATACACGAAATACGACATAGGATTGTTCTGGGAAGGGATGCAGCATTGAAACTGACAGTTGTCTAACCAGAGATACTAAATTGAAAATGCCAAATTCTCTGGTGATTTCAGTTTTCCTTTATGACTCTGAAACATAGAAAATAACTGAAGGGGTGGGCAAAATAATTCATGCTTTCTAGATGTGGAGATATAGGAAGTTGCTAAGAGTATCATGGGTGGACAAACCGACCAAAAAAATCTATGCGTCAAGAACTCACAGTGGAGAAGAAGGGGTCCAGTATTTGTTTCCAGTGAATCCTGCACTTCTTTAGACACATAATTCGACGACAGGAAGTAACCTGGAGCAGATGCTTCTCCAAGGCAAAGTCGATGGGAAAAGATTGCAGGGAAGACTACTCTGATGATGGATACACCAGATAGTGGAGAAGACACATCAGACATGGCGCAGGTAACTCCGAGATGCAGAAGACCGGAAGAAATGAAGAGAAACCGGCCGCTGTGGACGAGCGGTTCTAGGCGCTTTAGTCAGGAACCGCGCTGCATCTAAGGTCGCAGGTTCGAATCCTGCCTCGGGCATGGATGTGTATGATGTCCTTAGGTTAGTTAGGTTTCAGTGGTTCTAAGTCTACGGGAATGATGATCTCAGATGTTAAGTCCCATAGTGCTTAGAGACATTTGAAATGATGAGAGACTGTGAAGAGGATTGTGTGATTGTTCACCAACTTACAACTATGAAACGCTGAGTGTTGATGATGATGCTGATGATAATTACCTAAGCTCGATATTCAACGCTTTTGTAATTACTTGAATTCCTTCAAGGAAATCCTTCTCGGTTGTAGCCGAATTGTATGTGATAAACTTAGGTTGCGACAAGAGTAGCGCTGGAGATCAGTTTGTCATGTTTGATTAAGAATTTTCCCATAAATCTTATATCCTTCACTTAGTACACTCACTCCTCTGTAGTTTCCCGTGTCTTTCCTATTGCCTACTTTTAATGTAAGCTTTAAGCAGGTCTTATGTCATTGCTTTATTAGGTCGCTTAAATCAACAGATCACTTGACAAAAAAGTTATTAACGTCGACTGATCTGTCAATTTCTGGGACCTTATGATGCAACGATATAAGACGGTGAATATGTGACGAAACTAAAGATGTTTCCGCCACTACAGCAGACAGCCTTGACCAGAAGCATACATCCAGAAGAATATTACTCGAACGGACTCTAAGCTGCGAAAGCCTTCTTTCCTATTGTCGTCATACTATCCTTCCAAGGCTTAGGTGTTGTAATCAAGTGTTTTGGTTTCTGTCATCCATCCATCCATCTCTTAAGAGTTCTACCTAGTTCTCTCTTTCCAGTCAGCCGATAATTCATTATCTTTATTGGCACCCTATATTCTGTCATTCTTTCAATATGATCATTCCGTTTCATTCCATGCTCTTCTATCTTGCCATTAACAGAAAAGATCTTTACGTCTGATCTTACCGTTTCATTTCACATGTTATCCACTTTATCACGGCCTCTAATATGTTGTGTATATCGACGATGCTGGCTGTATAAGTGACTTTTCTATTTTTGTTACTACCCATAATTCGGAACCATGTACAAGAGTAATTACAGCCATAAATTTATAGAATTGCATTTCTTTTTGCTCTCTTGTTTCCCTTGCCAAAGTTCTTCCAATTGTTCCGCAGATTTCTTGGTATTTTTTAACGTTTTTATCAATGTATTTCTCAAAGTTAAAACTAGTATTACATCGTAGATAACTGAAGTGGAATAGTTGTTCTAAGATTTTCTCGTTTATTATTATTTTCAATGTGACTGGATTCTTTCCTTTAAAGCCATTATCTTTGTCTTACTTTTAGACATAGTTAAGTTGCTATACAGGGTGAAAAGTGTTTAAACCGACAAACTCTGGTAGGTTGCAAGGGACATCAAAACAAATATTTTTCCGTAATGTCATTTTTTCCTATGAGGAGTATTTAAACCGGTAGAGGAAGATTTCTCTGGCAGCAAATTAATTAAACCAACAAACACTTTTCCATTTTTTATGACCGAGAGACTTGACATTAAAACAACAACCCAATTTTAATTAAAGTAGATTTTCAAAAATGCCTCCATTGACACGTAAACAATGGTTACACCGTCGGCTCATGTTCTGTCTGACACGGGCAAAAACCCCAGGAGTATCCCTAATTGTTCCTGCTGCTGCTACTATCCGGGCAACCAGATGCTCTTCTGATGCAACAGGAGTTGCGTAAATAAGGTTGCGCGTCTCTCCCCACACATAAAAGTCCAGAGGGGACATATCTGGGGATCGAGCAGGCCATGGTACAGGACCACCTCTGCCAGTGCACGTTTCTGGGAACCGTCGGACCAGGAATCGACGCACACGACGACTAAAATGTGCCGGCGCCCCGTCATGTTGGGACCACATGCGTTGTCTTGTAGGGAGTGGAACGTCTTTCAGCAATTCTAGCAATGCTCTGGCGAGAAAATTGTAATAATGCCTGCCATTTAATGGCCTAGGTAGCAGGTACGGCCCAATTAAACAGTCCCCAACAACACCGACCCACACATTAACGTAGAACCGCACTTCATGAGCGCTAGTAACTGTGGCATGTTGGTTATCCTCACTCCAAACATGCGAATTGTGCATGTTGGAGACTCCATCACGCCCGAACTTGCTTCATAGGTAAGCAACACAGAGGATGGAAATGTAGGATGCATTTCACACTCTTGCAGTTACCTCTTCGAAAACTATGCTCTGGGTGGATAATTAACTGGTTCCAGGTTGTGCACACGCTGTAAGTGGAATGGACGTAACAACTGCACTCGAAGGACTGTTCTAACTTTCGTCTGATTCGTCCCCATGTTACGTGTAATTGGACGAGTGCTGATTGAAGGATCCCGCTCCACATGCTGCAAGACAGCTTCCTCAAATTGGAGCGCTCTTACCGTGCGACGGCGCCCCTGTCCAGGTAATCTGCTAAATGACGCGGTCTCACGCAGACGTTGGTACACAGCAGAAAAGGTCGTATGATGCGGGATACGGCGATTAGGATATTGTTGTTGATGGACCCGCTGTTCAGCTCGTTCGTTGTGGTGCCCTACGTAGTACGCACCAACCATATCAGTGTACTCACTCCAGGTTTATCGCTCCACTAGTAAACAGAGACAATGCACTACTACATTGGTGGACAGCAATTGCCTACAACTGAAGAGTGTAATACGCCCTCTAACAACTGAAGATAGTAATACGGCCTCTAACAACTGAAGAGCGTAATACGGCCTCCAACGGATTAAATAATCCTCATAGGAAAAAATGACCTTAAGGAAAAATATTTGTTTTGATGTCCCCTACAACCTCCCAGAGTTTGCCGGTTTGAATACTTTTCACCCTGTATATCGCCTTTTTGGCTTCATCTATATACTACTCTTTGACATTATCTTCTGTTTGTTGTGTAATTATCTGGTCATCACCACACAGCAGGATATTCACTGGTACACTAGATCCTGTTTTAAATCGTAACTGTATTTTATCTTTCCACTTCATAACTGGGTTGTCAATACATAAATTAAATAAAATGGGTGATAGCCTGCACCATCCCGAACACCTTGATTTATTAAAATTTCGTCTGACGTTTTCGAACCTGAACTTATAACCAATTCTGTATTTACAGACAGACTCTTTATGGTATCCATAAGGTGTTTAGGAAAACCTTTTACTTCCATTGATTCACACAAAAGTGGTCTTCTAACATTATCAAAAGCTTTGTCATAATGAGTAAATGCCAGATACGTTTCTTTACCAAATTCCTGGCGTTTTTTAATAATTTGTTCTATCATAAATATATTATCAATACACGCAACTGATTCCTGTACCAGACTTTTGTTCTGCGTTTATTGCATCTGTAGTAGTTTGCACTCGTTGATTAAAGACTTTCCTATTAATTTTGTATCTTGTACTTAGTCGACTCAGTCCTCTACTTCTGTGTCTTTCCCGTGCTCTTTCTTTTTTTTAAAAAAAATATAGAAATAAATTTATCTACCTTCCATTCTTCAGGTACGGAACAGCTCTTCCAAAAAAAATGGAGAAACAAAATTCTAAAATGATTACTTCACATCTGATTAATCCAGCATTAGTGCCTATCTACTCTCCCGTATTACGCAAATCGGTTTCAGTTTTATATTTGTGGCGTAGAATTTAGTTATATGTAAGTGTATGCCATAGCATGGAACGTAGGATCTGTTTGCATTACGAGAACGAGCCGTGGGTGAGAGAGTGGCTCGCCGTGTCGGTGGGGGGATTAGGCGTGTGCTGCGCGTAGGCGGTCGGCGACCTTTGGCTGTGCCACACGCGGTGTTTGGCTATCCAGTGACGGTGATTGCGCAAAGAGACAGAGAGAGGGGAAGAGGGAGAGGTAGAGAGAGAGAGAGAGAGAGGGAAGGAAGGTGCGGACGCAGTCGCCCGGGTCTCGTTCCCGCACTGTGGGTCGCCTGTTCTCTCGATAAAACAGGCGGGCAGCGGCGAAAGCGGCGACACGCACCCGACACCTGTAGCTTTGGCTGGCAGCGGCAGCACAAATGTCGCAGTATATACCTGTCCGTCACAAAAATTTCAACACCGTCAAGGCGGCACTCAACAAACTCCAAACTGGCCTGCGAGGCATTTTAGCAGAACTGTCATTTTCATTCTGTACACAAAGTCATTCTTATTAATGTTTAAAATAACCGTAGCGACGTATACAAGTGATTTAATATTAGACGTATGGCGGCGCAAAAGTCGGGAAATAGACCTAAGATTGATGATAAATGTTGAACATGTGACGTGACATTCAAAATACGAAGGGTGTTCTCGAGCATGTGGATGAGGCGATGATTGAGCTGTGCTGTACTTGCATTCGAGCGAAATGTGCAGTTTTCTAACGCCTTTTGGAAATGTGACCTGTTGTAAATGCGGAGGTTATAATATTATTGTTCTCGTTGTAACCAAGCAAAAGCAGTTCTTATTTTATGTTTCTATACCTCCCTCCCATTTTTTTTGTTTACAGGCAATTTGTGGTACAGAAATACGTAGGTCATTTACTGCTAATGACACAATTCCTAAAATTAACCTAATTTACTTCTGACACAGTGCGGTAGGTATTTGTTGCAACGTGCTTTACAATAAACCAGCGGAAAACGGGAGACTGGTGAATAAATTAATGACTGAATGTGAACACGTAGCTGTTTTTCCCAACGAAAAAACACTGCCTGCTAGACGCATGAGTCGAACTCTGAGCTCACGAGCTAGGTCGTGGACGTAGGCACGGAGCCAGACCGACGTAAACATTTGATTTGACTTCGACAGATGTAAGGACTCAACTCATCTTGTGATGTCACATGTTCATCACATCTCATCCACTTTTGGGGTATTTTCCGACATTTGTTACCACATGTGTTTCATATTAAATTATGCGTCTCAGCGTCATCTACGTCGCTTCGGAGGTTTTTAAACTTTAATAAGAATCACCTTGTGAAATGGCCCCCCGGGAACGTGTTCAAATTCTGTTTGGGACGGAGATTTTCTCCGCTTGGGGACTGGGTGTTGCGTTTTCTCATCATCGTCGACACGAGAGTGTGGGTTCAACTAAAAGGCTTGAACTTCGGTGGCAGAACTTCCAAGTGTAAGAAATGATTAAGCAGCCGGTTGCTCATACAAAAATTTGATAGTTGGTTTGTTGTGAGCACATAACGTTACGTGTCATGTAAGAAGGAAAATTATCTACCAGCAGGTTTTGGTGTTCGACAACTGCACGGTGAAAGACGGTTCAGATCCGCGTCCGACCAACCTGATTTAGGTTTTCGGCGATTTCTTTAACTCACTGCTGGCAGAGGCTGGGCTGATTCCTTTGAAAAGGACACGTCCGATTTCCATACCAATTCTTGGAACAATCCGAGCTCTTGTCCCGTCTCTAATGACCTCCATGTCGACGAGACGTCAAACGCTTATTTTCCCCTTCGAAGGCTGCAAAATCATGGACTATCACGGCTCTGGTTTATCGTTCTCTGATAATGGTTTTCACGTAGGTCCAGTTCCCAAAACCGTCACGTATATACGGAAACTATGAATTCGAGGGGGCCATGTAGCACCTCAATGGCCCCACGCGAGTAGCGCTGGACGGAACAGATACATTGTTCGCTCCGCTGTGTAGCACATTACAGCCCTGTCACGTATACCTGAATCGGGAAATGATTAGTTTGTAGCAAGACAAGTATCCGCAAGGACAATGCGGTGACATGTGGAGCACCAAGGACTGTCAGCAGGACAATCGTTGTTGCTGCTTCCCTTCATGTAGCAGAGAGAGCCGTCAGCGGTGTGTCCAACGGCGACGCTCGACGAGATGACAGCATCACGTTCCCAGATGCGTTAACCGTCATACGGCCTTTGACATTAATTAAGTATGCTAAAAGGCTGCGTGACTTACGTTAATGTAATAGCACGTAGCAATCATTGCTATCGAAATCCAAGAAATGTTAACCACTTTACAGGATTAATCTAGTACCAGGTGAAAATGAATGAAAGTACGGAAGCATGTTGCCAGAGGTCTCCTACTCGTGCGCAATAAGTAGGAGGTCACGCAGGGTGATGTCGGCCGGACTAGAGTGCCAAATAGTGACAGCCCTGCAAGACGAAGCAGTTGGATGGGTGGGAAAAGAAAGAGTCTCTCTCAGCGTGCAGTTGCACTGCACTCTGGTAGTGTTCTTCATTGCAACATAGCCTGGGCACAACATCGGCTGACCTCGCACAAGCTAGATCCACGGAGAAAATTGAAGAAGGGTGAATCGTGTAGAGTGTAGCCGAAGAGTGTGGTATTGCTCACAGCACTGTTCCACACGCACAGGGGTGATTTTGAACCACAGGCACTGCTGCCCGAACGAGAGGAGGTGGTTGACCACTCTCAGCTACAGCAGCAATTGACCGCTACATTATACAGCAGGCAATAAGGGACCGATGTCAAATACTGGGTTCAATTTGCAACCGCATTTAGAGGGACTTCAAGGTACTCGGTCTTTCGCTCCACACTGGCACGGCGTCTGGTTGGGACTTTTCCCGAAAATGAGTATGTCGTCTTCCGTTGACGTTTCACAACTGCGGCATCGATAACGGGAGCCAAGAGCATAGGGACTGGACGAACGACTAGTGGGGTCGCATGCTCTTCTAGAATGAGAGCAGATCCAGTGTGATTATAGATTTTGGACGACCCCCAAATAGCGAGAGGGACGAATGGGTAATGCATCCAGGGACATTGTCAAACATGATAGTTTTGGTGACCATGTTATATGATGTGGGGAGGCGTAAATTGCATAACCGTACTTACCTTCAATACTTCAACATGGTACACCCATCTGTCAGCATTATTGTGATAACATGTTTTGAATAAAAAAAAATTACCTTTTTTGCTTTAACAAGTATTGCAAATAGTCTGAATATGTTTTTGATAAAAAAATTACCACTTGTACTATATACTTTACCCTATTACTGCAGCTACCACACAAAATAATATGAACTCCCTGAGCGAAGCCGGCTACCTGAGCCAGTCTTTTATAATTGCTGCTCACTGGGCATTAAGTTGAGTCATAATTTTAAAAAGCTCGGTGTTTTCATTGGCCATTTGAGGCGGAATGTGCTGGAACGTTATTATAATAGGTTGCTACAGTGAAGTGAAGGAGCATCTGGTGTTGTCTATTGCTTCTTGCATTTTTTGCTCATTTTCGAATAAGGCGCACAATAGATGTGGGAAAATTACCCTCATAAATAATATAAGCCCCATGCCATGCGCAGAAGAATGGTACGATCGTGTTAGCAGCTGACAAGGGCAATGCTGTTACGATCAGATAACTTTTGGCAGACGATAGAAGTATAGCTACATGATCCGCCGTACACGCAAGCGAAGAAGTAACCCACACCAGCTGTGGTGAGGCAGACCATCTCACTCCTCAACAGCTCATTACTGGAAAAAGATGTCGTCAGAATGCTCTACGTCACAGCATCGATACCACCACACCCTCATGGCCTTCCGAAAATACAAAAAGAGGAAATTCCACTCTGTCCAATAACGAACACTATAAATTTTCCAACGTATGGAGTATCGAAATACCTAACACAGCTATTAACACCTCTCGTGGGTCACTGTCCAGCCCGTCAAAAATTCGGCAGTCGTTATGAAAGAACTTCAAGAGATACATTTGGACAAAGGTGATCTCCTATTCAGCTTCGACGGCACTTTTCTCTTCACACAGGTACCATTACAAGATTCCATGGTATTACTAGAGAGTCATTTAGACAGCCGTACACCCTGAAACTATTTCGACACACACTTACCACCGCCTCTTTCCAATGTGGTGGAACGTTCTATGAAGAGGTAGATGGAGGCGCCATGGAATCTTATCTAGCGCTAGGCATCGCTAACCTATGTCTGGATCACTTCAAGGAAACAGCTCTCGAAACCTCGCCCCGAAAACCAAAGGCGTTCTATACATGGATGATAAATTCGTGGTTTCGCTACATCGTGAAAAAAACTTGCAAGAATTTCTGTGCCACCTTAATAGCATAAAGGACACCACGAGGTTCACCATGTATGTGGAAGAAAAGGAATGCCCACCATTCCCAGACGTTCTGAGAAGGAATAAACGTAATGGCATGATGGGACATTCCGTCTACAGAAAGAAGGTACACAGGGACATGTACCCAAACACCAATAATTACCACCAATCACCGCAACGTACAAATATGCTCACCGTTCTGGTACACAGAGAGCGAGCCATATACAACAAGGAAAGTCTGGCTACTGAGTTAAAGTATCTGCATGAAACCTTTCACAAGAATAGCTGCTTGGAGACGCACATCAGAGGTGCTCTCCAGTCGAGCAACAGGAAGAAAGAGAACAGTCCCGAAGAGGGAACCATGCACCTATGGCACCTAGCATTCCTTCATATGCAGGGGCGACCACAGCCAATATTTCCATGATAACGGAGAAGCGCAACATAAACATTTTCCGCTCAACAGTTAGTAATATTCTTGGACCAGTTAAAGCCAAAATATGGACATAGACATATGGCGCCTATAACTCCGATTATTAGTGTGCCACGGAGCACATTCCCAGTCGACAAGATACAGCGATGGAACCAGCAGCGCTGTTCAGAACATGTGAGATGTGATGTACATTCAACAGGTTCAGCTGATACGTTCTCTATCTTCTGCCGAGCTAACAGGTTGTGGGACGGAGGGCCCTCCCCCCCTCCCGCAAGCTGTGACATCTGTGCTGGAGGCAGAAAAGTCTGTTGTTCACAATTGTACACAAACTGCTGGACACTATATCTGAAATATAACGAGGAGACTCTCATTAAGCATTGTGACAGCACGACGCTACGACTCGGTTGATATTCCGAGAAGGTCATCAATACACCATGCTCTCTTGACAGGTATGTGTGCACCACGTACCATAACTTGTTAAAGACACAGGCGTACCGCAGGCAGTAGTAGTACGGTCAGATGTCAAGACCCGTCAAAGTTTTATTCAAAAAGGCCCAAAAGGACATATTCGAGAGGTAGATAGCTGTGTTTGAGGGAGAAGTGATTAAGACAATATTTGCGAAGATTTGTCTTGAGTTATTTTAAAATTAGATTCACTTTTCAGCCTTTTATTGCTTCTCGCAATCACCTTAAATCTCTCAGGGCAGTTCTGAATCGTGATCTGTATCAAATTTTGCACAAAATCTGTATAAACGTAAATAAATATTCCGCTACACGTCATCAGTGAAAATCTGTGATGCTAATAATAATGTAATTATTTAAGCAGGAGAGCTGTCTTATACACTGATGACTTACGTATATTTCGTCAGTGGATGCATTATGAACAGTCTGTCGTCAGACACGTTCCACTTCCTTATGTTTCCTTCATCAGTGATCCAGAACGTATAAACAATTGTTACGGGGGCGAAGAGTCGGTCCACGACAGCACTGACAAATTTTAAGACCTGCTTTTGTAAATGCAACCCACAGACAAAATACAGGAATATAGTTAGTAATACATTTGAAACTACAATAATTTCCTCAATTACAGGTAAAACAACATTGATCATCTGCAACTGTTTGGAATTCACCACGATAGTTCGGTTTTTATCAGCGTACTTGTTGAGTTGTAGCAAAACAGATCAAATTACTCTACTGCACATAAAAATAAATCTACTACCGTCGTAAATGTATTCGTATTTAAAAATCAGTTGTTACCCATGGAAAGTAACACTTCGCGTTTTACTGTTAGCATCCTCTACACCATCAGTAATATTTCATGTAAGTACATGAAGCCGAATGTGTGTAATGAAAAACTAACAAGCGAATGGTCCATTCTAACATATCGAAACCCACCTTGAAATTTTCTTATGCAGGAAGGAGATGATTTAAAGAAATGCACTGTCAGTATTAGCTGTGAAGACGTGCTTATGTCAATGGCCTAGGGGTAGGGCCTTTGAGAAATAATCAAAAAGTTCTCGGTCCCGGTTTCGAACCTCGCCACTGCTTAAATTTGGAATAACAGTCATCATCAGTGATGGCGGAAGAAGCTTTCCTGGTTAAGAAGTCACCGTCGTTCTCTCAACGGCCTTGTCCGAGTGGGCGTAGGACACTCTATTGCCCTTGGAGTGTGTAGCTGTTATTAAAATGCGGAAGAAAGGAACTCAACGGTATGAGGATGCAGGAGGGAATGGAAAAGACTGCATTAAAGACACATAATGTCTATCAACAGAACATGTGGCCTCTAACTGAAAAAATGTCATGGTGATCTCTCCATTGGCAACAGCTTCCGGAGTAGTTCCAGTTCGAATATTCGGGAGGGAACTGATTAGGTAGAGGTGACCGTGAGAAAAAGATTGAATAAAAAATTAAAGGGCAACGTTCTACGAGTCGCGGACGTGGAATGTCATACTTTAGAACTTGGCAGGGAAGTTGGAAAATCTAAAAAGGGAAATGCAGAAACTCAATGTAGATATAGTGCGGGTCAGTGAAGTGAAATGGAAAGAAGACAAGGATTTATGGTCAGTCGAGTATAGGGTCATATCAACAGCAGCTGAAAATGGTGTAACAAATGTAGGGTTCTTTATGAATAGGAAGACAGAGCGCCAGTTACCGTGAACAGCTTAGTGACAGGGTTGTTCTCATCACAATCGACAGCAAAGCACACTCTACAACAATAGTTCAGATATATATGTACGACGGTACTGTTCATTACGAACTGTAGATTGAATAGTTTGGCTCAAGCCCCCATGTGCTATGGCTCGAAAATATATATTTGTCACATACAACACTCAGTTTAATTGAGCGGTCCAGGGAAGTGGCTGGTCTCAATGTTTGGCTACGTTTTTAGTCATAGGGTGCAGCTCACACCTGTCTTAAAATCAATTTTAAGCAGAAATAAAAATATAAATACACAATGCAGGCAGGTATTGCGTTGAGATTGAAAAACTATTGAGTCACTGACGTTGATTTATAATTTGAACAAGTAGTTTATTTCTATTTTTCCACTAATAGTCTTCAATATACTGAGTACACACTTAAAATGCAGTCTGAGGGGCTTTTACGTAAGAGTGGCAGTTAATAACTGATGCTACAACATTTCACTATAAAATTCAAATGTCGCGATCGCATTCTGTTCACAGTTCACAAAATACACTGTTGTCTGCTGTCCTAAAATTCTATATTGCGCTCCACTTCATCGTTTCCGACCGCCACTACGTACATAATTGTCCCCTGTCGTGGCTAACAACCCAATACTACCCTCAGATGGACGGCACGTCAGGCTCTTAGCGTCGCTCAAACCCTACAGTCCTCAAAGATGGCCGCCCTATGTACCCTGGAAAAAACTGCCTAACTCAAAACAATGTTTGACAAAAAAATTACAAATATTCTAAAACTAAGCGCAAAAACACATATGATACATAAAAATATGGAAATTTTCCGGGCAATAACAGTTTGAACTCCAGTTATTCATATCTGCCACCGTTTTATTACGTTTTTGTGGCGTGGTTTTGCTTTTCCCGGATTTTTTATACTAAACATAGACAATCAAATAAAAATACATTCTTAATTACTCATGTACCTCTTTAAACTTTAGAATTCTGCCGCTAGTTTCGTCTCTTTTGATTTATTTACTACCGGAAACACAGTTTCTCTCGGTCGAATCCCATATTTCGATCTTTAATTCAAAAATGGTACATATTCATGATTTATCGATGCAGCTCTACTAGCCGCATCCGCAAACACTTTGTTCATATTAATCGGCCAGAGCATTGCTGAAAAATTAGCTTTTGAACTTTCTTAAATTTACAATTTTTTAAGACGGCAATGGCTTTTAAACTATTATATTTTTTTGTGGCGCGTCTAAATAATACAGCTTTACATATTTTTCTGACCATGAGTGTAAAATCGCACCTACGCGTTACCCTTCGTTTTGTTTGTATCAATTTCTCTCTGGCATACGAAGTTCTCCAAGCGCGCGAACACGGCCATACGCGCCCCTGCCAAGCGTCCGCTCGGGTTTTACCAAGGACGCGTAAACGCTACCCGCTCGCCACGGCCCTGTAGAACCATCAGCCACGTGCTCTGCACCGAGAAACTGCCGCTCTAAACTCTCGCCACAACTTGTACGCTCACATACAATCGCACCAAAAAGTATTGGCACACGTGCGTATTTATCGTTGCTGGTTACAAACGCCGCACTTTCCGGTACACAGTACATGTACGTGCTACCTCACATACCAGACATTACAATTCTGCCCATAGTGCCTACCATTAACAAAGAAATGCAGTGTTATGGGCAAACACGTATCTCCTCTGCACACAAAAAGTATTGGCACAGAGCATGGCATCTCGGTATATTGCTGGGTTTTCAGGTACCGGAACGCCATCTGCTGACACATTAGACACTGCGTGTTGTTGACGGCCCGGTCGCCAGTATGTTGCTGTAGTGCGCGATAGTGGTCAGCATGGGGCCGAAGAAGAAGGAACATTCAGTGGCGTTGCGTGAGAGAGTGGTATTGCTCCATTCACAAGGGAGAAGCTATCGACAAATCGGAGCAGAGGTGTCTGTGAGCTACACCACGGTAAGAGCCATCATTCAGAAATATAAAGAGACTGGAACAACAGTGAATAAGTGTCGTCCTGGACGTCCAAAAGTGCTTACAACCCGAGAGCGTCGCCATATCATCGCACTTGCTCGGAAGGAACCTGCTACAAGTGCAGCAACTATTGCTGAGATTGTTCAGACAACGTCCGACAAGACGGTTAGTGTTCAGACTATACGAAATGTGTTGAATGAGGCTGACATGCATGGACGTTCTCCCAGGAAGAAGCCATACATTTCGGAAATTAACCGGCAGAAACGCCTGCAGTTTGCCAAGGACTACATCAGCAAGCCGATGGAGTTTTGGAACACTGTGATATTTAGCGACGAATCGAAGTTCAATGTGTTCGGATTTGATGCAAGAAAGAAAATTTGGCGCAAGCCGAATACGCACCTCGACATCAAACACATGCATCCCACAGTCAAACACGGTGGGGGCGGTATCATGGTCTGGGGCTGTATGGCGGCTTCCGGCGTTGGAAATCTAGCTGTAATTCACGGCACAATGGATCATATGAGATACATTGACGTGTTGCGAGGTAATTTACACGCTAGTGCACAGAAATTGGGCCTTACTGGGGTGTTTCAGTTCCAGCAAGACAACGACCCAAAACATACCGCCATGAAAACCCGGGAGTGGTTACTGTACAATGCCCCCAGAAGGGTTCTAACACCACCTCAGAGCCCTGATTTGAACCCCATTGAGAACCTGTGGGCTCATCTTGACACACAAGTCAGAAAAAGGCGTCCGTCCGGTAAAAACGACTTGGAGAAAGTGCTCCTGGAGGAATGGTCGAAAATTACCCCTGATATCACCCGGAATTTAATACAAAGCATTCCTAGGCGTTTACGTGCTGTTATAGATGCTAAAGGGATGCACACTAGCTATTAGATGGTGAACATCAATGAAGAAAACGAACACACTGTCCGATTCATATGCGTGTGCCAATACTTTTTTGGGTGCAGAAGAGCGATGTTTTTTTTCATGACACTGTATGTTACTTTAAGGACAGGTGATTTTGACATATTTGTAAACTATGTAATGTAAGGTGTCACATGTATGGGTTCTGTTCTGAAATATATGTTTCGTTTAACCTACAACCACTAAAATGTAACTGTGCCAATACTTTTTGGTGCGATTGTATGCCAACGTTGCATGCAGAAGATGAAAACATAAAGGATGTGAGGGTACTGAATGAGTAATTTCGTACTTAAAGGGGGACGAAAATATATTACTCATGGGGGATTGGAATGCGGTTGTAGGGGACAGAGTACAAGAAAGTGTTATAGGATAATATGGCATTGGTGTTAAGAACGAGACGGGAGGAAGACTAATTCCATTCTACCACAAATATTAGTATTACAAAATACTTCGTTGAAGAATCACAAGAAATCTTCCAGCACTTGATTCAACGTATGATTGCGAGAGTGGAAGCTGTCATCAATGCTAAGGGTGGGCCAACAAAAAAATGGCTCTGAGCACTGTGGGACTTAACTGCTGTGGTCATCAGTCCCCTAGAACTTAGAAGTACTTAAACCTAACTAACCTAAGGACAGCACACACATCCATGCCCGAGGCAGGATTCGAACCTGCGACAGCAGCGGTCACGCGGTTCCAGACTGTAGCGCATAGAACCGCACGGCCACTCCGGCCGGCACGGTGGGCCAACACCATATTGAATTCTAGCATTACCTATGGAGGGCGCCACAAACCTGTAAGTCATTTTCTGCCAGGTGTCCGGATGCTTTTGATCACATAGTGTACTTCAGTTGACGGACGAAAGAAGTATGCGCAAAAATGTGCAGATAAATTCAGAAATGCAGAGATACAAGTCACTCAGGAACACTAGGACAGCCGCATTAAGACTGCAATGGAAAATGACACTGCTAAATACAGACGAGAGAGTGGATAAGTGGAATGAGTTCATTGAAGAATTCTATGAGGGGGTACACTTGTCTGATGACTTGATGGAAGAAGACACAGGAGTCGGTAGGGAAGAGATAGGGGATCAATTGTTAGGAAATCAGAACTTAAAAGAGCTCTGGACTACTCACCATTATATATGGCAAAAGGGATAGATAACACGCCGTTAGAATTTCTATAATCGTAGGGCAAAGTGGCTATAAAACGGTTATCGGCGTTGTTGGGTACAATGTATGAGACTGGCGATATACCATCAGACTTTCGGTAAAACATCGTCCACACAATTCCGGAGGCTACAGAACAATGGTAAAGAAAATTGAGGATGTGTTAGATGACAATCAGTTTGATCTTGGAAACTATAAAGGCGCCAGAGAGGCATTTCTCACATTGCGGTTGATAATGAAAGCAAGCCTGAAGAGAAACCAAGAGAATTTAATTGGATTTGTTGATCTGAAAGAAGCATTCGACAACCTAAATTCGTGCAAGAAGTTGGAAATTCTGAGAAAAGTGGGGTAAACTATATGGAAAGACGGGTAACATACAATATATTCAAGAGCCAAGAGGAAAAAATAAGAGACTTAGAACCAAGTGTTCGCGTAAAAAATGAATAAGACTAGGATGTAGTCTTTTGCCCCTACCAGTACATTGAAGAAGCAATGACGGAAATAAAAAAAATGCTTCAAGAGTGGGATCAAAATTCGGAGTGAAGGGATGTTAATGATAAGATTCGCTAATGAAATTGCTATCCTAAGTGAAAGGGAAGAAGACTTGCAGGATATGTAATGAGCAGTCTTATAAGTACAGAATATAAATGAGAGTAAATTGAAGAAAGACGGAAAACATAAGAAGTAACAGAAATGAGAACAGCGATAAAATCAACATCATAATCGGGATCACGAAATACACGAAAGTAAGAAAGCTGGTACTTTGGTAGCAAAGTAACCCATGATGGACGAAGCAAGGAGGACATAACAAGCAGACTAACACTGCCAAAAAGGCATTCCTGGCCAATAGAGGTCTGCTAGTATCAGACATAGTCCTTAACGTGAGGAAGAAATATCTGAAAACGTACGTCTGAGGCAGGCACGACATTGTATAGTTGTGAAGCAAAGACCGTGAGAACACCGGAACAGAAGAGTATCAAAGGATATGAGATGTGGTGCTACAGAAGAATGTTGAAAATTAGGTGGACTGAAAAGATACGGAAAAAGGAGGTTCTCTGTAGAATCGGCAAGAGGAGGTTCTCTGTAGAATCGGCGAGGGAAGGAATATGTGGAGAACATTAACAAGTAGATGGGACAGAATGATAGGACACCTATTAAGACATCTGGGATTAGCTTACATGGTACTAGACGGAGCTGTATCCCACATCAAACTAGTCAGAAGATTGATGACTTAGAAAGAAAAAAAAAGAGTTGCTACAAATATTTTAACAATTTTTTTAAAGCTTCTAGCTTTCGTCGAATTAAGAACTGCGTATGACAGTGGCTTGTACATCTCTTCCTGTCAAGATGTCAATCGGCCTTGGGAAGAGAACGTTGCGCCACGTTATAAAAATAACTAGAGAGATACGCGCGAATGTGATACACTTAAAGCATACAGAAAATGTCACATATTATAAATATTTTGAATAAGAGGCAATTCCTATCGAAAGCTTATCTGCTGCATATGCAGTTCTTGCAGAGATGACTAGCAGAGGAAAATAAGTCAATGCAGTGCTAGATGTTGCATTACAAACAACTTCCATCAATCAAGGCTTTCATTTTTCGAAATGAAAAATGCCTTACACAAACATCATTTTATAACAATTCTCGTAGCAGCAGTTTGATGCATAATGTACATTTCAGCAACAATGTGTGACTTATTTATTCTTTGTGGGCTACACAATAAAGCAAAGTTTCATTTGAAAACAAACATTTTCCTTACACTAAGCATCCCGGACAGTGGCAACTCTATGCTTTCAGACACTTCACAATAATTACTAGTTTTATGTAGGCAGAACTGTGGTGGAGCAGGAAATAGTTCTAGTCGTAGCTCTGCTTATTGCGCTGCATGCTGGGCGTACTGAGAGCAGTTCATGACAGAGAAAGTGCAAACTAATGACGCACAAATGATTGAAGTTTAAGAATGCTGTTCCCCTGACAAACCTCATTCGATATGGAGATGTCAGAGGCGGCCGCTGTGGCCGAGCGGTTCTGGGCGCTTCAGGCCGGAACCGCGCTGCTGCCTCGAGCATGGATGTGTGTGATGTACTTAGGTTCGTTAGGTTTGAGTAGTTCTAAGTCTAGGGGAATAATGACTTCCATAGTGCTTAGAGCCATTTGAACCATTTTGGAGCTGTCAGAAAGTATACTGTCCAATTTCCTTAAAAATGTTTTCACAGACGAAGAAATGCTTTATCATTAGACACATTGGTTGTATGGATGAAATCTGAATAACATCAACATTCTTTTCATCATCCTCCTAGAAGGAAGAGGTATTTTGATGTACAGGTGAAGAGCGGAGGCAATGAATTAATGTCTCCAACTGGTTACAAACCGCTTCTGATGAAATATTAAAAATTAATCTTTCCATTATTTTCATATTTTGAGAGGTGGTTGTAAGATTTTTGTCACTAAACAGTTATTTTTCTACTTTTTGGTCCTAATATGTCTTGACGTCCTTGTAAGCAGAAACAAAGCTGCTAGAGTATCATGTCGTTTTTGGAAACCCAGTATCTACTCTGTAGGAATCAACATGGATTCCGCAAACAGCGATCGTGTGAGACCCAACTCGCTTTATTTGTTGATGAGACCCAGAAGATATTAGATACAGGCTCCCAGGTAGATGCTATTTTCCTTGACCTCCGGAAGGCGTTCGATACAGTTCCGCACTGTCGCCTGATAAACAAAGTAAGAGCCTACGGAATATCAGACCAGCTGTGTGGCTGGATTGAAGAATTGTTAGCAAACAGAACACAGCATGTTGTTATCAATGGAGAGACGTCTACAGACGTTAAAGTAACCTCTGGCGTGCCACAGGGGAGTGTTATGGGACCATTACTTTTCACAATATATATAAATGACCCAGTAGATAGTGTCGGAAGTTCCATGCGGCTTTTCGCGGATGATGCTGTAGTATACAGAGAAGTTGCAGCATTAGAAAATTGTAGCGACATGCAGGAAGATCTGCAGCGGATAGGCGTTTGGTGCAGGGAGTGGCAGCTGACCCTTAACATAAACAAATGTTACGTATTGCGAATACATAGAAAGAAGGATCCTTTATTGTATGATTACATGATAGCGGAACAAACACTGGTAGCAGTTACTTCTGTAAAATATCTGGGAGTATGCGTGCGGAACGATTTGAAGTGGAATGATCATATAAAATCAATTGTTGGTAAGGCGGGTACCAGGTTGAGATTCATTGGGATAGTCCTTAGAAAATGTAGTCCATCAACAAAGGAGGTGGCTTACAAAACACTCGTTCGACCTATACTTGAGTATTGCTCATCAGTGTGGGATCCGTACCAGATGGGGTTGACGGAAGAGATAGAGAAGATCCAAAGAAGAGCGGCGCGTTTCGTCACAGGGTTATTTGGTAACCATGATAGCGTTACGGAGATGTTTAGCAAACTCAAGTGGCAGACTCTGCAAGACAGGCGCTCTGCATCGCGGTGTAGCTTGCTCGCCAGGTTTCGAGAGGGTGCGTTTCTGGATGAGGTATCGAATATATTGCCTCCCCCTACTTATACGTCCAGAGGAGATCACGAATGTAAAATTAGAGAGATTCGAGCGCGCACGGAGGCTTTCAGACAGACGGTCTTCCCGCGAACCATACGCGACTGGAACAGAAAAGGGAGGTATTGACAGTGGCACGTAAAGTGCCCTCCGTCACACACCGTTGGGTGGCTTGCGGAGTATAAGTGTAGATGTAGATGTAGAAATAGTAATTCATTCACGCGTATCATTTTCATTGTCGTATATGAATGTCTCATAGCATTACTCGATTGCACAACAGACTCTGTCTCTTTTCAGTGTGGTTACTCGCAGCTCTTCCTCGAAACCTGACTGATCAGCGTTAGATACAGCAGATGTGGGGACAACAGCAACATTCATGCTCATGTCAGCTTCGAATTATTGGCATCTCATCTACACATATATTTAAAGTAAACTATGTTGTTTTGCGACTGTATGATTTAATAGGTCGAAAAAGACTCGAAATTAGCTAAATTCATCTCAGTTGCAGTTTGGAAGGCCCAGTATCATAGAACTTCATCGGTAGTAGCTCTACAAGGGCTATATCTCAAAAAACCTCCTCTTATTAACTATTATTTATTTAAGTTTAGGCGTTTATGTTCGTTTTTAATGGAGGCTAATGGGACTTTACGGCAGCCCCGAACGGTAAATCTTTGGCTTCGTTTTTTTTTTTTTTTTTTTTTAAGTTTTGGGAGTTTCATTTTGGTGTATATTTATTACTTTATGTAACATGTAAGGCTTTCTTTCAGTCACACAGTTTCAGGTCAGATTTTAGGAAATAAAAGCCTTTTTGCACACTGATTAACATTAACTATTAAACACAATAAATATCATTTCAGTTTTATCTTCATTGTTAACATTTGCGATACCGCGTAAACCACCGAGAATTATTATGGATATTTAATGAGCTGCAAATTCGAGTGAACAGTAGCTGCGGACAATTGCTTCAGAGAAATTATCATTGAAAACTAATATTCGCTTTAAAAATTACGATCGCGCCCGACTGTTTACCGACGTGCCGTCACCATGAGTATGAGCCTGCGATATTCCGCACAAGCAGTCCGCCACAATTCCAATGGCGGTGTACATTTCTTCAGCCACCTGGTGAGATACGAATCAAGTAATTTTCTGCATTAAAAAAAAAATTCTTGCAGCGCACCTTACCAGCTAAAATCTGATAAGATCTGTTTTTCGGTGTATTGTTCCTTTATAAAAAAAATTTCAGGGCATGTATTGACATGTCGGATTAGGCCATTGCCTTGTAGTTTATTGCTACACTTCAAAATAAAAACTTAAAAATGATGCAGTGATCCTTCTGCCTTGCCTGTTATTGTCTTCATCTGTTATTATGTTAAAGGTTATTCAGTTTCCCCAGCCGTATACTTGCATATAAATTCAGAGAAATGGCGTTATGGCCCGGTTACGTATCAACAGTGCTGTGTATTGATGCTAAAGGCCAGCGGCCACAGCGCATAACGTGCAATGGCCTTCACACACTGCCATAATCCATGTTCACCACAGACTGCAATAGAATGTTTACCTCTGTAGTTACGTTTGAAGATTTGAGCGTCACCACAAATGTTCTGTGAGGGGGCAAGATTCTAAATTTTATAATTGTTTGGTTGACTGATTTAGTGAGTCGGAGAATATGTCGTGACTGATGAACTTCATTCGACATTCACTACGTGATAAGTATTTTATTTGAAATGTGTTGTAACCTCCTAACCGTTTGTTTCCGTAACCTCCCAATAAAAATGTGACTAACCTCTCAATAAAACTGTGACTCATATATAACCTTTCAATAATTAACTGACTGTGAATCTAAACTGGTAAATCTGGAAGTCAGCAATACTGCGTCATGGACCTGAAAAGTCATTCTGAATATACTGTAAATTCTTACCTCAATTATGTCGCCGGATACCGCGTATATATCTGCTCCTATAAGAAATTTTTCTGGCACAGCCCAGTGCAATGCTGGCCGCTAGGTTTGTCGTGTATAAAAACAAACAACTGATCTTTCTTTACGATAATCTGGATGGCCATGGATAGGAGAAGTTTGTAGAATCTTTAAATTCAGATGAATGATTGTCAAAAGTTAATTTTATAATAACGATTACTAATAAAAGATTTTTTTTAAAAACATTTACATGGGACTTGATATAACAACAGTACAAAATCAGTTGTTGCACATTACATAAGCGAGCGGCTATGAATAGTAATTTTTGGTTTTCCCTTATACTACATCGCTCAGGCACCGCCATCGCTCTCCACGACCGGCCCAACCACCCGACAGCGAGCTAGTACCACCACTGCTGCCGAAACTACTCTATGGTCTGTGATTCTATCGTAGCTTACATATCGCAGGCAGTGCGTGAGCAATCCATCGAAATTACTGCTGTTCGAGTGCGCTAGCGATAATTTCCTTAGTCATGGACCTCTTACAGTGTGATATTTATCCAGTCAAATTTTTGGGTGAAGAAAGGTTACTGTGACACCACAAGGCAGGCATAATTCGTTGAAATTACATACCCGTATTATTAAATTCAGCGTTTTCAACGACTTAAGAGATAAAGGTACGGTGGCATAGGACTTGGGTGTAGTAGAGTTTTGGCTGGGGGTTCTGCAGGTGTGGGCCAATCTTGACCAAGACCAACGCTTTTTCTTAAACCAAAAGTATTTTCCTCTACAATTAACAAAATAGCAATAGGAGAAACTGAATTTCATGATGTGCCCCATTTATAGTTCGTAGAGCATGGGTATTATGAAACACAAATAATAATTTAAAATTTCATAGAAGATGGTTAAGATGGCTCTGAGCATTATGGGACTTAACATCTGAGGTCATCAGTTCCTTAGAACTTAGAACTACTTAAACCTAACTGACCTAAGGACATCACACACATCCATGCCCGAGGCAGGATTCGAACCTGCGACCGTAGCGTTCGCGCGGTTCGAGAATGAAGCGCCTGGAACCGCTCGGCCACACCGGCCGACAGTTAAAATTTCTTCGGTACAGTGATAAAATCATTTCAGATTAACACCAGCCCAGTGACAGCAAAATAAGGTACAACAACAGGTGCACATACTGTTCACTACATTCGTCCTCTTGTTAAAATATAGAATATCGCAAAATGAATATAGCTTTATAGCATAGCCACTGAAAAGACAGTCCTCAGATTTAATTATGATTTATACATTAAGACTTAAACCACATATAGATATACTAACATCTCTCTTCACTAGCTGGTCACTAATAGCAACACTGCTAGCAAGTAAATTACTACCTACGCACAATTAGCAATTACAGTTCTCTGTAAAATAACGTAGGCAACTATAGTTACGCTGACAGTGTAATAATAACAGACGAGATTAACATAGCTCTCGTGTAGAGTAAAGAAACGTACACCCAGCAAGCAAACACAGTAACCTCATCACACTATGCTGTACTCACGCCCCTTGTCTGTGAATTATGACTGACAAATCGTTACACTCAAAGCATATTGTTTGCGACCTTTACTGTAGATTAAATACAACTTGAATCAACTTATCAGGCGAATATTCCACAGTCGGTAACTAAGGCCACTTCAGGTGCTCCTCTTGTAATACGGAATCCCTTGTGTGCGTATCTTCTGGATTAGCCCTCCTCTGTCCCGGGAAGGACACCAACCATCCTCCTTTGGTGCGTCGACACTGGCGTCGATCGTTAACGGGGCCGCAGTCGTGGCTCCTAGGCACACCAACTGTGCCATGAGCTGCGTACTCACTGGCTGTCCACCGACTAAACACCGTTGATTGCTCGTTGCGTCCCTGGAGCCCCAGCTGCGGCCATTGTGACACTTGTGGCGGGCTACGCAGACAAGTGGGGCCCTTCCCCCATTTCAGGTCCGATAATACCCCTGGACTCATTAGCTGCTTGCTCCACCGCTATCAGCGGGAGCTTTCCTTGACATCACCACCTGCTGCTCCACTGCACACACACACACACACACACACACACACACACACACACATATACACTTTTCCAAGCGAAGCCCGCTTCCGTCAGCCTAGTCCACTGCCACGCAGATTGGCCACTCCTGCCGGCCGTTGTGACCTAGCGGTTCTAGGCGCGTCAGTCTGGAACCGCGCGACCGCTACGGTTGCAGGTTGAAATCCTCCCTCGGGCATGGACGTGTGTGACGTCCTTAGGTTAGTTAGGTTTAAGTAGTTCTAAGTTCTAGGGGACTGATGACCTCAGATGTTAAGTCCGATAGTGCTCAGAGCCATTTGATCCATTTGGTCACGCCTTGTAATGACAGCTGTCGACTCACAAGAGGCTTCCCAAACATTCCCTGCAGTCGCTGCGCTGTACTGCGGAAGTGGAGCTGGTGACTCTCTGGAATGTCCCCCACGGCACGAGCTCACTTCGCGGAGCTGGTCCCAACACGAGAAGCCGCCAAACGCGCTGTCTGGTCAAAGACATGCATCAGAGCATCGACATCACGGTCAGCTGGATAGGCAGGTAATGCGAAGTGTTGCGAATTTTAAACTCACGGCACATTAGAAAACGTTCGCAAATGACTTTTTACTCACGTGGCTATAATGTTAGGTTGACACTAAAAACGAAAAGTCTGACACAGAATAATATATTACGCCTACTGAGGTAATCCTGTAGGTTATCAAGAAAAATAAGCAGCCAAACATGACACTGAATAGTACTCAAATTGGAAGGTAACACAATAGATTTTAAAATCCACTTATTCCATTAACAAGTTTTACAGAACTTCGCATATGATTATTTTAATGAATACCTTACTTTTTCGTGTACTGTATTTTTAATGCTGCTGATCAAAACGTAGTTGAAGAAATTGTACTTTGAAAGTTGAAGCATCATCTTGCTGAGTGGTGTGGCTAGTGAAATTCACTCTTTGAAATGACAACCGTTTATTACAAGAACCAAACTATATAGCCCGCCGGAGTGGCCGAGCGGTTCTAGGCACTACGTTCTGGAGCCGGGCGACCGCTACGGTCGCAGGTTCGAATCCTGCCTCGGGCATGGATGTGTGTGATGTCCTTAGGTTAGTTAGGTTTAATTAGTTCTAAGTTCTAGGCGACTGATGACCTGAGAAGTTAAGTCGCATAGAGCTCAAGCCATTTGAACCAAACTATATAGTCTGAGAATGAATGCCTACTTAATTGAGAATAGCAACGTCTTAAGGAGCAGAAAAAAATTAACTGAAATGATCGTATGGAATTATTGGCCAGGAAACGACATCTGGGGTTGTCTGGCAGCCTTGTGCAAGTCTTTTTGTTAGCAACCTCTTCGGTGATTTGCACGTCGATGGCGATAAAATGATGTTGACAACAGAACATCCACTCCCGAAAGGGACAAAATCTCCTAGATGGCCTGGAATCGACCCTGGGCCAATGCGTGGCAGTCATCCACGCTGACTGAGGAGCAGGGAAGATTAAGATTGAATCAGTGCCACGGTACTGGAAGTTCGTAGGCAGTCTCCTAATGAGAAGCGGGTGCTTTGACGGCACGGCTCTACAAGGCTGGGGGCTCGTAGACGGTCAACTGGTAACGATACGGTCCTATAATGATGGAGCGCCGGCCGAGGTGGCCGAGCGGTTCTAGTCGCTACAGTCTGGAACCGCGCGACAGCTACGGTCGCAGGTTCGAATCCTGCCTCGGGCATGGATGTATGTGATGTCCTTAGGTTAGTTGGGTTTAGGTAGTTCTAAGTTCTAGGGGACTGATGACCTCAGAATTTAAGTCCCATAGTGCTCAGAGCCATTTGAACCATTTAAATGATGGAGCCTCGTACGCGGTTAGAGAGCAGAAAAGTGCCTTATGGATACAAAACCAAGAGGCGATGGGCTCATGGGCAGTCGCAAGGGATAGTGTGCAGCGGTGCCCTTGTAGCGGCTGGCGTCGGACGTGGCCAGCACAAGGGCTGCGCTTTGGTGGGCAGCGGGAGTGGCAGCGGCATTCCGGCTCCGCAGCTGATACTCGAGGAGGCCGTCGGTTGCTCGGAGCTCGGGACGTAACTGGCTACCCTGGGTGGAGCACCGACGTAAGTACACGAGTGCAGCATCAAGTGAGCACGTGACGGCGTACACGTAAGTTACGGCCCGTGACTGCAGCGCTCTGTGCTGCGACTTGTACACGACGTAATGGCGAATATGTGGCCGCTGCTTGCGGCTTTACTGTACAAAGCACTTTGCCTCTTCTATTTTACAAGCAACCTCCTCTGTGAGCAGGGGATGTAACTGGTTCACGAAACATACACGTGAGTTTGATGGTCGAAATATGCAGAGGACTGCTCTGCATACACGAAGAAAGTTCCATGTTTTAGGGATGTGTAGCCTAGGAGCAGCATGTGACTAGATGGATGTGGGAAACCTTCCAAAGTAAGCCCTCAGTGGTTGGTGCAGTCGATTCTTAGAAGCCTAGTACTGAAACTACGGTATATACTCGTCTGTCTCCACAGTTTGACACGTTATCATACAATTGTGCAACGGGACTGCATGTCCCACGTTGTAGAGTGTTTTGCGCCTCTAGGGTCTAAAATAGTCCTGACTATTGGTGAATAAATGTTCCCGGTGTTGAAATTTCACATTTTCTTTACTATGTTTTTGTGTAGAAAACGGAATGCCTTCTCTGTGCGGCAGGCATTTAAACCCGGGGGCGAAGTTCAGAGATACACACAGTGTAGCGCGGACTTGTTCTGTAGAGTCTGTTAGAATCATTCCGGCATATAAAATTTAATATACTCTCAGCAAGCACTGATGTGTCTTCTTTGCTTACAGGCAAATGGTGAAACGAGACACAAAGGGATTAAAGTCATCAGCTGCCAGTGGGCATCGATTTATATCACTGGGCAAGATGGACAACACATATATAAAGGGTATAACGTTATGCATCAGAACAAACTGGGTATCCGTGTAGGGATTGGGAGCGGATGTCTAGCAAGCATATTGCAACTATGTTCACTTTATTCTGGACATTGTCGCTGAAATTCTCGTTTCAGGGTGTGATAACTTCCGCTTTTTGCACCTCGGAACGTGGTGTATGAGTAACCGACAGAGAAATGATTTGGAACTAAATTTCGGCAATTTTCTGTGAAGTTTCGTGTCGCCACGAATGCAACACAGAGCCTAAGTTGCCACTGCGTTAAGTAAACGGTATAATTAACCGTGAACAGACCGACAACAAACCAGCCCGAGTTATGAAGTGTTTCTGGAAACACTTTACGCTACAATCGACAATTTTATATCTGCTGTTTAATGAAATTACAGTACATGGTTTCCAGAAATACGTTTTGCTGTAATGAAAAATTCCAGCAATGTAGAAGAGAGCCTCGTGTTGGATTGTGCGTATAGGTCATTTGAAATGGCGTCACTGACACTCTTACGATCACAGCTGCAACAGCAGCTCAAGGTGAAGGCATAGCATTTGATCACCGCGTCAGTTTCTTCCCCTTACGTTCGACACCCGATGACTAACAAGACTAGAAACTCGCTTCTTACCGGTTATCGTAGAGCAAGCTACGCCGAACGAACAGCTGGTGTCCCGTAACTGGTACCTCGGTGGTTAGACGATCACAGGGCAGACACCATCACAATGACGAGTTTCTGGTGAAAAATACAACTGGAAAAAGCATATTATTAAGTTTCTCAAGTAATTAATTTCATCTAATTTTGATCTTAGTGTAATTGCTATCCTTGGAAATAGATGTATCAGTCTCCTGACATATTTTGCATGTTTCCACTCAACAAAATCGTACGAAATAATTTTTTGGATTAACTTATCGCTTCGAAAGAAAGTATTAATTGCTCAAGAGCAAGCAGTAAGAACAGTATGTGGTGTTAACCCCCAGTCGTCATGTAATTTCCTCTTTAAGGAGCTAGACATTTTAACTGTGCAATAACAGTAGATACTGTATTTTCGCTAGTGAAATTCCTTATAGATAATACTCTACAATTTGAGAAGAACATTGATGTACATACCTACAACACTAGAAGGAAAAATGGTCTTTATTACTCATTGTTAAGGCTGTCAGTGGGTAAGAGGAACGTTGATTATACAGCACAAAAATTTTCGATCGTATGTCCAACAATACAGAAGTCTGACAGACACCGTAGCAAGACCTAAATGTGATTTAAAGTCAGTTCTCCTTCACAGTTCCTTCTATTCCACTGACGGAAAAAAGGGTGTTGTTGCATGCATCAGTAGAAATAATATGATTATGTATTGATTAACGTTAACACTAATCATGAACGCACATCATGTAAATTGACTCGTTCAACACCATTTTAATAAAAGAACCTTCCAAATGATCTAAGAAACCTGAAATAAACTAAGGTAGCGGTAAATCAGCTAGCAGCCCAGAACGGCTGTTTACCCTCGTGTGTATGTAGAAAAACCATACAGTTTTATCTAATCACGGTACACCAATTGCGTCTGCACAGAGAAAATGGACGAGGGGCAGAGCCAGATGATGACAGTCTCCGCAGAGCAGCTTTCTTCCTACGAACACAGTACCTGCAGTCTTTCTGCTGCACTGCTGATGTCTGAAGAAGTGCTGCCTGCAATCTGCAGACGTCTTTATGTTACCCAAGTGTGCTGCACAGCTGCGTGCTACTGACGTCTCATGGTATTCAAGAACTACTGGGAAGTCTACGAGTCTTTATGTTATGGCACTGTGGCAGAGACGCCATCGACAGCTGCGTAAGACAAAAGGTCATTAGACTCAGATATCCCACTGCGTTACGCTTCTACAACTGCTTCAAATGGTTCAAATGGCTCTGAGCACTAAGGGACTTAACTACTGAGGTCATCAGTCCCCTAGAACTTAGAACTACTTAAACCTAACTAACCTAAGGACATCACACACATCCATGCCCGAGGCAGGATTCGAACCTGCGACCGTAGCGGTCACGCGGTACCAAATTGACGCGCTTAGAACCGCACGGCCACACCGGCCGGCCCTTCTACAACTGCATCTACAATATTACTCTGCAGTTCACAATTAGGTTGTTCTGTGGTAGCTATGTGCAGTATTATAGGAATGTATTCTCTTTCAGAAATACATTTAATAATGTTAATTTGACTCAGTTGTTGTTAATCATGTCGATACCTAAAACTGGATCTAAATATAAAGCAAAAGATTCACACTTCCCCATTATGCAGGGTGACGACGCTATTGCGAACCTACGTGGCCAGAAATGGGTAGAATATCCAATGCTTGTGCCAACAGATTCCTTCTCGAATGTTCTAGAAAGATCTTGACGCCGGAGACCTTTGACTCGGAACGACTCTGTCATAGGCAAGGTCCAAGAGGTGGTCTGCTTCGAGGACTTGGCAGCACTTCAAGTTATATAGCATTTCTTTAATGCAGATTTGCTATGAAATGACATTACACTACTGCACAGAAAAAAATTTAAAGATTTAGTTGGCAATGGAAGACCAAAAAATTACAGAGATCGACAGGTGGGATTCATTGTTCTCTACTTGTTTGCGCTAAATTTGTAGGCGTGCAGCCCATAAAGAAACAGTTAAATCTCTGAAGTCACACGCGTTATTCCTCTGGCATTTGCTGAGATTTTGAATTAAACTAAACGAAGAGCGAGTCCACTTTATATATTACTGCAAAATACGTTGGTCAAGTTAAGGAACATGCTTGGAACGAGTTTTAGACTGCAGACTCATTATTGTTGAATTTATGAAGCAAAAATAAAAACAGGAATAAAAATTAGAACATTTTGAATAGATGGACCTTGTATCTTAGGTGGACTTGAATGCACACTGTCCACTCTAGAGCACTATATGGAGATAAACAACTTCCTCCTGATTTTCTAGGGATGCATTTATAGGGAAAATCGCGTTGTAAAAGGGACATATTCCGACAAACAGAATCCAGTTCCCTAAGCTCACTGGCGTTAAAGAAAACAGAAGAATTGAAGAATTAATTGTGGCTTTGAAAGAATTACAAGTGTAGTTTCATTCACGTTTTGAGAACACTGCCAGTCTTACATTTATTCTCGAGCTGCTTTCGAGACCATTTACCGTTTCAGTTTATAACTCCTGTGTCCATGTGCAAATATAACTCACTGATCTGAAAGGTAATTCCAGTTCAAAAGACAAATCGCTCTAACGTAAGCACTGTTCAGGTCATCTACATTGGTTTCCTCATGTAGAGTTTTCACTGCTCCATATTGAGATTGTTACAAAAATTTGATCAACATATATGTTTGAAAGACATTTTTTAAAAAAACTGTGGCTTCAGCGCGCCAAAAGTAATTAGATAATTCGAAAATTTGTTTTTTTTGTCTTTGTCGCTGAGAAATGTGAAAGGCGAAACCAAGTCTCACGCGCTATGACTGCATGGCCATTTAAATGTGTCGCGGTCACAGTTTCCCCCATTCTCACGCTCAGACACGTGAGGTGGCGGTGGGGAAACATGCCAGCCACGCTGATCTCTATGGCACTCGCGCAAGGGCATGGCCCGCAGGCCGATTTCTAGGTCACGTCTGGTCTAAATGATTTATGTTACCAAATCCTGGATGATCTTACATTCTGTTAAGCTTTTGTGTTTCTCAATGTCTGAGCTTGGCAGCATACCGCTCTCTTAAAGGTGGCGTGGTCACTTCCCGATGCGATAGTGTGATCGGTGTGTTTCAAAGAAGCTCCGATCGTCAAAAATGCTTCAGCTCTTCCATCCACATTCAGGTCACAAAAACAGACGTTGCCGGTGTGGTAACACTCTTTGGGAGATCATATCTTCATCGTGACTTCAGAAGAGCATTGCCCAGTCATAGCAAAGGCCAGCCTGAGCAAGTGTCTCTAACCTTTGCAACCGCCAGGTAGCCCTTCCTGGAATTCTTGTAGGGTCTCCCTCCCCTGCCTGGCTAATATTACCTGCCGCACGTCTTCTGGCTTATTGCCCAGTTTAATATACCTTCATCGTGGCCTCTTATTTGGGTAAACTATTCAATTCGCTATGAAAATCTGACCTATGTCAATTGAGTACTGGCGATCACTGGTAATGATTGATACACACCTCATACAATTGTGAGGATAAACTACTCCTATTTAATGGATATCTGTAACTCTGGATTTGCGTTAGTTACATCACAATTTTGGGAAAAACAGTCGTGTAACAAGTGCGCATCGACTGAGTTATCCAAGGCCGACTCATGAGGTGACCTCACAGCTTTACTATCGCCTGTACCTCATCCCCTGCCTTCCAAACTTGATAGACGTTCTACTGCTTAACTTGTGGGGCTGACAGTCCGGGCAGAAAGGATACTGTGCAGATGTGGCTTATTCCCTGTCTGAGGATGTTTTCAGTAAGGTACCGAGTTCAAGCCTCGGTCTGGCACACATTGTAATCTGCTAGGTGCTTTCATATCAGTTCACATTTCGCTGCAGAGTGAAAAATCCATTCTAGAAACACCCATCGGCCTGTGGCTAGGCCACGTTTCCACGATATTCTTTCTCCCAGTAGTGCTAGTGCCGCAGGAGAACCTCTGTGAAGCTTGAAAGGTAGGAGATGAGGTACTGTCGGGAGTAAAGCTGTGAGGACAGGTTGTGAGTCATGCTTGGGTAGCTCAGTCAGTAGAGAACTTGCCCGCAAAAGGCAAAGGTCCACATTCGAGTCTCAGTCCGGCAGATAGGTTTAATCTCCGAGGAAGTTTCACCAGGAAGGATATTTTTACAGCCTGTTGCCAGATAATTATGATTTATCCATACCTTAATTTCACATCACATCGCTCAAGACACACACTTGCTTCCACATTTCAAAATATTTCATATGTATAGTAAGAC
This sequence comes from Schistocerca americana, assembly GCF_021461395.2. Lineage (NCBI taxonomy): Eukaryota > Metazoa > Arthropoda > Insecta > Orthoptera > Acrididae > Schistocerca > Schistocerca americana. The sequence goes on along the minus strand of NC_060121.1, from coordinate 763,399,251 downwards.
GAAATGGACACAGATGGTGTTGACCCGGTGTCCAAAAGAATTACAGCTGATTAGTCAGCCAAACATTAACTACATGTCGCTTAGCAATTCCGAGAAGTATCAACACACGTAGTTTCGTAACTGAGTTGCTAACAGTTAGTGTAAGTGCACAGGTCACTACCCGGTCCCCCAAGCGAACATGACTGCACTATTACAGTCCTGTCTGTGTACGTATCTCTCGAAGTTCCACTCCTTCCTAGTGCTTCTTGTTTTCCAGCCAGTCGGCTGTTCTTGTGAACGTTTGCTATTTATTTTTGTATTATTTCTCCCACCGACAAAAACGTGTTTCTTCTTTCAGATCGTCAGAAAAACTGACCGCAAATATCGCCACCCATAAATGACTACAGAACACTGAAACGCTTCATTAATAGCTAGAGGCACTGAGCGAACAAGCAAAACATTTCACAGCAATTTCAAAAATATACAGCCGGTTGTACTCTTTTCGCTCGCAGCTAGCGGCTGCGGAAATGGTTTCCGTTCATGTCGAATGCATGAACGAATTCTATCCAATACGGCAACGCTGTTTGAGCCCCCTATTTTCTTCCTCTCTCGGAAACGTCTGTGCGCCGGTATGCGCAAATGCAGGCCTCGTGGAAGGAGAAGCATTGCAAAAATAGAGGGAGAAACGAGAGGCAGGTGGGAGTTTGAGGTGCGTAGCGATTGCGATGCTTGCGCGACCGGAGAGAATGTGGATAATTCTGGCAACGTCGGACGATATCTGCAGAAACGCGTAAACTTCGAAAAATAAGCAGCGTATTTCCTGCCAGCAGACAGTTTACATCTAGTGAAACGCCACAGCCTCTAAAGGCATCGGCCTATTTACGGCAAGTTCCGAACGAATACACTGAATACTGTAAAGAATATTTCACATTGTCATAATTAGCTTCTGCAATATTTTGTTGCCATAAGCAACAAGAATGGGACATATTTACCTGAATTAGGCTGTAATAAAAGACCTTCACAAATGATTTAACGTTTTATTGAAAGAGGTAAATTTTTCGTATGTAATCTGTGATTTGAATTTGCCATTATTGCTGTTCCTCAGTAACTAAATTCTATATAACTGTGTATTTATTTATAAAAAATGAACTATCACAATGTTTTCATTAACTTTCACTAGTGGAAGCCTGTATTTATCTGCTTTATGTGCATTAGTGGAAGGGAAATCAAGTTATTGTAGTCGTTTGCCCGAGTACTTGATGTGACCAATAGCAGAGAAAGATTACAAGCAGGTAATCAAAACAGGACGAAAGTGTTCAATGCGTATAGAAAGAATTTTGTGATGGGCACCCTAACGGACCTATTTGTCTGCTAAAGTAAATTAAATATGGGGTTTAAACAGAAAAATTAGTATCAACACCAGTCTGACTAATTTGAAACTTAACTAAATCCATTTGGTAAACGAATAAATTAAGAATTATTTGCTGGTGCTGTTAAAATTCTTAATAGGGTAACTACGTACATTGCACTATATATCTCGCCATTCTGCTACACCTCTGTAACACTAACTGAAACTGACTTTTCCCTAAACGTATGTTTATGAATGAGACTTGATCTCACTGATACAATGAATGCTTGATTACGACTGTTTCCTATTCTTTAAAATCTGTTAAACTGTCTAGTCAATGTGGAGTTTCTCCATCGTTATTAATTCAGCGTTCCTGTGGTGTGTTCAGTTAGTGGTGTTTTATTTGCTTTTTAAATTGTTACCTGCTTATTCTGAAAGGGGATACTTAATGTTTGCTGGCTGAAAGTAAACAGAAACGTTTCTAGATGCTCATTAGGTAGCCCCAACAGGAACTGTTCCTATCGCCGCCATCCTGCCTCCTGTAATTCCTCCGTTATCAAATCAACAATTCCTTGATATCTCAGGTAGTTCTGTCTCGTATAGGTGTTTAGACCCACTTTGTGGGGAAATTAAAGTTCAAAGTGTGTCGCTAAAATTTATCTATACAGTCATAGATGTGCTTGCGTAGTTAATTAATCTACCAAGTATTTTGCCATCTCTGGGAGAATTACATCATCAGCAAACCTTAAGTTTGTTGTTTCTTCTCCCTGAGCTTTAACTATTTTAAATGCCGTTGGCTTTATTTACTGCTTGTTCCATCAACATATTGAATAACATCTCAGACAGGCTGCAACCGCCGGCCGTTGTGGCCGAGTGGTTCTAGGCGCTTCAGTCTAGAACCGCGCGACCGATACGGTCGCAGGTTTGAATCCTGCCTCGGGCATGGATGTGTGGGATGTCCTTAGGTTAGTTAGGTTTAAGTAGTTCTAACTTCTAGGGGACTGATGACCTCAGATGTTGACTCCCATAGTGCTCAGAGCCATTTGAACCAGGCTACAACCATGTCTCACTGCCTTCTCAATCACTACAAACCTTTTATGTCCTTCGGTTCTTATAACTTCAGTCGAATTTATTTATGAGCTGGAGATAGCGTCTCACTCTTTATATTTTACCTCTATTACCTATTGAATGTTAAGTAGTGTATCGCATTCAGCAGTGTCAAGGGCTTGCTCTAAATCTGTAAATATATTTATTTTCTAAAATCAGTTGCAGCGTCAGCATTGCCTCGTGTGTTCCTATACACATGCATCGACATCCACATAAATACTATGCAGTTCACTCTTAATTGCCTGGCAGAGTCTTCATCGAACTAGCTTCCGGCAGTTTCTCTACTGTTCCACTCTCGAATAGCTCGTAGAAAAACCTAACACTTATTAACTCTTTCCGTGCAAGCTTTGATTTCTCTTGTTTTATTACTAAGATCATTTCTTCTATGTAGGTGGGCACCAACAAAATACGAGTAAATATGCAATCGCGGGAAAGAGTTGGAGATTGTAGTTCCGGAAAGAGATATCGCCGCAGCAAAAACAGCCTTTGTTATGTTTGCGACGGCAAGTCGCGTATCATATCCGTGAGACTGTCTCCTCTACTTCGCGGTAATGTAAAGCGAACAGTCTCTCTATGAAATTTTTGATGACCTTCGGTATTTCTCATGGCTAAGAGTCCCATACTGCACATCAGTATTATAGCAGAGGTTGTACAACCTCAGTATATGCAGTCTCTTAAACGGATTTGTTGCAGATTATAAGTTGAAACGTCCCCTTAGAAAAATTGTACATGACTGTGCCTAAACTGACACACAATATTTTTTAGAGCAACGCAATCTGACTTTCAATAATCCCTATAAGAGAATGGCCCTGAATAACATTAACCTATACCTTTCACAAATCACTTACCTCACCAAAAATCTTCGTTACTCGAACTACTGCAATACAGCGAGCGCCACTACTGCCAGCTAAATAAAAGATTCAAACTACTAAAGGCGCTAACTACTGATAGGCATAGTTAGCAAATGAAAGATTTTGATAGAGAACAAACAATTTATTTACCTTAATAGTGTTCAAAAGTCATAATACATATAGCAGTTCATGACATCCAGTCTTACAAATTTCAGAACTCCGCCATTTCTCTCCCCACATCCACCACTGCTGGCGGCTCACGTCCAACTGCGCAACGCTACGCGCTGTTAACAGCCAACTGCCCAACACTACAATGGCAGACAACAATGCAAACTAGCCACAGACTGCACACAGCACAACCAGTGATTTTCATACAGAGCGCTACGTGGCGTTACCAATAAGAAAACCTAAACAGCCTACCTACATAGCCCCCATGCTCCCTACAAAAAATTTTACAAATTGATTTAGGCAGTGGCCAATACAGATTTGAAAAAAATTTTCATAATCATAATTGCAATAACAAAGAAATCAAATGCACACACTTATTGATACAATGTTGGTCAAAAGCTAAAATTTTCTCACAGTCCATGAAGACAGTCCTGATTATTCATCACAGTAAAATTGCAGTGTTTTTTTTTTCTCAAAGTCTGAGCAGTACAAGAAAATGCACACGGAAGTAGTGGATTTCAACGCAGTCTTGAAGAGGTAGTGTTGTCCTTCCAACGGAAAGACAGTGCTGACTCTTGACATGCAGACAGGTAATGGGCCACACCAGAGCAAACCCACAGCAGAGTCAGTCGAAGTTTTGAAGTATATTGGTAGGTAGGTCATCACAGAGCAGACCCACTGCAGTCCTGGTAGAGATTATGGTATTGGTGGGCCATCAGAGGTGCAGACCCACTGCGGTCCTTGTAGAAATAATGGTGTTGGTGAGTCATCAGAGGTGTAGACCCACTGTAGTCCTTGTAGAGAAAACGGTATCGGTGAGTCAGCAAAGGTGTAGACCCACTGTAGTCCTTGTAGAAATAATGGTATTGGTGGGTCATCAAAGATGCAGGCCCACTGTAGTCCTTGTAGAGATGGCCAGGAGCCATCTGTTGTGACTGTGTGGGTGCACAATACCCATTGAAGAGTCTTGCGGATAATATAGCAAGTCCATAACCACAACTTGTGCACTCACAAAGGTTTTGGAATTATCCCTAGAACCAGCAATGTTGTTATCCAGTCCCTTGCTGAATTATTAACACTCATGCAAACACTAACAGCCCTTACTTCTCACATATTGTCCACATACTATGACCAACAGAAACGTGTGCAGTGAAATGAAACTTAATTTGAAGAACTGGTGTCTATACGATTATAAATTTACAACATAAGAATACAATTACAAAGGTACAAAATACATCATTAAATAACATAACAGTATAGATAACATTTGTAGTAACACAGGCTTTACAAAGGAATAGAAATAAACATATACATCAGTGTTACAGGAATTATGACATAAGTAAATATATAAAATAGTGAGAATAGTTTTCGAAACATTAATTTCACACTTGAGCATTGAAACAAAACAGAATAAATAATGTCTAAGCATCTTTACAAGGTAAATAACATATTCTCAGAAAAATTCTACAACATAAATCTTATTAGCTAAACACTTACAGACAGGAAAAACACAAATTCACATAGTGTAATAACACAAAAATACAGGACAGGGTTGGTTTTCAGTGTGACATTTGGTACTGCAGTCCACGACAAAACATCATTCCATATACCTTTCCTCTTATTTCAACATTTGTTTCCACCAAAAAAATTCTATCCAAGCATGCTTTCTGTATTTATATGTTCATACATTTCTTACCTCATCATTTATTTCCAAGAAAATCCTACCTAAACCTGTTGTCTCTAAAACCTACTTTTTTGTTCATACCCTCTTTCAAAATCCTTTTTTGGCCAAACCATTTTCTTATAGCTTCTCAATGCATTTCTTCCAATACATCACAACTCGTTCTCTTATATAGCCTACCCCCTCTTAAGGTAACTAAAATCTACAGAGCTCAGATGCTAAACTAAGGGACGAGGCAATGCAGCAACACACATCAAATTAACACAAACAGCAATGACAAAAAAAATGCAAAATGGCAAAGCAAGCAGCAGTAAATCTAAATTTGCAGAGAAAATGCAACATTATCAGTGATACGAGCCAATGTGCAGCAAAAATAAAAATAAATCAGTAGTAAAACTGGCTTCACAGAGTAACACAAAGTGAAATTTAGTAGCACTATGCTTGGCAAGCAGCAGCAGCAAATGCAATAACTTATACCTAAACATGACTAAGCTCAACCTGAAAAAATAGTACACTAAAGATAACAATGCAGATAAGGGAAATGTCTATTCACATCTTAATATGCATGTCATTAAAGTGGTGCACCACAAGAAGTTATTCTACCAAAAATTACCAAGTACTCGAAAAGAAAATTGTGTATGCAGTTACTGTTATTAGTCCCTTCTTATTGTTCTTTCCTTTCCAAGTGCTCCTTTTTCGAAGAATGTGGATCATAAAATTATCATTTAATAGATCTGTTGACAGAAAGTTCTCACATTAGCAAATGCATTTCATTTTATTTCATGAAACCAATGCTGCAACACAGCTGGAAACCAGATATCAAATGAAATAAGCAACTATGTACAAAGCAAAGCATAAGAACATCATTCAATAGCCATGTGGCATTTCATAAGTAGTAAAAAAATCTCTCATCTAGAAAGCCAGTAGTCATAATCAGGTGTGTAGCACAAACTACTTCTTGTAATTTCGTTAGGCATTTCAGTAATATCAGAAAGTACAACACGTTTCCAAGTAATGAGCGTGTCGTATTTGCAATGCTTTCTACAAAGGAATGTCAATAGCAAGGTTAATGGTCTCCTTATTTCTCCACCTGTGCCTCTGAAAGGCACACACTAATGGCTATTTTCCAGGCGACGCACAGCTGGGCACTCACAATGTGTTATGTGAAGGTGGTCGCTTAACTTTCTTACCGAAATATTTACGACACCAGTTTGTACTACAGTGACAGTCTCATAAAAAATTTCAGAGGTCGAGGATTTGGGTTACAAATCTGTAGAAACAAAATCCTTTAAATATAATAGTGTCCAAAAAATTTTCATTCGTATTGTGATACATTCACGCATTTACACATATTTCATTACTCTTTAAAGTATGATTCTTGGTTTCCATCATCCTTTATCACAAGTCAGGGTCCCTAACCACTACTCCTTATTCCTTACCTTATTACACATATACATATTCATCAACACATCTTCAATATTTCATCATAATAAATACATAGCATAATCAGATTCCTCATATGGCATCATCTCACTGATCATAAACATACTTCAACAGCATAATACACATCGTCGTCGTAATAATAACATCATAAAACCTCAGCCAAATCTCAAAAACGTCATAGTAGCTTTCTGCAATAATTTCAAACCCTAAAAAATATTCTCTGCTCATTTCAATAGTGTCATCTACCTCAAACGTACATTAAAAATCATGATTTCATACCAAATACCTCATTCAAAGCTCTCATAGTATCACAATGGTTCTGAGAAAATACGAATAATTCACAAAGTACAGACAAAATACAATTTCATAAGTGTGAATTTATCCAATGGTATAATTACGTGAACATCTGTCACTGATGTAGTAAAATAAATGTTTGTCTCTCTCAGTTAAATAATCAGATAGCTGTGTAATTCTGTGTTAGAGAAACATGGTACCGAAGTGTCAAGTTGTATAAGCAAATACCATATTAGCTAGGGCTCCTTGTGCTTGCCAAACACATGATACACAAAGTAAGCGTGTAACCCCCTGGGGATTAATCTAATTATACCCTCAGGTGTTACAGATTACAGCAATGGAATGAAATGCATCAGAGAAAACTTTCTTTGTAATTCAAAAATCTTTAAAAATAAATGTTTTAAGTACAAAATTAATCACTCAAAAGTGTGTCCTGTAGCGCTAAATGTGCGTCTTGCTGTAAGATAATTCTGTGGAAGTGTCGTAGTTATCGTCCTCTGTAAGCAAAGTTCTGCTGAAGTCAATGTACTCACCTCATCATAAACAAAAGTGAAATGCTTTGCGTATAGATATCATAGTTATTATGCTTATTGCCATGATGAAGAAAGTACTGTACTGTAACGTATTGTTGTGCTACGGAAAAGGCTGTCTCATTGTGGCTATACCACAAAGTTATTACTAAAACATGTTTTACTTTCTTGAATAATACATAAAAACTGTGCAAATATAAAACAGATACAACGCAAAAGCAACAATGTAAATTGTGTCACACATTAGTAGCGTGATATAATCGTGTAGCTGTCAAAGAAACCAAATACTAAGTCATCTTTAATCTCACAGAAAGTACTTCAAATAAAGAATGTCTTCTCAACTAAACCAAAATGATAGATTAAAATTTCATTAGCAGTATATGTTCTAAGTATGTAAACCTTATAGTCGTTACATAATCGTTCAACTAACAAGCAAGAATGTACACACACAATAACACTGTGACGTCTGTTCACTATAACAATGCATTCGTAATTTCTGTTGAAATAAGTTCTCTTGGTTCTTGACTGGATATTTAACTTCAAACATTGTTGCATGTCAACAGATTCTAAGTCTGACAAAGCATACTAGTAATGTAAAGTGAAAAATTTTATGGCAAAGACTAATTTAAAAAGCAGATTATCTTTCAATAACCGGTTTTACATGTGAAATGTGGTGCTATCCTTTACTTTTCCTAGTACACAGAGTTTCAACTTCAACGCAACTATCATGTGGTGTACGTCGGTAAGGAATGCTAAAATTTTTCTCCGGGTTAGCGTCTATGCTTATGTTATTTTTCTCTGAGCCAGCCGGCGTACGTGGCTTCCTGCGGTGCGAGTCATTGTCTGTCTCTTTGTCGGTGCGCGTCGTTATTGGGATTAGGAGACCTAACTTCTACAAATTCACCTTGTGCAGAGGGCCCTGCCCTGTTTGAATCCCGCCGGTTCTTATGAAACTCAGGTCTTCCGTTATGATTATATCATCTGTCGTCATGTCGATAGTTCCTGTAGTTTCTTTCTTGTTGGTCACGTGGAGGAGAATTTCTCCCTGAATCGTAACTGCGCGCTGGACCGTTGCGTCTGAAGTTATTCTGTCTCCCTTGATAATAATTATTTTGGTTCCCATATTGTCTGTTTCTCTGATTGTCTCTGTGATAGTCATTACTGCAGAGAGGTGATCTTTCCCTGTAATTGTTACTAATCTGCCAACAGTTGTCATACGGGTGGTGGCTGTTTTGGTCACGATTTACGTTGTAAGAATAGCCTTGTCGTGTCCATTTATTATTTATGTCATCGCGGAATTGTGACAGATGTGACCTGTAGTTGTTATGCTCCTGTTTTCGAGTTCTGCGATTGTCAGTGTCAATTTTCAATTCTTGTAACAGTCCCTGAAAAGCTTCAATGTCGTCTTTGCAACGTCCTGCCAAAATAATGTGTCGTAAATGTTCAGGCAATTTGATTAAGCAAATGCGGATGAGTTCTGAGGGGCTGTATGGGTTTGACAGGTATTGATTCCAGTGCAACATGTCTTCAAAATATTTCACAAGACTGGAAAATTCAGATTGTTCGAAATGTTTCATCATTATGATGCTATGTTTTACTCGGTCCTTTGTAGCTTGAGACCAATATGCTGAGAGAAAGGCATGATAAAATTCTCCTTCACTGTGGCAATCGTGAATGACCAATCGCATTCTTACAGCTGGTTCATTCTCTAAACAGCCACACATAAATTCTAATCTGTGCTCTGATGACCAGTTGGGAGGAAAACATTGAGAGAATTGATGAAGCCACGCTTGTTGATGAATGTCATTGCCAGAATTCTCAAATGTTTTTAATTTACGTGTAGTGAAGAACAGCTTATAGTCAAAATCATCATGTCGGCGAGTCGCATGTCGGTCATTGTTACGTCGTTTCGGCGGTTCCATTTCGAAATTCGGTGCACCTCGCCAATTTCTTTCATAATTTCCGAAATGCGCTGTGATATTATTTTGTGGCTGTTCCGTATTTCTATGTCCCTCTTCCCGTATTGGAGCGCGAGTGTCCTCTGAAATACGTAATTCTTGTATTACTTGTGCCAACTGATCTTGTACTTTCCGGATTTCTCTTTTGTGTTGCATATTAATTTGATTCTGATTTTGTTTCAATTTCTTAATTTGTTCATACTCTTCTGCGTCAGTGAAAGCTATAGGTCTTGTGTCACTCAGATCATCATCCACCTTTGTAGATAAGTTAGTGAACTGATCCGAAAGTTCGGCTACTTTCTCCAATAGTGAACTTATTTCCTCAGTGTGTTTTTCTGAACCAAGTTTCAGAGTGTCCATTTGTGTTGAAATCGTATCTACTGTGTCCTTTAAGTTTTCCTGAGTTTTGAAAGTTGCGTAACCGAATCGGTAGATGAAACTGAGTCAATTTTAGCTTGCAAGGTGTCGTGATTTTCATGAACAATAGTTTGCAGTTCTTTTACGGCTGCTTCGTGATTCTGTAATGTATTTTCATGCCGCGAAAAAATAGGTTGGAAATGCTCACAAATTTGTGTTTTTACGTCATTACAGACTTTTTGCTATTTCGATTCGATTTTATGTAACTCAGTAGTTAAATCTTCACGTGTTTGTTCAAGCATGGTGTGAAGATTTTGTTCCATTGCTTCTAACTGTTGCTGTGTTTGTCTCTGGTGTTGTTCCATTGTGCCTAACTTTTGAAGATTTTGTTCCATTGTGTCAAACGGTTGCTGTGTTTGTCTCTGATTTTGTTACAATTGTTGCATTAATTGCAATAATAATGTATTAGTGTCTGGAATCTGTTCCTCTATGATTTTCGGCAGTGCAATTTCGCCGGCAACATTCACATTTTGACGAGCAGAAAATGTGTCTTGACTTATTTGAGAAAACGGTGAAGACGCAAAACCTGAAACTACAGTATATGCAAGATTGTGTCCTGTCATTTCGGATTCCTGAGGCGAGCTGTTGCCGACCGATCGATCGATAATGCTTCCCTGTTCACTAATTATTTCACTGCCTACACCATTATTTGCAGCACGCTCCATTTCCCTGTGCACAATTACCAAATTACTAATTTGAACATTAGTTAATTCATTACTCTGCTGCGCTGACACACTGCTTTCGTCTTCAGTGTCATTTCTCAGTTTACTTTGGAGGCTAGTATTACGTTTTTCACGCACCATTATTGTCACAATATTTCGCACGACAACACAGAAAAGCACAATTTGAAGAGCAAAATAAGAAAACACATTAACATAGCATTGAAAATAGTATCTCGTTAATTGCAAGCGCAGCTGCGAAATACTTGGTGTAAATCTACGTGCATGCCACAACTGTTTTACTGTACAAGAATGAAAAACTACAACTACAAAGGAAATTGTCTCTATGATTACGCGCTAGCAATAAACAATAGCTACACTAGTTACACAAACTGCAAGAAAAAAATCAGAAGATTCCAGTGAGGTATCCTCGGCTAAGGGTCGACATATGAAACGTCCCCTTAGAAAAATTATACATGACTGTGCTTATACTGACACAAAATATTTTTTAGCGCAACTCAATCTGACTTTCAACAATCCCTACAAGAGAATGGCCCTGAATAACATTAACCTATACCTTTCACAAATCACTTACCTCACCAAAAATCTTGGTTACTCGAACTACTGCAATACAGCGAACGCCACTACTGGCAGCTAAATAAAAGATTCAAACTACTGAATTTTGTGGACTGGCAAGACAGTCAATCCACTATGACAGGAAGCCGAAAAGCACGCGTTTAAGCTCACGCAGGCTGGCGTGAGGTCTGGAACAGGTCAGGGATATGAGACTATCAAAAATAGTACGTATCTGCTGGAATACTTAACTTTAATCCATAATTGGTGAACATCGCTCTTGACGGTACATGTTTTACAGCATCAGTAGTAACTGGTAATGGCGCCTTGCTAGATCGTAGCAAATGACGTACCTGAAGGCTAAGCTAACTATCGTCTCGGCAAATGAGAGCGTAATTTGTCAGTGAACCATCGGTAGCAAAGTCGGCTCTACAATTGGGTCGAGTGCTAGGAAGTCTCTCTAGACCGGCCGTGTGGCGGCGCTCGGTCTGCAATCACTGATAGTGGCGATACGCCAGTCCGACGTATACTAACGGACCGCGGCCGATTTAAAGGCTACCACCTAGCAAGTGTGGTGTCTGGAGGTGACACCACACTGAAGGCACTAACTGCTGATAGGCATAGTTAGCAAATGAAAGATTTTTATAGAGAACAAACAATGTATTTACCTTGATAGTGTTCAAAAGTCATAATATATATAGCAGTTCATGACATCCAGTCTTACAAATTTCAAAACTCCGCCATTTCTCTCCCCACATCCACTTCTGCTGGCGGCTCACGTCCAACTGCGCAACGCTGCGCGCTGTTAACAGCCAACTGCCCAACACTACAATGGCAGACAAGAATGCAAACTAGCCACAGACTGCACACAGCACAACCAGTGATTTTCGTACAGAGCGCTACGTGGCGTTACCAATAAGAAAACCTAAACAGTCTACTTACAAAGTGTTCTGCAAGCAAAATTTAGTTTTTGATTCGGCTTCCCGTCAGCGGTACATCTGTGTCACTGTTCCAATTTAAATTGTTCGTAATGGTTATACTGAGGTATGTGGTTAAATTGAGAGCCTTTAGATTCGTTTGATTTATTGCGTTACTGAAACAGAATGGATTCATTTTACTGCTCATGTGGATGATGTCAGAGTTTTCATTATTTACATTAAATTGAAACTTCTCGCACTTTACAAATTTCTCGGTAACCTAAACTGGTCTTCTGCTAGTTCAGTTCCTACCAATCTTCTCTTTCTTCTCTAAACGTTTCGTTTCAGTATCTTGCAACCATGATTTATTATACTAGTGGTACTGTGACATTCACACCTTACGACTATGACAGAACGAAACCTTTGTGAATGTCCTGGTTCGTGGCTACGACGAGGCAGTAAACGTTACTGATGTGAACAGTGGTCCTTCGCAAGCGGTTCGAAAGAAAACTGTGGTCATTGCTCCACATGGTCGTTCGAAGTACGCTCTAAGGGAAAAACAAATGACGCATCACAAAGAAATCAACCGAATGGGACGGAAATCGGTAGATATGATGCACAAGTGCAGACAAACAACTTCCTGGCAGATTAAAACTGTGCCGGACAGACACTCGAACTTGGGACCTATGCCTTTCCCGGGCAAATGCTCTAGTGCTACTACTACGCAAGTGCTACGGAGATGATTCGGGGCCTCAAATGGAAACCAATGGAAGGGAGGAGGCGTTCTTTTCGAAGAAAACTGTTGAGAAAACTTAGACAATTGGCATTTGAAGCTGACTGCATAACGATTCTGTTGCCACCAAAATACACTGCACGTAAGGACCATGGATCTGAGATACGAGAAATTGGGGCTGACACGGACGCATATATCGACAGTCAGTTATATATCTTTTTTTGCGACTGGTACAGGAAAGGAAACGACTAATAGTGGTATGAGGTATCCTCTGCCACGTGCTGTAAGGTGGACTGCGGGATACCGAAGCAGATGTAGGTAAACAGCTCCAGAGTGAAACCCGCCACTCAGGTGCCTCAGTTATAAGATACGAAGATGATGAGAAGGTGTTTCAGTCACATTGGTCGAAGGTGGGGAGAAGCAAAGGAGAGTATAGGGAGCGGTGGAGGGTAAGGGGCGAGGTTTCCCGTGGGTGACCCATATCAACTGCCATCATTTTCCCGGGAGAAGGGTAGTGGGTGATAGCCTTCAGTCAAGTCATCCAATTGTGTAACCTGCATCGGAAGCCATTATCACCGACCCTGACACGAGAAACTTATCGCGACCACTATTCTTGCTATAACCTATTCTCATAAGTGCCTCGACTGTCCTTCCTGACCACTGGCAGTCTTGGCGGAGCTGAAATGTTTCTTTCTTTAAACGCTTTTACCTTGCTTAAAGAGAATATTTGAGACAGGCTACTAACCCTTTATATGCTTCCTTCTTTTCGTATATACCATACAAGAGTGATTCGTCCACTTAGACAGACGTTCAGACGTTTACCTTGTCCTCTCAATATTCGCGTTCGGAACATAAAATATGTGATCCATTAATGCACATGAGCTCAGAATTATCTCTCGGGAACGGTTCTGTCTATTTAATCCCCTACATAGTAAATCTGAAGCTGTCTGTCGGGAGTAATATCACTGACTTCACGACCTGACACAAGGACACATTTATTCACAAAATGAAGGAATGTGTAGTCCACTAACCTGTCTTCCTTTTTTTTTTCACTGCAAACTACGGGTACGCATCTCTGACTAGAAGTGGAGAATGAAAGGTCTTATGAAAATGTGTCCGGAAACGCATCGTTGTCACGGTAGATGGAGCTGACGTGGCGTATGTTCCTTGTGTGTTGTAGGCTGTTACCGTGACAGCAGAGTGGTCCGGTACTCATGAGGGGAACAAGCCGAGATCCCTTTTGTGTACGGTCTAGCAGAATAAAACAGTCGAGAGGCACAACGACTACACGGAAACAAGTACCGTCACAGACGCCAAACATATCACGCAACATTTCAAACTCTTTTTGGGCGTCTGTGTAATCAAGGATCCCTTCAAATAGACGAACATGCAGGAGGTGGCGCACTGTGCGTACACTAGATTTGGATTACTGGTTTCTACAGGATGTTGAGACGATCCCTACTATAAGCTCCACGCACGCGGGCAGCCAACACGGTGTGAGCGAAAGTACGGTTATGTATATCATGATTGACAACCACTACTATCCCTGTTATTTGCAACGAGAGCAAGGCTTACCACAAGCGGATTTCTCTCTACGGCAGGGCTTCCCAACGTGTGGTCCGCGGACCCCTTAGGTGTCCGCCGGCTCTTTCTAGAGGGTCCGCGGCCACCTTATAACAAATCCTGTAAAATAATGAGTAAAATTATTGAATAAAAATGTGAAAATCAATTCACCACTGTTGTTTTTTTTTCGTGTGAAAAACATGTGTACTTTTACTTCAGGTCGTATTCCCAAGCAGCTTTTGCGGTTCGTAAGTGAGGAAGCATACACAGTTTAGCGCCGGAGAATGCGGCTTCTCTGATCGACTGCTCCGCAACAATACGGGGGTCGTTTGTGGGTCGGCTCACGGCGCTAGATGATCTGAAACCTTTTACCTATGCAAAGAGCGAGCTTTGTCGACCAATCACTGCGCTCGCTGGCACGTATGCGGCCCCAGGCATCATCAAATGTTAAACTTGCTTGTAAGTGCACGACCTATTTCATAAGTCGATTTTTGGCCAGTTTATTACTTCTAACATGGATCGGTGGCTGAAGTCAGGATCATTGAAGAAGTGTGCAGTTTCTCCATCGCCTTCATAACAAGGGAAGTTTCCAGTTGAAATGAATGAGGAGGGAGGACGACCAAAAGAATAACAATCACAAGAAGCTTCACAGCCGGATTTGTTATGTGAAAACGCTGCAAGTACTTCATTGGTTGCAATATCCTGTGGAAGTGGAATAACCAAGAAGCGTAAGTACAACTAAAGATATTTAGAAATGGGCTTTATGGATACAAAGGAGGTAAAGCTTTGTGTAACTTGTGCGCGAGTCCTCCATTTACAGACGGAATCCGTCCCTGCAGTTTGTCGCTTTTATTAATGTTCACCCTGTATTCACTAAAGGTAACTTTCTGCAATTTCGTCGAATCAGGTCGGAAAGTAATTAAGACTGCGAACTTGGCCAACTCTCTAAGCCACTTTCGCCATATAAGCGGTGTCCAAGTCGGCACCCATAACCATGATGTTGGTTTTCGCAATTTCCCTAAATGGCTTTCAACTTGACTGTTCTCTGCTTTATTATATTACCTCAGCTTCTGGTCCGTTTGCTACGCCCTCGTCTTCCCTTCTCTCCGCAATATTACAAAAAGAAGATACAGTGAAATGAACTGATTGTTGTCAGTGGTTCGAAGACACTCTTTTGTGGGAACGAAACATGTGGCTTGAGAAAGTGGGGAATGCCAATCTGAAGTTGTCTGAAACATTGTGCTATGCAAGGGTGTTATGAATCAGGTAAACTGGTGGTGTGCGTATTTAGGAGTGAGTTAAGCTGTAACGGAACGCTTGGCAAGACTTGGTCCTATGGGAGGTAATATTCGCTTTCCCTTCCTGACCCGTCCGCAGCAACAAATTTGTGGAGGAATCCACGTTTTACGATGTCACACAAACCACGGTAAAACGTCTTTTATGTTATTTATAAACACTGCTTGCCGAAAATAACGTAAGCTCCAGCAAGGAAACACTTCTAATTGTGTACAGTGATCTATTCAGTGGCTTTTGAATTTGAAATGTATCAATTACACACGCAAAAAATTACGGAATGGAACATTATCCGTCGGAAGAAATGAAAACTAAATTGAGACCTCAGGCTAGGTCATCCATGGCTGTTTAAATGGAAAATGGAGAGATACAGTGGATGTGATAACTGTACGGAAAATTAAAAAGAAGTATCGCAGTTAGATTGGGGTTTGACGAGTTACAGACGTCGTATTCAAGAGAGACGGGGCTTACGTCGGAAAAGTACGGGTGGCGAGATCGTTAATAAGCTTGTTAAAAGTATCATTCTTGCGTAGCCCAGAACGATTAAGGGAAGACTTAGAATACCCAAATCTTGGTCAAAGTTGGATCTTTTGACAGGTGTGATCACTGTGGCGCTTTGTGATAGGTAGGCTACGACACTTGAGACCTTTTGTCTCTAGCTACTGTTCAAACAAGGAAATGGACATCAAAGTGACATAAATACGAATGACTGTAAGCAAATAACAAGGTGCAGTTTTTTTTGAAGTGTGGAAACGGAAGCGAATAGAACGATGGAGGTGATACAAGCATTGAAACACATGGCTATTAAATGTGATACTATAAATGACAACGCCTTAGTAAATGTTTTTACATTCATACAGAACATGTATGGTCTTCGTAACTCACGTGATTCAAATTTAACTTAGATGGTAAAACAGTAAAAGATATTGTACCGAAGCACATTAATTGGTATAGGAACGTACAGAGAAAAATCAACTGAAACGAGAACACAAAATGGTAATAATTTTTTATTGCTAATTTCACGTCTTTACTCTTAGCTGAAAGGATCACACAACCTAAAAAAAATCGTTGAACAACTGTGAGATATACAGAATTAAACACATAGGCAGTTTGAGGAAAGACGAATCATTTTGACAGACATCGTAGTATAAAACGAAGCCACTAAAACTCAACGAAGATGAAACTTAATCGTTTAATTCCTGAACGACAATATTCCGTATTTTCTGAGATGAGAAATAGCTCAGGTGGGCAGTGATAGTGGATGAAATCAGAGTGTTCTTAAAGAAAGAGGTTGCCTGAACAGGAATTTTCAGTCAGCTCCTCATGAATAACGGACTAGTGTCTCTATTATTGGGACATATAACTTTGTTACTGTCATAAAATTTCGTTTTATAAGTATAAATTGAAATACTTCTTGATGTGTACGACATAAAATTAAAAACAAAAAACAGTAGAAAATTAAAAGCGGCAGCTTAAACACTTAGTGTACATTAAAGACTGTTACTGAATCAATGTGTCGAAACCGACCGTATCCCCAGTTATTCACCACTGTGGTAAAACTAAGTTGCGGCTCATAGATAGTTGATCACTTTTTCCAATAATTACTCTAAAATATTTGACTAAAAGTACTGTGTCACCATGGATAAGCAAGTAATGAATAAATTGTATCTTGTAAAGCATGATACTATAGACTATTAGCCTGAAACAGTTCATTCTGTAGCTACAAAAAATGAATAGAACAAAATGAGAGACATAATTACTGAGCCTACCCCTCAGCCTAAGGCAAATAGGAAGCCGCTTTAAGAATTCTATTGTCATTCAGTAGCAAACCAGTCCGGTCAAAGGGCGGACTTAAAAGAACACATTCTCGTGCATCGTTTGCTCTGGCTATTGTATCAGCCAGTACGGGTGGTTTTGTGTGCAGTTATTCACCGAGAAATCCGCTGGCGTGCGGCTGAGCTCTCGATTAGTTTCAAATGCCGCAGGTGTGTGGCAAACATGTGACATTTTCCGCGTCGGTTTTCCAAATTGTCCGAAGTGTTGCCCATTTACATAATCAAAGCCTTTGTTTAGTGCCAAACAGCAGCGCTTTATTCGGTGACACGTGGCGTGAACACTACAGTCGGCGTTTTCCTGTTACACGGACGTCAATTGTTGTGAATGAATGAGATGTCTGTATGGAAATACACAGTAATCTCTGTCAGCACGGGCTGAAGTTGAAGTGTTTATAGGAAAAGTGTGTTATAAGAAGACAAAATTTAATACATGTTTGACAGATTACTGATCCGAAATGATAAACACCAAAATAATAAACCGGAAAAGGAAAGAGTGGCTAACAATCTGTGTTTGATACATTATATCATTACTGCTTAGCATCATAGATTGATTAAAGACAACTGTGTGCTAGAGTGGAAGTAGAACCTGGATCCTAACCTATTGTAGACAATGTGCTAGTGGTTTTTCTACCCGAGAGCGCATCACTCTCCAGTTCAATGTTTCAAGCTGCTGTTGCTCCTCTCCATAGGGTAATAGAGGTTGAAACTAAATATGGAATCATAATAATCTATTAAAGACGTTAAATTTTTATGGCATATGTAGCTGAACACAGGTCTTCTGTAGTTCTTATTCATGAAACAGGGTACAGAAATTTGCACTTGGATGTTAGATTGATATACATCGAGACGCAACATCGTGTCAGTGGTGGAAAATCACTATTGGCGTGTTGCAAGGTTCCCTCGTGTGCTTTTAATGTTGTTATAGTATGTTAATGGTGAACAATTTTATCTGGAACAGAAGTTAGATGCGTCCTCTTTGAAGAGTATACAAACCTTATTGTCAAATTACATTAAGAAGCATCCAAAGGGCAGTGAGTAAAATCTTTTTTAATTTACTAGTAGGTTTTGCGCAAACAGACTAGGTTGCAATTGTTAAAAATACTACTTTCGCAGTTTTCAACTACGATAGGTAGCTCATCATCCATGGGTATCTATATTAATAAAAACATAAATTGGAAAAATCATATGCATCTGGTGAAACGCTCACTTTCATAAACTTTCACCTTGAGAATATGTACCAAATTAGGGGACACATAAGTAATTAAGCTCATTTTTCTCATATTTCCATTCACTAATGTCATACGGCGCAATATTCTGGATGGATTCTTATTTACAGAAAAATTAGCATTAAAGGAATTGACTTGAGTAGTAAGTGGCGTTCACACACGTACAACTTGCAGGTATTTATTTTACGTGTTTTGTAAATTGGGATTATTAACCGAGGCTTCATAGTACATTTATTTACTGAAAAAGCTGGCAGATCAGTTGCCAATAAATCTTCCCCGTTGGGCAGTAACGGACATTCAAAGACAAAGTCGCAGAAGAAAAAGTCCGAATAACTCGCGCACCGAGGACTCAGTACGAACTTACTTATGATTATAGATAGATCATTCATCCCGAGAAAGGAGAATTTCGACGATTTTCGACCGTTATAGATATTAGTAATTCCGAGATATCGTCCCAGGAATTCCAAGGCTTACAAGAATGAAAAAAAGATATTTTTCTCATGTGATATAATTACAGATTAACATCTTTTTTTAAATTTTTTCCTTTTCTTTCACTGTGAAACCTTGCTTCTTTCAAATTTATTGATACTATATCAACAGGAAGTACCCTAAAGGTTCGATGACAAAATCAAAATATGCAACATAAATGGCCATATCTCAAGGCTAAATTTCAACTTGATCCGTTTATCAGTTCCTGGAAAGTGGGGTCTTAACAGATGGGAAGACAAACATTCAGATAAATACAGTTCGTCAGCGCGAGTAGGTCTCGGGCTCTCGGTTTTCCGAACAAACTTAATTGTCTTTATAAACAGTTCATACATCCCGGGAATCGAAAATCTCGGCGGTTTTGGCCTGTTATCGGCATTGATACTGGCAAGATATTAGTCCAGCAAATTCCAAGACTTCCGAGCGTGTTTCAATTTTAATTTTGAAGTCGGATAACCAACCCCAAAACAAACATTTTTTGTATGATGTATTTACAGATTAACATTTTTCTAATTTTTCTTTACTTTTATTGTGAGACCTAGCTTCTTCCAAATTTCGTGATTCTAGGACAACTGGAAATACCCTATAATTTTCAATGAGTTGAAACGTCCCCTTTGAACAATTATACATGACTGTGCTTAAACTGACACACAATATTTTGTTAGCGCAACGCAATCTCACTTTCAAAATTCCCTACAAAAGAATGGCCCTGACTAACATTAAACTATAGCTTTCACAAATCACTTACCTCACAAAAATCTTCGCTGCTCAAGCTACTGCAATACAGCGAGCGCCACTACTGCCAGTTAAATAAAAGATTCAAACTATGGAAGGCACTAACTACTGATAGGGATAGTTAGCAAATGAAAGATATTAATAGAGAACAAACAATGTATTTACCTTAGTATCATCAAAAGTCATAATATATATAGCAGTTCATGACAAATTACAAAACTCCGCCATCTCTCTCCCCACATCCACCACTGCTGGCGGCTCACCTCCAACTGCGCAACGCTACGCGCTGTTCACAGCCAGCTGCCTAACACTACAATGGCGAGTATTACAACAATGCAAAGCAGCCACAGACTGCACACAGCACAGCCAGTGATTTTCATACAGAGGTGGCGTTACCATAAAAAAACCTAAACAGCCTACTTACATAGAGAAAACATAAACAGCCTACTTACATAGCCGCCATGCTCCCCACAAAAAATTTTACAAATTGGTTTGGGCAGTGCCCAATACAGATTTGAAAAAAATTTTCATAATTACAATAACAAAGATATCAAATGCACACACTTATTGATACAACGTTGGTCAAAATCTAAAATTTTCTTACAGTCTATAAAGACAGTCCTGATCATTCATTACGGTAAAATATAGTGTTTTTCTCAAAGTCTGAGCAGTAGAAGAAAATGCACACGGAAGTAGTGGATTTCCATGCAGTCTTGAAGAAGTAGTGTTGTCCTTCCCACGGAAAGACAGTGCTGACTCTTGACATGCTGACAGGTAATGGGCCACAACAGAGCAAACCCACAGCAGAGTCATTCGACGGTTTGAAGAAGATTGGTAGGTAGGTCATCACAGAGCAGACCCACTGTAGTCCTGGTAGAGAGTATGGTATTGGTGGGCCACCAGAGGTGCAGACCCACTGCAGTCCTTGTAGAAAGTGTGGACAGGCCCACTGTAGTCCTGGTAGAGATGACCAGCAGCCATCTGTTGTGACTGTGCAGGTGCACAATCATCATTGAAGAGTCTTGCGGATAATATAGCAAGTCCATAAACCACCACTTGTGCACTCACAAAATTTTCGGAACTGTCCTTAGAACCAGCAATTCTGTTATCCAGTCCCTTGCTGAATTATTAACACACGTGCAAACACTATCAGTCCCTACTTCTCACATATTGTCCATATACTATGACCAACAGAAACGTGTGCAGTGAAATGTAACTTACAAGTTAATAATAAGATGAACTGGTGTCAATTACAATTTTATAACATGAGAATACAATTACAAAGGTACAAAATACATCATTAAAGAACATAACAATACAGATAACATTTGTAGTACAGGCTTTACAAAAGAATAGAAATAGACATACACATCAGTGTTACAGGAATTATGACATAAGTAAATACATAAAGATCACAAGAACTTTTGAAACATCACCTTCACATGTGAGCAACAAACCAGAATAAATAATGTCTAAGCAAATTTACAAGGTAAATAACACATTATTAATGCCAATTGTATTTGAGGATAACAGTATTCCTCTTAATGTAACTTAGTATTAGAAGAGAAAAAAGTTCTATGAAACAGTACACGGAGACAGGAAGAAAACAACTACACAAGGGTACACAAACACATAGTGGGATATCTCCAATAGGAAAGGAGGGTTAGTTTTCAGTGTAACATTTGGTACAGCAGTCCAACCCAAAACTTCATATATCTTTCCTCTTATTTCATCCGTTGTTTCCACCAAAAAAATTCTATCTAAGCATGCTTTCTGTATTTATATGTTCACACATTTCTCACCTCAACATTTATTTCCAAGAAAATCCTACCTAAACCTGTTTTCTGTACATTTTTTTTGTATAACTTCTCAATGCATTTCTTCCAATTCATCGAAACTCATTCTCTTAGAGGCTACCCCCTCTTAAGCTAACTTAAATCTACTGAGCTCAGATGCTAAACTAAGGGACGAGGCAATGCAGCAGCACAAAATAAGTAACACAAACAGCAATGACCAAAAAATTGGAAAATTGCAAAGCAAGCTACAGTAAATCTAAATTACCAAGCAATGCAACATTACAACTAATATGAGCAAATGTGCAGCAACAAAAAAATAAATCTGGCTTACCAGAGTAACACAAATTAAAGTTCAGTAGCACTATGCCTGGCAAACAGCAGCTTATATCTAAACATGACATAGCTCAAGCAGAAAAAATAGTACACTAAAGATAACAATGCAGATAAGGGAAATGTATAATCACATCTTAATGCCTAAGTAATTAAAGTGGTGCACCACAACAACTGATTGTAAAAAGAAATATTACCATGTACTTGAAAAAAAAAATTATGTGTTACTGTTACTAGTTCCTTCTTATTGTTCTTTCCTTTCCAAGTGCTCCTTTTTTAAAGAATGTGGATCATTAAATAATTATTTAATAGATCTGTTGACAGAAAGTGTTCACATTAGCAAATGCATTTTATTTTATAAAAGCAATGCTGCAACACAGCTGGAAACCAGATATCAAATGAAATAAGCAATTACACAAACCAAAGCATAAAAACATCATTCAATAGCTATGTGGCATTTTTCAAGTTCGACCGTGTCGTTTTTGCGATGCTTTCTACAAAGGAACGTCAATAGCGAGGATAATGGCCTCCCTTTTTTTTTTCTAACTGTGCTGCTGAAAGGCTAATGGCTTTTTTTTTCGGGTGGCTGTCGCCCAGGTGGGTGCCCGCGACGCATTACGTGCAGGTGGTCACTTAACTTTCTTACGGAAATATTTACGACATCAGTTTCCGCTACAGTGACAGTCTCACATAAAAATATTTCACAGGTCAAGAATTAGCGTTGCAAATCTGTAGAAAGAAAATCCTATAAATATAAGTGTCCAAATAAAATATTCGTCAGTATTGTGATACAGTCACGCATTTACGCACATTTCATAACTCTTAAAGTACGATTCTTGGTTTCCAACAACCTTTTCCACAAATCAGTGTCCCTAATCACTACTCATTACTCCTTACCTTATTACACATATATGTATCCATCGACACTCGTCAATATTTCGTCATTATAAATATGAAGCATAATCAAATAACTCATATAGCTTCAGCCTATTAATCATAAACATACCTCAGCAGCATAATACACATCGTCGTCGTAAAAATAACATCATAACACCTCAGTCAAATCTCAAAATCGTCGTAGCTTCATCCAATAATTAAAAAAATTCTCTGCTCATGTCAAAAGTGTCATCTGCCTCAAACGTACTTTAAAAATCATGAATCCATACCAAATACATCATTCAAAGCTCTCATAGTATCACAATGGTTCCAAAAAAATATGAACAGATCACACAGTACAGACAAAATACAATTTCGTAAGTGTGAAGTTATCCAACGGTGTAATTACGTAAACATGTGTCACTGACGTAGTAAAAAACATGTTTATCTCTCAGTTAAATGATCAGATAGCTGTGTAATTTGTGTGTTAGAGAAATATGGTACCAAATTGTCAAGTTGTATAAGCAAATACCATATTAGCTAGGGTTCCTTGTGGTTGCCACACACATGGTACACAAAGTAAGTGTGTACCCCCCTGAGGATTAATGTAATTATACCCTCAGGTGTTACAGATTACAGCAATGGAATGAAATGTATCACGGAAAACTTTCTTTGTAATTCAAAAATCTTTAAAAATAAATGGTTTAAGTACAAAATTAATCACTCAAATACGTGTACTGTAGCGCTTAATGTGCGTCTTGTTGCAACATAATCTTTGTGGAAGTGTCGTAGTTATCGTTCTCCGAAAGCTAAGTTCTGCAGAAGTCAATGTACTTACCTCATAATACACAAAAGTGAAATGCTTTGCGTATAAATGTCTTAGTTATTACGCTTATTGCCGTGATGAGGAAAGTACTGTGCTGTAACGTATTATCGTGCTACGGAAAAGGCAGTCTCACTGTAGCTATACCACAAAAGTTACTACTAAAACATGTTTTACTTTCCAGAAGAATTCAGAGAAACTGTGCAGATATAAAACAGATACACCACAAAAACAACATTGTAAATTGTCACTCATTAGTAGCGTCGTGATATAGTCGTGTAGCTGTCAAATAAACTAACCACTGTGTCACCTGGTATCTCTCAGAAAGCACCTTGAATCCATAATGTATTTGCAAGTAAACCAAAATGTTGCATTAAAATCTCATTAGCAGTACTGGTAAATGTTCTAAGTATGTGAGCCTTATAGTTGTTACGTAAACGTGCAACTAACAAGCAAGAATGTACACACACAATAACACTGTGTCGTCTGTTCACAATAACAATGCATTCATAATTTCTGTTTAAATAAGTTCTCTTGGTTCTTGACTGGATATTTAACTTCAAACATTGTTGCATATTAACAGATTCTAAGTCTGACAAAGCATACTAGTAATGTAAAGTGAAAAGTTATATGACAAAGACAAAGTTAAACAGCAGATTATCATTTAATAAACGGTTTTACATGTGAAATGTGGTGTAAACCTTTACTCTTCCTAGTACGCAGAGTTTCAGCTTCAACGCAATTATCGTGCGGTATACGTCGTTAAACAATACTGGAATTTTTTCTTAAGGTTAGCGTCTATGTCATTTTTCTCTGAGCCAGCCGGCGCAAGCGGCTGCCTGCAGTGCGAGTCATTGTCTGTCCCTTTGTTGGCGCATGTCGTTATTGGGATTAGGAGACCTAGCTTCTACAAATTCACGTTGTCGAAAGTGCCCTGCTCTGTTTGAATTCCGCCAGTTCTGATGAAATACAGGTCTGTCGTTATGATTATCTCGTCTGTCGTCATGTCGGTAGATTTCATAATTTCTTTCTTGTCGGTCATGTGGTGGAGAATTTCTTCCTGAATCGTAACTGCGCGCTGAACTGTTGCGTCTGAAGTTATTCTGTCTCCCATGATAATACTAGTTCTGGTTGCCATATTGTCTGTTTCTATGATTGTCTCTGTCATATTCATTACTACGGAAATGCGATCTTTCTCTGTAACTATAATTACTCTGCCAGTGGTTGTCATATGGGTGGTGTCTGTTTTGGTCACGACTTGCGTTGTAAGAATAGCCTTGTCGTGTCCAGTTATTGTTTCTGTCGTCACGGAATTGTGACGTATGTGACCTGTTGTGATTATTTTCCTGTTTTCGCATCCGGCGACTGTCAGTGTCAATTTCCAGTTCTTGTAACAGTCCCTGAAAAGCTTCAATGTCGTCTTTGCAACGTCCTGCCAAAATAATATGTCGTAAATGTTCAGGTAGTTTGATTAAGCAAATGCGGATGAGTTCTGAGGGGCTGTATGGGTTTGAAAGATACTGATTCTTATGCAACATGTCTTCAAAATATTTCATAAGACTGGAAAATTCAGATTGTTCGAAACGTTTCATCATTATGATGCCATGTTTTACTCGGTCTTGTGTGGCTTGAGACCAATATGCTGAGAGGAAGGCATGGTAAAATTCTCCTTCACTGTGGCAATCGTGAATGACCGATCGCATTCTTACAGCTGGTTCATTCTCTAAATAGCCACACATGAATTCTAATCTGTGTTCTAACGACCAGTTGGGAGGAAAACAATGAGAGAATTGATGGAGCCATGCTTGTGGATGAATGTCGTTGCCAGAATTCTTAAATGTTTTGAATTTACGTGTAGTAATGAACAGCTTATAGTCAAAATCATCATGTCGGCGAGTCGCAAAAATGGTTCAAATGGCTCTGAGCACTATGCGACTCAACTTCTGAGGTCATCAGTCGCCTAGAACTTAGAACTAATTAAACCTAACTAACCTAAGGACATCACACACATCCATGCCCGAGGCAGGATTAGAACCTGCGACCGTAGCGGTCACGCGGTTCCAGACTGAAGCGCCTTTAACCGCACGGCCACACCGGCCGGCAAGGCAAGTCGCATATCGGTCATTGTTAGGTCGTGTCGGCCGTTCCATATCAAAATTCGGTGCACATTGCCAATTTCTTTCACAATTTCCGAAGTGCCCTGTGTTGTTATTTTGTGTCTGTTCCGTATTTCTATGTCCCTCTTCCTGTATTGGGGGCGCGAGTGTCCTCTGAAACACGTAATTCTTGTACTACTTGTGCCAACTGATCTTGCACTTCCCGGATTTCTCTTTTGTACTGTGTATTGATTTGATTTTGATTTTGTTTGAATTTTCTAATTTGTTCATACTCTTCAGTGTCCGTGAAGGCTACAGGTGTTGTGTCATTCAGATCATCATCTACCTTTGTAGATAAGTTAGTGACCTGATCCGAAAGTTCGGCTACTTTCTCCGATAGTGAACACATGTCCTCAGTGTGTTTTTCTGAACCAAGTTACAGAGTGTCCATTTGTGTTGAAATCGAATCTACTGTGTCCTTTAAGTTTTCCTGAGTTTTTGCAAGTTGCGTAACCGAATCGGTAGATGCAACTGAGTCAATTTTAGCCCACAAGGTCTCATGATTTTCATGAACAATGGTTTGCAGTTCTTTTATGGCTGCTTCGTGATTCTGTAATGCATTTTCATGCCGCGAAAAAATAGGTTGAAAATGCTCACAAATTTGTGTTTTTACGTCATTACAGACTTTTTGACATTTTGATTCAATGTTATGTAACTCAGTAGTTAAATCTTCACGTGTTTGTTCAAGTGTGGTGTCTAACTTTTGAAGATTTTGTTCCATTGTGTCTAACTGTTGCTGCGTTTGTCTCTGGTGATGTTCCATTGTGTCTAACTTTTTAAGATTTTGTTCCACTGTGTCTAACTTTTTAAGATTTTGTTCCATTTGTTTCTGATTTTGTTCAAGTGTTGTGTCTAACTTTTGTAGCTTTTGTCCCATTTGTTGCATTAACTGTAATAACAATGCACTGGTGTCTGAAACATGTTCCTCAGTGCTTTTCGGCAGTGAATTTGCACCGGCAACATTGACATTTTGACAACCAGAAAATGTGTCTTGACTTATTTGGGAAAACGGTGAGGACGCAAAACCTGAATCTACAGTATTTGCAAAATTGTGTCCTGTCATTTCGGATTCCTGAGGCGAGCTATTGCCGACCGATCGATCGATAATGCTTCCCTCTTCACTAATTGTTTCACTGCCTACACCATTGTTTTCCGCCCGCTCCATTTCCCTATGCACAATTACCAAATTACTACTTTGAACATTAGTTAATTTATTACTCTGCTGCGCTAACACACTGCTTTCGTCTTCACTGTCATTTCTCAGTTCACTTTGGAGCCTAGTATTACGTTTTTCACACGCCATTATTGTCACAGTATTTCACACGATAACACAGAAAAGCGCAATTTGAAGAGCAAAATAAAATAACATAGCAATGGAAATAATGTCTACTTAATTGCCAGCGCAGCTGCGAAATACTTGGTGCAAATCTACATGCATGCCACAACTGTTTTACTGTACAACAATGAAAGACTGCAACTACAAAGGAGATTTTCTCTACAATTATGCGCTAGCAATAAACAAAATCTACACTAATTACACAAACTACAACAAAAAATCAGAAGATTCCAGTGAGGTATCCTTGGCTAAGGTTCGACATATGAAACGTCCCCTTTGAACAATTATACATGACTGTGCTTAAACTGACACACAATATTTTGTTAGCGCAACGCAATCTCACTTTCAAAATTCCCTACAAAAGAATGGCCCTGACTAACATTAAACTATACCTTTCACAAATCACTTACCTCACAAAAATCTTCGCTGCTCAAGCTACTGCAATACAGCGAGCGCCACTACTGCCAGTTAAATAAAAGATTCAATCTATGGAAGGCACTAACTACTGATAGGGATAGTTAGCAAATGAAAGATATTAATAGAGAACAAACAATGTATTTACCTTAGTATCATCAAAAGTCATAATATATATAGCAGTTCATGACAAATTACAAAACTCCGCCATCTCTCTCCCCACATCCACCACTGCTGGCGGCTCACCTCCAACTGCGCAACGCTACGCGCTGTTCACAGCCAGCTGCCTAACACCACAATGGCGAGTATTACAACAATGCAAAGCAGCCACAGACTGCACACAGCACAGCCAGTGATTTTCATACAGAGGTGGCGTTACCATAAAAGAACCTAAACAGCCTACTTACATAGAGAAAACATAAACAGCCTACTTACAGAGTGAGTTAGCGGGTATCAACATATGTGACATAAATGTCCGTATCTTTTGATGTGACATAAATTTAGACTTAATACCTCTACGCTTCACTGAGAAAAAGGGCTGTTATCACACAGACGGAATTAAGTTCCTGTAGACAACACATGTAAGGCGTGCTGGGATGATGTAAGGCCCTAAAACACAGTCACTTAAAATTCCAGCCCATTCATTAATCTCAAACTGAAGCTTATGTCTAGCCTGTACGGTAGCATGAGGTTTGTGATCAGCTCATATGCGATGGTTTTGGAAATACGCTTTTCCATCTCTTCCAAACTTCGTCTCGTATGTAAACAAAATTGAAGGGAAAATCTATAGACTGGCAGTTTCGGCAACAAACCATCGGAAAAAGCACTCTAGAAGTGGGTGATAGGCAGGCATAAGGCCCTGCATACGTTGAAGGTGACACAGGTACATGAATCACTCACGTAATATCCTCCATGCTGAACTTGGACATGTACCACAGGCCACAGCCGCATGTCTTGCGCTGATACTTGGCTCTTCTTCGACATCCTGTGGAATGTGCTCTTTCTGGTCAGGCATACGAGCAATACGATATCTTCCACCATCCATAATTGTACTACGGATCGTGTCTCTACAACATGGCGATGTACAGTAGCATAGATTGAATGACTCGGCTGATTTCAATCCGACAACACCGTCTGATACAGCAATGCTGCCTCGTGTCCATTTCTACTGGCGCCGATGGCCATAAAAATCATTCCAATCTGCTCAGGACATCATTATCTTGCCATGTTTGAACAGAATACTTTCAATTAACTTGCTACTCGTAATACACTTATGTAGTGGTCATGCTGAAGACAAATGATTGACGAATGTGAACCAGTCTCCCTGGCAACGTAACACCACCTAGGGCACAATGAGTCAAACGGTTGTATAGGTAACTGAAGTTGTTGGGTTGTACCTGGAAAGCTGTTGAACGTCAACTTCCGTCATCCCCATTACTCGTGGCATTTTGCCGATTCCCGTAAGAGGTCAAACATGGTGTGCATCTGCCCTGATAAACTGGTGGCCCTCACGTCTTTTAAATATATTTTTGGCGTCTGTTCTTTCGGGCATGTATGACTAAATAAAAACTCGTCACAGTGACTATCAAAAGGGCATGTCTTAATTAAAAACAATTTTACATTCCCCATACAGTGGTATTTCAACTCAGCACCAGTGATAGGGACTATAACTGCGAACAAATTATGACTTAGGTTCTTTTCCACTTTTAATGTGCCATCAAAAGCAGAATTTAGAAATTTTGTTTTCCATTTGGTCTCATTGTAGACGATTCCAGACCATAGCTAGATAACCAACCTTAATTATAGGTTTCTTTTCGGTGGGGTCATGCTGTTCCTTCCCCAAAGCTTCCTCCCTTCTAAGGTGTTTCTGGAGCCTCTTCTAACTTCGTTTGTGTATCCATAACAAGGGAAGCCTTCGTGGGGTCAACTGAGAAGCCATTCGACCAGTTAGTAGCGGTTGCAAGTTCAAGAAACCCTTAAAAAATCTGGATAGCGGTCCGCTGACTACATGCCCCTCCATACTGAAACCGATGACGCCTTTGGCAGAGAATGCCATGCTGTTGTAAGGGATCTAAATGGCCTCTCTAGGACTAGACCATAAAACTTTACCTTCTTTTACTGCACAATGATGTGGCAGCAAACAAGAATTCCAAAGGAAGCATCTCCAGGGGCAGTTATCAGAATGAGGCCTGAGGTAATCTCCATAGTAGTGAACTGCTCATGGATTGATTACTAAACCATTTCATTCCCAGAAAGCCTCCAGGGAAAAAATTTTATCTTGGATGGCCGTGTGTCGAATATGGACAATGTTATTGTTTTAGAAGTACTCGGAGACAGTTACATCACTACAACGTGCCATCTGAGTCATGTCACACATTATCTTCAGCCATAGGACTGTATTGCTTTCTAACAACAGAAGAAATGTTGGAAAGGTGCTTGCTAGAAGTTTGTGAGGGTGAACAACGGCATCAAAAATATTTCCACATCTCATTTTGGGGGAATGTTGAATTCAGCATGGATTCGTTTTGCTAATGTTCAAAATGATGTTTCAGCATTTAGAGCTACAGTTAGTTGTTTATCCATTTAATATGGAGGCTATTAAGTTTATCTTTCATCCCTTGACCAAAGCCATGCTAGTCATTCTCCTACAAGCAGACCTTCCTGGTCTCATTTTTCTCTTTCTCTTCTCCTCACTCAGATACAAGAACTTCAATAGCTTTTCCTTCCTAATCTCATTGTCCTGTTCCCATTTCTCCATTTATAAGGTGCAAGCACATCAAGCTCTGCTAAGGAGTCTTTAGTAAATGAATTCTTAGTTTCAACCTGTGCTTCTAATGCCAACCAGAATGTGCAAGTAACACCACGCAACGCTCTGAGGATTACCTGGCCTATTCCCTCAAACTTAAAACCTTTTGGTTCAAAATGGAAACAAACTGATTCACTTATATTGCCAAACGGAAAATCAAAGTAGAAAACATGAAAATACCAAATAACAAGGCGCCTGCTGAGAAAAGTGCCTCATAAAAAACATAAAAATGAATCTAATCTGTCAAAGAAACGTGCGAGAATTTTCAAGAAGGCATAGGGAAGATTGATATTCGAGGAATTATCAGATAGTGATAACGACCAGAAAATAGTTCTTCAGTCTGTTGATGGGTCAGAGAGATTCAATGAAGATTAATGTGTAGTACATCTGGAAATTTACTGTGATATTCAGCCGAAAGCTAACTGGCTACAATGTGTAGCGTGCAAACGGTGTTTGAATGAATACTATTCAGTTTACGAGAACTTGTGTGCTCTTTGCGAAAGAAATGGAGAGAAAAAGTATCAAAACTACAATTATAAAAGAAACAGAATAATGCTTCCTATATTTGGATAACTTTCTATGAAAAATTTCACTCAATATCTAAGTCTGGATCAGTTACCACATGCATTTGTAACATGTAAGTGTTATTCAGATTCCATCGTTGTTTCCATTGGCTTGATATTGTAATAAAAACTCCTTAAGCCAGTTGTAAACCTATTTGCCAGACTAGTTATAATTAAACGAACCAGTTAGAAAATACTATCACATAGCATATCTCATATACACGGTATGTTATCTTAGCCATGCTAGGAGGAGAGACTTCAAAATATAGCCTTTTTAGATACTGTTTAAAATTCCAAGTTCTTTGATGGATGTGCAGATTCGATCTTTTTCTCAAAGAACAGAAATCTGTTCCGAAATTTCGGCGTGCAGTTATACTTTTACATAAGTACTTTCACAGGATTTGACAACGTTTTCGAATTATACGTTATCCCTCGTCACTTCACCCTATGTTCATAACTCCGCAGAAAGAGTAACGTTTCTTCCGAATAAATTTTCCTTTCATTGAATATTCCGTAAGTTACAAAAACCTTACCTGAAACGCTCTGGATATCGCTCCACACGATATCGCCACCACCTGTCCAAACAATGACCCATATACAAGTTAGATGCAAAGATCCTTGCATTATTTTGAGGCTAGAGCGAGAGAAGTATATTTTTATATCCAGTTAATTATATTCAGAACCAGAAGGTAATTTGAAAAAATTCTCTACTGTCGCAGGCGTTACTTTCTCCAATAATACCGTGGTTTCTGTTTGTAGGAAAACATACCGCGTCATCAGGGCAACACGCATGTATTTGTGAAACTGAGTTCGGGCTTTAAACCCAATACGAGTTCCAGTTTAATCTTTCCACACGAGAAATTTTTCCATTGCCTGTATTTACAGCTGGAATTAAGTGGAAATGTAAAAAGAAGCGAAAGTCTTAATTATTCTCAACGGGACCCCGAGTGCAAGCACTGTAGACGAAAAATGTGATACAATTTAATACTTCAATTAATCTACCGCCCCAGTCTCTAAGGGGAGCAAAAAACCGTTTTGCATTTATTTTCGTGTACTGCTAACGCCCGTTGTAAGACAGAGTGGCTGTAACGGTCTTGTGTTCATCCGAGGCTTCCTGCGATTCGCTACCTTCTTTTGAGCTCCTAATTCCGTATAGATGCCTTTCAGGCATCCACTGTTCTGTTTCTTCTATGCACCTCCTTTCTGTTGGATGGGGAACACGTGCATGCTTGCTTTCTTTCTGCATTATGTATTTGCATATATTCATCGGTACATGGTTTCCGATACTAAAGTTGTTACCACGGTTCCTTTACTGTGCAGAACATCGCTTCATCTGTACACAAGTACGTTAATTTTGCTAAGAGCAATTCTTAATCTTAAAGAAATTATCAGAAAATATCTTCTCTATTATTCTGCAATGAGACACGTCTCTGAACAATTTTATTTTATTCTTTGTGAAAGAATACCTAAAATAAGAAATACGACCTTTCGATATTTCTCTTTCGAAAGTCTACTTCTCCCCTTAAGTAAGCTTCCTTTTAGCTATAACCAGAATTCTTCCTTCTCATTTACCTGGAGCCTGTAGTACCGTGTTCCCGAGATATTATGGGTATCATTAGCCTCAACAACTGCGTTTTGTTTGGCGTTAATATACACTCATGATGATAAATTAAGGATAATTGCAGAATGTGGTGCCAAGCAACATGGCACTGCACAAAACTGGCGCTAATAGCATATGCACATAGGGAACACATACGACGCAGATCTGTAAGTCAGTATTGGTGATAAGTTGAGAAATCCGTCCCTAAACACATGGCATATACCCCGACATCAATATGGGATATGATCACCATGCACACGTGCACAGGCCGCACAACGGTTTGGCATTCTCTGGATCATGTGGTCGAGCAGCCTCTCATTCTTCCACTAGTGCCCGTCGGAGATCCTGAAGTGTCCTAGTGGTTTGAAGACGTGCAGCAATACGTCGACTGAGAGCATCCCAGACGTGCTCGATGGGGTTTAGGCCACTCCATACGCCTGATATCTTCTGTTTCAAGGTACTCCTCCACGATGGCAGCTCGGTGGGGCTATGCGTTATCATCCATCAGGAGGAAGGTGGGACCCACTATACCCCTGAAAAGGCGGACATACTGGTGCAAAATGACATCCCGATATACCTGACGTGTTACAATTCCTCTGACAGACATCCAGGGTTGTACGTGCACCAATTATAATCCCACCCCACACCATCAAACCACGACCTCCATACAGGTCCCTTTCAAGGACATTAACGTGTCGGTATCTGGTTCCTGGTTTACGCCAGATGAAAACCCCGCGAGAATCACTGTTCAGACTATACCCACACTCGTCCATGGACATAAACTGGGACCACTGTTCCAATGACCATGTAATGTGTTCTTGACACCTGGCTTTACGGGCTCTTCTGTCCCCAGGGGTCAGTGGAATGCAACTTGCAGGTCTCTGGGTGAATAAACCATGTCTGTTCAGTCGTCTGTAGACTGTGTGTCTGGAGACATCTGGTCCAGCGGCTGCGGTAAGGTCCCAAGAAAGGCTGCCTGCAGTACACCGTGGCCGTCTGGGGGCACTGATGGTGAGATATCGGTGCTCTTGTGGTGTTGTACATTGTGGACGTCCCATACAGTAGAGCCTGGACACGTTTCTGGTCTCCTGGAATCGTTGCCATAATCTTCAGATCACACTTTGTGGCTCAGGGAGGGCCCGTGCTACGACCTGATGTGTTTGACCGGCCTCCACTATCCCTAGTATTCTACCCCTCATGACGTCATCCATATGTGTTCTTTGAGCTATTTTCAACACAAAGTCACCATTAGCACGTCTGGAAACGTCTGCACACTTACTCGCTGCACCGTACTTTGACATGCACCAACACACTTCTTCGTATGTGGACTGCTGCCAGCCCCACCGTGCGACGACCGCAGGTCAAATGTACGACATGGCCATACCCCGAGGTAATTTAAACCCGCAAACCGCCCACCACAGCGTTAGCTGTTTTAACACTTAGAACTTACACTGATGAGCCAAAACATTATTACTACTGCCCACTGCGAGGTTGTACGCTGCCTAATGGCGCGGAGGGTGACAAGAGACGTACAGGGTGAATATAATTAAAGTTAAACTTTCAAACTTTAACAGTGTTAAAACGGCTAAATAACAAGAAAGAAATGTTACGTATTCTAAAGCAGCCGCTGGAGAAACTTAATAACCTGAGTTAATAAGAATTATGTCTAACGTAACGATATTGGCCAAGACAGGAACCCCAGCAACGTGCGCTGAACGTCATTGAAGAGAGTCTCTTGGCAGCAGCTTGTTTCATGTGGGTGGTCAGGTGTTCAAGAGCTGCACATCTATTCCCCTGTATACATCCGCACAGCCGTGGTACAATTGTGTTACCTATGGCCCGTGTGCTCCACAGTTGCGTCGGCGCCTGCTTTGGATTGCGACTTTTTGCAATGTAGAGTGTATTTTAAGCACGGCGGCACGCGAATAGTTCACAAACTTACCGTTTAGTAAATGCTTCCATCGTTAGTCCAAAAGCCAATGATCATGCTCTATTGGACGACAGAATAAATCCCTCCGTTTTCGCACTACAACGACTGCATTGTTTTCCGTATCCTTCATATGCGCTTTATATGCGGCCCACTGCTGGTGCTGTGAGGTGCCATCTGTAAACAGTTACTGCATATCGACGTCGAACACAGACGGCGGTCACATTAATGTGACTGTACCGTGCATTGGTCTCCCTGTGTGGGGATTACGAATTCAGCGTACATAAGGGTTTGACTATGAGACATATGAATATATACTTTGTATAGTCGCAATATGCGAGTCTATTCGTAATGTTGACAGCAGCTGTAATCGTCAGTG
The DNA here is from genome assembly GCF_021461395.2 of Schistocerca americana. Taxonomy (NCBI): domain Eukaryota; kingdom Metazoa; phylum Arthropoda; class Insecta; order Orthoptera; family Acrididae; genus Schistocerca; species Schistocerca americana. The sequence goes on along the minus strand of NC_060121.1, from coordinate 763,364,449 downwards.
GCTGTGCTCGTTTCTTCAGACAAGCAAGCGTGCTTGAAAGTCATTGTATTGTGAAGCAATCGTCAGTGGCAGAGCCCAATGATCATGCTCTATTGGACGACAGAATAAATCCCTCCGTTTTCGCACTACAACGACTGCATTGTTTTCCGTATCCTTCATATGCGCTTTATATGCGGCCCACTGCTGGTGCTGTGAGGTGCCATCTGTAAACAGTTACTGCATATAGACGTCGAACACAGACGGCGGTCACATTAATGTGACTGTACCGTGCATTGGTCTCCCTGTGTGGGGATTACGAATTCAGCGTACATAAGGGTTTGACTATGAGACATATGAATATATACTTTGTATAGTCGCAATATGCGAGTCTATTCGTAATGTTGACAGCAGCTGTAATCGTCAGTGGCTGTGCTCGTTTCTTCAGACAAGCAAGCGTGCTTGAAAGTCATTGTATTGTGAAGCAATCGTCAGTGGCAGAGCCTGCTCCCCTAGACAAGCATGCATGTCTGGAAGACATTGAATTGTGAAGATACAGACACTATAAAAGCACAGACATAGTAACTATCAACGATCATACGTACGTCGAATGGCATTCAGCGACGAATTGTCCCATGCACCTTGCACCTGTTTCTGCAATTCTGGCATAGTTGTTACAGGCCCTGGAGAACGAGCAAGCTCCTGCTTCATCATGTATTATGTGTTGAACTGTTGAGATTTACCGTGATATTGCTGGCCAGGACAGTTGTTTTACACCACGAACAACACGTTCCGACGCAGCAGCTGTATGTGGACATGCGCTGTCCTGATGAAAAAGCACTCCTGCCGAAAAAATAGCAATAGCACGGGGATAACAACTTGTGAAATGTAGCGGGCACAGATTACTTTACCCTGCAGAAAAACCAGGTAAGACTGGGAATTGTGACAGATGGCCCCCACACCATGAAGCCTGGGATGGAACCAGTTTGTCGTGGGCGCATGCGTTCTGGAATAGGCAACTCACAAGAATTACGCCGTACACGTGTACTTCCACCACTCTTATACAAACAGAATTTACTCTCATCACCGAAGACAACAGAGCACCACTCCGCTCTCCAGTCAATTCTTTCACGAGATAAGAGTAGACGTGCTTGGCAGCGTCGTGACATCAGTGGTAGCCTGACCGGAAGCACACGTTATCTCATTCCTGCTGCAGAAATACGGCTCCCAGTTGTCCCTGACGGCACAACAGGTGCAACGTGTGCTGGGAGTTTCCCCTGGATGATGTTCCATCGGCCAAGACTGCTCGCGCAGTGCGTAGAGCTTTAAGCGTCTCTGCCCTACGCGGGCATCCAGCACCAGGTCTACAGGAGTGGGAATGTTCCAGAGATCACTGTTAAAAGCGGTCACACACCACTGATATACTGTGATATACATGTGCAGCAACCCGCCGATTCGTCCATCCAGCTTTCTGAAGGCTCGCAATGCGTCGCATTTCAAATGGCCGAAGCTAGTATACAGGAATAAGTACTTGTCGGTGAGGTGTGCTTTTACCCTAGACAATATAGTAGACGCTGTTCACCCCTAAAATCAGCACAGTTACTGCCTGCAGAGTCAAACAAGACGCATAGGCAGACCTCCTGAGCGCCATCCGATTGCTGAGGACGGTGGCAACTGAATCGCTGTCCCTATAAGCCCTAAGTGTCCGCATACTATTTGGCTCCTGGATTTTTGTTGGTAGTGTATTTGAAGCAGTAGGGAACTGGTTCTGGAGTAGATAGTTACTGAAGCCACAAAACAAAGTATACTTGAACGGAAATTTATTACCAGAAAAAAATTAAATCTTTACAATAAATATAAAACACGAAAGCAAGGCAAATACTTAATTTCTGAGATTACGGCAAAGGAAACAGCGACAGTAGCAGCTCAAATATTCAGCCGGAATGAACAAGTACGGCAGGCAGAAACGGGAAATAAATATATCTCAAGATAAATATTATACAGGTAGGTAGTTCAGAAAACAGAAAGTGACAAACAATCCAGATTTACTAAAAGCAGCTGGTCAGCCGTCTTACCACAACAGCTATCTTCTCCTCAGATGCATGAGGAAGCTACAAAACAATCTGGTGTATGCCACAGGGCAACAAAAGCTTATCATGAGGTCTCTTCTGCGTTTGTTCCAGGTGAATAATGCATTAAATTACGGATACTCTGTAAAACACATTTATCAGTAGAATTGAACGCTATCCTGATGAACACCAATGCATAAAACAAGATTAACATGCACAAGAGACATAAAACAGTATTGTAATTAAATGCAGAAGGGCAATGAATTAAGTCGATTTGGCCAATATTGAAATCGTAAAACACTACTCTCATAAAATACCAGAACCACCAACGAATTAAAGAAGGCTGCTGAGCACTAAGTAGAAAACAGTTCAGACAGGTAGCTTACAGTTACTCTTAACATTACGGGTATCAAATACTCTTCTAATAAAACGCAAGACTCCAATGAATTAGAGAAGGCTATCGAGCATTGGATACATAATACGCCAGACAGGTAATATACAGATTGATTTTGCGGAAAGTGTAGCTTCTGCACACGAACAACGCAGGTGCACTACTCAGTAATGTAGCGAGTTGAAACAAAATTAAAGTATAGTATTAGTATACGTTCACCACAAATTGCGAATACATTGTCCAGAAAATCGGCTGAACACATCCTAGTGGCAAAACACAAACGAGTACGTCTGGCTCACAACATCCAGTTGGAACAAAGACCACAAATACCAGCTAGACCCGAAAGAAACCAGGATACAGTGCCTCAGATATGAGTTAAGAACAAAATTATGGCCCTTTACCAAAGGCCTCATCATATGGTCCACAGCATGGGCACGCAACGGGTCGTCATGCAGGCTCGCTTCGTACAACGATAGATTAGCTGACAGTTAAATCCCAATCAGCGTGATGGCGCCATTATCACTCTACAAGCCAGGCCGCCAGCTATGTTCGGCTCAACAGAGCACTCACACGTCCTCAGTAAACCCGGACCTCAAACTCACCACACCGTTGCCAGCAAGTCACTTCCTCATAGCTAGCTGAGCATGCTGCTATATATAGGACCACTGCTGCTTACGTGAACTCTTGACGTGAACTCTTGAAGGCTGGGATCCACCGGTAGACCAGCAACGGGCTAGAGACAAACACAGGGCACCAAAGATGTCGCAAGTACGGGGCAGAATTTTTTTTTATGGAACCCAAAGTATGATTGTTTGTTCTTCCCTGTATTGCAGCTTATTTGTCTTTCCCAAAATCATGGTGGTGTTCGGTATGACGCTACGGCAGGAGACACACGAAGTCTTCAGAAATGTGCAACCAGTGCTACAAGTGCCTTCTTTGATCGGCGACAGGAGTCATTGCAGAGGAAGCTGGCAAGTGGAATCCGCCAACGAAAGCGAATGTGTCCTGGGGGAAGCTATACAATACCGACTGAAGCCAGCAAGACAGTGGGGTTGCGGGCTGTCAACACTGCGTGTGGCCTGCCGTTAACGCGAGGCATCATTTAGTTGGAGTAGCAGATGGTACTTGCCCGTGTACGTACAGAGGACAAGGCAGCTGGGAGCTAGGAATTGTTTGCGGAAGAAAGATATCCGTTATTATGACTGAAAAGCTGTGCATAAGTGTGATTTGATGCAAATTAATGTGCTGACCTCGGAGTCTGTGGTTGCCTTAGTGTATCGCCAAGGTTTTGAATGGATTAAACGTGGCAGGGGCACTACTGGGTCTGTAATTTGAAGTGCAGTGCTTTGTATAAGTGCACTACATTTGGATGGAACACAATGAGGCTGTTTAGGGCCTGTTTATTTTAAAGCAGTCAGTTATCTGTGGAACTGTATTTCGTTGATAGCCTTGGAATTCCTCAGGTTGCCTTGCTAATTGATGAACGTTTGCTTATTGTGTCAGTGATGATTGTACATGTTGTCTGTTCATTTTTGCTGAAGGTGTTGCAGTTAGCGGTGTGTCCTTGTGCTACCTTGTTGACTGGTGTATGTTGTGGTAGCCGGCCGGTGTGGCCGTGCGGTTCTAGGCGCTTCAGTCTGGTACCGCGTGACCGCTACGGTCGTAGGTTCGAATCCTGCCTAGGGCATGGATATGTGTGATGTCCTTAGGTTACTTAGGTTTAAGTAGTTCTAAGTTCTAGGGGACTGATGACCACAGATGTTAAGTCCCATAGTGCTCAGAGCCATTTGAACCATTTTTTTTTTTTTGTGTTGTGGTAGGTTATACTGAGAGTCATGTTTCTAAAGTTAATCTCAGTGGGGCGAAGTATTTATGCATAATGATATATGTATACGTGACTAAGATTTCCTGATTGTCTACTAACTTGTGTCACGTTTAGATTTTTATAATTGTGTCGGAATGGAAGCTAATTTTCGTGCAGCATCTGTCTTAACGTTGTACCAACTTTATACAATACCCTCGTCATATGAGGCAAACGCTTGTGCTTTCCACAACATCTCTACGCTGATCTGCAGTTCGTTGTCTGTGCGAAAATGTTGTTTCCATAGTCAGCGGTTCCTGTGAGCACAAACGAACATCAGAGGGAACCAAGCCTGGCCTGTGTTGTGGGTGATCACACACTTCTCATTGTAAATGCTGCTGGAGTGCCCTCATTGCACCTGCTTTTTTCGGCCAAGAATTGTCATGAAGTACGAAATGTGTGACAGGTACGCTATGTGGAGTTGTATGAAATCAGGCGAAACCTCGCAGTGAAACCCATATTTAGGCATGAGACACTATTGTTCCAGGCATCCTTACGTTCTCACTGTGTGCTCACAACTGAAAAGAGCGACATAACGCTATCTACCAGCATCCTAGAGACACTGTCCATTATATCTGTCCAAAGCATCATCGGATTTTCACTGTCCTTTCCATTTCCAGACCTGTCGGACAGTTGCTTCCGAGTAGCGCTCGTGCAATGTTCATTGTGAAGTGTGGTTTGATGCACTTTTACATGACACTTTTTTCTCTGCAACCTCTTCATTTCTGTATAACTATTGCAACGTCCATGAATTTTAACCTGATTACCGTAGTCAAGGCTTGGTCATCCTCTACAGTTTTCCCTTCCATGATTCGCTCCGTAATCTAAATGACTACTTTTAACGCGTCAGGAAGTGTGCTATCAGCCGATCACTTCATAAAGTTAAGTTGTGCCCTAGCACATTTTACTCACAATATGAGTCAAAACATTAATCAGTCGATCTATCCATCAAATTTTCGCCATTTTTCTCTAGCACAACATTTCAAAAATTTCTATTCTCTCCTGGTCTACATTGCTTATCATTTCACTTGTGTATAAAGCTTCACTCCAAAAGGCATCTTCAGAAAAGACTCACCAATACCTAAATTTATATAAGATGTAAAAAATATTCTCCTTCATCCGAAAAACTTATCTGCTTTTTCCAGTATGTATTTATGACTTTTATTACTCATAGTTAGTTTATTTCCCTATAAAATCATATGTATATTAACACGAAATTACTCTCTCGAACTATGCGCAGCAAAGATTTTTTAGTTACCAGAAAACAACTACCAAAAATACAGACAGGGATAATAATTACAAACTACGTATGTCGACAGTCTGGCGTCACTTGCTTCGAGCTCTATTCTACTGGTGACACAGTTGCTAAAGCGTCGGCCTCGACTGCACAGAAAGTGCAAATGCCTCAGACGACAATGAATGTGTCGGGAATATACACGAGTTCAAAGTACTTGTCCATACTGTTTACAGCAGTAAATGTAGTGCATTGTAGCAAGTCTAGTTGATTTCAGGATGAGGTGGAGTGGATACTACAACACACACACTAGCTGACAAACCCGGCAATGCACGTGTATTCATTTCACCAGTTTTGTACTAGAAGCTAAAACAAAAAAGAACCGTGTTTGTAGCGAACTATTAAAAAAAACATAAAAAAACACTTCATTCCTACGTATTCGTCAAAATAACTTTGAAACTGTGCAGAAGACACGATGTAAGATGATCCCGGACAGTTTCAGTATACTGGGTGGAACTGCTTCTCTCATCTATCAAGCGATTTTGTACACATGTCTGCAGGCCGTTGTGGCCGAGCGGTTCTAGGCGCTTCAGTCCGGAACCGCGCTGCTGCTACGGTCACAGGTTCAAATCCTGCCTCGAGCATGGATCTGTGTGATGTCCTTAGATCAGTTACGTTTAAGTAGTTGTAAGTGTAGGGGACTGATGACCACAGATGGTAAATCCCGTAGTGCTCAGTGCCATTTTGTAAATGTCTCTATGGTAGCGCCTCTTGATAGCTCTAATGACCCTGTTCTTTTCACTTACAGTCATTTGCACTTCGCAGTTGAAAGATGTCAAAAGCGCCATCAGGTGTCAGGGAGTTAACTCAACTGTTAAGAGTGTCTTAGTAGTAAAGGGTTAATGTATTAAAAATTTATGCATGATAAGGGATTTTTCACACATCTCAGTGTGTGTGACGTCATACCTCTTGAAATATGTGTGGTACCATTATATAATTTTGTAGGTGCATTTAACGGCATATGTGGATACCGCCCGCGAAATTTATTGCGAATAGAATCAGTAGCACATAAAGAATAAATCTGAACGTTATGCATGATTTGGCACTTTTCACGTATCTCATTCTTTTATAACGACGTATCGACTGAACTATGATACAGGGTGACAATTATTCAACCATATAAAAAGAACACGTAAACTACTTACAAATTACGGCGTGCGCACACTTCATTCAACATTTAAACTTAACTACAGATACCCGAATTTAGGTTATGACACGTTCGATGTACCTGTCATCACTGCCGATGATGTGTCGCAGACCAATAGCGATATTCTGCATGACCCGCTGTAGTGTCGGAACACTGATACTGTTGATGACCTTCTGAATGGCTGTTTTCACTTCAGAAATGGTTTCGGTGCTTTTACTGTACACCTCGTCTTTAATATAGCCCCACAAAAAGGAGTCGTATGTGTTCAGGTCCGGAGAATACAGAGACCAATCCTGGCCCATGCCAGTGCCTCTGGGTACACGAGAGCCAGAATGTGGTAGTCAAAGTGCTCCTCCAGAACATCAAATACACACCTGGTTCGATGGGGTAGAGCTCCATCTTGCATGAAGAACAGCTTGTCGAAATCAGGGTACCTTTGGATAATGGGGATGCAGTCATCTTCCAAAACCTCCACATTGCCATCGGCAATCACCGTCAAGGAATATCGCACCGATTATTCCGTGACTGGACATTGCGTACCTCACAGTCACCCACTGAGGGTGAAGAGACTCCTCGATCGCGAAATGTAAGTACGTATGGAAAAAAACTTGAGCGTGGTAAATATAAAACTCTGGAAACAGTTATTGTCCTCACAGATGACCTCTATTTGATACCATCGCTGACACTTAAAACATTTAGAATTACACTACTGGCCATTAAAATTCCTACACCACGAAGATGACGTGCTACAAATGCGATATTTAACCGACAGGAAGAAGATGCTGTGGTATGTAAATGATTAGCTTTTCAGAGCACTCACACAAGGTTGGCGCCTGTGGCGACACCTACAACGTGATGACATGAGGAAAGTTTACAACCGATTTCTCATACACAAACAGTAGCAATGGTTCATGGTGTGGGTTCCTGTTGTCATGTCCTAGTTCATGAACCACGGGCAACGTATGAGTGGCCAAGTAAGTGGTACCGACAGTCGGGATACCGGTTACTTTGGGCATCTATGAAAAAAATTCTGAGTCGTGGTCACCTTTGTGCTCATACGGCAAAGACTACCAAATCAACCGGTTAGTCCCTCAACCGTTAGGGGTAAAACTTAATGGGACTCGGGGCAAGTAAGGCTAGCAAACTGCTTCCCTGGTACTTTAAATATGATGCTGGCAACAATCAGAGCAAAATGCCTCAGACCTTTGGAGGTGACGGAGTCCCACCTCCAACTGACAAACCAGGGACTCCTAAGATACAACTTGGCAAACAAATGGTAATGAGATGGGGAGCTATTAATATCAATGGGGGCTACTCTGGGAAGAAGGTAGAGCTGGCAGAGGCTGCAAGTAAGATGGGGCTGGACGTTTTAGCTGTTAGTGACATTCGGGTAAGGGGTGAGAAAGAAGAGGAAGTGGGAGAATACAAGGTATACCTGTCAGGAGTCAAAGCAGGAATAGCACAATGGGATGTAGAGCTTTACATCAGAAAAGAAATGGAACCCAGCGTAGTTGCAATAAGGTATGTAAACGAACGATTGATGCGGATAGATTTGACAGGGTCTAGCAAGAAATTTAGGATTGTGTCAGTATATTCGCATTGTGAAGGGACAGATCAAGATAAGATGGATAGTTTTTATGATGCACTCAGGGATGTTAGAGTAAAGGACAAGGACAATGTTCTGCTCATGGGTGATTTTAATGCCAGGATTGGAAATCGAACAGAAGGGTATGAAACGGTTATGGGTAAATTTGGAGAGGATATGGAGGCCAACAGGAACGGGAAACAACTCTTGGATTTCTGTGCCAGTATGGGCTTAGTAATCACAAACTCCTTTTTTAAACATAAGAACATTCGCCGGTATACTTGGGATGGCAGGGGAACCAGATCTGTCATTGACTATATAATAACAGATCAGAAATTCAGGAAGGCTGTGAGGGACACACGTGTATTCAGGGCATTATTTGATGACACTTATCATTATTTAATCTACAGTGAAATTGGTATTGTGAGGCCGAAAGTGCAGGAGGTCAGGGCCATATGTAGGAGGATAAGAGTGGAGAAACTTCTGGATAAGGAAATCAGGCACAAGTACATAACAGTGATCTCAGAAAGGTACCAGTTAGTTGAATGTAGTCAATTACAGTCATTGGAAAAGGAATGGACAAGGTACAGGGACACAGTACTAGAAGTGGCTAGAGAATGTCTTGGAACAGTAGTGAGTAAAGGTAGGATGAAGCAAACGGCTTAGTGGAATGACACAGTCAAGGCAGCCTGTAAAAGGAAAAAGAAGACGTATCAAAAATTGGTACATACTAGAACTCAGGTAGACAGAGAAAGTTGTGTTGAAGAAAGATACAAAGCCAAACAGATAGTTGCAGCATCCAAAAAGAAATCTTGGAAAGACCTTGGAAACAGGTTGGAGACTTTGGGTCAAGCTGCTGGAAAACCATTATGGAGTGTAATTGGCAGTCTTCGAAAGGGAGGTAGGAAGGTAATGACAAGTATGTTGGATAGGTCAGGAAAACTGCTGGTGAATCCTGTTGATTCCTTGGGCAGATGGAGAGAATATTTTGAAGAGTTGCTCAATGTAGGTGAAAATATGATCAGTAATATTTCAGATTTCGATGTACAATGGCATAGGATGATGGAAATAGGATCACATTTGAGGAAGTGGAGAAAATGGTCAGTAGACTGCAGTGCAATAAAGCAGCTGGAGTGGATGAAATTCAGTCGGAACTCATCAAATACAGTGAAAGGTCAGGACTTAAATGGCTACACAGGATAATTGAAATGGCCTGGGAGTCGGGACAAAAGCAGTAACTACACCAATCTTTAAACATGGAAACAGAAAAGATTGTAACAAGTACAGCGGCATCTCTTTAATCAGCGTTGGGGGTATTGTTGAAAGCAAAGTGCGAGTATTAGTTGAGGACCAATTCGATGAAAATCAGTGCGGGTTTAGGCCTCTTAGAGGTTGTCAGGACCAGATCTTCAGTTTACGGCAAATAATGGAGAAGTGTTATGAGTGGAACAGGGAATTGTATCTATGCTTTATAGATCTAGAAAAGGCATATGATCGGGTTCCTAGGAGGAAGTTACTGTCTGTTCTACGAGATTATGGAATAGGAGGCAAACTTTTGCAAGCAATTAAAGGTCTTTACATGGATAGTCAGGCAGCAGTTAGAGTTGACGGTAAATTGAGTTCATGGTTCAGAGTAGTTTCAGGGGTAAGACAAGGCTACAACCTGTCTCCACTGTTGTTCATATTATTTATGGATCATATGTTGAAAACAAAGCCTGGCTTGGTGGGATTAAGATATGTGAACACAAAATAAGCAGTCTTGCATATGCGGATGACTTAGTTGTGATGGCAGATTCGACTGAAAGTTTCCAAAGTAATATTTCAGAGCTAGATCAGAAATGTAAGGACTAAGGTACGAAGATTAGCATCTCCAAAACGAAAGTAATGTCAGTGGGAAAGAGATATAAACGGATTGAGTGCCAAATAGGAGGAACAAAGTTAGAACAGGTGGACGGTTTCAAGTACTTAGGATGCATATTCTCACAGGATGGCAACATAGTGAAAGAACTGGAAGCGAGGTCTAGCAAAGCTAATGCAGTGAGTGCTCAGCTACGATCTACTCTCTTCTGCATGAAGGAAGTCAGTACCAACACTAAGGTATCTGTGCACCGTTCAATCTTTCGACTAACTTTGTTGTATGGGAGCGAAAGCTTGGTGGATTCAAGTTACCTTATCAATAAGGTTGAGGTTACGGATATAAAAGTAGCTAGGATGATTGCAGGTACTAGTAGATGGGAACAATGGCAGGAGGGTGTCCACAATGAGGAAATCAAAGAAACACTGGGAATAAACTCTGTAGATGTAGCAGTCAGGACGAACAGGCTTAGATGGTGGGGTCATGTTACACGCATGGGAGAAGCAAGGCTACCCAAGAGACTCATGGGTTCAGCAGTAGAGGGTAGGAGGAGTCGGGGCAGTCCAAGGAGAGGGTACCTGGATTCGGTTAAGAATGATTTTGAAGTAATGGGCTTAACATCAGAAGAGGCACCAATGTTAGCACTGAATAGGGGATCATTGAGGAATTTTATAAGGGGGACTATGCTCCAGACTGAACGCTGAAAGGCATAATCAGTCTTAAATGATGATGATGATGATGATGATGATGAAACCGTAGCTGACCGGTGTTGCCTGGTGAAACGTTGTTGTGATGCCTCGTGAAAGGAGGAGAAATGCGTACCACCACGTTTCCGACTTTGATATAGGTCGGATTGTAGCCTATCGCGATTGCGGTTTATCGTATCGCGACATTGCTGCTCGCGTTGGTCGAGATCCCATGACTGTTAGCAGAATACGGAATCGGTGGGTTCACGAGGGTAATACGGAACGCCGTGCTGGATCCCAACGGCCTCGTATCACTAGCAGTCGAGATGACAGGCATCTTATCCTCATGGCTGTAACGGATCGTGCAGCCACGTCTCGATCCCTGAGTCAAGAGATGGGGAGGTTTGCAAGACAGCAGCCATCTGCACGAACAGTTCGACGAAGTTTACAGCAGCTCGGAGACAATGGCTGCGGTTACTCTTGACACTGCATCACAGACAGGAGCTCCCGTAATGGTGTACTCAACGACGAACCTGGGTTCAAGAATGGCAAAAGGTAATTTTTTTGGATGAATCCAAGTTCTGTTTACAGCATCATGATGGTCGCATCCGTGTTTGGCGACATCGCGGTGAACGCACATTGGAAGCGTGTATTCGTTATCGCCATACTGGCGCATCAGCCGGCGTGATGGTATGGTGTGCCACTGGTTACACGTCACCTCTTGTTCGCATTGACGGCACTTTGAACAGTGGACGCTATATTTCAGATGTGTTACGACCCGTGGCTCTACCCATCATTCGATCCCTGAGAAACCCTACATTTCAGTAGGATAATGCACGACCACATGTTGAAGGTCGTGTACTGGCCTTTCTGGATACAGAAAATGTTCGACTGCTGCCCTGGCCAACACATTTTCCAGATCTCTCACCAACTGAAAACGTTTCGACAATGGTGGCCGAGCAACTGCCTCATCACAATACGCCAGTCACTACTCTTGATGAACTGTGGTATCGTGTTGAAGCTGCTTGGGCAGCTGTACCTGTACACGCCATCGAAGCTCTGTTTGGCTCAATGCCCAGGTGTGTCAAGGCCGTTATTACGGCCAGAGGTGGTTGTTCTGGGTACCGATTTCTCAGGATCTATGCACCCAAATTGCGTGAAAATGTAATCACATGTCAGTTCTAGTATAATATGCATCGAATACCCGTTTATCATCCGCATTTCTTCTTGGTGTAGCAAATTTTAGTGGCTAGTGGTGTAGTTCGTACATTGTAGAATCATAGTTTTTATTAGAGTACAATTGTCTATGACGACATAAAATTCTGAATAACTGTTCTATTAGAATGAGATTTTCACTCTGCAGCGGAGTGTGCGCTGATATGAAACTTCCTGGCAGATTAAAACTGTGTGCCCGACCGAGACTCGAACTCGGGACCTTTGCCTTTCGCGGGCAAGTGCTCTACCAACTGAGCTACCGAAGCACGACTCACGCCCGGTACTCACAGCTTTACTTCTGCCAGTACCTCGTCTCCTACCTTCCAAACTTTACAGAAGCTCTCCTGCGAACCTTGCAGAACTAGCACTCCTGAAAGAAAGGATATTGCGGAGACATGGCTTAGCCACAGCCTGGGGGATGTTTCCAGAATGAGATTTTCACTCTGCAGCGGAGTGTGCGCTGATATGAAACTTCCTGGCAGATTAAAACTGTGTGCCCGACCGAGACTCGAACTCGGGACCTTTGCCTTTCGCGGGCAAGTGCTCTACCAACTGAGCTACCGAAGCACGACTCACGCCCGGTACTCACAGCTTTACTTCTGCCAGTACCTCGTCTCCTACCTTCCAAACTTTACAGAAGCTCTCCTGCGAACCTTGCAGAACTAGCACTCCTGAAAGAAAGGATATTGCGGAGACATGGCTTAGCCACAGCCTGGGGGATGTTTCCAGAATGAGATTTTCACTCTGCAGCGGAGTGTGCGCTGATATGAAACTTCCTGGCAGATTAAAACTGTGTGCCCGACCGAGACTCGAACTCGGGACCTTTGCCTTTCGCGGGCAAGTGCTCTACCAACTGAGCTACCGAAGCACGACTCACGCCCGGTACTCACAGCTTTACTTCTGCCAGTACCTCGTCTCCTACCTTCCAAACTTTACAGAAGCTCTCCTGCGAACCTTGCAGAACTAGCACTCCTGAAAGAAAGGATATTGCGGAGACATGGCTTAGCCACAGCCTGGGGGATGTTTCCAGAATGAGATTTTCACTCTGCAGCGGAGTGTGCGCTGATATGAAACTTCCTGGCAGATTAAAACTGTGTGCCCGACCGAGACTCGAACTCGGGACCTTTGCCTTTCGCGGGCAAGTGCTCTACCAACTGAGCTACCGAAGCACGACTCACGCCCGGTACTCACAGCTTTACTTCTGCCAGTACCTCGTCTCCTACCTTCCAAACTTTACAGAAGCTCTCCTGCGAACCTTGCAGAACTAGCACTCCTGAAAGAAAGGATATTGCGGAGACATGGCTTAGCCACAGCCTGGGGGATGTTTCCAGAATGAGATTTTCACTCTGCAGCGGAGTGTGCGCTGATATGAAACTTCCTGGCAGATTAAAACTGTGTGCCCGACCGAGACTCGAACTCGGGACCTTTGCCTTTCGCGGGCAAGTGCTCTACCAACTGAGCTACCGAAGCACGACTCACGACCGGTACTCACAGCTTTACTTCTGCCAGTACCTCGTCTCCTACCTTCCAAACTTTACAGAAGCTCTCCTGCGAACCTTGCAGAACTAGCACTCCTGAAAGAAAGGATATTGCGGAGACATGGCTTAGCCACAGCCTGGGGGATGTTTCCAGAATGAGATTTTCACTCTGCAGCGGAGTGTGCGCTGATATGAAACTTCCTGGCAGATTAAAACTGTGTGCCCGACCGAGGCTGTGGCTGTGGCTAAGCCATGTCTCCGCAATATCCTTTCTTTCAGGAGTGCTAGTTCTGCAAGGTTCGCAGGAGAGCTTCTGTAAAGTTTGGAAGGTAGGAGACGAGGTACTGGCAGAAGTAAAGCTGTGAGTACCGGGCGTGGGTCGTGCTTCGGTAGCTCAGTTGGTAGAGCACTTGCCCGCGAAAGGCAAAGGTCCCGAGTTCGAGTCTCGGTCGGGCACACAGTTTTAATCTGCCAGGAAGTTTCATATCAGCGCACACTCCGCTGCAGAGTGAAAATCTCATTCTGGAAACATCCCCCAGGCTGTGGCTAAGCCATGTCTCCGCAATATCCTTTCTTTCAGGAGTGCTAGTTCTGCAAGGTTCGCAGGAGAGCTTCTGTAAAGTTTGGAAGGTAGGAGACGAGGTACTGGCAGAAGTAAAGCTGTGAGTACCGGGCGTGAGTCGTGCTTCGGTAGCTCAGTTGGTAGAGCACTTGCCCGCGAAAGGCAAAGGTCCCGAGTTCGAGTCTCGGTCGGGCACACAGTTTTAATCTGCCAGGAAGTTTCAACTGTTCTATTAGTTCGCAGACGGGTCTATCCGAATATGGTACATTGTCGTCGTTAGTGATGACTACGAAAGATCGCTGATTACACTGATACTCGCTAAGCGGCACCGCGCTCGGACTCGATTAACTTTCTGGCTGCGGCAACCTAAGGAAGTACATGGGGGTGCGTCTACGCCGACTTCTCCGATTCGTTGAAGCGCCTGGCAGCAACTGTCTTTACTTGTAGTGCCGTTGCCCTACGGACGACACCACAGGAAATAACGCCGAAAAGGTGTCTGCACAACTGTTGGGTACTGAGGTTCACGGCCTTTGTGGAGCCAATGCGGGGCGTTGCAGCGTTCAGTTGGCGGTGGCGGGCAGGTGCAGGCCTCGCGCGTGGACAAAGGCGGCGGCAGAACGCGTTAATTGGCAGCGGGGAGGCGCCAGCTGCGCTTTGATCGCCGTGATTTGCCAACGACTCCGTGATTACCGGCCCGATGCGTTCTGCCGAGCCCTTGCCGCAGCGGAATTCGACGCTTTCAGCCGTCTGTGCCCGTTTCTGTTGTAGCAACAAACTAGATTCTAACCAAGAGACTCGTTCTGCTACGTCACATTTCGTAATATTATTTTTCATCGGTTGTCTTGCAGTCTGCAAGGGTGAATGCGCTACAGAAACTAGGAACAACAGCAAAACAAAAGTCGAAATGAAGGTCAGTTTTTACAGTACAAAAACGCTCGAATGAATTCTCGAAACATGTATTGCAGAAATTTTCCAGAGCGTTTACGGTACTCACGCTGATTCAATTTAACTTTGTCAGTGCAGTAATTGATACACAGGTACTGGGTTTCCTTTATTCAAATTTTATTTAGCAACAGTTTCACGTTCTCTCCAGCAGATGGCACTGACAGTTGGCATATAATAGAGATCCTATATATACTATGTTGTGATTTCGACCGTGATTGGCTAAAATGTTAGGACCCAATTCTTTATGGAGCTGTTTCGTGTTTATTGTGGATAGAGTTTCGTCCATGATGCTATTGTAGACCGATTTCAATGTTACCAGTAGCATTTAATCACAGGTAGGAATACAACAGGCGTGTACATCGTTTCTCGGTTCATTTCACGTAAATTAACATCGACAACAGAATCGCGCTGCAGGTCCGATCTGCACCTATAATTTTTCCTTGAAACTTTCACGCCAACTTCTGACCAAAAATTTTTGATGGGTTTTGCTTAATGTAGTAATATGGCTTCTGTAACTCGTAAGGAAATTCAAGAAAAATGCCAAGTGTTGCACGTACGTCTAGCGGTAAAAACTTAATTCTTATAAGATCACTTTGTTGCCCCTCGATCTCAATGTCTGCCCGACTGATAAAAACCCTTTATCTCATTCACTGGCAGACGTACCAAGAGGAAATTTATATCACACACTAAGCTCTACGGTTCCTTGCCAGTGTAAAAAACTTAAGCATCTAAGTTAACATTTATGTCACATATTCTGATACTCGCAAACTAACTTATGTAATTAAAATAATTGAAAAGCCACGATCGCTTCAATATCGTTTACTAGATGACCGGTTTTCAGCACTCGGAAGATGCCATCATCGGATCTGTGAAGGTATAACATAACAGGTTTGAGGGAGGGCTTACATGAGTTTACTATATACATTACAATTATTACAGAACCACCCACCTGAAACGTGGATTAACATTTATAAAACCATATGGACATCATGCCACATGAGGCAGACCATCTGATAAAATCATTGTCACAACCAATAAAAAATAATAAAAAACTGCCCTCATGGTCGTTCTTCCCATAACACATAAAACTGAAGTCACCAGATGAAACTACCACTGCTCGCCTAACATCGGTCGGCACCATCAGTGCCCTATTCCGCGCAGGCTTACCTGCTGTGATTCTAGGGGCCACCAGATAGCGCTTTCCAAGCAGCGCACACACAGCCCCACGGTGTAACCACTCATTACTACTAAAACACAATTTTACTATAACTGCTTGCAAAGCCCACATTTGCGCATACATGTCCTGTACATACTACAATCGCTATAAAGTACGTCAATTACAAAGTAAAAGCATCTGAGGCACAGACATTATCCATTAGCGCCTTACAAAACTACATATTATGATTTACCTTTATTCATATAAGGACGTCAGGAATATGCACACAGAAAGCTGTTCATAACACGACTAATGTACAGTGTGACGAGCGATTAAAACCTGTATGCTAGACTTTACCTATCTAGGCACTACGGTCTTAGGTATTGTAAGCGCTAAAAGAGAATGTATTAACTTGCTATAAAGTCACTCACCATCTATACATTCGTTCTGGCCAAGGTACAAATCAACTACGAAAACCTGCATAGGCACATGGAATTAAGGAATGCCTGGTCAGAAGCAAACCGAAGGGCACGGGAACAAATTATAGAAGTCAACTACGTGTAGCTTACAGTAACTGCTGGTGTTGATGTCAGAGCGCTTGGAAAGTGCGACCGTCAGCCACGTCTACCGACTCCCGACAATCTAAGTTTTAGCGTAATTCATTTTCTAAAAATCACGCTCCGTTGTTCGGAAAGAAATGGAGGCGCAGAAGCAGAGAGAGCATGGTTGTCATCAAAAGAATTCTTACCATCTCTAAAATATCTTTTACCGTCAGTAACAGTGTGGAATGAATGAGAAGGAAAATGGCGATGGTAATATATGCACAGGATCGTCGTACAGGACTATGGTACTCCGATCACTTCGTCTGAAGTTGTCGTTTGAGCAACGCCGATATGCTTCCGACAATGAACGACATTGACTATACCGCATTGAGTGCAGACAGGGATTGGCAGATGGGGTACGGTTGGACTTCAGCCCCTTGTATGTGGTGGCTATAGAGCATGTGCTAGCCGTAGTTTGTAGTGCAGCACCAGGGACATACAAATCCCATGACGCATTATCCGATATTTTCATACTGACGTCAAAAATACCTACATATCGTTTCATATACGTACAACAACGGTAAATGAAGGATCGTTCTACATGGAGCAGGTCATTTGTGACTCTAAGGGCATAACAAACCTGACATAGCAGAAAGGTAATAGTGATTTTGATATGTGTCCTCTTGGGTGCTGACACTTCTGTCTTGTAGAGTATAATTATGTCTCACGAGGAGAACACGGAAACTGGCGTAATCCGATTTCCCAGAAACTTAACTCAATGAAGAAGAGGTCCAAATAAGAGTTAACGTGTCTTGCCTTAGCTGTAGATCCTCGGCCTTTTCTTAAAGAACGACGGTCAAAGTTTTAGAGGTACTTTACATGTCGTTAAGTGAATAGTAAATTGAATCGTAGTTATAACACAATGGCAGCTTCGCGGTTTCACATCTTTGCGCTACGTGTTCGAAACCCTATTTTTATTTTTATTTTTCATTTATGCAGCCATGTTTGTAGAAGATTCCTACAATAATGTTTTCCAATGTATACTCTAATATTTTATTTTTCATTTATGCAGCCATGTTTGTAGAAGAGTCCTACATTAATGTTTTCCAATGTATACTCTAATAACGTTGTGGTTATTCATCTGCTAATTCTATGCATCATGAACGATTAAAAGAATAGTAAATGAACAGAAAAATAATTTTAATATATTTTGGTGAGGTAGCTGTAGTCTACCTTGATCCATAATCAATTGCAAGCACAGTTTTCGGGAAAGTGATCCACTGTGCCTAGCCTTCGCGAAATTATTGCCAAAACGGGACATTTTCAGCAGTGTTAACGGAGTTTCTTTTGCGAATGACATTCGTACGAAGAAAAGCTGCTGAGGCAAACTTGTCTTTGCGCAGTGCTGGTACTATTAAGAATTTCTAGGTGTCGAATATTTCTACAGTCATTCTCGAAGGGAATGCACCAATTCTTCCTGAAGAATAAAGGTAAGAATAGAAAGATGAATAAAGAAATTATATAAGAATAAAATATTTTTAAAAAATGTTCAAATGTGTGTGAAATCTTATGGGACTTAACTGCTAAGGTCATCAGTCCCTAAGCTTGCACGCTACTTAACATAAATTATCCTAAGGACAAACACAAACACCCATACCCGAGTGAGGACTCGAACCTCCGCCGGGACCAGCCGCACAATCCGACTGCAGCACCCAAGACCGCTCGGCTAATCCCGCGCGGCCGAATAAAATATAAGAATATGACAATTTGCGAAGACTGTTATCTCTGGCGTCCTTGTATCCGTCAGCCTGACAAGAAATGTTCGTTCCTTCTACGTACATAAATTAAAAATAAAATAAATACAAACAGAAATCGGCTTTCGAACAAGAGACACAAAGGTGAAAGGCTACGACACTACCTACTATGCCACCAATAGCGCTAGGCTTTCCAAGCAGTGAAAGACATCCAAATTACGTCGAAAACTTTCACGGTCGTTTTCTCAGACACGGTAGAGTACCTATGGGTAAGCAGAGACTGGTCGCTTGTTGTGTCTCCCGTTCCCCAGAGCGAAGTTTCTGGAAAGTCAGGTTACGACACTCGCCGTGTTCTCCTCGTCAGTGCAGGAATCAGTAGCGATCTATGTGGCGCGCCAGTGTCGATGTGGCTCATTTTACTTGACTGAATTTTGTAACCCGACTCGGGAGGAGCAGTTTCTCTTGAGGGCTATTCGTCTGCTATTGAAAAGATTTTGTGTGTACGTCATTCTCCTTCCAAATTACTGGGCAGAATTGTTTTAATGGGTCTCAGAGGGCCTGATTCATTCCTAAAGGTCCTCTTCCTGTCATCGACGGTGTGCACCCAGTTACTGAACTAAGAATTGTAAATTACCCGGCTCTGAAACGGCGCAAAACCCACGGGACACAATAAATAATTTGTAAGAAAACAAGGAACTGAAGTTACACGTGCTTCATATTGTTTCCCAGTGTTCCCTAAGCTTTCAGGGTAAAACAGAGACTTTATCAAAGAAGAAGTAAGCTTAAAATAATATACGGTTCTCTCGTCATATTTGCCTCACATTTAGAAAATACTACATTTATAGGTTGTATTATTAAAGATACTACAGTAATATCGTATTAATAATAAAGCTGAAATTAAAAAAAGAATAATAATTCATTAAAAAGCTTCTTCTGAACGATGTTTATCAAGACAAAAAAGTAAATACGATTTTATGCAACTCTACGGTTTTTTCTATGTGGGGAGGCACCGCTTCTCCTTTCTCCCTGACCTGGGAACAGGTACTACTCATTTTTGTGCGCAAAGAAACCAAACTAGGGTGTATTACAAAGAAAAAATGCAGCTTGTCAAATAAGAGCCTCCCTAAGTGCCAAGTTATACTTTTGAAAGTAAAGAAAAAGCAAAAAGTTTATTATAAACTGTACTTAAAACAAGTATCAAAAATTACCTTAAAAACCAGTAGTTAAATCAAGGAAATGAAATGCAATCTACTAAACAAAAAAAGTTTGCTTGGCCAAACAAAAAGCCAACTATCAATGTGATGAACGTGTGTTCTACAGTTGATAAAAATGATAAGGAGAGAAGCAAATTTTATGTAAGTTATATAATTATAAAAAAGTTGAACGAGTGTCTTCACAAAAACAACGAAACCGGCCGACGAGACCGAGGAGGGAACGAGGAGCAGAGAAACTGGACTGAGGCGACAACGTGACCTGTCGAACTGAACTGTGAACGTATTTTCCTAACAACGACACAGACCGCGCTCGCAGTGGACTGTGAATGACCGTTTCTGAGAACGAGACTGATGGCTAAACAAGTGAAACGTTGAACGATCATTTCTTAGAAATCGTTCTCACTGAAACAATCGGTTTTCGGTTACATCGGTTTGTTTCCATGTCAGTTTGATTTGACTGATGACATTGCTCAAAGTAACCAAATAACTGATTTTCGGTTTTTTATTTCTATTGCTTCCTGTAATAAACGAAAAAAATCGAAGAAAGATTAAAAAAATCTCCATTGTCTCAATTTCAAGACACATAAAATAGAAATATTAAATTATGTAGGCAAATAAAGGAAAAAAACAGTTCGTTCACTATTCGTTTCTTTTCTCAAAAAGACATAAATCGATAAATACTACTAAAGATTCTAAGTCTATGAAACTCTGCTCAAAAATCTTAATACCGGACCATACCCTTACTTTGGTATTACAGATTGTCAGTGCTGAAGGGTGAAAACTGAGTTGGAGAACCGTGTTTTCGAGATATTTTATCCTGTTTCGAGAGCAACAAGCAGGTAAAGGCATATTACGTAGACACAGGCAGCAGATCCACCACTTTCTATTTTTATCATACACTGTGAATACACTCCTGGAAATGGAAATAAGAACACATTGACACCGGTGTGTCAGACCCACAATACTTGCTCCGGACACTGCGAGAGGGCTGTACAAGCAATGATCACATGCACGGCACAGCGGACACACCAGGAACCGCGGTGTTGGCCGTCGAATGGCGCTAGCTGCGCAGCATTTGTGCACCGCCGCCGTCAGTGTCAGCCAGTTTGCCGTGGCATACGGAGCTCCATCGCAGTCTTTAACACTGGTAGCATGCCGCGACAGCGTGGACGTGAACCGTATGTGCAGTTGACGGACTTTGAGCGAGGGCGTATAGTGGGCATGCGGGAGGCCGGGTGGACGTACCGCCGAATTGCTCAACACGTGGGGCGTGAGGTCTCCACAGTACATCGATGTTGTCGCCAGTGGTCGGCGGAAGGTGCACGAGCCCGTCGACCTGGGACCGGACCGCAGCGACGCACGGATGCACGCCAAGACCGTAGGATCCTACGCAGTGCCGTAGGGGACCGCACCGCCACTTCCCACCAAATTAGGGACACTGTTGCTCCTGGGGTATCGGCGAGGACCATTCGCAACCGTCTCCATGAAGCTGGGCTACGGTACCGCACACCGTTAGGCCGTCTTCCGTTCACGCCCCAACATCCTGAAGCCCGCCTCCAGTGGTGTCGCGACAGGCGTGAATGGAGGGACGAATGGAGACGTGTCGTCTTCAGCGATGAGAGTCGCTTCTGCCTTGGTGCCAATGATGGTCGTATGCGTGTTTGGCGCCGTGCAGGTGAGCGCCACAATCAGGACTGCATACGACCGAGGCACACAGGGCCAACACCCGGCATCATGGTGTGGGGAGCGATCTCCTACACTGGCCGTACACCACTGGTGATCGTCGAGGGGACACTGAATAGTGCACGGTACATCCAAACCGTCATCGAACCCATCGTTCTACCATTCCTAGACCGGCAAGGGAACTTGCTGTTCCAACAGGACAATGCACGTCCGCATGTATCCCGTGCCACCCAACGTGCTCTAGAAGCTGTAAGTCAACTACCCTGGCCAGCAAGATCTCCGGATCTGTCCCCCATTGAGCATGTTTGGGACCGGATGAAGCGTCGTCTCACGCGGTCTGCACGTCCAGCACGAACGCTGGTCCAACTGAGGCGCCAGGTGGAAATGGCATGGCAAGCCGTTCCACAGGACTACATCCAGCATCTCTACGATCGTCTCCATGGGAGAATAGCAGCCTGCATTGCTGCGAAAGGAGGATATACACTGTACTAGTGCCGACATTGTGCATGCTCTGTTGCCTGTGTCTATGTGCCTGTGGTTCTGTCAGTGTGATCATGTGATGTATCTGACCCCAGGAATGTGTCAATAAAGTTTCCCCTTCCTGGGACAATGAATTCACGGTGTTCTTATTTCAATTTCCAGGAGTGTATATTGTGGTTCTGTATTTCATTTATTACAGTTTCCATAACAGTAAGAAGCTACAGTACAGACCAGGCGGATCTAATCTTACACACTGCGCATACACCCTCACTTCAAGCCACGACACACGGAAACAGGGACATTATTGTTTTAGCAATGCTGTACCCATTCTTACGCCATGTATTACCTGCTCGTTTCTGTCGGCGCTGTTATGAAAATAGCACTTATCGTTTTTTTTATTTTCTGTAAGAAGGCAATGTTTCAACCCAAACCAAGTTTTTTTACGAAAAATTACAGTTTTCTTTAAATTATTTAACAACGAAAAATTTTCGCATTGGTGTTATGGCTAATTGATGTAACGGTTTTTTACCCATATTCAAATACAACTTGAAGATTCGACGTTAATAATTTTTTCCAAAGTTGACCAATAATTCTGCTGTGGTGTGCGTAAACAAACTCTGAGTCTGAGATATTATTATAGCGAGTAGTAGCGAGCAAACAGTTGTAGAATGGAGTCGGAAGTAGCCTGCGTTGGGGAGAAGCCGCGCGACATGAGAGCTCAAAGTCTGCCGAGATCGTGCAAGTAGCGCCAGAGGAGACTTCCGTATTAATTGAGGATTTTTTTGCTAATTTACTCTTTTGTTGCACGTGGTTGTTGCTTGCTTGCACACTGGAGGGATTTTGTCAGATTTTTGTATGCATATTGAGAGTAATATTCGTATCTTTGAAGTGGCCAGAAACGTGTTTATTCAGTATAGGCATTGTGAAATAATTAAGGTCTGTGTAAAGATTGTCAGTGTTTAAGTAATCTATTTTGCGAATTGTTAAATTAAAGTCCTTACTGGTTTCTTCCATTTTCTTACACTGTTTAAGACTAGTTGACCCCCCCCCCCTGAACATTCAATATCTCTATTAAAAAAATAATAATAATGGCAGTAGTTGTTGCCATACTATGGCCATGCGTTGCAACCTGAATGGATCGCAGTATCGCTTTTGAAGTATTTTTAGCATGTTACCGATCACGCAGCTGCAACGGCAAAACGAGGTAAGTTGCCAATTCCGTACAGTTGCAAAACAGTTGTTACAGATTGTTAGAAAATATTGTCATATATTTGCGAATTGATTGCTTTATAATTTATAGGAAGAGCAGTTAACTTCTGTTTCTTTCTTTTTTTCTTCATCAGAAACCTATTGCTATCAAACATGCAACGTTACATATTTCCGTAGGCCTTTCAAGACCTAGCTAGTTTCAACCTGTTTTAGCCGATACCAAACAAATATTGAAAAATGTTGGTTATTCAGAGTGAAACTACCGGTATCGGTTACAAGCGATCGGATTATCCCATCTTTTCCACTTGTCGGACATAATCACCAGCACCAAAACCTTGAATAGTGTTTTAAGGAGGGCTAGATTACTAACTTTAGGTGATCCTCTTTGTAGGCTGATAGTACTTAACCAGTACCATTATCCTACCGCGCGGTCTGAGGCACCTTATCACGGTCCGTGCTGCTCCCCCCGTAGGAGGTTCGAGTCCTCCCTCGGGCATGTGTGTCTGTGCTGTCCATAGCGTTAAGTTCGTTTAAGTTAGATTAAGTAGTGTGAAGGCTTAAGGACCAATGACATCAGCAGTTTGGTCCCATAAAACCTTACCACAAATTTCCAAAATTATCCTACAAATTAATAGAAGACTGTTACCTGCGGTGGTGCCTCTGCGATCACTCAATTTCATATCGCAACACAGTGTTATAGTCAAGTAATTACATTAGTTGATAACATTACTGGTTGGTGGAGGAGTTTCCCTCCTTTCTGCCTCTTTGTGTCGTTATTTATTCGATTAGAGAACTGTCTTATGGTAATTCGTACTTTCCATGGAGCTGCTATGCTTCCCCTAAATCTCTAAGAACAGTCAAAATTTCGGAGGTTTTTCTCGAATATTTTCTGATTGCTTTGATACTAGGAGCCGATGATCTCCGGCAGCTCGCTGCACAATAATTATATTTCGTTTCGTCTGTACTGCATCTGCTCTATATTTCCTTATGGAAGCAAACTTGCTCCAGTTAACTCACGGTAGTGCCTGCTGACACCAGTAACGCCCACGTTACGCTTCGTCCTCAACTTGCTTTCGCTATTGCTCATTTGTGTGCAGAGTTTGTAATCGAGTAGTTTTAAATGTCCGTTAATGGTGGAAAATCAGCATTATGCAAATGTATGCTGATGAAGAGTTCGCCGGTATACACCCCGAATACTTATTTACTGAAAGGAATGGAAGAGGGAGAAAGACTAAATGCTAAGCTGCTCTGGCAACGACTGCGGTGAAAGTATACATGTTTTACCTGAGGGATTTTGCACTACACTGAGTTTTGCGTTACACGTTGTGGTCATTGAATATTAAAGGTTTTTTCACTGTTATGAGAGTGTTTTCACAATAACATACGGAACTGGTGTAACACATACACTATAATCGTGTCGCAGTTGCATCACATCACTGTATAGAGCCACTGTGTTGATTAAATACGTATGGATGTTAATTGTAATTCAAAACTGCACCGCGCAGTGCCACGAGGTTTCGCCTTTTGCCGAAATTGCTTTTCCCACAAAGCCATACTATCTCACTGAATAGTTTCACTTCACTATACCCAGCTCGGGCTAATCCCCGATAACACACCTCTGGGACAGATAATATACTGTTAGGTCTCTCTGTTACTCGAGGCACTCACTGCAGTGACTTGCAAGACTGAGGTGATGCGATCTTCAAGAGGAGTGCGCAATAACAGCGTTAACTCCACCTTTATTACGAGCGTTACGTCCGTAAACACACATAAAACCTCTACGATAAATTGTAGTTTCCGTCTTTATGCTCATATTACGACTGTTACGCTGCTAGTTGAGGGTACCTGGACTATTCGCTGTTATAACTTGAACGTAGTTTTCTCACCAGAGACGTCTTTTGCACGTCTGCCATTTTCATACAAGCGCCGTAAACTTGTGCTTTCAGCACAATGGAAGATGAAACAACGTAAGTAGGAGTTCTTGAGAATCTCTAACTGCATATTGAGAAGAGTGTTAAGCAGTCATAATATGACAATACTTCGAGCTCGCTAAGTGTGCACTCCGGGAAACGCTATGTAAACTCCTGAAGACAATACAAGTTCTAAGAAACAACAGTGGCTAACTTAGCTTGCATTATTTTTGTCGGAAATCCCTTTTTCCATATTCTTTTGACCAAGTAATGTGCAATAGACCCACAAGTAAATCTGCATGTTCAGTGCTGTGCCTCCAATCGTAGCGGAATTCTGTGAATTTTGTACACTGTTCACTGAGTCAACTTTTCGAAAGATCTGTTAAACGTGGGCTATGCACATTGATGTTTTAGTACAAGGAATCTTGACAGCAGGGGAAGCTTTCGCCTTTCTTGCGTACAGCAAAGTGATGTAGCTCTAACATTCAACCGCTGCCATCACACACGAATCCACGGACCCCGCACGTCAACAGGGAACTGTTCAAGCTGGCGGAGGCTCTGTAATGATGTGGGGCATGCAGTTAGAGTGATATGGGTTTTCTGATACGTCTAGATACGACTGACGCGTACGTAAGCATCCCCCGCCTGCATCCATTCATGTCCATTGTGCAATCCGACGGACTTGGGCAATTCCAGCAGGATAATGCGACACCCCATACGTCCAGAATTGCTACATAGTGGCTGCAGGAACACTCTTCTGAGTTTAAATACTTCCGCTGGCCATAAGATTCCCCAGACATGAACATTTTTGAGCATATCTGCGATGCTTTCCAAGGTGCTGTTCAGAAGAGATCTCCACCATCTCGTTCTCTTACGGATTTTTGGACAGCTCTGCAGGATTCACGGTGTTAGTTCCCTCCAGCACTAATTCAAACATTAGTCGAGGCCATGCCACGTTGTGCTCATGGGGGAGCTACACGATATTGGGCATGTGGACCAATTTCTGTGATTCTTCAGTGTACAGGGATTGCCCAGAAAGTAGGGCACCGAATTTTTTTTGGCAGTCGAAAGCAATGCTACGGAGGCGAAACGTTACGTATGTGTTATTTGAAGTCTCCTGACTAAGCACACCAAGTTTCCGTCACTTCCGACACACAGCGCAGGTGCAGGACAGTTTGAAATTGCGTCTATAGGTAATGTACGTTACAAGCAAGCCAAGTGCCGTGATGGAATTTCTCAATACAGAGAAAAAAACTTTGGCGAATATTCACAAACGCTTGTGCAAAGTCTATGGAGCATCTGCTGTAGACAGAAGTACAGTTAGTAGCTGGGCACGGAGGGTGATGTCATCAGAATGAGGTTCGGCGGAGCCACACGATATACAGCGGTCGGGAAGACTATCCACGGCTGTCACAGCTGCCATGTTGCAGCCCCCTCGGATTTCCACTTGTTTGGGTCATTAAAACGATGCCATTTGTGGAAGACATTTTGAGGAGGATGAGGAGGTGATTCACACAGTAAAGCGCTGGCTCCCTCCTCGAGGCAAGGACATACTGACAGGCCATACACGCTCTTGTTTTGCCCTGGAGGAAGGTCATAGAACGGGATAGAGATTACGTGGAAAAAGGGGTTGTAGATAAAAGACCATTCTTTCGTGTCTGTAATTCTCAAAGGGTTGTTGATGAAAAATGCGGTGCATTACCTTCTGGGCAACCCTCGTATATCTCGCAATGCTCCACCACACCAATCTACATCGCTGCATTGCTTGCCCTTCACGGCAAGCCATGCTGGGCATACATATAATGCCGGCCCGTACACGGCGGTAATTTATACTGCTTGTCTCTGGGATGCCAATCCTTGTTTTGACCAGCAAATTCACTAGATCTCACGGCAGCTGAGTGCCTTTGGTGCTTTATGGGAGGACCCTCCAACCATGAATGGAGTTTAACGATCCAACGCGTCAATTTGGCACGATGTCCCCCTGGATCAATCAATGCCAAGCCGAATAATTGCTTGCATAATGGTCACAGGTAGCCTATCGCGTTAGCTACTTAATCAGTTTGTGAAGCCATTTCTCTCGAATAAATCATCCAAATTTCCTGAAATTGTGCTCATGTGTTTGTCTTTACATGTACATCACATTTACCGATTTCCATCCCATGCGAAAAAGTCCTTCGTTGTGGGTAGTCTGTTTTTATTTTGTTTTCTTTTATCTTAGAGTGTATTTTGGGCATTAGAACTTTTCTGGACATTAAATCAGTTTTCAGTAGCCATTCGTAGATGTTACAATTCGTTGAAAATTTAATGTACACGTAATGCTCTAAAATCAGTAGGGTTACATGCAACTAGTTTGAAATTCTAATTAGAATCATTAACTGAATTATTTTTACGAACTGTATTCCTGACTGTCACTTTTAAAAGAAATTAATTATCACAGTAAAATGTCACTACTGCAACTAAAGCATTAATTTAAATGTTTTGAGTCACCCTTTAAAGATCAGTACACTCAAAAGTGTTATCTGAAGTTCGTAATAGTTGTCAGATTAGTATCTTCACATTAATAGCTTTCAAGTGTTGATTGCCCATTCAGAATAAGTTCGAATATGAAGAAACGGCTTTTAAAGTCGTTCAAAGGTAGACTCTTGCCATACCAACCAGTTTCTGGTAAACTGACAAAATATTTCTTATCTTGAAGTTGTGGGGGTACTACTCAACTCAAAAGACGCGCTCGACGCAAACAAACAAAAAAATACTTTTTTAATCACACGCTGAGAGGTGTTACGTAGATCATTACATATGAAAGACTTTTCCAATACTGACATAAGGCATACATAAATCACAAATCTTTTTCGCCGATCTGTTATTAATAGACTGGATAATAGTTCCAGACAATGATCCCCAGCTGTTCTCTCTGGCGCGAACGTTTGGCGCCCTTCGTTCAGTGACACTCTCTGACGATCCATGCGTCGGTAGAATACCAATGGATCAGCTTGCTAGGAACTTGCTCGTTCAACGTGAGACCGACAAAAAGAAAGACTTTTTTAAGAACCACATTGCATATAGCACATTTATATCAACAGTTACAGCTACTTGCTGACTTGATGTCGCTCAAGTAAGAAATTCGGACAGTGCTGCTTCTAACAATAAGCAGTGCTACGCTTTGTATTGTTGCTGGACGTTCCGTTTCCTGTTCCACCAGCAACAGGGTCGAGAAAAATATATCGAAATCGCTGTGTATGTGCCCAGATTTCTCTTAATCTTCGCTATCCTCACGCGAAACGTACGCTGGAGTCACTAAAATCATTCAGTAGTTAGCCGCAAGTGTCGGTCCTCTAAATTTTCTCTACAGAGTTTTGCAAAAATTAACAGTCTTCCCTCCAGTGACTCCCATTTTCAATTCAATAAGCATCTCCGTAACACTTTGTTGATCGCACCTGCCCCAATAAATCTAGCAGTATGCCTCTCTAATGCTTCAATATCTTCTATTAATGAGACCCGGTTGGAGGTCAGACAAATTTGAGCTGTACTAAAGAATGGGTCGCACTAGCGTTCTATACCGTATCTCCTTCACGCATAAACTACACATTTTCTCAGTTCTCCTATTTCCCTAAAACTGATGTCAGGTGCTCTTTACATTTCATATCCCTTTACAACGTCATAAACGAGCTTCGCGCTCACTGGGTGTCTACCGGTGCCATGTCATCTCGGGCCTGCAGCATCATGCGAATGCGGTATGGAGGGACATGTGGTCAACACACCGCTCTCCCGGTCGCCTTGGAGACCTTCAAGACCGTGGAGCCACTACTGCTCAGTCAAGTATCTCCTCATTTGAAATCACGCGGCTGGGATTCCAACGTTATGCCTAGATATTTAATTCTTATTACTCATTAAATCACCAGTGATTTATTAGAAAATTGCAGAGTTGTTTTCCCACTTATTGACATTAACTTATTTTTTCTAAATTTAGCGCAAGCTGCAATTCATCACACCAACTCAACGACGACACTCTCATGTAATCTGCAACGTCCCGAGCAAACAATCTCGGATTTCTGTTCACGTGATCCTTCGAAAGCAGATGGATATTGGGGATTGTAGCGCATCTTTTCGGAACCAGCACTTTCTTCCGCTTTTTCCGTACTTTTTTCGCACTTTTCAAAACTCGCCATTTTTCGCACTTTTTCTCACTTTTTCGCACTTTTTCCACACTTTTCAGATATCTCACTTTCACAAAACTCGCAGGTTTTCCACTTTTTTAACCTCTTTTTGCACCATTTTGGCAAGTAACAACATTTCCAAAAGTCATAAACAGCTACGTGACACAATCAAAAATCGACGAAAAAAATCGATTTTTTCTATCACACGTTTTCTAGAGCACTTTAGCTTAGTTTCTCAGATTTGTAAGTGTTAGTGATAAAGGATCCATGAAAATCGTTAAGCTGACCCCTAAAATAAAACAAATTAGAACAATGTTAAACAGTGCAACATCATTCTCACATTGTCTGAACTCATTACTGAGTTTGTAGACTCCTCCAATGCACCACAGCATGGAAGCCTGCCCTCTCAATTAACAGAAGTGATCTATTTTTTCGTGGGGTTCATCTACCACTTTATACACGCCACAGCACGGAAACCTGCCTCTGAATTAACAGATGTGTTCCATTATTTCGTGGTGTTACTAAGTATAGAGATGAGAGTGAGAATGAGTTTACCATATAGGCATGCCACCACCAGTTTACTCCACTACATATTGCAAGAAACTCGTATATATACCTAAGCAAGTCAAATCAAAGTTGATATGAGAACATTTGAAATATTTTATGTATTAACCAAGGTAGTTAAAGAAAATTAATGTCAGTTAATTAAGAACAATTCATAGCACGAAACTAAATACAAGTAAAAGTTTAAAATGTTATATTTTCAGAGAGCTTACAAACAAAAGAAAAATTAAGCTTCCGTTAAAGATGCCACCACAGAATTATATTTCGCAGATTAGCTACCAGATGGCTATTGTCACATGATCAGATGGCAGCATTTTGGCTGATTCAAACTTAAATTTCGCTCGTCACTTTTGTATAGAGGCTTGCGAAAACAGATGTAAGTTGGGTTGCAAAGCCCTTAGGGGCAGCTGATTCTTATTCTTACAGTAAACTTCGTTATTTTTAAACAAAGTCTGATTACATATTTCGACAATACTTTTAACCCAGAAAATCCGCTACCCGAAATACATGGAAGTTCGGCGGGTTGCATAACTCGAGGACTTAAGGAGCAACTTACATTTTTCTCAATTTCTCAGCCAAATATTAACCGATTTTTAAAATTCAAATGCTAACGTAATCTACATCAAAACACCTATCTAACCATATCCAAAACATAAATTTAGAAAAGCATTTTAAATTTGGAAAAAACAAATTTTCTATTTCTTTCAACTTAAATTCTCTTAAAAAAACATGCAGTCAACATGTCATCCACCACACCAAGCAATTTTCTTATTATGAGATTGAAGGAATCTGTTAAAACAGTCACTGTAGATACTAGAATTCCTATATTTGGTGAATTATTATCAGACACTTAATTATTATAAATTATTACATTTTTTCTTTTATAAATGCATGATTCTATTTGGCATTTGAAGTGTAAGAAATATACAGACACTGATCATCTAGAAAGAATAAGAGCTAAAAATGATGGACAAAGAATTCCAGTTATATGTGCTGAGTGTAAAACAAAGAGGAGTTAATTTGTAAAAAAAAAAAAAAAAAAATTCTTTAGTTGAGAGTTAACATGGCTCTAGAGTGGTAAATATTCATGAAGAAATCATAAATGAATTCCATCAGCCAATGAGTAAAATTTTGGTACAAGACGTGTTTTTTCAAATGCTATTGATGATTTATAACAAGCAGGTTCAGTAAATTAGGATTCTGAAGACCTGAAAAGTATTGCAATATAAATAAAGAATACAAAATTTTTTTAACAGTAATCGATATTTTCTCAAAGTTTGCATGGGCTCAGCCAGTTAAAGACAAAACAGTTAAAAATGTGGCTAATGCATTTGAATGTACTCTCAGCAACAGATCTCCAAAAAATCTTCAAATTGATAATGGAAAAAGAATATTATAATACTGAATTCAGAAGCTTATGAAACAATATGAGTTTGATCATTATTCTATTGTTGAAGGCATCTGTTGTAAAAAGATTTAACAGAAGACTCAAAGAGAAAATGAGGAAAAGGTTTGCTCTTCAAGGTAATTATAACTGATCGTTTTAGTTTCAAAATTATAATAGAAAACACAGAACAATAATAATGAAACTAAAGTTGCAAATAAGAGTAATGAAAAAATGTACTTAATAATGATGGGTGTATCATAATAAAAATTGTGGTTTAAAATTGGTGATAAAATGAGTGTAAGTAAATTGAAAGGAATTTTGGAAAAAAGAATATACAGCCAATTGGTCAATGAAATATTTGAAGTAATAGATGTAATACTATCTAATCCAGTTACATACAAATTGAAAGATATAGATGGTACTTTTTATGCATATGAATTACAGAAAGCTACATACCCCCATGTATATCTCACTTAAAAAAATTTAAAGAAAGGTGATAAAGTACATGTTAAATGATTGGGATTTGATAGTTAACATGACAGTTGGGATCATTTGCGTAGTGTTATAATTTCCATCATGAATTTTAAGTTCTCAAAATTTTCGATTGACCAAAATTTTTTGTTTATAAATTGTTTCTGTAATAAATGGAGTCTCAAAATCTTATTGCTATGAAAGTAGTTCAGCTGAGAGCTACAGCAAAAAGGCTACAGATAAAAAATTATTGCAACCTTAGAAAAGATGTTTTAATCCAAGCTATTATTAGACATAACCATAATAACAGTCAGGGAATAGTGGAAAATTTCGATGCCTTACCATTGTCTGTTGCAAATATACAATAATTATTGGAAGCAGACTCAAAAGTTTTGAAAAACCTACTTCCATTTACGACAAATGCCTTCAGAAGTCCTAAAATAAGAAATACAAACAAACATTATTTAGTTCAGCTAGCATTTGCAAACACACGACGAACCTTCTTTATAGGAAATACTGATGGCTTAATGGACCTGAGGCATTTCCTAACTTCTATCGAACATGATGTCTCTCAGTTAATAAAATCCAATCTGAAGAATCACAATGCTTTGAAAGTGAATATGCTGTTATTCTGCGATTTTAAACTACCTACCAACAATCAAAGTCAAACATTTAAATTTCAGACATTCAGTAGCATAACTGCTTAAGAAAGATTTCTAAGTTTGCTAAAAGAAAAATATTATCTAGACTAACAGACTTTCAAGCAAGAAGTTGAGAGTGGACTTCAGTGAGAGATATTGGGCTACAGTTAGCAATTAATAGATATAATCCACCGAATGGTACATCATATATTGAATTACCAAAAGGTGTTGCAAATAAAAAAGCCTATATTAATGTTAAGAATAATGTTCAAACATGTTTTGTGTTGGCAATAAAATCATCATTACATCAAGTGGAAAAAATCCTCAACAAGTTTCTAAATATAAAAATGTAGGTCTAGATATTGATACAAAAATACAGAAATTTGAGTATAGAATTAAAGTGGATGATCTTGATAAAATAAAAAAAGTTCTTGGTGATTCTTTTAATGTTCATTCCTATGTTGAAAGATTTGCTATACACTCAACAAAAATTACAAGTTGTAAGAAAGTTAAAAATTACAAGCTGTAAGAAAATTATACACACAAATTTATTATGCTGTCAAGAATAAAACAATAGTCATTATTGTTGGGCTATAGATCTATTGAGACTAACATCCATGCAGTTAACAAATCATAAGAAATGGGTTTTACTTTGTAATATGTGTTTATGGCATTTTAATTCACCAGAAAATCTGAATGTGCACTTTCCAGATTGTATAGTAAATAAGCAAGTTAAAATATACTGACCAAGCAAAGGAGACAATATCATATTCGAGTATTACTACAGAAGTTCCTTTGTCATTTATGATGATTTTGAGAGTTTATTACTGAAATCGGCACATGTAAACCAGATTCAGAAGAATCATGCACTATGGAATATGAAAAACATGAGCCATCAGGATTCTGTTATTATTTCGAATATGTTCATAGATATTGCAAGGTTCCTTTTGTGTGCAGAGGCCCAATGCTCATAAAAAGTTTATCGGAATGATTAAAAGAGAAGTACAGGAAATTGTAGGGATATAGTCAGATCCTGTAGCAATAAAGTCCTTAATACCAGAAGAAAATAAATTATATTCTGAAGCAAAGATATGTTACATTTGTGAAGGAAATTTAAAAGAAATACCTGAAGTACTAGTTAATTTGAAAAACAAATTAAGTATAAAAACGAGTTCTTAAAAATGTGTAAAAAAGTCAAGAGATAATGAAGCAGAATTAAAAAATAAGTTTCTAGAGAATGAAAAAGACATGAAAAACATTGTAGAGATTGAAGATTACAAATGCGAGGCAAGAGATCACTATAATCTAACTGGTGAATTTAGAGGTGTTACATATGGTTATCGTAATTTGAATTATAAGCTAGCAAATTTTGTTCCAATTTATCTTCACAGTTTATCAGGTTATGACTCACATCTCTTTGTTAAAGAATTAGTATATTAAAAGAAAAAAAACAATTTCTAACAATGAAGAACAATATATAAGTTTTGAAAAGCATACAAATAAGCTCCAAATGAGATTTATAGAAACATTTTTATTTATGGCTTCATAATTAGAAAAAGTGGTATCAAATTTAT
Organism: Schistocerca americana; assembly: GCF_021461395.2. Classification (NCBI taxonomy): domain Eukaryota; kingdom Metazoa; phylum Arthropoda; class Insecta; order Orthoptera; family Acrididae; genus Schistocerca; species Schistocerca americana. The sequence continues at coordinate 763,330,646 of NC_060121.1, read as the reverse complement.
CGAAAGATAAAGTGAATAATATCAAAAAGTTCTTTTCAGAAGCTAAAGTAGATATGGTTATGAGTAAAGGAAGTAATTATATGGATAGGTGGAAAAGATTTGAAGAAACAAAGGTACCATGGAAAAAAGAATTCAATAGTAGACTTAATAAAGAATATGTAACTACTGTATGTATTACCTACATGGGATATTAGTTTGGGAAAATTTAGTACTAAAAATGTTGGAGAAGATTGTGATCTATATCTGAAAACAGATGTACCTCTATTGGCTGATTGTTTGAAAACTTTAGAGAAACTTGTATAACAGCCTATGCTGTGTATCCAACCTGGTATTACACAGTTCCTGGATTAGTTTGGACACAATGTTAAAAATGACAAAGCAGCCATTAGAATTATTAGATGATTATGGTGTGGTATTGATGATTGAAAAAGGAATAAGAGTAGGAATTTCTCATTGCTGTCAGAGATATGTAAAAGCAAACAATAAGAATATGAAAGACTATGAAAGAGAAATGGAATTAAATTATCTAATATAGTTAGATGCTAATAATTTGCATGGCTAGGCAATGTCACAGTGTTTGCCATACATAGGATTTCAAAGGTTAAATTATCGTGAATTTAGAGCAGAGTTCTGGACTGAAATTATAGAGAATATGAGAGCTGATTCAGTGTATGCTTTAATTCTTGAAGTAGATGTAGAGTATCCTAAAGAACTAAATAACAACTACAATAAACATAAGGATTTGTCTCTTGCATCTGAAAACAAAGTAATTTACGGAATAAATGAGTGTAAACTATTAACTGATGATGATGATGAGGCCCCATACTCCAAGGAGCATAGGGCACAATGCGGAAGACCCACACCACTGACTAGGAAAGGTCCTAGTGGAGGTGGTTTGCCATTGCCTTCCTCTGACCGTAATGGGTATGAATGATGATAAAGACGACACAACACCCAGCCATCTCAAGGCAGGGAAAATCCCTAACCCCACCAGGAATCAAACCCGGGACTCCGTGCGCGGGAGGTAAGAATGCTACCGCAAGGCCATGAGCTACGGACATACTATTATTTGCAAGTGCTGTTTTAAGTTTCTATAGTGAACAACATATTTCGTTTTATTACATTAATTTAAAACAGCACTTGAAATAAGGAATGAAATTGACAAAAAACCATAGAGTACTTGAATTTAATCAATCTGACAGGTTAAAGAAATATATTGACTTTAATACACAAATTAAAATCAAGACCACAAATGAATTTGATAAGGACTTTTATAAGCTGACGAGCATTACAGTATATGGAGAAATGATGGAACACATAGGAAACAGATTTGATATAAGAGTAGTATCTGATAGAAAAGAATGTGATCAACTTGCACCTAAACCAAATTTTTGAATGGAGAACAATATTCAATGACTATCTGCCCACAATACATATGCAGAAAGCGAAAATAACGTTTAATAAGCCAATTTATGAGGGTATGAGCATATTGGATTTACCAAAAGAACTAATGTATGATTTTTATTATAATGTTACGAAAGCAAAACATGGAGTGAATATAGAACTTTGTTATTTAGGTACTGACAACTATATTTACAATATAAAGACTAAAGACCTTAGGAACATATGAAAAATATGCTACAACTGTTTGATACAAGTGATTATCGAAAGACAACATTTACAGTACTCCTCAAGTTAATAAGAAAGATTTAGGAAAAATGAAAGACAAATCTTGTGCAAAAATTACGACGGAATTTGCTGGTTTGAGAGCAACAATGTATGGATCCAGAGTTGATGAAAAAAATAATAAAAAAGTAAAAGGTGTTATGTTATGTGTCAGTAAGAAGAGAATTACGTTTGACGATTATAAATGTTGCCTCTTTAATAATAAGGAGCAATATAGACCAATGAATCTCATTAAAAGTGAATGACATGAAATATACACTGTAGAAATGAATAAAAAGTCACTAATCCCACGTGATAATAAGTGTGTTGTTTTGGAAAATAAAGTGGACACTTTGCCCTACAGTCACTATTAAATTCACTAGACATCTAAATTCCCCTACTGATTAACTGGGTTCTTTAAACTGTTTGGATATCTGAAATTTTGAACTCCATTTTGAACAATGTAAACGAAACAAAGAAAGATCATGGTTACCAGCTTTACTTCTAATTGATAGAAATTTTTGCCCTTAAAGAAATACAAGAGCCCATTTGTATATACAAATGCCAATTCTACAATAAGTGGTAGACCTGGAAATTTCCTATTCATTCTTCGAAATCTGTCATAGGTGCTTTTACATTCATCAATTTCTATGAAATACACTGCATCAAAAGAGACCCAATTCTTCCCATAATAAGTGTTAACTGCAATATGAAAAACTGTATTCTTTCTCAGTCTTAAGCTTGTTAAAGATTTTGGATAGGTACTTTTCAATCTAAAGAACGGCATTTCAATAGCATTAATCATTTTGTTAATAAACAGTATGAGTACTCCATTTGGTCTTTGATATGCTGCTCTTATTTTCTGAAAATTATGTGGTAAAAAGTTTAACCAGTTCCTTATCAACTGTGGCTTTGTATTTATGTCCCTATTTTCTGAATCCATTAGCCAAACCCATTTATCATAGTAAATATAGAACAATTGGTCAACGATTAAAAAGTTTTTCAATTTATTATTCAACTCACACAACTCTGTTGCAGTTTCACTTACATCATTTTTTGTTGGTGGTTGACTTGTTGGATCAAGACCATTCAGTTTTCCATATAAAATCTGTATTGCAAGAATATCATCTAATAATAATTGAACTATCATAAATTGCATTCTTCTGTGCTCGAATGTGTTAAACCTAATGTATGTCCAATTTCATGAATAAAAATTACATAAAATTTTACTTGCTCTTTCGGAGTTTTTGCATCAGTGTTGAAGTACCAAGCCTCATCTTGATCCATATGAATTTCTATAATGTAATTATTAATATTTGGATAAAATACATGTGCTAACACTTTGCCTTTTCCATCAAAACGTTTTGGCCAAAAATGTCAACTAGAGGCTTCATTTTTATATAAGAGATTTTTATTGGACATTATAATATTATAATATCTGTCATCTTTTTCAAAAATTAAATCAGTATTCTCTTGCCAAGTCTGAAAAGCTAATTCTGCTATTTCATGCATTCTTTTAGTTGCATCAAAGTATATCCATTTCATAAGCTGCAACATTACTGTGAATAAATCAGTGACCCACATATACAATAAGTTTCCTTTAATTTACATCTATGGTCACAAACTATATTTAGGACTTTGTTTTTATGAAACAGATATGATGATGGTCATTATAGACCAAAACTGATAATCTGTTAACAAAAAGTTTGTGGCCATAGACGTAAATTAAAGCAAACTTATTGTATGTCTATTTTGTATTCTTTTTATTCCATTTTGAAATGTGTGATGTAAGTGTTGGAACATGATCTTCAACACTGCATCTAGATCTGTTCATCAAATACAGTGATTCTTTGCTTATTTCACCAGTAGGTCTTATATTCTATTTTTCTTGAAATAATTCATTTTATCACTATTTTGTGAAATTAGTTTAATATTATCAGTTTCTATATACAGATAATCATAATAATGTAAGTATTTTATAACTTTTTCTTTATCAGTACTATCATCTTCCACTGCTATGTTTAACAATCAGAAGGTGAGAATAATACTTTCATTTATATATGTTTAAATCTGTTAGATTATGCTGGACCACAATAAAATTTATATTATTGGTTTCATTCACCATATATGTCTGTTGTATCAATGCCTATATCTAGATCAATATTTTTTTTTTACAATACGTAAGATAGGATCCATTTTTTCAAACTAAGACAAGTAAAATTTTGGTGGTTCACATTAAAATGTAAATAGAACACACTTAATTTGGTCTAGATGTTTGCTGTAAGTAAAATTTTGGTGGTTCACATTAAAATGTAAATTGATCACACTTAATTTGCTCTAGATGTTTGCTGTAATACGTTTCCTTTATATACTTTCCACACTCAGAAAAGAGTTTTCTGATACAGAGGGTCTCGATTTATGGTCTTTTGTGTATGACTACTGGTTGATGTTGAGATAAGAATTACATATATGTTTCCAACATTCACAAAGAACCTTTCGAACCAATTTTTTATTGTTAATCTCTGAACAACTTTTTTCTGCATCTAGGAGTTTCATTCTATAGTTTTTATTGTATTGTGCTCTTTTATCCTTATTATTATTAAAGGATTCCCTATACTGTTTATTTTTAAACTGCTTACAATGTCTACTATAGCCAAAGTTTCCAGTCTTTTGACAATGAAAATAATCTGAACTTTTGTTCTTACCACATTTTTTACATATCTTAGTTGTCACAACTTTATTTGCCTCTGAGTTTTTTCACTCCATTATAGCTTTCTATTTTATAAGTAAAAATTTTAAAATATAATTTTAAATGTTTTGTATAATTAATCACCTATTGTTCACGTACTTTTATTTTTAAGAAAGTGAAGAAAATTTTCAACTTTTTGTGCAATTAATAAACAGCAATTTTATAATGTAAACATAAAAACTCAGTGCAATTCAAAGACGGGTTAAAACAGCTAGTTTTCAGGGATCTTTCATCCTACATTTACAAATCTGAGAAGATGTCCTATAAGTGCGCTAGAAAACGTGTCATAGAAAAAGTTGACTTTTGGAAAAATTGTGACTTGCCAAAGTGGCTAAAATGGAGCATGAAAAAGTGGAATAACTGCGAGTATTGTGGAAAACGTGTGGAAAAAGTTAGAAAAAAGAGAAACACTGCGAAAATTGCTAGTTTAGAAAAGCGCGAAAAGAGCACAGAAAAAGCATAAGAAAGTGGTAGTTCTGAAAACGTGCTGTACAATCCCCAATATACATGCACTGTCGGAATATTTAAGTGTATAGAAAAGAAGATCGATCCTATTACACTTCTTTGTGACACTATTGACGATGCCGTCGTTTCTGATGAACACTTGCCATCCAGGACAACGCAATGGTTTCTATTCTAAAGAAGTATTCTAGGCACTGACTTATCTCGGAGGCTGGAACTCGTGGGCTCGTACCTCCGTTAATAGTCTGCAATGGAACTCAACTTCAAACGCTTACCGGAAATCTAGGAACATAGAATCTACGTGTAGCCCATCAGCCATGGTTCACACGAAATCGTCAAACTAGCCGTCCATTACGAACATTAATGCACACTTCGCTACTGTGGTGTGCGAAGAAGGTGAGAAAGGAATCACCAAGAACCGTACATGGATCAGTGAAGTAAGATTCAGTTCACTGCCGATTGGTCCTGCAAATCATGATCGTGGTACACAGTGCTGAGGCAGCCATGTATCAATGCATTTCTGAGGTATGCAGTCGCACGAGTACATCAGGATGATGGGAGAGTGATATTTTTGATCAGTGTCACGTGCAGATATCGGTCTCTTCTTATCGCTGTCTGGTATAATTTGAGAGCAAAGTCGAATCTACATTGAATTTACGGATAACACCAACTGCTACATTTACTTATTTTATTCGCACACAACAATTGAGAGTGAATAAAATCGTTAAACACAGCGTTAAGTGTTATATTTACTAGCTGCAAAATACAGTAATAGTTGTTGTCCCAATATCTACCCGAAGACGTTTGTACGGAGCCTTACCGTGTGTGGTGGAGGGTCCTTCTGGTATCACAACCCTATCCTCCCTTCTCTTTTCCATTTAAGAATGGAACATAGGCAGAATCGGTAGAGCTCAGTATGAGCACTTATTTCCCTGTTTTAGGGGCGAGATCGTTTCACGAGATGTGGTTTGAAGAAAGTAATACACAGTCCAGCTCCTCCCGAAGCATAATCTCTAGGAATTTCAGTATTAAATCTTCAGTGATGAACAGTTTCGATATGGCAGATATTACGATAACTAAAAGTGCCCAGTGGACACTATAGCCCGGCAGCACACCCGTGGATATTTTGATTATCAAATACGCCGGGAGAAACTCAAGAATCACATTACGATAACTGATCGCGGAATAGGAAAACCATTACAATCGCTTTGTAGTAGAAAAGTTACCTGTATGAATCTACAGGGGTTGTGCGAAATAGCTTGCTACCCTTCTAGCAGCAGAGTGTTGTAGGTCGGTGAAGCATGAAGCAACGAACGAACGCTTCGAAAAACGCGCAGGTCATTCTAGTTAACAAGAAGGGTCGTACGACGGATGCACATAATTGTAGGCCTGTATCGTTGAAGTCAATCTGTTGTAGAATTATGAAATATGTTTTACGCGCAAGAATTACGACGTTTTAGGAAAATGAAGATCGCCTTCGTATAAAAACCAACATGGATTCGGCAAACTCAGATACTGCGAAACTCAGCTCGCTCTGTTCCTCCGTGAGATCCACACTGGCACTCAGATTGATCCCGTGTTCCTAGGGTTCAGCCAGGACTTTGAGACTGCCCATTCTGTCGTTTAGCGAACAAAATACGAGCTTATTGAGTATCGGACCGGATTTGCGACTGGGTACAACACTTCCATGCAGATAGAACACAGCCCTTCGCTCTCAGCAGAATAAAATCGACTATTTTAAAGGTAATTTCACAGGTAATCCGAGGAAGTGTGATAGCACAGTTACTGTTTACAGTATGTGTAAATGACCTAGTACAATACGTCGGAAGATTTTGAAGGCTGTTTGAAAATGATATGGCTCCCTATACCAAGGTAGGAATGTCAGAAAACAGTAACGATTTGCAGAAGGATATACAGGGGACTGGAGTATTGATGCATGGCGCAGGGACAGGCAATTGACCCTGAACGTAAATAAGAAAATATATCCCATATTTTACAACTATAATACTGACGACACATTGCTGGAGGAAATACTAACCACCGTAAAACACCTAGGAGTATCTACCTGGAGTGAACTTACGTTGAATGACCATTTAAAACAAATATTAGGAGAAGCAGATGTCGGACTGAGATTCATAGGAGGAATGTTAAGGAAATGCAATTCATTCGCTGAAGAAGTGGCTTATAAGGCGCTTATTCGGCCGAATCATGAGTATTGTTCATCTGTCTTGGAATCCTAATAGGTGAGAACGATAGAAGAGATAGAAAAGATCCAAAAAAGAGCGGTGCGTTACATCGCGAGAGCGTTTAGTCTTCGCCAGAGAGTAAAAGAAATGCTCAACAAATTCCAGTGGCAGACGCTACAAGAAATGCGTTGTGCATTACGAAGAGGTCAAGTACTGATATGTGAAGAGAGTACTTTCCGGGAAGTGTCGGACAACATATTACTTCCTCTCATATATGTGCCGGCAAATGACCACAACGAGAAAATTCGAGAAATGAGAGGTAATAAGAAGCTGACCGACTGTCATTCTTACCAAGCGCCATTTGCGAATGGAATTGGGCATGTGGATCAGTTACTGATGCCAGCAGGTAGTGAAGGGAGACGAAAATTTAATAGTCATGGGTGACTGGAATTCGTCAGTAGGAAAAGGGAGAGAAGGAAACATAGTAGGTGAATATGGATTGGGGCTAAGAAATGAAAGAGGAAGCCGCCTGGTAGAATTTTGCGCAGAGCATAACTTAATCATAGCTAATACTTGGTTCAAGAAACATAAAAGAAGGTTGTATACCTGGAAGAATCCTGGATATACTAAAAGGTATCTGATAGATTATATAATGGTAAGACAGAGATTTAGGAACCAGGTTTTAAATTGTAAGACATTTCCAGCGGCAGATGTGGATTCTGACCACAATCTATTGGTTATGAACTGCAGATTGAAACTGAGGAGACTGCAAAAAGGTGGGAATTTAAGGAGATGGGACCTGGATAAACTGACTAAACCAGAGGTTGTACAGAGTTTCAGGGAGAGCATAAGGGAACAATTGACAGGAATGGGGGAAAGAAATACAGTAGAAGAAGAATGGGTACCTCTGAGGGATAAAGTAGTGAAGGCAGCAGAGGATCAAGTAGGTAAAAAGACGAGGGCTAACAGAAATCCTTGGGTAACAGAAGAAATATTGAATTTAATTGATGAAAGGAGAAAATATAAAAATGCAGTAAATGAAGCGGGCAAAAAGGAATACAAACGTCTCAAAAATGAGATCGACAGGAAGTGCAAAATGGCTAAGCAGGGATGGCTAGAGGACAAATGTAAGGATGTAGAGGCTTGTCTCACTAGGGGTAAGATAGATATTGCCTACAGGAAAATTAAAGAGACCTTTGGAGACAAGAGAACCACTTGTATGAATATCAAGAGCTCAGATGGCAACCCAGTTCTAAGCAAAGAAGGGAAGGCAGAAAGGTGGAAGGAGTATATAGAGGGTTTATACAAGGGCGATGTACTTGAAGACAATATTATGGAAATTGAAGAGGATGTAGATGAAGATGAAATGGGAGATAAGATACTGCGTGAAGAGTTTGACAGAGCACTGAAAGACCTGAGTCGAAACAAGGCCCCGGGAGTAGACAACATTCCATTATAACTACTGAAGGCCTTGGGAGAGCCAGTCATGACAAAACTCTACCATCTGGTGAGCAAGATGTATGAGACACGCGAAATACCCACAGACTTCAAGAAAAATATAATAATTCCAATCCCAAAGAAAGCAGGTGTTGACAGATGTGAAAATTACCGAACTATCAGTTTAATAAGTCACAGCTGCAAAATACTAACTCGAATGCTTTACAGACGAATGGAAAAACTGGTAGAAGCCGACCTCGGGGAAGATCAGTTTGGATTCCGTAGAAATGTTGGAACACGTGAGGCAATACTGACCTTACGACTTATCTTAGAAGAAAGATTAAGGAAAGGCAAACCTACGATTCTAGCATTTGTAGACTTAGAGAAAGCTTTTGACAATGTTGACTGGAATACTCTCTTTCAAATATATAGCGAAAGGCTATATACAATTTGTATTGAAACCAGATGGCAGTTATAAGAGTCGAGGGGCATGAAAGGGAAGCAGTGGTTGGGAAGGGAGTGAGACAGGGTTGTAGCCTCTCCTTGATGTTGTTCAATCTGTATATTGAGCAAGCTGTAAAGGAAACAAAAGAAAAAATTCGGAGTAGGTATTAAAATTCATGGAGAAGAAGTAAAAACTTTGAGGTTCGCCGATGACATTGTAATTCTGTCAGAGACAGCAAAGGACTTGGAAGAGCAGTTGAACGGAATGGACAGTGTCTTGAAAGGAGGATATAAGATGAACATCAACAAAAGCAAAACGAGGATAATGGAATGTAGTCAAATTGAATCGGGTGATGCTGAGGGGATTAGATTAGGAAATGAGACACTTAAAGTAGTAAAGGAGATTTGCTATTTAGGGAGTAAAATAACTGATGATGGTCGAAGTAGAGAGGATATAAAATGTAGACTGGCAATGGCAAGGAAATCGTTTCTGAAGAAGAGAAATCTGTTAACATCGAGTATAGATTTAAGTGTCAGGAAGGCGTTTCTGAAAGTATTTGTATGGAGTGTAGCCGTGTATGGAAGTGAAACATGGACGATAACCAGTTTGGACAAGAAGAGAATAGAAGCTTCCGAAATGTGGTGCTACAGAAGAATGCTGAAGATAAGGTGGGTAGATCACGTAACTAATGAGGAGGCATTGAATAGGATTGGGGAGAAGAGAAGTTTGTGGCACAACTTGACTAGAAGAAGGGATCGGTTGGTAGGACGTGTTTTGAGGCATCAAGGGATCACAAATTTAGCATTGGAGTGCAGCGTGGAGGGTAAATGTCGTAGAGGGAGACCCAGAGATGAATACACTAAGCAGATTCAGAAGGATGTAGGTTGCAGTAGGTACTGGGAGATGAAGAAGCTTGCACAGGATAGAGTAGCATGGAGAGCTGCATCAAACCAGTCTCAGGACTGAAGACCACAACAACAACAATAAGAAACAATGACAGTGTGGAAACTGCATATGATCCCTTCTGGAAGCCAAGAAGCACTGCATCTACCAAGGTGTCTTTGGCGACGGCGCCATGGATTTAACGGACGAACAGAGAGAGTTTTGCTTCGCGAAATTTCTGCTTACAGAATACGTGGTGGTTTTAACTGAGGATATTTTCATTCCACTGAATTATCATAATGCATGAATATAGATTGCGTTCCACAATTGCACGAGATATGACGTCAGCGTTACAGACCTATAACAAATTATACATATGCACCAGGCGACACTTCTTGAAAACGGGAACAACCTGAGCTTTTTCCTAATCGCTAGGTGTTTCCGATGCAACAGCGGACTAGGATAAACTGCTGTTACACAGGGAGCAATATTTCTCTTTTAAATCATGTAAATTCTCACAGGTATCTCTTCCGAACCATCTGCCATTTAACTGTTGTGTGGATTTAGTTGATTCTCCATTCCTCGATATCTTGTCTTAATATCTGCCATTCTAGCATTGGTGGTATGATTAAAAGGACAGACTACGAAGTTCCGCAGAGATATAATCTAGAAAGAATAAATTTTGCCATTCGTGTTCTGTCATCGTCTAGTGACTTTGTAAAAGAACACATCATTACTGACTTTACACAAGCCTAAAACTTGGCTTCTACTCAAATTGTTCGGAAATTTTTACTTTCGGATTCATTGGTCTCGTAACGCTCATCAGGACGGGCCGCTCCAACCTGTTGTCTAAACCTAGAGTCAACATCTCGGGAAAAACTCCTCTTACAATACACGAGCGCATCTCACCCACACAGTGCGCGCATTTTTCCAGGAGCTGGAATCAATGGAATGGATTAGTCTGCGTTTTGTGCTGATATAAGATCTATTTAGTTCGTTCGCTACCATTGTAGTACACAAACTGAAAAGTTGGCCCCCATATGTGGCTTCAGTTGCAACTTTTCGACCTCCACCAAGACAGCAGGCTACTGAGAATTGAAAATTACAATACACGGAAGACAGATAAACGGTATTGAAGCCGCAGCAGATTTTTTTTTCTTTTGGTCATCATTCTACTGACTGGTTTGATGCGGCCCGCCACCAATTCCTTTCCTGTACTAACCCGTTCATCTCAGAGTAGCACTTGCAACCTACGTCCTCAATTATTTGCTTGACGTATTCCAATCTCTGTCTTCCTCTACAGTTTTTGCCCCCTACAGCTCCCTCTAGTACCATGGAAGTCATTCCCTCATGTCTTAGCAGATGTCCTATCACCCTGTCCCTTCTCCTTATCACTGTTTTCCACATATTCCTTTCCTCTCCGATTCTGCGTAGAACCTCCTCATTCCTTACCTTATCAGTCCACCTAATTTTCAACATTCGTCTACAGCACCACATTTCAAATGCTTCGATTCTCTTCTGTTCCGGTTTTCCCAAAGCCCATGTTTCACTACCATACAGTGCTGTACTCCAGACGTACATCCTCAGACATTTCTTCCTCAAATTAAGGCCGGTATTTGATATTAGTAGACTTCTCTTGGCCAGAAATGCCTTTTTTGCCATAGCGAGTCTGCTTTTGATGTCCGCCTTGCACCGTCAGTCATTGGTTATTTTACTGCCTAAGTAGCAGAATTCTTGAACTTCATTGACTTCGTGACCATCAATCCTGATGTTAAGTTTCTCGCTGTTCTCATTTCTACTACTTCTCATTACCTTCGTCTTTCTCCGATTTACTCTCAAACCATACTGTGTATTCATTAGACTGTTCATTCCGTTCAGCAGATCAGTTAATTCTTCTTCACTCTCACTCAGAATAGCAATGCCATCAGCGAATCGTATCACTGATATACTTTCACCTTGTATTTCAATTCCACTCCTGAACCTTTCTTTTATTTCCATCATTGCTTCCTCGATGTACAGATTGAAGAGTAGGGGCGAAAGGCTACAGCCTTGTCTTAACACCCTTCTTAATACGAGCACTTCGATCTTGATCGTCCACTCTTATTATTCCCTCTTGGTTGTTTTACATATTGTATATGACCCGTCTCTCCCTATAGCTTACACCTACTTCTTTCAGAATCTCGAACAGCTTGCACCATTTTATATTGTCGAACGCTTTTTCCAGGTCAACAAATCCTATGAAAGTGTCTTGATTTTTCTTTAGCCTTGCTTCCATTATTAGCCGTAACGTCAGAATTGCCTCTCTCGCCCCTTTACTTTTCCTAAAGCCAAACTGATCGTCACCTAGCGCATTCTCAATTTACTTTTCCATTCTTCTGTATATTATTCTTGTATGCAGCTTCGATGCATGAGCTGTTGAGCTGATTTTGCGATAGTTCTCGCACTTGTCAGCTCTTGCCGTCTTCGGAATTGTGTGGATGATGCTTTTCCGAAAGTCAGATGGTATATCGCCAGACTCATGTATTCTACACACCAACGTGAATAGTCGTTTTGTTGCCACTTCCCTCAATGATTTTAGAAATTCTAATGGAATGTTATCTATCCCTTCTGCCTTATTTGACCGTAAGTCCTCCAAAGCTCTTTTAAATTCCGATTCTAATACTGGATCCCCTATCTCTTCTAAATCGACTCCTGTTTCTTCCTCTATCACATCAGACAAATGTTCACCCTAATAGAGGCTTTCAATTTATTCTTTTCACCTATCTGCTCTCTCCTCTGCATTTAACAGTGGAATTCCAGTTGCACTCTTAATGTTGCCACCGTTGCTTTTAATGTCACCAAAGGTTATTTTGACTTTCCTGTATGCTGAGTCTGTCCTTCCGACAATCATATCTTTTTCGATGTCTTCACATTTTTCCTGCAGCCATTTCGTCTTAGCTTCCCTGCACTTCATACTTATTTCATTCCTCAGCGTCTTGTACTTCTGTATTCCTGATTTTCCCGGAACATGTTTGTACTTCCTCCTTTCATCAATCAACTGAAGTATTTCTTCTGTTACCCATGGTTTCTTCGCAGCTACCTTCTTTGTACCTATGTTTTCCTTCCCAACTTCTGTGATGACCCTTTTTAGAGATGTCCATTCCTCTTCAACTGTACTGCCTACTGCGCTATTCCTTATTGCTGTATCTAGCGTTAGAGAACTTCAAAGGTATCTCGTCATTCCTTAGTACTTCCGTATCCCACTTCTTTGCGTATAGATTCTTCCTGACTAATGTCTTGAACTGCAGCCTACTCTCCATCACTACTATATTGTAATCTGAGTCTATATCTGCTCCTGCGTACGCCTTACAATCCAGTATCTGATTTCGGAATCTCTGTCTGACCATGATGTAATCCAACTGAAATCTTCCCGTATCGCCCGGCCTTTTCCAAGTATACTTCCTCCTCTTGTGATTCTTAAACAGGGTATTCCCTATTACTAGCTGAAACTTGTTACAGAACTCTATTAGTCTTTCTCCTCTTTCATTCCTTGTCCCAAGCCCATATTCTCCTGTAACCTTTTCTTCTACTCCTTCCCCTACAGCTGCATTCCAGTCACCCATGACTATTAGATTTTCGCCCTCCTTTGCATACTGCATTACCCTTTCAATATCCTCATACACTTTCTCTATCTGTTCATCTTCAGCTTGCGACGTCGGCATGTATACCTGAAGTATCGTTGTCGGTGTTGTTCTGCTGTCGATTCTGATTAGAACAACCCGGTCACTGAACTGTTCACAGTAACATATCCTCTGCCCTACCTTCCTGTTCATAACGAATCCTACACCTTTTATACCATTTTCTGCTGCTGTTGATAGTACCCGATACACATCTGACCAGAAATCCTTGTCTTCCATCCACTTCACTTCACTGACCCCTACTATATCTAGATTGAGCCTTTGCATTTCCGTTTTCAGATTTTCTAGTTTCCCTACCACGTCCAGTCTTCTGACATTCCACGCCTCGACTCGTAGGACGTTATCCTTTCGTTGATTATTCAATCTTTTTCTCATGGTAACCTCCCCCTTGGCAGTCCCCTCCCGGAAATCCTAATGGTGGACTTTTCCGGAATCTTTTGCCAATGGAGAGATCATCATGACACTTCTTCAATTACAGGCAACATGTCCTTGTGGATACACGTTACTGGCTATAAGAGCTAAAAGCGGGTCGATTGCCGGCGAGTGATGGAGACTCCGGAGCGACTGCAGCCCCCGGTGTCGACCAATTCGGATTTTCTATTCTCGGCTGACTGTGGGGAGATACGATGGCAGCGCCGTGTGCAGGTGGCGTGAACATCACCTGTACTGCCGTAACTTTCGTTAAAATAAATGATTGCCAGTGAAATGGGGATGTTGCACTTAGTGAATCCTAAATACAGGGTACTCAACGCAAAGCATATGTGGTGTTCGAGCTCTCCACCAACAAGAATTCTGAAGGCACCATAACCGACCCGACGACAATTCTACGGTCTGCTGTGCAGCCGGAAACACGTTCCCTGTGTTGTCCCACCAACTAGATTCGCCGTCGACTGCCTGTCTCACTCCGCGAGCGACAATACATGCTCAGTTCTAGAGTCTTAGAGGAGAGGTGTAGTTGCATATGAAGTATGTCTTACACATTTTAGAATTGGGGAGAAAGTAAAATATTAAAGTTTGGGCAGATTCATTTCGATCTAACACTACACTTCTGAACTTTTGAGACTCGTGATTGAAGAGTTAGATACTGAATTGAGCACACTGTCCACGTCCATTGCTGACTTGTGTTATGGAGCACCGGAAATAAGGGAAACTTGGAATTCCGTGGACTGAAAGTGATATGATCAATATACGAAATTAAATGTAATTTTCTAGACAGACAGTCAAAACCACATATGACTGCGGCCGATTACTGTGACATCAAGTTCAGAAATGAACGTTGGCTCTGGTAAACGGTACTGTAGAAATGTCGTAAATTATTTCGAGGAATTTTTCCTTCCTGACTCTAGATCATCAAGCGAAGGGTTGTACAAGTTTATGATTGCGACGTTTGTTCCGTTTATTCCTTTCAAAGATCAGCTGCTCTTCTAATAACTTTTAGTTTGTGCTGAAGATTTATCAGTGGTATTAGTGCTAAATGTAAAGTGACGAACTCTTCTTGAGTCAGCGAGTCGCCATACGCGCGGTGCAGAGAGCCCGACAGCATAAGTTAGTTGAGAAAACTTAGCCACGCAGTCTCGTTCGTTCCGCTCCGTGCAAGTTTTGTCCCACAGCACACCACCTCTGAATAAGTTGTTTCGTAGAAGTAGTATTGCTCTTTCTTGTAGTCTAGTCGCTGCAACTGCACTTTCCCTTGCTACTTCTCTCACTCTCTCTCTCTCTCTCTCTCCACTTCTCTCTGTCTCTTTATTCATCTCCTCCTCTCTCGAGGAAATTCTGCACGGCAGTCTCCACCATCGGGACTCTCAACTAGAGGAAATAATTTTGTACAGCAGCACACGAAGTCTTCTACGAATAGAAGTTTGGATTTACAATAATGTAATGCGTATTTTCCAGGATAAAAAGCTTCGTAGGCCACGAAAGAAAGTGAGGTAAATCATAATTGAATAAGAATTACTTTTATTAATGACTAATGACAACCACTTCAGCTGTGTTATTACACATTTACTATATTACGACCGTTTCATTTGTAGAACATCGGCAACCTCAAAATGTTCTATGAACGAAATCGGACGTAGCAAAATTAAAGGGTAATAATACTGCTGAGGTATTTTTCATTAATTATCAACATTAGCCTGAAATTAAGGGCTGAACATGATCAAGATTATTTGTTTTTATAGTTACTTTTACGCATGGTATTTCTATACTGTGGCTTCGGTTTGCTTCTATTGTTTCTGTCAAAATTAAAGCCTCGAACAAGAAGAGTTTTCTTTTACCTGAGTATTAATTTGACAGACATACGACCTTCTAGCAAAATATACCATATCAGTAAATTTTAACGTACTCTTGCCCATAAACACTGATGAACCAAAACATTGCGACCACCTCCTTAACAACTTGTTTATCAGTTTTGGAACGAAATACATCACTGGATCACCGTATTAGGGATCCGATAGCTTTTTGGTAGGTTTGTGGAGGTATGTGGCATTAAATACATAAGTGCAGGTCATGTAATTCGGTTAAATAACGACCGCTGATTTACGTACATGGTGATGGCACCCGAAACCGACTCAGATGGGCTCCATAGGATTTGCATCAGGCAAATTTGGCCCCCGTGGCATCAACGTTAGTTCGCTATAATGCCTCTCAAACCAGTACAGTACGGTTCTGTCTCCGAGACACTGAAAGATGGCATCGCTGTCGAATAAGACATCAAACATAAGGGGCGCAGGTGGTTCGCGTTGTCAGTGTATCTTCATTATTACCGCTGGTCCCATGCAAGCGCACGAGAATATATCCCGCAGCATAATACTGCTCCCACCAGCTTCCATCCGTGGTGCGCAGCACATATCCAGACACCGTTCACCTCGATGATGGGGTTTGTGGAAACTACCAACGACCTAGTGCAGCAAAAATGTGAATCCCCGAAGAGCCGACACGTTTACATTGATCGCCGGTCAAATCCTGATGTTCCTGTGCCCACTGCGCTTGTAATTGACGTTGTAGTTGGGTCAGCATGTGAACAGGTGGGGGTAAGGGTGGTCTGCTGTGGAGCTTCATGATCAACATCAACAACGTACGATGACCAGTGTGCTCCGAAACGCTTGTGCGTGCACCAGCATTGTGCTCTTTGGGCAGAGATGTCACAGATTACCGTCCATCCTACTTTATAGAGTGGACAAGACTCCGATCCCCACGTTCCGTGAAGAGTCGTGGATGTCCAAGCATTTAGCGCCTTGTGGTAGTTTCTGCCTCTTTCCGTAGATGCTCACATCAACAAAAACCGAGCATTCGACCAGCTTCGCCATTTTCGAGACACTGGTGCACATGCTTTCAGTATAAATAATCTGCCGTTTGTCAAAGTCGCTTGTCTCAATGGATTTCCCCATTTGTAGCCCATATATTCTCCAGGGTGATCGCCTGTCCAGGTCTGATGCTTACATCTTTTTTTACCGTGTCATGTGCCAGCAACGCCACCCTATGGCATCCAACGTCGCGATGGGCACTGGTCATAATGTTTTGACTCATCAGTGCATACATCATTACAGAATATTTC
The DNA here is from genome assembly GCF_021461395.2 of Schistocerca americana. Classification (NCBI taxonomy): domain Eukaryota; kingdom Metazoa; phylum Arthropoda; class Insecta; order Orthoptera; family Acrididae; genus Schistocerca; species Schistocerca americana. Next base: position 763,313,590 of record NC_060121.1, on the reverse strand, counting down.
CTCTTTTTTTTGGGTAAACTTTACAGTCAAATCTCCACACCTTCTGTGGTATTTATTTCCTACAGCGGGTCGTCGCTATTCAGTGTCACTACGCACACTTACTGTAGAACTTATCCAACTAAGAATTTCCTTCTTTTACCAAAGATTTTTGCTAACAATCTTCTTTGCTTTACTTTTATAATTCACTTTGTGATGGCAGTGCACCCGTGGACTATTGAGTTATGAAATTTTATTGTCTTCATTTGGCCTCTAGCCGCCCAGTCACGCAGCTACTATCATTGTTATCTCTATATATTTAAGGCGATGTCCCGACTGACCGCCTCACTGATTCATCATCGCCCAGCTCAAACCGCTAAGGACAGATGCTTGATATTTGAAAGCGGTGTTGATCGTATACCATAGGCGTCGTTTAAGAAGGTATTTTATGAAATTTCGCCCCTAAGACGGTAAAATAGGGGACGAAACTTTTTGAGAATTAGCTGCTATGAAAGCAGTTTTCTAGCTAAGTATTTGGTTTCTGGATAATGGGGTATTTGACATCCCAGCGACAAAAAATTATGTTTCTCAGTGTTTTTTGGGAATTTAACCCCTAATGTGCTCAAAAGAGAAAAAAATTCTATGAAATATTTCATTATGAAAGTATCTTTGAAGTTAAATCTATGAGAATTTCAATTTAATTTCACACCTGAAAATAAAATAAATACATGTTTCATTGTTTCTGGAAATTTAACACACAAGGGGGGGGGGGGGGGGGGGTGAGACAGATAACGAAAATTCTTCTAAGTATATTTTGTGTATTAAAAATTTTAAAGCTATACAAATTGATATTCATATCTCGCTTAGAGATAAAGAAATGTGTATTAGGTCATCAAAGATGGTACGCAAACATCCCCACAAGAACGCAAAAAGGCATGATTAACAAAAACCGTGGACTCAAGCTACAAGAATCACTATATGGTCAAAAATACATACGAAAAAGGCCACGCTTCTGTGGCCGTTTCAGCGTGAATAGTTTAGAAGGCGTGCAGTTTGTAAACAACATAAATATTCGATTCACGAAAAAAATGTCTGTGCGGACCATACAGTCTGCGCGAAACATCGGGCGCTGAGTCTCTGCATGTAAAAGGAAATGTCCTGACTGACTTACTCTTTATGGCCCAACCTAAGTCACTAACGATCGGAAATCGATATTTTGTGAAGGTGTTGAACTTTTATGTAGGAGTCGTTAAAAAAGGGATTATTCGAAATTCCACTACTAAGGCGGTGAGACGGGGAATGAAAGTTTTTTTGGAAATATGCCGCTTCTAAAGCGACTTTGAATCTAGATCTATGAAAACTGCTGTTTGGCTTCTGGGCCTGAAATAAAGAAATGTGGATGAATTTTTTTATAAATCATCATTAAAGAACTGCTAGAGTATTTTTGAAGGTAGATCTATGAATTACGGTATTTGTAATCTGGGATACAAATTAAAAAAAAATTGTTTGACTGTTTTTGGTAATTCTAACTCTATGGGTTAGAAACAGCGGATCAAAGTTTTATGGAAATATTTCGTTATGCAAGCATTTTCTAAGGTAAATATATGACAATCTGTGCTTGGCTCCTCTGTTACAAGTATAAAAATACGCATTTCATTGTTCTTGCAAATTCAACCCCTAAGGGGGTGAAATAGGGAATGAAGTTTTTAAGAAAATATCTACTTACATTAAATAAAATTAAAGTTCAATTAGGAAAGTATGCATTTCACACCTAGATTGTACGATATGTAAAGAAATATGTGTAGGGGATGAATGTTTTTATGCAGATATCTCCAGAAGACTGCAAAAGGCATGATTACCGTAAACATAGCACCATAATCGCTTTTTGGTTAGAAGTACTTTCAGAAAGGCCTTGCTTCTATGGCCTTAATTAGTGTGAAGAGTTTCTAAGGCATTACAATTTATAAACAACGTAAGGAATTGATTGAAGAAAAACAATATATGAAGACAATACATTCTATGCCATCGAAGCATTGGGTACTAAGTTAATTTACTATATTAACTCCTAATTACATATTACCACTCCAAAGAACACAAACATAAGCATTTCCTTTTCTTATAATGAGGCTGTTTACAACTGGCAAACATATTTCACTTGAGCAAAATTCATGCGTTTTATCATCGGAAATAAATAACCAGTCGCTCAAGCGACTAACACTCTCACAAATAACCAGTTGTGAAACTACCGCAAACGGTTTTGTTTTTCTAGTGTCAGTTGCTGGGGTGAGCTTGTGGAGTTAATCGAGTACAGCGGCTCTGTATCTTCTCGCCTTTGAAGTTGGTGGTGAATATCCGCCGTGTGATGCGATTTTTGGCTGCCAGACTAGTTTATTGACACTTGTGGATAGGATTTCTCTTTTAACGATGGCCATGTTGAGTATGGATGCTGACTGGCGTTGTGGGAACAGCCGAGCAGTAGGTGATTTAAATATGCCAATTTTGAGAGGCAGTCTTCGCGATAAGGTAGGTTAAAGCAGTGACTCTATTGAGAAGTGGAAGATAACTTCTGTGTCAATTTCTCATTATTATGCCTGATGTTTTATGTGGGCATACAAGTTTTAACTTTGACAACAATATTTGTAAAGAATGAATGATTGAATTTTTGAAAAGTTTACTCCTAATGTCACCTGAGAAGTTTTCTAGAATCGGCACAATTCATTAGACACCGCTATCGTTACAGTAGCCATCAGGTTTGTATAAGGTAGACGAAAAATGTGTAACGGCACGTGCCACAGACAAGAATCGCATCCAGGACTTTAGCAGCCATGGACGGCAGGCGCAGTCGTCGAGCTACCAACGCAGCACGCGTCCTGATCAACTGCATTTAAACCTGCCAGGTGTCATCCTGTCGTCATCGAACCGCTTGGCTATAATATGACGTACAGTCTGCGCCAGATAACGCCGTATCGATGACGGTGCAGCGATCAACGTCACTGAGCCTCGAACTCTCGACCGCCACCTGACCACCTGAACAGCACCTTGCCAATTACACGTGTCTACGACGCTGTTCTCCAGCCATGTCCACATTTGCCCAACATCTAACCGAGGGATCCTTCGTCCTATGCCACTGGAACTGGGTGTGGACTCCCGTGTTCCCGGCGACAGCAGCCATTGCTTGGCCACAGCAGAAGCAGTGGCCGCGCACATTCTGCGCCACCACTGACAGGGCTGGAGACACCTGGTCTGTGTATTCACTGCACTCGCCAGGGATCAACAAGTGCAGATCTAATGCGGTACGAACGTAAAAAATCTATGATTCTGGAATGCCCTGTAGCTCAGAGAAGACACAGTAATTAGTTTTCTATGTCCAGGACTGAAGCTCCAGTTTTTCGAGGACGCTCCGTGAATCAGTTATTCGTAGAATATCGTAGAAACTACTTCGAATGTCTTTGAATGCCTCACTTATTCATAGAAGCAACCGTAAAGCTGCTCGTTTCCGTGGGTTGTACACAGCTCTTCCCATAGTGGTACAGAATTACGCAAATAATTTTCCTTCCATCGATCTACATCCGTCATTGTACGTTGGGTTCATTATAGGGCACTCCGTTAAAATGTTCTGAATTGAGCTGCGCTCTACCAAAAGCACGATTTGGTCGCTACGGCGCAGTACATAACTGAGGTAGCAAATGGTAGGATTTCCGATAGTATTGGAAGCATTACTAGGGAAAGAAATATAAATGAATGCGTGAGAGGGAAACTTCGAGCTGACTTCTTGTTTTTTTGTTTCTTCGTTTGTTTTGCCCGTAATTATAATTCCAAATCGTTCAGTGTTAGTCCAATGTGTATTTTATATCTTTACAAAATATGAATTGCATTTTATATTAAATAAAAATTAGTTGATAGAATAACTTCTACGCTTTCATCTAACCCAAGCAATTTCTTCTGATGCAAGTACAGTTTACATGCACAAATATAAGAAGAATCTATGTAATTATCGTAGTTATTTCGTTCTCAACAAGCGTTTTTCATCAAGATCAAAGGCTAGAACTTCCTGTTATTATTGATAAGTGTGAAAGTTAGCTATCAGTAACAGAAACATGTTTTATATAAACTCAGCAATTACTGAAGCGATATTTGAAATGTTTTTGCTTTACTTTTTTTTATTTTTTTTACATGATAAACCTGTAATGTTTCTAATTTTTACTAACATTTCCCTCTGTTTCACAGTTACAAATCAACATTTTTCGTATAAAACTTAAATTAAACATGGTCAGCTTAAATTTTTCTGTAAACACTGTTTATTTTTAAGTAACAGATAAGAGTGTAACTGGGTACAACAAAAAGTTCGCTACTAGGATAACCATCATAGTATGCGCTTACTTATGACAGTCTACTGCATGCTGTTGAATGATACTTAATTCCTCGTTGACAGAAGTGAAAAAGGGCTTTCCCAGATGATTTGCAACAGCGAGTTTCATTCAGTGTGAGTGGAATGATGTATCGTGGTTGACTGGAGACATTAGTATGTATCTTTTGAGTTTCAAGAACAGTTACTGCCAGCGAAACTAACTAGACCTCGGCAGTCGAACGTACCTCAGTGGTTGCTATTCGATGATGGCCTGCATTCCGTGCCGTCTGCCAATTAGGAAACGGAATGTCAGTGCGTCGAAGCGACCCACGGTACCTCTCCGCATTTGCGAAGTGATCGTCTCAGGTAACTCAGTGACGCTTTCGACTCCAGTGCCAGAAGTCTCCGCACTTGTGGTTTGGTGATCCTTCCTGAAAAGGTGCGCCAGTCGAATGACTCACCACCGTCCCCAAAAGCTGAAAACGAGATGATTCTCTCCGTATTTGCCAGCTTCTGCGGAGTGGGACTACGTGACGAGGTCCTATATCAATTAAAACAGCCTGTTAGGCAAAATACGCAGAACACTGTATAACACTACCGTCTGCTACTGCTGTACCATAACCTCGAAGCTGGAGACAGTTTGTAAAATAGAACTATTTTATTAAAACAAATATGGTATAAAGCAACAGAGCAGTGTTACCCTCTGAGAGGAATTTTGTTATTTTGACCGTGTTGTACCTAAGGGGGGTGGCTTATCTGAAATGAAAGTCAGACTTACGTAAATATTTGAACAGTACAAACAATATTTTTACCTATCTACACTGTTCAAAGAAGAAGGAAAACGGTCGCCAGCCTAATTAGGCAAGAGGATGACTGACATTCTTCTTCAAGAAATTAAGTATGAGTAACCTTAACGGACAAGCACAACCTATATTTTGCCACACGCGAGTGCAACGAACCTTGACACCTGCATATGTTCACGGTTAAGATTGGAAGCTAACAGAGCAGAACAAACTATTTGCATAAATATATAAGAGATAACAAAACAGACTATTACTTTCAGGGCTTATTCAAACTACATGGTCTTTATAATATTACTATTACTATTCACTGCAGAATCATTAATTGGACATATGTTCAGTATTATTGTTCAATTATTTTCCTAGCTGACATAAAACTATAAATGTAATTCACTGCAAAGTTATGAACTGGTCACAGGTTAAATACCTCTCAACTAAATACTATTCTTTTCAAAATGAAAGTTAAATAGAATTCATTAACAGGTTACTTCTCACTGTCTTTTGAATAAATAAATTATTGTTTTCATAAATAGTGGTAAAGGACAACCTGTGGATCTTATTACACTATTAATATGCAATTTCAATACTCAAAAGAAACAAGTGCTTAGCAAGCATCCATCTTTCCACAACTGCCATTCACGACTTTTACTGCAATGAGACACAATGTTGACAAATTTACAAGGAACTGACTCACCTTTTAAAATATACTACAGACAACACTATGATCATTAACTAAGCAAAACTTTATTAGCCTCAGTTCTAAAAACTTTTAAATTTTAAAAGAAACAGCAAATTGTCTTAATTACCACAGTCTTCTACTTTCAAGTAAATGATTAAATTGGTGACTTTGAAACTTCACAAAACTACATTTACTGCCTCCCACAATTTCACTAAATCCACAACAAATCTGAATATTCCCTTCTTACCAAAAATCAAACAACATTTTGTAATGAACAAATGACTTTGAGGCTTTCATTTTTTCCACAAACTAGGACACTCGGCAATCATAGTTAAAATGGAGAGGAACCAGAAAGGTGTTGTGACAGGGAAAAAATCAAGGTAGGTACATAAATTCAGTTATAAGTTACCTTATATTTGTGCACACTAATACATCCAATAAGCTGATTCTTCACTGTACATTATTATAGTATTCCGTTATAATGATTACGCAATGTGGTGGCAGCTGCATATTGGTAGGTGGATTTGCAGGCAGAATTGCTAGACTCTGTCCTTTCTTGGTGGCGACGATGCATATCAATTCCAGAATCGTGCCAGCTATTTATCCATCCATCCGAGGCATTGGAAAGTGGCCGAAAAAGCCTCTCTCGCAACCAGCACAATATACAACTTTTACATGGGCAGTGCCCAGTTTGGTAGCTCGCCCCCGACTGACTCTTGTTCCACGTTTTCTACCTAGGCCAACCACAATTTGCGCGCACTACAAAGTTCCATTCCCGAAGGGAACCACAAGACGTTTTACATACAAAATATATAAGAACCCTAAGTGAGGATCGGCAATTTACATAACAGTAACCAAACACATTAGTTAAATCGGAACATTTGCACATATTGACAATTCTACAAAAAAAAAATATGTGAATAAAATTATTTAATTTTAAAGATACACAAAGAGATTATGTAAGAAAGACAACACATATCATTACAGGGATTATACTTCATTACAGTATCGAACTAACCGTACACTAAATACAGAAGTTAATCGAAGGGATGTTGAACAAAATAGAAAGCTAAATGGATCAACAAAAGGTGTGTAGTGTCTAAGTTATGGTGTTACAACTGGACAATTGGCACCACAGATAAAGACACGCCCATGCCAAACAGCAACATGGGCCAGTCCTACGACCTGATAATGTGCGGAAATGCGTGCCTATTTCCACAGTACATCCGGTTGCTACACTTAGTTGATCTTCATTGGTTGTCAACAGCATGCCACGGGATTAGTGGGCGGCCTCTAAGACAGGCAATGATTGTGCTAACATATGACGAACAAGTATATTTCTACGTACCTGCATTATCTGCTTCTATATGCACACTGATAACCGGCCACCCACTGCGTACACCGAGCGAGGTGGCGCAGTGGTTAGCACACTGGACTCGCATTCGGGAGGACGACGGTTCAATCCCGTCTCCAGCCATCCTGATTTAGGTTTTCCGTGATTTCCCTAAATCGTTTCAGGCACATGCCGGGATGGTTCCTTTGAAAGGGCACGGCCGATTTCCTTCCCAATCCTTCCCTACCCCGAGCTTGCGCTCCGTCTCTAATGACCTCGTTGTCGACGGGACGTTAAACACTAACCACCACCACCACCACCATCACCACCACCACTGTGTACAGCATGACGGAGACTACTGTCTGATGTATAACATATCAGGGTTTCTTCCGGTTCCATCTGGAACAGAGTTCGAACTGCCATTCTTCAAATGGTACTGAGCACTATGGGACTTAACATCTGAGGTCATCAGTCCCCTAGAACTACTTAAACTTAACTAACCTACGGACATCACACACATCCATGCCCGAGGCAGGATTCGAACCTGCGACCGTAGCAGTCACGCGGCTCCGGACTAAAGCGCCTAGAACCGCTCGGCCTCCGAGGCCGGCAACTGCCATCCTTCCAAATAACACGTAGTGTCTTAACGCTCTGCCTCTTAACTCTATTGTTAAGCAAGGTTTCGAGGGATAGTTGGGTCTATCTTGAGAAGTACACCATCTCAAGTTTTAGACCATCATTTAGCAACCTGTTCTCTTTGCGTCGAGTGTATTAAGTAATTCTAGATTGTGTACGTTCTGTTGCGTAATTTGACTTCGAAGATACTTGATCGAAAATTGAGAAATTGTTGAAGACCACGAAAATGATAATAAACTGCTACTGTACTGCCGTTGCTGCTAATCAGTGCATTTTAAGTAAATTGACTGTGGTGATGTCGTCCTTATTTTACTAGACCCTCAGTGCATCACTGTTAAATTTTTCATCCCAATGTGTTTAATTTTCGCTTATGCGTTTTAAGAAAAGTGTGCATATAAGCCGGAATGTTGTAACTGGCACTATCTGCTGCTTTAATGGAATTCAGTTGATATTATTGTTCGTTCCATGTTTACAACGAAGTAGTAATTAGGACTGACTTGATGTAAATGAAAAGCTTTTCCATTCATACAACCACTGGGAGTAAACACTCTGGGGTGTTTTATTACGTCCATACATTTTACGTCGTAGCTCAGTGTGAGTAAGCGAGTGTGCGTACGCACAGCAAATCGTTGCCTGTATTCAGCCGTCACCCAGTCTGTGTATACTTTATTATTGTCGAACGTTCCGACTGGAGTAATTATAAGCGGCTGATTTCTGTCGGATTACCTGTTAATTCTCTTTTATTTCTGTTTTAAACGTACAGAACATACATGTTACGCTTAACGAGTGTCGAAACAAGATCGCTTATAATTAGCGTATCTGATACAGCTTTCGCAGTAGCGGGATGAGGATCTCAATGAGCCAAAACTTCGAAATAGCTGTTATTCGAAATACGCTACAGAATTTTGTTACATGAAGAGGTGCATCGTTGCACTATACTTGCAGTTAGCGCAGCGTGCTGGACACAAATTCCAACTGAAGCATTGATTGGTGATTTGTATACGTGCAGTCGCCTAATCTCAAATGTTTCCGGAACCGGGTCTTAATTTTGTTTACACCCAGATGAATTATAAGAAATTCTTGTCCAAACAACGTAGAGACTCTTATCACAGCACACAGATTAGTATATTGAAATACAAGTACAATAATCCTTCCGCTAGTATAAGGGATCTGAGTTGAACATCAAACTAATTTCTGTAGCACGTGCAGTTTCTAACCTTTGTAAGGCAGGAGCACTTCAGATCAAGAGAAAATGAACTGATTCACTACTGCGATATCGGTATAATAAACAGGGTGAACTCGATTTTCGACAGAATTTCGAACGTTGGTCACGAGGATTTTCCGTATGTGCCAGGCTTATGTGGACTCCAATATCTCCTTACAGACTATTTTCATTGCTTTTGATTTCTTAGCTTTTGTAATTTTTTACCTGTGTCACACTAATAATACTCAGCTTGATAACTGAAGCACCCAGAAGATATGGTCGTTTGAACACGTACATACCATCAGCTGGTGAATAACTGACTAGAGTTGCAACTCTCTAGACTGGCACAATGGCCACTAGAGACCACTAGTGTTGTTCGTGTTTAGTGTTTTACCAGGCTTGGTGGTTTATATGAGGGGCGTGAACGGCATCACATGTTGAGTGATCGCTGTGAAAAAACACATAAATACAGCGAACTCGAATGCGACTGTGGTATCACCAACTGACAGACTTCGGAAGGGGCCTCATTGTGTGTCTCCTTTTTGTCATTTGTTCGAATCATACATTATCCAGACTTGTAAGCCATTGAGGTGTGGCAGTGGTGCGATGAGGGACCGTACGGAAACATGAGGACAGGCATACTCCTCATCAGGGTCCTGGCCCACCATGTCTGAACATCAGAAGGGAGGACTCGCGTACTGTGCACCAAGCACATCGTAGTCCCTTCACATCTGCGCATACAGTTGACGTACAAGTAACAGGCTCCTCGCCACATTCTGTGGTCTCCTGCACCACTAACCGGAGACTAGCAGTGGCTGTACTAGGGAGTTACCGCCCGATACATAGGATGCCTCTAGCCCCCCACAACACCAACATCTGCGTTTGGAGTGGTATTGTAACCGGAAGGAACGGACTGCTGATGAATGACGTATCTTTGTGTTCAGCGATGAATTATGGCTCTGCACTATCCCGAATGACCATCGTAGGCGAGTACGGCAGGGCCATGGGGAGACATCCCGTTCGGATATGGGTTCACGACAAAGCTGGTACTGAATGTGTAGATTCTCGTGAAATAACGGTAACACAATTATGGTCCACACAAGGCACGTGTCTTTATGAACTGGATGCGTAGTGTTAAGCCACCAACGTGGCCAGCGGGATCCATGGATCTGTTATCAGTGGAACATTCGTGCATTCGTGGGTCATGTTCTCTATTAACCGTCTGCATGATCATGAGGTACTCCAGCGGGCAGAAAGATCCCAGATAAGTTGCCTATAGAGGATGTGTCGGTTCAGATCTGACGACAACCCCGTCCCAGTGCCAACATCCATGATATCAAGCTAAGTGTCAATATCCATGACATTAAGGACCAGTTACAGAAGCTGTAGGTACCCGTGGTCTAGGGGTAGCGTCTTTAATTCATAATCAAAACGTCTTCGGTCCCGGGTTCGATCCCCGCCACTGACTAAATTTTGATAAATAATCAGCATTGGCGGCAGAAGACTTCCGGCATAAGAAGTCAGCCTCATTCTGCCTACGGCCTTGTCAAAGAGGGCGGAGGAGCGGATAGAGGTTCAGGGCACTCTCTTGTTCTAGGGGCGGGAAATTGCCTCTAAAGGCGGAAGAATCAGCATTGATCAACGACATGAGGATGCAGAAGGCAATGGAAACCACTGCATTACAGACACGTAACGTGTATCTACACGATATGTGGCCTGTAATTGAAGAAGTGTCACGATGATCTCTCCATTGGCAAAAGATTCCGGAATAGTCCCCCATTCGGATCTCCGGGAGGGAACTGCCAAGGGGGAGGTTACCATGAGAAAAAGATTGAATAATCAACGAAAGGATAACGTTCTACGGGTCGGGACATGGAATGTCAGAAGCTTGAACGTGGTAGGGAAACTAGAAAATCTGTAAAGGGAAATGCAAAGGGTCAATCTAGATATAATAGGGGTCAGAGAAGTGAAGTTGAAGGAAGACAAGGATTTCTGGTCAGATGAGTATCGGGTAATATCAACAGCAGCAGAAAATGGTATAACAGGTGTAGTATTCGTTATGAATAGGAAGGTAGGGCAGAGGGTGTGTTACTGTGAACAGTTCAGTGACCGGGTTGTTCTAATCAGAATCGACAGCAGACCAACACCGACAACGATAGTTCAGGTATACATGCCGACGTCTCAAGCTGAAGATGAACAGATAGAGAAAGTGTATGAGGATATTGAAAGGGTAATGCCGTGTGTAAAGGGAGACGAAAATGTAACAGTTATGGGCGACTGGAATGCAATTGTAGGGGAAGGGGTAGAAGAAAAGGTTACAGGAGAATATGGGCTTGGGACAAGGAATGAGAAGAGAAAGACTAATTGAGTTCTGTAACAAGATTCAGCTAGTAATAGCGAATACCCTGTTCAAGACTCACAAGAGGCGGAGGTATACTTGGAAAAGGCCGGGAGATACGGGAAGATTTCAATTACATTACATCATGGTCAGACAGAGATTCCGAAATCAGATACTGTATTGTAAGGCGTACCCAGGAGCAGATATAAACTCAGATCGCAATATAGTAGTGATGAAGAGTAGGCTGCAGTTCAAGACATTAGTCAGGAAGAATCAATACGCAAAGAAGTGGGATACGGAAGCACTAAGGAATGACGAGATACGTTTGAAGTTCTCTAACACTATAGATACAGCAATACGGAATAGCGCAGTAGGCAGTACAGTTGAAGAGGAATGGACATCTCTAAAAAGGGCCATCACATAAGCTGGGAAGGAAAACATAGGTACAAAGAAGGTAGCTGCGAAGAAACCATGGGTAACAGAGGAAATACTTCAGCTGATTGAAGAAAGGAGGAAGTACACACATGTTCTGGGGAAATCAGGAATACAGAAATACAAGTCGCTGAGGAATGAAATAAATAGGAAGTGCAGGGAAACTAAGACGAAATGGCTGCAGGAAAAATGTGAGGACGTCGAAAAAGATATGATTGTCGGAAGGACAGACTCAGCATACAGGAAAGTCAAAACAACCTTTGGTGACATTAAAAGCAACGGTGGTAACATTAAGAGTGCAACTGGAATTCCACTGTTAAATGCAGAGGAGAGAGCAGATAGGTGAAAAGAATAAATTGAAAGCCTCCATGAGGGTGAAGATTTGTCTGATGTGATAGAAGAAGAAACAGGAGTCGATTTAGAAGAGATAGGGGATCCAGTATTAGAATAGGACTTTAAAAGAGCTTTGGAGGATTTACGGTCAAATAAGGCAGAAGGGATAGATAACATTCCATCAGAATTTCTAAGATTATTGGGGGAAATGGCAACAAAACGACTATTCACGTTGGTGTGTAGAATATATGAGTCTGGCGATATACCATCTGACTTTCGGAAAAGCATCATCCACACAATTCCGAAGACGGCAAGAGCTGACAAGTGCGAGAATTATCGCACAATCAGCTTAACAGCTCATGCATCGAAGCTGCTTAGAAGAATAATATTCAGAAGAATGGAAAAGTGAATTGAGAATGCGCTAGGTGACGATCAGTTTGGCTTTAGGAAAAGTAAAGGGACGAGAGATGCAATTCTGACGTTACGGCTAATAATGGAAGCAAGGCTAAAGAAAAATAAAGACACTTTCATAGGATTTGTCGACCTGGAAAAAGCGTTCGGCGATATAAAATGGTGCAAGCTGTTCGAGATTCTGAAAGAAGTAGGGGTAAGCTGTAGGGAGAGACGGGTCATATACAATATGTACAACAACCAAGAGGGAATAATAAGAGTGGACGATCAAGAACGAAGTGCTCGTATTAAGAAGGGTGTAAGACAAGGCTTTAGCCTTTCGCCCCTACTCTTCAATCTGTACATCGAGGAAGCAATGATGGAAATAAAAGAAAGGTTTAGGAGTGGAATTAAAGTACAAGGTGAAAGGATATCAATGATGCGATTCACTGACGACATTGCTATCCTGAGTGAAAGTGAAGAAGAATTAAATGATCTGCTGAACGGAATGAACAGTCTAATGGGTACACATTATGGTTTGAGAGTAAACCGGAGAAAGACGAAGGTAATGAGAAGTAGTAGAAATGAGAACAGCGAGAAACTTAACATCAGGATTGATGGTCACGAAGTCAATGAAGTTAAGGAATTCTGCTACCTAGGCAGTAAAATAACCAATGACGGACGGAGCAAGGAGGACATCAAAAGCAGACTCGCTACGGCAAAAAAAGGCATTTCTTGCCAAGAGAAGTCTACTAATATCAAATACCGGCCTTAATTTGAGGAAGAAATTTCTGAGGATGTACGTCTGGAGTACAGCATTGCATGGTAGTGAAACATGGACTGTGGGAAAACCGGAACAGAAGAGAATCGAAGCGTTTGAGGTGTGGTGCTATAGACGAATGTTGAAAATTAGGTGGACTGATAAGGTAAGGAATGAGGAGGTTCTACGTAGAATCGGAGAGGAAAGAAATATGTGGAAAACAGTGATAAGGAGGACAGGATGATAGGAAATCTGCTAAGGCATGAGGGAATGACTTCCATGGTACTAGAGGGAGCTGTAGAGGGCAAAAACTGTAGAGGAAGACAGAGATTGGAATACGTCAAGCAAATAATTGAAGACGTAGGTTGAAAGTGCTACTCTGAGATGAAGAGGTTAGCACAAGAAAGGAATTCGTTCCGGGCTGCATCAAACCAGTCAGTAGACTAATGACAAAACAAAAAGAAAAAAAAAGTTGTGAACTTGCTTGCCTCAGGAGAAGAGGTAACGACTTCGTCTCATCCTTACCAAACCAATCAGTGCATACTTCCAGGCCTGAGTGAGTGATAAGTGGGGTCATACGGCCAAGCCCTTTCTACATTTGACTCGATCTTTTATGCACTGTTATGATATCACGTAATCTCTCAATCCGCAAAGGTTCCTTTCGTTCCTTCCTCCTCTTCTGGGTGCTTCATATCGTTTGCTATCAGTACATTTGCGGCTGTTGGCTCGCGCCTGTGGAGACAAACTTGTTCTATTTGCTCACGGAACGTGCAGTTGACAATAGTGCCCACGTAATTCTTCATCCTGAAGTTGGCATCCATTGCTGCACTGTTTTGTCTCGTGTTCATTTTTCCAGCAGTATTTCTTGTAAGTTAAGAACGTCACGCAGGAGTAAGAATAGGTTTGGTGTTCTTACACCTCGTGTCTGATTTCACTGAAAGGAATGAAAGAGCGCCACAATGACGCTATGCTGATGTGTTCCCACAGCGACGACGACTGCAGCAGAGTCACTTTGCATTACTTGAAGCTTTGTGTGGCACGTTATGGTGCTTGTTTAGGGTCCTGTTTGCTTTACACAGAAACAAAAGTAACAGGGGTAACAAGCGAATAAATGTTAGTTACTTTATTACTCAGTAACAACCCACCTGAAACCACGAGTACCTGACACTAACATAGTAAGAAAACGTCTCTGGATAAGCTCCGGCATTTTGTCACTAGAGTTCAGGCTCATTCTGTATTCTGGTAACAATGCAATAAGAACACGTGAACACTTTGTAAACGTTTCTTGCTAGTGAAATAAATCAGAATACGCAAATTGGTAAGAAACTTTGCTTTATTAATAACACTTGTATCTTCCTTAACAACCGAGATTCTTAAGAAGCACTTTAAGTTTTTTTAAATGGTAAGCTATATCTCCTTGTATGGAATTAAAAGGTTCTTGAAAACAAGAATTAAATGATACGACCACAAATATAATTAGGTAATTTTGTAAGTAGAGAAACCAGGGTAGACGGAAAAGAGCAAACTCATATCCATTGCTAGCGTAAATATCGCTGAACAGCACTTTGCTCGCTCTCGCAACCGGTAGATCTCATGCAAGCAGGCGTGAACACCGCCAACAAGCTCCGTAACCGATGGTACCCAGCGCCTGCAGGCATTCGAGCTACAGGGTTGCTCTTGCGCCTGATAGTAGGCCATCCGGAATCGGAAATCATCGAATGGGTTGCCCTATCCAAGTGCCTAATACTTCATCATGGGTTCTATCTTTTTCTTTCATCGGTCTCCTTACTGGTTTGGTGCGACCTGTCACGACTGCCCCTCCTTTGACAACCCCTTCATCTCTGAGTAGCACTTGAACCCTACGTCCTCAATTATTTATCTTCCTCTACAGTTTTTACCCTCCACAACTACCTCTGGTACCATGGAAGTTATTCCCTGATGTCTTAACAGATGCCCTATCATCCTGTCACTTCTTCTTGTCAATGTTTCCCATATAGTCCTTTCCGATTCCGCATAGCACCCCCTCATTCCTTGCCGCATGAGCCCCCGTAATCTTCAACATCTGTCTGTAACACCGCATCTCAAATTCTTAGATTCTCTTCTGTTCCGGGTTTTCCACAGTCTATGTTTCACTACCACACAATACTGCGCTCAAAACGTACTGTCTCAGAAATGTCTTCCCTTAATTAAGGCCTATGTTTGATACTAGTAGACTTCTGTTGGCCAGGGGGGGGGGGGGGGGAGCCATTTTGGCATGTTAGTCTTCTTTTGATTCCTTCCTTGCTCCGACCGTCATGCGTTATTTTGCTGCCTAGGTAGAAGAATTCCTTAACTTCATCCAGTTCGTGATCATCAGTCGCGATGTTAAGTTCCCACTGTTCTCATTCCCAGTACTCCTCATTACCTTTTTCTTCGATTTCCTCTCAATCCGTATTCTGTACTCATTAGGCTGTTAATTCCATTGAATAGGTTCTGTAATTCTTGTTCCCTTTCACGGAGCGTTCCAATATAAGCAACGAATCTTATCGTCGGTACCTTTCCATCATGTATATTACTTCAACTCTTGAACGTTTATTTTATTTCCATCATTGCTTCTTTGATGTATAGATTGAACAGTTGGGGCGAAAGACTTCACAGCTGTCTTACACTATTTTTAATTCGTGAACATTTTTCTTTTTTTTCACTCTTATTATTCCCTCTAGGCTCCTGTATGTGCTGTATATCATCAGTCCCTCCTTAGAGCGTATTCTTATTTTCCCTCAGATTTTCAAACATACTGCACATTTTCACATTGTCGAACGCTTTTCCAAGGTCGATGAATCGAATGAACGTTTCTTGATTTTTCTTAAGTCATGTTCTAGTATCAAGCGCAACGTCAGAATCGCCGCTCACGTCCCTTTACCTTTCCTAAGGCTGAACTGATCTTCATCTAACATATCTTCAATTTTCTCTTCCTTTCTGCTGTATAATATTCTTGCCAGCCACTTGGATACATGAGCTGTTAACCTGATTGTGCGATAACTTTCGCATGTGCCGGGTCTTGCAGTCTTCGGAACTGTGTGGATGATATTCTTCTGAAAATCCGATGGCATATTGTCACATTCATACATTGTACAAACCAGCGTGAATAGTCGTTTTGTTGCCACTTCCACAATGGCTTAAGAAGCTATGACGGGATGTTATTTATACCTTCCGCCTTGTTTTATCTGAGATCTTCCATAGCTGTTTTACTTCTGATTCTAATACTGGATCCCCTATTTGTTCCCCATCGACTACTGTTTCTTCTTCTGTCACATCAGACAAGTCTGTTCCCCCATAGAGGCCTTCAATGTACTGCTTCCACCTATCCGCTCTCCTCTGCTTTTAACAGTGGAATTGCCCTTGCACTCTTAAGGTTACCATTATTGCTTTTCGTTTCACCGAATGTTATCTTGACTTTCCTGTATACTGAGTCAGTCCTTCCGACAATCATCTGTTTTTCGATTGCTTCATATTTTTCGTGCTGCCATTTTTCCTTAGCCTTCTTGCATTTCCTACTCATTTAATTCCTAAGTGACTTATATTTCTGTATTCCTGAATATCCCTGAACGGTTTTGTGTTTCCTTCTTTCATCGATCAACTGAAGTATTTGTTCTCTTTCCCATGGTTTCTTCGCAGCTACCTTCTCCTTTCCAACTTTTGTGATTGTCCTTTTTAGAGATGTCCATTCATCTCCAACTGACTTACCTACTGAGCTATTCCTTATCGCAGTGCAAATAGCCTTGGAGAACTTTAATCCTGTCTCCTCATTCCTCTATAGTTCCGTGTCCCACAGCTTTGCGTATTGCTTTTTCCTGGCTAGTCTCTCAAACTTCAGCCTACTGTTCATCACTTCTTAATTGTGGTCTGGGTCTATATCTATTTCTGGGTACGCTTTACAATCCAACATCTGATTTCGGGGTCTCTGCCTCATCCTGACGTAGTCTAACCGAAATCTTCCCGTATCTCCCGGTCTTTAAAACTACCTCTTGCTATTCTTGAACAGGGTATTACTAGTTGATATTTGCTGCATAACTCAATTAGTCTTTCTCCTAGCTCCTTGCTGGTACCAAGCCCATATTCTCAAGTAACCTTTCCTTCTACTCCTTCTCTTACAGCCGCTTCCCAATGCCCCGTGACTATTACACTTTCATCCCCCTTTACGTGCTGAACACCCGTTCTATATCCTCATATACTTTCACTTTCTCTTCATATACAGCTTTTCGTCATACATATTGTTGTCTGTGTTGGTTTGATTTCGATTCTGATAAGAATAATTTTTTTGTG
The DNA here is from genome assembly GCF_021461395.2 of Schistocerca americana. Taxonomy (NCBI): domain Eukaryota; kingdom Metazoa; phylum Arthropoda; class Insecta; order Orthoptera; family Acrididae; genus Schistocerca; species Schistocerca americana. Next base: position 763,296,056 of record NC_060121.1, on the reverse strand, counting down.
TGTGTGAAATCCTATGGAATTTAACTGCTAAGGTTATCAGTCCCTAAGCTTACACACTACTTAACCTAAATTATCCTAAGGACAAACACGCACACACCCATGCCCGAGGGAGGACTCGAACCTCCGCCGGTACCTGCCACACAGTCCGTGACTGCAGCGCGATAAGAATAATCCTGCCATTGAACTGCTCATAGTAACACACTCTCTGCCCTAGCTTGCTTTTCATAACGAATCCAACTCCAGTTATATCATTTTCTGCTGCTGCTGATATTATTCTATACTCGTCTGGCCAGAAATCCTTGTCTCCTTTCCATTTCACTTCAATGACCCCCACTATACCTAGATTTAGGCATTGCATTTCCCTTTTCAAATTTTCTAGCTTCTCTACCATGTTCAAACTCCTGACATTCCACGCCCCGACTCGTAGAACGTTATTATTTCATTAGTTATTAAATCTTTTTCTCTTGGTCACTTCCTCCTTGGCAGTCCCCTCCCGGAGATCCGAATTGGGGACTATTCCTGAATCTTCATGCCACTTTTTGATTACAGTCTACATGTCTGGTGGGTACATCTTTAGTGTCTTTGGTACAGTTGACTTCATCGTCTTCTGTATTCTCATGCTTTTGATCATGTTTGATTTTTCCACTGTTATGGGCAGTTTCCCACCCCAAGGGCAAGAGAGTGCTCTGAACCTTTGTCCACTCTTCTGCCCTCTTTCACAAGGGCGTTGGCAGAATGAGGATGACTTCGGCTGCCAAACATGATTATTTTTATTCAAAATTTAAACACTGCCGGTGTTCGAACGCACTTTGGTAACTAATCAAAAACGCTTCCCGTAGACCATGGATAGAACTCTAAAATTCTTAATAAGGTGGACGGATGTCACCTAGGGTCTCCGGAACTGAATGGACTTAGAAGGACCCTTTGCAATTCTATTTAATCATGTGTGAATGTCGCATCCCCCCATGAACATGTCACAGGACGACACAAGTACCATCGGCTACTTCGGATCACGCTCAAAGTTCGTCGAAGGGTTTTGAACGGTCCTTAGCGCTGCCAACCGGTACAGGAGAGTGAAAATTGCGGTGGAGTTGCCCTCCAAACAGGTGCGATCACGTTAGATGGGGATGCAGCCGAACAATGTGCCTAGAGAAGGGCTGACACGCCACTGGATATGAGCAGTGTCGAAGGTTGTGAAAGACGCCGTGCTGCTAGTCGCAGTGCCAACTGTCGTTTTCGAGCGCGAAATGTGTGGGAATCAACGCCCCAGGGAAAGGGGTGGTTCCATCGACGCCCTTTATGTCACCCCCTGAGGCCTTTTCGTGTCGATTCTGAGGAGCGATGTGGCTGGAATGTTTTCCCCGGCCACTCGTAAGAAAAGCCCGTGGTTTTAATGCTGAGCGTCGCGCTGCTGACCTCCATAAGTAAGGCGTCAAAAGATGGACTGAAATATTGATAAGAGGTGTATGACGACCTTCCAGTGTGTGACACATCCACAGTGGTTTTGGGAAGAATTGTGGTGAAATTTTATGACAACGTGACATCTTTAACCAACCTCACACGTCGCGGTAACTTCTGACCTGTGGCTTTTCGCATGTGTCGACTCTTTGCTGATCGAAGCGTCGTCGAGTTTGATGGTGACGTCTGAGTGCGGCACGCTATGGCACCGTTAAAGATGGATGTTGCATACACAGTTAAGAAATTTCAAACTTGATCATCGCTGTGGGTGGGATTAACGGGATTTCGAAAAAAACAAGATCCTTTCTATATGCTGCGCGGTGTAGTATCAGGGCAAAACTTATTGCTTAGTTAGAAATTATCCGACAGTACAGACGTGAGTGCCATCCAGCTGTCTGTATGGACTAGATGTATGTTCACATTAGTGACATAACATCATACACATTGTTTGACAATTCACTACACGGTCTGAGACTAACGTGCGAAACTAAGGGGAAAAAGGTTCTTGCGTACTTTTTTAAAACCTCCAAATCAACTTGCGAAATATCGCATCTGGAGCTGGAACAGTCAATCAACAATCCTTCCAGTACCGCATGATCATCTTACAATCCATTCCATGTAAGCCTTTAGCGACAGTGACATAAAGGGGACTTCAGGCAACGGATCTTATTTTGAACATTTGTGTTTAATGTAAGAAACGACTAATCTGTTTCAACAAGACCGTGTTTACAGATGAAGTTACTATCAGAAGCCTTGGAAGCGTGAATTAACGCTACTTTCATTACATAGTGACAGAGAATCATCGCTGCTCCTGACAAACTGAATTTCAGTTCCAGTGGAATGCAACTGTTTGTCGTAGAAACCTTGTTAATAACTTCGTCCTTGGGCATTGTTTACTTTAAAAGTCCTAAGCGGACAAGCATATTAAATTTTCTCAAAGAAACATTTTCTGTGGTTGTTGAAAAGTACCTCAAATTATTAGTGAGAAAACTTAATTTGAGCATAATTGTTCTCCACAACTTGCTTCACTCCGAAAGCAGATACTGACTGAAAGTTACCTTGACAGATGGACAAAACGGTGGCGTCGTTTGGGGGCGTGCAAACTCTCTTCTTATGTTTTATATATATTTTTTATGTCGAACAGAAAAGTACATAGTGAACCAGATGATACAGCAACAAATAACAAGAAAGGAAGCAGTGTGTCAGCCATTCCTTAATAGTTTAGAGACATACTCACAGGCCGTTGCAATATTATTGAATATTTAATTTTGTCAGTAAATCATTTGTGATATTTTAAAAATGCTTTAAACTTACGTGAAGACGCTTGTTCATTAATCACTTTTATTTTCTGCTACAGATTACGTCTTGTATTTCCTGAGTACAGATATGAATACGAACATAAAAATCTATATATAATATACTAAATTATATTGACATAAGTCACAGTATTTTCATTAGAAACAAACTGATACGTTTAGCGCATTTTCGTTAGTAAATAAATAAACAAAACGTCACGGATTATCCTAAAAAATGCTCAAAAGTTACCAGTTTCTCCGAACGGGACAATAGTGATTAATAGCACTACCTGTTCCAATCCATCACTTATTCGCAGAAGCAAGCCGTTATGTCGGTCATCTTTCAGGAAAAAGTATTTGGTAGTAGTAGCAACCCAAGAGAATCAGCCACCTGTACCAGCCACGATAAATACAAATGATTCCGCCGGCCGGTGTGGCCGAGCGGTTCTAGGCGCTTCAGTCTGGAACCGCGTGACCGCTACGGTCGCAGGTTCGAATCCTGCCTCGGACATGGATGTGTGTGATGTCATTAGGCTAGTTAGATTTAAGTAGTTCGAAGTTCTAGGGGACTGATGACCTCAGATGATAAGTCCCATAGTGCTCAGAGCCATTTGAACCATTTTTGAACAAATGACTGCGATGTGGTAAATAACTATTTGTTGCAAGCTATCACTTTTCTTGAATGACACGCAGTAGGGTTTACGTGTTTCCTCAGTTATCACGTGGCTTTACGCATTCAAAGTAATCCACGTGCAACTCCGTGAGCGTTTCTTATTGTCCTTTGTCACGGTACACAGATTACACGCATCAATCGTTTCTCTTGTATGTATTTACGGTTTGGCCTTCCAGAGCTTAGATACAAAATAGTAATATTTTTTTTAAAAATGTGTAAAATCTATTACAATTCTCTGAAAAACCTGTGGTGGCCGTATTAGCTGTTGATGGTTCTTCAACTGCAGGATCATTCACGACCGGTTTCGTGATGGTTTAATCGCATTCTCAGTTGGATATATATATATAAATAACTTCATATCTGGTCGTTAAATACACACAGTCTGCCTACGTTCGGGTCGGGTTAGAATTTTGTTTTCCAGTAACATGCATATGTCAGTAAAAATATATCCGCTTTTAAAATTTTCACCGATCAGAATAATGTTTCCTGCCCTCAGTGAATATCATTCAGTCTTCGCTATCACAAGCGTGGACACAACGCACAAATACCCCTTTCGGGCAGTGCATATTCAATGACATTTCAACCCTCAGCGGAGGAAGAGAGAGCGTGTTTATGCGTGCCTTTCCTCTTGTGAAAGTACAATTAACTATTATTGCGGAAATTTCATTGCAAATCTTAATAAACTTTCTATCAATTAACACATCTTTGCAAGGGAGTTTCGGTTCCGTTCAGAAAAAAGTTATTTGCTCGTATGTATCGGTAGATAAGAAAAACCGGACAATTGCTAGTAGGAATCGCGCTGTGAAAGTCCTGTACAAAATTGTGTTTACAGATAATAATACTCTCCTCAGGCTCAGTGCACTGGTGCAAGTCTTTCTATTGGACGCCACTTCGGCGACTTGCGGGTCCCTCACCTACTCCAGGTATCCGGAACAGCGCGACTGCAACGGTCGCAGGTTCGAATCCTGCCTCGGGCATGGATGCGTGTGATGTCCTTAGGTTAGTTAGGTTTAAGTAGTTCTAAATTCTAGGGGACTGATGACCTCAGATATTAAGTCCCATAGTGCTCAGAGCCATTTGAACCAGATATCCGACCGGGGAAAGGGGGCATAGGGTGTAACGTGGACTCTGAACCACGTGTTGTTCCTGGCGACTTATCACATTGTTGAGAGGCGAAGGTTGGGTTAAAAAGAAAGACAGAAAACTCCGTGGTTCGACCGAGATCCAATACCGCGACCGCTCGGTTTCCAGGCACGTGCTTTATACTAGTTCTCCAGGTCCGACACGTACTCGTATGCAGATATTTCATCTATAGATTTTGCTGCATGATATGCTGGTTTGGGGGTTTAGAAATATGTGCCGTACATGTCTGAACGTTTCATAGCATTCATTTACAAGCTTAAATTTTTCACGCTGCCAAGAGACAGTAGACACTAGTTCCTGAAATAAATTTCAGCCTCGTATCTCTATCCGTTCCTGAGAAAACCAAGAGTAAACAGGCCAATCGACAGACAATTGAGCAAAAAATTGTAAAATAAATCCTTCATTATGTAATGTGATTACAAATTACCAATTTTTTCATTTATTTCTTTTCTTGTATAGAGAAACCTTGCTTCTAGCCAAATTTTATCACTTTAATTCAACGGGAAGTTCCCAGTAGGTTTTGACGGTGAGTTTGCGAGTATCGAAATACGTGAGATAAATGACCCTATCGTAAGATCGTGTTGATTTAGAAGCTTACACTTTTTACACCGCAAAGACAACATAGTTCCTCGTACCTGACGTAAACTTCAACTTGATACTTCTACCCGTTCCAGAGAAAAAGATGTCTTAACAGTTGGACAGATAGACAGACGGACAAAGAAGTCATCCAATGAAGTTCCGTTTTTACCAATTAAGTTACACAACCCTAAAGAAGAAAATAAGTGCCACCAGTACAGCACACAAGCCTGCAAAATACGAAGGTTCTGGATTCGAGTCTTGGTCCTTCACGCAGTTTGATCTTCCAGGGAATGTCATATTTGTACTCTTTTTACAAAATCAAAACGTCTGTAGTTTTGGGGTAGGGTAGTGTTGACAGAGTGGGCTACTGATTGATAAAGGTCTGACACAGCTATCCTTAGATAATCTGTACGGCATAAAACTAATGTTATAGCAGTTTCTGCAACATAAAATGAAGGAAAACGACATCGACAAACTTGTGAGGTGCATGAATTTGGCATTCAAATGGAAGGGATCAATATTGTGTAGGATACTAAAAATATGTTATGGTGATAAGTCCACATGAATCAGTTTCAAAGAACAGCCAGAAAAATCAGAATACCACAGAGCTGCCCAGTAGGGTCATTCTGATGACAGAAAACCGTTTTACAGAAACGTTACATTATTAAAACATATAAAGCAAAAGAAGTGGGTACCTGTGAACACTCCACTGCAGAGTGAAAATTTCATTCTGGAAACATCCCCCAGGCTGTGGCTAAGCTATGTCTCCGCAATATCCATTCTTTCAGAAGTGCTACTTCTGCAAGATTCGTAGGAGAGCTTCTGTGAAGTTTGGAAGGTAGGAGACGAGGTACTGGCATAATTAAAGCTGTGAGGACGAGTCGTGAGTCGTGCTTGGGTAGCTCAGTTGGCAGAGCACTTGCCCGCGAAACGCAAAGGTCCCGAGTTCGAGTCCCGGTCCGGCACACAGTTTTAATCTGCCAGGATGTTTCATATCAGCGCACGCTCCGCTGCAGAGCGAAAATTTCATAATGGTTGTATTGATTACTGACGTGAGTAAACGATAAAAATTCACACGTTGATTGAACATAAAGTCGAATAACTGAGAAATGATCTCCGAAGGGAAATGAGTGGGGTGAAACTGGTGATTAATTTCAATTGCAATTCGATGAATAAGCATGAAGATTCACGAAAATCACGCACATATGCCCTCCAGCTGATTGTTATTAGGATACTACATAGTATTCTCAAGAAACACATAATTTACATTGTGTGGTTTCAAGTTTGCGTAATACGGCTTAGCGTGTGTGAATGTAAAATGGTAAGCAACTAATGTCTGCAGATGGCACGAAAAAAGTAGGTACTAATCCTCAATATGTCAGACAAAGACGCGTAACAGACAAAGGTTTAACATTGCTTATACAGGAAACACGTCAGCAAAGATGAAATATGAACCATACAATATAGAATTACTTCAAAGCAACGCTGGGAAGCTATCTTGAATCTTGAATACTGCAGTTTAGAAATGTCTATCTCAGCAATACATAAAACAATAAAGTCTGAACATGACAAATAGTACTCTGTTAGCTACTGCAGGAGGCAACCACGGGAAAAAAACAGAGCAAGAATAAACGCTTGTCAATGTCCATGTTGTTGTTGTTGTGGTCTTCAGTCCTGAGACTGGTTTGATGCAGCTTTCCATGCTAATCTACCCTGTCCAAGCTCCTTCATCTCCCAGTACCTACTGCAACCTACATCCTTCTGAATCTGCTTAGTGTATTCATCTCTTGGTCTCCCTCTAGGATTTTTACCCTCCACACTGCCCTCCAATCCTAAATTTGTGATCCCTTGATGCCTCAGGACATGTCCTACTAACCGGTCCCTTCTTCTAGTCAAGTTGTGCCACAAACTTCTCTTCTCCCCAAACCTATTCAATACCTCCTCAATACGTGATCTACCCACCTAATCAACATTCTTCTGTAGCACCACATTTCGAAAGCTTCTATTCTCTTCTTGTCCAAACTGTTTATCGTCCATGTTTCACTCCATACAAATACTTTCAGAAACGACTTCCTCACACTTAAATCTATACTCGATGTTAACAAATTTCTCTTCTTCAGAAACGCTTTCCTTGCCATTGCCAGTCTACATTTTATATCCTCTCTACTTCGACAATCATCAGTTATTTTGCTCCCCAAATAGAAAAACTCCTTTACTGCTGTAAGTGTCTCATTTCCTAATCTAATTCCCTCAGCATCACCCGACTTAATTCGACTACATTCCATTATCTTCGTTTTGCTTTTGTTGATGTTCATCTTATATCCTCCTTTCAAGACACTGTCCATTCCGTTCAACTGTTCTTCCAAGTCCTTTGCTGACTCTGACAGAATTACAATGTCATCGGCGACTCTCAAAGTTTTTATTTCTTCTCCATTGATTTTAATACCTACTCCGAATTTTTCTTTTGTTTCCTTCACTGCTTGCTCAATATACAGATTGAATAACATCGGGGATAGGCTACAACCCTGTCTCACTCCCTTCCCAACTACTGCTTCCCTTTCATGCCCCTCGACTCTTATAACTGCCATCTGGTTTCTGTACACATTGTAAATAGCCTTTCGCTCCCTGTATTTTACCCTTGCCACCTTTAGAATTTGAAAGAGAGTATTCCAGTCAACATTGTCGAAAGCTTTCTCTAAGTCTACAAATGCTAGAAATGTAGGTTTGCCTTTCCTTAATCTTCCTTCTAAGATAAGTCGTACGGTCAGTATTGCCTCACGTGTTCCAGCATTTCTACGGAATCCAAACTGGTCTTCCCCGAGGTCGGCTTCTACCAGTTTTTCCATTCGTCTGTAAAGCATTCGAGTTAGTATTTTGCAGCTGTGACTTATTAAACTGATAGTTTGGTAATTTTCACATCTGTGAACACCTGCTTTCTTTAGGATTGGAATTATTATATTCTTCTTGAAGTCTGAGTGTATTTCGCCTGTCTCGTACATCTTGCTCACCAGATGGTAGAGTTTTGTCAGGACTGGCTCTCCCAAGGCCGTCAGTAGTTCTAAGGGAATGTTGTCTACTCCCGGGGCCTTGTTTCGACTCAGGTCTTTCAGTGCTCTGTCAAACCCTTCACACAGTATCGTACCTCCCATTTCATCTTCATCTACATCCTCTTCCATTTCCATAATACTGTCCTCAAGTACATCGCCCTTGTATAGACCCTCTATATACTCCTTCAACCTTTCTGCTTTCCCCTCTTTGCTTAGAACTGGGTTTCCATCTGAGCTCTTGTATTCATACAAGTGGCTCTCTTCTCTCCAAAGGTCTCTTTAATTTTCCTGTAGGCTGTATCTATCTTATGTCCATAATCGAAATGAATTAATAGCCTAGCCTCTTCATTGGTCGACAGGCCGATTCCCGCCCACGCTGCGGTGAGGTACGCATAGCTGATTGTCGCTGTTGCTACTGGAGATGCCTGGACGCGGAAGGGGACGCAAAGCTGCTGCCTTGGCCTAGTTGCTGCTCACGCTAGCAGGAACAGCCGGGAAGAAGAAGAGGAAGACTGCAGCGCAGTGCTTTCTCTGCCAAAAGCTTGGCCACGTCGCCAAGCACTGCAGCGGAGCAGTTGCGTGCTTGAAGTGTGCGCAAGCACACGACACACGTGATTTCAAGAAGCAGAGGGACGCCCTCTGTACCTGCGCCAACTGCGGCGGCGCACACGCGGCCAACGCCCGTTCCTGCGCCTACAGAAGAAACTGGCGCGGACCGGAGAAGAAGACGCAGAAGCAAGTGACCACCACACACGAAGAGGTGGTCACTTGTACAGAGGACGTCGTCACCAGGCGCCTTAACGACGCCGTACAGGAAGCCATGTCCGCCTTCAAATCCTCCATGGCGGAAGAGAGGGCGGCCATGCTGGCGGAACTGGGCGAAGCTCGGCGTCAGATCGCTGTGCTGACGCAGGAGCTTCGATCAGCCAAGGAAACCTCCGCCACAACAGACACCGCCACCCAGACGACTCCTCCATGTGAGAAGGAGTTCGCGACGGTAGCCACGCAGACCGACGTGCCTGCCGAAGGGGAGGCAACACAGCACAAGACGGACACCGAAGCAGCAGCGCAAGAAGAAGAGTGGGAGGAAGTCCCATTCCTCCCGCTCCCAGACTTGTACAGCGCAAGCGCTGTAACAAAGAAGATCGCTGGCTCGCTTCGCGATGGTACATTTCCCCACCACGACAACCCTTATCCCTTCGTTCCACCTAACGATCCTAAACCCCAACTCCCTCATCACTCACATGAGTATCCAGAAGGCCTTATTGGTCTTTCTAGGGAGGAATTCAATCTGATTCATTCCTACCCTATCTTCACGCAGCTGCAAATGCGCTGTATCATCATCTCTCTGGTCAACGGAGAATATGATAAAGCAGGAATCCTTATGCACGGTATTCCAACCGAGGAAGAGCCCTCAGCAACAAGCAAGAAGAAGAAGAAAAATCGTCTTACCGACAAGTACAGGAAATAGGTCATCGGCACTCCATGCCAGTCCAGAAATACCTACCAGTACAGAAAGAAGTTTCGACAAGATTCCCAGGGGAGTAAAGGCCAAACGGCCACAAACTTCCAATCGAACATCCTCACAGTGAGGAAGTCACAAAAGGAGCGCAGGAGGTGGTCGACAGGGTTCTGCGCCGCAAGTGCGTCTTGTAGATACATTGTACCACGCAACCAAAGATAAGACTTCCCTAGCAGACGAGAGCAATGAATTGAAAGTCTTTGAGCTTCGCGAGTGGCGCTATTAGCGTACCGTTACATAATGTGAAGGGCATTTTTAGCAGATGGTCTTCAACTACAACGAATTAGATCTGTACCTTTTACACAGGTGAACAGTGGAAATTACATGAAATATGGACATTTATTGCCATTATCTAAAATCACTTCGATTCCCACAACAGATAACAAATCTGTGCAAAAAATGATGGAGTACAGTTTAGGATTCCTGTATAGGAAGTTGCAGTGAATATCTTATTCTCCGTCACAAAATGGGAATGCCTCCTGTTAAAATTTGGTGACTGCAATTTTTCCTACGAATGAAGTGCTGAAAAATGGTATTAACTTGGACACGTGCTTGTATGTTCTGCAATTTTGAAGAGCGTGATGGAATACACTTTTGATTGAACTATTATTTACGAATCCTTTCTGTTTCTATAACTCTGTAACTACAGCTCAGACCCAATTTCAATGTGTGTTACAAAAATAATACTTCATTTCACGACGCACAGTGGAGAGAAATTCAGCATTTGCATTATATACTACATCCACGTTTACGTCTACACTACGTCAGTGATTTTGAAGCCAGTGTAACAGGATACTCGTTATTGAACTCTGTACCGAAGCAGACATTTCATTCACAAATACATCATGGAAAGAGTGGCTACTCGCACTCCTCTATGCGATTGTTTTTAGGTTAGTTGTATCAGTGTAGTCCCTGCAGGGAAGATATTTAGCTAACTGGGGATTATTCTGTCAGGAAAGGCGATTCACGACGTTCCCTAAGTGGGTTCTCGTGAGACGTATTGCGATATCACTTGAGTGTCTGCCACGTAAGATTTTTCAGCGTTTCTGTTTACAGTCTCTCACCTGCACAACAGATAAGTGAATATTTTGACCAACTTCTTTGAATACCAGATTGGAACCCCTCGTGTGGGTCTCACACATTTTACTAGTACATAGGTGAGGGTCATGCAAGAGTCCCACTGAACTGTAGTCTGCAATTTGCTCTATCTGCATCTGAGTCTGTCTTTTCACTTCGTATCTCTACATTCGTTTCTATAAAATATTTGTATGAAATGGATTACTTCACTTGCGATTCATTAATCCTGCAGTCAGAAGACATCGCACCTTCACGTTTTATGAAATGCGAAACTTCACATTTCCGGTTGCGCTATCCAGCTGGATATTACTGCCTGAATTATTAATCTACCCCCCCCCCCCCCCCCCCCCCAACAACCTAGAACGTGTGGACACGAAAGCAGAGAAGAGCAAATGGGTGAAGACAGAATGGGACATATGAGACTGAGAGATGCATTTGATTGAGCACTGGCAGATGTAGGTCAAAATAAGCCATGTGGTGTATACGACTTCCCTCAGAATGTTTGATGAGCTTGAGAGAGCCAAACATGACAAAACTTTCCTCCTGATATGCAAGACATATGTGAAAGGTGAAATATAAGATTTTAAGAATACCAGTTTCAAAGAAGAGACGCGATAGCAGGTGGTTATATTATCGAACTATCAGATTAATAATACCAAAAATAGACTGTATAAAAATTATCATGGATTTCGCAAACAGAGATCTTTCAGAACTCAGCTCTCACTGCTGTCCCATGAGAACTAGAACGCTGTAAAAATGGCACCCAAGATAATGCCGTGTTCCTTGACTTCCGGAACGCGTACCATACATATCCTTACTGTCGCTTTGTGAACGAAATCGAGCTTACCGAGTATTGTCCTTGGATTCAGTATTGCCGTGAAGAAAGAGTCAAACACATGTCTTTTTAACGAATAAAGTCGATATAAATGTAAGTTATTTGGGGAGTACCCCAAGGGAGTGTTATATGGCCGTTTATACAGTGTGACATTTATTGTACTATATGAGAAAATCGTAAATTGATTACAAACTTCGGCGTGAACATATGTTATTCAACATGTAACGTCATTACAGACATTTAGATTTACATTATGCCGTGTTCGATATGCCTGTCATCATTGGCGATGATGTGGCGCAGACAAATAACGAAATCCTACATGACCGCCGGCTGGGGTGGCCGAGCGGTTCTAGGCGCTACAGTCTGGAACCTCGTGTCCGCTACGGTCGCAGGTTCGAATCCTGCCTCGGGCATGGATGTGGGTGAAGTCCTTAGGATAGTTATTTTTGAGTAGTTCTAAGTTCTAGGGGACTGATGACCTCAGAAGGTAAGTCCCATAGTGCTCAGAGCCATTCCGACCATTTGAATCCTACATGACACGCTGAAGCGTCGGAACATCGATAATGGCTGTTTTCAGCTCAGCAAGGGTTTTGGGGCTATTGCTGTACACCTTGTCTTAAATAGAGCCCCAGAGCCAGAGTGCAGTCCCCCAATTGCTCTTCCAGGACATCAAACACTCTCTTGCTTCCCTGGGGTCAAGCTCCGTCTTGCATGAACCACATCTTGTCGAAATCAGGATCACTTTGGATAATGGGGATAAAGTCATATTCCAAACCCTTTCCCTACCGTTCGGTTGTCACTGTGCCGCCAACGAATATCGCACCGATTATTCAGTGGCTGTGCACTGAGCACCACAAAGTAACCCGTTGAGGATGAAGAGACTTCTCGATCGCCAAATATGCAGTTTGAATGTCCTAATGCAAACCGCTCACAAGTTACGACTATTTTATTTCATATAGTTCAATAATTGCCACCCTTCGTTAACAATATGTCAAATGTTATAGAGGAAAACGTTGGAAGCTCCTTGAGAAGAAAGGATGCAGCACCAGAAGACTGAACGTAAGTGAATATAACTTATTGCGAATAAACAGGCGAAGAGATCCATCATCTATTACCGATAAATCACTGTATGTGCTACGAACTATAAAAATGCCTAGACGTAACCTCTGCAGGGACCTGAAGTGGAATGATCACATACGTCTGTTAATAACTAGCCGATAAGTAGATGACAAGCTAAGATTCACTTTCCGATAGTTAAGGATTTGTAAATCATCCACTAAAGAAGTGCCTTACAAAACACTTGAGAGAGCCATTCTTGAGTAGTGCTTACAAGCCTCGGACTCTTACTAGGTTCAGTGAACAGAAGTCACAGTGAAGATCCAGCTATAGCATAGCACGTTCCTTCAGAGAATTATTTAGTAAGCACAAAAGCGTTACGTGGACAGTTATCAAAGTAGATCGGTAGAAGTTACAAGAGAGACGTTGTGTATCAAGGAGAGGTTTACTGTAGAAATTCTGAGATCTTACGTTTCAAGAATAGTTAGGAAACGCTACTGCCTGTCAGTTACGTCTCGCGAAATGACCCTGGTAAAATCTAAGAAATTAGATCTCACTGGGAGGTTTATCGACATTCGTCTATCACCTTACGCCATTTGTGATATGAATAGTAAAGGGAAGAAATGATAGCCGCACCAGAAGTGTCCACCGCTGTACACAGTAAAGTCGCCTGTGGCATAGAGGTAGACGAGGATGTAGAAGGCGTGGAGTGATCAGTCTTCTGCAAATGGACTTGTTAGAGCGCCGAATTTCATTTCGTGCGGAGAATGTTTCTGCCGTTGTGGTGGGAGTTAAGAATCTCTGGATGGAGAGTGGCCGTGTGAGGCAAAGAGTGGGTGGTGTATCTCAAGGTATGGCCAGTACGGGAAGACCACCATCTGGTCCTCCTGGTGTCTGTGGACAATCCTATGTCGACGATTCGATTCTGCTGTGACTGGACTGGTGGAATAGATCCCGCTATTTACTCTTTCCTTCTTCTCTCTCGTTTTTCTGCGAGTGTTCTAAGTCATGTGGCCTTTCTCACATCTAAGTTTCCATCTCCTTCTATCCTGCCAGTCCTGTTACTCCATGGCCCTCTAATGCGCTGCACGCCTCACTCCATCCTTACAATGCAACCCAGGTCTTCCTCTTTTCTTGTGTCGTAGGGACTACCAGTGCCATATATTAGACGGCCATCTGTCCTCTAGCATTCTTCGAAGATGGTCATCTTAGTCGTGTATTTTAAATTCTATCTACAATATCTTTTGTAGCTCCCGTCTGTTCTCGTAGCACTTCTTATTTTATCTGTTCTTGTTACTTCACAATTTCGTCTCCAAAACTCCATTTCGATTGCCTTTAACTTTTTTCTCTTTGGACCTGGAGACTTCCCATAGTTCAGCACCATACAGAGCAATACTCTCAACTATAGTTTCTTATATCCTCCTTTCCTAGTTTTTTGACCGTTTATTCCATATTGTGGAGGCTATAGAGTGTAACTGCCCAATTAAAACCTTTCCCTGTCCTATTCTGTGCTTGATTTCCTTGTTTCTTCCACCTTTATTCGAAATCATTGACCACAAATATTTACATGTCTTTAAGCTTTCTTAACATATAAGACACGTCCTCTTCTTCCTCTGCGAGGATGACATGATCGTCGGCGAAATTTAGGGACAACAGGATGTCATCACCTACTCTAATACTCGTGTTTAGCACTTCTTTTTCTTGTTTTTCAGTGCTGCGTTCAAAAGAACTTTGAAGAGGATATGCGCTAATCAGCATCCATGTCTCAGTCCTTTGCTAACCACAAGTTCCTGTGATAACTAACTTCCCAACTTGAACATGACAAGTACGACATGTATCAATGAATACAATTTTGTAACGGCTTGTAAATAATATTGATGAATGTCCTGGTTTTTCATTGCTTCCCACAATCTTGAAATTGGTACACTGTCATACACTTCCTGCATATGTATAAAAACCATGTATCTCTACAAGTTATGTGCAGTCGCCTGTCTTATGCTGCAGATATTATCGATACAAGACCTTTCTGCCAGAAAACCACTCTGTTCTTCTACTTTCTCAATTTCTCTCTCAGTTCTATTTTTAAGCATCTTAATATACAGCCTCTATAAGGAAATAAGTACTGTGATGCGTCGATAATTTGTACAGCCATCGTTGCTTCCCTTCTTAATTAGGTTTGTGATGAATCATTCTTTAAACTCTACAGCGGTTGCGAGATATTCAGATAACACGCTTGGCCCGGCGTTCAACAAAACCATATACACAGCTTCAGGTCCAGGTGCTTTTCTATTGTTGAACTGCTTAACTGCATCCTTTACTTCCGCTGTTGTTATCTCCTGGATTTCTGTGTCATGTTCCTTGCCTGTAACAATGCAATACGAACATTTCATTTCATTTTATCGCTAGGACTCTTTCATTCGTATACATAAACATTCGTTCAGACAATTCCATTTCTCAATGCAGCGTTTCTTCCACTTTTTGTGCACCGCAAAGGCTATCCCCCTGATTTGCCCAACACCCTTTGTTCACTCCACTGTAACTATGAACTAAGTCATCCAGTCCATCTACACCTTTACTTTTCTCTTTTGTTTCTGTTAGTGCTATTGCGTCTACTTTGTTCCGATGGATTTCTTTGGATACTTCCGTTTTCTTAGTTGTGGTGTCCTGGACGTGCCATGTACTAAAATTCATATACCGTTTTCGTTTTCTTGGGCGATTGTGTTTAATTCAGATCTGGTCCCCAGGTTTTACTCTTGGATTTTTTGCATATTGAAGTTTTGCAAATGACGGGGTGCAGGCCAAACGTCTCAACTCCTTGAACCTGGAGGAGCAGGTAATTAATGATGATTTTGCACCATTATACTGACTGTCATTCTGGACTTACGGGCTCGGTTCAACCTGTGTCTTAACCAGAATTCTGCTGGCTCCACAGTCATCACCTGTGGAGATAGAATAAGAAAATGAAATACACATTCAGGCCTCAAAAACGTATACTTATGTGCTAGAAAAGAACAAGATTTGGCCAAAGGAAGTCGATAGAAAAGAAGACAGAAGAAGCCTGACGTAAATAAGTCGAAGTAATCAGACGTAGCTAATGGTCCATGTAGTTGTCACCACATACTCTCAAGAAGGGAGCCCCCTAGGGGGACTACACATACCGTGTACTGACAAGTCTGGTGTGGGTGATCATACCAGGAGCACTGCTTCTGCCAGCATAACTCAGTGGATCACTGAGACACAGAAACCTCCCCAGAAACTTTTATGTGGTAGTCTTCTCATGTTCAGAAACTACTAACTCCTCACACTACATTGAGCTTGTAAAAGTCGTCTATGACACACTAAGAGGCAGGATGTAGTGTTCTCGAGAGAGTTCCATTTCAATCGTCTCTACAGTCACGCGTCATACACTACAGAAATGTCTCTGTCTTTAACGATGGGACAGATGACCAAAATTGAGAAAGTAAAAGTCGTAGCAATGTTTAATTAAAAAGTTTATTTTTGTCAAAGCTCAAAAATTATTTAGTAGTTATACCGATTACTGGTCTTTAGTCATTATTAATAGCTCCCAAATATTGCTCAGCTTGTGGTTGCGACAAAACATTCTAGGTGTCAACAGTTCATAGATGATTTTAGTAGTATGTTTTGAGACAGCCGTGGGCCGAACAATATTTATTGATTCCTAGCATGTTATCGCAGTCACTGTTGAAATAATATACACTAACACAAAAAGGAGGCTTCACGAAGGAATTACTCGAATGGGACGGAAATCGGTTATGGGGAAACAAATGTTTACAAATTTGGAAAAATTGAATGATTTATTCAAGAGAAAGAGGTTCAAAAACTGGGCAAGTCAATAACGCTTTGGTCCACCCCTGGCGATTGTGCAAGCAGTTGCTCGACTTGACACTGATTGATAGATTTGTTGGATGTCCTCCAGCGTTGTGTCAAACTCTGTCCAGTAGGTGCGTTAAATCGTCAAAATCCTAAGCTGGTTGGATGACCCTCCCACTAGTGCTCCACACGTTCTTAACTGGAAGAGATCCTCCGATTTTGCTGCCCAAGGTAGGGTTTGGTATGCACGAAGACAAGCGGTAAGAAGTCGCACCATGTCAGGGAGGACATTGTCTTGTTGAAATGTAAGTCCAAGATCACTTGCCATGAACGGCAGCAAAACGGGTCGTAGAGTAATGTCGTCGAACTGCTTATCTATGAGGGTGCCGTGGATAACAACTAAAGGGATCCTCTTATGTAAAGAAAATGACGCCGTCTGGCGGACGACAGTCATGTTGGTATCCCACCACTGCCCGACGCGTCTGCAGACATGTCTTCGGCCAGAAATCTCATTGACTGGAGTAGAACTCAGTTTCGAGTCATGCTCAGAATTGAGTCTCGATGACCAGCGAACACATTATCTGGAGACCTTCCTAACATAGGTGGGATATCAGCCTCGCCGACGCCCGCCATGCAGCCCGACAGCCTGGAGTGGTGGTCTGGGGTGCCGTTTCTGTTCGTAGCAGGACCACTTTGGTTGTCCTCCACGGTACCATTACAGCACTGCGGTACTTCGACGATATTTTGTGCTCCATTTTGTTGCCATTCACGGCAAGTCATCCTATGCTGCGCAATACCCTTTCTTCCAAGAGTGCTAGTTCTGCAAGGTTCGCAGAAGAGCTTCTGTGAAGTTTGGAAGGTAGGAGTTGAGGTACCGGTAGAATTGAAGCTGTGAGGACGTGTCGTGAGTCGTGCTTGGGTAGTTCAGTGGTGGAACACTTGGCCGCGAAAGGCAAAGGTCCCGAGTTCGAGTCTCGGTCCGGCACACAGTTTTAATCTGCCAGGAAGTTTCAATTACCGTGCACTCCGCTGCAGAGTGAAAACCTCATTCTGGCATCCTAGGTTTACATTTGAGCAAGACAACGCCCGCCCGTACATGGCGAGAGCTTCTACTGCTTGTCTTCATGTTTGCCGTATCATACCTTCGCCAGCCAGGTTGCCGGACCTCTCCCGAATTGAGAACGTTTGGAGCATTATGGACAGGACCCTCCAATCATCTGGAAATATGGCGTTCTAAAGTGCCGTTTGAACAGTATTTCTCACGGTGTGCTTAGGAGGACATCGGAGAACTTTGTCAGTCAAAGCCAAGCTGAATAATTCGTTGAATAAGTCCGTTATTGACTTTCTCAATTTGTGAACTTCTTTCTCTTGAATAAATCGTCCAATTGGTTTGAAATTCCGATCATTTGTTTGTCTGTAAATGTACATCGCAACTACCGATTTCCATCTAATACTGATAATTCATTTTAATTACGGAATTTTGATAGCAACTATACAATGGGAACTGGTATAGCATTAAACAGTTTTGTTTGTATTGTCTGAAATAAACTTTATAGCGCAATTTAACATACTCAGTGAGACTCTCAGACAGTAACATGGCAAATATGAAGATTTTCGAAACCGGAAGCATCGGTACCGTCTAGCCTTCATGTCTTCTGCTGTGTGCGTAGTGTCGCGTATTTCATTCACAAGCTATACGGGAGCACACACAACTGCATGCCGCTTGCACGGCCACAAGTACTTCTGGAAACATAATGAACAGCAACAGCAACACGTTTCATGCCGGAACGAAGGAAAGTCGACAGAATGAAAAAGTTATATGGAACGCTTACAGTACTTCATAATAGAGAGAGATTTGTGGGAAGAATATGTATCTGTCACAACACTAAGGATACAGCACAGCCATAGTATCGCAAATTTGAACTGCAATACATAGAATAAGAAACTAGGAATCCCCTTGCTAGTTCAGGATACATAAAAATAAATCAGTTTATTGTTTGTTGGGAAAATACTTAACGTAATTTTTGTGTGGTATCGTTGGAGTATTTCCAAAGGACAGCATTAGCTGATCACTATTGCTGTAATACATGATTTTTATTTTAAATATACAACAATAATGCTAGGGGAAACAACTAGATTGAAGAAATTTTTAATGACTGTATACTCATACACAACAAGACTAATTTGAATGCACATAACAATTTTTCTGTGCAGATTGCTACAATTTTATGTAGATGAATCGACATTAAAATGGTATAATGCAGCTAGTCCAGGAAAAACTCAAAAATAATATCAAATACTACTTTTCATTTATCCCTCAGATTAACACCGTCTTGCCTACTTAAACAGAAAATATACACCCATGATCAATTTAATGGGGATAACTACAGTTTTAAAAATTAAATAAAGAAAAAAACACTCCTGTCACCAGGGTGAATGGGGTAGTTCCGTTTGAAATATGACATGAGTGCTGATAGAGTCTGTAATATCAGGTATCGATACGATCCCATGGTGTATCAATGCTGGTAACGGACGCCAGTAGCGGTCATGGGGGATCTGAGGACCCAATTGTGCGCTTATACTAAGCCACACATCCTGCAGATGTGTACTATGAGCGCCCTCTGTCAGCGCAATAGCAGAAGGCCAGCGGCAGCCGTTCAGCCGACATGTACTTGAAGCCACAACGGTACAACACCTTCGTTTCTGCTTAATTCCTGTTGACAATTAAACAGCTGGACGCTGTTTCTGGCTGTATTATTTATAAGAAGTCTCCGTAAATTTGAAAAAATACACTCCTGGAAATTGAAATAAGAACACCGTGAATTCATTGTCCCAGGAAGGGGAAACTTTATTGACACATTCCTGGGGTCAGATACATCACATGATCACACTGACAGAACCACAGGCACATAGACACAGGCAACAGAGCATGCACAATGTCGGCACTAGTACAGTGTATATCCACCTTTCGCAGCAATGCAGGCTGCTATTCTCCCGTGGAGACGATCGTAGAGATGCTGGATGTAGTCCTGTGGAACGGCTTGCCATGCCATTTCCACCTGGCGCCTCAGTTGGACCAGCGTTCGTGCTGGACGTGCAGACCGCGTGAGACGACGCTTCATCCAGTCCCAAACATGCTCAATGGGGGACAGATCCGGAGATCTTGCTGGCCAGGGTAGTTGACTTACACCTTCTAGAGCACGTTGGGTGGCACGGGATACATGCGGACGTGCATTGTCCTGTTGGAACAGCAAGTTCCCTTGCCGGTCTAGGAATGGTAGAACGATGGGTTCGATGACGGTTTGGATGTACCGTGCACTATTCAGTGTCCCCTCGACGATCACCAGTGGTGTACGGCCAGTGTAGGAGATCGCTCCCCACACCATGATGCCGGGTGTTGGCCCTGTGTGCCTCGGTCGTATGCAGTCCTGATTGTGGCGCTCACCTGCACGGCGCCAAACACGCATACGACCATCATTGGCACCAAGGCAGAAGCGACTCTCATCGCTGAAGCCGACACGTCTCCATTCGTCCCTCCATTCACGCCTGTCGCGACACCACTGGAGGCGGGCTGCACGATGTTGGGGCGTGAGCGGAAGACGGCCTAACGGTGTGCGGGACCGTAGCCCAGATTCATGGAGACGGTTGCGAATGGTCCTCGCCGATACCCCAGGAGCAACAGTGTCCCTAATTTGCTGGGAAGTGATGGTGCGGTCCCCTACGGCACTGCGTAGGATCCTACGGTCTTGGCGTGCATCCGTGCGTCGCTGCGGTCCGGTCCCAGGTCGACGGTCACGTGCACCTTCCGCCGACCACTGGCGACAACATCGATGTACTGTGGAGACCTCACGCCCCACGTGTTGAGCAATTCGGTGGTACGTCCACCCGGCCTCCCACATGCCCACTATACGCCCTCGCTCAAAGTCCGTCAACTGCACATACGGTTCACGTCCACGCTGTCGCGGCATGCTACCAGTGTTAAAGACTGCGATGGAGCTCAGTATGCCACGGCAAACTGGCTGACACTGACGGCGGCGGTGCACAAATGCTGCGCAGCTAGCGTCATTCGACGGCCAACACCGCGGTTCCTGGTGTGTCCGCTGTGCCGTGCGTGTGATCATTGCTTGTACAGCCCTCTCGCAGTTTCCGGAGCAAGTATGGTGGGTCTGACACACCGGTGTCAATGTGTTCTTTTTTCCATTTCCAGGAGTGTACAAGTTAATCTTCTCTTTCTTGTTTTGTATCGTTTGCTAATCACTTCTTCTGCTCTCCAGATTTCCTACGACGGCAGTTGCAGCTCCACTGTGTAGCTCGTCTCTTCTTACCGCTGTGTATAAAGTCGAATACAACGCAGACAGTACTGGCCGCCAGCGTGATAGGAAGAGGAAGATTCAACACATACGAACTGGACCATTTGGCAACTTAAGTCTCTGTCCTGACGTGGGACTCAAACCAGGAACCTCACCATTCGCTTTCAACACTCTTACAGGTGAAGCTGCCTGGTCGCAATTCACAATCCATAATCATCTCTCTACTTCACAAGTACCGCTCTCCTACGTTCTGTAGTTCACAGTTCTAATCTTCCAGTTAACTTCAGAATAGTGCACACAGAGAAATACACATTGTGGAAAGAATTCCCAAGGTTGTGGATAAGCTACTTCTCTGCAGTGTACTTTAGTTCAGGGTTGATAGCCATGCTAGAACTTCTGGCGCGCTCTGCTACAGACTGATAAAAATTATTCAAACTGCATAAGATATGCACATTTGATGATGTCGGAATAGAGGTTGACTGGTGTACAAACCATTTCCAAATTCTAGGTAGCTCCAAACTTCACAGGTGCTGCCGTATCAAGCGCAAAATTACACAGTTCAGATGTATTCTGCTGTTGTGTTGTGGTCTCCACTCCTCTTACTAGTTTGATGCAGCTCTCCATGCTACTCTATTCTGCGCAAGCCTCTTCATCTCCGATCCGAATAACTACTGTGGCTTACATCGTTTTGAACCTGCTTAACATATTCGTCTCTTGGTCACTCTGCAATTTTTACAACCTCCTCCCCCCTCCCCCATCCCCCCTGCCCACTCCCCTCCTACCCCCCCCCCCCCCCAACACACACTACTCTGCAGTTCTGAACTACTGATCCATTCATGTCTCAGGATGTGTCCCATCAACGGATCCCTTCTTTTAGTCAAATTAGATTACAAATTTCTTTTCTCGCCAGTTCTATTCGGTACGTGCTCATTGGTTTCATGACTTACCTATCTAATCTTCAACATTGTTGTGTAGCACCACAATTCAAAAGCTTTTATTTAATTGTTGGCTGAACTATTTATCGTCCACGTTTCACTTCCATGAAAGACTCCACTCCAGACAAATGCCTTCAGAAAAGAGTTCCTAACACATTCATATTCACTGTTAACAAATTCTCTTCTACAAAAACGCTTATCTTCTCATTGCTAGTCTACCATTTATACGTTCATTCTTCGGCCATCGTTTGTTATTTTAGTATCCAAATAGCAAAACTCGTTTCCTACTTTCAGTGTCTCGTTTCTTAATCAAATACCGTTAGCAGCACCTGATTTAATTCGACACTACTTAACCTAATTAGTTTTGGAATTACAGGATTCGCTGTAAGACAAAGTAGTTAGCTATAACTGCAGAATTATCAATTTCTCTGTGGAGCAATTTCACGAACAGCCACAACGCTGAGAGAACCGTGGGCACTGACCACAACAACAGTCTCTGTCTTCTCCACAAAATGTTGCTCTCAGCAGCCTTGGTGTAAAGCACACAATGACGACTTAGTGTTGTAAAATCTAACTTCTTCCTCCACGACGTGAACCTAGGAAACAACAAGGGACGATGCGCCCTCTTGCCAAGAGGCTAGTATTCACAAAGGTGGCAGCGATATCCTCGTGCGTGCGATGTTTACTTCAAGCAAAATGTGGCTTGAGACATGTCTGCCATCGCCACTGCGTGGCGATCGGTACAGGAGTTCACTAGTCACTTGATGTGCATCCTTTAACCATCTTAAAGTGTCCTACAGAGGCTTGTCCCATCCGCAACACTGTAGCCCCTTTCATCAGTCCCAATATGTATCAACGTGGACTGGGGATATAATGCGATGAATGGTATCGAACAGTTCAGTTACAGTTTTTGTGACACTGTGTACTGCATATTTCATACATGCGTATGGTTCGATAAATCTAACTTAGTTTATTCACAATTCAGTGCTCTGTAGTAAATGTAGAAATTCGGCAGATTTGGGTGGAAACACTTTCCTGTTTCAGTACGTAAGACGTGTAAGGGAAAGCCTCACTCTAGATATAGTAGCGGTCAGTGAAGTGAAATGGGAAGAAGAGAAGAATTACTAGCCTGTGTAATACATCAGCAACAGAGGGGGAGTGATATAACGGGAGAAGGTTTCATTAAAAATAGGAAAGTAGGGCGGAGAGTGAACTGCTGTGAACAGTTCGGTGATAAGTTGTTCTCATCAGAATCGACAGGAAGCCAACGCCGGCAACGACAATTCAGGTGTACGTGTCAACGTGGCAAGTAGCAGGTGATGAGATAGAGGAAGCCTATGAGTATATTGAAGTGGTAATTCGGTAAGTAAAGGGAGATGAAAATCTTATAGTCGAGGGGGACTGGAACCCTGTTGTAGGGGAAGGAACAGAAGAAAGGGTTACGGGAGTATATGGGCTTTGCAGCAAGAATAAGAGAGGAGGAATACTGATTCAGTTCTGCGACATATTTCATGTGATAATAGCGAATACTTTAATCGGCAATCCCAAGAGGAGGAGGCATGCTTGAAAAAGACACAGAGACACGGGAAGATTCGAGGTGGATCACATCATGCTCAGACATATACTGAAATGAGGTATTGGATTGTAATCCGAGCCCAGGTGTAAATGTAGCCTTAGATCAGTATTAAGTAAAGATAAACAGTAGACTGATGTATACGAAAATTGTCTGGAGGAAGCAGTATGGAAGGAAGTGGAATACTGAAGTACTGAGAAATAATGAGTGGCTATTGATTTTCTTTAAAAATCTGGATACTGCGGTAAGGAATACTGCAGTAGGCAGTTCAGATGAAGAGGAGTGAACATCTCTAAAAAGGGCAATCACAGATGTTGGACAATCATAGGTAGCTACAAGAAAAGCAGTGGGCAGCAGAAGAAATACTTCAGCTGATTGACAATGAAGGAATTAAAATAAAACGTTCGCGGAACCACAGGAATACAGCAATATCATCCTTAGGAATGAAATATATAGGTCATCCAAAATCATTTGGCTACAGGAAAAATCAAAAAAGAAGTGCTCGTTGGAAGAATTGACTTATATGAAAATCAAAGCAAGCTTCGGCGAAATGAAGAGCGAGCGTGGTAATACTAATTCCACTGCTTAACGCAGTGGAGACAGCGGATAAGTGAAAAATGTACCTTTAAGGCGTGGATTATGGGGGGGGGGGGGGGGGGGGAGACTTGTTTGATGACGCGACAGAACAGGAAATTGGAGTCGACAAAGGAAACATAGGGGATCCATTATTAGAATTTAAAAGAACTCTGAAAGACATAAGGCAGACGGGACAAGTAACACACCATCTGAATTTCTAAAATGATTGGGGAAAGTGACAACCAAAGGACTATTGAAGTTGGTGTGTGGAATGTATGAGACTGGCCACTTACCATCCGACTTTCATAAAATTATCCCCAACACAATTCTGAAGATAGCAATGGCAGCTTATTGCGAGAACTACCGCACAATCATCTTAACAGGTCATGAACCCAAGCTGCTGACAAGAACAATATACAGAAGATTGGAAAACAGAGGAAATGTTAGATGTCGATCAGTTTGGCTTTAAGAAATATAAAGGTACCAGAGAGGCAGTTCTCACATTGAACTGGTAATGAAATTAAAGCTGAAGAAAAATAAAGACACACCCATAGGATCTGTCGGCCTAGAAAAAGCGTACGACAATGTAAAATAGTGCAAGATATTTTGAATTCTGAGAAAAGTTTGAATAAGCTACAGAGGATAACCTAGGACATACAATATACACAAGGGCCAATAGGGAGAATTTGCGTGGAAGACCTAGAAATACGTGTTCAGTTTAAGAAGTATGCAACACAGTGATACAGTCTTTCGCCCCTATCTTTCAGTCTATTAATCGAAGAAGCAATGACGGAAATAACTAAAAATTGCAAAAGTGCAATTGAAATTAAAGGTGAAAGGATGTCAATGATAAGATACGAAGATAGCATTGTTATCATAAGTGAAAGTAGATTTACATGATGTGTTGAATGGTATGAACAGTCTAATGAGTACAGGTTATGGATTAAGAATAGAGTGGAATAGAAAAACGTAAAGAGAAGTAGCAGAAATAACAATAGCGAGAACCTTAAAATCAAAGCTGCTGATCGAGAAGACAAAGTTTAAAAATTCTGCTACCTCGCAACCGAAACAGCCCACGACAGATGAAGCAAGGAGGACACAGAAAGCTGATTAGCACAGGCGGAGACAGCATTTCTAGCGGAGAGAACGCTATTGGTATCAAACATAGGTCTTAATTTGAGGAAGAAATATCCGAGAATGTATATATGTTTCGAACACAGCATAGTACAGTAGTGAAGACTGGACAGTGGGGAAACCGGAGCGGAAGAGATCGCAGCATTTACGTTGTGGTGCTGCAGAAGAATATTGGAAACTAAGTGGACTAATAAGGCAAGGAATGAGGAAGTTCTCCGCAGGACTGGCAAACGAAAAACCAAACGGAAAAAAGAAGAATAGGCAGAACGATGAGACATGTGTTAAGAGATCAGGGAATAATCTCCACGTTATTAGACGGAGCTGTAGAGGGTAAAAACTAGAGGGAGATAGAGATCGGAATGTATACTACAAATAATTGAGGGATGAGGATGTAGGTTGCAAGTACTACTCTCAGGTAAAGAAATGAACTTAGGAGGAGCCGGTCACACCGTATCAGACAGGAGACTGATGAATCAAAAATGTGTGTGTCATTTTGGGGTAGTTTGCGCAGTTATCCATTCAAATTACAATTTTCCATAATTTCACTCAAATAATTTTATAATCGTACAATACTCTGTTGTCAGCTACGGTCAAATTACACAGTTAAAAATTCGTTAGAATTGTCACAATTACAGTTCAATATAATTACAATTAAATAAAAAATATATTCAAAGAAATTGAATACAGAAAAATGCTGAAACTTCTTAAATTAAAGTATCCAAATAGGTTTCGTATTGCTATTGTTGTTTCTGCACTTGAGGTCATGGGCTGAATATTAATCCTTCGAAGCACGAGAAACTGTGAGAAGTTTCAATAAATAACGGACAAGCTACAGATCAATTTAAGAAACGGTATGTGCATAAAATTCGAATTACCTTCCATACGTGGTAGTGTGGGGTATATATGTGGCTTGATAGTTGATAGTGGAAGACGGAAGAAAGAAAAATGTAAAGAGAAGCAGCAGAAATGAGAACAGCGAGGAACTTAACATAATAACTGGTGATCACAAAGTGAATGAGATTAAATAACTCTGGTACCTTGGAAGGAAAATAATCCATGACAGACGATGCAAGGAGGACTTTAACATACCTCTGAAGATCATGTAAGAATACAGGCGTAAAGGAGTAGAAGAGAAATAATTCCAAAAAATTTAATTCATCGTATATATGTATGTATTTCTACGTAAATTCCTTGATTGAATGGTATTGTTACTAGGAAAGACAGCGCTTTGTTAAGAAATTGCCACTAACAACGTACTGATATGAATCACCTGTATTTCGAGTTCCCGTTTAAACTTTTTTACAAATTTAAAACAGCCTCTACCATTTCCTAAGGTATAGTCGGAAAATGGCCTGAACCCAGTTATGATTGTTATCACGTTATTTGGCTGTGTTTAAAAGAGAAGGAAATGAAAGATGCTCTATGGTTACAGAGATATTGAATCAAATTCAAGAAAAGAAGTATTTCATGGAAACTAAGATCCCACGTTTGTCCAAACTCGTTTACGGTTGCGTTTATTCACGACCGATCGTATTCATATATAAGTAACTGAAATGATCTTAGTCCATTTCTAATGCCTCTGCAGCTTCATAAATTCTTATTTTAAAAGTACAAACAGCACTTCCGAGCCGGCCGAAGTGGCCTTGCGGTTAAAGGAGCTGCAGTCTGCAACCGCAAGACCGCTACGGTCGCAGGTTCGAATCCTGCCTCGGGCATGGATGTTTGTGATGTCTTTAGGTTAGTTAGGTTTAACTAGTTCTAAGTTCAAGGGGACTAATGACCTCAGCAGTTGAGTCCCATAGTGCTCAGAGCCATTTGAACCTTTTTTTTTTTAGCACTTCCGAACATTTACAAACATTAACAGGCTATTTTAAAAGCAAACGGCAGATTTAATCTGTCTCTGTGTGCTGGAACTAGCTAGATTGGACAGAACGGACAGGCATTACATTTCGTCAAACGGAACTCGAGAAAGTGAAAATCCGGTGTCGAGATAAATGTAACAGCAGTCCCCCAGGGGAATGTAATCCTTGTGTGCATGTTTAACACATCTCAATCTAGGCTCCAGTAAATAAATAACAGTTTTCGACAGATTCTATACGATAACAATGATAGAAATTATTTTAGGAAAATACGCATGGGGCAACAATTGAGATAGTCTCTAAACATTGCAATGGAGACTGAACGATCTAGGTAAAAAGAACCGAGTTTGAAGTAAGTTTCCTCGTGAGTATTAGTGGGAAGAAGTTAATAACGCGACGAAAGGTACTTTTTCAGTTACTGAGTGTGGGTAGCGGATAGAAACTAGAAGAGCAAACAGCTGAGAGGATCTGACAATGTCATGCCTAATTCAGTCAATATCACGTTGTGAATATGTAGACCATGCGAGTAAATGGAAGTAAATAAAAAAACGAAACGAATTGGTTCCTAGGCTCTACTGCATTTAAAACTACACTACTCAGTTTGGATGCTTGTGACCAGCAAATTGTGGAGCACGCGATAAACGTACCTTAAGCACCAACATTAAATTATTCGAACTGGATAATATCATCACTGAAGCGAAGGGAAGCTTCCTATTTTTAATTCCGTGTTGGCCAATATAATGTTCTGAGTATATATATATATATATATATATATATATATATATATATATATATATATATATATATATATATACTCAGAACATTATATTGGCCAACACGGAATTAAAAATAGGATTATATATATATATATATATATATATATATATATATATATATAATCGACTGGAGACAGATGTGGTGATCGAGCAGGCCAAGCCAACATGTCGACAATCTGTTCCACAGCGGTATGTGGGTGAGCGTTATCCTGTTGGGAAACACCCCCAGGATTCTTGTTCATGAATGGCAGCACAGCAGGTCGAATCACCACACTGACGTCCAAATTTGCAGTCAGGGTGCGTGGGATAACCACTTGAGTACTCCTGCTGTCATACGAAATGGCACTCCAGATGACAGCTTAGCGTACAGGTCCAATTTGTCCAGCACGCAGACAGGTTGGTTGCAATCCCTCAACTGTCCTCCTCCGAGTCAACACAGGACCATCACTAACTCTGAGGCAGAACCAGCTTTCATCAAAAATACAACAGAACTCCACTCTGACCTCCAGCGAGCTCTCGCTTGACAGCACTGAAGTCTCAAATGGCGGTGCTTTCACATTTGCTTAACACACTCTACGGGCTGTCTGACTCAGAGCTGTCCTTGAAGTAACCGATTTGTAAAAATTCGTTGTGTGACTGTGCCGCCAACTGCTGCACAAATTGCTGCTGCAGATACAGTACGATGCGCCAAAGTCGTACGCCGAACTCGATGGTCCTCCCTCTCAGTAGCGCCATGTAGCCTTCAGCAGCCCAGTCTCCTTGCGATTGTACATTCCCGTGACCACCGCTGCCAGCAACCACATACAGTGGCTACGTTCCTGCCAAGTCTTTCTGCAGTACCACAGAAGGACCATCCAGCTTATTACACCATGTCGTTCAAACTCAGTGAAGTGTTGATAACGGACTCTGTGTCGCTTTAAAGGCGTTCTTGACATACCACTTCCAATCTCAAAGGTAACTAACGCTCAGGACCGTTACAGCGTGTATTTAAAGCAAACCTGATCTGCATTGTTCAGTGGCTCTATTTGCGCTGCTCTTATGCGACTGGCGCGAAATTTGAATAGATACCATCTTTCAGACCCAAAAACTCACCAAGCAAATCAACCAAATTTGCGTTATGATGCACAATTCTTTCTTGATGTTGCGACTTTTTCTCCGACAGCCGTCTACTCGTGACATTTGTGGCTACGACCATACGACCAGAAAGACAAAAACATTGCATTAAGATACGAGGGAATTGATGTATTGTACAACCTTACTTATTTTAATTAAACATTTCATTACTTGCACTTAAATTTCGTTTCAGTCAATGCATCTCACAATTTTTCAGTTCATGTAAACCGTTCTTTTGTATTTACAAATGTCCCCTATTTAATGGAGACATTTTTCCTCCGAAGTTAGGAAAGCCCTTCATCTTCATAGACACTCAACGATCTTTCAGAGGAATGAACATACGGAAGGCTATCATGTCAGATGCATATATAAGTACGCGGCTACAACTTCATAATGAACTACGAGTCAGTCTGAGGTTAAGGGTTTGGTAACATATTCGTTCCATCTATGGCGATGTTTCGGCTATATGGAAAATTGTGAGGTTCGTGAGCACATAAGAATAGTCTGTATAGCTGTGTTCTCCACAATATAAAAAAATAGCTCTATAGCAACACAACCTATAGTAAGGCAACAAGAGTGCGACAAAATACTCCTTTTTATATGCTCTGCAATAGTAACCTGAATTGTAATCCAATAATAGTGGCAATAGTAGTAGCAGTAGGTTTTCTGCCTTACGGGAGACCTTGTCATAGGTTAATCCTCTTCCACCTTTGTCGATAGCCAGTCTTTTCATTTCTGAATATTTATCTCCTCTGATACTGTCTAGCACTTGATATCTTGTTTTTCCTCTTCCACTTTTCCTCTCCACCATTCCTTCTACTCCTTCCTTCAATAAACAGACCCTTCTCAAACAATGTCCAATCCAGTTCCGTTTCCTCTTTCTAACGACTTTCAGCATGTTTCTTTCTTCTCTGATTCTTTTTAATACTTCTTCATTCCTTACTCGGTCTTCCCATTTCACTTTTTCCATTATTCTCTATATCCACATCTCTAGTGCCTCCAATCTTCTTTCATCTTCCTTCCTCAATGTTCAGGTCTCCGCACCATACAGTGCAACGCTCCAGATTTAACATTTGGGACGTATTTTCTTCATATCTTTGTTCAGAGGTACGAAAAGCTATTTCTGTTTCCTCTTGAATCCTTCTTTTGCCATTGCAATTCTTTTCCTAATTGCTGTTGAGCGATACATATCATCAATTACTACACTTCCGAAGTAACTGAAATTATTCAATTGCTCTATTTCCTCTCCCCCTATTTTCAAACGGAATTTTCTCCCCTTTCCTTCAGTTGGCATGCTTTTCGTTTTCTTCTTGTTAATCTTCATTCCATATACTTCTAATTTTGTGTTTAGATCATCTAACATTTGTTCCATCTCTCTTCCACACTATGCCTTCACAACCGTATCGTCTGCAAAACTTAAACACTCCACTCTCCGACCCCCTATAGAAACCCCTCTCCTTCCGTCAAAGCCCTCATTAATAATTTCCACCAGACAGATATTGAACAGTGTTTGTGATAAACAACGACCTTGCGTTACACCTCTTCGTAATTAAATTTCTTCAGTCGTCACACCTCCTGTTCTTACTCTTGCTCTCTGGTTCAAATATAAATTTCTAATTAGCCATCTATCCCCCCAGTCAACTCCATGTTTCCTTGGATTTCCATCAGTTTGTCCCATCTGACACAGTCAAAAGCCTTCTCAAGATCAATGAACACAACATACACCTACCTTTCCTTCTCCATATACCTCTCCCCTATCACTCTTAGTAGCCCAATGGCATCTCTAGTTCCCACTCCTCACCTGAAACAAATTGTTCATCTCCTATTACGCAGTTCAACTTTCCATACAGTCTTCTGTTGAGCGTCCTGGGTGCGATATCAGGCCCACTGCTCTCTGTTCCCCACACTCTTCGCTATTCTTTTTCCTTTTCTATAGGTAATAACATACTTACTGTAAAGTCCTTTGGCCATTTTCCTGTAATGTATATTTCATAACACAATTCAATCACCTACCTTTTCCCTTCTTTCTCCAATGACTTTAACAGATACACAGGAATCCAATGAAAATATGTTTTTAAAGAATCCGCCCAGGTATCTGGTAACGTTAATACACCTCATCCGGTATGGGGAGAGAGTCGCTGGCCCCAGACACGGTACGCCCGTCGTCGACGGCCAGTGTCCAGCCAGAATGGACGTGGTTATGTGGACTGTTTCCTGTATCCGACTGGACGGTGGTTCTCACCCATTCTGACACTTTAGGACACAAGAGCAGTCAGGTATTAGCTGCTACACCCCTGCCATTATCAGCATTAACTAGTATCTAAATTTTAAAAAGACATTTTTTTAAAAACACGAAAGATAAATGATGTTTATTGTTTGTAGCCATTTTACTGAACCTTGATGTAATCAGTGAATGATACAATTGCTACTGCTTGTTTCTAGCTTCAATTTCTACAGAATAATGAAGCAATTCCCAGTGCATCACTCGTGATAGGGGAGAGTGGGGGAAATACACGCACCTAAGGAAAAATCGATGTGAACCATTCGTTACGTCATTGTTGTTGTTGTTGTGGTCTTCAGTCCTGAGACTGGTTTGATGCAGCTCTCCATGCTACTCTATCCTGTGCAAGCTTCTTCATCTCCCAGTATCTACTGCAACCTACATCCTTCTGAATCTGCTTAGTGTATTCGTCTCATGGTCTCCCTCTACGATTTTTACCCTCCACTCTGCCCTCCAATGCTAAATTTGTGATCCCTTGATGCCTCAAAACATGTCCTACCAACCGATCCCTTCTTCTAGTTAAGTTGTGCCACAAACTTCTCTTCTCACCAATCCTATTCAATAGTTCCTCATTAGTTACATGATCTACCCACCTTATCTTCAGCATTCTTCTGTAGCACCACATTTCGAAAGCTTCTATTCTTTTCTTGTCCAAACTAGTTATCGTCCACGTTTCACTTCCGTACATGGCTACACTTCATACAAATGCTTTCAGAAACGACTTCCTGACACTTAAATCTATACTCGATGTTAACAAATTTCTCTTCTTCAGAAACGATTTCCTTGCCATTGCCAGTCTACATTTTATATCCTCTCTACTTCGACCATCATCAGTTATTTTTCTCCCTAAATAGCAAAACTCCTTTACTACTTTAAGTGTCTCATTTCCTAATCTAATTCCCTCAGCATCACCCGATTTAATTTGACTACATTCCATTATCCTCGTTTTGCTTTTGTTGATGTTCATCTTATATCCTCCTTTCAAGACACTGTTCATTCCGTTCAACTGCTCTTCCAAGTCCTTTGCTGTCTCTGACAGAATTACAATGTCATCGGCGAACCTCAAAGTATTTACTTCTTCTCCATGAATTTTAATACCTACTCCGAATTTTTCTTTTGTTTCCTTTACTGCTTGCTCAATATACAGATTGAATAACATCGGGGAGAGGCTACAACCCTGTCTCACTCCTTTCCCAACCACTGCTTCCCTTTCATGCCCCTCGACTCTTATAACTGCCATCTGCTTTCTCTACAAATTGTAAATAGCCTTTCGCTCCCTGTATTTTACCCCTGCCACCTTCAGAATTTGAAAGACAGTATTCCAGTCAACATTGTCAAAAGCTTTCTATAAGTCTACAAATGCCAGAAATGTAGGTTTGCCTTTTCTTAATCTTTCTTCTAAGATAAGTCGTAAGGTTAGTATTGCCTCACGTGTCCCAACATTTCTACGGAATCCAAACTGATCTTCCCCGAGGTCCGCTTCTACCAGTTTTTCCATTCGTCTGTAAAGAATTCGCGTTAGTATTTTGCGGCTGTGACTTATTAAACTGATAGTTCGGTAATTTTCACATCTGTCAACACCTGCTTTCTTTGGGATTGTAAATATTATATTCTTCTTGAAGTCTGTGGGTATTTCGCCTGTCTCATACATCTTGCTCACCAGATGGTAGAGTTTTGTCATGACTGGCTGTCCCAAGGCCATCAGCAGTTCTAATGGAATGTTGTCTACTCCCGAGGCCTTGTTTCGATTCTGGTCTTTCAGTGCTCTGTCAAACTCTTCACGCAGTATCTTATCTCCCATTTCGTTTTCATCTACATCCTCTTCTATTTCCATAATATTGTCCTCAAGTCATCGCCCTTGTATAAACCCTATATATACTCCTTCCACCTTTCTGCCTTCCCTTCTTTGCTTAGAACTGGGTTTCCATCTGAGCTCTTGATATTCGTACAAGCGGTTCTCTCCTCTCCAAAGGTCTCTTTAATTTTCTTGTAGGCAGTATCTATCTTACCGCTAGTCATTACCCCTACGTCATTAAAACCTACGAAAATAAGTACATACCGTACAATGGACATTTCTCCACATATTCCAATCGTCTGTAAATAGTTATAAACAATACCTTAATTTTGGACATTAAATTAAAAAAAAGTGCAAATGCGTGGTATTTCCCACCCCTGAGGGTAATGACACGCAAAGCACTGGGTAATAACACGTAAAACAAACAAACCATAAAAATGTACAATAATTGCTATTTTTATTTGCTTATTAGTTACTACAAATAGGAAACAGTATATTTAAGAATGAAATAATGTATTTCTACAAACATCTCTTATAAATTTTGTTTTTTACATCTTTATTGATGTGAAAAGAGTTCATTTTCTTATACAGCAAAGATCGCACTTGCAACCTTTTGGAGTGTTCCAGCCACTACATTCTTCATGACTCCATCTGCTACAAGAAATACATCGTTACCATAGTTCTCCATCTTTCCCAAACTCTCCACAAACTAAACAGACATCTGAAATCGCCAATGGATCAATATCATCCATTTCATCGTCATCACAAATGTTCTGCAAGTCCAGATTTAGGTCATCCTCGCTGCTACTTTCATTTTCTTGGTGGTGTTTCTTCTTATATAATGTCTGTTTCTTCTTTGAGACTTTTTTAGGTTTAAGATTTCTCCACTTATCAGCTTTATCCTTAAGATTTCTTTTCTTGTTTCCTTCAGCTATCATTTTCATGGCTGCTTTTTGTTTTTTTATTGATAACTCCGTTAGCAGTTTATTTTTCTCTGGAGTTGCTGTAAGGATCACTGACTTTTCCTTAGGCTTTCCCTTGGCTTGTTTCGTCTTAGGAAGAACTTGTTTTTGTTTTGGAACAGGAGATATGTCAAATACACTAACGTGCTTGACACATGCACTTTTAGTTGATGTTGTTGTGACCTCTTCTAGGCCTACTAGACGTGGAACATCTTCTGCTGAAGATCCAGGAATCTGTTCTTGACTCATTTTGGAGATATGTAGCTCGTTTGTAGATGCAACCACTTCATTTCCATTTGTTGCATT
Source organism: Schistocerca americana (assembly GCF_021461395.2). Lineage (NCBI taxonomy): Eukaryota > Metazoa > Arthropoda > Insecta > Orthoptera > Acrididae > Schistocerca > Schistocerca americana. Next base: position 763,261,920 of record NC_060121.1, on the reverse strand, counting down.
CGGAACCTCTTCATCTTCAAGTACAACATCTCTGAAGATCTCACATTGTTGTAAGTCATCACACTGAAATTTGTTTGGATTGAAAGGGCAAATCCCACATGCCTTAAACCCTGACTGCCCTTTGTCCATGGCAGCGACCTTAATATATGAATTATGAAAAAGTTCTGCTAACTCATATGGTGTAATTTTTTGATACACCTGTGGCTTCATATACATGTCACATTCACGATTGAAGGCTGATTTCAAAGAGGGAAAGAATGTAACATCTAGTGGTTGAAGCTTCTGAGAAGTGTGTGGAAGTATGATTACCATGACAATAGAATGTTTTTTACAAAATTCAAAAATGTCAAGTGAAATGTGGCTGCTGTGATTATCTAAAATCAGCAGCGCAGGATCATCAATAGTTGATTTTACATTGTTCTGAAAATGTTAGATCCATTCGAAAAATAATGGCTCATTGGACCAGCCATTGACGGAACAACCATATATTGCTCCAACTGGTCCATCATTACTTAAGAGATTTGAGCTCCTCTTCCTGGGGAAGATAAACATAGGGGGGATGTTGGTACCAGCAGCACTGAGACAACATATCACAGTCACGTTTTTCCCCCTTTCCCAAGACGTGGCCCCACCTATTTGTTTAACACCTTTAGGAGCCAAAATTCTGTCGGGCTTTTGTACAGTATTTATGCCCGTTTCATCGACGTTGAACACTCGCCCCTCTTTAAATTCATATATTTCAAAGACACGTTCTAAATTTTCAAAATATGCGTCAACCTCTTCATCATTAAATGCCTGTATTCTGTTAATGCAAGTTGCTTCAGGTTTTCTCATGCTAATACTCCGGTTTCTTTTTAAAAATAGAGCTACCCAATCCTTTCCAGCTAACCTAGATGATTTATCAAAATTGTTTGCAATGTTGTTAGCCTGTGCATACTCAAATGCAATCTTTTGCAGCTGGATGCATGTAATGCCATAGAACAGCTTGGCCATTGTAATCACATGATCCCTAATCTCAATTTCCTGTTCTGTCGAAAATTTTGGGTTTCTTCCAAGTTTTGGACCCTCAGTATTTTTAACCTTCATTCTCGTTCGCAGGTAGCTTCATGAATCCCGAAAGCTCTTGATACTTCCCTTATTTTTCTTCCAGATTTGATGGCATCAAGAGCCTTACAAAGTTCCTCTTGCATCCGTTTTGCTTTCTGGGTTTTTCTTTTGTAATATCCACCCATCTGAAATTTAAAAAAAAACCTCGTTAGTATTCAAAATATAACCTGCAAAGGGGAATACCACGCACTTCAACAGCTGCGTGGCATTACCCCGTCGTAAGTTCGATGACTAACCTTAGCATAACTCTGCACCTAATTCTAATAGCGGGACAAATCTACGATTAAATTAAAGGTTTAATCTAGGGTTAGCAGTTTATACGCAAGAATTACATTAAAGCAACTTATAGTAGCACTTACTTTTCAAAATACAGCTGACCAAAATTACATGAGGCACGCCGAAAATAAACAATACTTCACTGCTCCAACAATGCCACTGGACAATGGCTGGCGTAAGCTGCATAGTAGTTGTTACTCCTGCCGGCAGGGTGTAGCACCAACTGGGAACAGCTTGCGTCATTCAAACCGCATAAATCAGCCTGCGTGGGATTACCCACATGCGTGTAATTCCCCCACCTTCCCCTACATACAACTCCTTAGAAAATGAAACTAACTGTCCAAATCGAGGGTAGACAAATGTTACAAAACATAATTTCTTTTCACTGCTCGTCTCTCTAGCGATACTTCCACCTTCTGTGCTGTGATCCCTCGTTGAAAGTGAGGTATGGCAAAATTAATGAAGTACACTTACTGTTTGTAAGTCACTTGATTGTTGGACACTTCACTTCTGAACTGCCAGAAATTCGTAGACGTCAGGCTGCCAATATTTTCTGCGTGACCACTGCTGATGATGATAATAATAATAATAATGTGTAGGCCTTACACATGTAGCGGCCATTACATAGTTACTGTCGTGTTAAACTGTCAATCAGTTCGCTTATCCGGTGTGGCCGTGCGGTTCTAGGCGCTTCAGTTTGGAACCGCGCGACCGTTACGGTCGCAGGTTCGAATCCTGCCTCGGGCATGGGTGTGTGTGCTGTCCTTAGGTTAGTTAGGTTTAAGTAGTTCTAAGTTTTAGAGGACTGATGACCTCAGATGTTAAGTTCCATAGTGCTCAGAGCCATTCGAACCAGGCAGTTCGCTTATCGTACTGAAGTACATAATGAGGGACTATCTGGGTTTTTGCGAGAATTTTCATATTCACATATTTGTAGCCGCAGCCTATGTTCGACGTCAGTGAGCAATAACCATTCACATATAGCAGGTGGAATCACTAGGAGCAGTGGAAATATAATGCGTGTCTGGCAGATGCCAGAAAACAGTGTAGTCGTTTGATAATGCGGAAACGGAGCGATTTATCTGATGAGGGCCAAGGGTGTAAGCATTTCCGAAACGCAAAAGTCTGTAAGCTCTTCGCGTGATACCGTTTTAAATTACAATGTGCATGGCAAAATGGTGCTATCCAAAGCCGGCTCCTAGGAGGCTGTGGTGCACGAGTGGCCACAGATGCCTGGGATGGAAGACGGCTACGCATATGTGTACAGGCGAATAGATATGCAGCTGTTGAGCAACAGATCTCCCAAATGAAACAAGGGACTAACAACAGCGTCTCTTTGACGACCGTTTAGCAAACGCTGCAGCGTATGGGCCTTCGCGGCATGCGCCAGGCTCATATGCCCTGGTGTTCATCGGTTACGAAGGCTGGAATATGGATGCCAGTACAGCGACAGGACTTATGCTGAGTTGCGACAGGGGGCCTTTTCAGATCAATCACGTTCCATGCTCCATCGGACGTATGGCTGTCGGCGTGTACGGGGTGAAATGTCGGAAACCAAATACCTGCAACAGTCGTGGGGAGGGTCCAGGCCAGAGGAACGAGTGTTATCGTCTATGAAATGTTTTCGTGGCAGTCCTTGGGTGATCTCGTCATACTGGAAGCCACAGTGGATCAACACAAACAAATACGCATCTATCGCTGCTTACAACATACAAGCCTTCTAGACGACCATATACATGCTTTTGACAGGGGTCACAATAATGTGATTGGACAGTTTGCAATTACAGGGTATTTATAATTGTTAGAAACGCGACTCATTAGTATGTGCAAGCTCCTCAACAGTATTTGAAAAATCAATTTCTTTTCGGTTAATTATTTCGGACGATCAATTATATTTTATTGTCAGAATTATTGTTGACATAAAGCTTTCAATTTTAGTTCGAAGCTTCGAATCTCATGAGTGAAAATTCGGGCTTTTTCTTAAGAAATCACCACTTCTTGAATAGATAGTGCGGCTCTCTGATGTAGCATTGCTTTAAAAACTCGGGAATTGCGACTTTAAAACCATTAACGTCTGTTTGGAAACCTATAGATCACTTCAATATTTCGTGCGAGTAATATCCTAGTATATAAATTACCTCCTGTAAACGAACTGAAGGCGATGTCATTGTACGTGGAACGACATGAACTTTTTCTTGGCACTGAAATACTACTAGAGTGATACGGGTTAGGTTCTAAAAAGGAACGGACGGTTTGGCTTGGTATTGTCCCCCTGTTTTGGGATCACTTATGCGTCACATTACGCAACTGTGATATCTGCGTAATTATAAAACATTCAGTTACGGAATTCGAGGTAAACAACTGATCTTCATTAGAAGATGAGTGGATTTATCATGTGGAGGTTATTTCAGCGAAGTTTGAAGATATTATTTTCTTATGGAATAGAAGTGCCTGTTTTACTAAGGAGTACGATGCAATTTTCCTTTGAACATTCGCGCATGTCTGACGGAACAGGCACTGTAGCGGCTACAGCCATAAAAAAAGACAGGAAATGTATTCACAATTGGGAATAAGAAACACCATCGGTTGCATATTGGAATGTCGACAGTCAAAATTATGCTTATAGTTGGAGGATCTGCATGTTTCAATAGAATAATTTAACTGGATGGTGATTGAATGATAGAATTTTTCCGATAAAATTATATATATTCAAAAAGTGTGCAAGAATTGCTCAGGACACATAAATGTCGAGGTTATAAAACAATTTGAGAATGAATTGATATAATTAAAATAGAACAGAGACAAGAAAATGAAAGGTTGTTAGGTTGCCACCAGCATCGTCCTGGACAATTTCGATTATGATGATTCTCAGACGCATAATAAACACAAATTACGCTTTCGGCCGTGATTTGAAAACTATGTTATTACATGAAAAATATATGAATTCGAACTGACCACACAACAGGTCAACAAAGGAGAAAACAGAAAGAAACATTACCACACGGGTGAGTTCCAATGAATTAACTCGATAACGAAACAAAATATGAATTGCTACGAAATAATCCCTTTTTAAACAAAAATTATTTTGTAGAAAAACTTGTATACCAATGCGTGAAGTGCACGGAACAAGGTGGGAAGAATAAACAATAGAAATTGCTAATGAACTCCCCTTCTCCCACTGTATCACTATTTTCGAAGTCGGGAGTGTGCACTGCAGATGCAATCTTACGGTGGCTGCCGTCGAGGAGGCTGCGGAGAAATCTCTGTCCGCCGTCCGCCGAACTGCGGTAACTGCTAACTGTTGCTGGACTGCGCAGATAATATGTGACTACGAATCACGGATCTTGTCATCCTCTTGATTACTCGCCGCGGTTGCACGTAAATTCAAAGCGAAACTTCAAAACCTTGGCAGAAGCCCTTAAAAAGAAAAAAGAAACACTTAAGAGCGTGAAGTTCCAAGCAGAAGTTCGAATCGGACAACGAAACCAATCCGAATATGAATGCCACTCTGGATTTTGGTAGCCTTCCTTCAAACCTGGAAAAGAAAAATGGTTCGAATGGCTCTGAGCACTATGGGACTTAACATCTGAGGTCATCAGTCACCTAGAACGTAGAACTACTTAAACCTAACTTAACCTAAGGACATCACACACATCCATGCCCGAGGCAGGATTCGAACCACAAGAATGGAATGTTAGATTAGGTACAGAGGGTTGGGTTACCTATATTTCTATGAGCTCCTCCTTAGCCACGTCTCTTAGAAGCTGTAGGCGGGAGTTGGTTGATCTTCAGTTCAGATTCATCGCCCAGTACATTACAGTTATCAGTAAACGTAATGTAACAATTGAAAATACTTATGTTCCTACCTATTGAATTTCACATCATTGTTCATTGTCCTTCCATGCTTCATTCTTCAAGTCACATCTCTAGCACTCCTTTTATATTCCGTATGCATTTTGACATTTTCGTCCAGGTCAAATCTCTTTCTCTCTCACACACATACAGACTCTTTGTGTATGTGTACGTGCGTGCGTGCGTGAGTGTGTGTGTGTGTGTGTGTGTGTGTGTGTGTGTGTGTGTGTGTGTGCGTGTGTGTGTTCCGGCAGAGAGAATTAGTTGTAAAGAGAAAGCGCTGGTGGTAGAAGAGCTCCTGTGGTAAGTGAATTGTAGCGTAACGTATGTGCATATTCTGAAAATCCAGCGCATTTACGGGTGAGAAACAGAAAATTTTTCAGTCGCCGCGCCAGCACTTGCCAGGCGTACCCGGACTGTCCTGGGCCTGCGACCGTGCTCTGTATTCGGCGGACGCGCGGTGCGTCTTCCTGTGGGGGCTCTTCCCGGTGCGGCTCAGAGCTTCAGTACGAGGAGGGAGACATTTCGCAGACGGGCGTCTTCATGAATACTGAGACGTCGCTCTTTACAGACGCGGGGGAACGTTGATTGCTTTTTCCTGCTTTGTGTTCTTTCCACTGCAATTTATACAGTTCTGGGTTTATTGTCTGTTCCCCCTCTGTATTCCGTCAAGAGTCGTCGGTCGGTATTTGCATCTTGCGATTGATCCTGAATTGTTATTCCTCATTTCTTCCAAGGTTCTGGCGTTTCATTTGTTTTCGCAGTTATTTTCGAATAGAAATACGATTGTAAACATGCCGAATGCTTAATAGTGTAAAATAAAATACTGCAGCGAGAAAAAAGGGCTATGAAATAGTTTTACTAATGACAGGAATTTTACGTACTTGAAAAATGCCATTACGTTTAAATCGGACAAGGAATCTCACTATCTGTCTTAAAGACATTCTTACAAGTCCCTCAAGACTAATAAGACATTAAAATATAAAGCGTTTCTATTTTCTATTTCTTTCCAACGCCATTCCCTTTTATTTCTCCAGGTTAATATTAAAATACACTGATAAATACGGAACTTTAAAAAAACGGTGTTTATTTTGTCCTTAATTTTTTCATTCTCAAACAACTTGCAGCTATATAAGGTCCTATACATCGAAATACGGTCCTGAAAAGCTTCTTTCGCTGAGTCGAAAGTGCAAGAGAAGAAAGCTAGCCTTGTGTTGCTACAGCTGTGATGTCTCTTTGCGGGTTTCCTCCTGAAAACTTTCCAAAACACTTTCATAACTATGAAGATTGACTAATTGGATTGAGTCGAGCTTTCAGAGTACACAGCTCCATTATCATCGAAAATAACTGCGAGCAGGATTTTAAAATCCGAGTGAGTAGTCTGACGCGTACTTTCCAAGGTCGTCGTCATAAACTCAGCAATCTTTTCCTGTGTTGCTTTAATGTTTCGTTGTTGTTATTTGTTCAAAGAGTTCCTTGCAAACGTTCACTGGATGTTTCTTCTACATTAGGACATGAAATGTGGAGAAAACGTTCTTGTAATTCGATGGGTGTTTATTATTTAGATTCACATGTCACGACGGACTCAAATTAGATTACAACGAGTTAATTGAAATGTGACTGTTGGCGAGCAAAATATTTTTTTTATTTTTTTTAAAGAATCTGAGCGCCGCATTTGAGGTTGAGGGCGTTGAGGGTCACGTGTAGTTGACTGAAGCTCAACTTTGAATCTGGAGAACAATTCGAAACATGGAGTATGGCCTCCTGCATTATCCCCGTAATTCTGTTTCCCACATTAACATGAAATACTACGTTGAAATTTGTGAGGTTCCATTATCCTCTCCCGTCACGTTTTTACGAAAATTTTAGTAGTATTTACTTGTGTTATGTACAACGATAATAGATGCAATCAACTGTGAACTTCAGCCACTTCGAGCGGTTTTAGGCGCTACAGTCTGGAACCGCTCGACCGCTACGGTCGCAGGTTCTAATCCTGCCTCGGGCATGGATGTGTGTGACGTCCTTAGGTTAGTTAGGTTTAAGTAGTTCTAAGTTCTAGGGGACTCATGACCTCAGAAGCTAAGTCCCATAGTGCTCAGAGCCATTTGAACCATTCAGCCACTTCTGGTAGATGGGTGTTCAGATGTGTATGTGTATTCCTAAGGGACCAAAGTGCTGAGGTCATCGGTCCCTAGAGTTCCACACTACTTAAACTAACTTAAACTAATTTATGTTAACAGCACCACAGACACTCATGTCCGATTGAGGGCTCGAACCTCCAGCGAGAATTGCCGCGCAGTCCGTGACATGGCGTTTCAAATCGCGCGGTGATTCCGCGCGGCTCTGCTAGTTGAATCTACGAATAAAACTCATATTTTAATATCGACGATGAATTGTCGATCCACAGCGTTAAGCACTGCTTCCTCAGAAATGGTACGTGCTCCAGAGTCGAAGCAGTATAAAAGAGTATGTTAGAAAAAATCGTAATGGGCAGTTAGCGACATATTGTACGTCTGATATTCAGAAATGTCTAAATACGATATGCTCTGCTTTGAAACTTGAATTACGGTAACAGAAGCACGCTTAGGTGGAAGTAATGTGATGCAGCATGGTTTGTTTTTTCGCACGAGGATGGAAACAGGTGGCAGCGTCATTTAGTACTGTTCCGTTATATCAGTTTTAACAAAGATTTCGGGCGTATGGTTCAGGATGTCCTGCTTGTATTTCTATAGTTAGTACGAGATATTGTTAAGAAAAATGTGACCCAACAACATCTCTGATCTTCTTTGACCGGCTGCTCTCTCAATAACATGCCTTTCTTCGTTACAAGTTGCCGGCCGTTGTGGCCAAGCGGTTCTAGGCGCTTTAGTCTGGAACCGCGTGGCCGCTAGGTCGCAGGTTTGAATCCTGCCTCAGGCATGGATGTGTGTCATGTCCTTAGGTTAGTTAGGTGTAAGTAGTTCTAAGCTGTAGGGAACTGATGACCTCAGATGTTAAGTACCATAGTGCTCAGAGCCATTTGAACCTTACAAGTTCGCTGCGTAAGATAAGACTGATCGAAGTAATATTTGAAAGGAATTTGTAAATCCCTTACCAAAATCTTAGGACATGCGTTAGTTAAATAACTTTTTGTCCATCGAAGTGGTCGTTTTTGAACCAAAACAGCATCTGACAGTATGAAGCGAGGTAGGACATTGATAAAGTGATGGGTCCACTTTCTTCAAGAGCGGTATTCATTCACCATACGGGCCACAAAGCTGGGTCGTTTTTCTAACAGTGAGTGCAGTCTTTCTTCCAATACACTGGTTATAATTGATCATTTTAAGAACGTGTTCTGAAATTTGAGTCTGTGTCTAGTGAGTTATCTATTGTCAATGCGCCATAAAGGGGACTCCTACACGAAACTTTCTATGATAACTAACCGCCCTAAACATATTGCTTTTGTCTTCTAATAAACTTTCGGCGAAAAGAAGACATGTTGATGGATGATAAAACTAATCAAGCTTTACATCTACCGGGTGGCTATGACCGGTGTACAGGAACAGCAAATGTTACACACACACACATATACATATAGAATTAAATGATATGCAAATGTGTGCAATATTACCAAAAACAGTCTGGAAGGCCAGCACTTGTATCTGCTTAGGCTGGGTTCACATAAACTGTGTTCCATAATTCACTAGTCTAATGGAAACCGTGTTACAGAAACAGATTATGTGAAGTATTTGTTTGCCAAATTCCAAAGTAACTTTTTTACTGTCTATTCTTTCTCATTTCATAACACGAACGGTCAACACACACAAATTTTGAAACTTTGGAATAAGAGGCAGAGTAGAATCACACAAATATGCGAATCTTCGTATCGAATGCAAGAGACTGGTCACCCCTCTTGACATCCGACTTTCTTATTTTGCTACAGCAGCGTAACCTCCCCACACAAGATTTTAATTAAATGAAAGTTTGAAATGGAGCCTAGTGTAACCTTCCAACAAAAATAATGTTTAATAATAATGCAAAATGGAGCCGAGCTTAAACTCGCCACAAAAACAAATAAATGAAAATGAGGCAAGGGTAACCTCCCAACAAAAATTAAGGAATGAAAATTGACCAAAAACCACACAATAATATTAATTAGATAATAAACCATGAACCGTATCTAACATCTCAACAGAAATAACTAAACCTGATAAATTTTATAAGGACAGCAGCGCTGACCTTCGGCCCTGTGAAATAATTAAACCTGATAAATTTTATAAGGACAGCAGCGCTGACCTTCGGCCCTGTATTCTGAATAACAAAAGCAAAAATTCTTACCTCAATAAAAAGCTGCATCTATATCTGCTCTTATCTATCGACACATCTTCGTGCAATGCTGGCTTATATTTAATTTTGATTCTTGGAGGAAATGCATAGGAAAAATTCTTTAAATTGAAATGAATGTTTTTCTTTAAAAACGTTACTTTATAAAAATATTATTATTGGGCCATTTTTTGAACAAATTAATTACAATTAACATACATTGTTAGATGTGTGCAATGCTGCTTCATTACCTTCTACAACAATACTCATCGTCCACCACAATCCTGACCAGAGTCGCAAGAAGAGCACGCCGCCGACGCATGCCGACGTCAGCTACCGTATCCGACTGACTACTACTACAGACAGAGTACAACTGAACACTCGCGCGGTCAAGTGCAGACTAGCAACGATAAATAACTCTCTGGTCAGAGATTCTGTCATGCCTCGCCATCGCTGGTAATGAATACATACGTCTTTCATCGTGTTTAGCTTCTACAACAATACATATCGTCCCGAATCGTGACCAGAGTCGCGAGAAGAGCACGCCGGCGACGCATGCCGACATCTGCTCAGTACAACCGTCCACTCGCTACTACTGTCGACTGACTACTACTGCAGACTCGCGCAGACTCGCTACATACTACTACTGTTCCTGCTGACTCGCTACACGCAACTGTTCCTGCCGACTCGCTACATGCTACTGACAGAGTACAACTGAACACTCGCGCGGTCAAGCGCAGACTAGGAACAATAAATAACTCTCTGGTCAGAGATTATGTCATGCCTCGCCATCGCTGGTAATGAATACATACGTGTTTCATTACCCTCCACTGGGTGAGTCATTTGGACTTGCCATGAGCAACAAATTTTTGTTAACTAACTAGCTTTACAATCACAGAGTATACAGATATATAGGTGTAGAACATGAAGTAAATATAGTGCACATGCACCGAGTACAGAACATATCATGTAATGACAAAATATATATATATACAATGAGTACAAAACAAATTAACAAATGACATAAGTGCACACGCACTGTAGTTCAGAACATATCAGCAAATCAAAATTGTATATGCAATTAGTAGAAATCATGTTAACAAATGACAAAAATGCACACGCACTGTAGTTCAGAACATATCAGCCAATTTAAAAATGTATAGATCATGAATACAAATCATGTTAGCAAAAATGATTTTCACTATGTTACAAGAATTAGGATAGGAAAGGGAAGGACTGCATCATGGTTGTAGCACTTTAGGTTGCACGCGGCTGCACTGAAAATCCATATCTTTCTACAGAAGCACAACACCAAGTGAGACAATCTGAAGTTCTTTTCCCAGAAGTGTTAATCAGCGTAGCCAAGACACTGAAATGTCGTAGTAATATTCGATGTTATCTTTTTGGTAGTACATTAGGTACACCAAACAGTGGGACCATAATAGCATCTCCATCGCTCACGGTAGTGGACAGCATGTCGTGTCAACACCACGCTCTTGCAAGGTACACCAACGTAGAATTAGTGCAAAAACCAAATATAGTGTTCCATGATCATGAGGTAACACAGGACAAACGGATATTGCAGTAATTCCAGGTAATTAGGTCAGAAGGTGAAGGACATTAAGTCACATACTAGTCTTCATTGAGAATTACACTAATAGCTGGTGGCACTCATTGCCCAGTTATTGAACATTTCTGTATCATGCATGTAGTATTACAGAATAATGTTCATGAGTTGTTTTACAGAGAACATTTGCGCTCATTGCCTCATTATAAACCATCAGAAGTCATCATTGAAAACAGGAGCTAATAAGTGACATAGTATTACATAATAATGTTCACGAGTCGTTTTACAGAGAACATTGGCACTCATTGCCTAATTATAAACAATCAGAGGTCATCATTGAAAACAAGAGCTAATAAATGACATAGTACTACAGAATAATGTTCATGAGTCGTTTTACAGAGAACATTGGCACTCATTGCCTAATTATAAACCATCAGAGGTCATCATTGAAAATAGGAGCTAATAAATGACATAGTATTACAGAATAATGTACATAAATCGTTTTACAGAGAACATTGGCACTCATCGCCTAATTATAAACCATCAGAAGTCATCATTGAAAACAAAAGCTAATAAATGGCATAGTATTGCAGAATAATGTTCATGAGTCGTTTTACAGAGAACATTTGCGCTCATTGCCTAATTATAGACCATCAGAGGTCATCATAGAAAACAGGAGCTAATAAATGACATAGTATTACAGAATAATGTTCATGAGTCGTTTTACAGAGAACATTGGCACTCATTGCCTAATTACAAAGCATCATATATATATATATATATATATATATATATATATATATATATATATATTTATAGTGTAACCTCTCCACAGAAATAAAAGTCAAAGATAATAAAAAGAAATGAGCCAAATGTTGACTCCCCACAAAATTAAGGAATGAAAATTGACCAAAAACCCACACAATATTAATTAAATAATGAACCATGAACTGAATGTAACATCTGAACAGAATAATTAAACCTGATAAATTTTATAAGGGCAGCAGCGCTGACCTTCGGCCCTGTGAAATAATGAAACCTGATAAATTTTATAAGGACAGCTGCGCTCACCTTCGGCCCTGTATTCTGAATAACAAAAAGCAAAAAATCTTACCTCAATAAAAAAACTGCATCTATATCTGCTCTTATCTATCGACACAGCTTCGTGCAATGCTGGCGTATATTTAACTTTGATTCTTGGAGGAAATGCATAGGAAATATTCTTTAAATTGTAATGAATGTTTTTCTTTAAAAGAGTTACTTTATAAAAAATTATTATTGGGGCATTTTTTGAACAAATTAAATTACAATTAACGTACATTATTAGATGTGCGCAATGCTGCGTCTTTACCTTCTACAACAATACTCATTGTCCACCACAATCCTGACCAGAGTCGCAAGAAGAGCACCCCGCCGACGCATGCCGACGTCAGCTACCGTATCCGACTGACTACTACTACAGACAGAGTACAACTGAGCACTCGCGCGGTCAAGTGCAGACTAGCAACGATAAATAACTCTCTGGTCAGAGATTCTGTCATGTCTCGCCATCGCTGGTAATGAATACATACGTGTTTCAGCAGATAAAACCGTTTACGGTATATTTTATTATTGTGTCCCCATTATACGTGATCCTCTAAGCGCCAACAGTTTAGGGCAAACTGCATTGTTATCTCCGTCCCTCAGGTGCCAAAGCTGTTCGAGATATCGCTCATGGACTTTACTCAGTGTGATCAGCTAGACATCGAAGTTGCAACAAAAGCCAGTGGAATAGATCCTTTCACATGTTAGAAGTGATGAAGTGATGAACTGCCTTACTCAGCTCATCCGAAAATTGGAAATCTGGAGGTGGATGGACTCAGAAACAAGAAATTCAAGTGGTAGCCCTTGTTCTCTGGTTTCGGTTCTGTTGGGTGTTGGGGATAGGCTACTCCAAAATTGAACAATTATTTATGTTTAAACGTAATGGTTGCATGACTTTCCTTATGGTAGAGCTGTCAGAAAACGTAAGGGGGTGGTTGCAGTTGTGTATGTGAATCTTGAAGAATATTTTTCTTTGTCTTTTAGAACTGTAACTGGTTGTGTATCCTGTTTCTTGAAGCGAAGACGGGGAATCAGTCCGATGTTGACTAAACGAACGTACGGACTGGTCTGTATTCCATTAGTCCGAGAGTGGCTTCATTCCGAGTCTGATTAACTTCCCCATCTCCTAAGCTAGTGCTGTGCGCGTTTTGCCACTTTCGCCATAAAGATAAACAAACGAAGGAAAAGCAAAGTTTTTCTCCTACTGATTAAATACACTTTTTCATGGAGAGCGCAAGTGACACTTGTAAAATGAAATACGATCCTGATTAAATATGTGAAAATTTTTTTAGTAATTAGCAGCCGCATTATTGGTTGGACATAGTCATTCATTTAGTTACGTCCTATATGTCTCCCTATACAAATATTTCCCCAACAACTTTGATCCGTATTTAGTCTGAGCCCAGTATCCCTACTTCAGTATTCTTTAAAATTTGAAAATTATCCCTCCCTCTTTTTGTGCCACATTTCCTGCAATCTATATGCCTTTTCAGCAAATGGTTTTTAATTAATATCTTACTTCGCTACTTCAGTAGTTTTTCATTTCATTCTGATGAACACGCATAATATTCCACTGTTTTCTCTAAAATCATGTTCAAAGAGTCTCCTGTTTCTAATTTTAGTTATCCCTACGCTAATGTTTAACTGCAGCTGAGAGTTGTGAAGTACGTCAAATAACGCCACCACTGATTATAGTCTACCACATATATACTTTTAAAACAAGTGGCTTCTAAATTTCTTCCATAGTTTATTAGAATTGTTTGAATGTTACAAACATGCCATTTCACACATTACTGTAACTTTCTTCAGCAGCCTGAAGGATCATTAACATCTTATCGCAAGTTGATATTAGATTCACTAAAACATCCCCAGTGATGTCAAAAGAGGCAAAAGATCCGCGCAAGATATCACACCAACAGCTCAGTCTCATGTAGTCGTACGATTCTCACGTAGCGTGTATGTTTTTCATGTTTTCCCACAATAGCTTCGATGGAAGACAGGATTTATTCTTAAACGAGATCGCAACGTTCTTCAATATTTTGAAGCAAGGCAAGCTAGTTTCCTATCGTCATCCAACTTTCCGTTTTTTTTTTAATAAGTGGTGCGATTTCTAAAAAAAAAGAAAATTAAAAAAATTAAAAAAATTAAAAAAAGACGTAGAGTTCTATATTACTGTTGTAAAGTCTATAAATACAACAACTATATTTTCTACTTGATTATTATTGTAAATGTAAATCAGTAACTTACAGTGCAGTAACAGAAATCACTAATAGTATGCTTCAGGATTTTCACGGAGATGATGTTTCCACTATATGCACAATATGTCGACGAGGTCATAACAGACATCACGTTTCTTCTGTTACAGATTGTTCACAGACTCACAATGGGAAACAATGCGTCACATCAGCCAACGCCACGGAATCATCATTTTTAGGTATGTACTTACTTTAGCACTCCCATAACAATTACAAACGTGATGTGGAACGATCAGTGCATGTATGGCATTGTATGAATTCACTAAATGGTTAGGCAGGCACCAAAGAAGGAGAAAAACATGCTGAAGTAAATCTCCTATAGTGCAGGCAGATCAAAATGATAATTAATTACATTAATATACGCAGTGGCTCAAATGAGGTACTTGTCAACGAGAACTGTTAGCAAACGATCACGTAACTAAGTTTTGTCAAAAGTACGTTACAGGCTTTCTTACCCCTAATATTACATACTAAAGATTCAGCAACAAATAAAACAAACTTTATCGACGGTGCTACGCACACTACCAGAAACTAAGTAATTATAGCTGTGGAATAGTACGATCTGTCCTGAAGCAAAGATTTCGTCGTTAGTTTGTAGTTTTACTTTGCGACTTGTGATTGGCTTCAATTGTAATATCATAATGATATATCAAAATATCATAATGACACCTTCCTGAGCCACTGTCAACCTTAATAAGGAGTAATGAAATTATTGTAGTTGTGCCAAACTCATTAAAGAGGGTTCGACAAGATGACTGTGTATGAGCACACCATATTATTCGCAACGTTCGCTCCAGTGCAGTCAAAATGATTTTATTCCCATGAGAATTCCAACAGTATGTTCCTTATTGTACCGCCAAATATGTAGAGTATTCTGCTCCATTCATGGTTTCACATGATGTTAGTTTTAGTGATATCCTACTGAATGTGTATTGGATATACTGTAGTTGCTTTTTCCAAATTAAGGAAGATTCTCCTTGCGGAAAACTATCTATCAATTCTTTAAACAACAGTATATTCTATGGATATCTCTATAACCTCATTAATTTGTGGCATCTGAAAAAATATCATTCTTGCTTAAGTGGAATGTGTTTTACATTTATCAAGAACTGCGCTATGTCAGTATTAAATGCAGCACGATTTCCTTCGAGATTTCAATCGTTACTATACAGAATGTTTAAAACGAAGTGTCCTGTATTCTTACAGGAAATAGTATGGGTCAAAACTAGAAAAAAGGTGCCTGAAACCTGTGACCAGAAACGTATACTTGTTGAGATATTGGTCATTTTAATTTCACAATAAAACAATTTTGAGTAACTATTTTGTCGGTTAGGATTGGTTAAGAGTTAAGTAGAATGTAATGAGTACTGACGTAGAATAGAATATGAACAGATATATTACTTCACAATTAGTGGTAAGATTGAGAACTGAACATAAGCTACGGCTAAGTACTTCCTTGGTTGGACGCATGGTATTACGAAGTGTACAAATTCTGTCAATATTGGAACACCATCCACCACAGGTTTCTGTATACAATTGTTGTTCAATCAGCGTAGTATCGCCATTAACGGCTTAGTTAGAAAATTTTATTAAAAGAAGATACGAAATGGGAAAATTTCCGATCATGTTATACTAGAACATTAGTGTGAGAATAATTTCATTGCATATAACATATTAACACAATCATTGCCCAGTAATCTACTGAGAGGATGCTACAGCAATAGAAATTTCTCAAAGTCTAGCAATTTTTGGCTAAGAAATGTACAGTGATGGAAAAATGTCGCAACACCAAGAACGAGTTGTTCGACATAAGGAAAGTTATAGTCGTGTTTCTACATATTTGAAACATGAAGTCAATTCCAATTTCGACATTACGTGGATGTAAATCAGGTTTGCTTTAAATACGAGCTATAACAGTTGTGAGCGTCGATTACCTTTGATATTGGACGTGGTGAGTTAATGTCAGTCAAGAATGTATTTAGGGAGACATAGAAGCCATTATCAGTATCCCACTGAGGTTTAACGAGGTCTTGTAATAGGGTTACGAGAATTTGGATATTCTTTCTGCAACATTGCATAATGACTTGCAGGAATGTAGCCATTTTACATGATTGCTTGCAGTTGTGGTTACGAGAATGAACGCTCGCCAGAACACCGTCTCCAGACTGCCACGTCACATTACCGACGGCGTTCTGCAACTGCAGCTGCTATCTGAGCAGCAGTTGGCAACTCAGTGACACAACGGACTGTTACAAATCGGATCCTTCAAGGAACTTCCTAGCCAGACGCCCTGTATCGTGAACTGCAGTGATCCGATACCACCGCCCTGTGTAACTTAAGTGGTGCCAAGCAAGAGCTAATTGGAGGGCAGGGTGGAGGTCTGTTGGTTCACTGATGAAAGCCGGTACAGCCTGGTTGCCAGTGATGACGGTGTCTGCGTGCTAGACATACTCGACCTAAACCTGGAGTTACGAGCTCGGATGAGATATTGTCTGCCAGCAGGAGCACTCTTACCTGAATGAGATTCATTCTGGAAACTTCCCCCACGCTCCTTCCTTCCAGGAGTGCGAGTTCTGCAAGTTTTGGAGTCTGGTGGCATTATTTCTGTCTAAGTTAAATTTCTGCAACATGAAACTTCTTCAACTTTTCAGATGTAAATTTTTCATAGCTTCGAAACTCTGGTTCGTAGCAAGTAGCACCAGGTATATTCAATCATTCATTATTTCTTCGTCAATGTCTGGAATTATGTCACTGACAACTGAAATATTATGGCATCACCCTCAAATAAACAAAGATTACTGCTAATTTGACTCAGGTTAGACCGCTGGTATGTTTCATGCAAATGTGAACATAGCAATGCCTTTTTAAGTTTTGAGGATTTCTTGCAATTTGTTGACGTTTCATCCTAGTCGTATTCTGGAAATCTAACAGCGAATGGGGAGCGTGGTAAGTATACCACTCACATACAGGTTGTCCAAGGAACAATTCTCAATATTCAGGAAGTTGGTGTAAATGGGCATTTGTAGAAGAGAGTTCATACAGATACATTTCGCATTTTGAAAAATCGTGAAGTAGGCTGTTTAGGTTTTCTTATTGGTAACGCCACGTAGCGCTCTGTATGAAAATCACTGGCTGTGCTGTGTGCAGTCTGTGGCTAGTTTGCATTGTTGTCTGCCATTGTAGTGTTGGGCAGCTGGATGTTAACAGCGCGTAGCGTTGCGCATTTGGAGGTGAGCCGCCAGCAGTGGTGGATGTGAGGAGAGAAATGGCGGAGTTTTGAAATTTGTAAGACTGGATGTCATGAACGGCTATGTATATTATGATTTTTCAACACTATTAAGGTAAATACATTGTTTGTTCTCTATTAAAATCTTTCATTTGCTAACTATGCCTATTAGTAGTTAGTGCCTTCAGTAGTTTGAATCTTTTATTTAGCTGGCAGTAGTGGCGCTCGCTGTATTGCAGTAGTTCGAGTAACGAAGATTTTTGGTGAGGTAAGTGATTTGTGAAAGGTATAGGTTAATGTTAGTCAGGGCCATTCTTTTGTAGGGATTTTTGAGAGTCAGACTGCGATTCGCTAAAAATATTGTGTGTCAGTTTAAGCACAGTCTTGTATAATATTTCAATGGGGACGTTTCATATGTCGACCCTTAGGCGAGGATACCTCACTGGAAACTTCTGATTTTTCTTGTCGCTTGTGTAGTTAGTGTAGCAATTGTTTATTGCTAGCGCGTAATTGTAGAGAGAATCTCCTTTGTAGTTGCAGTCTTTCATTGTTGTTGTGGCATGCATGTAGATTTGCACCAAGTATTTCGCAGCTGCGCTTGCAATTAACTAGATATTATTTTCAGTGCTATGTTAATGTGTTTTCTTATTTTTGCTCTTCAAATTGTGTTTTCCTGTGTTGTCGTGTGAAATCTTCTGACAATAATGGCGTGTGAGAAACGTAATACTAGGCTCCAAAGTGAACTGAGAAATGACAGTGAAGACGAAAGCAGTGTGTTAGCGCCACCAAGTAATGAATTAACTAAAGTTCAAAGTAGTAATTTGGTAATTGTGCATGGGGAAATGGAGATGGCTGCAAATAATGGTGTAGGCAGTGAAACAATTAGTGAACAGGGAAGCATTATCGATCGATCGGTCGGCAACAGCTCGCCTCAGGATTCCGAAATGACAGGACACAATCTTGCAAATACTGTAGATTCAGCTTTTGCGTCCTCACCGTTTTCTCAAATAAATCAAGACACATTTTCTGCTTTTCAAAATGCGAATATTGCCGGTTCAAATACACTGCCAAATAGCACTGAGGAACATGTTTCAGACACCAGTGCACTGTTATTACAGTTAATGCAACAAATGGGACAAAGGCTACAAAAGTTAGACACAACGCATGAACAAATTCAGAAACAAATGGGACAAAATCTTCGAAAGTTAGACACAGTGGAACAAAATCAGAGACAAACACAGCAAAAGCTTCAAAAGTTAGACACAATGGAATAAAATCTTCAAAAGTTAGGCACAATGGAACAACACCAGAGACAAACACAGCAACAGTTAGACACAATGGAACAAAATCTTCGGAAGTTAGACATCACACTTGAACAAACACATGAAGATTTAACCACTGAGTTACATAACATTGAATCGAAATGTCAAAAAGTCTGTAATGACGTAAAAACACAAATTTGTGAGCATTTCCAACCTATTTTTTCACGTCATGAAAATGCATTACAGAATCACGAAGCAGGCATAAAAGAACAGCAAACCATTGTTCATGAAAATCACGACACCTTGCAAGCTAAAATTGACTCAGTTGCTTCTACCGATTCGGTTACGCAAAAACTCAGGAAATCTTAAAGGACACAGTAGATACGATTTCAACACAAATGGACACTCTGAAACTTGGTTCAGAAAAACACACGGAGGAAATAATTTCACTATCGGATAAAGTAGCCGAACTTTCAGATCAGTTCACTAACTTATCTACAAAGGTTGATGATGATGTGAATGACACAAGACCTGTAGCCTTCACGGACACTGAAGAGTATGAACAAATTAGAAAATTCAAACAAAATCAAAATCAAATCAATACACAGTACAAAAGAGAAGTCCGGGAAGTACAAGATCAGTTGGCACAAGTAATACAAGAATTACATATTTCAGAGGACACTCGCGCTCCAGTACGGGAAGAGGGACATAGAAATACGGAACAACCACAAAATAATAACACAGGACATTTCGGAAATTATGAAAGAAATTGGCTAGGTTCACCGAATTTTGAAATGGAACCGCCGAAACGACGTAACAATGACCGATATGCGACTCGCCGACATGATGATTTTGACTATAAGCTGTTCATTACTACACGTAAATTCAAAACATTTAAGAATTCTGGCAACGACATTCATCCACAAGCGTGGCTCCATCAATTCTCTCATTGTTTTCCTCCCATCTGGTCATTAAAGCACAGATTAGAATTTATGTGTGGCTATTTAGAGAATGAACCAGCTGTAAGAATGCGATCGGTCATTCACGATTGTCACAGTGAAGGAGAATTTTATCACACCTTCCTCTCAGCGTATTGGTCTCAAGCTACACAAGACCGAGTAAAACATAGCATCATAATGATGAAACGTTTCGAACAATCTCAATTTTCCAGTCTTATGAAGTATTTTGAAGACATGTTGCATTAGAATCAGTATCTTTCAAACCCATACAGCCCCTCAGAACTCTTCCGCATTTGCTTAATCAAACAGCCTGAACATTTACGACATATTATTTTAGCAGGACGTTGTAAAGACGACATTAAAGCTTTTCAGGGACTGTTACAAGAACTGGAAATTGACACTGACAATCGCGGAACGCGAAAAGAGAAGCACAACAATTACAGGTCACATCTGTCACAATTCCGCGAAGACAGAAATAATAAACGACAAGGATATTCTTACAACGTAAATCGTGACCAAAACAGACACCACACGTATGACAACCATTGGCAGAGTAGTAATAATTACAGGGAAAGATCACCTCTCCGCGGTAATGATTATCACAGAGACTATCAGAGAAACAGACAATATGGAAACCAAAGTAATTATTATCAAGGGAGACAGATTAACTTCAGATGCAACGGTCCAGTGCGCAGTTATGATTCAGGGAGAAATTCTCCACCATGTGACCAACAAGAAAGAAACTATGGAATCTACCGACATTACGACAGACGATATGATCGTAACGACAGACCTGAATTGCATCAGAACTGGCGGGACTCAAACAGAGCAGGGCCCTCTCGAAAAGGTGAATTTGTAGAAGTTAGGTCTCCTAATCCCAATAACGACGCGCGCCGACAAAGAGACAGACAATGATTCGCACTGCAGGAAGCCACGTACGCCGGCTGGCTCAGAGAAAAATAACATAAGCATAGACGCTAACCTGGAGAAAAATTTTAGCATTCCTTACTGACGTATACCACATGATAATTGCGTTGAAGTTGAAACTCTGTGTACTAGGAAAAGTAAAGGATAGCACCACATTTCACATGTAAAACCGTTTATTGAAAGATAATCTGCTTTTTAAATTAGTCTTTGCCATAAAATTTTTCACTTTACATTACTAGTATGCTTTGTCAAACTTAGAATCTGTTGACATGCAACAATGTTTGAAGTTAAATATCCAGTCAAGAACCAATAGAACTTATTTAAACAGAAATTACTAATGCATTGTTATAGTGAACAGACGTCACAGCGTTATTGTGTGTGAACATTCTTGCTTGTTAGTTGTTCGATTACGTAACGACTATAAGGCTTACATAGTTAGAACATATACTGGTACTGCTAATGAGATTTTAATGCCACATTTTGGTTTACTTGAACATACATTCCGGATTTAAAGTACTTGCTGTGAGATACCAGATGACACAGTGGTTAGTTTATGTGACAGCTACACGATTTTATGACGACGCTACTAATGAGTGACAATTAACAATGTTGCTTTTGCGGTGTTTCTGTTTCATATCTGCACAGTTTTTCTGTATTATTCTGGAAAGTAAAACATGTTTTAGTAGTAACTTTTGTGGTTTAGCTACAATGAGACAGCCTTTTCCGTAGCACAACAATATGTTACAGCACAGTACTTTCTTCATCACGGCAATAAGCGCAATAAGTAAGATATCTATATGCAAAGCATTTCACTTTTGTTTATCATGAGGTAAGTACATTGACTTTTGCGGAACTTAGCTTTCGGAGGACGATAACTACGAAACTTCCACAGAGATTATCTTACAACGAGACGCACAGTTTAGCACTCCAGTACCTGTATTTGAGTGATTAATTTTGTACTTAAAACATTTATTTTTAAAGATATTTGAAGTACAATGATACAAAGGTTTTCTGTGATATATTTCATTCCATTGCTGTAATCTGTAACACCTGAGGGTATTATTCATTAATCCTCAGGGAGGTACACGCTTACTTTGTGTACCATGTGTTTGGCAAGCACAAGGAGCCCTAGCTAACATGGTATTTGTTTATACAACTTTACACATCGGTACCATATTTCTCTAACACATAAATTACACAGCTATCTTATCATTTAACTGAGAGAGACAAACATTTATTTTACTACATCAGTGACAGATGTTTACGTAATTACACCGTTGGATAACTTCACACTTACGAAATTGTATTTTGCTTGTACTTTGTGAACTGTTCATATTTTTTCGGAACCATTGTGATATTATGAGAGCTTTGAATGATATATTTGGTATGGGATCACGATTTTTAACGTACGAATGAGGTAGATGACACTATTGAAATGAGTAGAGAATTTTTTTAGGTTTTGAAATTATTGCATAAAGCTACGACGTTTTTGAGATTTGGCTGAGTTTTTATGATGTTGTTATTACGATGACAATGTGTATTATGCCGTTGAGGAATGTTTATGATCAATAAGCTGATGCTATATGAGGAATTTGATTATGCTACGTATTTATTATGATGAAATATTGAAGAAGTGTCAACGAATATTGATATGTATAATAAGGTAAGGAATAATGAGTAATGGTTAGGGACTCTGACTTGTGAAAAAGGATGTTGCAAACCAAGAATCGTACTTTAAGAGTTATGAAATGTATGTAAATGCATGAATGTACCACAATGCCGACGAAAATTTTTTGGACACTGTTATATTTACAGGATTTAGTTTCTACACATTTGTAACGCAAATTCTCGACCTGTGAGATTTTTATATGAGACTGTCACTGTAGTGGAAACTGATGTAATTATTTCGGTAAGGAAAGTAGGTCACCTTGACGTAATGCGTTTTGGGCGCCCAGCTGAGAGATAGTCGTCTGACAAAAGAAAGGCATTAGATGGAGAAAAAAAAGAGGCCATTATCCTCACTATTGACATTTCTTTGTCGAAAGCATCGCAAATACGACACGCTCAAACTTGAAAATATATGATTACACTGTGGAGCTCTTAATTTATGATATTTACTAAAATGCCTAATGAAATGATGAGAAACATTTTACATCTATTGTCTTTCTAGTTGAGAGATTGCTCATTTTGTTTATATCTGGTTTCCAGCTGTGTTGCAGCATTGGCTTTATAAAATAAAATTAAGTGCATTTGCTAATGTGAACACTTTCTGCCAACAGATCTATTACATAATAATTTTATGATCCATATTCTTCGAAAAAGGAGCACTTGGAATGGAAGGACATTAAGAAGGGATTAATAACAGTAACTGCATACATAATTTTCTTTTCAACTACTCGGTAATTTTTTTGGTAGAGTAAGTTATTGTGATGCATCACTCTAGTGTTAAGATGTGACATAGATATTAAACATGGCCATTTTTACTGTAATATTTTATCTGCTTGAGCTTTGTCATATTTAGATATAAGTTATTGCATTTGGTGCTGCTGTTTGACAGGCATAGTGCTACTAAATTTCACTTTGTATTACTCTGTTAAGCCAGTTTTACAACTGATTAATTTTTCTTGTTGCTGCACATTGACTCATATTAGTTGTAATGTTGCATTTGCTTGGTAATTTAGATTTACTGTAACTTGCTTTGCCTATTTCCATTTTTTTGTCATTGCTGCTTGTGTTAATTGTTTTGTGCTGCTGCATTGCCTCATCCCTTAGTTTAGCATCTGAGCTCAGTAGATTTAAGTTAGCTTAAGATGGGGTAGGCTATATGTGAGAACGAGTTGTGATGAATTGGAAGAAATGCATTGAGATGCTATAAGAAAATGGTTTGGCCAAAACAGAATTTTGAAAGAGGATGTGAGCAGAATGTAGAAAGCATGCTTGGATAGAATTTTTTTTGGTGGAAACAAATTTTGAAATATGGGGAAAGATCTAGAGAATGAAGTTTTGGGTTGGACTGCAGCACCAAATGTTACACTGAAAACAAACCCTGCACTTTCCTTTTGTATTATTCCGCTATGTGTTTAAGTACCCTTGTGTATTTGTCTTTTTCCTGTCTTTAAGTGTTTAGCTAATAAGATTTATGTTGTAGAATTTTTAAAATACTATGTTATTTACTTTGTAAAGATGTTTAGACATTATTTATTCTGTTTTGATTTAATGCTCATGTGTGAAGTTGATGTTTCAAAAGTTATTCTGATCTTTTATGTATGTACTTATGTCATAATTCTTGTAACACTGATGTACATGTTTATTTCTATTCTTTTGTAAAGCCTGTGTTACTACAAATGTTATCTGTACTATGATGTTCTTTAATGACGTATTTTGTACCTTTGTTATTGTATTATTATGTTATAAAATTGTAATTGACACAAATTCATCAAATTAAGTAACTTGTAAGTTACATTTCACTGCACACGTTTCTGTTGGTCATAGTATATGTACAATATGCGAGAAGTAGGGACTGTTAGTGTTTGCATGTATGTCAATAATTCAGCAAGGGACTGGATAACAGCATTGCTGGTACTAAGGACAATTCAAAAAACTTTGTGAGTGCACACATGGTGCTTATGGACTTGCTATATTATCCACAAGACTCTTCGATGGTGATTGTGCACCTGCACAATCGCAACAGATGCCTGCTGGCCGTCTCTACACGGACTACAATGGGTCTGCATCTTTGATGGCCCACCAATACCATTATTTCTACAAGGACTGCAGTGGGTTTGCACCTATGGTGGCCCACCAGTACCGTAATCTCTACCAGGACTACAGTGGGTCTGCTCTTTGATGACCTACCTACCATCATTCTTCAAAACTTCGACTAACTCTGATGTGGGTTTGCTCTGTTGTGGCCCATTTCCTGTCTGCATGTCAACAGTCAGCACTGTCTTTCCATTGGAAGGACAACACTACTTCTTCCAGACTTCTGTGTGCATTCTCTTTTACTGCTCAGATTTTGAGAAAAAAAAAACTCTGCAGTTTTACTGTGATGAATGATCAGGACTGTCTTTATGGACTGTGAGAAAATTTTAGCTTTTGCCCAACATTGTATCAATAAGTGTGAGCATTTGATATCTTTGTTATTGTAATTACGAAAAATTTATCAAGTCATTATTGGCCACTGCCCAAAACAATTTGTAAAATTTTTGTGGGGGCTATGTAAGTAGGCTGTTTAGGTTTTCTTATTGGTAATGCGACGTAGCGCTCTGTATGAAAATCACTGGCTGTGCTGTGTGCAGTCTGTGGCTAGTATGCATTGTTGTCTGCCATTGTAGTGTTGGGCAGCTGGATGTTAACAGCGCGTAGCGTTGCGCAGTTGGAGGTGAGCCGCCAGCAGTGGTGGATGTGAGGAGAGAAATGGCGGAGTTTTGAAATTTGTAAGACTGGATGTCATGAATTGCTATGTATATTATGATTTTTCAACACTATTAAGGTAAATACATTGTTCGTTCTCTACTAAAATCTTTCATATGCTAACTATGCCTATTAGTAGTTAGTGCCTTCAGTAGTTTGAACTTTTATTTAGCTGGCAGTAGTGGCACTCGCTGTATTGCAGTAGTTCGAGTAACGAAGATTTTTGGTGAGGTAAGTGATTTGTGAAAGGTATAGGTTAATATTAGTCAGGGCCATTCTTTTGTAGGGATTTTTGAAAGTCAGATTCCATTGCGCTAAAAATATTTTGTGTCAGTTTAAGCACAGTCTTGTATAATATTTCAAAGGGGACGTTTGAGTCGAAATTACCCATAAAAGTTATTACAAATAAACGACTAGTATATAAAAGAAGCTATTTCTATATTTACTTTTATTTGGAGGCTATTTTTGTATTTTAGCTGTTTACAACAGTTCGTAACACATTTAAAACGGTTCATAATAAAATTACATCAGTTCACTGTGAGTCTCTAAGAGTATCCAATACGTTTCCAACATTTCATGTTTAATTTCACTGGGTTTTCTTCTCTAAAGAGAACGAACTACCTTAGCTGTATTACAACATATCTAAGTTCGGATACCAGATTATCTGTAAAGGAGACCGCTTATAAAACACTCATATGACCTATTCTTGAGTTCTGCTGGAGCATTTGGGATCCCTATCAGATCGGATTGTGGGAGAACATAGAGGCAATTCAGTACTACTTAAACCTAACTAACCTAAGGACAGCACACAACACCCAGTCATCACGAGGCAGAGAAAATCTCTGACCCCGCCGGGAATCGAACCCGGGAACCCGGGTGTGGGAAGCGAGAACGCTACCGCACGACCACGA
This sequence comes from Schistocerca americana, assembly GCF_021461395.2. NCBI lineage: Eukaryota > Metazoa > Arthropoda > Insecta > Orthoptera > Acrididae > Schistocerca > Schistocerca americana. The sequence goes on along the minus strand of NC_060121.1, from coordinate 763,235,780 downwards.
GCGGTTACATACACCCACGGCAAATCCACCAAGCAGAAAAAATTGGCTTCGGACATATTGTAGAATAAGAAGGGTCCCTATCACTCAACAGGTATGAGTGTCACCAACGTAATACTCACTAGATGTTCAAGTTAAGTATTTTCCATAAGCTATAGAAAGTGATAGAGAATATGCCTTGACTCTACATCCTCCAAAACAACTGTACTTACCAACGTAACATATTAACAGTTATACTAGAAGAGTTGTCCTGGTGTAAATGGTTAGAATGTGTGCTGCTGTCCTTGTAAATTCTAGCTCATCAGTTGACAGTAATAATGCGGGAGATGATCAGTCAGTGAAAAACCTGAATCCCTCAAGTACTGTCTCCATTGTGGGGATGGTGTACGTGCTTTAACAGAAATGAGCAGAACTTCTCGTGGGTAATGGTCCCCACACTGGCATTTACATAACATCGAGAAGAGCAGAAATTGACGTTTCAATAATCTTGTCGACTGTTTTTTTTTTTTTTTTTTTTTTTTGTCGCCCACATTTCTCTTCAAAATTTTTTGTTGTATTTGGAGTTTGCGCTTGAAATCATTTTTTATGCTGCTGTCGGTAGTTATTTTGCTGTCTAAAGGAAAATATCGACTGCTAATTTCACACTCATCACCTAATTAAATTCCATGAGCATCGCCAGATTTAATAAACCTACATTCCGCTATACCTGATTTATTGATATTGACCTTATAACCTCTTTTAAGATGCTGTCTATTCTGTTCAACTGATCTTCAAATTCTCTGATTTTCTGACGGAATTACTTCATTGTCAAACAAAGAGGATTACATTTTTATCCCCTGAACTCTAAGTCTCTTTCGAAATTTCTCCTTGCTTTCCTTCTCCATGTCATCCATACTGGATTACATGGAGGATATGCTACAACCCTTTCTCACTTTCTTCTCAACATTGTTTCCCTTTCACATCATTCGACTATTATAATTCAGGCTTGGTTTCTATACAATCTGCATGTGTTTTACCTCTGCCACTTTCAGAATTTCAAAGAGTGTATTCCAGTCAACACTGTTAAAAGAGTCCTCTACATGTACAAATGCTATAAATTTGCGGTCTGTATTCTAAGATACATCACACACTCACGTGTTCCTACATTTCTTTAGAACTTGAACTGATCTTACACGAGAACTCTTTCATCCATTCTTCTATAAGTAATCTGCGTCTGTTACTTCACCACATTTTGCATATCCGTCTTTCTTTGCATCATTTATGTGTACAAAAATGTGTATGATATTAAGACGAGAACAACGTATTCACACACACACACACACACACACACACACACACACACACGACAAACCTCCCAAGCACAAAAAATGCTCTTTACAGCCATAAAATATTCATCTGACGTTTGTATTCCCTTCTATTTCTTTCGTTTCAGACATTTTCATATTTTATTCTATGTTCTGTTAAATTTAGTATGTCGTGTGCTATGAAGGGATATCTACTGGGCTTTGCATTTTGGCCTATTTCATCTTCCACTGCCTCCACTAATTCGTCTTATTTATACTTCAGTGGGTATTGTACTCAATATCCATGTTTGGGTCAATCAATGCCTAATGGTTCCTTTGAAAATCTCAGCAGCCTACCATTATTTCAATTAATTCCGATCCTATCTCCTTAATTTTTTACTTTTCTGCAATTCATTCAGTTTTAGTTCAAATTCAGAAGCAATCTATTAGGCTATAATACAACCCAGCTCCTGGAAATCTTCTGCAGTTTAAAATTTGGATTCGAAATACCTGTCTTACCATTACATAATCTGTCTGAAACATTCTGGTATCTTTAGGTCTGTCCTACTTACACCATCATATCTCATGACTGTTAAACTAAGTGTTGGGATAGTTAAATTGTACTCCGCAAAATTCTACCAGACGTCTTTATCTTTCGTTTCTTAACCGCAGTCGACGTCCTCCAAATACTTATCCTTCGCCGGCCGGAGTGGCCGAGCGGCTCTAGGCGCTTCAGTCTGGAACCACGCGACCACTATGGTCGCAGGTTCGAATCCTGCCTCGGGCATGGATGTATGTGATGTCCTTAGGTTAGTTAGGTTTAAGTAGTTCTAGGTTCTAGGGGACTGATGACCTCAGATGTTAAGTCCTATAGTGCGCAGAGCCATTTGAACCATTTGAACTTATACTTCTCTTACTTTTCCTACTATGGAATTCGATTCTGCCAACTCAATTGCATGCCTATCTCCGTTGACATGCTGAATAATTTCTTTTATCTTATCACTTTTATGTTATTTGCTGAGTTAGTGGGCAGATGTACTTGTACTATTGTAATGGTCGCATCTAGCCGCTTATGATCGAATTATGACGCTGCTGTCAGGGTGATGCAAATTTATGTTACCATTCACAAGGTGGATGTACTGATCAGCCAGAACATTATGAGTACCCACCTAATAGCCGGTATGTCCCCCTTTGGCTCGAATAACAGCAGCGATGTGTCATGGAATGGAAGCAATAGGGCCTTGGTACGTCGCTGGAGGAAGCTGGAACCACATCTGCACACACAGGTCACCTAATTCCTGTAAATGTTGGGGAGGGGCGACGAGCACTGATGCCACGTTCAATCACACCCCAGACGCGATCGATCGGTTTCAGATCTTGCCAGTTGGGTTGCCAGCAGATAAACTGGGCCATACAACTAAGATCCTCTAACCACTCTGTCACATTCTATGCCTTGTGACATTGAGCATTATTTTGTTGAAAAATGCCACTGCCGTTGAGAAACACGATCGTCATGAAGGGGTGTAGGTGGTCTGCAACCAGTGTATGTTACTCCTAGCCTCACGGTGCCTCGCACGAACTCCACTGGACCCATGGATGCCCACGTGGATGTCCCCTAGGTTATAATGGAGTGGTCGCCAGCTTTTCTCCCACTAACAGTACAGGTGTTAAGGAGCTGTTCCCCTGCAAGATGACGGATACGTGCCCTCCCATCGGCGTGATGAGGTAGTTATCGGGATTCATTACACCATGAAGCGCTGTGTCCCTGCACCAGCGTCCAGAGCTATTGTCACGTGCCCATTTCTGTCGTAGTTGTCGCGGTGTTAAAATTGGCACATGCATCGGTCGTCGGCTGCCAAGGCCAGTCATTAGGTGTGTTGGCTGCTCTCTGTGTTCAGACACACTTGTGCCCTGCCCAGCATTAAAGTCTGATGGTAGTTTCACCACAGTTCGCCACCTGTCCTGCTTTATCAGCCTGCCCAGCCCACGACGTCTAACACATCCGTAAACAAGGGCGGCCGCCCAACCTAATGACGTCCTGCGTGGTTTCATGTTGATCTCAGCACAGCATTCCACGAACATACGACAAGTATTGCAATTCCCGAAATGCTCGTGCTGAGTCTCCATATAATCACAATCTACCCTCGGTCGAACGTAGATGAATCAAGCGTCTTCCACAATCTACACACGGGCAGCACGCTCACTGATACTTGGTGCACAGTGCATGTATCTCACTAGCAGTCATTCGTTGTCAGGCGACGCTGCTATCGACTGGACGGTCTTATATCGATAGTAGGTCGGTGGTCATGATGTTCTGACTGATCACAGGATACTAAAGTTGAATGTGGCACATGCTAGACACTAGGTTAACAGATACGTATTCCCTCCATTTGAGTGGTATCGTAAGTTCGAATCATCCTGTACAGTATTCCAGCAGCATTCCTATGTTATTCTTATTATTAGTTCCACACTTGCTTTGCAGAAATATTTTTTGTGGTGACAAACTTTTACTCACCTGACTCATAATGCCTTCATAGTGCCCACTATATCTTACTTCAGCCTATTCCATTTCTCTTTTCAAGTTATGTATCCTACCTCCCCGGTTAAGGAAACTAACATTCAACTGTCCGATCCTTAAAACTCCGATAGGCTTTCTTTCTAATGACGACATTTTCTTCAGCAATACACGATAACAGAACTGAAAGAGGGTGGGGTACTTTATCTTTGGAATATTTTACACAGGAGGCTTACTTCGTAATAAAACCATGTAACACAGTTGCATCTCATCAGTTAATACAAAGACTCTTATTGATTGAATGAAATATGACAATGCAGGGATGCTCTCTAAAAGTGCAAAGTTATGTTAACATTGTGCGTTATTGTTTGTTATAAGCCCAATAAATACAACGACTGATTTAACAATTCCTACTTTGGCAGCTGATGTTCCCAATATACAACAACGAGAATTACTGTGTCTTACCCAGATGTTATTCTCTACCGTCACTTTCAAAGTAATCCTTGAGAATCGAAGCACCGATGCAACATTTCTTGCATTTTTGAAATGCATCCTGGATGTTTAACTTTATTAGGGTTTATAGTACCCTCTGCTGCTTAGTTTGGATCGATTTTGATATTACTCTTGAACCTGCTTTACACGTTGCAGAAAAGGCAGAAGTGACACCGAGCAAAGCCTGATGAGTATGGTGAGTGGGACACCAATGTCGTGTGCCTTTTGTCAAGAAGGACAATGCTACTACGACAGCTTCTTAGTTTCAGTTTCATACCGATGAACTCAACTTTCGCCACCAGTGACAGCCTTCGAAAAAATTCTGGGATCATCTTGAGGTAGTTTGTCGAGATCTATGAAGACTTCCTCAACATGTTGCTTCTCGTCGTCTTAAATTAATCGTAACACAAACTTCGGAGTATGTCGTCCCTCATTTCCAGAACATTTGCTGTTGCGATGCCAATCGACGGCCAACAGCAACATCATTGTCATCACTCTGTGTTCGACTGTTTATGAAACGTTTATATACGTCGTAAGTCTGTGTCTGACGTAAGGCATTGTATCCAAAAGCTTTCTGCAGGGTGTGGGACGTTTCTGTAACGGCTTTCCCAAGTATGTGTGTCTGAATTCCCAAGGGACCAAACTGCTGAGGTCATCGGTTCCTAGACTTACACACAACTTTAACTAACTTAAACCAACCTGTGCTAAGAACAACACACACACACACACACACACACACATGCTAGAGTGACGACTCGAACATCCGGCGGTAGGGACCGCGCAATCCGTGACATGGCGCCTCTAACCACGCTACCTCTCCGCGCGGCTCCCAAGTATAAGAGAAACTTTATGCAGAAGCGCTGCTCTTTCAAGACATCCATCGCAAAAACGAAAAACCAGAAAACACGACAGCACCAGCGACAAGTGAAACTACTGAGCTCTAAACTGCTAGAGACACTGATTCAAAATGGAGCCATTTACACGCATTGTTGTGTACATAGTTCCGCATAGTCAGCACGTACACAACATTCCCACTAGAGCGCGTCCCACTAAGCACAACAGCGCAGGCGCAGTGCTCATCCGTCTCCGCACTACGAGATGGCGCTACCTTAGAGATTGACCAAATTCTGCTTCCCCCGATCCGCGCATTAATATGTAACGCAGCCAATGTGATTGCTGCTAACGTAGAACCTTTGCTCCTCGCAGATCACACTCGCGCAGTGATACCTGAATGCATGAGGTATTATAACGAGTGTACAGGCCTCCGATTAGTCAGTCTGCATTTGTCTGCATCTGGCTGTATCAGTCTGCATTAGTCTGGACCAGTCTATAGTCAAGTTTCAGTCTGCACCTAACAAGATTAGCATATTCCTGTACACAGCCATGAAGATAAATGTATAGACCCTTTGCCAGGTATCAGAGATATGTGAGAATAAGATTAACGTACCAAGACCAAAGGAACTTCAGATTGTCAGTTGTAAATAGCATCCATAATCAAGTTACGTAATGTTTATGCTTGTTATTATTTTAATAAATGTGTGTGAAAATTAATACTGTTCTGTTTAAAGTTGGTTACCGTCAATCTGCTACTCTAATCGTGCAAGTGGCATTTCCATCGTCTGACCTAGAGGCAGAAGATAAACACGCCACAATAAGACCACGAGACATATTGCTGACACTCGCCTACTTCGTTAGAGCGACAAGTCAAATAATCTGATGGTGTGTGTACCGAAGGTCTTACAGTACGCACACCACACGCATAATATTTTCTTATCGCAATTATGTGGACAGAATCAGTTTGAGACTGGCGCGCTGGTTTCGTGCCCAGAATAGCGTGCCTCTGGTTATCGATGGTCCTCCGTGGTGTAGTCTTGCGATCAGACACGCCGATCAGAAGGTCTTTGACTTGAAGACTTTTCAAGTGCGCTCGGTGTGTCGGGTGCTCTCGAGTCCTTAGAGTTTGGCTCCGCCACGTTGCGAGGATACTCCACGAGATGGCGCGTCACGGGGCTGCTGGCAGACCGAGGGAGCGAGCGGCCGGTGCAGTGAGGGGCATGTTGTCCGCCGTGATTGTGCGGAGCCGGCGTGGCCGCTGAATGCGAACCCGACAAGAGTAGTGTACTCGAGTCTGAGTGGCCGATTGGCACTAGAGTTCACAAGCAGCGGTGACCATTGGTTGGCTTAAACCACCTTTTAGCCACCCAAGCATCAGTGTGTCCCGTAGCATGGTTAAGTAGAAGTACCAGTACAGTTACGCTATTGCATACTATCCTGTAATCGGATTGCACTGCTGAGAGTGTATGTAATTAAACAGATGGCCGGTCTAAATGATTTGATATTATAATTTGTCTACGTTTTACTGTTCGAGATTCTTTCGCATGTGAAAAATGTCTGAACTCCAGTTGGTTGTAATTTGGTACAGTGTTTATATTTAAAGAAGTACCATGTGCTGTTGTTATTTTACCGTACTTAGAAATATTTGCTTTAAAGGGAGTGCATTAAACTCAACCACTAAGTAAAGATCAGCTGGTTGGTCCAAATTAATTGATATTATAATTTGCCCACATTTTAATGATCAAGTTTCTTTCGCCTGTGAAAAAAATGTCATACCTCCAGTTGGCTGTAGTTTAGTACGGTGTTCATATTTAAAGAACTATCGTCTGCCGTTATTGTTTTTCTGTACTTAAGATATATTTTGTTTTAAAGGGAGGTCCTTTTACTCAACCACTAAATAAAGATCAGCTGGGTGGATGATCGCTGAATTGTTTATGATTCTAGTATGGTTAAATGGGCTGAGCCTCTTGTTTCTTGTAAACCGAGAAGGTGTTTGTGAACTGTTTGTTGACTTACTGAGAGCATGTGGAATACGAGTAACTAGCTTAAACTGTTTGCGCTGCTGTTGATCCGGGCCGGCCGTGGTGGCCAAGTGGTTCTAGGCGCTTTAGTCTGGAACTGTGCGACCACTACGGCCGCAGGTACGAATCCTGCGTCTGGCATGGATGTGTGTGATGTCCTTAGATTAGTTACGTTTAAGTAGTTCTAAGTTCTAGGGGACTGATGACCTCAGATATTAAGTCCCATCGTGCTCAGAGCCATTTGAACCATTTGTTGATCCGGAATCCTTTCATAAAGTTAAGTGCTCTTGCTAGCATTGGTCAAATAATTACTTCTTATTGGAACTGCCTGGAAGTCACTCAAATTTTTGGTATGTTAACTTAATATGATAGGGATAAATGGGCTTAATTCACAAACCACTAAATGAAAAGGTTAAAATTAAGTGGGTTTGTAACGTTTAATGCTAAGGGATAATTATAATACTTGTAATTGTCTTTTTGTTACAAACAAAATACGGAAACAAAATATCGAAACACCTCGTGAAAAGCATGTTTGAACATAAATATATAAATGCAGATGCTAGATAAGTCTGCAGGTTGTGCTGTTGTATGTGACTAATTCGACAAAGGGAGGAAAGAAGTTATAATGGCTGGTGGTAGTAATCCTAAATTTTCTTTACATGCTCATTAAAATTGATGGAACAATTTATTTCTAAAAAGGAAAGAAACATAACTTCTCATTATGGTTTGATGGGCTTCTTATGCCTCGTACATGCAGTTACTCTACCAATACTACTCGCAGACCGTTAACTAAGAATCGTCTTCCTATTACTCAGTACTGATGCTGTCCAACCCGACCAGCAATGGGTGGCTGGTTAAACCATCGTTGACAGAGGGCGCTGAACTCTGTCTTTCTGCTGCAGTTGTGACGCTACCTGCTCTTTCCACTGGTGTGTGGCTTAGCGCCTTCTTGATGACGTTCCGCGGCGCTGCTTCAGGACTGCACAGTTGCAAGCGTCAGCTGTGGTTCAAAATGGTTCAAATGGCTCTGAGCACTATGCGACTTAACTTCTGAGGTCATCAGTCCCCTAGAACTAAGAACTACTTAAACCTAACTAACCTAAGGACATCACACACATCCATGCCCGAGGCAGGATTCGAACGTGCGACCGTAGCAGCGGCGTGGTTCCGGACTGAAGCGAGTAGAACCGCTCGACCACAGAGGCCGGCCATCTCCTTTACTGCAAGCTCTTTGGTTTTCATGTATTTGGAGGAGGCAGTATCAATTACAGCAAGAGACCAATGTCCAGTGAATATGGGCTCCGAAATGTATATTTTAACATCCATGGGCGCTTGTTTGGTAGAAGCTGTGTGTTTCACAGCAGCGAAGATGAACAGGAGCTCATAGCTCTTAACCAGTTCGCTGCTACCGACGCGCTCTTTGCATTTCGTGCTAAGGCGTATTGTGTTATTGCTGTATTTCTCACCAAATGATCGTGCCCGTACTGAGAGACGGAGTTCAGGCTGATACGAAATGTTTATCATCCGATTTTGCGAAAAATATTAGATGAAAAAAATGGTTTTTTGCACATCTTCACTCGGTAAAGAAATGAACTCCTTTTCGTTATCTGTCAAACTTGTTGCGGTGTACCCGCTTTAGTGCAACAATGCACTATGTTGTAAAGCTTTCGCAGAGGTAAAAATCCGTTGCGTGAACTTTCCGTGTTGTTAATTTAATTGATATATTGCATCAAATGAAATGTAGCTAAGTCATTGAAATTTTATTAAAAATTCAGAGCAGAGCGAAATCTCATTTCGATCTCGAGTTATTCGGTTTTAGACCCGATGGACGGTCTTGTGCTACGCAGCCAGTTCCGTCCATGCGGACTTGGCGGCTATTACGAAATACTTATCAGCCGGTTTTTGCATAACTAGTAGGTGAAAAATTATGGTTTTTGCACATCTTACAGTGTGATATCTTAACTTCACAAAGGAGTGAATTCCTTCTCATTATTGCCATAGTTAACGTGCTGGATGCGATTAAGTTAAATGTTGGGCGATATTTTAAACACTTTGGAGAGGTAAAACACATTTCGTTTTTTTTTTTTTTTCATCAATCTGGTTTGATGCGACCCGCCACGAATTCCTTTCCTGTGTCAACCTCTTCATCTCAGAGTAGCAACCTACGTCCTCAGTTATTTGCTTAACGTATTCCAGTCTCTGTCTTCCTCTACAGCTTTTGCCCTCTACAGCTCCCTCATGTCTTAGCAGATGTCCTATCATCCTGTCCCTTCTCCTTATCAGTGTTTTCCACATATTCGTTTCCTCTCCGATTCTGCGTAGAACCTCCTCATTCCTTACCTTATCAGTCCTCCTAATTTTCAACATTCGTCTATAGCACCACATCTCAAATGCTTAGATTCTCTTCTGTTCCGGTTTTCCCACAGTCCACTTTTCACTACCATAGAATGCTGTACTCCAGACGTACATCCTCAGAAATTTCTTCCTCAAATTAAGGCCGGTATTTGATAGTAGTAGACTTCTCTTGGCCAGAAATGCCTCTTTTGCCGTAGCGAGTCTGCTTTTGATGTCCTCCTTGCTCCGTCCTTCATTGGTTATTTGACTGCCTAGGTAGCAGAATTCCTTAACTTCATTGACTTCGTGACCATCAATCCTGGTGTTAAATTTCTCGCTGTTCTCATTTCTACTACTTCTCATTACCTTCGTCTTTCTCCGATTTACTCTCAAACCATACTGTGTACTCATTAGACTGTTCATTCCGTTCAGCAGATCATTTAATTCTTCTTCACTTTCACTCAGGATAACAATGTCATCAGCGAATCGTATCATGGATATCCTTTCACCTTGTATTTTAATTCCACTCCTGAACCTTTCTTTTATATCCATCATTGCTTCCTCGATGTACAGATTGAAGAGTAGGGGCGAAAGGCTACAGCCTTGTCTTACACCCTTCTTAATACGAGCACTTCGTTCTTGATCGTCCACTCTTGTTATTTCCTCTTGGTTGTTGTACATATTGTATATGACCCGTCTCTCCCTATAGCTTACCCCTACTTTTTTCGGAATCTCGAACAGCTTGCACCATTTTATATTGTCGAACGCTTTTTCCAGGTCGACAAATAATATGAAAGTGTCTTGATTTTTATTTACCCTTGCTTCCTATATTAGCCGTAACGTCAGAATTGCCTCTCTCGTCCCTTTACGTTTCCTAAAGCCAAACTGATCGTCACCTAGCGCATTCTCAATTTTCTTTTCCATTATTCTGTATATTATTCTTGTAAGCAGCTTCGATGCATGAGCTGTTAAGCTGACTGTGCGATAATTTTCGCACTTCTCAGCTCTTTCCGTCTTCGGAATTGTGTGGATGATGCTTTTCCGAAAGTCAGATGGTATATCGCCAGACTCATATATTCTACACACCAACGTGAGTAGTCGTTTTGTTGCCACTTCCCCCAATGATTTTAGAAATTCTGATGGAGTGTTATCTATCCCTTCTGCCTTATTTGACCGTAAGTCCTCCAAAGTTCTTTTAAATTACGATTCTAATACTGGACCCCCTATCTCTTCTAAATCGACTCATGTTTCTTCTTCTATCACATCAGACAAATGTTCACCCTCATGGACGCTTTCAATGTATTCTTACCACCTATCTGCTCTCTCCTCTCCATTTAACAGTGGAATTCCCGCTGCACTCTTAATGTTACCACCATTGCTTTTAATGTCACCAAAGGTTGTTTTGACTTTCCTGTATGCTGAGTCTGTCCTTCCGACAATCATATCTTTTTCGATGTCTTCACATTTTTCCTGCAGCCATTTCGTCTTAGCTTCCCTGCACTTCCTATTTATTTCATTCCTCAGCGACTTGTATATCTGTATTCCTGATTTTCCGGAACATGTCGGTACTTCCTCCTTTCATCAATCAGCTGAAGTATTTCTTCTGTTACCCATGGTTTCTTCGCAGCTACCTTCTTTGTACCTATGTTTTCCTTCCCAACTTCTGTGATGGTCCTCTTTAGAGATGTCCATTCCTCTTAAACTGTACTGCCTACTGCGCTATTCCTTATTGCTGTAACTGTAGCGTTAGAGAACTTCAAACGTATCTCGTCATTCCTTAGTACTTCCGTATCCCACTTCTTTGCGTATTGATTCTTCCTGACTAATGTCTTGAACTTCAGCCTACTCTTCATCACTACTATATTGTGATCTGAGTCTATATCTGCTCCTGGGTACGCCTTACAATCCAGTATCTGATTTCGTAATCTCTGTCTGACCATGATGTAATCTAATTGAAATCTTCCCGTATCTCCCGGCCTTTTCCAAGTATACCTCCTCCTCTTGTGATTCTTGAACAGGGTATTCGCTATTACTAGCTGAAACTTGTTACAGAACTCAATTAGTCTTTCTCCTCTTTCATTCCTTGTCCCAAGCCCATATTCTCCTGTAACCTTTGGTTCTACTCCTCCCCTTACAACTGCATTCCAGTCGCCCATGACTATTAGAATTTTGTCCCCCTTTACATACTGCATTACCCTTTCAATATCCTCATACACTTTCTCTATCTGTTCATCTTCAGCTCGCGACGTCGGCGTGTATACCTGAACTATCGTTGTCGGTGTTGGTCTGCTGTCGATTCTGATTAGAACAACCCGGTCACTGAACTGTTCACAGTAACACACCCTCTGCCCTACCTTCCTATTCATAACGAATCCTACACCTGTTATACCATTTTCTGCTGCTGTTGATATTACGCGATACTCATCTGACCAGAAATCCTTATCTTCCTTCCACTTCACTTCACTGACCCCTACTATATCTAGATTGAGCCTTTGCATTTCCGTTTTCAGATTTTCTAGTTTCCCTACCACGTTCAAGCTTCTGACATTCCACGCCCCGACTCGTACAACGTTATCCTTTCGATGATTATTCAATCTTTTGCTGATGGTAACCTCCCCCTTGGCAGTCCCCTCCCGGAGATCCGAATGGGACACTATTCCGGAATCTTTTGCCAATGGAGAGATCATCATGACACTTCTTCAAATACAGGCCACATGTCCCGTGGATACACGTTACGTGTCTTTAATGCAGTGGTTTCCATTGCCTTCTGCATCCTCATGTTGTTGAACATTGCTGATTCTTCCGCCTTTAGGGGCAATTTCCCACCCCTAGGACAAGAGAGTGCCCTGAACCTCTATCCGCTCCTCCGCCCTCTTTGACAAGTCCGTTGGCAGAATGTCGGAAGTCTTCGGGCGCCAATGCTGATTATTTATCAAAATTAAGATAGTGGCGGGGATCGAACCCGGGACCGAAGACGTTCTGATTATGAATCAAAGACGCCACCCCTAGACCACGGGTTCAGTCTACCCATTTCGTATACTTCGCATATGTTTCGGTTTAGCTCATAATTGTAGTGAATGAATCACAGATAAGATATCGAAATTTCGTTTAACGTTGAGAGTGTAGGCTATCGCATTTCGTTCTAGAGTTACTGGGTTTTATGTCCGGAGGACAGTCGTGAAAGACGCGCCCTTTCACATCCGTGTGCATCACGAGTCATGTAGTCATAAGAATCGCCATATCTCACAAACGTTTCAAGATATCGAAACGAGGTTTTCTGCAAATGATTGCATTCAATCCGCTACATTTTTTGTGTGATGAATGCTCGAAACTTCTCTATTCACCTAGATGTAGAAGTAGCTCGTCCGTAGCTGTGAGAGGTCGGCAGCTCAGAATATATTTCTAGCTCGCTGGCGCTGTTGGAAAACCCCAGCGGCGCACTTATACCGTCCACAACACCCGGAGAACGGCGTAGTAGGACGTTGCCTACCCTACAGCCTCAACAACAACAGTGTTGGCACATGTATTCCACTTTCAGAGATATCACAACGATTTTCGCTTTTGAGTTTCAAATCAGTCGTTTCCGGATCGGCTTTCCTTACCTGAAAGTGATACATGTAGCCCGTCCCTTCACCCCTGAGCCGGCCGGTGCGGCCGTGTGGTTCTACGCACTTCAGTCTGGAACCGCGTGACCGCTACGGTCGCAGGTTCGAATCCTGCCTCGGGCATGGATATGTGTGATGTCCTTAGGTTAGGTTTAATTAGTTCTACGTTCTAGGCGACTGATGACCTCAGAAGTAAAGTCGCATAGTGCTCAGAGCCATTTTTAGCCATCACCCCTGAAAATTCGTAAGGTTATCAAGAAAAATAGTAACGGTTCTGTAGCAATTGATATGTCACACCACCTCCGGCCGCGGTGGTCTAGCAGTTCTAGGCGCTCAGTCCGGAACCGCGCGACTGCTACGGTCGCAGGTTCGAATCCTGCCTCGGGCATGGGTGTTTGTGATGTCCTTAGGTTAGTTAGGTTTAAGTAGTTCTAAGTTCTAGGGGACTGATGACCACAGATGTTAAGTCCCATGGTGCTGGGAGCCATTTGAACCATGTCACACCACTGCAAATCTTTGAGGCACAGAATGGCACCCCCCTCGTTGGAACTAACCTACAGCCTCAACAACAACAGTGTTGGTACATGTATTCCACTGTCAGAGATATCAGAACGATTTTCGCTTTTGAGTTTCAAATCAGTCGTTTCCGGATCGGGTTTCCTTACCTGAACTTATGCATGTAGCCCTTCCCATCACCCCTGAAAATTCGTAACGTTATCAAGAAAAATAGTAACGGTTTATAGCAATTGATATGTCACACCATTGCAAATCTTTGAGGCACAGAATGGCACCCTCCTGCTTGAAACTACGCCATCACGAATGACTCGAGCACAGTGTGAATTGGCTCGTTGCTGGGGTCCTCTTGAGCAGCCGCTGCTGGTGGGGCGATGATCCCGGGCCGGCGCTGGGCTGGACGAGCGGCGGCGGCGGCCGCTCGAGCCATCGATCGGCTGCCGGGCCCGGCGCTGCGCGCCTCGCGAGCCCAGCTGCCTCGTCGCCTGCCCGCCTGCTCGCCTGCCAGCACCTGTTGAGCACGCCCGGCGCCGCGGGAGGCCTGCATCCAGGGGACCGCGCTTCCGTCCGGGGTAGCAGCGGCGGAGAGCCACCATCCGTCCGCCGCTGACTGCGCAGCGGGAACACGGCGCCGCAGCGCTGCGGATCCACCCGGCCATTCGCCTGCACACTCTCGTGGGAAACCGGCTTCTTTATAGCTGAAGACAAATATCTGTTCAAACGTCAAGGCCGCCAGTCTGAAAAATTTCATACTGATGTGAATTACGGCGGAGAGTGCCTAGCTTAGACTTTTTAAGACACAGTGGTATGAATAACATTGGCTACCAGTGAGAATTGATTTAAATCAATGGGTATGGTTGAAACATTGTGGCGGGCCGGGTTTCGAAGATCTCCTCGTTACTAGGCAGATTCTTTGCCCACTAAGCCCTCCAGACGTGTTGTCAGTGCAGCTGCACTGACTGCCCTAGCACCCCTCCCAACAGACCTATTTACACAACTTATCGACCCACTACTAATGTAGTGTTCCTTGCCCATTATCATTATTCGTGGTATTTCGCCGATTACCATAAGAATTCGGACTTGGTGTTCATCCAAATGGAAGAGACAATTGGCAGCCCTCGCCGTGTATGTTCTTTCAGACAATTCCCACTCATAGCCAATGTATGTAATCCGTTTGTGTCTTCATTCACAGTGGCGGCTGGATCAAAATGGTATCGCTTCTTTCGGATTTGCCCAAAAGAACAGCCACCATATGAAACATGTTATTTATTCTCAAAACTAAGAATGAGGCCTGCGCATGTCATCAGCGCCACAACCAAAGTGTTCAAACCAAATTTCACAATATAACATTTCCTGAGGATTCCAGCCACGTAAATATTTTCTCCTCCCATGAACTTTCGACCTTATCTGACCTTGCATGCCTCAACTGTACAGAGAGCCATACAGTGACATGCTGTAGGTGCAGTCTTAGGTGCAGTCTCAAGAGAGTGGTATCTGTCGAAATGCCAGATTGCCATATGGTTCCTGAAAATGAGCAGCATCTTTTGTATTAGTTACAAGAGTACAGTCAGGATAACTGGCTTCTCCAGACTTGTAATTTTGGCCTCGCTATCCCTGCTATGTTGCATTTGAACTGTACAAAAATGGGGAAACTTCAGAAGATAGTTTTTCTAAGGAATGTGTGGTATCACATATCGATACCACTCCGTGGGCGTCGTGATATTGGTAATAGACCGCCGATAGCAGTCATGCGCGGTCGGGTGGACCAAAAGTTGGGCGCCCACTTAGCCACACCTCTTGTGCCTCATTACCACAAGTGCTCGTTGCTGCCGTGATATAGGGCAGCCGGAGTTAGCCACTCACACCAGTCGCACATAGAGCCCCTTCGAAACGAGATGCTATGCAGACTATAACACTGCAACTGCCTTTATGTAGCTTGTGCATTCAAATACCAAATTTTTTTTTATTACGTACTATGCCCGAAAGAACAAATAGTCCTGTCACGGAAACACTTCCGTCCGCTACTTTTATACCATAACCTTCAAGTTGGATGCAGATCGTAAAATGGAACTATCTTGTTCAATCAATTATGGTATCAAGCAACAGAGCAGTGTTACCCTCTGAAAGGAATTTTGTTGTCATGACCGCAATGTACATAACGGAGGTGGCTTATCGGAAGTGAAAGTCCGAATTACGTAAATATTTAAACAGTAACAAACAATGATTTATCTATCCACAGCCCCCAAATGATAATAAAAACGGTCGCCAGCCTAATTAGGCATAAGAATGAGTAACATTCTTGTTCAAGAAACTGAAAATAAGTAACTTCAATGGGCAAACACAGCCTATACTTCGTCACACGAGAGTTCAATGAACTCTGACACCTGCATACAGTATGTTCACGTTAAGGTTGGAGCTGATAGAACAGAACAAACTATTTGCAAAAATATAACAGATGAGAAAACACACTATTGCCTTGAGGACTTAGTCAAACTGAATGTTCTCAGTAACGTTACTATTAGTATTCACTGTTGACTCGTAAATTGGACATTGGTTTAGTATCACTTTTCAAATAAATTCCTATCTGACATGAAATATGGATATGGTTCACAGCAAAATTAGTTATTGTGCACAGATTAAGTCTCTCTCCACTAAACACCTTTCTACTTAGAATGAAAACTAAATGGGGTTCACTAACAAATTACGTCTCACTGTCTTTTGAATAAAGAAGTTACTATTTTCCTAGATAGTGGTCTTTCTATCAATCGTTGTCTAGCATGAGCGCAATAGACAAACTGTGGATCCTGTTGCCCCATTAATATGCACTTCCAATACACAAGAGAGACAAGCACTTAGCAAACGTGAGTATATAACTTTCCACAATTGCCGTTCACGACTTTTACTGTAGTGAGACACAATATTGACAATCTTGTAAAAAAACTGACTCACCTTTTAAAATTTACAACAGGCAGCACTATGATCATTATCTAAGCAAAAATTTATAAGCCTCACTTTAAGAACTTTTAATTTTTAAAGCAACTGAAAATTGTCTTTATTTCTGCAGTCTTCTAATTTCAAGTCAATGATTAAATAAATAACTTTGAAAGTCAACAGAACTTTAAATTGGACTGTTTCAATCGCTGGAAGGCTTTCATAAAGTTGCATGTACTACCTCCCACAATTTTACCAAATCCACAGTAAGTCTGAATACTCCCTTCTTACCAAACATCAAACTACATTATTTTATTAACTGTTTGGCTTTGAGGCTTTTATTTTTTCCACAACAAGGACACTCGGTGGTCATAGTTCAAATGGAGAGGAACATGAGAGGAGTTGTGATAAAAAGAAAATCAAGGTAGGTACATAAATTCAGTTACAAATTACCTTACATTTGAGCACATTAAAACATCCAATGAACTGATCTTTCACTGTACATTACTACAGTTCTTCTGTTCCATTACAGTGATTGCGCAATGTGGTGGGGAGTGCATGTTGGTAGGTGGATTTGCAGGTGGAATTGCTGGACTCTGTTATCCCTTGGTGGCGATAATAGATACCAATTCCAGAGCAGTTCCAGCTCTTTATCTATCCATCCGAGGCATTGGGAAGCGTCAGGAAAAGCCTCTCTCAGAACCAGCACAATACACAACTTTTACACGAGCAGTTGACAGTTTGGTAGCTCGTACCCGACTGACTCTTGGTTCCACTTTTCTATCGATGCGCGCGCCACACAGTTCCCGAGGGGATCATCACCACATTTTACATACAAAATAACTCAGAATCCTAAGTGAGGGTCAGCAGGTCACATAACAGAAACCAAACATATTAAATAAAACAGAACATTTGCATATATTGACATTTCTACAAAAAATTACTGACACAGAGATTACAATTATATATTTAAGCTTCGTTTCCTCCAAATGAGACAAATAACTTAAATGACAGATACACTACATTGCATAGAATCAAACCATGACATCAAAGTTTTTACAGAGAAAGGAGGATACAGTTTTGCGTTATCGATTAAATCAAACAACATTTACAGAAGCTCAACAGTGGAATGTTGAACAAAACAGAAAGCAAAATGAATCAACAAAAGGTATGTAGTGTCTAAGCTATGGTGTTACGTCACCTGGTCACAGCTCTGTCTTCATTCTTCATGTTGTAACAGAGGGACACTTTCCCTTGTGGGCATTGTGATAGGTGGACTCTTTCTTGTTGCCTCATTTCTAATGAGTCTTCGTGCATTTGTAGAAATACATGTTATGTAAACCTTCTGTTTGTTGTGTTACCTCATTCGCTAATCATTTCTACTCCTAAGAGATCTGCTGCACACCTGTGTAGTACACCTCCACTTAGCAATTTGTACTTAGCAGTGCATAACAAAATGCACCTCAAATGTGTGATTAAAGGAGGATAGCATCGTCCTGGGTAAATAATTCTGAGGATAAAATAGTCGCCAGCTGCTGAGACCGAGCGGTTGTAGGCGCTTCAGTCCGGAACCACGCGGCTGCTACGGTCGCAGGTTCGAATCCTGCTTCAGGCATGGTTGTGTGTGATGTCCTTAGGTTAGTTAGATTTAAATAGTTGTAAGTCTAGGGGACTGATGACCTCAGATGTTGAGTCCCATAGTGGTTAGAGCCATTTGAACCTCACATATAATAGTGCCCCGTTTGAATCCCTTGTCGGCGACTACTCTGGAGGATGATGTCACCAGGAAAAACAAACTGGTAATCAATGTGCTGGAGTTTAGAATGTAAGATTCCTTAATGGGATACATACACAGAGTAAATTAAAAAGGTAAATGGAAACGCTGATCTTAGATGTAGCTAAAGTGAGTCAACTTGGAATTCTGTATAAACAGGAATTGTGGTCACATGTGTACAGAGTTACAAACACAAAACAGAGAAAGTGTTATGCAGGAGTATGTTTGATAACCAATAAAAATAGAAAGGTATGTAAGCTATTATGATCAGCATAGTGAATGCAATATTGCAGTCAAGGTACACATGAAGCCAATAACCACCTCAGTAGTAAAGGTTTGTATGCCAACAAACTCTGCGAATGATAGAGAGATAGAAACAATTCTCTGCACAATATTCTGACAACCAACCGATCCACCTTCTTCAGGTGCTGTGGGTTTTTCTGTTACATGTACATGCTGGCCAGACTCCAATCAGGCGGTGGACAATGGTTGGTCTCATGTTGCTATTTATAGCCGAATTCGGTTCCTGACATGCACTATGCCAGTAGTGGAGCAAAGCCATTTGTGGCACATTTCGGCAGAGTGGGTCGCCTACATTAGGGGCAGGTATGCACGCAGGGGTAAACATATTGTCCTCCTTTGATAGACAGGTTATTAAGCTGTTGTTCTCCTTTGACTGACAGGTCCTTAGCCTATTTTTCTGCTAAAAGGATCCTACCTTTTGATGGACAGGCACTTAACCTATTGTTCCCCCACCCACTCCCCCCCACCCCTCAGCAACCCTCGCCCCCTCGCTGCTACTGGTCAACTTTCAGGTCTCAGTTATTGCAATAGTCCCTCTAACTCTTATCAATTTGACTGACTACTCAATTATATTGATCAAATAATTAACCTCTCCCTGCTGGTGAACTCCCTTCTGGGTCAGCATCCCAACATCACACCAACATTGTGTGTGGAAGATCCACCTTCAAACCCCATCCTGGAAATAGCATATTGTGGATCCATGTCCCAACATAGGTCTTGATATAATGCGAAGTGGATTCACACACGAATGCTAACTCGGATCTACTGCAGGTTGTGGGATCCATCTGCAACACATGCACATACACAGATATACAGAAAACAGAGCAGATACTCTGCAAATGTGTAATCATGGGGTTGAGGTGACAGGATACAATCGAATACAGTGCTATATTCCATCTCCTGATCAGTGCATTTGCGCTAGGTGTTGGCAGCTGTACTACATTTACAAGCAATTTTAGTACACAGAACAAGAGGTTATGTCATGATCAGATGAGTATAACTGACGTATGAAAATCGATAGAATCGCGGTAAATACATACATACATATATATATATATATATATATATATATATATATATATATATATATATATATATATATATATATATATATATGTATATATATATATATATATATATATATATATATATATTGATGGAATATACACAAAAATACGGGGATATTTACATGTTTACAAGTGCATGACAGGTAGAGGAATCCGAGAATACATCAACATGGAAGAGAAGGGAACCAAGGAAACGGTCCTTTTTTTCTTTCGACACCGCCTCCTACTGCATGTATATTGAGGTAACAATGATACATACGAGTTGACTTCTGTATTTGACGCTTTTCAGGAAGGCAGAGAACCATCTGCCCCTAAACGTACTTGCATCTGCATTAAGGGATGACATAAAGTTGATGGATTTGTCGGTTGAGATGGAGTTGTAACGAGGTACGATTTAATGCTATACTGATGCCTACTAGCGATCGTTAACAGTAAACCTCTCGGTCATCAGAGGAGTTCCATCTCACATGCGATGAAATGTGACACATTTCTCTAAATGAATGAAGATTAATGTGATGTACTCCATTTCCCTGTCTCATCTTGGGAGTAAAATCGATACTTCAGTTTCATAACTAAGATTATTCTAAGTTAGCGATAGGTGTTGGTGACACTCTGTAATCCCTGTGTATACATTTGCTTGGCAGATGTGCTGTTTACAGAGTTAGTGTCAGCATGACTTTTAATTTCACGTGTCGGATGCTGCTGCTATGCGTTCTATCTGTTTCCTTGTAAGAGGTATTCTCTGTTGCTAACGATCATTTTATATAGGACTGTTGTGGGCGTAGTATAATTTCTGAACCGTGATTGGATGTTAACAGTGGGCGATATACATATCTGGAAAGCGATATTGTGCATGTATCGCTCAGAGCCACTCTTTTAAGGAAGTAGATTTCTCGTTTTACTGTTTGTTACCATAGTTTACCATAGAGAAACCTGCCAGAAGGATGTATGTCATGCGCTGGAAGTATATTTCTTACATTGGAATACTGACAGCGCTGCATTCCACATGACTGATAGATCAGAAACTCAAGCAACCTCACATTATAGCCTGTTTTAACTGCAGAACTATATAGCCTTAGGATTGCATGAATTGATGCTCTCTCTTACCAATACCCTCCCGGTACTGATCCCAAACACTAGAACAATACTTTAAAATTGATCTCGAAGTTGATTTACGTAAAATGCTTTGAAATCCACCGCCTGGAGCTCCATCATGCATAAAAATCCCCCATTCTTGTTCTTATTTACCTTCTGATATGACATCTCAACACTTTCAAATGTGTTACTCACTGATAATGGGTGCTAATCTCAACATTGGCGCATCTGGAGTAATCTTGTCTACTTATAGAGATGAGGACTCTGCTAGCTCTATTAATTCATGAGACGCGGAATGTAGCGCTCAACTTTTGCTCAGATGCAGATTAAACCGGTAACGGTGCTGCAGGGCGGGTTCGTCAAAGAGAGAGTGAAGGAATCGTTCAGTCTCTAATTTCATCCTAAGGCTGCAAGCATTCTCTGTGACTCCCATCCGCATAGAGATAGATCATAAATTGAGCACGATGCTCGAGGTGCTAGAAATATGTAGGGCACTGTCTAGTATACTTTGCTAATATATATGTTCGAGAGTTAACAATGAATGGACGTACTGCATGGTCATATAAATCTAAATTTGCAATGATACTGAGAAAGTAGACAATGGACGGTTTAGCTATGATACTGAAATTTGGAAACATGCTGTCGCATCACTGGTTGGTGTTGAAATTATTGTAAAATTGCCAATATTGTTTGCACTATCAACTGTGATGCTTATTATTACAGTACACTGACAGTGTCTTTTCTATCTCATCTGTCCACTGGTACACTGTTGGCTGACATCACTTGTTTGAGTTGGAGAAAGAGTTTTGGCGGAGGGGCAACATCTTCTGGGGATTGCTGGCATTGGAACAGTGGTCGCATACATGGCTCCAATATGAGGAATCAGTTGAAATGGAACACAGAGCCACCAGCTGTTCTGTCACTGTGAAAGATGAGTTTAAATGTAGACGTCGACAGTCACCTACAGACAGCAGCTTGGAAACTTCCCACAACGCCGCCAGACTGTTCCAGTTTCCTTATGTTGTAACTGTCTTTTACTTAATATCATCCAGTGTGTGTGGTGTATTGTGGTAGCTGCAGTAACAACATGATTTTCACTATGTGTCATCTAGTTTTCTGTGAGAGGTAATGCATCAGAACATATTAACGTCAGCTTGGAGCCTGATGGAGACCTCGAAGCCGTGGCAGGAAAAACAAAATGTATGGCAGTGTACCATGAGAGTTACAGCACAGGAAAACAATGTTTCAGACAACGACACGGGGTCACATGGATGGTGTCATTGACTTATTGTATAGTTTATGGGCTACAGTCATCCTCCTTCAGTACAGGTGATGCACCTTTACACTGCTCTGTGCAGTGGATCAATAACTGTACATTTAATAGGATCGTCACATGTATTCGATGCCAGCACACAAACGGTCTTTAATTTCGATATATGGGAGGAGAGAGATGCAGTGAAAATCATATCGAGTTCTCAATGGATGAAGTTAGGGGAGCTTTTATAGTTCGTAATTTTTCTCTGGTAGATGGTACAGAATAACTATGATAGAATGTTGGGGTGGTAGACATGAATGGGCCCTGAGGGTCACGGATATGTAATACCTGTTTGTGGTATGGAGAAGCAGCACAATGCAGTAGCAAAATCCAAGTTATTCCCCATTTCCTGTACTGTCTGTTGTACTACTTTGTATTGAAGGATTGGGCTTTGTTTCCATCTAATGGGCAAAACACAGTTCTTTCACAGTAACTCAGCTTAGCCTGTTTCAGCACAGGTTGCAGAAGGTAGTAGATATAGCTCCGAGGTCTACTCAGTTCTGGCAGAAAGGGCAGTAGTTGCAAGATGCATAGGGACTACCTAAAACATTGGAATTTTACTGTAGCAGATAGGTTCGAGAAAGGTGACTCGTTTCGAGATATGAGAGTGCCAGAAATATGAATCACTAGTGGCTCTAATCATTAAAGGATTTATCCTTAGGATCCAATGCAGGTATGTGCTTGAAGGGTGTGACACGATTCCAAATCCCAGACAACATTTCTAGCAGATAGGTTAGCACTTGAGATCAGAGATCTTACGACCTCAATCAGCACACCATCTACTGTTTGTGATCCTTCTCGATCAACCATCGCCTATAACACAGTCGATATATCACCGAACCATTGACATGGCATCGAGACAGAATGCGTTACAAATACTGGAGAAATATCCAGTGGTGGCGGCGTGATTGAGCTGCAAACACCGGTTTCATACCACGATCCTTAGTCGAATCACTTTCTAATTTCGGTAATTTTATTACGAGGTTGCACGGTCGGCGATGTGCAACGGCACTGTTGGTCTGAAACTATACACTCCGGATATCACCATCTATATTCAGTGTATGGTATTTGTCTGAAAAAACCACTTCTTTCAGAGATAATGCCATACCTCGATTTATAAAGCCAGTATAGCTTTTAACATGGATACTTACAAGCACCTGTAGAACCAAGACCGCTTGTGATGGTAATATGGTTGTGTTTTTAAACATCTGGCGTTTTGTAAGACGATTACGCCCCTCTTTCTTTCGAATGTCGTCCAATTGAGACCGCATTCATAATATTTAACTGTAAGTATAAGGATGAAATATATATGTAGCCGATTATTTCCCTAGGACGATTCTTTCTATGCATGCTTGGCGTGCAGTGCCAAGGACCTGTGGCGGGAATGATTCACGTTTCCGGATAACGGTAGGAGCTGTGTGAATGGAGAGGCCTGTTGGGATGTGGGAATGTAGCTGACTTACCTGTGACGTCCTCTACACGGCTGAATAGCGAACTAATACTTAGTATGTGGTGGACAGCTTTCGTGATTGCGTGGAAATTTAAGAAGATTCAATATGGACATGTGTTTGCACTCGACTGTTATTCCCTCCCATGAAAATTGATTGGTTGACTGCTTCTGCATATGTCGCGCCTTTATTTAGTTGAAGGAACATCGATTGTGATGTGTGCATCTAGCAGGTGAAAGACAATTGGAAGACACATTTGCTGGTTCTCTAGACTTGAGAAACACTTTAGTTAACTTTGTAAATTATATGGATGCTTTGGAATCTGTTATATTACCGACAACGGTATTCGTGGAAATATCAGTTTCCTGTATTTTTTTTCGAGTTCTTCCATAAAGGTCTTTCAAGATGGGTTAAGTTTCTAGTTACTCAGTGGTTTACAGCACACTCCCAGTTGCTAAAGTTTCGGATTTGTAGAGAAATAATCCCCAGTCTATATCTTCGGAATTATGTTGCGTGAGTGGTACTTCTGTGCAAATGATATTGCTATGTACTTCATATCGAGAAATATCACGTAACTGGTATAATATTCTGGCAAAACATGTGAAAATACATGTGTTCTTGTAATCCCCAGAGTCTGGAGATGTTTGTAGAAACGCAAGCAAGCAAGCAGGTCAGGTCCAGAAACAGTAACGTGTTTGTGCTGAGGGGCGCTGACCTTAATTTATAGAACAGTGCTGAGAGTGACTTCATCCACTGAGGGTCTGGTCACACATTGGGAGTGGATGAGTCGTGACCGTCAGCTGCAGGAAAATGTCTAGTGCTGCGAGGAGTATATATGGTGCTGTCTGTCTTAGCGGTATATGTGTGACTTTCTGGCAGTTGATAGCTATATGAATGATGTAAAAGGGGCGATTTTTTATGGCGCAGGATATGAACAGTATGTTCACTACATCGGCATGGTACACAGTGATGTATTGCTGGGTTGGAGATCAGTTTCACACTCTATTATTTAATCTTCCGTTCTCTAGTGGCAGAGCAGTGTAATTGAGTCCTATGGTGCTTGTGATTATGCTGTCTGTCTTCTCGATACATGTTCGAGCGTCTGGCGGTCGATAGCTTTATGAATGACGCAAAAGGGACGATTCTGGATAGCACAAGATACATATTGTATGTTTACCACACTGACACAGTACTCGGTGACATATTGTCGGGTTGGAGATCGGTTTCACACTCTAATATTCAAGCTTCTGTCCTCAGTGGCAGAGCAGTGTAATTGAGTAAGAGTCTTTCCATACTTGACGATCTGTATGCCACTTTTGCAGGGTTTAGCTGTTAGTGCAATATGGAGATCTGTACAAAATACTTTTGCCACTAAAAGTGTCGTCTGCAGAAAACAACGGCTGATGGCGCTCCCTCACTGGTAGCAGCAGCAGTTTGATGGGTAAATTCAGTGACAAACAGGCTGCCTCATTAGGGTTGCTAGGGAGAAAGTGCTCAATGTTACTCTGGAACAGAGTTCTATAGGGTGGCCAGAGGGGGGACTTGCGTGTTATTTACAAAGACATGTGACATCAGTATAACACTCAGAACCTTTTAGCTGCTATGCAAACACATCTCTCGCAGCACTGGAACCACACTGCACCTATGTGTCATTGCGTCAGCAATGGTGCCTAGGTGAACACGTATTTTGGCAGGAATTTCTCCGGTGTAAAGTATGGACAGGATGCTGCCACTTTATGATTGCAGGATCCTAACGGACACCTGTGCGTGGCTTGGCAGCTGATGGTCTGTCGTCACTTCGCAGGGGACACCGGCGCATTCCGACTCCTGGGAGCATGTGCGGTAGCATCCTGTGCAGTCAAGTAGATGGGACGGTGGGCGGTGCATGCACGTGTTGGAGTTCTGTGATGTCAGTATAACACTCAAAGAACCCTGAATGTATACATGACTATCACCTGCTGGCTGCTGCCAACAGCAGCAGTGGCTCATGGCGGCATTGACATGTGTGGGCATTGGAGCCTCTGATATATTTCAGTCGATTATAGTTCAAATGCGATTTTTACCTGCAATGAGTGTTTTTGCACTGCATTATTTTCAGCTGCTTAGTCGTTATGAGTGTGTTCACATAGCGTTACACATGCATTATATTTTGACAATTTAGAGTTGCGTGCATGTCTGTGTGCTGTGTACAGCATTATTTCGGTAATTTACGAGTTGTTTGCTTGTCTGTACATCAGTGTACTGCATTATTTACGAGTAGTTGGCAGGTCTGTAAACTGTGTGTTGTGACCCCAAGCATGTCAGGGTGAGTCTTTTGTATCAGGGTAATAAGTATATTATGTCAAATCCGTCCCCAAATAAATTACTCCAAAAATACATAAAGTACACTCCTTCCTCTGTCCAGCAGCCCAGAAAAGGCTGAGTACTTTTCCCACCATTTTCCCCTCCAGACAGTTATCTTGGTTTATTTCATGGGATTAAGGACACTGCCCTCTGTTGGTGGCACTGTGTACAAGGTCAGTAGGACTCCGGATCTCTTGGTGAACACACTGGATGGTGGTACTGCTTCTAGTTGCTTAAATGAAGATATTTCCTTCCTATCCAGCACAGGCTGAGCCTTTTTCCATCCAATTCCTAGGAAGAGGTGGTGCGTGGATGACTTAGGTTAGTGGAGGTAGCCCAAGTGACCTTTTTCCCACAATTTTCTCAGATTAGTGGAGGTAGCTGTGGTGTGTTGCATTGTCCTGATGGAATTTATAATATCTTCCGCCTCGGAAGTCGAACACGCAGCACAACAAATGGACGTGGTCAGCCCATAGAAGGCTCCGCCTCTGCGGCAGTTACTCCGCGCAGCGGCTCTCGTGCAGTGAGGGCGCCACCGCTAAGCCACGTGCAGACAGCAGCCAATAGCTGCTCTCTCCGGTTTAGTATTTAGGGACCTGCTTTGCCCTAGTCCAGCCAGTCTGGTACTCGCTCTGGATTTTGTTTCTATCTCGGCGGTACTGCATTCTGGTCGTTGCTCGTTGTTGACATCTGCCTGGCTCTGGTTCCGAGTGGATTTACGTTTGGTGTTTGGTGTTGTGGTTTCCACAAGCCTCCGTTGTTTATCTCTTCCTTGTTGTGTCGCTCATAGTCGGTCGTGGTCGGTTGTTGTCAGTTGTCGTTGGTCTGTCGTCAGACTCGTCCTGTGTTTACCCGGTGGTGCGTGCTCCACTGCCGGGGGCTTCCCCGCCTGGCGGTTCCGATCCGCAGTCCAAGACGTTCCCGCTGTTGGTTGCGGTTATTACATTTGGCGACGTGGTAAATGGAATATAGGAGTATGGAAGAGAGATTACTCACTCTCTTAGAGCAACAGCAGCAGCACATGCGACAGCAGCAGCAGCAGTTGGAGGTCTTACAGACCTCACTGCAGTTGCTCTCGGACAGGGTCAATAAGCGGGATTCCCTCCCACCTCTTTCCCCAGGTGCCCCACTTTCAGACACGTTCCCACGTCCGCCGTCGTTCCCACCGTTCAACGACGCAAAAGAGGATTGGGAACGTATCTGCATCGTCTGAAGCAACATTTCACGGACACTGACACGTTTTTCTTGCTCCGCAAGTTGGCACCGATGGCCGACCCCGTTGCTCTCTCCTTTCACGAGATCTGTGTGTTGCTAACTAACTATTATTCCCAGCGATACCACGTGGTTGCGTCTCGCTTGGAATTCCATCAATACCACAAGCAGCCGGGTCAGTCCTACCGTTCCTGGGTGACGGATTTGCAAGGCCTCAGCCCCTAATGCAACTTCACGTGCACCAATCGGCAGTGCAAGGCGTCATATGCAGATTCGTTAATTCGGGATGTAGCCGTTGAACTGGCGCCCGATCCAGAAGTCCGCACTGCGGCGTTAAAGTTGGTCAACCCTCGTTGGAAGACATTCTGCGTATTGCCCATTCCTTCAAAATTGCTCAAGCGGTGAACGAACGTCTCATGGCGCGGCTCCAGGTGGCAGCAGTCGAGTCCACTTCCCGCTCCACTCCTTATCGCCGAAGACGGGGCGAAGTCTCCAGAGGGCACCGCCGTCGAGATTCCTCGCTGTCTGACGTCTCTATGGCGTCCGAACCGCCGATTGCCCCTAGACGTCGGCCGCGTGGCCCCCTCCCGTCGTGCCCTCAGCGTTTCTCGGCCCACAGTCGAGCTGGCTGTCCCCATCGCTGGAAGACCTGTTCGCTCTGTGAGAAAGAGGGCCACCTTCTATCTGTCTGTCGTAGCCGCTCGACCCGCCCCCGTCCCCTCGGACCTACACATCTTTAATGAGGACGTCCGTTTCCAGGTCGATACGGGGGCCACAGTTTTTTGGTCAATCTGACGACGTATGCGCGTGTCGTGTCTCCAGAATTGTCCCCACCCTCTCGGAGGTTGGTCGCCTACGGCGACGGTTCCATCCCTCTCCGTGGGCAGTTTTCTGTCATGGCCATCTACAAAAACGTTCCCCGGCCCCTTACCCTATTTGTGGTGGACCACCCGTCGGCTTCGGACATTTTTGGACTAGATGCGTTTACACAGTTTGGCTTTTCCATTCAAGACGAAGTGCAGTTCGTTTCAACTACAGTTCCATTTCAGGACCTAGACGATCTGTGCGCGTCCTCTTCCTCCCTGTTTTCGGCAGACCTGGGCTGCGCTTCCGATTTCCAGCCACACATCACTTTACTGCCGAACACACTGCCTCGCTTTTGTCTGGCTCGGCCTATTCCGGTAGCTGTGCGTGCGGCCGTCAAGCAGGAACTCGATCGGCTCCAGGCTGCGGGGGTTATCGAGCCAGTACAATCGAGTGCCTGGGCAACGCCCTTAGTGGTCATCAAGAAACCCAATGGATCGCTTCGGCTTTGTGGGGATTTTGGGACTACGGTCAACGCTCAGTCTTTGGTCGAAACTTATCCCATTTCTCGACAGGAAGACCTTCTCGCTAAATTGGCAGGTGGCGAGTACTTTTCTAAGATTGATCTGGCAGAAGCCTATCACCAACATCCGTTGGATGAGGAATCGCAGGCCATCGTCGTCATCAACACCCCTTTCGGTCTCTATAAATACAAGTGTCTTCCGGTTGGCGTTTCCTCTGCCCCTGCGATTTTCCAGCGGTATCTCGAGAAACTTACACAACCAATACCAGCTTGTGTCAATTACCTCGATGATATCTTAGTCACGGGGCGCACGCGCCGGGAACATCTGGGCATTATCAGTACCTTATTTCACGCCCTGCAGGCTGTGGGTTTACGTTGTCGACTGGAGAAGTGCAGTTTTTTTTCAACCGGAAGTGGAGTAATTCGGACATTGGCTCAGTAAAGATGGCATTCGCCCTTCGGACCGCAATGTCGCAGCCATCGATGCCCTTCCCCATCCACAAAACTTATCCGGACTCCAGGTATTTTTGGGGAGAGTCAATTATTACTTAAAGTTCTTACCCGAAGCCACCCACGTCGCGCATCCCCTAAATCGCCTGCGTCGCAAAGGGGTACCTTAAACGTGGACTTCTGCCTGCGATCAGGCTTTCACCCGCCTGAAGACGATGCTGAAATCTTCCCCTTGCATGACGCCTTTCTCTCCGGATCGTCCCTTGGTGGTGGCGGCTGATGCCTCAGCGTACGGGATTGGGGCAGTCCTGGCACACAGGAGTGAGGATGGGTCGGAACAACCTGTGGCATATGTAACCAAGACGTTAACCCCTGCACAAAGGAATTACTCTCAGTTCGAAAAGGAGGCTCTTGCCATTATTTTTGCAGTTCAGAAATTTCACATTTACCTGTTTGGGGCGCAGTTCACCCTCATTACTGATCACAAGCCCTTAGAGTCTCTTTTCGGTCCCCATTCGCACCTCCCAGAACGGACGGCTCAGTGTCTTCAGCGCTCGGCGTTGTTCTTGCGTAATTACACCTACACCATCCGCTATAAGCCCACCAGTCAACACACTAACGCAGATGCCTTGTCACATCTCCCACCAGACTCTCGATGGATTTCCTCTGACAGCCACGCAAATCGCTGCTTCCACGCGCAGGGACCCCATTCTACGGCAAGTCCTCCGCTATGTGACCCATGGTTGGCCTCCCTACCTTACCCGACGTTTGGAAACTGACTTCAGCCCGTGGCGTCACGTCTCACACAGACTTTCGGTGATGGAGGACGTCCTCCTGTTGTCCACGGACTCGGACGCCCATCAGGTGACAATCCCTCGGGACTTACGCCACCGTGTCCTGCGCTTATTACACCGCGGACACTGGGGGATGTCTTGCATGAAGGCGTTGGCTCGACGACATGTCTAATGGCCAGGGATTGATGGAGACATTGAGCACCTGGTCCGTGGTTGCACAGTGTGTGCGCATCATCACGCTAATCCTCCACAATCTTTCGCGCCATGGCCAACACCCAGCCAACCCTGGGACAGGATCCATCTCGATATTGCAGGGCCCTCCTTAGGCTCCATGTGGCTCCTCATCATTGATGCCTATTCCAAATACTCATATGTGGTTCGCATGGCGTCCACCACCTCTGATGCCACCCTCACCGCCTTGGCCCAGGTGTTGGCCATTGAAGGCCTTCCTCAGACGTTGGTCACAGATAATGGGCCCCAATTCATGGCGTCCTCATTCCAAGCCTTCTGCTCCGCTAATGGTATCAAACACATTCGCTCTCCTCCCTTCCATCCTTCATCCAATGGCGCGGCGGAACGAATGGTCCGCACTTTCAAACAGCAGCTGATGAAATCAGTGGAGACGTCGGCCACCACCTCGGCCCTCACCTTGTTTCTAAGCACCTACCGCACTACACCGTGGCCGGTCATAGTCCTGCCAAACACCATCATGGGCGACAACCTCGGACCCTCCTCCACCTACTGACACCATCCCCTTCTGGGAGCAGCGAGGGCGCCACCGCTAAGCCACGTGCCGACAGCGGCCAATCGCCGCTCCCTCCGGTTTCGTATATAGGGACCCGCTCTGCTCTAGTCCAGCCAGTCTGGTATTCGCTCTGGATTTCGTTTCTATCTCGGCGGTACTGCATTCTGGTCGTTGCTCGTTGTTGACATTTGCCTGGCTCTGGTTCTGAGTGGATTTACGTTTGGTGTTTGGTGTTGTGGTTTCCACAAGCCTCCGTTGTTTATCTCTTCCTTGTTGTGCCGCTCATAGTCGGTCGTGGTCGGTTGTTGTCAGTTGTCGTTGGTCTGTCATCCGACTCGTCCTGTGTTTACCCAGTGGTGCGTGCTCCACCGCCGGCGGCTTCCCCGCCTGGCGGCTCCGATCCGCAGCCCAAGGCGTTCCCGCTGTTGGTTGTGGTTACTACAAAATTTGAACTTTCTACCATTTTCTGGGTGAGGGGAGGGGGAGAGGAGAGGAGGTGAGGGTGTTTACCTGAAGAGGAGAGGTCAATTAATTGATCAATTTAATTAAGTACTCAATCGAATTGATGGGTGAAAGGGGCTATTACAATAACTCAGACCAATAAGTGTACCTGTAGCAGTGAGGAGAGTAGGTTTCCTGTGGGGTGGGGGAGAGGGGGTGAGGGAACAATAGGTTAAGTGTATGTTAATCAAAAGGAAGGATCCTTTTAGCAGAACAATAGGTCAAGCCTTTGTCAATCAAATGAGAAAAATAGGTTGATGACCTGACAATCAAAGGAGACCAATATGTTTGCCTCTAAGTGCATACCTCCCGGGAGGTAGGCAACCTGCACTAACATAATGTGGCACAAACGGCTTTGTCCCACTCTTTACTCCCCATAATGATTTTCCCATTTTCAGAGCTGGCACTCCTTGAAACACAGAATCCCTTAGCGTTTCCAAACTCTAATGTATGTGATGGGCAGCGAGATTTAATGCCAGACCCTAAGGGTTATTTAAACTGTGACGGCTATTCCTGTCTATCAAGTCTTCTGACATCCTAACGTCGATAGATTTTTGAATTACGCTGTCCCAGAAATTTGTCTCTTGCACCATAATCCTGGTCTCTTGGCCTCTTCGTATAGCATTTTATGATTATATTCCAGACAGGGCATGGTGATATGGAATTCTTTGAAGCAAACGCATTAGAATCCGCAAGGTTGAAACCAACGTGATTTTATCGGTATCTGGAGGCATATTTTTAGTAGTGCCACATTGATTGGAAATGCTCCAAGAGTTCTTGATACATTTAAACTCCCTCCATCGTAATATAAAAGTCGGAATATAAATTGAAAAATAGAGCCAACTGCCCTTCCTGGAAGTGTTAGTCAGGAAGGAATGGCCAGACTACTGGTACAATGTGACAAAAGTTGTTTATTACCTTCTGGTATAGTGCAGCAAATCGACGTGGCATTGGCTTGACAAGTAACTGGAATTCTCCTGCAGAAATACTGAGCCGTTCTGCCCCTATAGCCGTCCTTAATAGCGAAAGTATTGCCGATGCAGGATTTGGTGCATGAAATGACCTCACGGATATGTCCCATAACGGTTCGATGGGAGTCATGTCGGCCGATATGGGTGGCCGAAATATTCGCTCAAATCTTGGAGAATGTTCTTCAAGGCAAACACAGACAACTGTCACCTGGTGAAATGACGCATTGTCACCCACTAAAATTTCATCATTGTTTGGGAACATGAAGTCCATGAATGGCTACAGACGGTCTCCAAGTAGCCGAACATAACCGTTTCCAGACAGTGATCGGTTCAGTTGTATCAGAGGACGTAGTACAATTGTTGTAAACACTGTCCACACCATTATGGCGCCACCACCAGTTTCACAGTGCCTTGTTGGCACCTTCGATCCATAGCGTCGTGGACCTGCCCAACAATAGAAACCTACCATCAGCTCTTACCGATTTAAACAGGGACTCATCTCACCAGGTCTCGCTTTTCCAGCATGGTCACAACCCCAGGAGAGGTGCTGCAGGCAATGTTGTGCTGTTATCAGAGGCACTCGCGTTGGTCTTCTGCTGCCACAGACCATTAACATCAAATTTCGCATCACTGTTCTAATAGATACGTAAATTGTACGCCCCGTATTTATTTCTGCTTGTCTGCACGCAATCGCCGCTGCTGTCGCTCGTTAGTGGAGGCCATCGGTTACTGCGTTGTCTGCAGTGAGAGGTAATGAAATTTTTTACAGCGCCATCTATCACAAAGCGAAAATCGTGGTCTATATTTCTTTATGTACTACACGAATATGTAATAAAAATGGGGGTTCCTATTTAAAAAAACGCAGTTGATATCCGTTTGACCTATGGCAGCGCCATCAAGCGGGCCAACCATAGCGCCATCCGGTTTCCTCCTTCAAGCTAGACAAGTTTCGTTCTTCGTAGTTTTTTCGTTTGACGCTTATTTTGTGAAATATTTGGCCCCGTAACTATCAATGGACCACTCTGTATATATATTTAGAATACAAACATACTTGCATCTATGTCAACATCTCGATCCGTCACCATCCGTCACAAAGAGCAGATCCAGAAAGGAGAGCTTCGCTGAACGATTACGACACCTTCGCATCGTTTTCCAAAGGAATGGGTACTGAGAACATCAAATAGAAAGAGCGGGCTATGCAATCAAAATCAAGAACGTCTGTGAAAGCGACTAAGACTGAGAGCTAGGAACAGAACCCAAAAATTGCTTATTTAGCTTATAATGGCCCTGTATACCGATAGATCGGTAGGTTCCAACAAAAACGTGGCATTTAGCATATTTCGCACCCTTCAACTCTGATAAGAGACATTCTCTGTAATGTTAAAGACGAAGTAGGTCATCGAAAGCATATTCTGTGCAAATATGTCAGTAGAGTTGTTTTAAAAGTTCCAGCTCACTAACTCACTCACTAGTTCATTACTGCATTTTCTGATTAACCCAACCGATTTTTTAAATTCTGTCTATATAAATCATTCACACCGAATTTTGAGCTTTAGTGGAACACCTCATTTTTTGAATAACTCCACCGATTTCACCTAAACTACTGGCCATTAAATTGCTACACCACGAAGATGACGTGCTACAGACGCGAAATTTAACCGACAGGAAGAAGATGCCATGATATGCAAATGATTAGCATTCCAGAGCATTCACATTACGTTGGCGCCAGTGGCAACACCTACAACGTGCTGACATGAGGAATGTTTCCAACCCATTTCTAATACACAAACAGCAGTTGACCGACGATGCCTGATGAAACGTTGTTGTGATGCCTCGTGTAAGGAGCAGAAATGAGTACCATCACGTTTCTGACTTTGGTAATGGTCGAATTGTAGCCTATCGCAATTGCGGTTTATTGTATCGCGACACTGCTGCTCGCGTTGGTCGAGATCCAATGAATGTTAGCAGAATATGGAATCGGTGGGTACAGGAGGGTAACACGGAACGCTGTGCTGCATCCCAATGGCCTCGTATCACTAACAGGCGAGATGACAGGCATCTTATCCGCATGGTTGTAACGGATCGTGCAGCCACGTCTCGATCCCTGAGTCAACAGATGGGGACGTTTGCAAGACAACAACCATCTCCACGAACAGTTCGACGACGTTTGCAGCAGCATTAACTATCAGCTCAGAGACAATGCCTGCAGTTACCCTTGACGTTACATCACAGACAGGAGCGCCTGTGATGGTGTACTCAACGACGAACCTGGGTGCACGAATGGCAAAACGTCATTTTTTCGGATGAATCCACGTTCTGTTTACAGCATCATGATGCTTGATTCCGTGTTTGGCGACATTGTGGTGAACGCACATTGGAAGCGTGTATTCGTCATCGCCATACTAGCGTATCACCCGGCGTGAGGGTATGGGCTGCCATTGGTTACACATCTCAGTTACATCTTGTTCACATTGACGGCGCTTTGAACCGCATGTTTCAAGTGCTGTACGGGCCTTTCTGGATACAGAAAATGTTCGACTGCTGTCCTGGCCAGCACATTCTCCAGATTTCTCACCAACTGAAAACGTCAGGTCAATGGTGGCCGAGCAACTAGCTTGTTACAATTGGCCAGTCATTACTCATGATGAACTGTGGTATTGCATTGAAGCTGAATGGGCAGCTGTACCTGTACATGCCTTCCAAGTTCTGTTTCACTCAATGCCCAGGTGTATGAATGCCAATGTTACAGCCAGAGGTGTTTATTCTGGATAATGATTTTTCAGGATCTATGCACCCAAATTGCGTGAAAATGTAATCACATGTAAGTTCTAGTATAATATATTTCTGCAATGAATACCCATTTATCATGGGCATTTCTTCTTGGTGTAGCAATTTTAATGGCCTGTGGTGTATTTAACTCATTTCTTCATTCACCAACCGATTTCTAAGTTCTTTATTTCATATAAAGGTGAATGCAAGAAAATATGTTAAATGACTCATTTCCCTAGGTGAAAGTAAAAAATGAAATTTGATATCATTTTTGATAATCTGTGAATGTAAGAAAATAAATAAAATGAATTGGTTAGCGAAGGTATGAGTTCTAATATTGTAAATGTAACTGTCCATATCTTGATAACACAAGTCAATATTTTCTCCATATTTTGCTTTCATAACTCTGTAGTGGAAATCATACATCAATTCTTTAGACAGATCAACTATTATTTTTTGTTTTATTCATATGGATCACAAAGGTTTTCATTAAATATAGTTGTGCCTTTAAAGTTTGGCTTAGCTATAAGTTTATCACACATTTTACATCTGAAACTAATTTTAAATTCCCCCTGTTTCTTTTATTTTCCAACGTTTTTTTCTCAAAGTCTTCTGAAGCCTTGTTCCTCATCTGTGTGTTCAGATGTGTATATTACTTTAGCCAATCAGATTGTTTAAATTTTGAAACTCTATGTATTTATGTGAGTTTCATTCCAAGAGATGGATGCTGTTTGAGGTTTGTATAGTGAACTACATAATTATGCCTGTCAAGCGGAGTAGTCATCAATTTGCTTTCCTTTGTCCCTGGCACAATTTTTCCCTTCAGGAGCTAATGGGAAATCTTTATGTAAATCATGTAATTCCTTTCAATATTCTAGATCTACTTCGAATATGTATCTCTCTTGACAAGTGTTTGACATCTCACAGTTTTTTGTACAATCAAAATTAGCTGGCTCATCCCATTCAAATCTAAAATGAGGTAAGTATTGACTCATAGCATAAAACCATACCAATTGTTTGCATCTGGGTAAGCTAACTAATTCGATGTCTTAGTCACATCATAATCACACAGAAATTTGTTGTTTTCATTTACATATGTCTTCCAACATAGTGATATTCCTCCATGTATACCCCTTTCAACCATTAAAATCATATCATAATCATATAGTAAATCAAGTGGTTTTTTAGTTATTTTTAACATTGTATCCCAAGATTAACCTGGTGCAGTAAAACACCAAGATGCATCTAAATCATATACTTTTATACAAGATTTTCTAAAATTTTCGAACACATCACCTAAGAAAAGTACATCAGTTTTCAGATACAAATCATGATATTCACCAATATTTTTCATGTTAAATTTTTTCCAAACAATTTTTGCATGTTTGTAATCTTCATGACTTATGTCAGTCATTCAGCTTATTGTAAAATTCTTCTTTTGGTGGTAAATGTGTCTCTTCAAATTTCTTTCAGAATCCGTGTAATCATATGGATATACACCTTTTCTGATCACTAGATTAAATAATTCCGCTGACTGCAGGTCTGAGCCTGCTTCAGCTGGAGAAATTTGATGAAAGTTTGTCAAGTTACGAGGCCATAAATTAAAAAGTGTCAATAAATGTCATTCTCAAACTTTTTGTTCTCTTACCAAAACTGATGTTACTGTTTTCATTGTGTGCAATTAGGTCTGTCTCCTTCTCACTGTAGCAAAGTTCTTGCACAAAGAGGTGAGAATCATATCCAGATAAATTATGTAAGTAAATAGGTACTAAGTCATGATGCTTTAGTTTCACATTACAGTAATTTCACAATGGGGCAATGTATTTTCCAGTTAGATGATCATGATGACGAAATTTGTTATTTTTCTGTGAGTAATGACTTTTAAACAGAGTGCAAACTTTAGATTTGTTGTGTCTTGATTGTTCTTCAGGTGTTAGTGGTTTCATTTCTTCAATTTCACAATAAATTCTTCCAATCTCTCCAACCTCTTGCTTGACGCATTCTATGAATTATTTTATGACAATTTGGTCCTCTATAAACAACAGGATCATTATAATATCCATTTACATACTTGATGTAGTAGCAAAATCCGCTAGGTTCATGCTGCTGGTATTTAGTCATATACGAGCTTTCAGGATTTAGCTGACAGTTGTCCATCTTCAATAGTAAATTTTCAAAATCTGCATAAATAAACGAAAGGACCTGTCTGTGAGTGCTGATAATTTTTAAAATGTACATATGATCCTTCCCTTGCCATTTCAGCTTTCAATGGCTTCTTATTCAAACAATTTGATGTATGCTCATCCAAACTCTGCTTGCTATGATAGTTTTTTTTCTAACAATAGTGTGAATTACCTTGTTTCTTGAAATAAAGAAGATTTACAAGTTTCTCTCTCTTACTTTTCGTAATTTTTAATGGATACACTTGATATTTTTTTATCAAATGATTGGACGTTCATAGATACATTAATTCTACTTCCTATTTTTGGAATATGATCAACCACTACCGCAAACTCAATATTTTGAAGTTTCTGATCAGTATTAAGACCATCCTTTTTGTATTTCGTTACTCTTTCAGCATTTTTATCTACTGGATACAATGCTGATTTTATAGCCTACAGAAAACGCTTTTGATAATCATTTTTTAGATTGAACGAGCTTTTTTGTTTGTTATAGCTGCAGGTAACTTAATGTAAGATGATCCACTCAGTGGAACATATGTGTTAATTGCTAGCCATGAACCAATGGTTCTATTTGATTTCCATCCCGATCCTTGTCCTTGAAAATTACATATTTTCGCTAAAACATCTTGCTTCACGTATTCGAATTTTTTACTAAAATCCTTCTACGTCATAATGGAACAATTTGGTGTTTGTTGTCCCAATTCCTGAACTTTATCATCCATCTGCACTTTGTACTCACAAAATAAATTGTAATTTATCTTCAAACCATAATGTACTCTCAGGTTGTCTTTCATAATTTGAAAATTCTCTTCTTCACTGCAGACAAGAAATGATCAGGTTCAAGTGAGTGTATACTGTTTTCAAAATCTATAATTTGTAATTTTTTGCAAATGCTTTATCAACTAGATGATCTCAAACTATTTTCCTGTCTCTTGGTTTCTCAAATAAATCAGTGTAAGGGAAATAATACTTCTTTATTGATTCTAGTCTTCTGTTTTGCAAACACATTGGTAGAAATTGGAAATAAATTTTTCAGTGGTATATCTTCTTTAGTTACTTGTTTCGCAAACACATTGGTAGAAAATGGAAATAAACTTTTCAATGGTTTATCTTCTTAGGTTTGGCAAACACATGTGTAGAAAATGGAAACATTAATTTCAATGGTTTATCTTCTTTAGTTTGTAAAACATCATCATTTTCAATTTTATGATATGGAAACTGCTCCCAAAGACTGTCCCTCATGTTAGGTGTAGAATGTCTAAAAGTAAATGCAATGAAATAAATTTTCCTTAATTTACTATATCCTCATAAATTATGTCTTTATCAATAATCATGAAGTTGAGCAATACTGAATCACTCCATTTGTTCAATAAGTTGTGCAACTGTGTATCGTTCCATTATTCTCTTTTTATTTATGAGAAAAAAACCCCTTACATCTGCCAAAATAGTTTTTTCACAAATCGAAGGTTTCTCTTGTTCGTATTTAATAGATAATTAATCATTAAGTTCAAGATGCTAGCAGTGGATGCAGTCCTAACCCAGCTTCAGCTGGTGCTCCTTTAACTTCTGCTGCTTTAGCTTTTTTATTCTTCATATAATCTAAAGTACACTTTTTACATTTGCTGTTACAGTTCTCTTTATATGAAGGAGTTATATAAAAACAACTTAAATATCTCTTCCCAAGCTTTACATTTCTTTGTGGATGCAGATGCTTGATCAATGACAGCTTCTCTGTTATTCATGGATTGTAATATTTTCGAATGTTCTTCATTTGGAATTAGACATAAATGTTTTTTGTAATAATATTTAGCAACACTTTTACCACATAAGCAAGGAGTTCGACTTTCATTGCAATTTTTACATGATATTTATTTATATGTAGTCTAGACATAGTTCTATAACCATCTTTTGTATATTTTTGGAATGTAAAATTATCATTGACTCCTCAGTTTTGCAGTGTTTGCAAGGTTGGATTTCACAGAAGACTGGTGTTGAACCTGCTCCGTTTATATGGAAAAAATATATTATATTTGTGAAACAGTAAATTTTTCTAATTTTTGCAATTTAATATGAATAATCATCATTGTCATCATAATCAGGCCCATAATCCATCTGATAATATGCCACTTCAAGCATATTATCTGCTGTATAATCAAGAATGTCATCCATCATCACGGAAGTAAAGTCAGCTACATCAGCTCTTGCTGGTGATCTGTTCTTAATAACTGTTCTATAAAATGGACAAGTTTCTTGTTCCTTTAACCACTCTTCAATAAAATCTTTATGAAAAATATGACTGCAGCTTGTTTTGACAAATTGATGATTTTAATCACTTAAACATATAGAACAATCAATGTCTTCAGATTTCTCAATTAGTTCATAAGTTTCTTTTGCTTTAGCATCAACTTCATTTAGGTTCAACATTTATAAGAAATAATTTTTATCAAATTTGTAAAAAATAAAAAGTTACAATTTTCTTCAACAGATCATTTAGTTATGAGTCCAGAATTAGCAGCTGCAAAACAATTTCAAGATGAGTTAGAAATATGATGAATACAAACTACAAATTTCATCTACTATTTCATTTTTTCAAAACTTATAAGAATTATTTCTTAATAAATTGAGTTGATTGTAGATCTATTCCACAACAAGCTTACATACAACAATAAGAAAGTTTTCATAGTTATTGATGAGAAGAATAATCCATGGTTT
Source organism: Schistocerca americana (assembly GCF_021461395.2). Taxonomy (NCBI): domain Eukaryota; kingdom Metazoa; phylum Arthropoda; class Insecta; order Orthoptera; family Acrididae; genus Schistocerca; species Schistocerca americana. The sequence goes on along the minus strand of NC_060121.1, from coordinate 763,196,246 downwards.
AAAGCAAAAGATGTTGCTGAGATTTTAGAACACATTAACCCACAACAAGCTATCAGAGTAAATGTTGATGTTGGTGAACGAATACATTAGAAAATTTATTAGAACAAAGCGTAGCACCTCTTTAATTTGACAAAAAATACAGTATTTATCAATCAATCTGGTCTGTATTCTTTGATTTTATTTTCTAAAGAAGAAGAACTCAAACAGTTTAGAAGATGGGTTACTTATGAAGTTTTACCATCAATTAGAAAACATGGAGAATATAAGGTTAGAAAAGAAGTACAAAAGTTTTATAAAGATCAAAATCGACATAAAAATTATTGCATAGAACTACAAGAAAAAATAAATGCAAAAAATGAAGAAATAATCATATTAGAGGAGAAAAAATAGAATATTTAAGAGAAACAGTTAATATTGCTTCATAAATAATAAATGAAAGGAATGAAAAAATAAATAGTTTATTACCTCATGTTGTTCCTCAGACAGTTAATGAAAATTTAAGACGAACATTCCTTATCTCTAAATTACTCGATAATGAATGTGAATATGATTATTATATGATTAGAACTCAAAGGAAAAATTTACAGAAAAAGCTATATAGAAGCGAAGATGGAGATTCTAATTGTGAGGAAGTGTTAAGACTGAATTACAATCCAAATTGAATCAATTTACAGCAAAGAATGAAAGAAAACTTAGCCATTGTTTGCTATCAAAATTATTTTAAGGTTTTGACAAGAAGAGTTCATTGCTGATATTAATTATATGCATGAAATATTCGAGATGTAAGTCAACCACTTACATCTTATATTATTACTTTATTTATATTTACCTATCTGTGGCGTGAATTATAGAAACCTAACCATTTAACACAAAGTTTACCTCATTTCTTTCTCAAAACTTTTTCAACTAAGTATGTTTTTTTTCTGCAGTTATTGTTCAAAAAATTTGCCTTTGATACCTTTCAATTTATATGTGATTGGATTAGAGTGGAACACATCTTGAATTTTAAAAATTTCTGTTGACCAGTTGGCAGGATATCGTTTATCGAAAAGACCTTTAAGTTCACTATTTCTCACTTTATCACCTTTCTTAAATTTAGCTTTATCATCATATACAATGGTGCCTAGTTTTAAATTTTTCTCACTAACCTCTACTGGTTTCATTTTTATAGTTGAATGTTTTGTGTTGTTGTATTCATCAACTAATTTTGAGACTAGTTCAATCCATTTGTAATTTCCTTGTAAGTCAAATCCCTTCCACATCTTTTCATGAAGTGTTCTGTTGAATCGTTCAACAACGGATGCTTTTAACTCTGAAAAAGATGAACAATGGTTGATATTGTATTTCTTCATCCATTCTTCAAATTGAAGGGGTCAGAGAGATATAGTCATAAGCCTCAACTTTTACGAAATTGAGTTTTTCATGTTGGGGCATTCTTAACAATGTCTTCTTCACAATGTGTTGAAAAAGTTTCGTGTTACTGCAACAGAGGACAGGCTATGATGGAGTTCAGTTCTATGCTGTGCCATCTGGTGGTAGTTTCAGAAGATACATAGTCACAAGCCACAGCAAATGGCAGGTGGATCAAGAACGTCTGAAGCGTCTTCGGGTCTTCAATGCATATTTGACACAGACAGTAGTGAAAGTGTAGAGCTTACCCTTTGGATCCTGACAGTGATGAATCTTGGCATCCATTGACCAGCAGTTCCAGCTCAGATGAAGTTTCGGTAAGTATATAAAACCGTTTATTTCTGGCGATTAATTTCCTGTGGCTTGTGACTTTGTTTCTCTCAACATTGCCAACGCATTTGACAGCCATCCTGCGTGTTAATGATGAAACTTGATGGGCACATTTATATTACTGCTTAATGGTGCAATGTAGTTTCAAAGGCAAAAGATGTGTAAAAAATATTTTCTCATTAATGTGATTTTAGCGAAATTTAATGTTTTGTGTGGCTTATGACAATATCTCACGCAAATTCTTAGACTATTTTGCTCTTCATATTATAGCTTGAAATAAGTAGAATAAATGAAGAATCACCCAAAAAACCAAAGCCTTTACAGAAAAGAAAGCGAAATATTGATCAGTGGAAAACAAATAAAGCGAAACGTCGACGAAATGCTAGTCAGCAGTATAAGTTTTTAAAAACCCACAAGACTGTTCAGGCTGCTACTATAGGAAGTCCCTGTACTTGTTTAAATAAATGCTTCACAAAACTGCTTGGAGAGGAAGAAAACATTTGTCATTCATTTTGGGACATAGGAAACTTTAATGCCCAGAATACTTACCTGATGAGCTGTATGAAAATGGAACCGAAAAAGCGGAGGTTTGTTCACTATTTAAATACAAATGGTTTAATGTTTTGTATATTCATTTCATTTTGTTATATTTGTCATAGTTTCTTTCAAAGCGATCCAAAAAAGACTTCCAAGAAAATATCATCCAGGGATGTTACATTTTCTTATAATGTGAGGGTATGCAGAATAGAAGTCATGATCTGTAAGGAAGCTTTCCTAAGGGTTAGTGGCTTACAGATACATGTACGAGGAGTGAGGAATTTGCAACATCAAATGAACCAGGGATTTGCAGTGCCAAAAGAAATGGAACAGGTTTGTATGTTACTCTGTGCTATAAGTTAGGGATCTACTCAAACTGAGTACTACACAAATATTTCTATTAGGAAGAGAATATAAGTTCATCTTTTTTTTCTTTCAGGAAAACATGGAAACTACCCACATAAATTTCAAGACAAAGCTGTACAAAGTGCTAGAGAATTTCTCAACGCCATACCGAAATATAACAGTCATTACAGTACGCAACAGAACTCCAATAAAGGGTATTTGGATTGTGATCTCACAATTGCTTCCTTATTTCGAGATAAACACTCAGAATACTGCAAGGAAAAGCTGCTTCCTGCAGTATCTGAAAATAAATTCAGAGAACTTTTCGTATCTGAATTTAACATAGGCTTCAAACTACCAAAAAGTGACACCTGTTCAAAATGTGATGGATTTGTAATTGCAATAAATAACCCAGAATTATGTGCAGAAGAAGTCACAGGAAAGAAACAACAATATGAACTGCATCTCAAAAAGGCTGACAGAGGACAAAATATGAATGCATCTTTAACTGCTCTGGCTAAATAAAGTTCGAAAGAGCATCATTTGATAGCAAAGGACATGCAGCAAATGTTCCCCACACCTAAACTAACAGTTGGTCTGGCATTTTAGAAGAGGAAAATATGGACATACATCTATGGTATCCACGACTGTGGATCAAATAAGGGTTATACGTTTCTGTGGAACGAGAAAGATTGAGGACGGGGTTCAGATGAGGTTGGGAGCTGCTTATTGAAGTACTTTGAGATAACTAATCCTCAGACAAAACAGCTCCACATAATCAGAAACAACTGCAAGTGTCAGGCAAAAAATTGGCCTATTATTGCTTTGGAAAGGTCCCTTGTTGCTACGAAACGATTTGATTCTGACCAGCATTACTTCACTATGGTAGGTCACACCATGCTACCTTGCGATCGTGATCTTGGTCGCATTGAACGGTATGCAAGAAACAGACGTTCAATAGTGTACACTCCAGATGAGTGGGCAGAAGTAATCAAATCTGAGAGTCCAAAACATTTCATTGTAACTAAAATAGAAAGAGACGACTTCACAAGTTTGGAAAGCCTGAAGGCATTGATCTTAAAACGTACAGAATCCATGTCTGGAGATCACCACCATTTCAGCGAAGCTACTCAATTTAAGTTTGAGTGTGAAAATCCCTTCAAGTTAAGTGTAAAGCACTCTTATTCAGACATAGGAGCTTTCATGTTTGTGGATATTCGTGTCAAAAAGAAAGGAAGGCTAGTTGAATCAAATCCATATCAGTTGCCAATAAAGTACAGAAAGCCACTACCAATTAACCAGAAAAAAATTGTTGATGTACTGTCTCTTATGCCATACATACCTGCAGCAAATCAAGATTTCTTTCGGTCATGTACTGGAAATAACGTGTACAATGATGAGGTGGAGGAACTTCGTTGGTGTAACTGTATCAATGAAAAAGTAATTTATACATCTCAGATACCTGACAGGTATATATTAATGTGCAAAAATTGTATATTCTGCTTGCTGTGTAAGAGTAGTTAAAATAAATCCTTACAAATTCATATTTTATTCTTTAAACAATTTTTTGGGAGATATAGTCATAAGCCACCGTTGACTACATCTTAATTAGAATCATTCTAAAATTAATATTTTATAGCATGCAGAGAGTTGACTATTTAACAACATGCTTCACAAGTATTAAGCAAGTGTTTGCAGTAGAAATAAGGTTTATATCTTGTATTAAACATTTTCAGACCTCCTTGGAACTTTAAACTCGCTGTATCTCAAAACTAGTTCGATGTGGCTTATGACTATATCTCCCCGACCCCTTCAATTATTTGGTGTAAAATTCTTTGCCATTATCTATCTGCAAATTTCTTGGGTGTCTGTAAATCACTTTTCAAAAGCGTCACTTACATTTTTACCAGTTTTATCTTTAACTGGGATAGCCCAAGAAAATTTCGAAAAGACATCAATAACAGTCAATAAATATGTATATCCTTTGTTCACTTCTGAATTTCCTTTCAAATTACTGCAGTCCATTTCAATTAGATCAGCTTGCCATAAGTTGTCTATACTAAGAGAGACAAATTGTTTTCTTTTAAAATATTTTCTCATCGGTTTATGTAATTCGTTAATTATTTCTTCACAAATATTATCCAGACCTTCACCACTTACAAAAATTTTTAAACGAATTTTCTCTTTTCCATTTTACATACTGTGCAAAGTCCTTCAATACTTTGTCGTCCATTTTTTGTGGTTTCTCTGGTGGATTAAGTGTCTCAGTAAATTTTTTACACTTCAAGCAATAAATGTGATCGTCCTTAGGCCTCCGTTGCTCGCGTGATTGACACTTGGCATCCACATGACTTTCCCACTTAATTTTGTCTGATAGGGCTGGATTGAGTTCGCACCATTTTCAGTACCTTTCTGTTAATTCTCCAGCTGATAGCTCCAATCATTGTTGTCTCTTAGTTACAAAGGATACATTTATTATGAAACGTTATTTTAGTCTGGAAGACGCTTGTCATCTGCACGAGCTCTGCTGCCAAAATCTGAAACAAAGTAAGTCCGCATAACTTTATTGCTTTCCTAGATTCAATTGATCTTCCATGTGCGTAAATTTGGACTTATTGAAACTGATTACAGTTACCTTCCATGTTACCTAGTATTCTCTTTATTTTTAAATTGTGCACGAAATGTCAAAGGCAAAATGCTAGGACACAGTTTAGTAGAGATCCTAATGTAAGTTTGGAATGGTACAATGTGGTGAGTGATCAAGATGCTCACAGTGATGGCGCTGACTCAGAGGCTGAGAATTCTGTTCATGAAAGCGGTCATGATTCAGGAACAGAACAAGAAGTGCCAGAAGATGATGACTATGAATCACAGGAAGAAATAACTCAAGAGGATACATTTTTAGGGAAAGATAGAGTAACTAAACAGAGGAAAAATAAATATCCTACCAGTGTTAGAAGCAGGTCTTGTAATTTTATTATGCTTTTGCCTGGACCAAAAAATCATGCTTGTGTAAAACAGTCAGAAATAGAAATACTGAATTTCTTTTTGGTTGAAAACAAAATAAACATTATCGCAACATGCACTAATACGTACATTAATTAAGTTCATGGTAACTTCTTTAGGGAATGGGATGCTAAAGAAATAGGTGCAACAGAGGTCAGAACTTTCATTGGTTTGCTGTATCTATGTGGATTTTTGAGATGTTCTAGGAAGAGTCTATCGAAATTGCCGGATAATGGACTTGAATCATGTTATTATAGCAAAAATGAGATCCGATTCAGGTTTCTGTTGAGATGTCTGAGGTTTGATAATATCCATGATATGGGCGTTTGCAGAGAGATTGACAAGTTGGCTGCTATCAGAGAGGTACTGAAACCATTCATGAAGAATTTCCAAAAATATTTTTCACCTACTGAGTATCTTACTTTTGACAAACAGCTTTTCGCATTTTGAGGAAACTGCCCATTCAGGCAATATATTCCTAGCAAACCACCAAAGTATGGGTTACAAGTGTGTGCTTTGGTTGACATAAAAACAGCTTACACTTTCAGTTTAGAACAGTATGTCAGTAAGCAACAAGAGGGACCATTTAATGCCTGTAATTCCACTGAAGATATTGTTCTTAGAATGGTCATACTTTTTCAAAGATTAGAACATGCTATACAGTGTAAAAATATTAAACATATTATACTTAGATTCAGTAAAAATTCATATAACCGGTCACGAAGACCGTTCAAATTATACAAAAAAATCGCTTACTTTTGTGGATGACACCAGTCATCCATGCGAGTGATGATGTCACGAACTTTCGCGTGTGATCGTTCAATTATATTGATAAGATTTATTAAATTTTAAATTATTTCGCCAAGTATAATTAACTAAACATCAACTGGAACTGTTTGTAAGTGGGCTGTTTAGGTTTTTTTTATTGGTAACGCCACATAGCGGTCTGTATGAAAATCACTGGCTGTGCTGTGTGCAATCTGTGGCTGGTTTGCATTGTTGTTGACCATTGTAGTGTTGGGCAGCTGGATGTGAACAGCATATAGCGTTGCGCAGTTGGAGGTGAGCCGCCAGCAGTGGTGGATGTGGGGAAGTGAGATGGCGGATATTTGAGAGCGGATGATCTGGACGTGTATCCATCAGAAAGAGTATATTTGTAAGAATGGATGTCATGAATTGCTATATATATTATGAGTTTTGAACACTATTAAGGCAAATACATTGTTTGTCCTTTATCAAAATCTTTCATTTGCTAACTATGCCTATCAGTAGTTAGTGCCTTCAGTAGTTTGAATCTTTTATTTAGCTGGCAGTAGTGGCGCTCGCTGTATTGCAGTGGTTAGAGTAACGAAGATTTTTGTGAGGTAAGTGATTCATGAAAGGTATAGGTTATTGTTAGTCAGGGCCATTCTTTTGTAGGGATTTTTTGAAAGTCAGATTGCGTTGCGCTAAAAATATTGTGTGTCAGTTTAGTGTTGATCAGAATAAGTAAAGAGAGTAATGTCTGAGTACGTTCAGTTTTGCTCAGCTGCTTGAAAATCAAATAATGTAAGAGATTTATCAGCACAGTAATTCATTAATTTTTCTAAGGGGACGTTACATATGTCGAACCTTAGCCGAGGATACCTCACTGGAATCTTCTGATTTTTTCTTGTAGTTTGTGTAATTAGTGTAGCTTTTTTTTATTGCTAGCACGTAATTGTAGAGGGAATCTCCTTTGTAGTTGCAGTCTTTCGTTGTTGTACAGTAAAACAGTTGTGGCATGGATGTAGATTTGCACCAAGTATTTCGCAGCTGCGCTTGCCAATAACTACATATTATTTTCAGTGCTACGTCAATGTGTTCTCTAATTTTTGCTCTTCAAATTGTGCTATTCTGTGTTATCATGCGAAATATTCTGACAATAATGGCGTGTGAAAAACGTAACACTATGCTCCAAACTAAACTGAGAAATAATAGTGACGACGAGCGTAGTTTATCAGCACCACTGTGTAATGAATTAACAGACATTCAAAGTGGTAATTTGGTAACTGTGCATAGGGAAACAGAGCGAGCGGCAAACAATGGCGTAGACAGTCAAACAATTAGTGAACAGGGAAGCATTATCGATCGATCGGTAGGTAACAGCTCGCATCAGGAATCCGATATGACGGAAGACAATATTGCAAATACTGTAGACTCAAGTTTGGGTCCTCACCGTTTTGTGAAATGAGTCAAGACACATTTTCTGCTTGTGAAAATGTGAATGTTGCCGGCGAAACTGCACTGCCAAAAAGCATAGAGATACAGATTCTAGACACTAATACATTATTATTGCAATTAATGCAACAAATGGAACAAAATCAGAGACAAACACAGAAAAAGCTCCAAAAGTTAGACACAATGGAACAAAATCTTCGGAAGTTAGAGACCACGCTTGAACAAACACGTGAAGATTTAACTACTGAGTTACATAACATCGAATCGAAATGTCAAAAAGTCTGTAATGACGTAAAAACACAAATTTGTGAGCATTTTCAACCTTTTCTTTCGCGGCATGAAAATGCATTACAGAATCACGAAGCAGGCATAAAAGAACTCCAAACTATTGTTCATGAAAATCATGAGACCTTGCAAGCTAAAATTGACTCAGTTGCATCCACCGATTCGGTTACGCAACTTGCAAAAACTCAGGAAAACTTAAAGGACACATTAGATACTCTGAAAAATGGTTCAGAAAGACACATGGAGGCAATTAGTTCGTTATCAGAGAAAGTAGTTGAACTTTTGGATGAGCTAAATAATTTATCTACGGAGGTAGATGATAATCTGAAAGACACAAAACCGGCAGTCTTTAATGACACAGAAGGGTCCGAACAAATTAGGAAATTCAAACAAAATCAGAATCAAATTAATACGCAATACCAAAGAGAAATCCGGGAAGTACAACATCAGCTGACACAGGTAATACAAGAATTACGTATTTCAGAGGACACTCGCGCTCCAATACGGGAAGAGGGACATGGAAATATGGAACAGTCACAAAATAATATCACAGGGGCCGAAATGACGTAACAATGACCAACATGCGACTCGCCAACATGATGATTTTGACTATAAGCTGTTTATTACTACACGTAAATTCAAAACATTTAAGAATTCCGGAAACGACATTCATCCACAAGTGTGGCTTCATCAATTCTCTCATTGTTTTTCTCCCAATTGGTCATTAGAGCACGGATTACAATTTATGTGTGGCTATTTAGAGAATGAACCAGCTGTAAGAATGCGATCGGTCATTCACGATTGCCACAGTGAAGGAGAATTTTATCATGCCTTCCTCTCAGCATATTGGTCTCAAGCTACACAAGACCAAGTAAAACATAGCATCATAATGATGAAACATTTCGAACAATCTAAGTTTTCCAGTTTTGTGAAATATTTCCAAGACATGTTACATAAGAATCAGTATCTTTCAAACCCATACAGCCCCTCAGAACTTATCCGCATTTGCTTAATAAAATTGTCTGAACATTTATGACGTATTATTTCGGCAGGACGTTGCAAAGACGAAATTGAAGCTTTTCAGGGACTGTTACAAGAATTGGAAATTGACACTGACAATCGCAGAACGCGAAAACAGGGGCACAACAACTACAGGTCACATCCGTCCCAATTCCGTGATGACAGAAATAATAAATGGACACGACAAGGCTATTCTTACAACGTAAATCATGACCAAAACAGACACCACCCATATGACAACCACTGGCAGAGTAATACTTACAGAGAAAGATCGCATTTCCATAGTAATGAATATGACAGAGACAATCAGAGAAACAGACCATATGGAAACCAAAATAATTATTATCAGGGGAGACAGAATAACGTCAGACGCAATGGTCCACGGCGGAGTTACTATTACGGGAGAAATTCTCCACCACATGACCGACAGAAAAGAAACTATGTAAACTACCGACAAAACGACAGACCTGAATTTCATCAGAACTGGCGGGATTCAAACAGAGCAGGGCACTCTCGACAAGGTGAATTTGTAGAAGTTAAATCTCCAAATCCCAATAACGACGCGCGCTAACAAAGAGACAGACAATGACTTGCACCGCAGGCAGCCACGTGCGCCGGTTGGCTCAGAGAAAAATAACATAGACGCTAACCTTGAGAAAAATTTTAGCATTTCTTACCGACATATACCACATGATAATAGCGTTCGAGTTGAACCTCTGCGTACTTCGAAGAGTAAAGGATTGCACCACATTTCACATGTAAAACCATTTATTGAGAGATAATCTGTTCTTTTCTAATTTAGTCTATACTATAAAATTTTTCACTTCACGTTACTAGTACTGTTTGTCACACTTAGAAACTGTTAACATGCAACTATGTTTTAAAATAAACTATCCAGTCTAGAACCTAGGGAACATATTTAGACAGTAATTACGAATGCATTGTTATAGTGAACAGAGGACACATTGTTATTGTGTGTGTACATTCTTGGTTGTTAGTTGCACGATTACGTAAAGACTATAGGGCTTACATACTTAGAACATATACAGGTACTGCTAATGAGATTTTAATGCAACATTTCGGTTTACTTGAAAATACATTCTGGATTTAAAGTACTTTCTGAGAGATACCAGATGACACAGTGGTTAGTTTATTTGACAGCTACATGATTATATCATGACACTACTAATCTGTGACACAATTTACAATGTTGCTTTTGCGGTATATCTGTTTTATATCTGCACAGTTTTTCTGTATTATTCTGGAAAGTAAAAAATGTTTTAGTAGTAACTATTGTGTTATAGCTACAATGAGACAGCCTTTTCCGTAGCACAACAATACGTTACAGTACAGTACTTTCTTCATCATGGCAATAAGCATAATAACTACGATATATATACGCTAAGCATTTCACTTTTGTTTATGATGAGGTGAGTGCATTGACTTCAGCAGAACTTTGCTTTCAGAGGACGATAACTACGACACAGAATTATCTTACAGCAAGACGCACATTTAGCGCTGCAGGAAACGCATTTGAGTGATTAATTTTGTAGTTAAAACATTTATTTTAAAAGATTTTTGAATTACATAGAAAGTTTTCCGTGATACATTTCATTCTGTTTCTGTAATCTGTAAAACCTGAGGGTATAATTACATTAATCCTCAGGGAGGTACATGCCTACTTTGTGTATCATATGTTTGGCAAGCACAAGGAGCCCTAGCTAATATGGTATTTGCTTATACAACTTTACACATTGGTACCATATTTCTATACCACATAAATTACACAGCTATCTGATCATTTAATTGGGAGAGACAAACATTTATTTTACTACATCAGTGACAGATGTTTACGTAATTACACAGTTGGATAACTTCACACTTATGAAATTGTATTTTGTCTGTACTTTGTGAACTGTTCATATTTTTTCAGAACCATTGTGATACTATGAGAGCTTTGAATGATGTATTTGGTATGGGATAATGATTTTTAAAGTACGTTTGAGGTAGGTGACTCTATTGAAATGAGCAGAGAATTTTTTTTATGTTTTGAAATTATTGCACAAAGCTACCACGTTTTGGAGATTTGACTGAGGTGTTATGATGTTGTTATTACGATGACGATGTGTATTATGCTGTTGAGGAATGTTTATTATGATATGTATTTATTATGATGAATATTGGAGAAGTGTCAACGAATATGTATATGTGTAATAAGGTAAGGAATAATGAGTAGTGTTTAGGGACACTGGTTTGTGAAAAAGGATGTTGGATACCAAGAATCATACTTTAAGAGTTATGAAATGTGTGTATATACGTAATGTATCACAATGCCGCCGAAAATTATTTGTATTTATAGGATTTTGTTTCTACACATTTGCAATGCAAATTCTCGACCTGTGAAATTTTTATATGACACTGTCACTGTAGTGCAAACTGGTGTCGTAAATATTTTGGTAAGAAAGTTAAGTGACCACCTTCTCGAAATGAATTGTGGGCACCCTGCTGCGCGACAGTCGCCTGGAAAAAGCCATTAGTGTGTGCCTTTCAGAGGCACAGGTGGAGAAAGAAAAGAGGCCATTATCCTCGCTATTGACATCCCTTTGTAGAAAGCATCGCATATATGACATGCTCAACCCTGAAAACATATGATTACACTGTGGAGCTCTTAATTTGTGATAATTACTAAAATGCCTAACGAAATGATGAGAAACATTTTACATCTATTGTCTTTCTAATTGAGAGATTGCTCATTTTGTTTAATATCTAGTTTCTAGCTGCACTTCAGCATTGGTTAAAATAAAATTTAATTGATGTACTAATATAGTTATTTTATGCCTACAGATCCAATAAATAATGATTTCATGACCCACTTCCAAGAAAATGAGGGAACAAAAATAGACATTTCCCTTCTCAGGAACTGCATAAATAATTTTTTTACGATTTCGTAACTTGTCTGCTAGAGTAAGTTCTCATGATGCATCACTCTAGTGTTAAGATGTGACATAGGTATTAAACATGGCAATTTTCACTGTAATATTTTTTCTGCTTGAGCTTTGTCATGTTTAGATATAAGTTATAGCATTTGCTGCTGCTGTCTGCCAGGCATAGTGCTACTCAATTTCACTTCTTTGTATTACTTTGGCTATTTGTGTTAATTGTTTTGTGCTGCTGCATTGCCTCATCCCTAGTTTATGCATCTGAGCTCAGTAGATTTGAGTTAGCTTAAGAGGGGATGGACTATATAAGAGAATGAGTTGCGATGAATTGGAAGAAATGCATTGAGAAGTTATACAAAGAAAGTACAGAAAGCAGTTATAGATAGGACTTTTTGGAAACAATGAAGAACGAAGGGAGATCTCTGAGAAGTAAAGCAAGTTTTGTTTGCAAAATACTGCAGTAAAACAAACCCTGTCCTTTCCTTGTGCTATCCCACTATGTGTTTGTGTACCCTTGGGTATTTGTGTTCTTCCTGTCTGTATGTGTTTATCTGATAAGAGTTACGTTCTAGAATTTTTCTGATAAAATGTTATTTACATTGTAAAGATGTTTAGACATTATTTATTCTGTTTTGTTTTAATGCTCATGTATGAAGTTGATGTTTCAAAAGTTGTTCTGATCTTTTACGTATTTACTTACATCATAATTCCTGTAACACTGATGTATATGTTTATATCTATTCTTTTGTAAACCCCTATTGCTACAAATGTTATCGGTATTGTTATGTACTTTAATGATGCATTTTGTATCTTTGTTATTATATTCTTATGTTATAAAATTGTAATTGACACCAGTTCATCAAATTAAGTAACTTGTAAGTTACATTTCACTGCACACATTTCTGTTTGTCATAGTATATGGACAATATGTGAGAAGTAGGGACTGATAGTGTTAGCACGTGTGTTAATAATTCAGCAAGGGACTGGTTAAAAGCATTGCTGGTTCTAAGGACATTTCAAAAAAAAAATTTTGTGAGTGCACAAGTGGTGGTTCATGGACTTGCTATATTGTCCACAAGACTCTTCTATGATGATTGTGCACCTGCACAGCCCAAACGGATGGCTGCTAGCCATCTCTACATGGACTACAGTGGGTCTACACCTTTGATGACTCACCAATACCATTACTTCTACAAGGACTGCAGTGGGTCGCACCTCTGGTGGCCCACCAATACCATACTGTCTACTGGGACTACAGTGGGTCTGCTGTGCGAAGACCTACCTACCAATATTCTTCAAAACTTCGGCTGACTCTGCTCTGGGTTTGCTCTGTTGTGGCCCATTACCTGTCTGCATGTCAAGAGTCAGCACTGTCTTTCCGTTTGAAGGACAACACTACTTCTTCAAGACTGCATGGAAATCCACTACTTCCATGTGCATTCTCTTTTACTGCTCAGACTTTGATAAAAGAAAACACTGCAATTTTACTGTGACGAATGATCAGGACTGCCTTTATGGACTGTGAGAAAATTTTAGCTTTTGACCAACATTGTTCAATAGGTGTGTGCATTTGATATCTTCGTTATCGTAATTATGAAAAATTTTATCAAATCATTATTTGCCACTGCCCAAAACAATATGTAAAATTTTTTGTGGGGAGCATGGGGGCTGTGTAAGTGGGCTGTTTAGGTTTCTTTATTGGTAACGCCACGTAGCGGTCTGTATGAAGATCACTGGCTGTGCTGTGTGCAGTCTGTGGCTGGTTTGCATTGTTGTTGGCCATTGTAGTGTTGGGCAGCTGGATGTGAACAGAGTGTAGTGTTGTGCAGTTGGAAGTGAGCCGCCAGCAGTGGTGGATATGGGGAAGTGAGGTGGCAGATTTTTGAGAGCGGATGATCTGGACGTGTTGTAATGCCGGAAATGCATATCCTCCTATTCCCATCTATTGTACTATAATTTGTTTTCCTTATTTTTGCTACCTGAATATATGATATTTCTGTGTCTTTACATATTTTAATTGTTTTACTATTTGTATATATATATTTATGCACTTATGTCGATGTATAATTGGTTTGTTTCGTAAATATTATTTGTGTTTTTACGCTGGGTCTTGCCTAGGAAAAACTGCTATCGAACGATTACATCGATAGGTCGTGTGAAGAATGAAAGTGTGTAGGATCTTTGGTAGTGTTAACTCTGCCGCATGGAGCGCGGGCAGAGCATGGGAGGGTCTGGCTGGAGTAGCGAGTGGAGCAGGTGTGTTCTGTGTAGCTCGCGCGAGTTGCCGCGCTTTCGGGGTTTGGCAGCATGTAATTGCGCTCGACTTGCGATAATAGTTTCTGACATGGCGTCGCGGACGGGAAGCATTAGCTGGCGCACATCAAGAGCCCGTTTCGTCTGGTCACCGTGTTGAGAAGAAGGCGCGCCAACATCCAGCTTCTGCAACAGCGACGGCCGACGATGAGTGACTGTCACCACCTCCTCGATCGACGGCTTCAAACCTTCAATCAACCAACAAGGAAGACTGGAAGCACGTAAAGTTTTAGAACTGTATGGCAGACCTCAGCTTTTCAAATTGTTCCATTTGCCTCGCAAAATTACAGCAACTTAGCATGAACCTTTGTTGCTCACTGTCCCAATTGCATCACCAAGCAGGGTCCCTTCCTTTTCCGAAATCAACCCGAGTGACGTTGAAATTCAGATGCCAGCATTAAAGTACAATCATTCCATTTCACTGCTTTAATTTCAAAGTTCAGTTTAAGTATTCATAGCTGGCTACAATATTTAGATTATGCAAGCACAAATTAAGAGTGCGAGTTTAGGTACCCTATTTTAGCTTACCTGTGACTGCAGCTCAGCTTGGTACGTACTAAATCTTACTATTGTTAATTGTTCAGAATCTTTTAATTCAAGTTCAAAGCTAAATCTCTTATTTCTAAATTGCGTAGATTCAAGTAGCTTCTGAAATGATTGTTGAGGTAGTCCAAGACTAACCGTATTTTACTGAATTTCGATGTGCTTAAGAAAGAAAGCTTCTTATTAATTTCAGTCAGTAAATTAACTTTCAGTTTTCCGGTTTTATTAATTCTTTTGCTAAATTAAGTCAGAGTGCAGCGAAAGTTATTACTTCTGACAAACTTTCAGTTT
Source organism: Schistocerca americana (assembly GCF_021461395.2). Taxonomy (NCBI): domain Eukaryota; kingdom Metazoa; phylum Arthropoda; class Insecta; order Orthoptera; family Acrididae; genus Schistocerca; species Schistocerca americana. The sequence goes on along the minus strand of NC_060121.1, from coordinate 763,181,028 downwards.
TCACACTACACGTGTCAACCTTCAGTTGCCACGCTTCTAGTGCTAATTATGTGTGTAATTACCTTTCTTTTTCAGTTACTGTAGTAATTGTCCTTAGGGCTGGCGACCGTAATTTCCCCCAAATCACAAATATCTAATTACCGCTAGTTGATTGTTAACGTAACGGCCGCACATTTACTTTCTTCATTAACTTTACCCCTTTTCAAAATTAATTTCCACCAGTTTCATTTGCATTTTTCCTTTCATTTAGATGTAACCCTTTCCTCCCTCTTTACCGACAGATTAACTTCGGTGACGATTGCTTTTTCCCAAATTTCCATTAGATTCACGCAGTTTAATTTTTCACTGTCATTAAGGTCGATAAGTGAGGGGGAGGTTACACGTGGCGACCTGGTGACAGGACAATCTTCGGATTTGAGGTTGTTCTGGACACGAATTTTGTATGTTGCAAATCTCGTAACAAAGCACTGGTTGCGTACAGGCCGTTACGTCAGCGAGAATAAGTAGTGGGAGTAATCCTAATTACATTTGAGATCTGGCATTTATATTGAAAATTATTAAAAGGAGTGAAGGCAACAATTGCCAAAATTTGTTAGACTTGGATACGGAACAATCGGTCGAACAGTGGGAAACGCGCACCGCGATACCCATTGTTCAGGGGCAGGCGGCTAGCATGAAAGACGCGACCGCCGAAACGCAACAAAGAGCAGAAATGGAATTCCAAACTTTGGTAAATGTTTCGGAATCGGAAGTGAAAATCAAATCTGAATCCCTTGATGACGAATACGGGGGGACAATTAAAGAGGAAGCCGCTACGGAAGTAAATCCGGTTGTTTCCGGGAATTTAACTGATTTATTGATTGTTTTGATTAACGAAATCAAGAGTCAATCGGCCAGGCAAGAAGCTCAGGCTGCCAAGCAAGAAGCTCAGGCTGCCAAACAAGAAGCTCGGGCTGCCAAGCAAGAAGCTCGGGCTGCCAAGCAAGAAGCTCAGTCTGAAAAATTTGAACGGATGCTAGACAATCAGAACAAAGCTATTAACGTTGTTATCAACAATGTTGGAGTTGTTAACACAAAAGTTAATAAAATCAAAGAAGATATTGTTGTAATTAATACCGAAATCGGTAATCTTAAACAGGAAATGATAGGCGTTCAGGCGGAAATTGCGAGCATAAATACTCGTTTTAATTCCGAAATTAGCAGAATCGAGAAAAGTGTAGGAGAATCAGTTGCTCCGATCATCGAGAATAAGGTGACGGAACAAATTCAATTAGTGAAAAAAGAGGATCAAAAGGAGGTGGAAACTTTAAAGGCTTTAGTATCCGAAGTAGATACCAAAGTGACGAAGCAGGCTAATACCTGCGAAGAGAAAAAGAGGGAAGTGGAAACGCTTGCGACAACCACTTGCCAAGTAATTACGAGAGTGTCGGAATTAGAAAAGAAACTTGACGAAAAACAGAGCTATGTGCCAATCTATGCACATAGTTCGGAATTGTTGACGAAAGAGGAGCGGTTCGACCCCTTGAAAAAAGGCGGTATACACGCGACGGATTTCATTAAGAATTGTGAAAGAGTTTTACCCAGATCATGGACTGATGAGAGAAAAATAATGCGATTATTTATGTGTTGGCTGGTGATTCCAAGCGTTGGGGCTTAAACCTCGACATTACGAACCTGACTTTTGACGAATTTAAAAATTTGTTTGTGGCTGAATACTGGTCAGAGCAGAAACAGCAAAGTGTCTGGCGCGAATTTGTCGTATCGAGGCCTTTCGATGCGAATTCGCGCGGTTCGATGAAGGAGTTTTGTGAGGGCTGGATCCACAAGTTGGAACATTTGCGTGATCGCCGCACGGAATCCGAAATAGTCTGGTAACTCTACATGAAGCTTCCAGATGATACAAAACGCTACGTAGGAAGCAATTACAGGACAATCAATGATTTCCTGGAAAGAGTTGAGGACGAGGACAATTGGCGCAATAATCGCGACAGTGGTAGAGGCCGTGGTAACAACAACGGGTACCACAGCAACCACAACAACGATAACCATGGGAATAATGCATACCGCAACCATGGCAGCAATAACAATAATGGTTCGGACCGTAATAGCAATCGGTACAATGCAAATAATAACAGGAATGACGGAAACCAGTATCATACTAACGTGATACGGGCTTCACAGAATAGTAATAACGCCAGAGGGTGTGATCAGCCGCCTCAGCAGCATCTGGGGAGCGTATCTGCTGTGACGAGACAGGAAAAGCATTAGCCGCGCCGGTGAGAGGCCGACCGGGCGTGGAGAAATTTTGCAGGCCCAATAACAAGAGAAAACCTAGGTGTCGTAGTTATGAAAATTCCGTATGGAATAATCAACGGCGGGAGAGTGTGCCAGTGTTAAGAGAAAGGAGTCCGCCCACAAGTGGTAGATCAGCTGTATACACGGCAGTAGAAAATACATTCACTGTCAGTGAGAACAATTTAAGTAGTGTTCCGGAAATCGATTATAAAGTGGCAGCTGTAATACCCACAGCGGAACTGGAGATTGAGTTTAAGGATTATTCCCAATTGTTGAGAGAAGATCAGATGTCGGATAACACGTCCGTCATTGAGCGAGGGGATGCAGAGAGGGATGAGGTCTGGTTAAGGCAGTTCAGTCGCTTATACGACGAACTAAGAGATTATAGGGGCCTGTACGGGAGAAGTATTTACGGAGAGCGCGGGCAGAATTTGCCGCGTCTCGTCCCACAGGAAGATAGTATTTGTGAAGTGATGGAAAGTTCTGGCCCTAACCGGCAGACTTTACCAGAAATAGTTTATGTTAATGGGGAGCACGAGCAAGATTCGTCGTGTTTCGTCCCGCAGGAGTTAGATGTTGAAGTAGTAACGGAAAGTTCTGGCCCTAACGGGCAGACTTTACCGAAAGTTATAGTGGTAGAAGCAGCCGACCCATCCGACGCAAACCTCCAGTTTAAACATTGCGACAGTATTAAGGGGAAAGATTACGAAAATTTTAGTGATAGCCGGACACAATTGGTAGAAAAGCACATAGATTACAGCGTGTATGAGGTTAGAGCTGACGTTATGCGGTCAGACGGTAGCAGTGTGGGTTGCGCAGATCCAGAGGAAGTAATTTCAGATGCGACTGGGCACATTCCTCCAGGTAGATTGACAGATGAGATCAATCTGGCCAAAGAGGAATCAACAAAGGTGACAATTAGTGAATTGATAGCAAAGCAATACTCACTAGTTGACAAGTTACAGGAAAAGGTTTCGGTATTGGAGGCGAAGCTACAGACTAAGCCTCAGGACAGACGTGTTGAAATTAAAACTGTATGTGAACAGAGGCTGAAAAAGCCGCCAGATAAACCGGATTTAGGATCAAAGCCGGATGGTTTCCTCTGGAATGACCTGGATATAGACGAGGATTTACTGTGGGGAAAATAAATAAACAGTCGAGGACAAGTGTAGACAGATAGTAGTGTCTGTTAATATGCACGACCTACAACTAAACGTGTTGATTGACACCGGTGCAGAACTGAGTGCTGTATCTGGGAAAATATTTGAGTTACTGAAAGACCCGGCATCGTTGTTATGCCAGTAACAGGAGTGAAAATTATCGGTGCTACTGGGAAGGCCAGTAAACCGGTCACAAAACAGATTTTTGTCAACTTCGAGATATGTGGGGCACGATTTGAACAAGAGTTTGTCGTCGTGCCAGACTTAACTACGGAAGTAATTATCGGGTTAGATTGGCTATTAAAGTAGCGTGCAGTGATTAAAAGCGAAAGCAAAACTTTGACATGTATGTCACCAGATAAAACAATGGTAGTTGGTTTTGACGAGGCAGGAGACGGTGTGCATAGGCAATACCAGCCTATACACATTGTTAACTGGCCGGATGACATTGACGTAGGAATGAGTTTGAACTGCCGTAACATTAGGAATTTCGGCATTGACAAAAGTGTAGAAAGTGAATTGGAAGAGATAATCAAATTCCCTCCACGGATTGACATTAGTATTGGTGTGAAAAAAGATCGTTTGCGAGAAGTAATGAAGCTTAAAGCCGATGCTCGCACACGTCGTCATGACGCTAAAGCGCGTTTTGCAAAGTTTACAATCGGAGACTTAGTACTTGTAAAAGCTCATGAGAAATCGAGCGAGATAGACAATGAAATCTCTAAATTTAAGTTTGTTTATAATGGACCATATAAAGTCATTGGTATACCTCACACAAATGCTTATTGCTCAGAGTATCCAACCTCTGGAAAACTATTAGGTATACAGAACATTGTAGACTTGAAATTGTACCAACCTAGGATCGATTAATACCACACAATGGGTAATTTGTACAGTATGTAATATAGAGTGTAAGATTTAAGGATGTGCCATGTTCCGATACTTTTGCCTGACCTAGAGGTCATTAAAGAACTTGTAATTAACAAGTAATTCATTTTTGATTAGACGTTTTAACCAACTGAAAATTCCAAGCTGCTAGTTTAAGTTTTCAGCTGAGTCACAGTAGATTAAGGAATGTAAATATGCTTTTGTAACTAGCTGTCAGATTTAATGAATGTGTGTTTTATTAGTCATTGCCGATGTACTTAGACGCTGTTTTAAGTTTCAGGCTAGTACATGCGTGTGATGATGGACAGTGTTGAGTTATCCACTGTGATAGTATTAAGGGACTCCTTGAGATTACTCGGGACTGAGTTTTTCCCTAAAGAATTCAGTGAAACGGACGTTCTGGAAATGCCGTTACACAGGCGAGTGAGATCAAGCGTGCCGCACAGGCGGGCGCAACAATACTTGCGAGGCGAAGCCGCTGTCGGCTCTTGTGCCGCTGTCGGCATTCTTTGTACTTGCGGGTACGGAAGGCGGAATAGTTTTTCTTCCTGGACAGCTGAAAGAATTGTACTGTCATATTTATGGTTTTTTTGATCTGCTGATTATTATTTTCTTGTTTAGCATTAAGTGGACTCTCATGGCAAGAGTATTAATTACAAAAAGGTTATATAAAATGTGTAGTCTATTTAATTATTTATTTGCGTATTTTGATCTACCTGTCTTTATGACCATACACTCTAATTAATTTTGCAAATAGTATTCCATTTCTTATAGTGTTACGAATTTCAATGTTTTTGGAATAGCTAAACCATTTTCTATGTTTTCCATGAATTTTGATATGTTGTCAACCGGTTTTATTTTGTGCAAGATGACAGAGTAGAATAAGATTAGGAGTGTCTCCACTCAATTATTATTGTCTAAAAATTGGTTTATGGTTAATTAGACGAATGCTAAATTTTTTTGATGTTTTGAGCATATGCATTTTCGCTGTTTCTTTTTTGGGACATTTTCTGAGTCTGTTTACGTTACACGAACATCCTCAGACAATGTCGGGCACGTGTAACGCCGGAAATGCATATCCTCCTATTTCCATCTATTGTACTATAATTTGTTTTCCTTATTTTTGCTACCTGAATATATGATATTTCTGTGTCTTTACATATTGTAATTGTTTTACTATTTGTATATATATATTTACGCACTTATGTCGATGTATAATTGGTTTGTTTCGTAAATATTATTTGTATTTTTACGCTGGGTCTTGCCTAGGGAAAACTGCTATCGAACGATTACATCGATAGGTCGTGTGAAGAATGAAAGTGTGTACGATCTTTGGTCAGGGGAGGGTCTGGCTGGAGTAGCGAGTGGAGCAGGTGTGTTCTGTGTAGCTCGCGCGAGTTGCCGCGCTTTCGGGGTTTGGCAGCATGTAATTGCGCTCGACTTGCGATAATAGTTCCTGACATGGTGTCGCGGACGGGAAGCATTAGCTGGCGCACATCAAGAGCCCGTTTCGTCTGGTCACCGTGTTGAGAAGAAGGAGCGCCAACATCCAGCTTCTGCAACAGCGACGGCCGACAATGAGTGACTGTCGCCACCTCCTCGATCGACGGCTTCAAACCTTCAATCAATCAACAAGGAAGACTGGAAGCACATAAAGTTTTAGAACTGTATGGCAGACCTCAGCTTTTCAAATTGTTCCATTTGCCGCGCAAAATTACAGCAACTTAGCATGAACCTTTGTTGCTCATTGTCCCAGTTGCATTACCAAGCATGGTCCCTTCCTTTTCCGAAATCAACCCGAGTGTCGTTGAAATTCAGATGCCAGCATTAAAGTACAATCATTCCATTTCACTTCTTTAATTTCAAAGCTCAGTTTAAGTATTCATAGCTGGCTACAATATTTAGATTATGCAAGCACAAATTAAGAGTGCGAGTTTAGTTACCCCATTTTAGCTTACCTGTGACTGCAGCTCAGCTTGGTACGTACTAAATCTTACTATTGTTAATTGTTCAGAATCATTTAATTCAGGTTCAAAGCTAAATCTCTTATTTCTAAATTGCGTAGAGTCAAGTAGCTTTTGAAATGATTGTTGAGGTAGTCCAAGACTAACCGAATTTTACTGAATTTCGATGTGCTTAAGAAAGAAAGCTTCTTATTAATTTCAGTCAGTAAATTAACTTTCAGTTTTCCGGTTTTATTAATTCTTTTGCTAAATTAAGTCAGAGTGCAGCGAAAGTTATAACTTCTGACAAACTTTCAGTTTTCACACTACATGTGTCAACCTTCAGTTGCCACGCCTCTAGTGCTAATTATATGTGTAATTACCTTTCTTTTTCAGTTACTGTAGTAATTGCCCTTAGGACTGGCGACCGTAATTTCCCCCAAATCTCAAATATTTAATTACAGCTAGTTGATTGTTAACGTAACGGCCGCACATTTACTTTCTTCATTAACTTTACCCCTTTTCAAAATTAATTTCCACCAGTTTCATTTGCATTTTTCCTTTCATTTAAATGTAACCCTTTCCTCCCTCTTTACCAACAGATTGACTTCGGTGACGATTGCTTTTTCCAAAATTTCCATTAGGTACACGCAGTTTAATTTTTCACTGTCATTAAGGTCGATAAGTGAGGGGGAGGTTACAGTGTGTCCATCAGAAACAGTATATTTGTAAGAATGGATGTCATGAACTGCTGTATATATTATGACTTTTGAACACTATTAAGGTAAATATATTGTTTGTTCCTTATCAGAATCTTTTATTTGCTAACTATGCCTATCAGTAGTTAGTGCCTTCAGTAGTTTGAATCTCGTATTTAGCTGGCAGTAGTGGCACTCGCTGTATTGCAGTAGTTCAAGTAACGAAGATATTTGTGAGGTGAGTGATTTGTGAAAGGTATAGGTTATTGTTAGTCAGGGCCATTCTTTTGTGAGGATTGTTTGAAAGTCAGATTGCGTTGCAGTAAAAATATTGTGTGTCTGTTTAGTGTTGATCAGAATAAGTAAAGAGAGTAATGTCTGAGTACATTCTGTTTTGCTCAGCTGTTTGAAAATCAAATAATGTAAGAGGTTTATCAGCACACTAATTCATTAATTTTCTAAGGGGACGTTTCAAGTTTTAACAGAATCTTTCAATCTTACTGTCATAAAATTTGATTTGTGTACAATTATGGATTGATTATTATTATTTATTTGGTATAGCCTATCAGCCAAATTTACATGATGTCAAAGTGAACAAATTTCGAGTCTCTATTTATATTCTTACTAACAAAAGTAATTGTTCTGATCCTAAAATCATACTCGAAATTGTGCATCTTTTGTTTGCCCTCATTCATAAAACTAAATTCAATTATTTGTTTATCGTACACTTTATCTTTAAGATTACTTAAATCATCCAAAAATGGGGCTTAATCTGTTTCTGAGAACTTTTCTTTAAAGTGTTGTAGTTATCTTGATGAATCTGGTAAATTTTTTCATTAAACTGTGTAGTTGTGACATAGTTATGGAACTGTGTTAGAATGTTTGTGTATTCGGGTTTTGTAACAACATTTGATAACTCATTATGGAAATGATGTTCGTTCACTGAATCCGTTACATCAAGTGGATCATTTACATTCTAAAGTCTTCTACCTTTATAACCAATGTAACCTCTAGTTAATTTAAGAATAGCGTTAAGTTCTTTCTGAAATTGTTTAATGCCATTAGCTATTTCTGGATCTATTGATGATTGAAATTGGTTAATCATATTTCTATTCTTGGATCAATTTCAGTTTTGATTTTTTCTAGATTCAATGCAGGGGTGCTAAGCCCTGCAGTTTGTTTAGACCTATCGTATTTCCAAAAATGTCCATTTATTAAATCTAAATTAGCATTAAAATTAGAATTAGTGTTTCAAAACAAACAGATACAAATGGCCACATATTAGTTCCTCAGAATTTTGCATTCTCTCAGTACTGTAGTACAGTTCACTTTTAACCAAATAGTTAACTAGTTCTTTTGGTATATTACCACCAAATGAATCAGATACCAATTTTTTGTCATTAATTTCATAGTAACAAATCCAATGAGTACTAACATTATCAGATGAATCTAAATTAACTATTCCACATTCATATTCCGTTGGATGACTAGTGACAGCTGGAGCAGTCTTAGGTCTGTGTTATGGTAATTAATCAATCATGCATACACTACGAAATTGTTTAATTTTCAATTGCTTAGCAAGTGTTTCTATGTCAAAATTAGATAAAAGACGGTTAAATTTTTCTATCAGCTATTCGAAAATTTTTTTTTTGCTTTCTTTAGTATAACACTAACTTTCTTCTCCAATGCTTGACCATGTCTTTTCTGTTCTTCTAATTGTTTGTCAGCTTTTTTCTTGTTTAGACTGCTGTCCTTTTCCTTCCTTCTCTTTTGTTAGATATTCAATAATTTTGTCACAACAGGAATTGCTACTGTAACAAGTAAATTTCCGCCAACTTTCTTTTCTTTATGTCTCTTTTGAACATTTGTAAAAAATGGTTCAATCGCATTTAATTTTTCATTATTCAACTTTGATTTAATTGATTTTGGTTTAGTCTTGCCACTAGCTAGCGAATTATAATCGACTGTAAAATTATTCGTTTGTACAGATTAAAAATTTATAAGGATTTTTATAAACCCCAACCATTTTCATCCACACCTAAACCGATTCCTAATTTTCGTTTCCCATACATTATTCCTCTAACTGCTGTTGCTGCTTCTTTTTCTCCTAATGAAGCAACGCTTGCATGCATTCTTTCTTTTGCAGCTAACTGAAGTTCTTTATCAGTTTGGTGTCTAGATTCTAAGTCTTTATGATCACAATAACCAATATCATGTTTTTTACAAGCCTTGCATAGTGGATTAATTCCTGAATCACCACACACTAGTCGCTCATCCAACCTGGTTCCCGGACCACAGTATGAGTAGCCTGGAAGATGCATTTCGAATGGTAATTTGTTGATCAGAGTATTTACTATTCCCTTCCCATATTTATCCTTTTTCCAGATCGTGTGTGGTAAGCTACTCAAAAATATATTCGGATATGGAATTTCTTTTTGATTGTCGATCATGAAATCACTAAATTTATATGTTAACATCTTTGCTAAGCTTACTTTTCATTGTGAAAATTTTTATTCCCCACTGGTTCTTCACCATGGATTACTGCTAATCTATTAATTGTTGAACATCATTCATCCAAACATATTCAACTATTTTTTCTGTATACCTTTTAATTAATCGCTTAATTTTCTTCTTAGTAGTCTCAAGTAAGCTAAAATCTGAAGAAACTATAGTTGGTCTTCTTAAGTTGGGGAAATAGTAATCAACAATTGGCATTGTTGGGTACTTACAATTACTACCTCTACTTGATTTTATTTTATTGGGATTATTATCAGAATACAATGCTCCATTCATATCATTCATAGTAATTTTTTTCAGTTAAAAGACTCATAAATCCATCTGTTCCTTCATATGTCTTTCCATCAATTGTTAATTCATCCCCATTGAATTCAACTGGTAAGTTACCAACATATTTACACATAACAACAAGTTTCAATCCAAAAACTACCTTTTTAGCTTCATTTTGACGAATGCTTGACTGTGTCTCCTTAGATCTCTTAGATTTCCCTCCTTGGTATTTATTCAACAGATCCCGACTATCTGATTCACTTCATGTATAGTCATACTTGCCAGGAATATCATCAGACCAATCTTTTAATCGTTGAATTGGCATCAAATCCCCAAAATCTTCTGTATGATGATGATATGGAATCATCTGTTTTTTAACCATTCAGTTTTCTTCAATCGCTTTCAAAACATTATCACCTAAACCATCAATTCCTTGTTTTAATTTTTCGATAGTATCAATAACAGGCTGATCTTCTTTTCTATATTTTTCATACTCTGTTCTTGGTTGTTTTTTCCAAAACTTGAATTGGTCTTTCAATTCTTCAGCTTTCTATTTCACTTAGCTTTTTTAACATCTTCTTCATCGTACCTTCCAACATTTATTAAGGAAGAAAAACATTAATACAATTTTTTAGTGGTTGTGTTGAGCATTTATGTTTAAGTTTATGTTGTTATTAAATGTTGTATTTAATTTCTGAACTTGCTATCATTCAGTTTTCTATTCAGATCTATCATAAAGATTCCAAACTCATAATTCCAACATTTACTTCACATTTCTTTAAAATTATCAAATTTTTAATTCTCCTCCAACCAACTTATGGTAAATTCGATTTAAATTTGTATCATCTTGCATAAAGATATTTTAAAAAATTAGGTTATCTCTGACTGTTTCTTTATTTTTGAGTACATTTGTGCTAAGAAAAAAACCATCTATTCCTTTGCGTCTACCTCTAGTAAAATAATGTCGAACAATACTGTGCTTTTCGATAATGAAGTCATGAAATGCAACAACTGAATTTTCTTCACATTCATCTAATGGAATGGTTTCTCCGTTATTTTCAACAAAACTTACAGTATTTTCATTAAATTAATCTCTAATTTTTTGACATAAATTCTAGATATTTTCATTGATCTAATCCTTTCTGGATAGACATAAAAATGATTAATTTTACTACAGTTCAACCAACCAGGAGGTAGAATATAACTGTCGATTGATAATGCCATCTTTCCACAGTCACTTGGTCCTATTATAGCACATTGAATAGAATTTGGTAAAAGTTACCATGTTGTTTTATGACTTCTTGTTTGGATGTCTTATTTTTGGCTCCCAAGCTGTTTTGTTCATTTATTAAAAAATTTTTTTAATAGTCAATGGGATGGATGTTTTAATTAAGTGGTAAGTCATCAGTTTCCAAAAAAAGATTGACTGTACTCATACGAGATAGCTGTACTAATGTTGCACTGCTTGGTTTTTATACAACCTTTTCAACTCCCAACGTTACTTCAAGAAATAATAAATTATGTACTGGTGGAGAAACGATAGAAATTCCTGTAGGGCAGTACACTTTTGAAAATTTTAATAATCTTATACATTCGAAAAAGCCCAATATTCACAATAAAGTAGATAAATTTTTAAACAGAATTGTTATCGATAGTGACAAAAAATTGTATATCGATGTAGGAGATAGTATTGGAAGTTCTCTAGTTCTTCCATCTCAGGTTCGAATCGTTCTCACAGGAGACGGGCACCCCCCAAATATTAGTTGACAAGATGAACTGCGTGGAGGGTACGCCCGGCAACATAGTTCCTGTCATGCATCGTCTCCCCTGCCTTTGCCGCCAAGATAACGGCGGTGCAAATTTCTTCTATCTCAGGTTCGAATCGTTCTCACAGGAGACGGGCACCTCCCCAAATATTAGTTGACAATATGAACTGCGTGGAGGGTACGCCCGGTAACATAGTTCCTGTCATGCATTATTTAACATAGCTCAGTTCTCTCGGTTGTGTGTTTCCGACGGTAAACGGTAAACTTGTTTATGATGCTGAGGCGCACTGGGACAAGTGTACACTGACGTCACGGAGTGTGCATTCTGAGGGATACTCAAAATTTATATCGTAAACTGAATATTAAATATCTGAAGTAGATATCCAAAATACCACTAACCACAGTATTCTTCCAATTTCAATTTATTATTTCTATATCATCAACATTTCAATTGAAAACTGTAAACTTATCAAAATTATTTATGAAAAATGCTATAAATATCTCTAATACATGAGCAGAATTCATTGACCACTGGGTGATATCAGAATGTTCTGATATGAGCCAGTGCTCTGATATCAGCACTTCATTAGTTGTTAAAACACGCATCCAAAGATAAATATTTGCCTGTTATTAAATTTGTACATCATCAGCAGCTACGGCAGCGGGAGAGCAAATATTTGGGGCTCCCGTTTATTTGCACTGTGTTATTCGTATTGGCGCTTTCTGAAAACTTTCATCAATTGATTCGTGTCGTTGTTTCAACGATAGTCTGTTTGTTTCAACACAGAAAATACTGAACACATAACACCTCTGTTTGCTCGTACTGTCTGCTTAAACGGCGTAAACCTGATTTCATAGCAACGCTAATCACTAATGTCACCCAGAGAAAAAAAAGCTCTTATTTTCCAAGAAACAGTATCTGGACTTGATTACACAAGGGTTATTGTACGTTTTCGGTTTCACAAGGCATAGATACCTGGTCCAAAAATTATTTTCATCCACAATAGCCTAAAATATCCGGCAATTGTTTCGTCGAAATTGCGATACAGCTGGAGCTTAAACGCAGTTGAACTAGCATGGCGAATGTGAAGCCATAGGGGTACTCCACAGGGAACCCAAACACGGCTTCCATGCGAATATTTAACGAGTCCTTCTCCCGAATATAACGGAGCGTCACTATAGCTTGTGTAGATACTAACTGGAATATACCTTCGAATAGCAATGTTCAGTTAGCGCTATTTAACTTATCAGGTAATTACGCTGCCGGGAATGGAAGTTTTCACAGAATGAAGCAGACCGACGTTTGTCAACGTTCGTGGAGATATACAGGGTGTTACAAAAAGGTACGGCCAAACTTTCAGGAAACATTCCTCACACACAAATAAAGAAAAGATATTATGTGGACATGTGTCCGGAAACGCTTAATTTCCATGT